>NC_069081.1:108198909-110598909 GCF_025698485.1 Gossypium arboreum | reverse complement strand
GACATTAAAATATCTTGCGGAGCTCTCGTTTTGTTAAAAGGTAAAAGAACCGACAGTTTTTATATTCTAGAAGGTTATACAGTGACAGGTGAAATCGGACGTCCCTCATCCGTTACGGAGTTGAAGTCAACTTGTTTGGAGCGGAGGCAACTTGGTCATAGGAGGGAAAATGGTATGATCGTTTCGTTGAAGAGAGGTTCTCTTTTGGATGCAGGTTTTGAAAAGTTAGGGCACTGTGTTCGTGTAAATCTGACCTGGGTTAGTTTTGATTTGGCAGTATACAAGTCAAAGGCTAGAAGTCTTCCAGTTTCTAAGCACAAATTCGACTCATTTAATTCTCTACATAGTTCAGGATAGGCTCGTGGCGGGTTTTGGCAAAGATGGCGCTGTGAAAATATGAGTCAAGGTGGAGATTTGTTAAATATGACTCCTATTGTAATGACCCGAATTTTTACAGTTATCAAAAAAGTGCATTTTCGGGTCTCCGTTTCTGAAAAATAGATTATATTTACGAAGTTAAAAGAGTGATTAATTAAAGTTTAATGAAGCAAATTAGCTTAAATAAAGGATAATTAGATAAAATGATTAAATTAAATGAAGTGTGAAAGTTTAATTATAGGATAAAGAAATTGAAAGGACTAAATAAGTAAAGCAAAAATAAAATACATGTGTAATAAGTATTATACATACATTTGTAATACATGTATGTATTTACTTATTATTTAAGTAAATAATTAATGTATTTATTGTTATTAAATTGATATTATATGATGAATAGATTAAATAAAAACAAGTGTATGGTAATGATTTGGTACAAATGTATTAATAAAAAAATACATACATTTGTAATATATATATTTGATATTAAATGGATATTTATTATTTAGTGAAAGATATTTATTAAATAAATAATTATATTATAATATATTTATATGATAAATAAATGTAAAATAACAAGTGTATGGAGGGATGAAATACAAATGTAATAATATGTGTGCCAAGTGTAAAATAAATATTTGATATTAAGTAGATATTTAATAAAGTCATTATTATTATTATTATTATTATTGTTATTATATATATATATATATATATATATAAAGTAAAACAAAAGAAGAAAGGAAACAGAGAATGAGAGAAACAGGGGAAAGAAAGGAAGGAAAGAAAAATAAAAGGAAAATTGGGGTTTTTGAAGCCTTAAGCTTTACTAGGTAAGTCAATTTGATCCCCTTTCTTGCAATTTTGATGTTTATGAAATTCTAGAGAAGAGTACTACATGAATTATATCAAAAGTTAGGGAGTTAATGAATTTTTATGTGTTGATTAAGTTGAACAAAAAGATGAATTAAGGGCTAAATTGATAGAAATTCAAGTTAGAAATGAAATAAGGATTGAATTGTAAAGTGATTCATAAGTTTTATGCTTTAAGGACTAAATTGAAAGAATTTCGAAATTATGGTTTTATGATGAAAAATAGATAATTATGTCTAAGTTTGGTTAAAAATTGAGTAGAAATAAAGTATGAATTAAGATAGAAAAGTAAGTGAATTTAGTTAGGATTAAATTGAAATTAAAGTAGAAAATCAACATTTTGCATTAAGACTATTTGGGACAGCAGCAGTAGTTTAAGTTTGAAAAATCACAAAAAATTGTATAAATTTAATTAGAGGATGAATAAAATATGGAATTAAAGCTTATTGAGTCTAATTTCTTATAGAAGAAACGGTTTAAGCAATTGAATTGTAAATTATAAGATATAATGAGTTTTGTGAGACAAGGTCAGAATGAATTCGGGTTCCCCTATTCTGACTTTGTAAAATCACAAAAAATTGAAGAAAAATAATTAGAGGCTTAAAATTATATGTTTAGAATTAATAATAAGTCTATTTTTAGGATAAATCAACGGTAATATTATCCGAGTTTTTTACTGTGAGATAATTAATTTTTAGTGAATAAGGGTCGGAACTGTCAGACAGTAGAATAGGGGTGAATTTAAAGAATAAAATGTACCTAATGGATAAACTAAAAATTCTAAAAATTTTATGGTAAGAATATATATGAGTCTAGTTTCAGGAAAAATTAATGGATCTTAATTTGGAGTTCTGTAGCTCGAGTTATAAATAATTTAGTGACTATGACACAGATGGACAGCTTGAATATTTATAAAAGTAAATAATAAAAATTATAGATAATGTTACTTACAAGTGTGTTATATACACTAAGGATGTGGAATGGAGAGGAGGAGGAGGATAAATATGTATGAATATTCATCTAGCATGGCTAATTTGCATGTTTTAGGCTCAGGGACTAAATTGAATAAAAGTGAAACTTTATGGGTAATTTTGTAAAAATTTCAGAAATGACCAAATAGCATGAAATGGATTATTTTATTATTTAAATTACAAAATTGAATGAAATTATTAATTTAGTTCAAGATCGGGGGAAAACATGTTTTAGGGATTAAATTGAAAAGTGTTGAAATTATGGAAAATTCTGATATTTTATAGAATTCATGGATTGTTATCAATATGAATGAGAATAATATCTAGAAATAAGGATTAAATTGTAAGAATTTTATTTTCCTGACCCTAAGGATGAAATCGTCATTAATTAAAAGTTTAGGGGCAAAATGGTAATTTTTCCTAGAGCATTAATTAAATGCATTAGAATATGAAATGAATGAAAATGATGATCAAATTTATTTATAAAGATCCGGACGACTCAAATATGAGACTTGATCGTGGAAAATAAAAGATATCAGATTAATGAAATTATAAACACAAACAAGCAATGAGGTAAGTTTGTGTAACTTGAATTGTATTTTAAATACTTGAAATATGTGGTTATGTGATGAAAATATGATTTGAATGTTCAATTCATGATAATTGATGAAATATTGCTAATACTCGATATAAATTGAAAATAAAATTTGGTTGAATGAAAGGAAAATTCGATGGATCTCTCGAAAAGGAATTGACGGTAAAAATGATCTAGCCCGGACGGGTGATCCTATTCTAATACAGCCCTCCCGAAGAATACGTGTAAAATGGATTTAGCCCGGACAGGTAATTCGAATTAGGGTCTGAATTTAGCCTGGACTGGTAATTTAGATCCAAGCTCATTAGAGTAATTGTCATTGCAGGGGATTTAGCCTGGACTGGTAATCCCGACAATACTCTATGAGTTTATATTACAGGGGATTTAGCCTGGACTGGTAGTCCCACTGTAAGGATGAGGTTCGCGGGAGTGTGCTCTCTGATATGAAATGTGTAAGACCATGGTTGAAAGATACCATGGCAACCTGATATGAAATGTATAAGACCATGGTTGAAAGATACCATGGCAACGTGACATGAAAAGAATAAGACCATGGTTGAAAGATACCATGGCAACATGACAGAAAATGAATGAGTAAGACCATAGTTGAAAGACACTATGGCATCATGTCAAAGTTAAATAAGACCGTGGATGGGAGACGCTATGACATCTATTGAACAGTTGATACTCAAGTAATAATTATCAGATGACGAATGGTTATATGAAATGGTTGTGTGAAATGTTTACAAGAACTGGTCATATGGAAATATATGTACAAAATAGTTGTATGAAATAATTATGAAGATAAATAAATGAAATAAGTATAAGTACATGAAATATAATTTATGTCAAGTTTGATATAAACTATTACCGGAATAAATATACATAAAATATATGGAAATGATGGATCATGAAATATTGAAATAATGAAATGAATGATATATGCTTATGAAGAAACGGTAAGAGCATGATATGTTTCATGACATGTACATATATGATTATCTTTGATACGTTGATACAAAGAAATTATGTAAGTTGAGACTATTATTAAAATCAAGTGCGATATGTAGAGAAAATAAGTATATCAATGTTGAATTTAGATGAAATGTGTGCAAGTATACTAACAATGATGTTGTTTGACGCTAGACAAGTGCCAAACTATTGATTGAACAGTAACATGTTTAATTATAAGGAGCATTGAAATAGTAAGTACTTAGATGAAAATAAAATTTAAGATTTTATGAAATTTTTTATAATCCCGATTTAATTCGGTTGGTTTCTAATGTATGTTTGGGGCTTGAGGGCCCAATAGAGAGACGTTCGATTATTTCTAAAATATGAATAATAAATGACTTAGAATTATCTGAAAATGTTCAGTAAACTCCGGTAATGCCTCGTACCCTATTCCGGCAATGGATACGGGTAGGGGGTGTTACACCTATTTTCAGTCAAATTTGAGAAATAATCTTTCAGTTAAACTCTGTTTACTTGTTTCAATCAAATACTAATTAGTTTAGATTATTTTATTATTATTTGTCTTATGAATTTAGCCTATAAATAGGCTCTTTTACAACCTTAGAAAAATACACCCATTAGAGATTAGAACTCATAACACATTTAGAGAATTTTGTGTTTACGTTTTGAGGGTTCTTTGTTTTCTATTTTTCGGGGTTTAGTCTTAATCTCCATCTTTTGTACTCTTCGTTATTTTGCCATTATAGTAAAATTATCTTTGCCCGTGGTTTTTTATTCTCTTTGGAGGGGTTTTTCCACGTTAAATTTGTGTATTCAATTTCTCAATTTATTCCGCTATTTTCTTGTTCGTTGCTTAATCGGGTCAATTCCTAACAGTTTAAAAGACACTATTTAAAAACATGTTGATTAAGTTTTACTTCAATTGGTATCAATATTATTGCCAGTGCAAGAGGATGTAGATTCGAGTGTGTTAAATTGCATTATCCTCCTATTTAAGGATTGAAGAGGAATTATGGGTAGTTCTAGGTTTTATTTAAAAAAACACAATGCTAAGGGTTGAACTAGAGGTGTTCATGGGTAGGACCGAGCCGAACTTATACATAATATTGACACATTTTATACTTGTCCAAACTTGACCCAATAAAAAATATGGACTTAAAATTTTGCCCAAGTCTATTTATATAGTTAGCCTAAACCCATTTTAACTCTGCTATATTATTTTTAAAATTTTGGAATACTTATATTATTTTTAGTTTAATATTTAATATCTAAAATATATACTATAGCAATTTGAAGTTACAATTATAAAATGTAATCCCATGTGGCATAGTTATATTTTAGCCATTTGTTTCCAGAAATTGTTGACACGTGACATGTTACCATGTTATAAAAACACAATTTTACTCTTAAATTATACCCTTCCAATTTTACTCTACAATTTCTAATAAAGATAAACATTTCAACTTGACTATAAGAATGAAATTTACTACAATCGACTAACTAAAATTAAGAAGCAAATCTTTAAAATCATATAATGATATTTACGGTGATTTGCATGACTACTGGTGAAGAAATTAATATTCCAAAAATTAATAACATATAACGTAAATTAATGGTATATATTAAAATATTAATAAAAATATTTTAATGAATAATTATTTAATTTTTTATATTTTATATAATTATTTAATTTTTTATATTTTATTCCTAACAAATATTACAACAATTTTTGAATCCTACCAAGTTTTTACTTTGACAAAAAAAATTATACCAATTCTAACAAACTTTTTAATTTCTCGATTTGAGTTCTCCTTTAACTCTTTACTCAGGCCTAAATTAGTGCCAATATTTGAACTGTTAACATTTGTTTTCAAATTACTTTATAAATATTTCTTAAATATTAGTGCTGAATATTGACACATATCTTTTTAATGAATTATTCTCATGAAATAATTAAAATTAGTAATCTATGTTAGAGCTAATTATTTAGATATAATAAACTTAAATATCCATAATAGATACAACTATTATCGTTGTTTTATAAATAACACAACTAATATAAAAAAAATTATACTACTTTACAATAATGCATATATGGTTTTCTATATTTATTAAATATTTTCAATTAAAAATAAAATAATTATCATATTCTTATACTTAATTATTTAATGAATGATTTATACCATAAATTGATATATTTTTAATACTCTCAAAACACTAATATGAATTGATAGTAGTTGTAGTCTTTCATAATTTAAGTGCTTCGTTAGATTTTAATACTCTCACTAATGAAAATAAAAGGATGACATGATTGATAAAAATTTTATAGGTTTTAGATATTTGAAAAGATAAAAGTTAAAATGTTGTTTTCTATTTTTAAGTAGGTGAAAAATATGATTTTTTTCAACAACACAAATATATAATTTTTTCAAATACAAGTTTAATTGAGTGTAAAAAATAGGAACTTAATTATTATTTTTAATTTAAAATATTTTTTTATGTATTTTTACAGTCAAATACTTAATTGAGTGAAAAAAAAAGTACATGAGCTTAAATTTTTTTTAAATCTGAGTTACCTACATAGTCACCACCACCAGGCATCGAGAAGCTCTTAGGATGCCACATGTGGCTGCTCTTATTGTTCACCGTAATTGTAATTGACGATGAACCCACGTGTTTGCACGATTTTTTTTTTCATTAAATTGGATGTAATGTCTATATTTTTCCCAAGGCTACATCACATTCTTTTATGGTTTTTTTCAACCATTTTATGGTTCTCTTTTTCTTTTAAATTTATATAATTCTGATTGTTTTTTTAATATTCTTTTATTATTACAGTGTCAACATGAAAAAAGTTTTAAGAGGATTGAATACCTGTTGAATTTCCAAAATTATATTGTTGATAGAGTTACTGGGAAATCATAGGTTGATAAAAGATTGAAGCCAGGACAAAAATGAATTGAGGTGAATTAATATACTACTATTGGAGGATTATATTTCTTAACTTATTTTCCCAACCAATCATTAAATTTTATTAATAAAAAGTGAAAACCAGTAGAAGAGATAAAAACCTAAATAATATCGAAACACCAACATTACAACAAAGCACAAAACTTGCATGAGGATAAGAGGGAAATATTGCATGGTACAAGCCACTCACCCTGCCACCAACAAGCTACAGACACATCCAAAAGGACTTCAATATCCATTGAAACACCCAACACAAATCTTACGAGAAACCTTATTACATGAACCAACAATCATAGCCAACTTCCAACTATAGTTCATAGACGGTCTATTGGCTACTGCCCCGATTTTTGACCATCACAGTTTGGGTTACACCAACGTTTTCTTTTGCACTTATTTGGTCGTTTGGTCAAAAGTTTGGGTTGATTTTCCTTCTCAAAGGAACAAAGGCAACCGACCAAAGGGGTGAAAGGAGTGTCCAATTATTAATACATATCGAAAATTAAATACAATAAAAATCCAACAACACCTTTTTTGCATGCAAGTGTGGTTGTAAACACAGCGCAAGGATGCAACAATTCAAGGCTCAAAAATTTCATATGTTACCCTCAGATTCATTCAATGTGTAAATAATAGATACAAGTATGTATATATTTTTAAAAATATAATTTAAATATTTTTTATCTAAAAATGCGTGGGGATTGAAAATTCAAAAAGAAATAAGAAATTAATATAGATATATATTACTGCTTTTGAGACTTGAACAATAAGCTTTTTTCATAAAATATTCGTTCCTAATCATTACATGCACTCAAAGATCTGAAACCCATAAACTTGTAAAAAGGGTAAGCATTTACAACCACCCAGGAAAAGCTCAAGTGTGAAGCAAGCAAAGAACACATGATCCACCCTTTTCCTCAGTAAGCTTCCTGCTCCCCCTGTCATCCATATCAACAAACTCCTTATATATGCCGGATACCAATATATACATTATTGTATGTGTAAGTATCAAACACGCTTAACATACTTTCTTGGGGACTATGAACTGAACAAACTTCTTCTTGCCCTTTCCATCTGGAGAACCGCTATGATGATGATGATGATCTCTCAAAATCCCATATTTCTTCATTTGCTCTCTCACATACCTTTCATATATGAAAGCCGCCCCCCTGAACTGTGGTAACACCAGCCATGCCATCAACACCAGCTTCACCGAGTACCAAATTGGTATCCTACAATATTTATATATATATATACAATTAAAATTTCTAAAAAATATTGTAACCTTCCTTTAATAGAAAATATTTGCTAACTGTTACCACTCCAAGACTGATTGAAACACCATCTCTGTTAAAGTCAGCAATGAATACAAAATCCAATAAGCGAGCCACTGTTCATCATCATCCTTGCCTGGACTTTCTATTGCTATCACCGATGCATATCTGAATTTTTTTTTTCAATAAATTAACTAAAAAAAATATGATATGACAAAACCCACAACAAAAACTCCAAAATTTTCTTACAAGGGATACAGCAACATCACCAGAGGCCTGCAGACATTACAAGTCCCAAAACAACACCAAAAAAGAAAAATAGTTCAGATATAAAGTTCAATTCGTCAAATGCCAAGACCAAGAAATGGGTTTTAATATTAGTAGCAATGAACGTTAAAATGAATATGGAATGAAAATATGTGAAAAAGAAAAAAGAATACCCGGCTAATGAATGAAGGTTTGAAAGCAAAGTCCATAAACGACCCATACTTAGATTCTGGATTCAGAAAATCTGTTTGAAGTTAGATAGAACAAAGGCAAAACAGTTTGTTTGTTGTTGGTTGAAATCTAAGGCAAAAAGGGACTGGATTTATAGACAAACATAGGGGGACATGGTACCAGGTGGCAACAAGGGAAACAGTATCAGATTCTGCCTTCGACGTGTGGAAATAGATTAAGCACCGTCCAGATAGATTAGATTAATGATTATCGATCAACGATCCAAGTGATTTAAAAACCCTTTTTTATTATAATTGTTAATCGCCCCTTCCATGGTTAGATTTGTTTAATTATAAAGTGGGGAAGGTTGAGCATGTGTTTGGATGATTAAAGGTCGGTGACACACGCCCTTACCCACATGGATCCAAATGTAAGACTCCAAGTTTTTGTCTCTTTCTCTTTTAGCTTTGTTTCTTCCTTCCTTGGAGTTGGAGTTTGTGGGTCACGCAATTCAAGATTTGTTTATAAGTCTGGAGTTTCTAGTGGGAAGGAAGCCTGCAGCTGCAAGTAGAGATTAAAGTAGTTGGTTACATTTCTGGGCAATGCCTCGATTCTTAAATTATTATTGTAGCCCTAAACCACCCATGTTAGTTAATACGGGATTAAGTTGGTCCATGTTAATCCTGGGAATTTTTACCCAATGTAAATTGTTCTGTGGCCCAAAACCTAGAGTCTGAATTAATATTACGTTTTTCTACTTCCTTCCCATAACAACAATAATTGACTGTGCATGAATTCTATTGAGTTGGTTTAAGTCTTTCACGATGTTATTAATCATGTATTTAATGAAAGTGATTAAAATGGATGAATTTAAGAAATTTAGTAATTATTTAATTAATATGCATGAATCTACTAGAGTCACATTAATTACTAAATTTATGAATAGAAACTAATAATCACTTACAACAACTATATAAAAGATTGTAAAGGGCTCCTTTGGATGAGTTTTTCCTCTGGTGTGGTAGAATTTTTTACTTTATAGTTACAGTAATTTATTTCACTGCCACCGCTTTTTTAACCTTAGAGGAGGTAAATATACCGCCCATCTAAAGACACCTTAAGTGATGAAGTCATTTTAGTAATGTGGTAGAAGAGTGTAAGAGAATATGATGTGAGAAAAAATAGAATAAAAATTCATTCCATATTGAGTGTCTCTGCCCTTCATCTTTAAATTATTTCCTCCAAAATGGTGCCAGAGTGTGTGTAACATAAAATTGGTCATGGTTTCTATAAGCGTAATGTACAATTATGTTCAAGTTCCTCCCTTTGAATGAGTAAGTTATAATTTTTGGGCAGTCAAAACAAAGACACTATTCATTTCCTTGAATGTCTTGGAGTTAATCAATAAAATCTATGAAGATCCAAAAGGTGCCACAGAGAACAACTTGAAGAATTAAAGAATAAGGCAGAAAGAAGAAAAGATTTCAAGAAGTAAAGACTAGCTATCTTAAAAGACATCATCATTGTTAGCGTTAGAACTTCTATGATTAGCTTGGTGGTCCAAGGATGCTTGTCCATAGAACCCATTCAAGTTTGAGCATCTGAAGAGCATGTGAGAAACATTACAGGAAAACAGACTTTTAGTGGCATTTTTTTTTACCTTTAGCAGCGCTTTTAAGCGCCGCTAGAACTGTTTGCGGCGTTTTCACAAGCGCCGCAAAAAATGACACTATAGAAAACGTCGTAAAAATTTGCGGCTTTTATTTGAAAAAAACGCCACAAAAGATCATGACTTTTAGCTGCGTCTGTGGGAAAAGCGCCGCTAAAAGTCATGGCTTTTAACGACGTTTGGTTGGCTTTTAGCGCTTTTGTTACAAACGCCGCTAATTTTGGCAGATTTGCAATATACATTTTTCACCAATATCCAACCCTTTTTTGCATTAAATCCAACCAAAAACAGTAAATATAACATGAAATCCAACCAAAAACAGCAAATGTAGCATAAAAAATACAACAAAAAACGTTAAATCAAAATGATACTTCAAATTTAACGAAAGATATATGATGTAAATTAATAAATGAAGTATAACTCAAAATATTCTTACAATAATGTTAAATGTGACAATGTTAAAAATATTCTTACAAGGAGAAAACAAATGTCTAAGATGACGGCTTTTGCGACTGCTGAAACATCTTCATCATATGCTGAAGCTATAGCTGGAGCTCATTGTATTTTCTACTCTACTCTGCTACCATCGTTGTTGCCTCTGCCTCCCTCGCTGCTACCGCTGCCTTTCTCGCTGCTGCATCCGCTCTAAGTTGTTGCTGGAGTTCTTCATATTTTCTTTCAACCTCAGCAATTTGCTCAACTGTGCTCGCTTGCATCTGAGCTATCTAGTCTCTTAACCTCTGAACTTCAGCTTGAGCTTGACTCTAGAAAGGCATGTATTGCTGGGAGCCGGATCTAAAATATTGGGTCGGGGTAACACCAGATCCTTGAAATCGAACCCGACCATACCTTTCAAGACCCAAAACTTCAGTAATAATTCTGTTATCAATGTTCTCAAGATTAACAGAACTATCAGTCGAAGCAATCGCTTCATACTCCACCTTCTTCTCATTTAGTTTCTCCGAATAAATCAATTAAAGAGTTAGAAACGAAATATATAATAAAAAGGAATGCAACATAACTTAACATTATTTAAAACTACTAACGACAAATTAAACCATTATAATTAAACATTATAAATATTTATAATAAATCAAATTTTATTAAGTAAATATACCATAATTTGTCCAGCTTCGAATGTCATAGGAGATCCATCTTTCTTCCTATGCGTAATCTCAAAAAGCTGAAGGCGTCCAACTTTTTGACCAGATGAGACTTCCTACAATATAGTAGTAAAAATATTATTTAGTAGTAGAAAGTCATTAATATTTGATAGAATTAATAAATTCATAATACCTCGGCCTCAGCTACAGAAGCGAAACTTCTCGACCCTGCCGTGTGCGTGAATTTTTGTTTTTGCTTGCTGCTTGTTCCAACTCGCTCACAGTCCTACATAATGTAATTATTATTACGTATATAGTAAACACTATATACTAAAAATTTTATAAGAAATTGGATGTACGTAATACCTCTCCTTTCTTTGATTCCAGAATCTAACCGCATCTTCCCATTGGTACCTCAGCATTCCCGGCGGGACATTTCGCAATTTTTCTTCGAGGCTTATGTCTTTCTTAAAATATTGTTTTTTCAAAGTGCTTTTATGGTCTCTCCATTTTTTACCCAATGCCTTCTTGATATAGTCATCCGAGACCTCTAAAGCAAATCTCTCCTAAAAAAATACAAGTTTAGAATGTAAATGTAACGACCCATATTTCACGGGCACCGAAAAAGTGAATTTAGGGCCTCCGTCTTAGGAAAACTAGTCCGTAAATATTTATTAAAAATATTTACGAAGTTAGTTATGGGTTGAATTAGATTTTAATTAGGTGAATTTATTTTTAATTAGAAGTAATTAGTAGAAAGGACTAAATTGAGTAGAGCATAAAAGCTTAATCATAGAATAGAGAAAGGGAAAAGGGACTAAATTAGTATTTAAACCAAATTAGTGACATGTGTAAGATAGAGAATAAATACATGTGTATTTAAATTATTAGTACAAATGTATGTTATATATATATATATATATTTACTTATTTATTAAGTAAAAAATATTTACTTATTATTATTATTATTATTATTATTATTATTATTATTATTATCTATTAATTGAGATAGTGACAATTGTATGGTGATAAATAACACATGTGTACATGTGTGTATAAATACACATGTATTATTTTATTTGTTATTATATAGATATTTTATTAAATATTAATTAAGTAAATAAGGTAATAAAATAAAGAATGAATAAAAGAAAAAAAAATAAGAAAAAGTTACAGGAACCAAACGAAATAGAAAGAAAGAAAGAAGAAAAGAAAAGAAAAGAAAAGAAAAAGGAGAAATTAGGGTTTGAAAGCTTGAAAGTTAAATTGGTAAGTCAATTAAGTCCCTTTCTTTGTGATTTTGATGTTTTTGGAGTTTTAGAGTAAAGTACTATTGAATTTGTGTGGAAATATTGAAAGTTGATAGACTTTTGAGTAAGGTTTATGTTGAATAAATGATGAAATTAGGGATCAAATTGATAGAATTGTTGATTAAAATTAATTAAAGGACTAATTTGTGAACTAGCCTATAATTTTTTAATTTTAGGGGTTAAATTGGAAGAAATTTGAAATTATGGTAAAATGATGAAAATTTGATGGTTATATTGAAGTTTTGATGGAATTTGAATAAGAAAATTATGTGAATTGTGAAAAGGATGAAGATGAAAATGGTTAGGACAAATTTGGGATTTAGGTAAAAGTTGCATGAAAGGTTATTATTTTATATAAAATATGTGTGTTATTAATTAATTGTACTTATGATAATTTTCATAGCAAACAAGGAAACCAAGACGTTGAATACGAAGGGAAAAGAAAAAGTGATCGAGGAATAGCTCGAGAAAAATATCGGTTTGCATTATTATAATTCAAGTTATTTCTTATTAAATGTTTAATTTTAATAATTGTGTATGGAATTTGAATGTGCGGTAAGTAGTGATATTTGAATTGAATGAGAATTGGATTTGATTGATGAATGTATACATGTGTGAAATTGAATTGTATAATGATTTGTGGTGAATTTGAAATTGTGATTGAATTGTTATTGTGATGGATTTGAATTCGAATGATTACAATCAACTGAAAGTGAAAGTGATATGAATATGTGATTTTGATACCCTATTAACTAGTTGGGCTAGGGTGGATATAGTTGGCATGCCATAGGATAGGAAGAGTTTAGGGATTCTTCAACCTCGAGTCGATGAGACACTTGGTGTGTCATATTTACTTCGGATAGATTCGATGAGACGTTGGTCACCACTTTGCTTCGGCTTAGCCGATGAGACGTTGGTCGTCACTTATTTGCTTCGAACTATCTGATGGGGAGTTGGTCGCCATTCTGGTGCGTTTGGTTGGATCCGTGTATCCGCCAAAGTTCGAGTTATGTTAATAGGGGAAAATAAGTGAAATAATAAAACCAAATGAATTTGATTAATCGAGCTATCGAATAAAATGAGAAAGTGATATTGTAAAATGGAATGTAAGATGAAATTTGTAAAGAGATTGAAGGCATGAACCAAAGGTTCATAAAGTGTTCATATTTGAAATGTGAATTGAATAATTATATGTGGTTGAGAGATGAATCAAAGGTTCATGAGTTAATTGAAATCTCATTGATGATTTATTGGATCTAACATTGGAAATGATATAATGGAAATATGATAGTTTGGTATGAATTTATATGTATGATTTGTATGTATGATTTTCTAATTATCTATGTATGTTATGATATTTTATTGTTGTTATAATTTGAATTATGATAATACCACTAAGTATTTCCAATACTCAGTGTACGGTTGTTTTCCATGCACAGGTTAGGTAAAGTTGAAGTTCAGTCAAGCATCTGAGTCAATTCCGACCTCAACTCAATTTTGGTGATGCATCTATCTTTTAGATATGTGGCATGTACTAGGTTTGCTTCTTGTCATTTGTAAATGTTTTATACTTTGAATGTAAATGTGGTGCATAATCCTTAAGAGGTAATGAAATGAATGAATGAGAATTTGCTAAGTTTGAAAGATTTGATGAATGTTATTTGATCAAGATTTATAAGTAAATGTTTTGGGTATGAATTAGGTGTGTTTAGTATGTGAAAATAACTTTAAAATGGTCAAAAATCATGTTTTCACACGGTCAAGTCACATGGGCGTGTGCCTTGGCCGCGTGGAAAAGTCAGAATTGGCCACAGGTTAGTTCCACTTCCGTGTGAGAAAATCAGATCTGCCCACGGCCTAGCCCCACGGCCATGTTCCAGGCCATACGGGCATGTCCCAGGCCACATGGGTATGTGCCCCTATCTTCAAGGAAAAATTTCTAAAGTTGTCAGTTTAGTTCTGAATCACTTCTAAAACATATATCGGGCCCCGTAGGCCCATATTAAGGACTTTAAGATGAAATTTGATAAGAATTTATCAGGAATGTAAAGTTTATGACTCGGTTTTGTATAAATGTTAGTGCATAAGTCAAGTAATGTCTCGTAGCCCTATTCCGGTGACGGCTTGGGTTTAGGGGGTGTTACAGTAAACATAAATGAAACTTAAACCAAAGTATTATAAATAACAATTAGATGTTTTGTTACCTTAATATTATCGAGAGCTTGATTTTTGTTGCTATCAGGCATGTGATGCCATGATTCGTAGTTGATGGCAACATATTGGCATTTCGTGCTATAATGCCCAAATAGCCTGCTAAAAGTCGAGCTTTAGATCCAACAGACTGACCATGATTGTTTCTACTTACTTTAACACGCTCGACAAGATTTAAGTCGTATAAATATTTAAGTAGCGTACGTTCTTGACCTCTGCACGTCCCACCACTTTCAGCTGAAAAATGATATGTTATTATTTATATTAAAAATGAAAAATAAATCAATAATAAAAGTCAACACACATGTAAAATAAACTTAACATTACTTTGAAATTCTGCAGGCTTGTCAAGTGTCTCCGTCACATTCAAAGATTCAATAATTGTCTGCTGTTCACTATTTGCTTCTTCCGAATTTGGAGTATTCTGGACAATATTTAATCTTGTAATCTTCTTCTACGCATTTTTCCTGCAATACACATAAAATAGTTGAAATTTTAGTAACAAATTACAACAATAATAGTACATATAAAATAGTTAAATTATATAACATGAGCAAGATTAAAATTATAATATTACATATAATTAAAAAATCGTAAAATCTTACTACATCATAATTCGTAAATATCTTCATCCACATCCTGACACATTGAAATTGTGTACTAATACTATGGAAATTTTCATTTAAGTTTTGTTCTGGAAAAGGCAAAGTTTCTGATCTTTCGACGATGTCATCTCTACTTCCATTACCCATGTCAAACAAGTTTCGAGGGGTGTTTCGGAGTACAACGTACCAACCCTCATCAGTTGGATCTTTCGAGTAAAAAACTTATTTCACTTGAGAAGAAAATACATACGGCTCATCTATCAATTGTTCTCCAGTGTGAATCAATCGAGAGAAATTCACCATTGTAAAACCAATTTGATCTTTTTTAATTCCGCGAGCAGTATTAACATCAGCCCAATCACATCGAAATAAGAAAACTTTCCATTTTCCATAGTAATCTAACTCAATAATATCAGTAAGAAGTCCGTAATACTCCACATTTCCCTCAATGGGATTACTGTCCCTAGCACTAGCATAACTTGTAATTGAAGAATTAACAACTATTCCATAATTTTGAGTTCTCCTCAATCTCTCGCGATATTTTGTATGAAATCTGAATCCATTGATGATGAAGGCACTATATCTTTTACTACTCTATTCGGGCCTTGGGAAAGCCATTTAACTTCGTCATTAACGTCCTTCCCACTCCAAACCTATTGAATCGAAAGTAAATTAAGTAATTATAAATGTTATGAGAAAACATTATTATTTATCAATAAAAGGTTGAGTTTCATACCGTTTGGCTTAACCATTCATGGAAAGATTCTGTGTATAACTTATTAATCTCTCCTTGTTGTAATCTTCGGGAGCGTGAACGAGATCTTAAGATTTGTTTGTACTCACTACGTTAAAAAGAGGTTTAATTGGTTAGAAAATAAACAAATAAAAAAGATGAATATTTATCATATTCTAGAACTTACTTGCATAATGGTTCAATTGAATCATGGTGAAAAAGAACATATCTATATGCTTGTACCCAAGATCTTTCATCTAATTCTACAATTTCAACTTTACCGATTAGTTCTCTATAACTTTGAAATAAATAAGTTTGAAACCATCATCATACCTATGACAACTAGTAAAGCTCGAAGGAGAGTAGCTCTAAACCAGATTTAATCCAAAAGAGAAAGGACAAAGAAGATTACATTCTACTAAGAGAAACATCATAAAGAAGGAAAATAAGCAAAAATACTTGTCTACCATATGTGGTATTTGTAGAAAATCCACAAAATTGGTAAGCTGAAACCTACAAGTGACAAAATAATTAGTGTAGAAACTAGAAATCATAATACAAGTAGCATCAAAACCAACAATCTTCTCTATAAACAGCACAAAGGAAAACCAATAGAAATGCAAAATTGAACAAACCAATGGCTACCACTCAAAAGATATTTGATTAAGAGAGAATAAAAAGAAGAAGTCATTTGATAACATTCCTTAATGGAAATTAGGAAAAAGAAAAAGCTTTGAACAAAACTGAACACATACCCATATGAAATAACATGAAGAACAAAAAACAAACAAGACGTAAGATTTCAGTAAACATCAGGAAAAGGAAAACAAGTTTAGAAAAAAAGAAAAGAAAAACCAAAATGATTTAACATGAAGTGGAAAACAAAGAACTCATCTGCCACCAATCAAATAAAAAAAGAAAAACCCAAATGAGATAACATGGAGATAAACAAATACATACCTTAAAGTATCATGTTTATGGTGATTAACATCAGCCATGAACACTCTCAAAACAAGCAAATACACCAAACCAAACAACAATGTGATAGACAGAGGGCAAAGCAAACAAATGAAATTTGGAAGTGGTTTCTATAACATTAAAGCCCTGTTCTTTAGTAACATAAAAAATAATAGAAATGAAATCAAAATGAAACAAGAAGCTTCGGGTTTGATTTGAAATCGAAATGAAATGAAACCTATGGAATGAAAACATAAAGGGAGATGACAAATGGGTTTGATTTGGGGGAAAATTTAGGGTTTAAGGGAAATTTTGATTTAAGAGAAAATAAGGGGTTTCGGGTTTGCATTGGGGATGAAAAGGATGAAACAAAAACAGCGCCGTTTTGTTAAAGATAATGACACCACTAAATCGCAAAAGAAACGATGTTGTTTTAATTAAACTTTTAGCAGCGTCTTTACAAAAGCGCCGCTAATGCCTCTGGAGACGCAACATAAAACGACGTCGTTTTGGCTAAATTGCGGCGTTTTTGACAAAAACGCCACTAATGCATTTGATAACAATAAATTTTAATAGTTTAATTATTTCTTAAATTCCTTTTAAACTACGTTTGTTTTCTTTCAAACAATATATCTAATTTGAAAAAAATTAATTATATTGAATAATTATTATTTAAATATTTAATATTTAAATTTTAGGTAAATCAATTTAAAATAATTTCTAATAATTATTTAAAACATGAAATGAATTGAAATAAAATATATATATTCAAAACCATTTTTGATAAAAATGAACTTGACAACCTTGAGAAAAAATGAAAAATTTTAAAACATTAGGTTTTTATTAAAAATATTTTAACTAGGTATGACCAATACTTATAAAATTACCTTTCATAAAATAAAATTTAAAAAATTCTTTTAAGAGATCATTATTATCTGCATCTTAAAATTAAAGTAAGACGAGTTTAATTTAGAGAGTCCGTTACATGCAAAGAAAGTTATAGCATCTTGTAATACTCGGAAATTGATACCTTATTAAACACATATTATTTTTAGATTTTGAAATTATAAATTCAAATTCAATATTTAATCATGAGGCTATAAATTTTAAGGTGTGCTTAATTTTATAATTAGAATTTAATTTAAAAATAAAAATACTAAATTTATTTTATTTTATTTTTAAAATTGATTCAAGTTTATGAATTTCATGTTAACATTTAAGTATTCAATAATTTTAGGAACCACCTCATCAAATTTCGTAATACTAAATCTTGTGTAATTATCTGGAATATAAACATATATACATCATAAATATATGTATAAACATGAGATCAAGTATTTAATTAAACCACACTCCGAGCACTCCAAAACCTAGATTCAACCAGAACATCATTTAATCAATTAACCCTTAAACCCTATACACTAACCCTTAAAACCTTGAACATTAAGACCCTAAACCCTAAACACTTTAAAACACCAAACCCCAAATAACAAACTAATTTAAAACACTATACCCCAAACCCAAGATAACAAACCCGGCCCATACCATAAACTTAACATACTATACCATTGAACCCTAAACCATAAACTTAAAATATATTCTACGATTGAACCCTAAACCATATGCCTTAAACCTTAAATATTAAACCCTAAACCCAAAAATAAATTTAATCAATATTAAGTACTACTTCCACAATTTATTATAAACATAAGCTTTTACATTAATATCTATGTATATACACATCAACATCCATATGATTTTTGGGGGGTTTAGGGTTTTAGAGTTTATGGATTAGTGTTTAGTGTTTATGTTTTAGAATTTAGGGTTTAGGGTTTAATGTTTAGGATTTAAGGGTTTAGAGAAAGCCATACAACATCGATTTTAACAGCTTGATAACTTAAATAAAAACTTCTAAATAGTTTAGTTATCAATTTGTAACTTTTCATAATTAAGTAACTAAAATGAAACTTTCTCATAGCTAAGTGAATGGTGTAGTTTATATTTTTTATAAAGTTAGTTTCAAATACCCAAATAATTAAATCGAATTCAAAACAAAAATAAGAAAATAATATGAAAATTAAATCAGATCAAATCAAAACGAGGTCGGTTACCTTACTCAAAAATGGTTGCTCAACTTTTTGAGGCGTTTGGACCAAAAAGCCGCTGTAGATAAACTTTTTTGCGGTGTTTGGACCAAAAACGCCGCTATTGATCAGTTTTAGTGGCTTTTGAACCAAAAACACCGCTATTGCTTAGTTTTTGGTGGTGTTTTACATAAAAACGTCGCTATACATTAGTTTTTAGTGGCGTTTTAGCTAAAAACGCCGCTATTGATCAGTTTTTAGTGGCGTTTGGGCCAAAAACGCCACTATTGTTCAGTTTTTTGCAAACACCACTAATGTATAATCTTTGAGGCATTTTTTGTTCAAACGCCGCTAAAGCCCTATTTTCCTGTAGTGAAACCTTTATTTAGGCAGCTCCTTTTAGACATAGTGTGTGCCTATGTGGTGTAGATATACCCCTACAGTGTGTAAGTATTAACCATGGTAGTCGATATCGTTTCGGTACCACTAGTGATGATCGGATCGCTATGTTCCAGAAATAAACTGGAGCAATAAATTTTAGGTTCCATTCTGGTGCAAATTTCGATCGATACTGGTCATATCAGTAGGAAACATCCGAAAAAGAGGAATAAAAGTTATTGAGTAAGAAATGTTGGTTCCTGGTTCTCTAGGGTTCGACGTTGTTGTTTTGGTGCCCCTCCTTATTGTTTTTTTGATAACCCAACGTAAATTGAGGAATGAGATGACGAGGAAAGAGGAAGTTACGAGGTTACCCGAGATGGTCTCTCATG
Source organism: Gossypium arboreum (assembly GCF_025698485.1). Taxonomy (NCBI): domain Eukaryota; kingdom Viridiplantae; phylum Streptophyta; class Magnoliopsida; order Malvales; family Malvaceae; genus Gossypium; species Gossypium arboreum. The sequence continues at coordinate 110,578,996 of NC_069081.1, read as the reverse complement.
AAACCACCTATGTAGAAGCTCAAGTGTGTTGTTTGCTTTGCCCTTACCACCACCCGCTATTCTTAGTGCAAATCTATTTGTTACAAGTTCGTTTCTATTTTTCTCCTTTTATAGATAGAGTTAACTTTTGACCTAATTTGTGCAAATAGAAATGTAAATTTTGGGGGTTTTCTGTACGCTGGTTGTTAGAGAGTAGAAGCAACCGCATTAATTTTAAGAATTTATAGTTAAGAGTAATTGAAACTATTGAAGATGAATTGGTTGGTGAAGATAAAAAGTTACTTCGACTTTGAAGGGGGAATGATGTTTAAAGCCTTGAATTTTGATGGAAAATGATTAGGTTTTCACACTGTAGTTGTCTTCTTCTAAGCATTATTGTCAAGAGTGATATCGTGGTGAAATCGATGGTAAAGAGTGAGAGGGAAGGGAACAGTGGTGGGGGTTGGAACGATGAAGAGTGAGAGGGAAGGCAATGGTGGTGGGGGTTGGACACAACAACAGCATTAGCTAGAGTGGAAGAGCGGAAGAGAGAAATAGGAGAAGAACAAAAAAAATTGTTAAACAATTTTGTTTTTATAGATGACTTCATTTATAACCTCGTGCTTAGGTGGCATGCCACATAGGTTACTTCGTTGATCTGCGGTCTGATTGATGGTCAACTCACATTTACCATTACAATTAGGTTGATTTCTAAAAGAAATTGTAATGTTGAGGATGTCAATAAAAAAAAAATTAAGGCTCAAACCCAAAAACTCATAAACGTTGAGTGTATTTTCGACAATTATGCCTTAATTTAAATGATACTTAAATTTATATATAGTATTAATTTAAAATATTTTAACGTGTAAACCATATTTTAGATATTTGAATTACATATAAATTTTACTCTTAAATTAATTCTAAAATTTAATTTTAAGTATTCTTTTACTAACAATATTCAATTTAGATTATAATAAAAAATAGTTATCCATTGTTAATATTATAATATATAAAATATACATTTTAAATACTTTTAAACGATGAATGTAATTTTTTTTGTAAATTTTAATTTTAATAAATTTACTACCCAAATAAGCTTTTAAAAAGTTAATAGTTAAAAATCCTTGGTATCTATTTTACTATCTTTAAAGTTAATGGTTTTAAATGGTTGATTTCAATTTTAGTCCATAATTTTCTGTTTTCTCTTAAGCTTTTTCTTTTAGTTTTACCAATGCTATTTCCATATATTTACTAACAAATCAGAAATCTAATGAGTAATGTCACTCAAAACACTGATGTTAAACCTTTTTTGTAAAAGCATCATCAATATTCTATGCTATTATTTAAAGGGTAGATTACATTGATTTCATTCATTAATCGGTTCTCAATTTAATTGTGAAATTACTAAATATTTATTATTTCACAAAGCGATAAATATAGGTTTTTATGTCTTTTTACATGTTCGTAAATCTAGAAAAAAAACATACACGGTGAAAACATAACATATTTGAACCCAATATATTATAATCATTATTATCTCAAGTTTAACATTTTGAAAAAAATCATATAAAACATAGGAATTAAAAGTATGCCCATATTGTGGCTTTTCTCTGTATACCCATATTGTGGCTTTTCTTTGTTGAAGTTTTTATAGTTTTTTCTTTGAGTTTTCCAGTTTGTTTTTTTCAAATATAGAGGATATATTGGCAGATTTGCTAATCGAAGAAGATGTGGAGAGTGGAGAGACTGAGTTGTGGGAGATTGAACTAGAAGAAAATTCAACGAAATAATCCTCTACTTTTTGTTTAGTCGGTTGTTTCCTCACAACAACAATTATCAATTTTCAATCGATGTGTACGGTGATGGCCAATCTTTGGCATCCTATTGGAAGGGTCTCTATAACTGATATTGGAGACAAGAATTCTTTTTCGATTCTATTATGAAGTTGACAGAGATAAGGTAGTTAAAGGGTTACCATGGACCTTTAACAATCACTTGCTCATCATTTCCATGCTAAATGAGGAGGAAGATCTGATAGAAGTTCCTCTTAATAACGCAAATTTCTATAGATCTACAATCTTCCTTCAGGTTTGTATTCAGAAAATATTGCGAGACAGTTTGGTGACTTTATAGGTTCTTTTATAGAGTACGATACAAAAGCCATTACAGTAGGGTTGCGAAAAAGTGGATGTCCGTAAACCTTTGAAGAGATGGAAGAGGTTGTTGATTGCTAAATTGAAGGAATGTTATGTCAGTTTCAAATATGAGAAGTTAACGACGTTTTGTTTTTTATGTGGCCGTTTAAGACATGGAGAAAGTTTATGTCTGATTTGTATGCACCAAGGGAGTAAAGATTTACTAATGGGATGGGATACTTCTTTAAGAGTTCTTCCACGACGAGCGGCGGTTAGAGAGAGTCCTTGGTTAAGGGAACCCGGTTCTGATTGGGGAGTAATTTCAGGGCCATCAGGATCTAAACAAGGGAATGATTTTAGGAATCAACAGATTCCTAATTTGATACGCAATTATAGAGCCAATTTGGGGTTAAACTTGATGGGTAAGTCTTTTTCTCCCCAAGATAATAACATTAATGAGGAGGATATTATGGAAGAAAGAGGAATTAATGAGGAAGGGCTCATTCTAATAAATAAAGGAAAAAAAAAAGATTGAGGTCTAATTTTACTCATGAAGTTTTCTTACAAAGGGATTCTACTGAAAAGCAAAGAGAATGGACCAATAATTGCCCAAATGATAAATCGGCTAAACCTGCGGAGCGGATCAACCGAGTATTATGAAAATTATAAGCTGGAACATCCGTGGACTGGGGAATCCACGGTCGGTTCAACGTATTCAGCATTTGCTGAAAGAATATCTTCTCCATGTTTATTTCTTTATGGAAACTAAAGTTGATGTATACAGAATGGAGAGAATAAAGAAAAAGTTTGGGTTTCAGAATGGGATTGAAGTCTCGGCTAATGGTACTAAGGGAGGTCTTTCTCTTGGATGGACAAATGAGGTGGATATTAGAATTATGGGTTGCAATGATAGTTGTATTGACATTATGGTCACTAATGATGGCAATAGACCTGAATGGCGTCTTACGAGTTTTTATGGAGCTCCCGATGTTAGAAACAGAGTTGGTTCCTAAAAATCTACTAAGAAACCGTAGTCAAAGTTCTTCTGAAGTGTGGGTTGTTTTGGGTGATTTCAATGAAATTCTTTCAAATTAAGAGGAATGTGGAGAAAGGTATAGAGAGGAGAAATATATAAATGCACTTAGAGAGGCTTTGGATTACTGCACCCTTATAGATCTTGGATATCAGGGACAATGGTATACTTGGGAAGGGGGGAAATTTGAATCAACCAATATTTGAGAAAGATTGGATAGAGGAGTTGCAAATCTCCAATGGTATAATATTTTCTCTAATTATAAACTTATTCATTTAGATATTTCGACTTCGGATTATTACCTTATTTTTCTTGATACAGATTATTCTGAGGGGGATAAATATGTTGTTAAAGGTCGGGGTTTCCGATTCGAGAGAATGTGGCTTTTGGAAGAGTTATGTGAAGATGAAGTCAAATCTTTGTGAGAGTTGAATAAGCATTTAAAAATTCCGGATCGTCTCCATGCTATTGGCGAAGGTCTTCATAATTGGGCTTCGAAGATTAGAAGAGAGAAAAATGGTAAGATTAATTCTCTAAAACGTAGACTGAATGCTCTTTACAATGCCCCACCGAATGATGAGAATTTGGAAGAAATTATTGAAGCTAAGCTCGATCTTAATCTGGAAATTGATAAAACCGAGATATATTGGGAGCAAAGGGCTAGATCAAATTGGCTTAAGTCTGGTGATCGTAATATGAGTTTTTTTCACAGCCTGGCTTCTACTAAACATTGCATGAATAAGATTATGAGAATCAAGGGTCAGGATGGTTTGATTATTACTGATGTGAATGATATGATGAAGACTGCGGTCAGTTATTTTAAGGACTAATTCACTAGTTCTCGTCAGAGAAATGATGACACTGTATATGAATGAGTACCATCTAGGATCTCATCATCAATGAATGAACAACTTTTGCGTAATTTCAAGGTGGAGGAAATTAGCGAGGCTCTTCGGGAGATAGTTCCTATTAAAGTGCCAGGATATGATGGGTTCCATGCGGTATTTTTTCAAAATTTCTAGCATATAGTTGGGCAGGATATGGCGAAGTATTGTTTACAAGTCCTTAATAGAGATATCTTGATTCATGAGATAAATTCTACCAATATTATTCTTATTCCCAAAGTAAGTGATGCAGATATGGTGTCTTTATTTCGCCCTATTAGCCTATGTTCAGTTTTATACAAAATAATTTTTAAGACCATTGCTAATAGATTGAAAATGGTTTTGGATCAGTGTATTGATCATGCCCAAGGAGTGTTTGTGCCTAGTAAAACTATTTCAAATAATGTTCTTGTGGCTTATGAGGTCTTATATGCATTGAAAAGGAGGAGTAAAAGGAAAAAAAGGCTTGTTTGATCTTAAGCTCTATATGAGCAAAGCTTATGATAGAGTGGAATAGGGTTTTTTAGAAGGCATGATGAAATAAATGGGTTTTGTGACGGAGTGGATTAATTTGATTATGCATTGTATTTCTTCTTTTTCATACATAGTCAGCCTTAATGGGTTTTCAAGTGAAAGTTTTTTCCCTCAAAGAGGACTTCGGCAATGTGATCCTTTAAGCCCTTACCTTTTTCTAATTTGTACTAAGGGTTTTTCAGCTTTACTAGACTCTGCTGCTCATATGGGCAATTTAAAAGGGGTGAAGGTATGTAGTGGAAGTCCTGCTGCCACTCATTTATTTTTTGCTGATGATAGCATTGTTTTTTGTGATGCAAATAAGGAAGGAGGACGGGTTTTGTTGGATATTTTGAGAAGGTATGAAATTACTTCGGGCCAGAAGATAAATCTTGACAAGTTACAAATTTTCTTTAGCTTCAATGTCTCTGATAATTCTTGTAATCAATTAGTACAGATTTTAGGGGTTTGTCGTTTGTTGTGTATGAAAAGATATTTGAAAAAAACGCCACAAAAGATCATGACTTTTAGAGGCGTTTGTGGGAGAAGCGCCGCTAAAAGTCACGGCTTTTAGCGGCGTTTTTGGGTGAAACTCCGCTAAAAGTCACGGCTTTTAGCTGCGCTTTTTACAAAGCCCACTAATTTTGGCAGATTTGCAATGTACATTTTTCACCAATATCCAACCCTTCCTGCATTAAATCCAACCAAAAATAGCAAATATAGAATTGAATCTAACCAAAAATAGCAAATGTAGCATAAAAAATACAACAAAAAACGTTAAATCTAAATGATACTTCAAATTCAACGAAAGATATATGATGTAAATTAATAAATGAAGTATAACTCAAAATATTCTTACAATAATGTTAAATGTGACAATGTTAAAAATATTCTTACAACGAGAAAAGAAATTTCTAAGATGACGGCTTTTGCGACTGCTGAAACATCTGCATCATATGCTGAACTTGTAGCTAGTGCTCTGCTCTGCTGCCATCGTTGCTACCTCTGCCTTCCTCGCTGCTGCCACTGCCTCCCTCGCTGCTGCATCCGCTCTAAGTTGTTGCTGTAGTTCTTCATATTTTCTTTCAACCTCGGCAATTTGCTCAACTGTTCTTGCTTGCATCTGAGCTATCTAGTCTCTTAACCTCTGAACTTCAGCTTGAGCTTGACTCTCAGAAGGCATGTATTGCTAGGAGCCGGATCCAAAATATTGGGTCGGGGTAACACCAGATCCTTGGAATCGAACCCGACCATGCCTTTCAGGACCCAAAACTTCAGTAATAGTTTTGTTATCAATGTTCTCAAGATTAACAGAACTATCAGTCGAAGCAATCGCTTCATACTCCGCCTTCTTCTCATTTAGTTTCTCCTAATAAACCAATCAAAAAGTTAGAAACGAAATATATAATAAAAAGGAATGCAACATAACTTAACATTATTTTGAACTACTAACGACGAATTAAACCATTATAATTAAACATTATAAATATTTATAATAAATCAAATTTTATTAAGTAAATATACCATAATTTCTCCAGCTTCGGATGTCATATGAGATCCATCTTTCTTCCTATGCGTAATCTCAAAAAGCTGAAGGCGTCTAACTTTTTGACCAGACAAGACTTCCTACAATATAGTAGTAAAAATATTATTTAATAGTAGAAAGTTATTAATATTTGATAGAATTAATAAATTCATAATGCCTCGGCCTCAGCTACAGAAGCAAAACTTCTCGACCCTGCCGTGTGCATGAATTTTTGTTTTTGCCTGTTGCTTGTTCCAACTAGCTCACGGTCCTACTTAATGTGATTATTATTACGTATATAGTAAACACTATATACCGAAAAATTTATAAGAATTTGGAAGGACGTAATACCTCTCCTTTCTTTGAATTCTAGAATCTAACCGCATCTTCCCATTGGTACCTCAGCATTCCCGGCGGGACATTTCGCAATTTTTCTTCGAGGCTTATGTCTTTCTTAAAATATTGTTTTTTCAAAGTGCTTTTATGGTATCTCTATTTTTTACCCAATGCCTTCTTGATATAGTCATCCGAGACCTCTAAAGCAAATCTCTCCTAAAAAACACAAGTTTAAAATGTAAATATAAATGAAACTTAAACCAAAGTATTATAAATTACATTCACGTTTTGTTACCTTAATATTATCGAGAGCTTGATTTTTGTTGCTATCAGGTATGTGATGCCATGATTCATAGTTGATGGGCAACATATTGGCATTTCGTGCTATAATGCCCAAATAGCCTGCTAAAAGTCGGCTTGTTTAAAGGGATGAACTAAGGCAACAAAGCAATAGAAAATTTTCATGAACTACTTACAATAGAATAAAGGGAATATGAATTCATACCTTTATAAGACTTGTTTACACAAGGTCTCCACTAGCCCCCTTTATAGGAATTTTTCCATACAGTCGAAATCTACAACAAATTCAATAAATAAGGCAGATATAATAACAAATCAGCATCTGATGCAAAATAGCTTAAGGTTATTAAAATTGCCCTAAACTTATTCATTTGCTCTTCCTCAAGTGTTTTTTTTTACTAATTTTTTATTCTTATTTCTTTTTCTAGAATGTTTGTTGAATCTTGCAAATGCTTAAGGTTAATGAAAAGTTCAAAGGCAGTAGGATTAGGTCTAAAGACGGGTCCAAAATATTCAAGCACAAATTAAAGAAAGAAGTTTTTTTTAATTCAAGCATCCAAGAAAGAAATCATAAAGAATTGTACAGAGGCTTTTTTGCTTTGGACGGGCAGGGTTTTTGACTAAGATATAGACTGTCAAATTGCAAGAAACATAAATTAAATAAGCTGTAATTGTAGTGCATTAATGTTGTGGGCTTTTTCCTCCACATTACTTAAAGTTAATCATCTCTTCTTCATTTTTCAGTTGTCTCATTTGTTTTCATTTTTCTTAATAAAAGGATTAATTTCAAACGTAATCATCAAACAACCCAAAACAAAAAACCATATAAAAAGCCAAACCGCAAGCGCAAAATCCAAAAATTCACCAAATAGATTAAAAGAAGCAAATCAGATACCAGTGACTCACCGCATCAGCAGAGGAATTACCAGATTAATTGCACAGATCGGGAGAAATTTTTGGAGAAAGCAAAGAGAACGGCTGTTCAATTTACTACTTTCTCTTCTTTCTTTCTTTTTTGTCTCGCTTGTCTCTCTCTCTTTGCGTTGTTGTTTCTGGTGAAGAGAAAAGGGTCGGGATTTAAGTTGGGTAAATGAGAGAAAAGAAATTGCGTAAATAGGGGAATAAAATTGGGTTTAAGTTGGGGAAGACGCAGTTAGGGAAAATCAGAGAAGAAATTGGGAAAATGGGGGGATGAAATCGGGTGTACTGATTTGGGGGAAAACAAGGAAAATTCGGGCCTAAAAAAAGACAACGTTTAAGTTAATTGAATTGAACCTTGTGGCGTTTATCACAAGCGCCACCAACGAAGCTAAAACGGCAACATTTTGTAAACTGACAATCGATATTCGCGGCGTTTGAAAAAAACGCCACTAAAAGCAGATAAAAGCAATAGCGTTTTACACTGTCGTAAAACATTTTTCCTGCGTTTTATGATAAAACGCCACTAAAGGATATCCTTTTATTGCGTTTTAGCAAAAATGCCACTAATAGTCAGACAAAAACGACAGCGTTTTCCACACGCTTAAAACATATTTTTGGCATTTTCTTAAAAACGCCACTAATTTTTAAAAAAAACATCGTTTTGTACACTTTTAAAACATATTTGCGGTGTTTTTTTTCTGAAAATGCCACTAAAGGCTATCCTTTTGCGGCATTTTAGTCAAAACGCCACTAAAAACAAAGCTTAAAATGACAACATTTTTCAATCTTTTAATACATATTCGCGGCGTTTGGACCAAGAATGCCACTATTGTTCAACTTTTTGCCAACCATAATTTAAGTGAGATAATTATGAATTCCGAAAAAATAATTTTCATAAACCTAAACATAAACTTCAAATATATGTTGGATTGATATTTTGATACATATATTAATAGTCTTCCATTTGCCAAATGCATCATTTTGCAATTTCACTTTTTTTTCCTCTTTTATTGTTTGTGTTTTGTTTTTGCTTTTATATTAATATCTATATACACATTAATATCCATATGAAATTTATTTTAAGATTTTAGGGTTTATGGTTTAAGAGTTTAAATTTTAGGGTTTATAGTTTAGGGTTTGGGATAGTTTATGGGTTTATGGGTTAGGAGTTAGGGTTAATGGGTTAGGATTTATGGGTTAGGGTATAATGTTTCGAGTTTTAAGGGTTTATGGTTTGAGATTTAAGGTTTAAAGGTTTAGTAATTTAAAGGTTTAGTGGGTTAGGGTTTAGAAAAAGCGATAACATTGATTTTAACAGCTTGGTAACTTAAGTTATCAAATTGTAACTTTTCATAATTAAGTAACTAAAATGAAATTAACTTTCCCATAGCTAAGTGAATGGTGTAGTTAATTTATATTGTTTATAAAGTCGGTTTCAGATATGGTCAAAATAAAATCAAATTCAAAATAAAAATAAGACCTTATTTAGTTTGTTATAATTTGGTCCTATCCAAAATAGATTGTTACCTATCCATATCAATCTATTACTTTTTTATTTATTTTTCAATAAATAGTTTGTTATAATTGTAATATATTTAATTTTAATATATTAAAACTAATATTATCTCTTTTACAACTATGTAAGAGATTATTTAATATATAAATTAAAAACACTAATTAATCTAAACCCTAAACCCTTAACTACAATCTTTAAATCCCTAAATCATGAATCATAAACCATCAACCCTAAACCCCAAGCCTTAAACCCATAATCCATAAACCTTAAAATAGTTTAGATCTATAACGGCGTTTTTCAAAAAGCGCCACTAATGCCACTGAATCTCAAAGTAAAACGACGTCGTTCCGCTACCTATAGTGGTGCTCTCTTAAAAACGCCGCTAATGCTTGATCTATTGCGGCATTTTTAGAAAGCGCCGCTAATACCACTGAAGCTCAAAATAAACGACGTCGTTCGGCTTAATCTTTTAGCGGTGTTTTTTATAAGTCAACCTATAGTGGTGCTTTCTTAAAAATGCCGCTAATGCTCGATCTATTGCAGCGTTCTTGTGAAGGCGCCGCTAATGCCACTGAAGCTCAAAATAAACGACGTCGTTCAGGTTAATCTTTTAGCGGCGTTTTTAAACTCGATGTATTCGATGTTTAGTGGCGTTTTCTATTCAAACGCACTAAAAACCTGCTTTTTTGTAGTGATATATATATAATTTTAATTAAAATTAAAAAATATCTAATTCAATTGTTTAAAAATAAAAAGTACGCATTTCGTTAATTCAATCAAATTTTAAGTCAATGTAAATTAGCTTAACCTAACAAAAATGAGTTAATTGTCATTGAAAGATATTAAGTACACATTTAGGGATTATCTAGTTTAACAATAAAGAGATTTAAAGAAAAATAATTATTTTTATTTTAATTTGCACATTGTATATTGAAATATATTTTCATGTGAAAAAAAAGGATAAAAGAAGGTAAAGTATAAATGATGAAGGCTATTTAAAAAAAAGAGACTAAATTGATGCAACATGTAAATGTTTAAGCGCTATATTTGTTATTATATTAATTTTAGAAGTTGGTATGTCATTTTCCTATTAACCAACAAAAAAAAAAACACTTACAAATAGCTAGATGACTACCGAACCCTTTAAACAATGATGATTTTAAATAATGAAAACACGACATATGCTACTAATGATAGACAATCTGATTTCAACCACAAAAAGACATGAGATGTGTTATTTTCTTAAATATATATAAACTCTTTTATAAACATATGTATAAATTTTAAAAATAAAAAATATATATAATTTATAAAATTGGTAGAAGTCTTTTTAAAAATATTATTAAATTAGTTTTCTTTATCATTGAAATGTTTTTAAAAAATTGGGAGAGTGTATGTTGGAAGGAAATAGAAGTTTCCGTAGGAACCATTGCTCATCGGAAATTGAAGTTTTGAAGATGCTGTGGTATTTCCAACAAATTAGACTTCAATCAATGTAATTCCAATTTTTTGATTGAAATATACCCATAAATATGTTCTTAAAATCATAAGAATTTATTAATTTTATTTGAAAAATCATATTATAATTTTTATATACATTAAACTAAAATTTGTTTAAATATAAAAAGTAAATTAAATATTTTGGACTAGTCTCTTAATTGATATCGTCTTTAACCGGGCAAGGTTTTAAAACACAGAGACTTGCTTTGGGAGCCCAGTAGGTTCCAATGAGACATGATTGTTATGGGTTTTGGTGTAAACGCACCATTGTCATCCGACATTTTAACTTCAGCTAGCAAAAGTTTTGGCCACAATGGAGTTTGAAATTTTAGACCGGAGTATTTTGTTTCAATTAACTCCAGTTGCTTTTTCTTTTCCTATTCTATCTATATCTTTTTCTTTTCTTTTTCTCATTTTAGAGTTTCAATAATGTTTTATTATTCTAATATTTGTTAGATTTTTGCTTATTAAAATTTTATTATTTTAATAAATAATTTAATACAATTAATAAATTTTATAATTAAATAGTAGAAATATTTGATGTATAATTATTTATTTATATATATATGCATAATATTACTTCAAATAAAATTAGTTTCAATAAATTTTAATTATTTATTAAATTTATAATAAAATATTTTTGATATATTATTATTTTAAATTATTTAATATTAATAAAAATATTATTGGATATAGATATAATTTTAATAAAATTTAATCTATTTATTAATTTCATAAATACTTGACCAACACACACGTATCCAATTTGCAATCACTATATAAATTCATGCGCACTGATCCTAGAATTGCACACACACGTCTCTTTCATCTTTCATACTGTAATTTGTGGAATATGGTAAGGGACTCCAGTTTTCTGCAACTTTTAGGACAATATGAAATCTTTTTCATTTCATATCCCCTGTTCTTCTCCTTGTTGGCCATCTTCGTGGTCGTCTTCATTCTTACCACTAACAAAAGAAAGCTCTTATTACCACCGTCGCCGCCGAAACTCCCAATCATCGGAAACCTCCACAACATCGGACGCTACCCTCATCGCTCACTCAAGTCCTTAGCTCAACGGTTCGGCCCTCTCATGTCGCTACGCTTCGGCAATGTCCCCGTACTCGTTGTCTCCTCCGCTGATGCTGCCTCTGAGATCAAGAAAACTCATGACTTGACATTCATAAACAGACCGAAACGCAGAATCTATCAAAAGCTTCTTTATAACTAGAAAGACGTGGGGTCGGCACCTTACGGAGAGTATTGGAGGCAAATGAAAAGTATATGCATACTAAATCTTTTGAGTAACAAAAGGGTTCAATCTTATCGAGGTGTGCGAGAAGAAGAAACGGCTCTAGCAATGGAGAAGATCGAAAAGTGTAGCTCTTTGTGTTCCCCGGTGAATCTAAGCGAACTCTTTTCCGCAACCACCAACAACGTTACCTGCAAAATCTCTTTAGGAAGAAAATACAGTGAAGATACCAATAAGTTTCGTAAGCTTTTGAGTGAGTTTACGGAGTTGTTGGGTGCTCCGGACGTTGGGGATTATCTTCCATGGCTTGCATGGTTAAGCCATGTTAATGGACTCCATGGTAAAGCCAAGAAAGTGGCGAAGGAGTTAGATGAATTTCTAGATGGGGTGATCAAAGAACATATGAATCGGCATGAAACACATGTAAATGATCATGCAGGGATCCAAGGTGAAGATCAAAAAGACTTTGTGGATGCTTTGCTGGATCAGATTCAGAGGGAAAACACAGTTGGCTTCCCTTTAGAAAAAATCAGCATTAAGGCTCTTATCTTGGTAAGAACTAACAAGTTAATTTTTCATATATGTTAGCATAACGCATCTGTGTATATTGTTGTTTTCACTATAAAGAGAATTATATATATATATATTACAGTTCCAGAACTTCAGCTGAATTGGATATCTTTCCAGGATATATTTGTAGCCGGTACCCATACGACATACGCAGTCCTGGAGTGGGCAATGACAGAAATTTTAAGGCACCCCAAGATAATGAAGAAACTTCAAAACGAGGTCAGGAATGTTTCTGCTGAAAATTCAAGCATATCGGAGGATGATCTTGATAACATGCACTACCTAAAAGCAGTGATCAAAGAGACTCTTCGTTTATATCCTCCGATTCCCTTGTTGCTTCCAACAATATCTACAAAAGACGTCAAGCTCGAGGGCTATGACATTATCAAAGGAACTCGAGTTATCATCAATGCTTGGGCGATCGGAAGAGACCCTGCGTCATGGGAGAATCCGGAGGAGTTTCTTCCGGTCCTCCGGACAGGTTCTTGGACAATTCCAAAGATTTCAAAGGACAACATTTCGAGCTGATTCCATTCAGCTCTGGAAGGAGGATTTGTCCGGGAATCTTGTTTACAATCGCAATAAATGAGCTTCTCTTAGCAAATCTCGTGCACAAGTTTGATTGGTCATTGCCTGGTGGAGCAAAAGAGAAGGATTTGGACATGACCGAAACCATCGGCCTTACCATACACAAAAAATCTCCTCTAATCGCTGTAGCGAATAGATGTTCTTTCTAGTGGAAAGCCTCGTCTCTTACAGTAAGTATTCTAAGTTACATGTGCTTGTAAATCTATGCATGTTATTTTCCTTGTCATAATGCATTAAATTTCTCTACTTTTAGCGTCCGAAAACTAGATTTTAAGTGAACGGAATGGCTTTCAATCGATACCATTATATGTATCCAATGGCAATGTGATTGAGGACATATGTAATCACAAGGATTTGCACCTAAGAAACAGGCAACACCATGAAACTCTGCTAACTACTGTGGCTTTCAAATGTCGGATCCTCAAAACATCTCCAGTCTCTTATAGTTGATTACAAATTCAACAGCCATCTTTCAGATGGTTTAACTTTTAATCGAATGCCTTCAAGTAGATCAATATAACTTTAGTGAGACCGTATATCCTGAAGATAACGACCCACTTGCTGTGCACCAATGAACAAGGCATCGGCAACCACAAAAACTACAACCTGACGACAAAATCAACACGGGATTATGTTTGCAAGTAACTACTACACTTGAGTTGATTTTGCTGGAAAAGATGAAGCGAATAATTACCAGATGAACCGAGTAGAGTAATCGGCAACCCCAGCCTTCTCTAGCAGCTTGAGCTCACTGCTGATCCGTCCAACTGAAAGTTAAAATGGAATTAAATAAAATGGCTACTCTACATGATAACTATAAGTTACATAGTCTCCGGTTTTCAATTTCAAAGTTCAAACTGCACTTGCTACTGAAGATCACATTTTAGATGAGATTTTTCTTCTTCTTCAAATTCTTTTACACCCTACAATAAAAAAATATAGGACCTAATTCCGTATTAAAAGCTTCAGCTATACTAAAATGGTTATAATCCAACTCTTCATTTTATTCAAATACCTGTGTTTCTATCCGGATCCAATGTGTATTCGATTATAGGTATGAGTATCTAAAACTTTCTCACGGGTCTGAATAGCTTAAGTTTTAATATCATTAAACCAGTCTTTAGAACAAGTTCGTCGCAAGTCAATTTGTCATATTTATTTTGAAAGAAGGGAGAGAGATATCTTATTAAAAAAAAAACAAGTATATATTTGTTATTCAAAAAATCTTTGTTATTAAACATATAATTTAGGCGATTTTTTACCTAATAGTGAATTAGGTTTATAAAGTATAAATTGTAATTTTATATTTTATATTATATATTCTTGTATAAATAACTGTTAGGATCGACCCGATTAAGCAACGAATAAGAAAAATAGCGGAATAAATTAAGAAATTGAACACACAAATTTAGCGTGGAAAAACCCTCCAAAAGAGGATAAAAAACCACGGGCAAACATAATTTTACTATAATGGCAAAAGAACGAAGAGTACAAAAGATGAAGATAAAGACTAAACCCCGAAAACTCGAAAATAAAGAACCCTCAAAACGTAAACACAAAATTCTCTAAATGTATTATGAGTTCTAATCTCTAATGAGTGTATTTTTATAAGGTTGTAAAAGAGCCTATTTATAGGCTAAATTCATAGGTCAAATAATAATAAAATAATCTAAACTAATCAGTTTTTTATTGAAAGAAGTAAAAAAAGTTTAACTGAAAGATTATTTTTCAAATTTGACTGAAAATAGGAGTCATATTTAACAAATCTCCACCTTGACTCATATTTCCACAACGCCATCTTTGCCAAAGCCCGCCACGAGCCTATCTTGAACTATGCAGGGAATTAACTGAGTCGAATTTGTGCTTAGAAACTGGAAGACTTCTAGCCTTCGACTTGTACACTGTCAAATCAAAACTAACCCGGGTCTGATTTTCACGACCACAGTGCCCTAACTTTTCAAAACCTGCATCCAAAAGAGAACCTCTCTTCAACGAAACAGTATACCTTTTTCCCTTCTATGACCAAGTTGCCTCCGCTCTAAACGAGTTGACTTCAACTCCGTAATGGACGAGGGACGTCCGATTTCACCGGTCACTGTAGAACCTTCCAGAATATAAAGACTGTCGGTTCTTTTACCTTTTAACAAAACAAGAGCTCTACAAGACACCTTAATGCCACTCGACTCGATGTTAATTCTTCATCCTTTCAAGTCTAAAATACTCAAGGAGATGAGATTCTTTCGTAAATCAGGTACATACCTGACATCAGAGAGTGTCCTAATCGTCTCATTGTGTATCTTAATTTTAACAGTACCAATACCAATTACTTTACTAAATGAATCGTTTCCCATGCGCACAACTCCACCATCAACCGAACTATATGTGGAGAACCATTCTCTATTGGGACACATGTGGAAAGAACATCCTGAATCTAGGATCCACTCGGACGTGAGCTTGGAGTTATCGCTTGTTGACACTAACAAGAAATCAGCACAATTTTCATCGGCCAAATTAGCACCAGCTACATCTTCATCGTTACTCTCAGCAACTCTTTTATTTCGCAGTTTATAACAATCTACTTTGACATGACCTAACTTTTTACAATAGCGACACCTTTTGTCTCATTTCTTTGATGCTACCAAAACGGAAGTTTGCCTATTTGTCTTGCTATCCAAATAAAGCTCATTGTCAAGTTTGTCTCTAATCAACAAATGACCCTTCACATCTTCGAACGAGAGTTTGTCTCTGCCATAAATGAGGGTCTCCCTGAAAGACTTGTATGAAGGAGGTAAAGAGCAAAATAATAGCATAGCTTGATCTTCATCATCAATATGAACCTCAATGTTCTTTAAATCATTTAAAAGAGTAACGAATTGACTGATGTGATCTCTAAGAAGCTCACCTTCGTTTATGCGAAACGTAAATAGACGTTGTTTCAACACTAAATGGTTAGCTAGAGACTTAGTCGCATAAAGAGTTTCTAACCTTTTTCACAAGGCAGAGGAGGTCTTCTCCATTAATACCTCCTGCAATACCATATTCGCGAGGCACAACTAGATTGTAGACAAAGCCTTTTCATCAAGCTCTTCCCATTCTGTTTTATTTATATTCTCAGGCTTTTTTCCGGTAACAACCTTTTTCAAACTGGATTGAACTAGAATTGCCATCATCCGAATTGCCACAGATTGAAATTTTTCTCACCATCGAACTTATTAATTTCAAACTTTGTTGCTGCCATCTCTGAACGGGCTGATCTATGAAAATTGAACTAGCTCTGATACCACTTGTTAGGATCGACCCGATTAAGCAATGAACAAGAAAAATAGCGAAATAAATTAAGAAATTGAATGCACAAATTTAACGTGGAAAAATCCCTCCAAAGAAGAAAAAAACCACGGAAAAAGATAATTTTACTATAATGGCAAAAGAACGAAGAGTACAAAAGATGGAGATAAAGACTAAACCCCGAAAACTCGAAAATAAAGAACCCTCAAAATGTAAACACAAAATTCTCTAAATGTGTTATGAGTTCTAATCTCTAATGGGTGTATTTTTCTATGGTTGTAAAAGAGCCTATTTATAAGCTAAATTCATAGGTCAAATAATAATAAAATAATCTAAACTAATCAAGATTTGATTAAAACAAGTAAATAAAGTTTAACTGAAAGATTATTTTTCAAATTTGACTGAAAATAGGAGTCATATTTAACAATAGCAAACATGTATTTAGTTTAAAATGGTGAATTTAAGGAATTTAGTAGTCATTTAATTAATATGTATGAATGTACTAGAATCATATTAATTACTAAATTTATAATAGAAACTAATAATCACTTGTAATGACTATATAAAGGATTGTAAGTGATGAAGTCATTGTAGTAATGTGGTAGAAGAGTGTAAGAAGATATGATGTGAGAACAAATAAAATAAAAATTCATTTCATATTGAGTATCTCTTCCCTTCATCTTTAAATTCTCTTCAACAAAGTGGTGCTAGAGCTAGAGATCCTTACAAAGTGAGAGAGTGTGTGAAATGAAATTGGTCATGGCTTCCACAAGCACAATATAAAGCGATGTTCAAGTTCCTCACTTTGAAGGAGAAAATTATAATTTTTGAGCAATCAAAATGGAGACACTATTCACTTCCTTGAATGTCTTGGAGTTAATCAATAAAATCTATGAAGATCCAAAAGGCGCTTAGGGAATAACTTGAAAAATTAAAGAATAAGGAAGAAAGAAGAAAAGTTTTTAAGAAGTGAAGACTATCTATCTTAAAAGACATCATCATTGTTAGCACCAGAACTTCCATGATTAGCCTGGTGGTCCAAGGACATTCGTTCATAGAACCCATTCGAGTTCGAGCATTCGAAGAATAAGTGAGCGACATTTATTTGGGTAGCTGCCTCTAGACGTAATATGTGCCTGTGTGGTGTAGATATGTCCCTGCCGTGTGTGAGTACTAACCATGGTAGTCGGTACTAGAACAATACTACTCGTGATGATCAGATCGCTCTGCTCAATAGTAAACTAGAGCAAAAAAAATTTAAGTTCCATTCCAGTGCAAATTTCGGTCGATATCGATTGTATCAATGCACACCAGTTAACTTTGCACGTACTAGTCGGCACCAAAACTATTAAATTTAAATTTTATTATTTATTTGTAAAAAATATTTTTTAAAATTTAAATTTTGTATTATTTATTTGTACCAAAAAAATATTTTAAATTTTTATCATTTATTTTTAAGTTTTTTTGAATTATGAATTATTTTTTTTAAGATGAATTATGAATTGTTATAGGGGTCGTATAGGATGATCTTGTTATTAAATTTATAGAATTTGTTTTCGCTTGTTTACTTTGAGCGTGTTTATAATGGATGATTTTTTTTGTATCTTAAAATTTGTATAGTCTGGGATTTGAAATTTCAAATTTTTTTAACAATTCAATCAAAGTTTTATTTTTATGAGTATTTTATACTCAAGATTTATATATATCAAATGTTTTTTAAAAAAAATAGCGATAAATTTGAAATGGTATACCAAAATAGATCGATATTGATATATACCGATACTAAAAAAAATAGTATGTCCACCAGTACAATACCAATTACCTTGATACTAACTCTCTAATTATACCGTATCCAACAAAAATTGTTGTTAACACTACTTATTTAGGCATTAATTACATACTATCTTTATTAAGTGCTTGATCTATTAACATTCCAGAACGTGGATGATCCGCACCAAGCTTAGTTGGACAATGGTTTACTATTAAATGGTAAAAGTATAATGGAGGTCATTGTATTAAGAGTTAAATTGTATTTTGTTCTCTTGACATATTTAGTGTTAATATTTGGTATAATGATAGTATATTTTTTATTTCATATATAATCTTAAAAAATATCATGTATCTCTTCTTTTTTAAATAATTATTTTGATATTATATATATTATATCCCTATAAAATATTTGTCTACCTCCTAACTTAATTTATGGAGTCTAAAATATCACTATCAGTGTGTTATGTTGAAAATTAAAACAAATTGAGATGTAGATGAATAAGATTGAGAGAATAATAAAAATTGGCATAAATCGAGTAGTAAAGGTACTTTCCTTAAAAAATAGCCTAATTAAATTATCATCTTTGTATTATCTGGTGTAATGATGTGTATTAAAGATAGCATGGTCCTAGCCTTAATCCAAAAGGCCGAACACAACCCACTGGGCCAACCCATTGAAAAATGCAGTCCGAGACTCCGAGTTGCATCATCTAACTTACTTTTAATTTAATATAAATTGATTCTTCTATTTTTATAATTTAAATTGATAATATCGCTTTTTTCTTTGAAAGAAATAAAATGGTTAGTGTTGTTGCTAATTATTAGAGTATACAACTAACATCACCTGAAAATTTAATCTAATCGTAATTGATAATAAATTTATAAAATAAAATAAAAATTGAATTAGACTATCGTCACCTACCACCCAATTCCGATAAGTAGAAAAGACGAAGGAAAGGTAAAAAAAGAAGATGTAACAAGAGAATCCAAGTACTGATAGACGTGACGTAGTTGATAAGAGATCGTATCTCACGCTCAATCCTTCCCGATTTCACTTCCAGGTGTATGGTACGGTTACCGCTTTTCCCACGCCGCCCTGGAAAAACATTGCAAATCGCTCCTTAAAACCAATTTAAAGTATTATAAGTCCGTTGTAGCAGTTAATACATGATATGAATTTTTTTTAATACCGTTGAAAAAATATGATTTTTTTTAGGTTAAATTACGTTAATAGTATGCAGAATTATTAATAATTTTTAAGATAATATATAATTTGATTCCCATATTTAATTTAAATTTTAATTTATATTTTATCAGATTAATATTTTATATTAATATCGTTTGTTTATGTTGACATAATAATAACATCACGAGATAATCTTTTAACACGTTATGTATTAAACATAAATTAAAAAATTAAATATATTAATCATAATATATTTTTTTCACGCAGGAATTGGTTTTTCTATAGATAGAAGTTAGTTTTTTTAGAGTTGTAGCTTTTTATGATTAAATTAATATAAATTAATTTATAACATTCAAAGTTGCAAAAGCAGTAAGTTTTGCACCCCAAATCCACCCACAAAAGAGTATTGAGATGTAGGAGACCATTTAAAAGGAAAATCAGATGAATTTACTCCGCCTCTTGTAAAAATAGTAAATATTATAATTTTTGCAGTGAAATACCAATTAAATAGCTTTATTAAATAGCTTTTGGAGGGCCAAACATCTGGCGGTAGGTAATGGCAGAGTAAATCCCCAACTACTAAAACGCCCAAATTTTAATGTTGGTGGATTCTTCTCCTCAAATTGCACATCCAATTCTATCATTGAATTAGTTATTAATGTTACATCAATATAAATTAATAATATTAATATAAAAGTATTAAATTGGGTGACAGAATATAAGTTTAGATAGTAATTAGGTTAAAAAAATTTAAGCATTAATCAAATACTTTTGGACAAATTCAAAAGCCAAACTACATATTAACTCTACATTTTTCATTGATATTCAAATCATCACAATCATAGGAAAAGAGTCATAAAGACACAAGCGATATGAATGCTTGGCTGAAGTCAAGTCACACCGGAAAATCACAGATACAAAACCACATCATTGGGCATTCAACCACCATAACGGATCATACGGACTAGTGCATTGGTTCTAACATTAGTCATTTCGTCCCTCTCAAAAACCTACGAAAACTCGTAAAACATTAAATCTTTAAATCAGATGTAGATAAAAATGAGTTGGTTTAGACTTGACTAACCAGGCCACCATAGATTAAATAACATCAACCTGCCATTGATTAGAGAAAACATTTGTCTTCACTAACTCGAAAATGCCATCTAATGATGAGTTAAGGGACAAAGTCTTGAGAAAATTATTATTTTGAATAGCACAGACCTCCAATGCTGAAAAAAGGAGGTGGCTGATGAAAGAGGAGGCATGGTAAGGGAGTGCGGAGAGAATGATGGATGGAAGGAAAATGAAAGAGGAAAAAACGAGAAGTGGAAATGGGTGAGGAAAAAGGTTGAAAGGACGAAGGTCGTATTACAAACTTGACTTATGAAAAAAGATCCGCAATTGGTGAAAGAGCCTCCAATAGCCAAAAGGGAGGAGAAAGATAGAAAAAAGAGGGAAATGGTAGAGATGGAAGAAGTGGAGAAAGAAGAAGTCGATAGACTGCCTCCAACCAAAGGCTAGTGCTACCATCACCACCACCGTCCCAAGTGGTTTGAGTTAGGAAACTTTTTACCATGGAGAATGATAGAGCATAAGTTAATTATATAGTTTTGCATTCCATCAATCAAATAATAAAATTTTATATTTCAATTAAATAAACCAAACAAAGTGAAATAAAATATTCAATAATATGCCAAATAATCTTACATTATAGTAATCTCATCACCATAAATAATTTTATATTTTATGAAAAACACCCTAAATTTATATAACGTTTTAATCTCTAGCAGACTAGAAAAATTGAAATTCAAATTTTAGATATAATAAAATGATATAAATTAGGGTAATTTATAAAATTGGCTACTTATGTTTAAGTTTATATTTTGCTTATCAAACTTTAAAATTTATTCTATGATCACTAATATTATCGTTTTATTATGTTATGGTCACTACTATTAATTCTCATTAAAGGTGCAACGATTGATAAGCTGACATGACATGTTAACTTTATCTATAAGGTTTTAATTCAAGTCAAATTGTACAACCAATGATACGAACTCGGTTCGATGATGATTCGAGTCGTATTAGTTGCCCAATCGAGAAATTGAGTAAGTTTGATTCGTTACAAGAAAAGGCTGAAAATGGATAAAAGATAGGTTCAAACAAAGGTTCAAAGAGTTTGGAAGATGGATAGAGGAAACTCGGCTAAGGCAAAGGCTGAACCAACAATAGAGAGATTGTCGACCCAAGACTTAAAGCACTTAAATGGATAATGAAAAGTAAAATCAACAAATAAACCTTGACCCGCTATCTAATGAGATAAGAACCGAAGGTATAACGAACGCCACACTTTGCAGTGATAAGTTCAGAAAAATAAAGGAAGGAGAAGACGCCACAAGCCTAACCTGATAAGTTAGATCAGTCCCAAAAAGAACAAGGAGATTTGAACTCTCACGTTTCAAATATTTCATAAATTTGGTAAAAGTAGTCTTACCAAAACAATGTTTTCTTACAAACTATTTATAGGTATTATTATGACTATTCAAATTCAACATTCATATCAGCTATTAACAAAATATTAAAATTCGGTTATAACTCTTGATGGGCAGCTAAAGAGTTATGTCTTTTCACTTGATTCATGCATAGCTGAAAAGTCATGTCTCTTCTTTCGATGAAGGCTTAATGATCCCTTAAATGTGCTGCTTTTTGTCCTTTCATTTTCTGCTTAACCAAATGCCTTAATGCTTGTATATTCATCTCTTAATTGGCACCATAACTAGCTTTGAGTGCATGAAACCGATCAAACTTAAAGAGTCATTCTTGGTCTATTTGAAAAGTCACCATAATGAGCTTTGAGTGCTTCAATATCCACCAAAAACGATCCAAATATGCAGCAGTAATTAAGTGACCAAATGCACACTCTTTTATGCCAAAACTGGACAGCCAATTGAATGTGACAACATCTGATTCTTCTTAGCAAACGAACAACACTTTTGTAGCTATGTGACCAGCCTTTTGGACTTTCCTACAACAATCACACAATCAATTTATTTAAGAAAAATTAAACACACTATAACTTAAGCATTAAAAAAATAATAGCCAAATTAAATAACATACTTATATAAACAAACTCAAACATATTTAACAATTAAGATGCTTAAATGATTGGTTTAATTAAGATGTATAATTAAGATGTAAACTAGATGAACAATGAATGACTTAGTGCATGACTTCATTAAAAGATGCAAACTTTAATTAACATGGGAGTTACATAATGCATGACTTTATTAAATGCAAAACACATAAAGCATGTCATAATTAAAAGATGTAGATCAATAATGCAAAACATTAATTAAAAACTCATATTATAATAACTAAAGTAACTAAAATAAATAAATCAAAGTCCATATTCCAGCAACCAAATTAACAAACTGGAATTAAAAGCTTCATTTTGAACTTGGAGCCCTCGAGTTTGGGCTAATCTCGATGTCGTCGGATTGTTTCAAAACATGATTCAGCTGGGATCGCATAATACCCTCCTTATTGAAAACGATTTGTCCTCAAATCAGGCCACTTGCTTGCGAAAATTTTTTCATCATCACGATCAACTTTGTTCATGAACCTGACAAATTCGTTTCCAAAAACCTGAGAACCACAAATGGTTCGAAAAGGAAACATGTTATTTTCATGCCCTCACTCTTTAGGAGGAAACCATTCCAAATTGTCACCTACATTATAATGGAATAAATTAGTGACACTTTGAATTTTGAACAGAAAATAACTTTTCGACAACCCATCAAAACTTGGAATGCTTAAACCGATACCGGGATCAAAAATAAAAGTTGATCTCACATTCTCATAATGAATCAAAATGTTCTTTAATGGAAACAAACCAGAATCACAAAGTATTCGAAAGATATAATCTTGGAAAGTAAAATTCCATGGCTCAAGTCCCTTGAACAATAATACAGAACTATAATCACCGGGATCAAAAACATAGTTGTTTTTTACCATTTCAATTTGACTTGGAAATTCCTTGACTGGCAGCATGGTAGGAACACGAAGCAAGCTAAAGTTATAATCATGCGAACCAGGTCTGAATCTTTCAAACCATAGCATAAAACAACCTCTAGAATCAAATATTGGATTTTGTTTTTGCAAGGCAACAAAATTCTCATGCTTTTTTTTCGAACATAATAATAAAACATCAAACACGCAAAGTTGTTCACACTTCTATTCACATAAAATTTATGATGCTTACCTTCGCTTAATGATAATTTGGGAAAACTTGCTCCCGGTTTAAACACATGGTTTTGATCACCTGTTCCAGCACATAACAATAATTTCATTTTCACAAGTAAATCACACATGCCAAGCAAACAAGATTTAGACACGCAAACTTTCAAACAATCAAATCTCTCAAAGCTTATGCAAATATACGAAGATTTCGCACTAAAAGTTAAAAAATTCTCATTACCATCACGATCAAACAGATTGAGCGTTTCATATGAAAACTTTTTATCAAGCATGATTAAATTTTGTGGACGTCGAGTTAATCTCACTTCTCCAACAGACTTGCCAGCATAGTACCAATCATGAGAAAAACTCTTCATGCCACTAGTTGGAGCAAAATTATTAACAATCAGAAAAATGACAATTAATCAAATCAAGGTGAGGAGTTCTTTCAAAAACTAAGTCTTCAGCAATTTTCTTAACAACATTCAAATGTGATTGTCGTGACAGCCCAAACCCGGCCTAGACGTTATGGTCGAATCTGCGGTATCACAGTGGATTATGTTTTGAAAAGCGTAGTTTCATTGTAAAGTTCATTTTGTATTAAAACCCCACTGTGGTATTTAAGAGTAGCTAACATACCTTATTTGTTGTTAAAACATAGATTGGTTTAGCAAAACATATGTCATATTAAAATTGTTATTACCTTTGAAAAAAAACATCGTTCATTGCGAAAGCTTTTAAAACGAGTTGCGTAACGTGGTAGTTGAAAATCATTTATCTTTTGAAAACCCGAGTCCTACCGCTAACATATATAAACCAATTTAAATAAATCCCCAATTAAAAGTAAAACCTAAAGCAGCCTTATTACATAAAATTTACCCAAATAAAACTACTTTTACTAAAAAGTCAAATATAAAAATATAACCAGTGGTGTAGCCATCTCCGAGTCCCTCGTAGCACCGACTCGCCTAAGGATTACCTACGCAGATAAGCAGTAGAGTGAGTTTATGAAAACTCAGTGTGTAGTCCCTATTTATCAAACAGTAAATCATGCAAAGTAAAATAATCTGGGCTAAGCCCTTTTCAGTGGCAATATCAGTGTAGGCCTTAACCCAATACAGTAACAGTATCAGTGTGGGCCTTAGCCCAATTCAGTATAGTATCAGAGATGCATACAGAGATCCTATCCATCCATCCTCTACACTCCACTCCGTCCAACCCTACACTCCATGTGGGGATAAAATTGACCCACCCATCCCTACACTCCAGAATATAGCATCGGTTGCGGCACTAACAGTATTTGCAGCAGAGCTGCCATTAATAGGCTTATAGCCATTCAGTACACTTCCTCCAATATCATATATCTCATCCCATGCAATGTAGCATAATATAAATGTACATACAATAAAAATGGCATCCTCAAATAGTCATACATCACATAGGGGTATATCCGTCATTTACCTCATAGGAGTATAACAGTCATATCATACATTAAGGTCTAGGTACACTTACCGACCCAATGTGGGTCCACAATTGTATCAGACGACCCGTACAACCTTAACCGTTAAATAGCAAAAATGAGCCCAGGCCCATAATACGGCCCATGTGGGCCCACACGCTTGTGTGGCTTAATCAGCCCAAATAATGGCTTTGGCCGTGCAAACTACTCAGATGGCCTGACGTGGCCCAAAACGGCCTAAACTCATGAGGTCATTCATGGTGGCCTCTACTCTTAAACACACATGTTTATGCGTTGGATTCACCATATGAACTAGTGCACGCTCGTGCTACGTCTATGAATATGCCTTCCGGCTTTTGCCGATTAACAAACTTTACAGTGTGACTACACACCTGTTATGAATTTGGAGTTAATCCCCACTCCGAACACTCTTGTAATACCCTTAACCCGTATCCACTGCCAGAACAGGGTTTCGGAGCATTACTACCATTTGCAGATCACTTAAAAAATTAAAATACTTACCGATTCAATGCATCATATAAAATAAATATATTACCATTCAATCAACAGTTTGGCACTTGTATAAGCATCAAACAACAACATTGTTAGTATACTTGCACATATCTCATATAAATTCAACATTGATATATCTATTTTCTCGAAATGTCGCACTTGAGTTTAATAATAGTCTCAATTACATAATTTCCTTGTATCAACATATCAAAGATAATCATATATGTACATGTCATGAAACATATCATGCTCTTACCGTTTCTTCACAAACATATACCATTCATTTTATTATATCAATATTTTATGCTCCATCATTTCCATATATTTTATGTATATTTATTCTGGTAACAGCTTATATCAAACTTAACATAAATTATAATCCAGGTACTTATACTTATTTCGTTTATCCATTTTCATAATTATTTCATATAACGCTTTTGTACATATATTTCCATATGACCAGTTCTTGTAAACATTTCACACAACCATTTCATATAACCATTCGTCATCTGATACATTTTACCTGAATATCAATTGTTCAACAGATGTTATAGCGTCTCCTATCCACGGTCTTATTTATCTTTGACGTGATGCCATAGTGTCTTTCAACTATGGTCTTACTCATTTTCTGTCATGTTGCCATGGTATCTTTCAACCATGGTCTTATTCTTTTCATGTCACGTTGCCATGGTATCTTTCAACCATGGTCTTACACATCTCACATCAGGTTGCCATGGTATCTTTCAACCATGGTCTTACACATTTCATATCAGGTTGTCATGGTATCTTTCAACTATGGTCTTACACGAGTTGCCATGGTATCTTTCAACCATGGTCTTACACATTTCATATCGAGAGCACACTCCATGAACCTCATCCTTAAAGTGAGATTACCGGTCCAGCTAAATCCAGTAATATAAACTCATAGAGTATTGTCTGGATTACCACCCAAAGCTAAATCCCATGCAACGACAATTACTCTAATGAGTTTGGATCTGAATTACCAGTCCAAAGCTAAATTCAGACCTAATTCGGATTACCCGTCCGGTTAAATCCGTTTACACATATTCTTCGGAGGGCTATATCAGATAGGATCACCCGTCCGGCTAGATCCTTTTACCGTCAATTCCTTTTCAGAAATCCATCGAATTTTCCTTTCATTCAACCGGGATTTCTTCTCCTTTTATCAAATTTATCAATGTTTCATAAATTTTCATACAATGAACATTCGAATCATATTTACATAAGTAACATACAATCTCAAGCATTTAAGAATATAATTCAAGTTACACGAACTTAACTCATTGCTTGTTTGTGTTTATAATTTCATTAATCTGATATCTTTTCTTTTCCACGATCAAGTCTCATATTTGAGTCGTCCGGATCTTTATAAATAAATTTGATCATCATTTTCATTCATTTCATATTCTATTGCATTTAATTAATGCTCTAGGCAAATTTACCATTTTGCCCCTAAACTTTTAATTAATGACGATTTCATCTTTAAGGTTAGGAAAATAAAATTCTTGCAATTTAATCCTTATTTCCAGCTATTATTCTCATATATATTGATAACAATCCATGAATTCTATAAAATATCAGAATTTTTCATAATTTTAACACTTTTCAATTTAATCCCTAAAACATGTTTTCCCCGATCTTGAACTAAATTAATAATTTCATTCAATTTTGTAATTTAAATAATAAAATAATCCATTTCATGCAATTTGGTCATTTCGACATGTTTAAAAATTGCCCATAAAGTTTTACTTTTATTCAATTTAGTCCCCGAGCCTAAAATATGCAAATTAGCCATGCTAGATGAATATTCATACATATTTTCCTCCTCCTCCTCTCCATTCCACATCCTTAATATAGATAACACACTTGTAAGTAACATTATCCATAATTTTATTATTTACTTTTATGAATATTCAAGTCGTCTATCGCATCATAGTCACTAAATTATTTATATCTGGATCAATAGAACTCCAAATTAATATCCGATAATTTTCCCTGAATCTAGACTCATATATATTCTTACCATAAAAATTTCAGAATTTTTGGTTTAGCCAATAAGTACAATTTATTCTTTAAATTTACCCCTGTTCTGTTGTCTGACAGTTCTAACCCCTCTTCACCAAAAATTAATTATCTCCTCATACAGGATTCAAATGATGTTCTTGTTTGTCTCTATTAAAAATATACTCATTCAAAATTTTAGAAATATAAATTTAATCGCCTAATTATTTTTATTCAATTTTTTATGATTTTTCAAAGTCAGAACAGGGGAACCCGAATTCATTCTGACCTTGTCTCACAAAATTCATTATATCTCAAAATTTACAAATCCATTGCTAACACTATTTCTTCTATGAGAAACTATACTCAATAAGCTTTAATTCCATTTTTTTATCTTCTAATTTGATTTATACAATTTATGGTTATTTTTCAAAGTTAGTCTCGTCTTCTTTGTCCAAACTGCTTTTGTGCAAGCTATTAATTACCATGTTATAACACCCTTATTTTCTTTTTCTACACCATTTCTCATCACTTTCTCTTATTTTCTCTTCACTAACATATCAAAAACATAGGACCTTATGTAAGAAAACTCTACTATAACATTATTTCCATGCTTTGTCAATAATAACAAACTTAAAAACATATTGAAATCTTGATATACTTACCTTGTTCTATTGATACTAATCTTTAACTTGATTTTCTCTCTCCTCCAGCTTCTATTTCTTGAATCCAACTTGATATTCTAACTCCCCATGCTCTCCTTAACATTTTTGTCTCTTGGTAGCTATGGAAATTCATTTGATTTTTGGGTGAAAATGGTGAATTTTTGGTAAAAGTACCAAATTGTAAAGAAAGTAAAACTTTCTTTCTTCCTCCCTTTCTCTCACGTTAGTGCATGGGAAAATATAGATGAGAATTTCTCATCTTTCTTTCTTTATATACTAATAAAATAATAATAAAATATCTTATTAAAGTATTAATAAAATAATATTTATCTAATTAAATAATTATAAAGTATCAAAATATCTCTAACATCATTATTACTTTCTAGATTTCTCTCTCTTAAAATTCCATCCTTGAGTCATCATTTAATTTGGTAAAATTACAATTTAGTCCCTCATAGTTCTTCATCTATTCAATTTGGTCCTAATTCATCCATTTTCCTTAGTTTCTAGATCATTCCACTCTTAAATTATTTACACTATTGGTCCTTCAACTTTTTCATATTTACACTTTAACCCCTAAAATTATGAATATTTACTCTTGTGCAACAAAACTTTTCTCACTTTTACAATTTAGTCCTTTCTTGAATTAATATATCATAATATACTTCTCAATATTGACATAACTCAAAATTTCCCTTTTTGTCACTTTATTTCCTTATTTTACTATATCAAGGATAATATCTTACTGTAAAAATTTTCAGGGTATTACAACTCTTATGCCTGAAGGACAAATAATGCGATAACTAATCAATTACTTAACTTATGTCACGATTGAAAACTAATGGAGTTCCAAAACAATCATAATCTCTTACCCAAAAGCCAACAATAATCGCACCCTTGATTCTCAAGGGGTGTGTCAATCAACTTCGATCACCACCTACACAAAAATACCATATTTCTATATCAGACTCGCATTTGAAGCATAATAACATTATAACCGTACCACACTTACCACAACGACTAAGCAAAATACAGATCAATGAAGCAACGCACACAGAAGCACATAAAAGGATTGATTTGAAAGTTAGAGGACATAGTCAGCATGAAGAGGGAAAGCTAGAAGATGGATCAACCAAGTGAAACAAACCGAAAGGGGAAGAAAAGAAATTGGGGCTTACCCAACAATATTCGGCCAGCACAAGAACACCAAAGTAGGAGACAAGAACCTAACCCAATCGATCACACCACATTTGCCAACCGAAAGCAGAATAGAAGTAAGATGAGTATCCGGTCAAGGTACTAAAAATGATAAGGAAGGAAAAGAGATGAAGACAAGCAAAAAAGAGAAGAAAAGAAAGTGCACTCGGTCAATGAGGAATCGTTGGAGAGATGGAGAGGATGAAAGGAGGATATTCGGCCAAAGAAACTTCACACGAAAGAGAGAACAAGAGCACAAGAGACCGGTGACCAAAACGTCAAAAGAGAACAATCTAAAAATGCCTAAAACGAACAATCAAAACAAAAAGGCAGTAATTCTCAATAAGGGAAAAAGAGCCAAAAACCAAACAATAACCAACCCCCCAGCCTCTTGTTCAAAAATCATAAATTGCCAGAAGTGAGAGTCCACATTCGGCACACTCACGACTACCCCATTCAAACTCATAATTTCACTCCCTCAATCGCTTCTAATACCTCTCAGCTTTATCTCTTTAACAACCTAATTTAGACCCTAATCGGAACGGTGGTTTCGGGACCATGAATCTGAGTTAGAAAAATATTTTAAAATTATTTTCTATGTTTGCCATGTGTGAATTTATATATGTGAAACTTTTGTGTTTTAATTTTGTTGTTTGAGTGGCCGATTTAATAAAAGGGCTTAATTGCATAAAATGTAAAATTTGCATGTTAATTGTTAAAGTGCCTAATTGCTTTGTTCTTTTAATGTGGAGTACTTATAATGCAATTATACCATTGAAATTGGCATGGACACATTCGGTCACTAGGTAGTGGGTGGAAATAATATTATAATAATATTAAAGTTATAATATAAGTAATAATATGTATATATTATAACATAAATTAAAAAACAACCATGCATGTTCTTTATTATTGCCGAAACTAAAGAAAATAAGAAAGAAAAGAAAGCTTTAAGGGTTCGGTAACTTATTAAGCTCAATCAAGGTATGTAATTAGCTCGGTTTTTGATAATTTTTACGTTTGTGAGATCGTTGTTAAGTTATCTACAAGACCCATGCTAGAATTTCTGATTTTGATGAATGTTTTAAGTTATGCCATTGATGAATATTTGTGTTTTAAGATGTTTGATGATGAGATATTAAAAATATGTTTTAGATTATCATGTTTTGTATTGGAGTTTTTAATGATTTTGAGTAATTGGACTAAATTGTGAAAATAATAAATTGAGGGACTAAAATGTGAAATAAATGAAATAAATGGACTAGTATGAGAAAAAGGAATATTCGGCCTAACAATGTTGTTGTGAGATTTTGCATATTTTGTGTTTTATGTAATAGGGACTAAATTGTGAAAATATGAAATATCGAGGTAAAATTGAAATTTGCCCATTTTGTGTTTTTGGATGAATTTGGTTGAATATTTGATTTGATAAATTTAATTTATATTAATTTAGATCAAGAAAGAGAAAATCGATTTAGATCGGGAAAAAGTAAAGTTGTTGACTAAGCCGATCCGCACTTGCTTTTCATAGTCCGAGATAAGTCTTTAAGCAATTAAATATCATTTTTTATAACTTAGTTTAATATGCTGTTTGGAATCTATTGATTCATAAAAGAGCTAGTCGAAGGTGTTTGAGCATAGAAATATTATATTTGAGTTTAATTCGACAGAGTTATATCATTTAAAAGTTTGTATGATCTATATGGAATATATGGAGTTTTTGTTATATGAATTGTGTCCGAGGCAGCATTATAATAGGGATATTCGGGCTTTCAGCCTAGCAAGCTTTATGCTGGTGAATGTAATCGGGCTTTATGCCTAGCAGGTTATTGCCAGTGAATAATATTAGACTTTGAGTCTAGCAGGCCTTGTGCCAGTGTGTGATTCAGGCTTATGCCTAGCAGGTTTTATACTGGTGATTTATTTTCAAGCCTATGCTTATAAGATTACGAGTTGATGTGGAAATTGATCAAGTAAATTGAGCTAAATGATCTTGTATTTATTCGGCCACATAGGTATGTACATATGTGATGTTATATTGAATCTTGAATATTTGACCATGAAGGTATGCACAAAAGTGATATTATATTTGAATTTGTATATTCAGCCATATGAGTAAGTACTTAGGTGATGTTAAATTTGATCTTGCATATTTGGCCATATAGGTATGCACATTTGTGATATTATCTTTGATTCTCTATAATCGACTAAATGAGTGATGTTGGCTTATAAAGTTGAGTTTGATTCACGAGTATATATATATATATATATATATATATTTGAATGTAAACATATTTGAGATAATGTTATTTTGAGAATGAAAAGTTGAATAACATTATGCTAAATGTGAATTGTTGGCATTCGGCCAAGGTAACCCTTTTGTGTAAAAGTATAAGTTAGAAATAAATAAAAGAGATGATATGATCGAGATAATGTACAACATCAATGTTTTAATTTGGTTTATTTTTAATGTTTGATTATTATTTTAAATGTTAAAACTGCTTATGACTTATTAAGCTAAGTTAGCTTACTCTGTGTGTGTCTTTGTTACTCTGTTTTATAGATTTTGTTGTAAGTTACGAGCTCGGGATCGCCGAAAAGTCATCCACGCTATCGCCAACCTTGATACTTTTAAAAGTCTATTTTCAAACTTATGGCATGTATAGGCTAATATGTATTTTGTTCGACCTTCAATATGTATAACTTTAGCCATGCGAAAATGACTTAATTTTCATGATAGATTCGTTCATAATTGGATATGGTTTGAGCTTACTTTTAGTTGATGTGTTATAAATTATATGTAAATGAAGTATGTGATATATGTGGTATGTTTTAAAATGGTTAATTGATGTTAGTAAATTTGAAAGTGGATTGATGTAATGATCACTATATATATATAAATTTCATGATATAATTATTTGTTCGGTTTAGGTTTTTAGTTTGAGTAAAATATATTTGAATAATGAGTTTAGAAAATGTAATTTATAAGATGTTTATACATGTTTTCATATGTGAATATATATTTGTTAATGAAAATGTGATTATTCGAAAGGTATAGATTCGGTTGAATTTTGAGGTATGATTTGTAAATGCAATATGATAAATAAACTATGTTTATTATTTAATTAGTTATATGCTTAATATAATTATGAGTATGACTTATATGAATAAGTGAATGTTTGGAATTTTGTTTTTCTTCAGTAACGCCTCGTGACCCTAGTCCGGTGACGGATACGGGTTAGGGGTGTTACAATCCCACTCCCCCAAATCCCTACCAATCGAAACTTCCTCCACCCAATCCCTTAGAATTCGACCACACTCCTCACACTCCTCTAACACCTCAATTTTAGTCCCACTACAACACCTTTCCAACGTCAAGAGCAAAAACCAAAATACCCTTTATGTGTTGTCAGGATTTGAACCTCAGATCCCCCTTAACACTCCATACGCCACTAACCCATAGACCAACACGCTTTTTATGACACTTCCTTCTAATATATATTTAAGAAGCTCACTAACAAGAGACAAGGTTTATTCAAGCCAAAAATCAAAATTTTGTACAAGCCAAGGCTCGAAATCGGGACTTCTCTAACACTTCTTAGGACACTCAAACACTGAAGCACGCATGTATTTATGCAACACAACATACACAATAAACATCGCAATTTTTGGAGCGTTACATTGCTTACCTTTAGGCGCTTGTGGTTTGATTTCATTTTCAACCTTACTTTTTTCGATCAAATGAAATCGTCTCTCATCCGGAAGGTAATGAAGTTGAAGCTTGACAATCAAGTCTTTAGACACATGAAAAGAAGAAGTAATACGAGAACAACTCGCATATAGGTTAGTAAAAACATTCCCCACTTTCTCTTGACCGCGATCTTTTTTTTCAACTGTCTCTTTTAAAGACTTATTCTCACTTTTTATTTCATTTTCAACAATGTCACTCGTTTCTTGCACTCTTTCTTTTCTTTCTATAATATCTTTCTCCTTTTCAATTTTCTTTTCTTTCTCACATCCGTTTTCAATCTCAATCTCGTTATGCTTTCTCTCACTCTCTTCTTCTTTTTTAATTTTATTTCTTTCATTTCTTTTTTTCTTTTCTCAATTTCATTCCATATTCTCTCATTTTCTTTTAGTAGTATTTCTTGTCTCTTCTTTCTTTTTACTTTTTTCTCCCAACCTTTCATTACAAGATGGAGATAACACAAAAGAATCAGAATGATAGACTTTCCGTTAGAAAGAAGTGGAAGAATCTTCATATAAGTCATGATCATCTCTTCGTGAATAAGCCTCCATGGACTAGTACTTATATGAAACACGTTCACTTCTTTGTGAAAACTTCTCCTTAGGTGAATACTTTGAGGCACTTGAAGAAAAATTTCTACCTTCTCGTTGGTAGCCTTAAAAAGTTTCAAACTCGTGGTGTGCTTCATACCGACTCGACTTCTTTGATGAATAAGATTCTCGATATGACTCTCTTCGCACATAGTCATTGGATGTGTGTCTCCGTAATGATCTTGTTTTTGTCCTTTGATTTGGAGAAATTTGTTCCCATTGGGCTCTTGCTCGTTGGCCTCGCTTTTCGACACAAACCAATCTCTCTTGTAGGGGTTTTAGTTTTCTATCGAACAATCGGTCCATCTCTTTCATCAAATCTTGAAGTTCAAATTCTAAAAAATCTTCTCGAAACATGATTTATTGATGGAAAAAAAAAGAGTTTAAAGATAAAAATGAGTACCTCACCAATACAAACCTCACATTTCACTCGCAAAGAAAATAAAGATGGCACTCCACTTGTGTTTGCACTCAGGATTGGCTTTTCAACACTCTAATGATTCACAACTCACTCTTGCTTTTTTTTATCACGTTCGCCTCTCTATGTTCTCAATGGACTACTTAGTCAAATCAGCAATCGTTGTTGAATTGGCTCGCAATTTTGATGTTCAATTTTGGGTAGGAAATGATGTTAGGACAAAAGGGCAAGCTAGAAAACAAAGATGGAAAGGTTTAAGTGTGGCCAAATGATAGGTAATGAATGGATTGGGTCGAGCAGCAAATACACTTCCAAGCTAGTTTTTTTTTCCCCACGAATTTGTATTCCCAAAAATTGATATTTCACACTTTGAACTTTAATGGATATTGATTTTTTTGCCGAATTTTTTTTTCAAATTACAATACCGTAATGCTAAAATCGTCGATACTTACTCCAATTTCACCAGCTCTGATACCAAATGTGTAGTGGCCTAAATTCAAGGTTATCGGAACAGTAGTTTCGTAACCACAAATCCGATTTAAAGAGAAATTTCTTTTAATATTTTTGCATGAATATTGATATGATAGGAAAATCGTATGAAAATATCGATAGAAAAATTTTACCGATTTAGTAGTTAGTTAGAAAAAGAAATTATTGAAGAAATTGCGTAAAAACAAGGTATCGAGACCTCGATCTCGTAAAACTAAGTCAAAAATATTTTTATAAATATTTATGAAATTTTAGTAATATGGTATTAAATTTTGTTAGAAAATTTTAATGTTTGGGTAGTCAATTAAATGAAAAGGATTAAATTGGAAAAGGTGTAAAAGTGGCTGGGATGATTAAATAGCTTAAGTGTTTAATGAGAAAGGATTTAAAAGGCAATTAGACCCAAAATTTATTTGGACTGGACGGCAAGGGCATGAAATCAGCAAGAAAATGGATGATTTAAGGGAAAAATTGGAATATTGCATAATTAACTAAATAAAATTAGGACTAGTATGGAAATATCTAGATTTCTTGTGATTTCTCTTCATTATCATCAGCCAAAATGCCATAGGAGGGGTTTTTTAAGCTGGTATTTCATAATTTTTGTACCATATGAGTTAATCCTTGCATTTTTTTTATAATTTTTGTGTTTTTAAGACTTTTACAACTAGGTCCTACTATTAAATTCATTAGCTTTTGATTTCATGGATAAAATTGAAAGTCACTATAGTTGAGTGCTATAAGTTTATGATGAAATAGCATAAAATTTAAGCTTTAATTTGTTTATGAGATGATTCTATTAGGTAATTTCAATAGAAATTGATTTTTAAGACCTAATTGTAAAAATGTTTGGAATTAAAATCTAGTGCTGAAATTCTAATTCCCAAAGGTTAGAAAGTAGTTTGAAGTGATATAATTTAGTGTTAATTGAGAAAAATCAGCTCAATTGAGAGGCTAATTGAGTAGGGATGAAATTATTATTTATTAAAAGCTTAAAGGAAAAATGGTAATAAACATCTTGCACTAAAACAGTTTTGGATAACAGCAAGTAGGCTAATTTTGAAAAATCACCATAAATTTCGAAAATCGAATTAGAAGATGAACAAAATATGGAATTAAATCTTATTGAGTCTAGTTTCTCATAGAAAAAATGGTGTAAGCAATGAAATTGTAAATAATGAGATATAATAAATTTTGTGAGACAAGGTTAGAATAAATTTGAGTTCCCCTGTTCTGAATTTGGAAAATTATAAAAAATTGAAGAAAAATAATTAGGTGCTTAAATTTATATGTTTAGAATCCTAAATGAGTCTATTTTCAAGAGAAATAAACAAGAATATCATTCGAATCTTGTATGAGAAGATAATTAATTTTTAGTGAAGAAGGGTCAAAACTATCAGACAGCAGAACAGTGGTGAATTTAAAGAATAAACTGTACTTATTGGTTAAACCAAAAATTCTGAAAATTTTATGATAAGAAGATACTTGTTTTTAGTTTCAGGGAAAATTAGCAGATCTTAATTTAGATTTCTGTAGCTTAAAATATAAATAATTTAGTGACTATGACTCAAGTAGATAGCTTTGAATGAACTATAAATAACAGTGGAATTGTAAAGAATGTTACATATGAAGATGAAATGTATTAAATTTATGATTAAATTTATTTACTTAGATCCAAAAAATTCAAATAGGAAGCTAGATCAAGGAAAAGAAAAAGTTTGGGATTAGTAGATTTTTGTATACGAACAAGTATCGAGGTAAGTTTCTTAAATGCTTGAAATGTATGTTATTGATGTGAATATGATTTGAATGTTCATTGTATGAAAATTGATGAAACATTGATATATTTGATAAAAAGGGTAAGAAATCTCGGTTGAATGAAAGGAAATTTCGATGGATCTCTGAAAAGGAATTGACGGTAAAAATGATCTAGCCTAGACGGGTGATCCTTTCCTGATATAGCCTTCCCGAAGAATATGTGTAAAATGAATTTAGCCCAGACGGGTAATCCGAATTAGGGTCTGAATTTAGCCTGGACTGGTAATTCAGATCCAAACTCATTAGAGTAATTGTCGTTACAGGGGATTTAGCCTAGACTGGTAATCTCAATAATACTCTATGAGTTTATATTACAGGGGATTTAGTCTGGACTGGTAATCCCGCTGTAAGGATGAGGTTCGCGGGAGTGTGTTCTCTGAAATGGAAATGTCTGCACATGAATATGAATTGACGAGCCCGAAATTGTAAACTAAAAGTGTACCTATGAAATCCATGGAAATTTCAAGAAATTCAACGGGATAAATATGGAAAAATAAAAAGGGAATGGAAATCATGGTATTGATGAGCTCATCAATCATGGTATCTATTATTGATACATAGAAATTATTGAATGTTGAGTTTGTGCATGTTAGGGTAATAATGCATTGAATGGATATTTGAATGTTTATTGCATTGTATTGAAAATATTAGGTAAGTATAATTCTTGTTACATGAGCTTACTAAGCACAAAGTGCTTACCCTATTTCCTTTTCCCCTCTTTTATAGTGTTAAGAGCTCGGAGGTCGGATTCGGTTGGAGACACATTACACTATCAACCTCAAGATTTCAGTATATAAAGAAACTCTATTTTGGAAAACAATGGCATGTATAAGCTATTAAAGTAAATGTTAATGTGAAATGATTGTAAGGTCAGCAATTAGTATTGCTAACAAATCTTAATTTTGGTATATGATGAGGCTATCTTATAAATATGCATGAATCTATCTTGAAAATATGTTGAATTGGATTGGTTGATGTGGATTGGTCTCGATTTAAAATTGTAGGGAAGGTTAGATATCTATAAAGGGGTTATATTGAGTTAAAAAATTGAATTAATTCGTAAACTTCAGTAATGCCTCGTACCCTATTTCGGCAACGAATACGGGTAGGGGGTGCTACAAAATGATACAAACTTAGTTCGGTGATGATTTGAGTCGTATTAGTTGCCCAATCGAGAAATTGAGTAAGTTTGATTCGTTACAAGAAAGGCTGAAAATGGATAGAAGATAGTTTCAAACAAAGGTTCAAAGAGTTTGGAAGATGGATAGAGGAAATTTGGCTAAGGGAAAAGCTGAACCAACAATATAGAGATTGTCAACCCTAAACTTACAAGCACTTAGATGGATAATGAAAAGTAAAATTAGCAAATAAACATTGACCCGCTATCTAACGAGATAGGAACCAAACGTATAACGAACGCCACACTTTGCAGTGATAAGTTCAAAAAAAACAAAAGAAGGATAAGATGCCACAAACCTAGCTTGATAAGTCAGATCAATCCCAAAAAGAACAAAGAGATTTGAACTCTCACAAGTTTCAAATATTTCATAAATTTGGCAAAAGTAGTTGTCGAAACCATTTTTTGAAAACGGGGTCGACTTTGATTTTGAAAACGAAAAAATGGGAGTCGCCACCAATTCTTTTTATGAGATGTGATCATATCACCTAGTAATTCAATCATTTTAACAAAATTTTAAATTTATTAAAACGATGATTTTTGGTCTACAAAATCCAGAAAACGAGTTCAGGAGTCGGTTACGCATAAGGAAGGGTCAGCACCCTCAATACGCCCAAAAATCGGTACCTAGTTGATTCCTTAATATCTTAGTATCGAAGATTGAGAACTTTGAAAAGATTTAAAATATGATCCTTTGTTGAAAAGTCATTTAAATGAAAATTTTTTGAGAAATAGCATATTTCACGTTAATCGAGGAAAAGAATTACGTCCCGTAAGTTAGGACACAATGTCTTAAAATCTCGAAAAGAGAATAAACCCCGAAAATTTTACTTATCTTGAAAGAAATTTGGCTATCTCGGTTTTAGAAAGAAGTCATATTCCATAAGTTAGAACATAACATTTTAAACCCTCGAGAATAAGCTTGTTTTTTTTTTTTTAATTTTTAAAACTCATTTATTTTAATTTTAAAAGGATATTCAGTTATTTAGATTGAACGAGAAAAAATCGAAACTCAGTATGTTAGGGCACAATTTTTCGAATTTCCAAATACTAAAATTGCCTTTATTAAAAAACCCTTTTTATGCGTTGGCTAAAATTAATGTAACACGAATTATTTGTAAAAATATAAAAAGAAATCACGATGATAACACGCGTAACAAAATAAATGCATTAAGCAACAAAGAAGAAAGACAAGAATGAACGAATAAAATAAACAAGTTAATCGTAAAAAGAAAAATATTAAGTAAGCTAAGAAATTCAAATTTAAAAAAAAGACTAATAGTAATCTAGTAAATAAATAACTATCATGTAAAAGAGGGTTTAAAATAATAATATTAATAATAATGATAGTAATATTAATAATAATAACAACAAAATAATTTAAGGTTTAGAATTATAATAAAGGGTATAAATAAACAATAAAATGATAAAATAAAATAAATAAAAAGGTAAATAAATAGAAAACAAAAAGGTAAAAGGGTGAAAATAAATAAATTAAGGTGAAATTAGAGTGAATTTAAAAATAGAAGTTGAAAATAAATAAAGATGTAAAATATAAAATGAAAAGTATTAAAATAAATAAATAAATAAATATGTATAATGAAATAAAAATAATGAGGATAAAATAAAATAATAAGAAGGAATAATCAATGAAATAACAAATAAATACTAGTGAAAGTTTAATTAAAATTGAGATTAAGCACATAAATATATAAATAAAGAAACATTCAATGAAATGATTTAAAAATAATAATGATAATAAAAATAATAGTAATAATAATAATAATGAATATAAATAATAATAAAAGAAAATAATAATAAAATAACTAATTTAATAATAGAGTAGCTAAATAATTTAAAAAATGGGGACTAAATTGAATTTAAAACAAAAATTCGGGGCAAATTTGAAATAAATAAAGAAGGAAAAGGACCACATTGAATGCGCAAAAAACAAGGAGGGACTAAAGGACAAAATATCTCCGCCCTCCAAAACGCAGCACTTTTCATGGGACCAAAATGAAATCAAAACAAAATTCCAGGGCAAAATTAGAAATAAAAGAAACTTAATTGCGAGAACCGAAAAAAAGCGGAAGGACTTGCAGTGTAATTATCCGCAAAATAAAAAACACGAGGATCCCCCTGGAGATTCGGGTCAACACGCGAATCTTGGCCTTAAAACGACGTCGTTTTGGCATTAAGAACGCCGACCAAAACGGCATCGTTTAGGGGGCTATAAAAGTTAGATTTTTTTTTTACAAAAAATTCATTCTTTCATTTCACTCAAAAAAAAAAAAACTAAAACTCCTAAAAAATTTTCTCAACTTGCCTCTAGCAAGATGTACACCGGTGACTACTCCGGCGCCGTTCGTCGCCGTCGACCACAGCACACGGCAGCCGGAGATCCAAAAATGGTAATTTTCTTCTCTTTTTTTTTTTATATTATTGATATACATATATATATATATATAACAATTTTTTAAAAAAGAAGATATAAAAAATATAGGTATATGTATGTAATTTCGAAGAAGAAATATAAAGAAAAAAAATGAAAAAGATGATAACCTTCAATATTTGAATCAATCTCATCTGTTCTTTTTTTTTATTCCAAAAAGCCCTCCTCTTTATAAACTGATCGTTGTGGCCTTATAAAGCTCGTTTACAATAATTTTTTCACTACTAATTGCTACTGTTTATGCTGTCATCTACGTCTCTGTCTTGCTTTCTTTTTTTGTTCTTGTTTTGCAAGCCTAGGGAGTCAACGAGGCAGGGGTTTTAACATTTCTGTGCAAGATGACCACCTCGAGCGATGGGTGTGCTGCGAAGGCACTTGGGCAACGGTGTGGTGCAAAGGCTAAGGGCAAGGGCGAAGCCAGGGGAGTTGGCATGGGCCCTGGCCCCCCTAAAATGTAAATTTGCTCTTTTGGCCCTTAAAATTTTTTAAAAATTTTAAATTAGTAAATGTAAAATTATACTTTGGCCCCTCTAAAATTATAAAAATTCAATTTAATCCTTTACAAATTATAAAGATATAAACTATAAAAAATTAAAATTTTATCCACCCCCAAATATTTATTCTGGCTTAGCCCCTGACTAAGGGGCTAGGGTTTCTGTTACTAGTTTAAGTTATGGGCTGTAATTGGGCTTAGGGTTTTTTAATTTTTGGGTCTGATATTTTATAATGGACTTTTAAATTTTTTTATTTTTGTTTTATTTTTCTAATTTGGGCCCGAGCGAAATTTGGGTCTTACAGTAGTCTAACCAAAACAATGTTTTCTTACAAACTATTTATAGGCCTTATTATGACTATTCAAATCCAACATTCATATCAACTATTAACAAAATATTAAAATTCGGTTATAACTTTTAATGGGCAGCCAAAGAGTCATGTCTTTTCACTTGATTCATGTATAGCTGAAAAGTCATGCTTCTTCACTTGGTGAAGGCTTAATGGTCCATTAAATGTGCTGCTTGATGTCCATTCATTTTCCCCTTAACCAAACGCCTTAATGCTTGTATATTCATCTCTTAATTGGCACCATAAGTAGCTTTGAGTGCATGAAACTGATCAGACTTGAAGAGTCACTCTTGGTCCATTTAAAAAGTCAACATAATGAGCTTTGAGTGCTTCAATATCCACAAAAAACGTTCCAATATGCACTAGTAATTAAGTGACCAAATGCACACTCTTTTATGCCAAAATTGGATAGCCAATTGAATGTGACAGCGTTTGATTCTTCTTGGCAAACGAACAGCTCTTTTGTAGCTATGTGACCAGCCTTTTGGACTTTCCTACAACAATCACACAATCAATTTATTTAACAAAAATTAAACACACTATAACTTAAGCATTAAAAAAATAACAGCCAAATTAAATAACATACTTGTATAAACAAACTCAAACATATTTAACAACTAAGAAAACACTTGGTTTAATTAAGATGTAATTAACATGGGAGTTACTTAATGCATGACTTCATTAAAAGGTGCAAACTTTAATTAACATGGAAGTTACATAATGCATGACTTTATTAAATGCAGAACACATAAAGCATGTCATAATTAAAAGATGTAGATCAATAATGCAAAACATTAATTAAAAGCTCATATTATAATAACTAAAGTAACTAAAATAAATAAATCAAAGCCCTTATTCCAGAAACCAAATTAACAAACTGGAGTTAAAAGTTTTATTTTGCACTTGGGCCTCTCGAGTTTGGGCCAATCCCTATGTTGTCGAATTGTTTCAAAATATGATGCGGCCAAGATCGCATCAACGAGTCTCTATACTTTCCCTCATTTCTTTTTTTTTTAATTGAAAAAGTACATAGATTAATTGTACAATTTAACCTAAAATTAAGATACTAAGAGAAGTCAATATGTCGTATCAACTTGATATTACACACGTAATTGGAATTAATGACAGCCCAAGAGTCATAATAAATTAATAATATTAGTGATCAAATAATAATTTTTTATAATTTATTATTAAAATATAAATTTATGCAAACTAAGAATAACGAATTTTGAAGTTTACCATATAAATTAACATGGATGAACATGGGATTGTTATTTGAATATTGGATTATACAATCAAACCCAGGAACTTGAATTTAATTTAAAATTTTAATTTCAAACATTCATATAAATATAAGTTTTAATTTTATTATCTCTCAAATTGTTAATAACATAATATATAATAATTAACAAAACGGTTAAAAAGGTATAATGTATAATTTTTAATTTTTATCAATCTAACACTTATTCTTTTTTAGTTAAATTTAGTCATTAATCTTTCTAGAAGTGTTAAATTATTTTTCTTCAATGAAATATTTACTAAAATATTAATTTTTAATGAAGTTGACGTGGTAACTAACATACCAATTCACATGCCTTTTATCTTGATATAATATTATTTGTCTTATATATTACATCAAAAATAATTTAAAATTTATTAAAAATTAAAATTATAAAATTTATAAATTAACATAAATTACACGTGTGAATTGTTAATATTAGCTTGTTTGTAAATCTCACAATTAATGGGAATAGATAGTAACCACCTCAACCCATCCATGCTTTGAGCCTTAATTTGTTTGTATCCTAAAATTTGTTTCCTCTAATTAAATATACTTTTGAGTATATTTTGGGAACTTTTTTAATTAAGTTTTCTTTTAGTTTGTAAATATTTTTTTTTAGTATTAGTGCAATTATGATTCATTGTTGGTACGCGAGGACCTTGTAAATTTAGTGTGTTTTCTCATTTATTTTTTTATTTACATCTATTAGTTTTTATCACAATTAATTATTCAATAGTAATTTATTGGGTTAATCCATTGCGTTTTGGGTAGTTTCAATTTGGTATTTGTGTTCTCAATTTGATTTTGGTGTTCAATATTGAAGCTACATTTATTTGTAAGGGATATTACTCAGTATCATTGATATGAATTACCATACAGATTACTATATTTAAAATTTAACATTTTAATTAGTATTTTAATTAAAAATAAATAAAAAATTAATGATCCAATTTAACTCTTTTTATAAAATTAAAGATCAAAATTATCTATAAATAAATAAAACATTAAAATCTAAATTTAATATGCATTGCTAAAACCATAAATCAATTAAAATGCAATAAAATAACAGCGTATATATTATATATAAAATGTAAAGGATGGGTACTTCTTATCCTTTCCTTTGCGTGTACTTGGATAAGGCAAAGGACAGTGATAGATGTTTACACAAAAGATACATACTC
This sequence comes from Gossypium arboreum, assembly GCF_025698485.1. Lineage (NCBI taxonomy): Eukaryota > Viridiplantae > Streptophyta > Magnoliopsida > Malvales > Malvaceae > Gossypium > Gossypium arboreum. Next base: position 110,535,613 of record NC_069081.1, on the reverse strand, counting down.
CTCTTTTCTTTTTCTTTTTTTTATCTCTTTTATTTATTTATTGTAGTACAATCATAAATAATTATAAGATAATATATTCGAGTGATTTTAAGTAAAATTAATTTTTTGTGAAATGTAAAGTAAGAATCGAATATAATTTATATATATTTGAACATTAATTTTATTATAGATTCTTATTATATCTATTTATTTTATACAATATTTAAATCTATTTATAGTTCTTCTCAACCCTAAAATAAAAAATAATACATTTCAACACACTTGAACCTATATTTTCTTGCACTGGTAATAATACCAATATCAATAAAGTTAAATCTCAATCAACAAATATAATTTATATTAGAAGGAGTTAATAAAAAACATATGATTTACATAATTTATATAATGCGAAAATAATTCAAAACACTTACGACTCCAAAACTTTAATATTGCCTACACGGCTAACACGAAATTAGTAATCGCTATTATTTTTTGATTTGGCAGCCGATCCAAAAATTTATTTTATTATTCAAAAATTCAAATTATTTAGATTGCACCCACCCTTATTCATGAAAGTTCTACCAAAGTGCATGAGACAAGTCTATTTTGGAACTACGTTAACTAAGTATCAATTCCGCAATCCGAAAATTTTCAATAAGAAATAAAATTTTCCAAGAAAAATGCTAAGGGGCTTATTGATTTTGAAAGAAAAAGTTTGTCGAGTGTTTTCGTAAGTTCTCTTTTTATGGAGATCAATTATTTTATTTATAAGACATGGTCCCTTAATTTAACATATTAGGATTAGATAGGTCCTCATGCATATTAACATTTATCCTATTTTAGGGTAACACGTGTTTCTTGGATATGGATTCACTTACATTGTAGAAGCCCAAATTGCCCGGGCCCAATTATATGAAAACCCAACCAAACCTCTAAACCCACTAAAACCCTTAACCCATGACCCATTTATATCTACCCAAACCCAATTCAAAAGCCCATTAAGCCCCAAAAAAAACCTAACCCAAAAAAAAAACAAAGAAAAAAAAAAGAAAAAAAACCTACCCCAAAAAAACCTAACCCAAAAAAAAAAAAAAGAAGAAAAAAAAAAAAACCTAACAAAAAAGATAAAAAAACCTAGCCACCTAACCACTTTCCCACTTGCCCCATTTTTCCTCCCATTGTCTACCACCACCACCTACAAAATAGGAAAAAAAAAAAGAAAATCATGTAAAAAATGGCTATAAAAAGCCATTCAAAAATCATGTAAAAAAAAGTGAGGAGTGATTTTTTACAAAGATTGAAAAAGGAGACAAACACAAAAATCCCTTCAAATTTTGAACACAAAAGAAACATCAATAAAAAGGTTGCATATTTTTCTTTTTTCCTCTTCTTTCGAATCTTTTTTTTCTTTTTTTTGTGTTGTTTTTTTTTCTTTCTTTATATATACATATATTGTTAAAAAATTTTATCTTTTTCGGCCACCGTGGGCGGTGGCCGGCGACGGGCGGCGGTCGAAGATCGACCGGTGACCGGCCCCCCTTGGCCGGATTTCCTTTCCCCCCTCCCTTCTCTCTTCTTTCCCTCTTCTTTTTTTTTTAGGTATTTTATATATATTATGTATATATTTTTTTAATGCAATTAGTTATATATTTCTTATGTATATATTCTTAAATACTATTATATATATATATATATATATATATATATTTTAAATACCATATTGTGTATATATTATTATTACAAATTATTACTATTGCTAGTATTATTATAACTATTATTATATTAGTGTATATTTTATGTACATATGTATATATATATATATATTTGCACATATCATTATTTTATATTATTGTTGTAAATTTTTATGTATATATTTTTTATGTACGTTTCCTAATATTTTCTTTTATTGTATATATTATTATTATTATTACATACTTTTATTATATGCATATATATATATATATGTATTTTTATGTACATATTATTATTTTATATTATTATTACCAAATATATCATTTTTCCTATTTTATTATTAGTACATGATTTGTTTTTATTTTGTAAATATTATTATTATTGTTATTCTAATATTCTAGTATTCCATGTTAATATTTTTCATTAATGATATCATTTTTGCGTCCTTCATCTATTTTTAATTTCTCACTTTAGGAATATTTTTCTCATGTTTTAATTAATTTCAAAAATAAGGCAATGTACCGATTTAATATTAAGCCATCGATTTCATCATTGTGTTGGGTGAAATTAAATGGCTTGTGTTAAAAACAGGACACCCTTTCTAAAAAATCGAAAACTAAAATTCTCATTTTTCAATCGGATCACGATTAAATATTATATTGAACTCGTATTTTTGAAAATCAAGTCAACACATGTTTATGAGATACCAATTTTGGGCGTCGCGAGGGTGCTAATACCTTCCTCGCAGAATCGACTCGAACCCCAATTTTCTCTGGACTTTCACGTAGACCTAAATTCGGCCTTCTTTTTGTTTTAAAATAATTTTATTAGGTGTCCGATCACACCTATAAAAAAGATCGGTGGCGACTCCCTTTGTTAATAAAATCGAAAGTTGGTTTTCAAATGTTTAATAAATCGCCACAATTAGCGACCAAGCGAAACTAAATTTTTTTACGTCGTCACATTTGGCGACTCCATCGGGGACGCTTTTTGAGAGTCGAGTCGAATTAAACTCGCGTTGTCAAAATTTTCAAAGTTCCTTGTTCAAATTAACATTTAGTTGTGATCCTCAAATTTTTTGTTTTCAAAAAATCATGCATTTGCATCGTGTTGTATATATTCTAACTTGTTTTATCCGGTTGTTTTTCAGCTTTAAATTTTTGTGATTTTAGTTTTGGTTTAGTTTTTTTAAATAAAACGTAAAGGTTTGCAAGTTTCTCCCCACACACCGTGCACGTGCATTTTTGTTGCATAACATGAGCTCTATACCCGGGCTCCGTCCCTGTTAAGTGAAAGTAAACGCTACGCCTTCGTGAGTTAACTCGTTCCTCCGACAAAGCTAGTGAATACTTTCGGTTACATATGACTTATGCTTTCGTGAGTTAACTTGTCCTCCGTATAGGCATAAGTAAATGTAATCCCTCGAATTGATCTTGTAAGCCTATGATGGGCCATGACCGAGGCTCTGTACTAATCTTAGTAGATGACAGTGCAGACAATTCGAGTACCCATCTGGAACCAAAACCGCATATAGTGAACCATACGAGCCATCTAACTAGAGCCATGCCGAACTTCCGCTCGTTTAGTAGTCACCGAAATAAGTACACGGGAAAAGCACATCTTACATTCTATTTCTTTTACATTTGTGCTTTCTAAGCAAGGGAATCGAGTCCACTAGACCAAGTATCCACAGTTTTTCTCTGTTTATATGTGTTGCGCTAACCAAGGTCGTTTGTCTGTATTTCTATTTTTCATCATGCATCGAAGGCATCTTGCTAGGAAGGTGTTGATTAGAGATTGGTCGCCAAAAATGGGTTTCTAATGGAGGAGTCAATTATACGAGTGACCGAAACATTGTGTAATAGACTCCTTTGATTAAGGAAATGCCTAAATAGGGGCTATCTTGAAATTAACACCAAATTTTTGCATATTCATTCATGACTGACATTCATGCATTCATTCATGCATCCATTCATTCATTGCATATCCCATACTCGTCATTGAGGTTAAACGCACAATTCGCAGCTTGCAATACCATAAGATGGAACCACGTCATTCAGATAGAATGCGCCGACAAACTAGAGTAATGGAGGCTGAATTCAATGAAAGGATTGAAAGGATGGAGAGAATTCAAAAGGAATTACAAGAGCAGTTGGCTAGGTCACAGCAAGAGACGAGAGACTTAATGGTAAGATCACGAGAAGAATCGCTCGAATAGAAGGATCAAATGGCCAAGATGATGGAGATGATGTCAGCTTTAGTTAAAGGAAAGGGACCCATGCAAAGCCCTGACATTAAGGAATCTCGATCAAGAGTTAATCACAATCAAGACCCGCCTATCCCCGGATTCACTCCACCACACTCCCGTAGCATAAAAGGGTACACCCAAGGAGAACCCACAGACCCAGAGCAACGGCCGGTGCCACATACTCATTTAGGGCAAGGAATATTCATATCAAATTCTATGGCTAATCCTGCCAATCCAATTGTTCCAGATTTGGACGATCCAACGGAAATAGCCAGGTTGAGAACGGACAATCATGAGGCTCAAGAGAAGTATAGGAGCTTAGAGGAAAGACTCAAAGCAATAGAGGGTACTGAAGCCTTCTCTGCACTAAGTGCCAAAGAGCTCAGTTTGGTGCCAGATCTAGTTCTGCCTCCGAAGTTCAAGGTGCTTGATTTCGAAAAATACGATGGCACGAGATGTCCAAAGGTGCATCTTGTCATGTTTTACTGAAAAATGACCGGTTATGTGAACGAGGATAAGCTACTCATACATTGCTTTCAAGATAGTCTAACAGGGTCAGCTCTTCGGTGGTACAACCAACTTAGTAGAGAAAAGATTCGATCCTGGAAGGACTTGGCGTCTGCATTCTGCGAGCAGTACAAGCATGTATCAGACATGGTGCCAGACCGGATGACCTTGCAAATGATGGAGAAAAAGCCATCAGAGACCTTCAGACAGTATGCGCAGAGATGGAGAGACGTCTCGGCCCAAGTGGAACCCCCACTAACAAAAATAGAGATAACCGTTCTCTTTATCAATACCTTAAAGGCGCCGTTTTATGACAAACTAGTGGGAAGTGCCACGAAGGAGTTTGCGGATATTGTAATATCTGGTGAGCTCATAGAGAATGCCGTCAAGAGCGGTAGAATGGAAGGTTCAGAAGGTTCAAAAAGGGTAGCGCCTATGAAGAAGAAAGAACCAGAAGCCCATATGGTGGGAATGGAAAACCGTTATGCCTCTAATCCATATCCAAATCAACCCCGACCTCGGAATTATCCACCTCCAAATTTTTATTATCCTCCTCAAACCCCTTATTACCAAGCACTACCTCATTTCTATCCCATTTACGCCACGAACAATCAAACACCTGTCACCTCATTCCCACAAAACATGGTACCCGCTCAAAGCCAAACCAGAAATGAACAAATACTAGTAAGGCCTAATCCCGAGAGACTGCAGTTTACTCCCATCCTTGTGTCGTATGGAGAATGTACCCAAAACTTTTGGAGAAACAACTGATTTCTCCCCATTACATGGCACCCCTTAAACCTCCATACCCGAAATGGTACGATCCAAACGCTAGTTGTGCATACCATGCCGGGAACCAGGGGCATTCTACTGAGAATTGTCTTGCTTTCAAGAGGAGAGTTCAAGGGCTCATTGATGCAGGCATTTTGCGATTTGATGGTACTGGCGGTACGGCTGGGAATCCATTCCCAAACCACACCGAAGGGAATGTGAGCGAGAGAGAGGAAGACAAACGACAAAGTAGAAGATGGGTTATCGAAATAAAACACCTCTGCAGAGAATCTGGAGGTACTAGTTGAAAAAGGGTTACTCTGTCGTTTTAACGGAATATTTGAAGGAAAAGATGCAAAGGTCACGCTTTTGTGAGTTCCATGGCATTGAAGGGCACGACATTCATCCTGCGAGGAATTCAGAAATTTACTGCAAAATATGATGGATAACAAGGAGATTGGGATCTTTTATAAAAGCGAGGAGGCCGATAGAGGAGAAATATGCGCTTCTGACAATCAATCATCAGGTTTCCCATATAGCGCCGACCGACCGTTAATAATTTATTATGACGCGAAGAAAGAGCCGGTGAAGCCAAAAATGATAATCGAAGTACCATCTCCTTTCCCTTATAAGAACAATAAAACAGTACCGTGGAGATACGATGTTAATATTGTCACACCGGAAGTTGGAAATTCCAAAGCCATAACTGAAGATGTGGGATAGGTAGGGCATTTTACCCACAGTGGGCGTTGTTATTCGAAAGAAGTCAAACCAGTAAAAATGAATAGTGATTGGGAGCAAAAAGGGAAGGCAGTGATGCACGAAGTCAAAGTCGAGCAAGAAATTCCACCCGTGTAAGAAACCAAAAACACGTGAATGAGGAAGAAGCTCAGAATTCTTGAAATTTATCAAGCACAATGAGTATAGTGTGGTGAAACAATTGAGTAAGCGACCAAAGATGAATCTCGGTTTATCTCTACTATTAAATTGAGCCACAGGAATACTTTATTGAATGTGTTAAATCAAGCTTATGTGGCCAACAACATATCCGTTGAGAAGCTTGATAGGTGTGTAAATAATCTAAATGTCGACAATTTCATCTCTTTTAGTGATGATGAGATACCGCCAAATGGTAGAGGCTCGGTGAAAGCGCTACATATCATGACTCATTGTAAGGGCTACATAATACCGAACGTACTCATCGATAATGGGTCGCTAAATGCTATGCCATTGGCCACGCTTTTCGAATCCGATGGATTTGTCCTACTTAAGGCCTGTCATTCCACGGTAAGGGCATTCACGAACGAGGCGCGAAGTCATGGGAAAGATCGAAATCCTTTGGAAGTGGGCCTTACATTTATGATGTTGAGTTCCAAGTTATAGACATTACACCCTCTTATAAGCGCCTTTTGGGAAGACCTCGGATCCATTCTCATTGGAGCATCCTATCATCCCTCCATCAAAAGGTGAAATTTATCATGGAAGGTTGTTTGGTCACTGTCGAGGGAGAAGAAGACATTGTCGCATCTGTCTCTGCCGATGCACCGTACTTGGAAGTGGACAAAGACGCATTGGAATGTTCCTTTCAATCCCTTGAATTCGTCAATGCCACTTTTGTTGTTGAGAGAAACAGAATTCCGGTGCCAAAACTGTCGAGAAATACTAGAATGGGTGTCAAATTGATCGTAGGAATGGGAGCTCGAGCGAGAAGAGGTTTAGGAAGATATCTGCAAGGAATAGTCAGGGCTTTAAAGCCAGTGCACCACAGGGCCCGATACGGTTTGGGGTTCCAGCCTGACATGCGTCAAAGAAGAAGACAGTGAAAAAAATCAGGAAAGAAGGATTGTAAGAACTTTGGGCCGAGAACCAGAATGGGAACCAATAGAGTACCCTCCTTTGTCAAAAACATTTACATCTCATGGAATGATGTACCGGACAAGATAGTCCACGAAACACGCTATGGTTAATTGAAAAGGGTCTTCAAAATGTCGTATAAATGTTATTGACAAAGGGCTGATGTGAGTAAAGACGTCTCGAGGATACGCCTTGTCCTCCCGGTTTCATGTTGAACAATTGGACTACCGAGGACCTTCTTGTAGTTTATAAGTCTTGAGTAATGCTTAAACGTTAACATTCTGTTATGTCCTTAGATATAATAGAATTCTTTTGTAAGAAACTGCATTCGCTCTTTATCATTCAAATGAATATCAATGAAGATGCATTTCGTCATAATCTTTCACATTATCACTAATTTCATAATCATTTTCTCATGTCATAGCCAATCCTTACATTTGCCTCATCCTATGCCATAACATTTCGTTTGTTGGTTTCAATACTTGGATGCCCTCTATAGTTCCTTTTCCATTCAACTTTCAGTGCTCGGATGTCAACAAAGATGAACAAACCCGTTCTGAGTCCCGAAATTGATTTTGAGAAGGCTGTTTGTTTAGGAGAATTTGAAGTCAAGAAAATGTGAATACTATGTCTCGCCTCTCGACTTGCTAAGAATGGTGGAACAAGAGGGTAAACAGATTTTGCCTCATTAAGAATCCGTTGAAACAATAACTGGGAACCAAGAAAGGAAACAAGAAGTGAAGATTGGGACTTCTATTTGGGGGCACCGGGCATAATTTGATTGCTTTGCTCTCGAGTACAAAGATGTATTCGCATAGTCATATCAGGACATGCCAGGATTGGATGAAGATGTAGCGGTCCATAAGCTCCCATTAAAGCCAGAATGCAAGCCCATTCAACAAAAGCTAAGACGGATGAGGCCTGAGATGTTGTTGAAGATAAAAGAGGAAGTCAAGAAGCAATTTGATGCTGGCTTCCTACAAGCCTCCAAATATCCAGAATGGGTGGCTAACATAGTCCCGATACCAAAGAAAGATGGCAAAGTACGAATATGCATGGATTATCGTGACCTGAATCGAGCAAGTCCTAAAGATAATTTTCCCTTACCACTCATTGATACGTTGGTGGATAACACAGCAAAACATTCATTGTTTTCTTTCATGGACGGATTCTCAGGGTATAATCAGATCAAGATGGCCCCTGAGGATATGGAGAAAACTACCTTCATAACAATGTGGAGAACATTCTGCTACAAGGTGATGCCATTTGGGTTAAAGAATGCTGGAGCAACATATCAGAGGGCTATGGTGACGTTATTCCATGACATGATGCATAAAGAAATAGAGGTCTACGTCGACTATATGATTGCTAAATCTCGAGGGGAAGAAGAGCATGTAGTGAATCTCAAGAAGTTGTTTGACAGGCTGAGAAAGTTCCAGTTAAAGCTCAATCCAGCCAAATGTACGTTTGGGGCTACCTCGGGGAAGTTGCTAGGCTTCATTGTCAGTGAAAGAGGTATCGAGGTTGATCTAGATAAAATAAAAGCCATTCAAGAGTTACCATCTCCGCAGCGCAAAAGGAAGTTAGAGGATTTTAGGAGATTAAATTACATCGCCCGATTCATCGCTTCACTTACCAACCAATTCGACCCAATTTTTCGACTTCTTGAAAACATAACCTGGATAATGGAATGAAGAATGCCGATGGCCATTTATAAAATAAAACAATATTTGTCTAGTCCTCCGTGCTAGTACCACCAACTCCGGAAGACCATTGATATTGTATTTAAGCGTGTTTGAAAATTCAATGGGTTGCGTCTTTCGGGCAACACGACGAGTCGGGAAAGAAAGAAAAGGTGATCTACTACCTCAAGTAAAAGTTCATCGAATATGAGGCAAAGTATTCGTCCATTGAAAAATCTCATTGCGCTCTGGTTTGGGTAGCTCGGAGACTCAGACAATATATGTTGTATCACACGACATGGCTAATTTCAAAGCTCGACCCAATAAAATACAAGATGGAATCGCCGACACTATTAGGAATAATGGCATGATGGCAGATCCTCTTTTTGGAATATGACATTGCCTATGTAAGTCAGAAGTCGATAAAAGGGAGCGCAATAGCTGATTTCTTAGCAACTCGAACGACAGAGGAATATGAACCTTTAAGATTAGATTTCCCAGACGAAGACTTAATGTGCATCACAGAAATAGAATCCGAGTCATCAAAAGAGAAGTCATGGAAGATGTGCTTTGATGGTGCGTTAAATGCTTTAGGGCATGGAATTGGAGCAATCCTGGTATCACCAGACGAGAATCATTATCCGTTCACTGCAAGACTGAACTTTTTCTGTACCAATAATATCGCAGAATATGAGGCCTGTATCATGGGGCTTCGTGCAGCTATCGAACGAAACATCGAGATCTTGGAGGTGTACGGGGACTCAGCCCTAGTGATTTACCAAATCCGTGGAGAGCGGAAAGTGAGGGACTCAAAATTGATTAAGTACAGTGATTTAGTGGCTGGATTGATCAAGGAATTCAAAGAAATAACTTTTCATTACTTCCCACGAGAAGAGAACCAACTGGCTGATGCCCTAGCCACTTTGGCTTTAATGTTCAAAGCAAGTAGAGAAGCAGAAATAATGCCCCTCAAAATGAGCATATACTAGGTCCTTGCACACTGTTGTAGCATTGAGAAAGAAGTAGACGGACGGCCTTGGTTCCATGATATCTTAGAATATATCAAGAATCAAAGGTATCCCGAACAAGCGAATGAGAACGATAAAAGAACAATTAGAAGAATGGCAATGGATTTGTTCTTGATGGGGATGTCCTGTATAAAGAGGAAAGGATCAGATGCTTTTGAGATGTGTGGATGATGTTGAAGCCAGAAAAATACTTGGAAAGGTCCATGAGGGAATTTTCGGAACGCATGCCAATGGTTTCAATATAGCCAGAAAGATCATGAGACTCGGTTATTATTGGCTGACAATGGAAAGTGACTACATCAATTTTGCCAGAAAATGCCACAAATGTCAAATCTACGGCGATAAAATTCATGTAGCCCCTTCACCCCTTCATGTCATGACTTCTCCGTGGCCTTTTTCTATGTGGGGCATGGATGTCATACAACCAAATTCTCCAAAAGCTTCAAATGGACATCGATTCATTTTTGTGGTTATCGATTACTTCACAAAATGGATTGAAGCCGCTTCGTTTGCCAATGTGACGAAGACTGCAGTTTTGAAAAAGGAAATCATTTGCCGATATAGTTTGCCTGAAAGAATCATTTCAGATAATGCCATGAATCTGAACAATAAGATGATGGAAGAAGTGTGCGAGCAATTCCAAATAAAGCATCATAACTCCTCGCCCTATCGCCCAAAGATGAATGGGGCTGTGGAAGCAGCCAACAAAAATATTAGGCAGATCATTGGGAAAATGACTGAGACATATAAAGATTGGCACGAGAAACTACCATTTGCTTTGTATGCATATCGCACATCTGTGCGAACATCTACGGGAGCAACTCCTTTCTCTCTGGCTTACGGAATGGAAGCTGTACTACCTATTGAGGTTGAGATCCCCTCCCTGCGAGTCTTAATGGAATTAAAGTTAGAAGAAGCAGAATGGGTTCGAGCTCGATATGATTAGTTGAACCTCATCGAAGAAAAACGTCTAAGAGTAATTTGTCACGAGCAGATGTACCAGAAGAGAATGATCGCGGCCCATGACAAGAAAGTATGGCCAAGAGAATTCCACGAAGGAGAACTCGTACTGAGGAAGATTCTCCCAATACAAAAGGACCTGCGAGGAAAATGGGCACCAAATTGGGAAGGACCATACGTCGTAAAGAAGGCATTTTCAGGAGGACCTTTGATCCTTACCGAGATGGATGGCAAGGAGCTACTGAATCCAGTGAACTCAGATGCTGTGAAGAAATATTATGCTTGAGATGAAAACCCGAAAAGGGCATCAAAAAAAAAAAAGGGATCAAGGCGAAAACCCGCAAAGGGCGTCTTGATTAGCACAAAATATTAGGATGAAAACCGAGAGGCGCCCTAATGAGGTAAACCTGGCTTAAAGAGCGTGGCGTTTTAACAGCGGGTCAAACAGTGAGACTACAGTATTTGAAGCATTTCTGAAAGCTCGAAATCTTCTACACAAGAAGCCGCGCTCGAAAAGATTTTTGATTGAGGAACGAGGAAGAGTTCATGTGTTGAATATCTAGAGCATTTGTATCCGTTGAATACGATCCTTTCTTTCTTTTGACATTTTTACTCTCATTGGTTAACTTGCTTTGTTTGCCACATTTGAAATAGATGAATATGAAATATCATTTTGTCCCTATCGACCTTTTTCATGCATCTCATTATGTGTTTATTTACATGATAAATGGTGAAATGACACACTCTAAGCAAAAGAAATGTTAAGCATTACCGGATGAAAATTTGATAAGCAAAAGAGTCTCAAAGTAAGAACAAAGTTCAATCGGGGCAAAAGAGTGATATCGAGAAACGTCGATTACTCGTGAAGCTTGAAGACAGTATAAGGCTCGAAGAGAAAGTCGAGAATCAAAGCAATGAACACGGATCCTCAACAATCGTGGCTAAATGGATATCGACAAACATGCTTAAGGAGCACTGCATAATCATGTAGGCATAAAAGCATTTAAGACAAACATGTGCATATCATGATAACATCATACATGGCATATACAGGTACTCCAACAGAGCAAGAAATCTTGAATGAAAGTCGAACTGAATCAAAGGAAAAGACACGAATTCTACCAAAGGACGTGTTTGGTATTTTGATGTTTTTAATTCATGCTTTTCAAGGAAAATCAACTCATATTGCGAGAGATGAGTTGAGCCTCAAGACACGTTGAGGTATTTTTAATTGTTGTTTTCAAAATCAACTCATATTGCGAGAAGTGAGTTGAGCCTCGGGACACGCTGAGGTATTTTTAGTTTTAAATTGACTCATATTGCGAGAGGTGAGTTAAGCCTTTTAATTTTGTTTTCAAAATCAACTCATATTGCTAGAGGTGAGTTGAGCCTCGGGGCACGCTGAGGTATTTTCAATTTTTGTGTTTTAATCAACTCATATTGCGAGAGATGAGTTGAGCCTCAAGACACGTTGAGGTATTTTTAATTTTGTTTTCAAAATCAACTCATATTGAGAAGTGAGTTGAGCCTCGAGGGCACGTTGAGGTATTTTTAGTTTATGTTTTAAATTGACTCATATTGCGAGAGGTGAGTTAAGCCTTTTAATTTTGTTTTTCAAAATCAACTCATATTGCTAGAGGTGAGTTGAGCCTCGGGCACACTGCTGAGGTATTTTCAATTTTTGTGTTTTAATTTCAACTCATATTGCGAGAGGTGAGTTGAGCCTCAGGTCACGCTGAGGTATTTTCAATTTCTGTTTTCAATTTACGTTGTTCAAGAATCAACTCATATTGCGAGAGGTAGGTTGAACCTTTTAATTTCTACTTTTTCAAAATCAACTCATATTGCGAGAGGTGAGTTGAGCCTCAGGACACGCTGAGGTAATTTCAATTTCTGTTGTCAAAAAAATCAACTCGTATTGCGAGTGGCGAGTTGAGCCTCAGGTCACACGCCGAGGTATTTTCAATTTCCGTTTTTCAATTTTTGCCTTTCAAAAAAATCAACTCATATTGCGAGAGGTGAGTTGAGCCTCAGGACACGCTGAGGTAATTTCAATTTCTGTTGTCAAAAAAGTCAACTCGTATTGCGAGAGGTGAGTTGAGCCTCAGATCACACGTCGAGGTATTTTCAATTTCCATTTTTCAATTTCTGCCTTTCAAAAAAAAAAAATCAACTCATATTGCGAGAGGTGAGTTGAGCCTCGGGACACGCTGAGGTAATTTCAATTTCTGTTTTCAAAATTCAACTCATATTGCGAGAAATGAGTTGAGCCTCAAGACACGTTGAGGTATTTTCAATTTCTGTTTTCAAAAATCAACTTATATTGCGAGAGGTGAGTTGACCCTTGGCTCATGCGCTGAGCTATTTTCAATTTCTATCTTTCAAAAAAATCAACTCATATTGCGAGAGGTGAGTTGAGCTTCAGATCACACACTGAGGTATTTTTTCAATTTATATTTTTCAAAAAAATCAACTCACATTGCGAGATGTGAGTTGAGCCTCGGGTTACATGTCGAGGTATTTTCAAAATCTGTTTTTCAAATTCTGTTTTCAAAAATCAACTCATATTGCGAGAAGTGAGTTGAGCCTTGGCTCACGTCTTTGAGCTATTGTCAATTTCTGTTTTTTTTCAAAAAATTCAACTCATATTGCGAGAGGTGAGTTGAGCTTTTAATTCTGCGAGAGTTGAGTTGAGTCTTTTAATTTCTGTTTTTCAAAAATCAACTCATATTGCGAGAGGTGAGTTGAACCTCCAGTCACATATCGAGGTATTTTCAAAATCTGCTTTTCAAGTTAAGTTTCAAAAAATCAACTCATATTGCGAGAGGTGAGTTGAGCCTTGGCTCACGCTATTGAGCTATTTTCAATTTCTGTTTTTAATGTCTTTTTAGAGAGTCAATTCATATTGCAAAAAATGAGTTGAGCTCAGGATCACATGCCGAGTAGAGAATAAAGATTGAAGCTGATTGAAGACGCCGATTCGCCTCCTTAAAGTTGTAGTGGAGTTGATCGAGGGCATCGATCTTGCCTTTCCGAGTCGCAGAAGAGAAGACCAAAACCTTATCTCACCTGAAGCGATAAAAGAGCATATTGAAATTGTAGATCTTATCTTTCGGGTTACAAGTGAAACGGATCGAAGCCACAAATCTCATATCCTTGAAGTTACTTTGGAGCAGAATGAAGCTACAAGGCATATCTCGAATTTGCGATGGATTGAACCAAAGCTACAAGATGCGGTGGACTGAAAAGAGACTAACTAAACAAGAAGAGTTCCAAAGCAAGTCAAGACCTAGCAAGACCGGGCAAGTTTGGTCTTCCTTGAAAGTCTTTGCTCTATTATCGTTGCACGACAATGAGCAAATAGGGGCAGCTGTAGAAGCCCAAATTGCCCGGGCCCAATTATATGAAAACCCAACCAAACCTCTAAACCCACTAAAACCCTTAACCCATGACCCATTTACATCTACCCAAACCCAATTCAAAAGCCCATTAAGCCCCCCCAAAAAAAAACCTAACCCAAAAAAAAAAAAAAGAAGAAAAAAGAAAAACCTAACAAAAAAATATAAAAAAACCTAGCCACCTAACCACTTTCCCACTTGCCCCATTTTTCCTCCCATTGTCTACCACCACCACCTACAAAATAGGAAAAAAAAAAAAGAAAATCATGTAAAAGATGGCTATAAAAAGCCATTCAAAAATCATGTAAAAAAAAGTGATGAGTGATTTTTTACAAAGATTGAAAAAGGAGACAAACACAAAAATCCCTTCAAATTTTGAACACAAAAGAAACATCAATAAAAAGGTTGCATATTTTTCTTTTTTCCTCTTCTTTCGAATCTTTTTTTTCTTTTTTTTGTGTTGTTTTTTTTTCTTTCTTTATATATACATATATTGTTAAAAATTTTTTTATCTTTTTCGGCCACCGTGGGCGGTGGCCGACGACGGGCGGCGGTCGAAGATCGACCGGTGACCGACCCCCCTTGGCCGGATTTCCTTTCCCCCCTCCCTTCTCTCTTCTTTCCCCTTTTTTTTTTAGGTATTTTATATATATTATGTATATATTTTTTAATGCAATTAGTTATATATTTCTTATGTATATATTCTTAAATACTATTATATATACATATATATATATTTTTTAAATACCATATTGTGTATATATTATTATTACAAATTATTACTATTGCTAGTATTATTATAACTATTATTATATTAGTGTATATTTTATGTACATATGTATATATATATATATATTTGCACATATCATTATTTTATATTATTGTTGTAAATTTTTATGTATATACTTTTTATGTACGTTTCCTAATATTTTCTTTTATTGTATATATTATTATTATTATTATTACATACTTTTATTATATGCATATATATATATATATGTATTTTTATGTACATATTATTATTTTATATTATTATTACCAAATATATCATTTTTCCTATTTTATTATTAGTACATGATTTGTTTTTATTTTGTAAATATTATTATTATTGTTATTCTAATATTCTAGTATTCCATGTTAATATTTTTCATTAATGATATCATTTTTTGCGTCCTTTATCTATTTTTAATTTCTCACTTTAGGAATATTTTTCTCATGTTTTAATTAATTTCAAAAATAAGGCAATGTACCGATTTAATATTAAGCCATCGATTTCATCATTGTGTTGGGTGAAATTAAATCGGCTTGTGTTAAAAAAAGGACACCCTTTCTAAAAAATCGAAAACTAAAATTCTCATTTTTCAATCGGATCACGATTAAATATTATATTGAACTCGTATTTTTGAAAATCAAGTCAACACATGTTTATGAGATACCAATTTTGGGCGTCGCGAGGGTGCTAATACCTTCCTCGCAGAATCGACTCGAACCCCAATTTTTCTCTGGACTTTCACGTAGACCTAAATTCGGCCTTCTTTTTGTTTTAAAATAATTTTATTAGGTGTCCGATCACACCTATAAAAAAAGATCGGTGGCGACTCCCTTTGTTAATAAAATCGAAAGTTGGTTTTCAAATGTTTAATAAATCGCCACAATTAGCGACCAAGCGAAACTAAATTTTTTTTTACGTCGCTACATACATGATGATACAAGTAGATACAGACGAATTGTATGGTTTAGCTAAAAAGAGTCGGATTGATCTTAATTGGATAGCGGATCCATTACGGCAAACACTATAACAAAGTTCAAAGAAAAACAAGTTAGAAAGAAAAGAATGCTATGTAGAAACTATATATTATGTTCGAATTAAGTGACTCGAATTCTTATTTAAATAAAATACGATGGAAAATAAAATAAAAATAAAATCCATATAGAACTAGACTTCTTTTATTTTATTTTAGAATAAGGTTTTTTAAACCTTATTAAACTCCATCTATTTTATATTGATTAGGATAAGGTGTTTCAATCCTACTAGAATATGGCTTTACAAGCCTATAAATAGACATAGTCTATTCCTCTTGTATTGATTCAAATTTTTGACATAGTGAATTTTCTTCTCCTCTGCCCGTGGTTTTTTCCCGAAAGGGTTTCCACGTAAAATTTGTGTGTTCTTTATTTTATTTTATTTTTCACAAATTGGTATCCGAGCTTTTGGGTTGTTCATCTCAATCACAGTAATGGCGTCTTTGAAGTATGAAATTCCGCTGTTGGATTGCAACACCAGATTTGTATTGTGGCAGATTAAGATGCAAGCAGTTCTTGCGCAGATGGATCTGGAGGATGCCCTGCTAGGGATAGATAAGATGCCTTCGACATTAACAGATGAAGAGAAGAAGCGTAAGGATCGAAAGGCGTTAACACAATTACATCTGCATTTGTCCAACGAAATTTTGCAGGATGTGATGAAAGAGAAGACTGTCACTGCATTATGGAAGAGTCTAGAACAAATATGTATGTCAAAAACTCTAACAAGCAAGTTGCATATGAAGCAGCATCTTTATGCTCATCGTTTGGAGGAAGGTGCATCTGTACACGAACACTTAACAGTGTTTAAAGAAATTCTCTCAAACTTAGAGGCCATGGAGGTTCAGTATGATAAGGAAGATCTAGGGTTGATTCTAATTTGTTCGTTGCCCCCGTCTTATTCAACCTTTAGAGACACGATTTTATATAGCTGCGAGTCTCTTACAATTGATGAGGTTTATGATTCTTTAACCTCGTATGATAAGATAAAACATCTTATGGTTAAACCCGACTCTTAGAAAGAGGGTCTCGTTATTCGTGGAAGATAAGATCGGAATGCTGATGATGATCGTAGTAGGACATAGGAACGGAATCCTCGTGGTAAATCTAAGGGTAGATCGAAGTCTTCAAACAGGGGTAAAACTTGTAACTTCTGCAAGAAGAAAGGGCACATTAAATCTGAGTGCTATAAGCTATAAAATAAGATTAAAAGGGAAGCTGCAAATCAAAAGGGAAAACAACCAAAAAATCCCGGTGAAGTTGATATTGTAGAAGACTACAGCGATGGTAAACTGTATGTTAATGTCCCAATCATGATTGGTTTACAACTTACGAAACTGTATCTGAAGGTGTTGTTTTGATGGGAAATAATGCTTCGTGTAAAATCGCAGGTGTTGGAACAATTAAAGTTAAGATGTTTGATGGAGTTGTCAAAACACTTAGTGACGTACGGCATGTTCCAGAATTGAAAAGAAATTTAATTTCGTTGAGTACTCTTGATTCAAAAGAGTACAGATACACAGCTGAAAGTAGGGTTTTAAAGATTTCCAAAGGGTCCCTTGTTGTGATGAAAGGGTAGAGAAAGATTGCCAAGTTATATGTTTTGCAGGGTTCTACTGTTACTGATGATGCATCTGTCGCTTCCTTTTCCTTGTCAAATGACGATATTACTAAACTTTGGCATATACGCCTAGGGCATATGAGTGAGAATGGCATGACAAAATTGAGCAAAAGAGGACTTCTTGATGGGCAAGGAATTTACAAACTGAATTTCTGTGAACACTGTGTTTTTGGGAAGCAAAAGAGAGTTCGATTCACTAGAGGAATCCATAACACGAAGGGAACGTTGGAGTATATTCATTCTGATCTATGGGGGTCATCCAGAGTGCCTTCGAGAGGTGGAGCTAATTATATGCTAACCTTTATTAATGATTTTTCTAGAAAAGTTTGGGTGTTCTTCCTGAAGCAGAAAAGCGATGTGTTTTCCGCATTTAAGTATTGAAAAATTATTATTGAAAAACATACGGGAAAATAGATAAAATACCTCCACGTAGATAATAGCTTAGAGTTCTGTTCTGATGAGTTTAATAGATTGTGCAAGTCAGAAGGGATCATGAGACACTTGACAGTTAGTCATACTCCACAACAAAACGGCGTTGCAGAACGAATAAACAGAACGATCATGGAGAAGGTTCGATGTATGTTGTCAAATACCAATTTACCGAAGTCATTTTGGGTAGAAGCAGCCTCTACTGCATGTTTTTTTATTAACCGATCTCCATCCATTTCCATTGAGAAAAAAACTCCACAAGAGGTATGGTCTGGTAATCCTGCTAATTATTCTGATTTAAAGATTTTTGGGTGTCCTGCGTATGCTCATGTTGATAATGGAAAATTGGAACCGAGATCCATTAAATGCGTTTTTCTTGGTTATAAAGCTGGTGTAAAAGGGTATAAGTTATGGTGTCCTGAAAATAGAAAAGTTGTGATTAGCAGAGATGTTGTTTTTTGATGAAACTACTATGCTACCTAACTTATCTCTTAAAGACTCTTCCAATAAAGAAAATTAAAAGCAGGTAGAGCATCAGATTAATACAGAGTCAACTCTTCAAGCCAGAAAAATTGAGAATAGAGTTACTTCTTCACCACAATACTCTATCGCCAAAAACAGAACTAGAAGAGAAATTAAACCTCTAAAGAAGTATGCCGAGGCTGATCTAGTTGCTTATGCTTTAAATGTGGTTGAAGATATAGATGCGAATTAAGAGCCATCTAATTATTCTGAGGCGGTTAGCTGTGAAGACTTAGAAAAGTGGATGTTTGCTATGCAAGAAGAGATGGAATCACTCCACAAAAACAGAACATGAGACCTTGTGAAACTTCCTAAAGGTAAAAAGGTTGTTCGTTGTAAATGGGTGTTTAAAAAGAAAGAAGGGACTCCAGGAGTTGAAGAACCAAGATATAAAGCAAGGCTTGTTGCAAAGGGTTATAGTCAAATTCCAGGAGTGGACTTCACAGATGTGTTCTCTCCAGTTGTTAAGCATAGTTCGATTCGAGCTTTGCTTGGTATTGTGGCCATGCATGATTTGGAGCTTGAGCAGTTAGATGTAAAAACTATTTTTTTGCATGGAGAATTTGAGGAGGATATTTACATGCAACAACCAGAGGGTTTTATAGTCTCAGAAAAAGAGTAATATGTTTGCTTGCTGAGAAAGTCCCTTTACGGTTTGAAACAGTCACCAAGACAGTGGTACAAGAGGTTTGATTCCTTTATGACTTCTCATGATTTCAAAAAAAGTAGTTTAGACAGTTGTGTTTACTTTAAGAAAAACAGTGATGGTTCTTTTGTGTATCTACTTCTTTATGTTGATGACATGTTGATAGCAGCAAAAGATAAAGGAGAGATAAGAAAGGTTAAAGCCCAACTAAGTGAAGAATTTAAGATGAAAGATTTAGGACCAGCAAGGAAGATACTTGGTATGGAGATTCTCAGAGATAGAAAAGCAAGTAAATTGTACCTAAGTCAGAAGGGGTGCATTGAGAAAGTTCTTTGCAGGTTCAATATGCAGAGTGCTAAGCCTATTAGTACTCCTTTAGTAGCCCATTCAGACTTTCATCGGCTTTGTCTCCACAATCAGATGATGAGATTGAGTACATGTCACATGTTCCA
Source organism: Gossypium arboreum (assembly GCF_025698485.1). Lineage (NCBI taxonomy): Eukaryota > Viridiplantae > Streptophyta > Magnoliopsida > Malvales > Malvaceae > Gossypium > Gossypium arboreum. The sequence goes on along the minus strand of NC_069081.1, from coordinate 110,516,021 downwards.
TACTCTAGTGCAGTGGGATCTCTCATGTATGTTATGGTTTGTTCACGTCCAGATTTATCATATGCAGTCAATGCAGTTAGCAGATACATGAAAAATCCCGGTAAAGAATATTGGAAAGTAGTTCAGTGGATTTTAAGATACTTATGAGACACTACTGATTTTTTCTTATAGTTTGGAAGAACTAAAGATGGAGCAGTCATAGGGTATGTTGATGCTGATTTTGCTAGAGACCTTGATAGAAGAAGATCTCTCACAAGTTACGTCGTTACAATCGGAGGTTGTGCAATTAGTTGGAAAGCCACTTTGCAAACTAAATTCGCTTTGTCTACCACTGAAGCTGAGTACATGGCGATTACTGAGGCTTGTAAAGAAGCTATTTGGGTGAAGGGACTCTTTAGTGAACTCAATGAAGACCTTCAAATCATCAGCACAGTATTCTGTGACAATCAGAGTGCCATCTTTCTTACAAAAGATCAAATGTTTCATGAGAGAACAAAACACATTGATGTTCGGTATTTGTTCGTGATATTATTGCTCGTGGTGATAATTGTTGTGAGCAAAATTAGTACTCATGAAAATCCTGCAGATATGATGACTAAGTCACTTCCTATAACGAAGTTTGAGCATTGCTTAGACTTGATTGGTGTTCATTGTTGAAGTTAAATCCTTAAGGGGTTTTATGGAAGAGGTGGAGAATTTATTCATTAAAAGTTCGCGATGAAGAACTTGTTCATTGAGAATTTGTGTCAAGGTGGAGATTGTTAGAATTAAGTGACCCGAATTCTTATTTAAATAAAATACGATGGAAAATAAAATAAAAGTAAAATCCATATAGAACTAGACTTCTTTTATTTTATTTTATTTTAGAATAAGGTTTTTTAAACCTTATTAAACTCCATCTATTTTATATTGATTAGGATAAGATGTTTCAATCCTACTAGAATATGACTTTACAAGCCTATAAATAGACATAGTCTATTCCTCTTATATTGATTCAAATTTTTGACATAGTGAATTTTCTTCTCCTTTGCCTGTGATTTTTTCCCGAAAGGGTTTCCACGTAAAATTTGTGTGTTCTTTATTTTATTATTTTATTTTATTTTATTTTTCACATATTAAAATACTATATGAATTATGTTATGAGAACATAAATAATGGAAATTATTTTTTGTGTCTTGTAAATTTCATAAATTTTATCATTCTTTAACTCTACTTTTAAATATTTAAATTCACGTTTAATAGAAATTATTTAGAAAGGAAAAGAAAAAGAGGTGCAAATTAAGAGGAAATCATGATCGGGTGGGTATTTTAGACACATTGAGTTATTTGGGTGGAGAAATTATAGGCAGATTCCATTCTTTTTTTTTCCGAATATTGCTAGTCATATTGAATAAAATTCAGCCTATGTTTGCTCATTGTGAGCAATCGCCAACTATAGACAAGGACCTTTCCATTTTTTTCTCCTCAATTACCTTTTTATTTTAAATCCCAAATTTAATTCAATCGATTTTGTAAATTTACATACTCTTTTTAAAGATTGACCATCCGAGAAAATTATCCCATCTTCAATTTCCAAAATTCTGGCTGGATTTAAATCTTTGTTTAAAAATCACATTTATGTTTTATTTATGAATAATATTCCTTAGATTGTTTAAATATTTGAAGCATAATAAAAAGAGTGATTGAATTTCAATAAAAGCCAAAAAAAAAAAATTTGAGATAAGATAAGATAGGGTTGGGTACGTAAAGGAAAACCCTTGTAGTTAGGAAGGATAGAATATGCATATAATTATGGTTGGATCTAATTATTTTGCAGAAGCAGATATAAAAAAGGTAATGGAGATTCATGGGATGGCCTTACAGTCTTAATAGGAAAACCCATCACTTGAGCCTTTTTTAGAAGAAAAGAGTGTTGGCACAACTCTGGGCATTGACAAATTGAATTAAAGCTTCAAGGCAATGCATGTGCTGATAACATCATCGTAGCCACCATGCATGCATGGTTGTTACCAATCTCTTTCTATTACCAAAATACACATCCAATCATTTATGTTTCTTTTTCCTTTAAAAAAGAATATTTAATAAATTTACAAGTCGGTTTAGTTTCAAAAATATCACATCCATACTTGATTTTGACCTAACTCAATCTTAAGCTCATCTCTTTTTTTTCCTTTTTTCTTTTTTCAAATATTTGAAATTTTATAATTTAGTAAAAATAATTTATTTATTATTTAAATTAAATTCCGCCTCGTAAGCCAGCCACTCACATGATATTCAATATTTGTTAAAATATATCTTTTTAATTACAACTTAATTTAATTTTTAAAAATAAAATTTATAATTTTCCAATAATACTATTAGAAGAAATCAGCTGCTTAATTCTAAAAGGTGAAAACTTTTTTAATACATCAAAATCAAATAAAAGAAATGCAGTACAGCTTTTCAACAAAGGAACCCACGTTCATAAGTTTAAGAGAAAATCACTTTAATCATCAAAATTGTCAGTTTTGAGGATTTGGTGTTTACTTAAATTATTTGGATACTTTGTCTATTAATTCAGTCTTTTCCTTTATTATCTTTTATTACAAATGTAATATTTCCTACAAGAAATCATGATTACGTTGCAGAGTTAAACAAGTAAAGGAGGACAACCATTGCCCATCAATCTCCATAAATAGCTTCATTATTGCTTACCAGATACAACCAATTTAATTGAACGCCTGAGTTCAGTTATTGTTGTTTCTGAATGTTTAGTGTATTAAATAAATTTCCTGTTTATAGTAAAAAAACACACACACACAACTTTTTCTTATAAAATGTGAAATCTAATATATAAATATAAAATAAAATTCAGCCAACATAATAGATAAAAAATAAAAAAGAATTAAATAAAATCTATACATCTTTTTATTTTTTATATAATAATAAATTTTGAAAAAAATATATATATATATATATCATATTTTCACTTTTTTTAACTTTACCGTTTCAACCGAAATCATATTTAATTTTTACAATATTATAAATGAAATGTAATTTAATTAAAATAAATCTGACTATTAAAATTTCAAAAATTCGTCATTACTATTTAGGAAAACATGTTCTTTCTTTTATACAGAAAAGAAACTATATCCATAAATATATACCATCACACAGAAAGAGGAAATGAGTAGTTCGTTATTTACTTATATTTTTTATATTTTTATTGGTTTTTAAATTTAAATTTTATATTTATTATGAATTATTTTACATGCTTAAAAATTAAATTGCATTTTATTAAATTTTAATTGATTTAATTTTTAATAATTTATCAGACAAGTTTATTGTTATATCAAGGCATTGCACCATCATTGGTACATTCCCAAAAGGTGTAACTCAAAGTTTGGCCTAAGTATTATTTGTTATAGGTTTTGGTCCAACTTTTTAATTTTATTTATATAATGGTAAACTATTGTGATAGCCACTCAATTATTAGTTTTTTTTTGTTATTCAATTATAAAAAGTAACAAAATTATCATTTAACTATTCGACTTTTTCTTCTTCTTTTTTGTCACTAGTCGTTAAATAACTAATAGAAAGATAACATGATAACTTTTAAAATTAGCATAATAAGAATTTTAACCCTTAAAATTTATGCATTGCATCAATTTAGTATTGATTCTAAAGAATTTAACCTTCAACATTTGCACATGTGTAACTTGGTCCTTGTATAGTTTTGCTAATCTTTGTGACCCTTTCACCTAAAAAGCTCAAAAAATTAAATTTATCAATTTAATTTTATTGAAAAAATACAAAAAATAGAAACACTCAAAAACCTAGTATCATAATTTTCACATTTTCCATTCTTTTCTCTTGATAGTCCAATTCTTCACTGTTGGATCGAGAATTGACAACTGAGATAACTCGATCTTTGCTGGTTCACTATTCACCAATTTCATAAGATTCACACTTGAATTGCTCGATGTCGATTCAATTGAGTTGCTCTTGTTATTTTCATCATTATTATTATTATTTCCAAAGAACACAGAAAGTCTCATCACTCGTTGAATTAATCCACAATTAAAAAGAAAATGAAAGTGTCTTTGAAATCAACTTTGGAAACTAGAGTTGCAATAAGCTCAATAGGGTCCAAGGAATGGAAAGTTGATTGACCGGGGACCTTAGATTTTGAATAGAACCATTAATGATTTTGTGTTATCGATTGCTGGAGTCGATATCAAATGATAGATTTTGTTTGTAAATAGGAGCGATTATAGTGCTGCCACTTCGTCCTTTGGCGACGTCCCTATGTTTGACTGCATGGAAAAATGAAGAACTAATAAAAGAAATGACATTTTTTTATAAAAAAAAATACTCAATTCAATTATTTGAAAATAAAAAGCACACATTTTGTAAGTCAATGGTGATTAGCTCAAGTTAACAAAAAATGAGTTAATTGTCATTGAAAGATATTAAGTTGTCTGACTATTTGAAGTATAAGGAAAGTAATGTATTTGGGGATTATCTAGTTTATCAATAAAGAGATTTAAAGAAAAACAATTATTTTATTTCTGATTTACACATTGTATATTGAAATATATTTTCATAAAATAAGGTAAAGTATAATGATGAAGGCTATTTTTTTTAAATAAGACTAAACTAATGCAACTATTATATCAATTTTAGAAGTTGTCATGTCATTTTCCTATTAATCATTTAATGACTAGCAACAAAAAAAAAATTTGAATAGTTAGATAACCAACAAAAAAAAACTTACAAATAGCTAGGTGATTATGAGTCCCTTTAAACAATGACAATTTTAAGTAATGAAAACACGACACATATTACCAACGGTGGACACTATGATTTCAAAAAAAAAAAAAACACGAGACATGTTCTTTTATTAAATATATACAAACTCTTTTATCAAATATGTATAAATTTTAAAGATAAAAGTATAAATCCATATATAAATATAATCTAATATATATAATTTATAAAATTGGTAGAATTCTTTTTAAAATATTATTAAATTAATTTTCTTTCTGTTAGGATCGACCCGATTAAGCAACGAATAAGAAAAAATAACGAAATAAATTGAGAAATTGAACACACAAATTTAACGTGGAAAAACCCCTCTAAAGAGAATAAAAAACCACGGGTAAAAATAATTTTACTATAATGGCAAAAGAACGAAGAGTACAAAAGATGGAGATAAAGATTAAACCCTGAAAACCCGAAAACAAAGAACTCTCAAAACGTAAACACAAAATTTTCTAAATGTGTTATGAGTTCTAATATCTAATAGGTGTTATATTTTTAATGTTGTAAAGAACCTATTTATAGGCTAAATTCATAGGTCAAATAATAATAAAATAATCTAAACTAATCAGTGTTTGATTGAAACAAGTAAATAGAGTTTAACTGAAATATTATTTTTCAAATTTAACTGAAAATAAGAGTCGTATTTAACACTTTTATTAAATTATTTTAAATTAAAATTATTTTAATATCTCTCACCTCATTTAATAATCTAGAAAAATTAAAAATTTCAAAAATAATTAAAATAACAATCCAAAATTTTAGATTAATAACCCATCCCATAGCCACACCCATCTGCCCAATACCGTTGCACGACGATCATCCTACTTGCCCAATCGTTGTGTGTTGCTCCAACACAGCCTAGGTTTGCTTTGCGCAACTCCAGTCATTTGCGTGACGCACAGCCTCAAGCCGCCACTTCACCATTCGCGCCTCTCGCACAACTGACAGTCGAAGATACCTTGGATCCGTTGTCTAAAGTCTAAACCATGTGGAATCCGCTATGCTCAGCCGCGTGATTTTGATGCAACCACTGACCTGCAAGTGTCCCTTTGAATCCAACCAACAGCCCCATGATTTTTTTAAATGCATATTTTTAGATTATCTATACTTCTATTTAAACCTCCTATTCATTCAAGTAATATCACAAATTAATCGGATATTAATTGATTAAAAAATAATTAATTAGTTATTTCTATTAAATGATTATTAATTTTAATTTAATACTTTTTTAATTTAATATATTAACTTATTCAAAATTTTTCATAAATTAAAATATTTTATTTTAATTATGTACATATTACATATATGTTGTTGTTATTATTATTATTAGTTTTAAACTATACGATTTATTATTTATTGAATATTATTTTTAACGCATGTACGTATTTTAAATATATGATTTCTACACGTATACGCATATAATAATATTTTTATTATTTCACAATTAAGGGTGTAGTACTATTTGTAGTAGGGGTCCTTATATATCATATTAAAATTGAAATATGATTGACAAAAAAAAAGTCATGTGGTGGTGGATATTCACTAATTGAAATTCTCAATATTTTAAAAATAAAAAGTTTAATTATCAAAATTGAGTATACTTTGAATTAAGTTAAATATGTATAATTTGATTATTATATTTTACAAAAATTAAAATATTAAATTCAATTTATATGCGCCAACTAAACAAAGATTAATCGATAAGTTGATTCAATAATTTGATTAACTTCTCAGTCCTCGTAAAAATAAAAAAATAAATTCTGAAAAAATAAATTAAAAAAATAAACTTCAATTATTTTTACAAATTAAAGAGGTATTAATTTGATGGAGTTTATAAATGAAATGAATTTTAAGTTGAAAAAAGTAATGGTTTGAATCCTCGATTTGGTAGCTAGAAATAACGGAAAGAGTGTATGTTGGAAGGAAATAGAAGTTTCCCTAGGAGCCATTGCTCATCGGAAATTGAAGTGGTATTTCCAACAAATTAGACTTCAACCAATGCAATTCCAATTTTTTGATTGAAATAATTTGTTGCAAAAAGTGCCAAATAATAATGATATTCTACTATATTTTATTTTAATATTAATTTTATTATAAGTTATTATCGAATCTATTTTTTATACAATATGTTTAGAACTATACATAATTTCTCCCCAATTCTTAAATAGAAAGATAATGCATTTCTATACACTTAAACCCACATCCTCCTTCACTAATAATAATATTAATGCCAATCGAATCAAGATTCAATCAACCATCTTTTTAATAATTAATCGAATTTTATTTTATTTTTAAATTACCATTATAGTCACAATTTTTGTTAAAAGGAGAAACTATAGTCACAATCACGCGTATATAATTACAATTATGATTAATTAGTATAATACACAAATTATATTATAATTGCAATAATCTATAATTATTTAGTGATATGTAAGATATTTTAAACTTCTCAAAAGTGTAAAAGAAGAATTTATGTTGGAATTTTTGGAAGGATATGTTGTCAAGAAAAACATCTATGATTCTTGAATATGAAGAATATTTAAAAATTTTATTATAATCATTATATTCATAAAACTATGACTATTATTTGAAATAGTAATTACAATGGATCAATAAATGATTCATAATCAGAATATATCTGTAAGAGTTAAAATAAAATAAATCTGAACTAAGAATCTACAAGTGGTTTATATAAGAAAAATCTCAAACTTGATATTTCAATATTCCCAACCTCAACTTTACCATTAAGTTAAGGTCACATTACTTTTTTGTTAATATATTTACTCATTTTTATTAATTTAATACATTAAGCTAAATTTGGTGAGTGTTTTTAAAACATATATTAGTAAAATCACCTATATTATTAAGTTTTCAATTGAATTGATGTTATGAGTTAATCAATTATCAATTCATTTATAAAAAATTTAATGTCATTATTTTTTAAAAAGTGTGAATATTATTATGAAAATGTACTTGCTTCTATTCTTTTATCTTTTCAGATAAAATCTTTAAAAGAATAATCAACTTTATTATTTCAACCAAAACCTTACTAGTTTTTGTATATATATTTTTATAAATACATATTTAAAAAAAAACTTGACTCATATAATAAGTGTTCCATAGTCTAGTTTTGATAAAAATTGGTTGAGATTAAGTTAAAAAGTACATGTAAATTTTGGTCCAATTTGTAATATTATATATGAAATTTTATTTTGTATAATTTTAATACGAGAATGTTAGTTTGATTAAATTTTCAAAAACAATTGATACTTTATATAACATCATTTTATGTTTACATATTGCATATAAAAATAATTATATTTGACTAATAACAAAATAAATTGATATATATTTTAAAATGTATGTAATTGAATCAAAATAAAAAATATATATACACCTATTTAAAATAAAATCAAAATTTCATACGTATTATTATACCAAATCAAAATTTATATATAAAATTAAATATCTAAACTTAAAATTTATATAAACTTTTAATATTTATCCCATAGTTTAATATATCTCCCTTAAAAGTTTGATCCAATCATTCTCTCACTCCATCAAGTAGAATAATGAAAATCCTACGTGAAAAATAAGTCGACATTAAATTTGGTGTGTTTGGTGAAGTTTTATAAAATTTAATCGTTTGTAATTTTGAACTACTTTTATGAGCGTATTATATTTTTATTTAATATATTTTTAAAAATATGAAATAAAATAAATAGATAAATAATTACTTATAATTTAATATTAAATAAAAATTGAATATTGAAACGAATTAAGCAAATACAAGTAACTTCGGTAGACGTTAATTTTGGCAGTGTGTTAGTGTAGCCAAAGATAGCAGGCATTTCACGCATCTAATTTCACTTCTTAGAAAAATAAAAATAAAAAATAAAAGAGGAAAAAGCGTTACGGAAAAAGTGCCCGCGCCCTCTTGCCCACGTCACTTTTGATAACTCCTCCTGCCAACTGATGGGGTCCACCAAAACATATTCTAAAGCTTTTATTATTATTATTCTAAAGTTATTGAAGTAAGTTACACAAATATAATTAGCATTAATTAATTAATTTATTTCTTATTTACTTCTGGCTTCAAGACACTCAGAATTTATATTTTCTTGCATGAATAATACAGATACTAAGTGATATTTAATTTTAATATATTAATACAAATAAAATATATATATTTAAAATTATCATACAATATTCTGAAAAGACCAAAAGGTTAATTATTTAGAAAAAAACCATTATTTTTAAAATATTGTTTATTTAGATTATATTCTATATACATTTAAAAATATATAATATTAAGGCGAGGATAACGAAGACAAAATTGAACATGTATCACACAAGAGTCAAATTAGTTAAGCGATAAATTAATTACAATTGATAATTTGAGTCATTCATGTTAGTTATTTGCGGCAAGGAGAATAATTTTTTTTTTATAATGATGAAAACATTTTTTCTTAATTGAATAGGTGCAATATTTGTACGGCAGTTCTACTCATCCTTCCTAAGTTGAATTTTAAATTTATATTAATTCTATTTTTGTTTTATGTATAATTATTTTAATAAATATGTATTAAATAAGAATTTTCTTATATTATTACACTCGTAACTAAATAAGTGACATATATTTTTAAAAGTTAAAATATGCTATAAATCTCTATATTTTTCATAAATTTAAAATTTAATCTATATACTTTTATTTTTAGGAATTTATTCCTTTACTTTTGAGATTTCAAAATACAAATCTAATTGTTAACATTGTTATTTTTTTGTTTATTTGGTTAGTATGACATTTTGAAATAAAAAAATTCACTCGGTAACAATATAACTAAAAATGATGTTGTAATGAACCTAAATTTATGATTTGACATTTTGAAATAAAAAAATTCACTTGGTAACAATTTAACTAAGAAATGATATAATGAACCTAAATTTAACAAAATAATTTCAACACAATTGAACTTAAATTTCGTAGTCTGAAAAGTAAAGACTAAATTTCTAGAAATAAAAGTACAATGACTAATTTTCAAATTAAAGAAGAGTATAAAACTTATGACATATTTAAAATTTTTACAAAAGTGATATTCTTTTATTATTTTAACAAATGAGTTAGCGACTTAAATCATGATATGAAATTCAATCAAATATTTTATATTACTATAAATTCCTACATAATATATTTTCCTTCACATATAATCTATAGTTATCTATAATCTCCTTATATTAAATTAGAAAACCATATTAGAACATAAATAATCACAAGTTGATGAGGTTTTGCAGTTTCTCAAGTCATCGTATTAATGCTCAAAAAATCAATATGTTTTGCTCCAGTGTAGTGGAAGAGAATCTAAGTAATAGATTAAGCAGGCCGGTTACTGGACTTTTAGAAGGTTCAAGAGCTGGGATCGTATTTAGGAGTTCCGTTTATTTCACAAAAGAGTTACTAACTCTACTTTGTAGTTTGTGGTTGAGAAGGTTCGATCCAAATTATGTAATTGGGATGCGAAACAACTCTCTTTGGCAGGAAGATTCACCATTGCACGGTTGATTCTTCTCTTTATCATGAATTATTTCATACAGTTAATGCGAATTTTGAAAATAGTGTCCGAGGAGATCGAACGATATTAGAATGATAAAACGTACAGTTGTTCTTTTTAACACAATGCTTATAATTATTTATTGTCTTTTCATAATTCATAAATAGGAAGATAATGTGCTTCAATACACTCGAACCCATGTTCTCCTGCATTGTCAACAATGTCCAGATCAATTGAGCTGAAACTCAATCAACAATTGTAACTTTATAAAGTTATACTAAAAAATATACTTACAATGTTATATTAACATCCATAATGTATTTTTTTCAAATTATAGTTCTTGAAGGAGGAAGATCAAAATTTTTAAATGGAAGTAATTAGTTATTTTTAAAATAAATGACAATTTTTCAATGAAAATACATTTTCTTTTTAAAATTTTATATAAATATTCAAATAGATGTTATACAAAATTTATAAAACAAAAATACAAAAATCATCTTTTTAACTTGTCATTTAAATCATTGCATTAAAATAAAAAAATTACCAAAATCAATAATACTTTTAATTAAAATTCTATCTCACACCTGTAAAAATTATATATTTAGAATATAAATTTATTTTAAAATTAATATATAATAAATATTGAAATATATGATTTAAATTAATAATACCACATGAAACATATTATATTAAAAATTAAATTAAATTTAAAAATAAAATTTAAAAACATAAATAAATAGTATTAAAACCGAAATTTCTGATCAAAATACTATTCATTTGGATATTGGAATTTGTTTTATTTTGAATTTATGATTGTGTATAGTACATGTTTCTTCTACTATGCAAATTGGGACATCAGGGGAAAAATAAAACCAGTTTGAAAAATATTTTAAAATTTACAGCTTATGATTTATGATATTATTATTTAATAAAGAGAAAGTACATTAACAAAATTCTACAGATTTATCTGTAGATTATACCATTTTTTTTTTTTTTAATATTACAGCCATTAGGCAAAGCTTACACAGTACAGAGAAGGATAGGCTGAAGAACAAGACGACTCAGTGTTCCTTTTTATCCCTACAATTCCCTTCAATTCTTCCAGTTTTTACATTACAGTGCAAGCATTAGGGTTCTCATCACTGAAGATCTGAGGCGGATATGCGTAAAACTCGGTGGCATACCTTGGCGGGTAGTAATAGTATTCATTCTTCTTCACTTCCACCGCCACTTTCGTCTCCTCCGTCGAACCTTCAGCCGCCGCTTCTGCGGCAGCTGCCTTGGCTTCCGTGCTTTGATCACCTTCCTCTTTTTTGTCTTTGTTGTCTTCTTCACCACCGGCTTCTTTCTTTACTTCCTCACCGCCTTCTTTTTCCTCTCCTTTTTTCTCTTCCTTGTTGCCATCTTTCGCTTTTTCTTTTTCTTCTCCTTCTTTCTTGTCGGTCTCCGTCGCCTCTTCCTTCACTATCAGCGCGTGCTTCCCGGTTCTCTTATAAACGTACGCCACCAGCTTCGGTGGTTCGAACACTCCTTTCACCGTCACCTCTGAACTCTTCAGATCTGGTTCGGCTGATTCCACCCCTGAGAACACATTTTTCAGATATCAGCTTCCGGATTATAGTGTAAATTATGATTATGGGTTTAGTTGAGATTGGCTTCGTAAATGAACCAACCTTTCATTCTTTGAATACGTTTTTTTATTTCCTGAGCACAAGCTTCACAATGCATGTGAACTTTTAGCACCACCGTGATCGGCGCCGGCTGCACAATTCACATAAAAAGAAAAACAAGTCCGAACATCGTCAGATTCCGACATGACAAAATGTAGATTTTTTAAGCGATTAACGAAAAGAGACTGACCTTTTCTATCTTCGCTTCAGGCTTAGGTTTCTCTTTTTCTTCAGGCTGTTTCTCCTCTGGCGACGGTGGTTTCGGAACCGGTGAAAGGAGCTCCACTTTCCGGTGGCTCTTCCTTTGAACTCTCTCAAGAACTTCCAAAGGATCAGCTTTCTCTCCTTTCACCACCACCTTATTACTCTTGCAATCAGTCAGTACATCTTCAACCCCTACAAATCCAACAACAAAAAAAAACCATTAATTTCATCAAAAACGTAAATCAAAAGAACAGAACCAAGGTTGGTTTCTTATGTCAACGTTAAAAACCTTGAAAGCCCTTGAGGCACCGGCGAACTTTCCGAGCACACCCTTCACAATGCATGTAAACCTTCAAGATAATCTCTTGCGGTGTAGGCGGCGGGGGCGGCGGCGTTTCTTCCTTGGGTTTTTCAGCTTTCCTTTCCTCAACTGGCTTCTCAGCCTGCTTTACTTCCTCTTCATCTCCTTTCTTTCCATCTTTTTCAGATACTTGCTCTTCCGTTTTCTTCTCGTCTGCAGGTTTCTTCTCTTCCTGTTAAATAAATAAACAAATTGAATTAAACCCAGTAAAGACGTATCAAAACTTAAAGATGATGAAGAATGTTTAAAGATCATCACCTCCCCCATTGATAAGAGCTTGTTTGTTTTTCTCTAGTGTTTTCTCTCTCTGAACAGATTTGGAGTTGGGTTTTTTGTTTTTTTCCCTTTTTTGGGTTCTTCACAGAGGCTACTAAGTAACACTTAAAACTATACGAACTGTCAAGAACATCAGATCTGTGAAACTAAATAGAGGGAAGGGGGGAGATGGGGATTTTATCATCATCATCATCATCATCATCATAAAAGGATGGATTGTAAGAATATACCAACATATGAGCCATGATAACATGACGTGGCTGTTTCTGAAAGGCCACGTGTTTTTGAGCATGGATGAGGTTGAGACAAATGGTAGCTCAAGAATGCTACTTACTTTTTTCCTCGTTAAAAGATTGAAGCCTCGAATTTTCTTTTATTTAAAAAAAAAAAAGAAAGAAAGAAAGAAAAGAAATGAATGGAAATCACCTATAATCCATTCTTAGATTTAAGGTTTATTATTGCATACAACATTTATGTTGGTATATCCGGAAAATGATCACGATTAAAAGACAAAATCACAAAATTGAATTTAAGGGATTACAAAAATCTTCCATAATTCTATCCAGCATTTATGTTGATACTTGCCTCCTTGGTTTGTATTAATCTTCTAACTCTTTGGAATAAGATTATATTGGTTGCTTCACTTGCAATTTATTTATTTGGTACTATAAACAAGGGTGGATATTAGAAGGGCGTAGTCCCAAAACTGATAATTTTGTTTTACAATTTTTTTAATATTTGTAATAATATACGCTTGCCATAAAATTTTTAAAAAATATTGGTTTATATGTTAAAAAGTCCTTAAAAAATTAATTAAGTTTCGGTATTAAATTTGCGTCTATTTAAGTTCTTGTTGTTAACTAAAATAATCAATTAAGCAGTTTTTTTATTAACCATTTTGACCGTTAAAATAAATTATAAACTAATTAGATGGTGACACGTGGTAATTTTTTATTTAATGGATCAAATTTTTTCCTTAAAATATTAAAAATATAAAAAGTTATTAATACCATATGATTGGTTCATCTATTTATTTTAACGGTTTCATCATTGATCATATTAACTTTTAATAAAAGTCTTTATTGATTAGTTTAATTAACATCAAGGGCTTTAATAGGTGTGAATTTAATATAATGGCTGAATTGATTTTTTTACAAGTTCTTGAAGACTTTCTTCCGAAAATATTTAATTATTAATAAATTAGTTTAAAAATCGAATCGAAGGTTATAGTTATAACTTAAATATTTATTTTACTTTTAAAAAACATTTATTTAATGATAATTAAATGGAGAATCCATTCGATTATCTACCTTATACTCTTAGAAAATACGTAACATTTTATTAAAAGATAAAATTATAAAATGAAATTCAGATACAGTCCATTATCATATAACCTTAAATAAAATATCCACTTTACTTGAAATGTAAATCACATATTTACTATTTTATTTGCGGTTGATTTTTAATGAATTTATCAAATATATATATATACATATAAAGCTAAGTGGAAATAGCATTGTCAATGACGTTTTATTCTTTTTATATGTAAAAATAATAGGATGTGGACTGGTAATTAGAGACGTATTCAGATTTTTCTCACTGTTTTTCCAGAAACCACATTATCTCGTAGATAGGTTTCCACTTTTTAAAGAAAAATTTTAATTTGAAGTGAAAGATAATTAGGGATCCATAACAATCAAATTAGATGTCGTCCTCAGCTTTATAATTACACAACATATATTACATTAAATTCCAACAAAATAAAATCTAGACTATGATTTGTAGCTCCTCTTCATTATTTATTTATATTAAATTATAGAGTAAAAAATTTAAAAATTAAAATATATTCTAATTCTTAATACATTTTGTACATTTAGAATTTAACTTCTCTTATTTTAAAAATATTGTCCACTACTTTTTAAATTTAATAATTTAGATTCAATTATTACCATGGTTAAAATTCTTCAATTAAATTCACTTGTATGACATTTTAAAATTTTCTTTTAAAAAAATTACTTGATAGTCATGTAACAATAAAAATAAAGTTAAAAATATTTATTAGGATTTTTTCTTAAAATGCTCGTTCGAATCGTTAGGATAATTTTTTTCTTACTAGAATTTTATTGTTTTTAAGAAAAATTGATGTTAGCATGTTAACAACATTAACTATTTAGACTAATGAATCACATTATAAAAATAGATGGACTAAACTATGTCAAAAATTGAAGTATTTAGATTAAATATCAAGCTTTAACATAATCTAGAGGTTATGATGTAAGGAAAAAACGACACAAAGTTAAAATAAATAAGAAGCCACATGTCAATCTCTAAGACTATTATGATATTCAAATTATATATAACCACGTAATGTTTTAACAAAAAAATTAATTATATAAACTATTTTAACTAACTAATAAAATTATAAAAATATAGGAACAAATATGTATAAAAATATATAAATTAAATTTTAAATTTAAGTATATTAGAGACTAAAATTGAAATTGAAAATTTTTATTGTAAATGCAAGAAAAGAATGAAAGAAAAAGAAAAATAGTTGGATGTGCCACGTGCAAATAATAATGATTTTGTTGGTATATTGGATAATTAGATTTTTATTTTTATTTTTTATGAATTATAAGAAGAGGTAAAATTCTTGAAGCAATGCGAATAAGTTGAAAATATAAACGTTTGGCTTACATTTAGTAAACTGAGTTAATTATTTCAACTCTACTGAATGAAAAATAAGACCAGAAAGAGTGAGAGGAATATTGTTGACTCCAAATAAAGGATTTGACAATTGTTGGCTCTGATTCATAAGATGAGAAAAGAGCTGCCTGTGTTAATATGTGGACCGCAATGCCACATGCTTCCGATTTATTAGATTTTGATACCATGATTAGAATTAAATGTTAAATCTTTGATTAAATTATTAATTTAGTCACTTTTATTTATCTTAGATTATATTTTAATTACTTATGTTTGAAATGTTACGTTATCGTTTTCTTACAAAATGATCACTCTGCCATTAAGATCTGTTAACTCCAAACGACAATCCGACATGACAGTTAAAATGGGTTTTAGATGCCAATGTGAATGTCCAGCCAAGTAAATTAATTGATTTTTAATTAAATAAATTAAATTTTTTAAATTAATTAAAGGATATGTTAATTTGGTTTCCCGAAATAATCAAAACCAATGCATTCGATTAATCATTGAACTAGAAAAAAAGAACCCTTGGTCTCATTTTTCCTTTTAATTTTTGTTTCCATTTTGACTGAAAAAACCATCTATTTTCATAGTCATCTTTGTTGAATCGAAATAGTAGAAATTAAATTGAGTGCTCCATCAATAAGTTGGATTTTTTTATTCAAAATGGAAGAATAAAGGATCGATTCAATGGAGAGTCCAGACATGAATTATAATAAGTAATGAGTTTTTTTTTCTTTACCTAGGTTTTGGGTTTAGATATTATGATTTTTTTTTTGCAAAAAGGTGATTCATCTTTTCATGTTTTTCTGTAGATGTGACAAACAAAAAATACATGCTTTATTTTTGTTTATTTGTATATTGTGGGCAACCACAATAGCAAGCATGTATAGAGGTTGTGTGTCCATTTCTTCTTCCTTGTCATTATGCTATTCTCTTCTCTTCTCTGATAGTAACAAAAAAACTCAATTGTTGCTTCTTTTTAAAGAAGAGAAAATTGGGTTTTAGGGTAAAATTATTATTCTATTTTCATAAAAAAAATCTAACTTTTCTCATCCCAGTTAGACATCTACATTACTATTTAAAACCCATTTTAATTGTCATGTCAGACTGTCATTTAGGAGTTAAAAGATCTTAACAACAGGATGACCATTTTGTAATAGAACAATAACATAAATGACTAAAACGTAACTTGAGGCAAACAAAAATGACTATTTTTACATATTATCCTAAATCCTTATATTGTTTGATATTTAATTAAATGATCATGGATAAAGTTTGATTTGAAAAAAAAAAAAAACACTTTCATCATTAGGAAAGGATGCTACTGTCTTCAAAACATGCCAAAAAGGAATATGTTTATTTTACATTAATGATGAACAAGTAGTTATTTTAAACGGGTAATCTGGAAAAGTGATTTAAGATTTTTTGTATTGGGTTTTCAATCATATTGATGATAAAGCACGAAAAAATAATTATATATATATATCTATATATATCCAAATAATCAAAGTTAATATGTTAATAGGAAAGTTTAGGGTTGGGAAATATCCTTTATAAATGAACCACTTTGTAGTTGCGATGATTTGAAGCAAAAACAAGTTCTGATTAGAGCAATGACCAAAATCACATGGGTTGCTTGATGTTTAATCATTTATCATTTGAGTTAACATTGCATGCTAAGTCATTTGGGGACATGAACGAAACATATGTTTCATATTTAATCACATTTTTATGTTACAACTTTTCAAATCTCCATCTGGAACATCGAAGCAAAACACATCCATCGTGGCAAATATGATGATCTATCCTTCTCAAAAAGGGGTCCTACTGTTTCAACGACCAACCCACATTCCATGAGCCACTGAAATTTTTCCTGTGTTTTCTTTCTGTATGAGTGTATCAAATTCCACCCAACCAAACGCCACCATTACTCCCTTTTTACTCCTCTCTTTACTAGAAGTTTCCCGGCAACTAATTTCCTTCTCAAGGCAGCACACTGTAATATAATATGCTTAAATGGTTTAAAAGCCACGTGGCATATGACTTGTCTATTCTTTGACCCTCAACTCTTGACACCTGGCAAAAATACATGTCGCGCCTTTCGGCATGTTCAACATCACCAAACAATATCTAGTATCCTGACGTGTAATAGGAACCTCATTTGTGAGGTGTGAAATATAAATAAAATGATGATATTTTTTCGCAAAAAACTTGGTAATTGGTTACAAGTCATTACAAATAATATGAAAGAATCTGTAAACCGTAATATGTGTGAGGGATTAGGGTTTGGTGGATGTGTTTGGTTTTTAACATTTTCTACTAAATATAAGTATGAGTTGGGATGATCTGAGCCAGGAGAAGAAAAATAAAAAACCCTGGAAAACCATTCGAGTAGAACTTAATCTTATGCTTTGAGCTATCAAAGGCAATGGGCCTGAGTTTTTGAGCTAAAGAGACCCACTAGAAGGCTAGAAGCCATTCATATAATCTTCTTCGGTCCCATTCAAATAGAGCTTCCCAAAAACAGAAGTGGGGTTGAAACCTTAATGGCAAACATCACTCCATACGATTAAACGTCACAACAGATAATTTTTGTGGTGGTTGATTTCAGGATTTAAAGTGCCCCTCCATTCATATCTCTTTTCTTGTCAATCAACCAACTTTTCTTCTTTTAATCTTTTTTCCAATCTTTTTATCTATAATCTGTTCAAAGATCAAATTATATTTTTATCCATTCATATATGTTTGAGACGTTGATAAATGGAAATGATTGATTAATGAGTAAAGATGGGATCGGCAAAGTTGTATAGTTGGATCGATGTGTGATCCACAATAAGGGGCTGAGTGATTCCATTATTTCCCTCCTTGAATCCGGAACATGGCCAAAAATATAGAACCCGTCCAATGGAAAGTTGAAGCTTTCCAACTTTTGAAAATGCCAGAAAACAAGTTCATATTGGATAACAATAACTTCCAAAACATATGCAAAGAAGTTTCAATCCTTTTCAAGAACAAATCGACAATCGCGAGGCATCCAACCATATGTCTGTAATGAAATTATCGTAAAAAATACAACGAAAGTGGACATCTGGTGTTTCTTTTTTGTCACAGTTCATTCCTTTGTCTGATATTAAAACAGGAGTATGAGATTTGGGATATGCAGGAGAAAGATCAAACACAGCCACATGAAATTAATCCAAAATTCATAGAGAAGGGTTTTGGTTGATGATAATGGACGTACTAATCATATGATGTAAAGGAGGCTCAAGTGACCATCGTTGTCTGTGAAAAGCATGACACATGATGGTAAAATTATTTGATTGGCCATGCATGTGATGATGTTTTGGTGGTGCCCACTTTGGTAGGAAATAGAATCTTACTGGTACAGCAATACCAGATTCGATGATTTTGGTTGAAATAAGGGGTGTTCATCCGATATCTCTATCTGAGTATAAAGATATGACTTCGAATATATTGACTACCAACATTATCTTATATGTATGGTCCAACCATGAATAAAAGTATTTTTATTATTAACTAGACCTTAACAACCCCAGGGTGAAATCAATTATTTCGAGCTCAAAGACATATGATTATTCAATGGGATTATGATAAATTATGATTTCACAAAAAAGAAAAAGGAAAAAAAGCAGGAGCAAGAGGTCTAAACATAACGTATACATGACAGATCAAGACCAAAGTTTGGAATGTAGACGGTGGCCTGCAGGTAAGGACGGCCTAAAAGGAGCTGATCCACGGGTTTCCACCCGGTCAATAGCCCAAGACAACCCATATAACCAAGGGACCCATTTGCATTTGCAAAATAATATTGGCCCAGAGTGAACCAAGTCAGAGTAGATCGGCATTGAACTTTGAACCCATGTCAATTAACCGTTTGAAAAAAGTTTTAATTACTGTTTCAATCAAGTATTAATAGAAAGATAAGTGATATTTTAATTTCGTTAATATTATTATATTATAATTAAAATATATGAAAATAATTTATTGTAACTCATATTAATATATGTTTGCAAAATTAATAAAAGCAGTTGATTTTATCATATAAAGTAAATATATTATATGATATAAATATAAATTTAATAATTAAATAAATTAAATATTAAATTTTTATTATATAATTTTTAATGAACAAAATATTATTAGCGTAAATATATTTTAAATTATTATTTAATATAAAATAATTTAAATATTTTTATTATTTAATATAAATATAATTTTAATTATTTTTTTGAAAGGAAAAGATATTATATTGGTAAAAGTGCGATTACAATAACATGTAGTATAACTAGGGGTGAGCATTCGATCGAATCGAATTGAAAATTTTAAGTTAGTCGAATTTTGAATCTTATTTTATCATCTTAACTTAATTTTAAGTTTTCTCGAATCGAGTCGAGTGAGATGGAATTAGAATCGAATCGAATATATTTGTTCGAGTTAAATTTTTTTTAAAAAAAATGATTTTAGTGTTGTTTATTTTATGTAATTTTTCAAAAAATATTTTTCATATAACAAAAATTGAAGTAAATAAGTGAATAAATAAGTGAGTAAATAACTAAAAATAATTAAGAAGAAGAAGAAGGAATGAGGGTTTATTTTAGGGTTTTTTGAGAAAAATAAATTTTAAGAAATAGAGAGAAGGAGAAAAATAATTTGGGGTTTGGAATTTGCTTGGGGTTTGATTTGGGGGAGGAATTGGGATTTGGAAAAATAAATCTTTGGAACTTGGGCAGACGGCTTGGGGAAATGGAAAATATAAAATGTTTGGGATAAGGGGAAATTGGGTTTAAGTAAAAGCCTAAAATTTAAAAAAATTTAAAAAAATATAGTTTATATTCGGTTTATTCGAATTATTTGAGTTATTCGAATTCGAAAATTCAACTTGACTCGAACTCGAACTCGAAATTAAAAAAATTAAGTTGATTCGATTAATTCGATTAATTCGATTAACTCGATTCGAATAATTCGAAATTCGATTTTTTTTTTTTTGAATCGAATCGAATTTTGCTCATCCCTAAGTATAACACAGAACAAACTGGCAAGACGACTCCAAAAAAACAAAAAAAAATCAAGGCAAAGCTTAAAATCATCTGGTAAGTACTCGAATTAGAAAGACGTAAAACAAAACAATGGAGCTTCCAAGCATTCTCTTCAATTGCAAATTGATGCTCAAAGCAACATTATGGATTTCTAAATATAAGAAGGGAATCCACTGTAACACCCCTAACCCGTTTCCATTGTCGAAAAAAGGTTACAGAGTATTACTTAAAAATACAAAACATTTTTACAGATCAAACATATAATTTACTATTCTTTTTACGAGATTTAGTATAATGTCTTTTAATTGGACCCTCTAGGCTTAATACAAGAATTAAAATCGAATCGGAACTAATTTGAAACCTCATAAAATTTTTCACAAAATTCACAAAATTTCAATATGAACAGTACTACACACGCCCGTGTGGTCAGGCCGTGTGGTCGCATACACCTATGTGACTCAAGACATGCCCGTGTCCTTTGCCCGTGTAACTCTCTGTTTATGATGTCATTAACAAATTAAGGGCACACGGCCAAGACACACGCCTGTGTGCTTAGGCCGTGTGGTAAATTAATTTCCCAAAAATAGCTACAGATTTTACACGGCCAGGACACACGCCCATGTTCCAAGACTGTGTCCTTCACACGGCCGTGTCTCAGCCCGTGTGGCCAAGTATGAGCATTTTGTTTTGCTAACTTAAGGTATAGGGGACACACGGCCAGATCACATGCTCATGTACTTAGACCGTGTGTCACACACGGCCTAGGCACACGCCCGTATGTCTTACCCGTTTGGACAAAATAAGACCAGTTCCTAGCCCCATTTTTCACCCCAATCTTAACCATTTTCTTGTACAAAAATTCACATACATTTACCAACCGAATCGAACCAATTTCCACCATTCAATTTGATATATTTCTATCTCCAAACATACATTTAGACTTACTTTTACATATTTTGGCAATTTATATTTTCATGAAAGATGTTAATTAACTTATCAAGCATATAATATTTATCATATAATACCATACCATATCATCATCAAAATACACATTACTAGCCATTCCAATAGCTAGATTACAAACCAACTTATCAATTCATCATTTGATTAAATCAGCCTATACATGACATTATATCAAAATAAATTTATCATTTATACCAAGATCAAGGAGTTGATAGTGTGATGATTGCTCCGATCCAAATCTAACCTTCACGAGCTTCGAGCACTATTAAACAAAGAAAAATAAACCTAGTAAGCATTACATGCTTAGTAATTTCATATAACCAAAACTACACTTACCACTCATATTTAGCAATAAATCATAAATAAACAAATCATCCATCAACTTGCCAATTTAGCAAATAATGCCTATTCATAATCACTCCATTCAATAAGTTAGTATAAAACACTAATATGCATAGATGAGCTCATTATATCATTTCTTCTTATATCACTACTAAACTATTTCTATTGAATTACTGAGTTTTCGATGGACATAACCTTTTCCATTCGTACACTCGAGGTGTACATTCCCTTTTCAAGTGGTACACTCAAAGTGTATGTATTCTTTGCAAGTTGTACACGCAAAGTGTACATAGCCTTTTCAAATTGTACACACAAATGTTCATAACCTTTTCAAGTGTACCATTTAAGTACATGTATCATTTTCAAGTTGTTACCCCTTTCGGATCAATTTCCTTTTCATAATGAGATCAAGAATTACCCTTTCGAATAACCTTTACTGCAATGCATGCAGGATCTCATTTACAATGATAATCACCTGTCCAATCAGAAATCAGTATTCGAATGGATTTTACTCCTTTTCATCAATTATATATATCATATATCAACAATTTCGTACTACACATACATGTCATTTACATATCACAATTCACACAAATCCATAAATAGTCAATACATTTTTATACTTAAATTAGTTATGCGAACTTACCTTGACAATTAATCATATCTTCTAATCCGAGACTTTTTCTTTTCCTCGGTCTTTTTCTTTGTTCGACACTTCTGGATCTATATAAATAAATTTAATCATCAATTCTATGATTTCTACATTCAATCAAGCCCATTTCACATTCTAGGCAAAAATACCATTTTACCCCCAAACTTTTATTTAATTCCAATTTCGTCTCTAGGTTCGGAAATTGGAATTCATGCAATGTACTGCTTATTCCAAGTCTAATCAAATTTTTAATATAACTTTTACAGCACATGTATCTCATAAATTTCAAATTTTTTCCTATAATTTCATCACTTTTCAATTTAGTCCATACACATGTTTTCATTAAAAATCACCTTGTAAAGTTGTTTATCTATCAATAACCTTTCATTTTCTATCATAATCTTTCAATTTACAGCATATTCATCCATGGAGGATTTTCACTAAAATTTAGGCTTTTACATCCACAATACCTTTAGGATTACAAGGTGTTAAGACGAGATTTTTTATCCATTTGACAAAATTCAAACTATTTGATTCGATGATAAATTTCTATAAAATTAACCATCTCGATTCAACGAAAGGAATAACCACGACTCTAATTACAAGCTGTTCTACTGTGATGGTATCAGCTTCACCGATTGCTCTTGAAACAGACATCAAAACTTCACCAAATTTGTATTATTAATCTTTAAAAAAATACAATGTTAATTATTTTTCATATTTAATATAAATATAATTGATTATTTATTATATTATAGACATCATAAATTAATCTCTATAATGAACCAATTCTATTATAATTTCATATCATTAATTTTCGACACATATTTCATCGTTAATTTTAATTTCATTCAACAAAATTCAATCTTATTCCCAGTTTTCTTTATTTTTTTCTGAAGAAAAGTCCAAGCTTTAGGTATTGGATACTGCACCTGCAGTCTGCCCTTTTAACAATGAAATCAGCAACGGACATGATTCACTGCAATATTTGCTAGCTCGGTATTAATCTGTTTAATACTTCTTACTAAAGGCACGGTAGGAACTTGAAGAGAGTCATCATTAATCAGACGGACTGCCTGGAAATTTAATCTCACCGAAATAGTATTCACTGTACAGAAGCATTTTAAGTTTATTTGACCGGTAACAAAAGGCAAAGTGACCGTTTTTTGACGTGGGTGCTTTGATTGTTAGACCAGGTTTTCGCTCAGATGGTACTGTTCACGCAACAGGGACTTCGTTTGAAGCATTTGAGGATCATTTGATATAAAACCAGGACTCCCAAGGATCACTGTAAAGCTTTCCCCCAACAACAAAGCTAAGGTAATCATATGCATTTCTGAATCCAATGCATTGCATAGACGGTCCCAAGTAAATGAGGGTTGCTATGAACAAGAAGAATAAAATAGGGTGGGTGGATTTAGCCAGAAAGGCTTTATCGGTGCAGCTGGGCTTACTCAACTCTCCTTTATTGAGAGAGCTAAGAATTTTCTTTCATTTTCTCCAGGTTCCAGATGTTTCAATGGAAGGATGTATGATGTCAGTCAAATGAGTTGCATGGTTTAAGTGGCTAAAGTTCTGAAAGTCATAAGTGGCTTAGGACAGCAGATTATGGCTTCCAATATTAACTCATCAAACTTCATTATCAAAGCCGACATTGCCATGTAATTTTCAACCTCAAATATTATTCATCTCAACAACATGGAATTTAAAACTTCCAAATCACAATGTTTATCAGTAAAAGAATTTACTTTTTTGATAATTTATTCATAAATCAGAACTATAATATAATGATAAATTTGATCTTATTTTAACTATTTAAGAGTTACCACATAAGCAGACAAAACTACCAATCTTAGTAGAATTTTTTAGTGATTTGCATACTATATATACTTGGACATGGATGTGCATATAGTCGGTATCCATCACTCATACAAATCCGACTAAAGGACTTGCTTAATTACATATAAACTATATCACTTAATGTTTCATTATCATAAGGCAAATCATGCTCATGTAGATGACTACATATAATTAGAACATAGAAATAATTAAGCAGGGAAAAGGCAATAACTGTATTTAAAATCAGATATATGATTATATATTATGAAACCTAGTTCATCAATATTCTTCATATATACCAAAGCTAGTTCAGGTTGGGGTTAGAATCACCTCTTCATCCTCATATATACCAAAGCTACTCGTTGAGATGATCCCAACAATGAACACAACTAAACTAATGGCAACCCAAATCTTGATAACAATCAATCTCACCTTTCCGCTTCCTACATCACTGCCTATTTTCTTCTCCGCCATTGTTGCCATCTCAGCTCCTGATCCTCTCTGTAGAGTCTCAGCACCACACGGAGAAGAAGATGATGAAGAACAATGGGGATATGAAGGGGACATATGTTCTTTTCCTGGCCAGTTTTCATCCTCATAATTATCAGATTCGTAAGAGAAAACTGACCTAACTTCACTCTCTTGAACCAAACCAATCTCAAACCCACTGCATGAACCTTCATTTCTTCCGAAACCCACTTCGTTGACATCTTCATCGTCCTCGAAAAGCCGTCTTCCTTTCAACTTACCACTCTCGATGGCTGCCCTCCTCTCTCTGAGTATCTCTTCCACTGCCAAGTCATTGGTCCTCACTTTCCATGCAACTTCATCCAATGGTGGAGACATGATGAGTTCTCTGGGGGAGTTTTGGTTGAGTGATCCAAGGGTTTTAATCATTTTAGTTGATGAACCTGTTGAAGTTCTATAAAGGATTTTTTCAGGTCTTTTCTTTATGAAGTCCCATTCATGTTCCAAGTTCTTTAAAAGATGTTGAAGCTTTTGGTCTCCGGCTTGTTCTTCGTCAGTACAAGGTCCTTCCATGGTGGGGTCTCTTCGATCATTACTCTGCGCACTTTGTGGGGATTTGGATTTTAAATAAATGGATTAGAGACGTTGGTTTTGAAATATGATACTGATGAGATTATTGCGGGAACAAAACTGCCCACGTTTCTGGTTTATCAAAGTTTTGAATTCGTGCACATCAAGTTGAGGCGCCCAAATCAACAAGTTTGAATTAAATTCGGGTTTTTTATTAGTTGGGCCACGAATTCTCTACAATAAAATCGATGCGAGTCTGTTGAACATTGTCATTTGTCCATGACACCATGATTGTAAATGTCATCATAATATTTCACCTTTAATAATTTGTGGGGCTGTTGACCATTCATGTTTTTAACACTGCCGGGAAAAGTAATGTGCTTTTTCCCCTTTAATTAGATACAATGTTGATTCAGACACGGCTGCATCCTCTCCATTTCTTAGAACAAAAAAAAAAAAAACCTCCCCATATATTGCTTCAACTGTGACCCGCCACCACGTCACTGCAGCGCCTGCAATGGCTTTTAAGATTCATCTTCATCATTGATCCCTATAATTATCCCCGAATGTTGGATATTTAAGTATCCAACACAGGTATATATTTAAAGGATTCTTAAAAGATTATTTCCTCATACCAATGTCCAAACAAGAGCAACATGGGTAAATATCAGCAATATGGTAAACCCTCCAGCATTAAATTTCCAAAAATCATGATTCATTAGCAACACTGTTGTCTCCAAAGTCTCTAAAACAGCTTACCAGTTTCAAGTTTCCCGGAGTTTCGGTTTTAGGCAACAAAATCAGTAGGTGAGAATGTTAGCTGATCCTATTAAAGCATTCAACATCAACTTAGCTTCGCCCCATGGTAATAGTTCAAGTGAACGAGGTGAAAAAGTTACATACACAAACCCTCATCGATCAAAGTAGCTCAGCTAACTGGTTTAGGCTCAGATATGTCCTCTATCAAGCCTTTCCCATCCATGGCATCGAAGAAGAAGAAATTCTTGAGAGGATCTCCTTTGCCTGATATTGCTTTGATCACCTCCTACATCATTGAACGGTCAATTACATATAGTTACAGTAGTAATTGATGGTTTCGATTGATAGAGAAAATTCAAAAGGCCAAAAACCAAACCTGTCCGAGTATTCCTCCAATGATGGCACAAACTGGAGGGTACTCACTTGTACCTATTAGCAGTCTTTCTAGGAGTGCATCGGGTATTTGAGACTCGTTCACTGACTGCAATAAATTAATATAACATAAGCATGAATATGCAATGCACTGCTAGATAATGCAGACAACAAATGCCCAATACCATACATTTGTTTCACAAAGTTCCTTTCTAAGCTTCAGAACACCAGGAAGATCAGCAATTGAGGTTTCCCCGGGATTACGACCTTCAGCATCTTCAAATTGCTCTATCACTGTAAGAAGAGAGGCAATTATGTGATCAACCGCATGGATATAGGAAAGTTAAAAAGCAATGCTTGTAAGTAAACCAGGTGTCATGTAGAATTGGAAAAGTCTAACAAAATTGACCTGAAAATGTAAAAAGAAAACCATAATCACCCAGCACTCAGGCTTGAATTATAAGTAATTTTCAGGAGTTTCCTCTTATTGCACACAAGCAAGGGTAAAAAGAAGGTAAAACCGTATTTAAAAGACTACAATCATTGTAGTCAACTAGTTATCAGATTCAAATTCTAGCTGATTATGATTTTCTTCTCCCCCACTTTCTTGTCCAAAAAGCAAAAGAGTATATTTAGCATACCTCTCATAGCAAAGTAAAGCTTTGACACTCTCTTCGGAAGTGCTTTCCAAGGTACTGAAATAGTATCCTGTGGCAGAAAAGAATCTACTTACTACAATAAATGAATAAAATGCACATGTTTTAGATGGCATATTATTACATGCTAAGTTCACGACATCGGAGATAACACTGCACATTATGTGCTAAGGTAGATTATAGACCCTTAGGTGCAGTTATTAATACTAATAATTGTCCAGAACGAGCAAAATTTGTTTCATACCTCAAAGCTTGGGAATTCTAGTTGGCATTCAACAGTTTCCTCAAGTTTTTTCTGTCAAAAAGAAATAAAAGTGAAGGCAAGCTTAAACATTCTGTCAAAAAATCAGGGTATTTAAAGGAAATTAAATGCTTGGTATATGCATCATAACACAATAAAGAGTTAAAATGTCAACCGAAAAAAGAAGTAAAAAATATACGGGAAGCACAAGATCAGTTCAAGAAAAGAACCAAGTTCAACAGCAATTCCCATAGAAACTCACAATACTAGAGCCAACAATTGCATTTGTAATTCATAAATGCTGGACATATGTGATGATTACTAGAAAAAGAACACTAGTTAAATGTGTAATTTTTATAACCTTTGAATATTTATAGTCCTTTAAATCGACAAAAATTTCACCACAACAGCCTCTACAGTCAACCGTATAAAAAGCTACACGCTTTGGTAACTTCTGGCACTTCTGATTGATCAATTTCTGCAATCAAAGGAAGGTTTCAGTTGCAAATTGAATTTGAGGCCTCAAAATATGCGGAAACAGATAGATAACATATAACTCTACCGTCTATAAGATGCATTAAGAATGAAATTAGCAAATACTTTTTTCGCAAGAGAGCAGCAGCTGACAACCACGGCATCGAACTTTCCAAAGAATTCAACACCAAAGGTTGATATGTCACCTGCGAGCCAGCAAAAGAAAGAGATTTCACTTGAACTACCAAAAAAGCACAAAATTTACACTGTACGATAAACAAAACCATAAAGCAGATGCCGAGAGAAAAAAAGAAAGAAGGAAATGGTAACCTTTTTCTACAGAAACATGAACCATAGGGTTGAATTCTTTCAAAGAATTACAACAGACCTCAGCGAGAGTTTTCCCATGGTACAGATTTTCATCAGGAAGTATCAAGAAATTTGCAGACAAAGCTTCCTCGGTGACTTCACGGTCATCCACTAATGTCACACTACCAACTCCTGCCAGTACAATGTTCTTGCAAAACTACCCATACCCACAAAAGTAAACATATATTAATAATTAAACGACACAAAACATTCTCACAAGTAACTCGTGTTCGGCTCTGAAAAAACCCCGAATTCAGCTTGATCGTTATCGTGTCAAACTCAATTAGCTCAAGAGCCCGATCGAAGTTTTTTTTTTTTTTTTCTCTCTTTTAAATAGTATTTTAAAAAAACCTCTCAATTTGAACTTCAAATCAAGTATAAATAATCACGTTTAAATTCGACATAGAAAATCGAGCTTTTTTACTAGATAAATGAGCTTAATTGAGCAAGCTGGACCAACTTAATCTTCACGAGCTCAAGCTTCTTAAACTTGAGTTTGATTTGACTGGATTACACACCCTAGTAACATAGCAAATAAACTCTTTCCTTTTTTTAAAGGTGAAAAATTATACCTCGGCAACAGTCCCTTTCATTCCATAAACTAGTATATGAGATTTGCTCAATCTAAAACAAATATACAACAAACAAAAATACTTGTATGAGCAAAATAATAATAATAATAATAAAAGAAACTCAAGAATTTATAAAAAAAATGCACAATAAAACAGAATAAAATTACCTTCTTTGAGCATCAGCACCCCAAACCCTAATTTGCCTATCATAGAGAGCAGTCTCCTGCTCTGTCAACTCCTCCCCGTTCATGGCAGGCTTTAAAATTGAATCCCAAAGAACCAAGGAAATAAAAATTAAACAAATTCAGAATAAAGATAGTAATAAAAACCCTAAAACCCTGAATCAAGCTTCAAAGCAAACCAAGTTTGAAGCTTTTTCAGTGTAAATATTAAAGAAAAAAGAGTTCAAATTTTAAGAAAAGGGCCAAGATTCGTTCTTTCTCTCTGTTTGAGTCAGCGCCGCTGATTTGTGAGATTGGGCCATTAACTCGGCTCCAAATTAGTGAAACATAGTTTATTTGTCAAATTGGGCCTCAATCTATTGCCACCTATTTTATATAATAATCTCTATCTCTATCAGAATAAAGCATTTAATTTGATTCAATTTAGAAGTTAATTAGAGATGAACGAATGACAATTAAAATATTTTTGATGTAACGAGTTAAATGGAGACTAACTCTGTCAAAAAATAATTAAAATACATAAAATTTTAAACAAATAACAAATATTGCTATAAAGGGTATTTATATACAATAAATGCGAAAAAAATATACATGAATTTTGATCTAATGTGTAGTTTTAATTTGTACAATTTTATACATGTAATTTTTATTTAATTAAAATTTCAAAAACTTGTAATAATATTATCTATGTAGTATTATTTTATGTTTATATGTCACATATAAAAATAATTATATCAAATAATTTGATGCACCGATACTTATAAGTTTTATACATCATCGTTAATTATAAATTGCCATCTCTTTAATGAACAAAATAAATAATGTGGAATGAATTTTAATAAAAACTTGTCTTTTATAATTTTCTTCTCTCCTTCATTGTATATTGAGGAAAGGCTAAAGTGAAAGGGATGGAAGTACCTGTCCAGAATATGAGGGTAATGGTGCTTTAATTTTGACATTCACATGCTTAAAAAAGGAGCAACGAAGATCGACTCGGATTAGTAAAATTAAAATTTATAATCAGACCACCAACAAAGTTTTAGGATTGTAATAAATGGTAAAACTTTATCAATTTTGTAGGGAGAAGAAAAATTAAAAGGAAACTTAAGATTAATTTTTAATTATGTTTAATTAATTTTTCAAATATTTATAAAAAATCATTCAATATTATTATTTATTTTATTCATTAATGATGTGGTAATTTATAGTTAATTGATAATGCGTATAACTTATGTATTGTCGAGCAACAAATATAATCCTTTATATGAAAATGAATGGATTTATTTATTTTTAAATAAGTATAATTTAATGAAGATCAAGTTTTATGTATACATATGAATTACAGTAGTTAGAATCTCGATTTGCTTTTTGTTCAATTTGATATTTAGAAAAATGTTTGAATAGAGGTTTGGACAAAACTGTTTAAGGCATCAATATAAGAAGCAAAACAATGAGAGAAATAAACACAAATCCTCATCGTAAGCCATAGAAATAAGTACAAAGATAATCAACACGTGATATTTATTAACACAATTCCGATTCACCTATCCTACATCTATGAAGCCTTACTTAGATAATGATTTTATTCAACAATTCATCTACCTTCTCCCGATAGATAATTGTAGCTCCAAAGGCGCAAACACAAATTGTTACAAACCACTCTCCCTAATACCTCACATTACATAAAAAGCTCTCCATAAAAACCTCTAAATAAGGAGTATCTAAATACACCCCAAACGGTTAACGAGGAAGTTGAACAACAATCTATTTATAGGCACAATATGACAGCTTTGCTTTGTAAATTTTGTGGATATAAAATCATCAATTTAATTCATAATAATTAGACTTGTTCATGTGTGAGGCCATTCGTCCAAAGGCTCGCTCAAAATTTAAGAGGGTTTGCATAAAAAAAGTTAGGTCCGTTTAAGATATGGGTCAGGCTCGGACTTGAACATTTAAAGCCCAAGTTTAGGCCGACCTATTTTTTAATTTTATAATTTTTATATTATGTCATTTTATATATTATGTAATTTATAACACATAAAAATTAAATCTATATTAATATATAATACTACTATAATGTAGACATTAAAAATGTTAAGATAATTATATAAAAATTAATAAAAATATTAAATTTAAATAATATAATTATTTTTATTTTTTAAAAAATAATATAGGTAGATTTAAAATAGACTTAAGTAAACATAAAGTGTGTTAATATTATAATTAGGTCCGACCAACCGACACATTTTATAATATCCTCAAAATAAATTTTTATCAGCCAACATAAATGAATAGGTTAATTACCAAAAATAGCTTAAAGAATAAGGACAAGACAACTCGATATTCAAACTTGAAAGTCAATTGAAAAGATAGGAATGCTCATTCTATAGTGTAGCACAAAATTCCCATTTCATTTGCTGCTTAGAACTTTTAAAAATAGTTAAATGTAGTAAAAAAAATACCAACGCTTAAATTTACCTTGTCCTGAGAGCATGTTCAAATTGCCATCCAAAAGGGTTGTCCAGACATGGCAAAAACACGATGCCTAACAAACAGTTAAGGAAATGTTTAAGCATGAAATGAAACTAAAAAAAAGGATAAATAAGGCCCCAATAACAATTAAAAAATTTTATATGTATAATTACTCTAAATAAAATCCATGTAAAAATTACACATTAAATTAAAATTTGTGTAAATTTAATATTTATCCCTAAAATATAATATCAAAGTTTCAACTTAAATCCTTAATATATGTATAAAGAAATTTCAGCAACTACTCCTGAAAAATAGTATATAATTTTTTATAATGTATTTATTTTTATCAGATATCATATAATACAGTAGAAAAGAAAAAAAACACAACATTTATTAATATTTATATAAAAAAAGATGGAATCGAATTTTATGAATTTAAATTGATTTTTTTAGAAATATTTTATTAATTTAAATATATAAAAATTAAAATATATAAACACGATTGTATTTTTGTGTCCCATGTTCGGAGGAGCCTTCAATTTAGAAGAATCTCAATCCATTTCCCACTTGTGCATTGTTACATAATATATCCGAATTAGCATAAAACTTTTAAATAGGTTTACATTAAATTATTATTTAAATTCAATTAAATAATAATATTCAAACACGTTAGAGGAATTGATTGCAGCTTGTTTATAAATGATCATAACACCAACTGCAAAATTATGAGTACATTGAGCTTTGTTATGTGTAAATCTTCATTGAATAATGAGGATACCAATTACATGGTCTTAACAGCTAATTAGAGAGCTCATAAAATGGCCGACAAACAAAGCTTAATATGATAACAACAAATGGAAATGGACAGAACCCTACAGACGACAACAACAACTCAGCTTAAGCTAGTTTATGCACTCACTAATTTGTTTTTACCTATTATGCTCACCCATCTCTTCACCTCCCTAACCAAACCATGCTGCTTTACTTCAACCTAAAGCTATACTACTTTTTTTTTTTTTTTTCCTTAAATTTTTAATCATATCTTTTTATATGCTAACATCTGAATATGAACCCTGAATACACATACTTCCCAAAAACAAATTAGAGCAATATAGATACTATATATGTAGGTTATACATATAGAGAGCAGGGATGAAATAGATGGCCAACAACGTACCACAAGGATGTTGATTGATGATCGATAGACTATTGATTAATGATTCATTTGATGGATCTCTGACCGCCGGTTCCGGCACCGTTGGACTTTCACCATTGCACCTAAGTTTTAAAGCTATATATATATATATAAATATATCCACACACGCACATAAAACTCACAAAACGTTAGGAAGTGGATCGAAATCTATTTATTAATTTGCCAAAAGTCCTCGATATTGGTTTGGGGTAATCCCGATCATATACCATCAATTAATTAAATATAAATTTGTTCTTATGCATGCAAGGGGGGGTGTTGAAAGATTCTTGAGCCATATGCTGATGAGATCAATAGACGATATATTTCTAAAAAAAAAGGTTATTTAGTTCACAACTCAAACTCTGACTTTCTTTTAAATAACAACAAAGAAAAGGGTTGCAAAGTCTTCCACAAAATCAAGCTAAACCTTATTAAGTTTCAATATGAAACAGTCTATATTCAAATACTTGAAGAAAGGAGAAAAAAGGGTCTCAAAATCTTCAGAAAATCAAGCTAAATCTTAAGTCTGAAACAGTCGTAAATATATAACTGTAGTGTATGGATGGTTGGAGATATGAAAGCTGGTGATATTGGCACGGCTCAATCAAATTAAAAGACCCAATAAAACTCAAGGAAATTTGATTTGATTGAGCCATTCCAACATCCCCAGTTTTATCGTCATCTCTAACATATCTGTATCTATATATGCTTACCAGTGCAACGGAAGACCTTTTGACAATCAAATCATCATCGTCATCTCCATCTTTTGATCATGTTGATGAACATCATCCATATATAATTACAGTAGCGCAACTGATTAAAACCTCAGATATATGGTGGCAATAATATACTGAATATTATGAATGATGAGAAAGTGGAAAATAAGATGGAAGAAAGGTGTAATAATATATATGTGTGTGTGTGTGTGTGTGTGTGAGTGAATGATATTAGAATGGTTGAGATGTCAATATCTTTGCTGGATTTAGAAAACTGACATTTTATATAAAATTTATCCGATTAGGTTTTCCATGATTTGGTTTAGTGGTTGATGACATTTTGGCTAAATTAACTGTACCCCAAAAAACCTTTGTTTACTTTCTATGATATCCACTCCCTTTTCTGTATATATATTTTTTATATTATATCTATGCTTCACCTAAACAAATAGGATTTAGTAGTGAAATTATTTGCTCTTATTTTAATTTTTTGGCCTTTAAATAGAATTTATTAGATTCAGATTAAAATATGATTGAATCAATATATATCATAATAAATTTGAACAAAATCTACATAGGATGAAATTACACCAACTTACTATTAAACTAAACAATCACCTACAGGAAAATTATTTTTAATAGAAATAATTTTATCTGTAAATTTGTGGTTGCACTTACTTTAATACCCTCAATCTGTAGTCTTATCAAAATACAATCAAATTTGAGTTTGGAAACTTAATCAAATAATTAAAAAGTCAAGAAAAACATACCTGAATTTTATATCTAAATTCCTATACATCCTTTCTATTTTCTGGGTAATATTTCATAAATTTTCGATATCAATCAATACTTTAAATATAATTTTGATTAACCAAAAGAATGAACAAACCAAAAATGTATGTATATATATATATATATATATATAAAGAGAGTAACAGGATTAAACTAATACTAACAATGGTATTCATCAGTCAAACTGAATGAGAATTGTAACCCATTTTACTATTAAAATTATTGATATTAATATTAATATATTTTTCTTTTAAATTTAATAATATTTTCATTGTTAAATAATAATTCAGGTCTACTTAAAAGACATCATTAAAAATAATTAAATCTGAATAACTTAATTCTTAAATAAATTTTATTCAACTTCCAACAATTGAATGGAATTATAAAATTTTGTCAACAATTATTGGAGGAAGAGGATGGGCAGCTACACCAAGGGACGATATTCATGAGCTGTCCATATTCCAATTTTTTCAACAAAGATCGAATTTGCAGGTTGCATATGGCAGTGGAAAAATGGTGAACTTTCACGGTGCGAAAATACAATACAAACTTTCTTTTTTTTTTTTTTGCCAGGCAAATAAATATGATTCGATGAAATTTAAAACGTAACAGATTTATGTTGATATGATTTAGTAAAATATAATAAAAATAAAATTGAGGGTAAATTTCCAAAAATGAAATTGAAATCCGGCCCAATGGGAATCTAAATGAGTTGTTGAAAAGCTTTTAGGTATTGAAAGTAATGATGATAATGTCATTTGGAAAAGAAATATAATAATTTTGACAAACCAATATCCACCAAACCCAAATGAAATGAGGAAATGTTAATTAATTAATTGAAGACTGACTAATTCAACACAATTTGGTTTTGGGTTTTTTTTCTAAATGATTTTGTAGGTTCCAATTCTCTTTCTCCACTATAAGACATGAAGAACAAGCCATGCAATTCCTAGTCTATGGCTATGGGAAGCAACCACACCCACAAGCTAAGTGCACATCATATTATATCTATGCGATGTTTCATGGATTTCAATTGGAAAATCAGATTTTACCCACCACATAATATTTTATATTATTTGGATGAATACAATATACACAAAATACTTTCTTCTTTATATATATATATATATATATATATATCATGGGTATATCAGAATATAACATATTTCTTTATCCTTTGAGAAGCAATTATTAAAGGGTCGTGATTGAAAAATCTTTTATGTTTTTATCTAAATTCAACTTAAATAAACTCTGTAGTATATTTTACTTTTTAAAATAATAAAATATTTAAAATTTATATAATTTATTATTAATAAATCAAATTAGACCGACCCCATTTTTTTTTTTAAAGATTTCTCCTAGACTTGACTCGTATTCAAATAGCCCTAGAATAGATCTAGTAGCCATACATGAATGATTTACAATAATTAATTAACTTAATGCTTGAACATGATAAAAAAATAACCTTAATGCTTGAACTTTTTGTAAAAAGTAAAATAAAGTAAGATAAAAATCCCTAGATGTAGAAAATAAGAGAGTAGCAAATAGGTCGTACATGAATGTGTACTGTTTCGTAATAATTTTGCTGAAAGACTTAAAACTTATCACCAACCCTACCTTGCGAATCTATAATCCCAGTCCATGCCCATACTTTATTCATTCCAGCCATAATATGGAAAACAAAACATAGCACAAAACAAAAATGAAAAAACAAAAACAACCAACAGGTAAATTTACGGTGTTTTCAAAATCCAACCGATTGGATAAAAAACTAACCAAGTATCGATTTAGAAAAGAAATTTAACCTAACTAAAAGGTTTGAATCAAATTTTATATATATACTTTTAAAATTTCGGAAGGGTCGTAAACAATATCGATATCATGAAACCAAAATCTCAAATCTATAATGATCTAAGGAATATGCGTTTTTCCTGTCAAAATGCCCTGGAATGTAAGGAAGGAATATGCTTTTTCTCTCAATAATAACCCTACAACTTGGAAGAATTATAATAATCAAAGGATGAAAATCAGTAGATAGGGGTCATTTACATAGATTCAACATACGTCCTCATCAATCATTCAATTCAATTTATAAATATTAATAATGTGAAAGGCACTTGCAATTTTATACATGCCATCACAGTCAACACAAAGGACAAACCACAATAAACTCAACATCATACAAAATGAAATTAATTCACCTACAATCCATATTCCATTTCATAGGACACTCATGATTAAAAGGTTTTTCTTTCAACAGCCAACATGATGAAGTGCATGGATAAACAACAGAAAAGATTCTTCTTCTAGGTGTTCTTTGGTTGCTTATTTCTTTGCAAGGAAAACTCGGGGAGACCGATATTATGGAATAATGAAAAATGAAAGGCAATCAAATGGTTATTCCTAGGGACTTCTTTAACTTCTCAACTTCTAAATATACTGTTGAGTACGGAAGGAACTCGGAGAAATGTTCTTTGCTTAGATCATTAATAGCCACTGCAAGTTTAGGGATTTCTAGGGTTTCTTCATGGGTCAAAGCCCGAACAAACCTAGCTGGATTTCCTGCCCAAAGCTCACCAGTTGGGATTCTCCTACCTGGAGGAACTACAGAACCAGCTTCAAGGATAGAGTGAGTCTCCACCAAGGAACCTTCCATAAGAATCGAATGTTGTCCAATAATGCACTCTGGTTCAATCGTGCATGATCTCAAGAGACTATAAGCACCAACTGTCACAAACCTCTCAATTGATGTCTCAGCTGGAAGTCCTGTAACATAAAACGAGGAACAGAAATTGACTTGGGCCCTGAGCAACACATGGACAAAATAAAATTCTACAGCATATGAATCATTTTGACTGCACAGCATAAACATTGAAGACGTCTCCAGTTATATAAATGAGGCTGACTTGCAATTAAGCATGGGGAATGGACTTGCAGGTTTAAGGAGCCACACTAGAAAATAAAGGCAGCAAAAGTGGAGCAACCAAACAAACAAGATTCAAGAATGAACCAATTCTTGGCAGTAATAAAAACGGCCTTTTCTGAAAGACATATAACAGCAAGGGCAAGTTGCAAATATCAGATCGCTGAAAATACTAGAAGGCGGGCAAAGAGAACAAGGAACCTTTTAAGGGGTTACAGAAAGGCTTTTTAATCAGTTAATGACCTCTATTATTATAAAGGATAATTATTCGGTATACGGGCGGTGGAAATTTTCAACTCCAAAAAGGGGGTTGAGATTTCCACAGTCCTATTCATTTATTTTTTAATTTTCAAATACAACTTAAGGACACATGGCAAAATCTCAACCCCACTTGTGGAGTAAAAAATTTCCACCACCAGCATACCAAATAACTATCCTATTATAAAACCACTCTTTAAGGGTAATGCAAGTGACCAATCTCACTAAAGCTAATATAAAAGGGAGAAATCACTGTATCTCCACATCCTATACTGGTCGGTTAGAATTTAATAGTTGTTATGGTAATATGGAGACAGATGCTTCATAAAAGACAATACAATAGCTCCTCTGCCTCTATCTATCCCCTAGGGGAGATGATTGAAATGAAAGCTCCAGCAGATAAGGTTGTTGATGAGTTAGAGATCGGCTCAAACATTTATCCACTCTTTAAAATAATTTTACCTATTTTTTGCACCTATGCCCTATCATATAACTAACACATCCTAGCAAATCACACAATAGTATCTGTGCAAATAAAGCAAAGACCACCAATAATATCCCTTAAAATGTGATTAGTTTCTGCACATTTATTGAAAGCCATTAGACCATTGTTATGGACCCGAAAACTGCATTTCTGCTGTTCAAGGCAGCAATTCCAGGAGGACATCATCCTGTAAACTATGTTTTCAGACAAATTTATAATCAATCGTTTAAAAACTCCCACATAACTAGGAATCCGTAAATTGAATCTAAAAAGTGAAGGATGTCCTTCCTTTTGTTGAAATAGGATTAACCTTGGGTAGTCCTAAGCTACTAAACAACTGAACCCACAGCTGCAACCATAAGCCTCACGCTGCAAAATGAAGAACATGGAACAAGGACCATGTTTATAGCAATATAGCTTATAGCAATTCACTTCCCTTGCCTCTGTGGAAGAAAAGACATTTTTTTTTCACATCAATATCTACATTCTATGCAACTGTAAAAACAGCATCATAAATTAACATTTCTTTGACCCTTTTTTCATATACTACTCAGTCTTTCAGTAACAAGTATTGTGACAATGCAAAGCATTGAATAACGAGAATACATTATCCTTCAAGCTATAATCCAATGGACCAACATGTAGACCTCAATGCAATGAATCAAAAGAAAAATGAGGTTACCAATCACAGTAAAGCTCACAATGAAACCTAAATACAAATTGTTCTCTGTCCGACAGTAAGACTCATAAGAATAACTACAAAACCTTTGTCTTTCATTGAGCAAAATAGCTCAGTTTACATTCTACGGATACCAAGAGCTCCTAGGGACCTGAATCTAAATTCTCACTACCAATTTCTCTCATTTTTCAGCTTCATTGAAGCTATTATAGCATAATGTATAGATCCTAATTACTTAAAGCATTAAATACTTTAGCTCGTTCCAAAGTAAATTAACACCAAAACCCAATCTAATTCAAGCTAAAATTTGATTATAAACAAGGCCAAGAAACTCCAAAACCCTAAAATTTCTTTAACAAAGTTTTCTAAAAGAAACCAAAAGAAAGTGAAATGAAAGGATTACCGGTCGGAGAGGACCAAGCGGCGTGAATGACGCAGCGTTCCTGGACATTAGAGCAGAACCCAACGGTGATCTTGTTGAGGTCGCCACGTAGGACGCAACCATTCCACACCGAGGCTCCGTCGTTGACTGTTACTTGACCGGCCAAGACAACGTTGGGGGCAACGTAAGCGTCGACAGCTACCTTAGGGACCCACTGACCGAGAGGGATTATTTTTCTTTGACCCCTGTAGTCCCACTTCACTTGATCCGACGATGGCGAGATCGTTTTGGCAGCCTCCGTGGAGAAACTACGGGAAGCGATGACGTAGCGGCAGCCGGAGAACGCCGAGGCCGCGGCCTTTCTAGAGAAGCGAGCTGCAATAGATGTCGCCATTGTTGATGGTAGAGGGAGAGGAAATTGGATTCGGAGATTCAACACCAGAAATGAGAGAGGTAGAAAAGCCCAAACCCCAAATCAGATTCTCTTATTGGGTTTTCATTAAAGCCCAGAAAAAACTGCCAATTAGCTCAAAAGAAAAATCATCATCAGTTTGTAAATTCTTCAAAGGGTGAATTGTCCCCAAACCTTTCTGAAGTCTCTCTCAAATTTTAAATCGACCGTTAAAAATTAAAACTACTGGCCACTTGAATTAGAAATTAGTAGGATTCGTTTCATCAATGTCATTTAATTGGGATTAAAGAGATTAGTTGTAAACAGATGAGTATCATCAGCTTGAAAAACACCTAATTTTCGTAATTTTTAGAACTCGATCGATAATCAAATCGATTAAGTTACTGATTCGTTAGTTTAATTGATTTAAATGATTCAATTAAATAAATCATTACAAATTTCATTAAAAAAATATTAAAAGCCAATCTTTTTGTTCATACTTATTCGTGACTTAATCAATTTAAAACATTTTTCCATAATGATACCCGACCAACCAATTCTCAATCCACCCTTATTCTTATAACCATGGTAATCCCTTTAAAACACCAACCTCCATCTCTAGTATTTCTTTGCACTACATGAGGTATGAACACTAGCATAGCTTACTCCGACTCTTTATATAGTGTAATTGTTATAATAATAAGGTATAATTAGAGTGATCAAAATTTGATTCGATTTGAAAATATTAAAAAAAATTCAAATTTCAAGTTATTTGAACTATTTGAGTCAACTCAAATATTCGAGTTTTGAGTTCAAATTGAGTTGAATTTTACAATTAGAATAATTCGAATAACAGATTTGTATAAATACCCTTTTTGGTCCCTGTCAAATGTCAAGTTTGAAAATGAGCAAATTGGTCTCTCCCTGCAAAAATTACAAAATAATTCAAAATAATTTTAAAATCCAAAATATTTTTAAAAATTTCAAAATTTATATTTTTAAAAAATTCTAAAATTTCAAAAAAATTCTAAAAATATATAAAGAAAGTTAAAAATTTAAAATTTTCTAGAATAATATTTTAGGAGGTAAATAAGTTAATTAATGATTTAAGTTTATCATACTAAAGTTTTTTTTTTTTTTGCTTTGAAAAAACCTTCAAATATATATGACTTTAAATTTATGTGCTTGAACATGAAATTAATTATATTCTAGCAAGATTTTAATTTCACATGTTTAAATTTTTTTTAATTTAACTCGAACAATTTTACTCGATTCGACTTGACTCGAATTTCATTTCACTAGACTCGATTCGAAAAAATTTTAAATTGAGTTAGGATGATAAAATAGGACTCATCAACGCAATTAACTTGAAATTTTTTCACTCAATTATATCGAACACTCACCCCTAGGCATAATGTCACTCAATGTTTATATTTTTTATCACCAACCTTTCAGGAAAAGTCAAATTATTTTTTTAATGAAAACATTAGTTAAATTTAATTTTTAAATATGACAATCCGCTTGGCAATTCAAATCTACTTCAAAATATTTTTTGAAATTTTTAATTTTAATTTTTACTATTTTTATAATTTTTAAATTATTTATTGATATAAGACAAATAGTGTAATGTTAGCATGAAGTACCGGTTGCCATGGCAATAAGATTAAAATTAATGTTTGAGCCAGCACTTCCATTAATGAAAAAACGACTCAACTCTTTTTGAAAGATTAATGACTAAAATTAATAAAAAAAAAATCAAATTTACAGAAGATATAAAGATTAAAGAATAAATTTAATTTTACATGATTAACAATACTTTTTAAAAAATTATAATTTAATTCTAATATACATTTAACTTTGGAGATATTGAGATGTTGGAGAAAAGAACATGAATCAAGTTGCATTTACTTTTGGACTTTTGGGGCTCTTTTGTATGTATACAATAAAAAAAAAACAACAACAGATACGGGAAGAAGCCTCTCTCAAATTCTTTCGGTTGGGAATTTGATCCCAATTGTCTATTCCTTCAACTGAAAGTGACAAAACATATCCTCCCATTGTTATTTATGTGTTTTTTAGACATTGTTAATAATGTTGGTGATAATTCACTATAGTTCTTCATATCTCAACTATATTTGGACATAGGTATAAAATTATGAAATATGATAACTGTGAACAAATCTATAATAATCCTATATAGATACATATGCTTAATTATCTGGTTTCTGTATTGTTATCCACTGGAATATGGAACGTTTATGCTTGTTTAAACATGCATGGAATAAAAACCAATATGATCTTATCTTAATAGAGCTGTGCAATGCAGCGATGTGATGTTCTTGGTCATGATAAGCGGTAAATATTCAATAATCAGAAATATATATATATATATATATATATTAGATGAAGTTAGACATGATATGATCAAATCTGGTTTTACAAAAGAGAACAAAAACAGTTAATGTCATTATTCATAGCACGTAGCTTAGCACACTTTTTGCTTCACGTTGATAACTACTAAACAAGGCTGAAAAGGATTTGAGCTTATTACCAAAAAATATCTACCTTAACTACTGGTAAACAGATATTTCATATAACTTTTGGACCAATATTATCGATCCTAGCTAAGACTTATACCTTAAGACTATAGGAATCTAGTCAATCTATATATATATATATATAAATATCTATATATAGAACTTATTTTACAGGTATAGAACATAAAGATATAAAGATTTTTGGCTATCTGTGAATGGAGTCTAAGCGTCGAGGATTAAAGAAAAGTAAGGTGATATTCATGTCTCTGTATAAAGCACCCAAGTCATCATCTTCTATACAGTATGGCAACACTAGCTCATCAGCTGCTTCAACAATAATGGCGTCTGCAACAAGTTTCTACGGTGATGCATTTATGGATCATTCAACAACGCTGAAGCACTCTATAGTTGCCTTTGATCATGCTGGAAAGAATTACGACTATGGCGGCATCGAACTGCGCAACTACGATGAAGGCATAGATGATAAGGCTGCGAGTTATATATCGGGAGTCCGACAGCGTTTAAGTTTAGAAAGAGATGATTGATCCATCAACTGTAGAGTTACTCGACCTGCTTTCAAGTATAATATTTTCCGTATGTATTCCACATGCATGTTTTAAAAAAAAAAAAAAAAGAACTTTTTTATCATATACATCTCGTACCTATGTTTGTGTATGAAGAGAATATAACTGTGTTCGAGCATTAATGTTTCAAACAAAACTAAGAATCGAAGCAGTGGCTAGTATCTGTGCATTTTACGTTTTTTTTACTTTCATTGCTTATTGCGAAAAGTTTTTTAAGAGTTGGAAATTAAATTGTATATTTTTATTGTAGTAAAAAATTATTTTTAATTGTTTATATTTTTATAATTTTTAAATAATTAAATTATTTTTATTATTTTCGTCTAAAGTATAATTTTAATTTTATTAATTTAAAATTTTATAAATTTTAAAATTATCTAAATGAAAATTTTTCTATTTTAAAAAGTCGTGTCTCTGCTAGTCTCTAAGCTACGCGACTGTTTAGTCCATTTTCTTTTAACTAACTTTAGCCCAAATTGAGATGAATGGAAATGGGAATTTTAAGTGAAAGTATCAATTTAAAAAAAAAATCTATAGAAAATAATGATATTTTTTTTATATAATATCTGAAATTATTTATAATTTCTCTCTACCTTTAAATAGGAGAATAAACACGCCTAATACGTTTAAATCAACATATTCTTGCATTAACAATAATAATAATGTTAACCGAGTTAAGACTCAATTGACAATAATAATATTTTTTTTCTTTATTTTCCTTTCCTTTTCTCTTCCCACTCCAATTTCAACATATGGTTACAACATATTTTCTCTAATATAGGAAAACTTATTGCATAGACTTTTTTATCACATAAATCATAGGCCGAGCAAATAATATTACTTCATCTTTTTTTGATACATTACAAATTGAGGGAGTGAATATCTCTCTTAATCACTTTGGGTTATTCGCAATTTATTATATTTGATTCCATATCATTTTAGCATGTAAACATAACATCTACTTCAAGTTAGACCTGTTCGTGGGTCAAATGGTCTTGGGGAAAGATTATCTGCCTTTAAATTGACCTAACCCAACTTGATTTTAAATTAAATAATTTTTAAATACTTTATTTTAAATTTAACTATAAAATATATTAATTTTTAAAATAATGGTATAGGAT
Source organism: Gossypium arboreum (assembly GCF_025698485.1). NCBI lineage: Eukaryota > Viridiplantae > Streptophyta > Magnoliopsida > Malvales > Malvaceae > Gossypium > Gossypium arboreum. Next base: position 110,472,393 of record NC_069081.1, on the reverse strand, counting down.
TTTAGGTGAGCTTAGGCCCGAGCCTAATTTTTTTTTAAATTTCGAGCTTTGCCTAACTTGACCCAATGACAAATCTACTCTAGATTAGCTATTTTTTTTTCCCTGTAACGACCTAATTTTCAGTGGTGTCAGAAACGGTGATTTGAGATCACTAAATGCGACAAGTAAGATTGAACAAGATAGTAATTTAATATTTATGAGTCAAGTAAGAATTTAGAAGAATTTGTGAATTGGTGAATTAAAAGAATTTATTAGGTCAAACGGGTCAAAAACGAAGTATTGAGACCTCGAATTTGAAAACCAAGCCATAAATATTTTTAAAAATATTTTTGGAGTGTCATTAAGTTAGTATTAAAGTTTGGTTGGGAAATTTTAACGTTTGGATAGTCAATTAAATAAAAAGAACTAAATTGTAACAAATGCAAAATTTGCTAGAAGGATTAAATAGTTCAAGTGTTAAAAGAAATAAGATTTAAAGGGAAATTAAGCCTAAAAGTGAATGGGCTGGACGGCAAGGGCAAGAAAATCAGCAGAAAAATAAGGGAAATAAGGGTAAAATTGGAAATTTAACAATTTTAACATATAAAATAAGGACAAAATTGAAAAATCTAGAGATCTCTTCATATTTTCTCAGCCAAAACGCCATAGGAGGTCTGGAGAAAGCTGGTTTTTCATATTTTTACATCACGTGAGTTTAATTCTTGCCTTTTCTTGATAATTTTTATGCTTTTATGACTTTTACAATTAGGTCCACTTATAGAATTCATTATTTTTTTATTTGTTGGATGAAATTGGAATTTGCCCTAGCTGAGTAAGGGAATTTTATGATGAATTATTATGAAATTGAAGTTCTAATTTCATATTAAGATGGTTTTATTAAGTGATTTTGATAATAATAAAAAGGGTATTTAGGACCTACTTGTGAAAAAGTTGTGAATTAGAGGTTGGTGTTAGAAATTCAGAATATCAAAGGTCGTAAAATGGTTTATAATGGTAAAATAAAGTGTTAATTGAGAAAAAAATAGTTCAATTGATGGGTGAATTGAGTAGAGACTAAATTGTAAAAACTATAAATTTTGAGGTAAAAGTGCAATTTCAAAAATTAAAGAGCATAAATTATGAAGTAAAATAGAAATGAAATAAATGCTAATGAGTGAAAATATTTTACATTATAAATCAAGAATCCAAAGAATAAGGAGGAAAAAAAAAGTTACGGAATAGTCCCTAAATTTCAATATCTTCTACAAATCAGCCGGGTAAGTTCATATGGTTGAATTTCCATGTTTATTTGTGAATGAATGAATGATATAATGTGTTATTATATATGAATTTATTGTGAGATTGTGAAAATTATGTTAAAATGGAAGAATAAAGGTGGAAATTCAAATTAGGAAAAACGAAGGATTGTGTACGTTCATATCGTAACATGTGATAAATTGACGGATAAGACCATGGTTGATCCATGGAAAAGTTTGAAACCTAAGGTATGGTATTAACCATACTGAGTTGTGAAACGTAGGTATGGTATTATCCATACTGAGTTAAGAAACGTAAGTATGACATTTCCTATCTAGAAATGTGAAATGTAGGTATGATATTTCAATGAGGAAAACCATATTGAGTTGTGAATCGTGGCACTAAGCAATGACGCACTCAATTTCGTAAGACGTTTCCTAATTTGATAATAAGTAATATATGAGGTGTGAACTAAAATGAAAAAGGACCGTATAGTTGCTAATGTTGAGCTCAATTATGTGAAGTATTATAACAATAGCTGTGGATGGAAGGGAATTTTAGTAAATGTTTTGTTATTGTTTGGAAATATTATGTTTGGTAAGCATTACTTTCAACTCTATGAACTTACTAAGCTTCAATAAGCTTACTTGTGTGTCTTTGATGTCTTTATGTAGATTGAATTGAAGTGAAGTTGTAGATCGGATCATTACAACAAGGCACACTATCCAGATCAATTCCCATAGCTTTTGTTTTATGTTTAAAGATTTATATGGCATGTATAGAGTTCAAATGAAATGAAGTAAAGATGTTATAAACTAGTTAACAATATTTTACACTAAAACAGTTTTTGGTTAGTAGTAGTTCGAATTTGAAAATTCACTATAAACTATGGAAATCTAATTAGAGGTTTAATAAGATATGAAATTAAAGCCTATTGAATCTAGTTTCACATAGAAGAAATGGTGTAACAAAAGACTTTCATATTATGAGATACTTGAATTTTTGTGAGACAAGGTCAGAGTGATTTTGAGCTCCCGTGTTCTGACTTTGGAAAATTATTAGAAATCGTTCAAAAATAATTATGGGTTATAATTTATATGATTAAAATTCTTAATGAGTCTAGTTTCAAAAGAAGCAAATGGGAATATCACTTGAATTACATACGATATGATAATTAATTTTTAGTAAAGAAAGGTTGAAGTTGTCAAACAGCAAAACAGAGGTAACTTTGAAGAATAAACTGTACTTATTGGCTAATCCATAAATTCTGAAAATTTTATGATAGAAAGATATATGAGTCTAGTTTCAAATTATTTTTATGGATCTTAATTCAGAATTCTGTAGCTTAAGATATAAATAATTTAGTAACTATGACTCGAGTGGACAGCTTTGATATGAATATAAGTAAATAATGGAATTTATGGGTAATTATTCCATAAACTTCGATAACATCTTATAACCCTGTTCTGGCGACGGATGTAGATTAGGGGTGTTACATTTATTGACAATAGAGCTTTGATTTAGTTGATTCCCAGAACGAATGTGATGTGTAAAGTGTCTAGAAATACATGTCATATAAATATGTGATAGTGCGATGTGAATGATCCGATCTAACTGTTAATTTTTGTTATAGATTGTAAAGATGTCTGATAGACCGGAGGGTGCTGGTCAAGAAGAGAAAGTTAATAGTAGAATACAGACTTCTGAGTAGGGAACAAGTAGTAATGTTTCTATTTCTTTGATGAGAGAGGAAGAACTTAAAAATATGATTTACGGGTTAATGAATCAGTGATATAGTGAAACAATACAAGGATGAAGTCAGGCACAACAACCTCCTCTTCCCCATACTGTACCACCAGTTACAACCCCGGTTGCTCTTCCTTTAATAGATGAATCTAGCAAAAGAACACCGATTGAGAAACTAAAAAATTTCGAAGCTGAAGAATTTTGAGGGGGATCGGACGATGATACAGTTAAAGCAGAGTATCGGTTAAAGAGTTTGGAAAGAGTTTTTAAACAGATGATGTGTTCTTCAGAGGACTATCTGAGGTGTGCAGTTTCACTATTGAAAGAAGAAGCGTATAATTGGTGGGAAACCATTGAGGCAGTGATATCTGTAGATAAACTTACCTAGGAATTCTTCCAAAATGAGTTTAAAAAGAAGTATGTAGGAAACAGATATTTAGATAAGAAGAATAAGGAATTTCTTGATCTTCGACAAGGGAATAAAACAGTGACTGAATATGAAAGAGAATTTGTGTATCTCAGTAGATATGCTCGGGATGTTGTACCGACAGAGGAAGAAATGTGCATTAGATTCGAAGAAGGGCTTAATGATGAAATTAGAATAATGATTGGAGGCACAGTGATTCGAGAATTTGTGGTTTTGTCTGATCGAGCTCAAAAGATGGAAGAAGTGTATAACAGAAAGATGCAAAGAGAAAGAAGAGGTAAAAAAGTATACAAAAGAAGTTTCTTTAGACCAATTTCAACTTTTTCGACTAAAAAGTTCAGAAATGATTCTATTCGACTTGTTACAATTCCGGAACGATCGAATAAAAGTAAAATAACTCAACGAGATGTCAGAGTAACTAATAAACCAATAGCTAGTGCTAGTAGTGTATAAAATATTCCGAGACCTAGATCAAAAATTGTGGTAGATTTCATATTAGTGAATGTTGGGGAAGAACCGGAGCTTGTTATAGATGTGGTGAAACTGATCATTTTATTTGAGACTGTCCTCAATTGTTAAAAGAAGATAGAGAACAAGGTGAGAAGCAAGAAAATACTTCTTAGAAAATTAAGCGTTCGGGTCAAAGCGGTCTTTGCTAGAAGCTGCTGGTTCAGAATGAGAAGATACTGACCCGATCGAAGCGAGGGCACTGCAAGTATATATGCTATCAAGGCAAGGGAAGAAACTTCGCTTGGATGTGATAGCTAGTATTTTCTATTTTTTTAATGATTCTGAGTATGTTTTAATTAATCCTGGATCTACGCATTCATATATTTGCACTGCATTAGTGTCAGAAAAGAAAATGACTGTTGAGTCCACTGACCTTGATGTGCAAGTCACTAATCCGCTAGGGCAAAGTGTGTTACTTAATTTAATTTGGGACTATCCTCAATTGTTAAAAGAAGATAGAGAACAAGGTGAGAAGCAAGAAAATACTCCTCAAAAAAGTAAACGTTCGGGTCAAGCGGTCTTTCTTTGGGCTAACTTGGTTCGAGAATGAGAATCTTGTGGCGATCGAAACAAGGGCACTGCAAGTATATATGCTATCAAGGGCAGGGAAGAAGCTTACACTCCGGATGTGATAGCTAATATTTTCTATTTTTTAATGATTGGTGTATGTTTTAATTGATCACGGATCTACGCATTCATATATTTACCTTTGCATTAGTGTCGAGAAAAAGAAAATGACTATTGAGTCCACTGACCTTGATGTGCAAGTTACTAATCCGCTAAGGCAAAGTGTGTTAGTTAATTTAATATGTCGAAATTTTCTACTAAAAATATTAAATTAACTAACACACTTTGCCCTAGCGAATTAGTGACTTTGTATTTTCAGTGGATAATTCCGACATATTAAATTAACTAACACACTTTGCCTTAGCAGATTAGTGACTTGCACATCAAGGTCAGTGGACTCAACAGTCATTTTCTTTTCTGATACTAATGTAGTGCAAATATATGGATGCGTAGATCTAGGATCAATTAAAGCATACACAGAGTCATTAAAAAAATAGAAAATACTAGCTATCACATTTGGAGCGAAGTTTTTCCTTGCCTTGATAGCATATATACTAAGGCAGTGCCTTTGTTTCGATTAGGTCACAGATTCTCATTCTCTAACCAAGAATCTAGCAAAGACTGCTGACCTGAACGCTTACTTTTCTCGAGGAGTATTTTTTGCTTCTCACCTTGTTCTCTATCTTCTTTTAACAATTGAAGATTCCAAATAAAATGATCTGGCCCACCACATCTATAACAAGCTTTGGTTCCTCCCCAACATTCACCAATATGAAATTTACCACAATTTTGCATCTAGGTCTCAAAATATTTTGCATACTACTAGCATTAGCTACTGGTTTATTAGTTACTCGACATCTCGTTGAGTTGTTTTTCTTTTATTCGATCGTTCAAATTGTAACAGTCGACTAGAATCATCTCCGAACTTTTTAATGTAAAAAGTTGAAATTTGTCTAAAGAAACTTCTTTGTATACTTCTTTACCTCTTCTTTCTCTTTGCATCTTTCTCGTTATACACTTCTTCCATCTTTTGAGCTCGATCGATACAAAACCACAAATTCTCGAATCACTGTGCCTCCAATCATCATTCTGATTTCATCATTAAGCCCTTTTTCGAATCTAATACACATTTCTTCCTCTATCGGTACAACATCCCGAGCATATCTATTGAGATACACAAATTCTCTTTCATATTCGCCATCGTTTTATTCCCTTGTCTAAATATATCCAGACAACATCCCTATTCTTCTTATCTAAATATCTGCTTTCCCACATACTTCTTTTTAAACTCGTTTTGGAAGAATTCCCTGTAAGTTTATCTATAGATATCATCGCCTCAATGGTTTCCCACCAATTATACGCTTCTTCTTTCAATAGTGAAACCGCACACCTCTCGATAGTCCTCCAAGAACACATCATCTGCTTAAAAATTCTCTCCAAACTCTTTAACCAATACTGCTTTAATCGGATCATCGCTTGATCCCCTTAAAATTCTTCACTTCAAATTTTGAGTTTCTCAATCGGTGTTCTTTTGCTAGATTCATCTATTAAAGGAAGAGCAACCGGTTGTAAATCGTGGTACAAGAGGGAAGAGGAGGTTGTTGTGCTCGACTTCTTTCTTGTATTGTTTCACTATACCACCGATTCATTAACCCGTAAATCATATTTTTAAGTTTTTCTCTCTCATCAAAGAAATCGAATATTACTACTTGTTCCTCGCTTCGTAAGTCTATATTCTACTATTAACTTTCTTCTTGACCAGCACCTCCGGTCTATCGACATCTTTACAATCTATAACAAAATTAATAGTTAGATCGAATCATTCTCAACGAGATGTCGAGTAACTAATAAACCAATAGCTAGTGCTAGTAGTGTATAAAATATTCCGAGACCTAGATCAAAAATTGTGGTAGATTTCATATTAGTGAATGTTGGGGAAGAACCGGAGCTTGTTATAGATGTGGTGAAACTGATCATTTTATTTGAGACTGTCCTCAATTGTTAAAAGAAGATAGAGAACAAGGTGAGAAGCAAGAAAATACTTCTTAGAAAATTAAACGTTCGGGTCAAAGCAGTGCTGCTAGAACTGCTGGTTCAGGAATGAGAGATACTGCAGCCCGATCAGAAACAGGGGCACCTGCAAGTATATATGCTATCCGGGCAAGGGAAGAAACTTCTGCTTCAGATGTGATAGCTAGTATTTTCTATTTTTTTAATGATTCTGAGTATGTTTTAATTAATCCTGGATCTACGCATTCATATATTTGCACTGCATTAGTGTCAGAAAAGAAAATGACTGTTGAGTCCACTGACCTTGATGTGCAAGTCACTAATCCGCTAGGGCAAAGTGTGTTACTTAATTTAATTTGGGACTATCCTCAATTGTTAAAGAAGATAGAGAACAAGGTGAAGCAAGAAAATACTCCTCAAAAAGTAAGCGTTAGGTCAAGCGGTCTTCTTTGGGCTAGCGGTTCGAGAATGAGAATCATGGCAGATCGAAACAAGGGCACCTGCAAGTATATATGCTATCCGGGCAAGGGAAGAAGCTTCTGCTCCAGATGTGATAGCTAATATTTTCTATTTTTTTAATGATTCAGTGTATGTTTTAATTGATCCTGGATCTACGCATTCATATATTTGCACTGCATTAGTGTCAGAAAAGAAAATGACTATTGAGTCCACTGACCTTGATGTGCAAGTTACTAATCCGCTAAGGCAAAGTGTGTTAGTTAATTTAATATGTCGAAATTTTCTACTAAAAATATTAAATTAACTAACACACTTTGCCCTAGCGTAATTAGTGACTTTGTATTTTCGATGGATAATTAGACATATTAAATTAACTAACACACTTTGCCTTAGCAGATTAGTGACTTGCACATCAAGGTCAATGGACTCAATAGGTCATTTTCTTTTCTGATACTAATGTAGTGCAAATATATGGATGCGTAGATCTAGGATCAATTAAAGCATACACAGAGTCATTAAAAAAATAGAAAATACTAGCTATCACATTTGGAGAAGTTTTTCCTTGCCTTGATAGCATAAGGCAGTGCCTTTGTTTCGATTAGGTCAGCAGATCTCTCATTTCGAACCAAGAAATTCTAGCAAAGACCGCTTTGACCTGAACGTTTACTTTTCTGAGGAGTATTTTCTTGCTTCTCACCTTGTTCTCTATCTTCTTTTAACAATTGAAGACAGTCCCAAATAAAATGATCAGTTCCACCACATCTATAACAAGCTTTGGTTCCTCCCCAACATTCACCAATATGAAATTTACCACAATTTTTGCATCTAGGTCTCAAAATATTTTGCATACTACTAGCATTAGCTACTGGTTTATTAGTTACTCTGACATCTCGTTGAGTTGTTTTTCTTTTATTCGATCGTTCCGAAATTGTAACAGGTCGACTAGAATCATCTCTGAACTTTTTAGCCGAAAAAGTTGAAATTTGTCTAAAGAAACTTCTTTTGTATACTTCTTTACCTCTTCTTTCTCTTTGCATCTTTCTGTTATACACTTCTTCCATCTTTTGAGCTCGATCAGACAAAACCACAAATTCTCGAATCACTGTGCCTCCAATCATCATTCTGATTTCATCATTAAGCCCTTTTTCGAATCTAATACACATTTCTTCCTCTATCGGTACAACATCCCGAGCATATCTATTGAGATACACAAATTCTCTTTCATATTCAGTTACTGTTTTATTCCCTTGTCTAAATATCGGTACAACATCCCTATTCTTCTTATCTAAATATCTGTTTCCCACATACTTCTTTTTAAACTCGTTTTGGAAGAATTCCCAGGTAAGTTTATCTATAGATATCACTGCCTCAATGGTTTCCCACCAATTATACGTTTCTTCTTTCAATAGTGAAACTGCACACCTCAGATAGTCCTCCGAAGAACACATCATCTGTTTAAAAATTCTCTCCAAACTCTTTAACCAATACTCTGCTTTAACTGGATCATCGTTTGATCCCCCTTAAAATTCTTCAGCTTCGAAATTTTTGAGTTTCTCAATCGGTGTTCTTTTGCTAGATTCATCTATTAAAGGAAGAGCAACCGGGGTTGTAACTGGTGGTACAGTAGGGGGAAGAGGAGGTTGTTGTGCCTGACTTCTTTCTTGTATTGTTTCACTATACCACTGATTCATTAACCCGTAAATCATATTTTTAAGTTTTTCCTCTCTCATCAAAGAAATCGTAACATTACTACTTGTTCCCTGCTCAGAAGTCTATATTCTACTATTAACTTCCTCTTCTTGACCAGCACCCTCGGGTCTATCAGACATCTTTACAATCTATAACAAAAATTAATAGTTAGATCGAATCATTCACATCACACTATCACATATTTATATGGCATGTATTTCTAGACACTTTACACATCACATTTGTTTCGGGAATCAACTAAATCAAAGATCTGATACAAATAAATGCAACACCCCTAACCTACATCTGTCGCCGGAACAGGGTTATAAGATGTTATCGAAGTTTACGGAATAATTACATAAATTCCATTATTTACTTATATTCACATCAAAGTTGTCCACTCGAGTCATAGTCACTAAATTATTTATATATTAAGCTACAGAATTCTAAATTAAGATCCATAAAAATAATTTGAAACAAGACTCATATATCTTTCTACCATAAATTTTTCAGAATTTATGGATTAGCCAATAAGTACAGTTTATTCTTCAAAGTTACTTCTGTTCTACTGTTTGACAGCTTCAACCTTTCTTTACTAAAAATTGATTATCTTATCATACGTAATTCAAGTGATGTTCCCATTTTCTTTTTTTGAAACTAGACTCATTAAGGATTTTAATCATATAAATTATAACCCATCCAAAGTCAGAACAGGGGAGCTCGAAATCACTCTGACCTTGTCTCACATAAATTCAAGTATCTCATAATATGAAAGTCTTTTGCTTACACCATTTCTTCTATGTGAAACTAGATTCAATAGGATTTAATTTCATATCTTATTCAACCTGTAATTATATTTTTATAATTTATGGTGAATTTTCAAATTCGAACTACTACTACTAACCAAAAACTGTTTTAGTGTAAAATATTGTTAACTAGTTTATAACATCTTTACTTCATTTCATTTAAACTCTATACATGCCATATAAATATTTAAACATAAAACAAAAGCTATCGGAATTGATCTGGATAGTGTGCCTTGTTGTAATGATCCGATCTACAACTTCACTTCAATTCAATCTACATAAAGACATCAAAGACACACAAGTAAGCTTATTGAAGCTTAGTAAGTTCATAGAGTTGAAAGTAATGCTTACCAAACATAATATTTCCAAACAATAACAAAACATTTACTAAAATTCCCTTCCATCCACAGCTATTGTTATAATGCTTCACATAATTGAGCTAAACATTAGCAACTATACGGTCCTTTTTCATTTTAGTTCACACCTCATATATTACTTATTATCAAATTAGGAAACGTCTTACGAAATTGAGTGCGTCATTGCTTAGTGCCACGATTCACAACTCAATATGGTTTTCCTCATTGAAATATCATACCTACATTTCACAGCTCGGTATAGGAAATGTCATACTTACGTTTCTTAACTCAGTATGGATAATACCATACCTATGTTTCACAACTCAGTATGGTTAATACCATACCTTAGGTTTCAAACTTTTCCATGGATCAACCATGGTCTTATCCGTCAATTTATCACATGTTACGATATGAACGTACACAATCCTTCGTTTTTCCTAATTTGAATTTCCACATTTATTCTTCCATTTTAACATAATTTTCACAATCTCACAATAAATTCATATATAATAACACATTATATCATTCATTCATTCACAAATAAACATGGAAATTCAACCATATGAACTTACCCGATTGATTTGTAGAATATATTGAAATTTAAGGACTATTCTATAACTTATTCTTTTCCTCGTTCTTCTTTGGATTCTTAATCTATAATGTAAAATATTTTCACTCATTAACATTTATTTAATTTCTATTTTACTTCATAATTTATGCTTTTCAATTTTCAAAATTGCACTTTTACCTCAAAATTCACCCATCAATTGAACTAATTTTTCTCAATTAACAATTTATTTTATCATTAAAAATATTTCACGACCTTTTATATTCTGAATTTAAACACCAACCTCTAATTCACAACTTTTTCACAATTAGATCCTAAATACCCTTTTTATCAAAATCACTTAATAAAACCACCTTAATATGAAATTAGAACTTCAATTTCATAATAATTCATCATAAAATTTCCTTACTCAGCCAGGGTAACTTCCAATTTCACCCACCAAATCAAAAACTAATGAATTCTATAACTGGACCTAATTGTAAAAGTCATAAAAACATAAAAATTATCAAGAAAAAGGCAAGAATTAAACTCACATGATGTAAAAATATGAAAAAAAAAATCTTTCTCCAGCGTTTTGGCTGAGAAAATATGAAGAGATCTCTAAATTTTTTAATTTTGTCCTTATTTTATATGTTAAAATTGCAAAACCCTTATTTTTCTGCTGATTTTCTTGCCCTTGCCATCCGGCCCATTCATTTTTAGGCTTAATTTCCCTTTAATTCATATTTCTTTTAATACTTGAGCTATTTAATCTTTCTAGCAAATTTTGCATTTGTTACAATTTAATCTTTTTTATTTAATTGACTACCCAAACGTTAAAATTTCTCAACCAAACTTTAATACTAACTTAATGACACTCCATAAATATTTTAAAAATATTTATGGCCCAGTTTTCAAATTCTAGGTCTCGATAACTCGTTTTTGACCCGTTTGACCTAATAAATTTTTTTAATTCACCAAATTCATCAATTCACAAATTCTTCTAAATTCTGACTTGACTCATAAATATTAAATTACTATCTTGTTCAATCTTACTTTTCAGATTTAGTGATCTTAAATCACCGTTTCTGACACCACTGAAAATTAAGCCGTTACATTCCTTAATAACAATTAATGACAAAAAAAGAAAAAAAATTCACCAATTTATTTCATTTCAATCTTAAGCTTTTCTCTCTTTTTAGAATAGTCCATACCCAACTCATCCCAATTGAGATTATCACTGTCTACAATTTATTTTCTTGAAAATTACAAGAATGAATCTGGTAAACAAATCATATTTTTTAACCTACAATTAACCATAAATGTCTTCAACAACATTTTATTGGTTACCCTAAGAGCATACTCAATTGAAGAAAATTATGCCAAATTGGAAAGTTTAAATGTGAGTTTGACATTTAAGCAAAACATTCACTCTAGGTCATCCATGATTTTTTATTCCTCTATTAACAAAGAAAAGAAAAACCCTTCACTAATCTCTCTATCTTTTTTTTTTCTCTCTCTTTTCAGAAATGCTTTTATGGAAGAATATTATGTCAAAATAAAAAGTAAGTTCAAATGCCATTTTGACATGAAAGCATAAGGCCATCAAACTTTTTTTTACCATAATAGCAATTAATGACCAAAAAAAAAAAAAACTTTCACTAATATGTTTCATCTCAATCTTCTACCTATCTCCCTTTTTCCAGAAAGGCCTCCATGTCTTCTTCCCTAACTCATCCCACTTCAATTTAAAATCATCAATGTCATTTTTTGTTAACCTAGCTAACAGTTAACTACAAAAGTCTTTGGTATTATTTTATTGTTTACCCTAGCAGCAACACACCAGTTGAAAAACATTACGCCAAATTGAAATGTAAGTTTAAATGGTTTATTGATCTTGTTGTTAGAATCCAATTCCGATATATCCTTCGATGTACCCTTGCAACTGTTGCAACTATTGAACCACGATCTATCAGAGAAATTGTAAAACGAATCACACGGCGCATACGGGTTGGATTTGTTGGTGGCATTGGCGTTGATGTTACATATGACGATGATGGGTTTAAATTGAAGTGGTATGAATTGAGGAAGCGTACATGGATGCTTTTCTGAAAAGAGAGAAAGACAAAAGATTGAGATGAAACAGACCGATAAAAGGTTTTTCTTTTTCTCATTTTTTGTTGTTAATTGTCATTAGGGTAAAAAAATAATGAATGTCTTGGATGTTATGCTTACATGTCAAAATGATATAGAATCAAATATGATGTGGATTAATATTATTGGTTGGGTCTATGGTCTATGTGGTAGGAAGTGCCCAACAAATAAAATTAAGGAAAAAAAACCTCCAATGGCTTGTTTCAACTTAATCTTTTGCCTTTCTCTCTTTCCAAAACAAACCTCCGTGTCTTCTTCCCTCATCTCATACCACTTCAATTTGAACCCATCACTGGCATTTTCTTTGCCCTACCCAGTAATCAATTGATTACATTTGGTGCTTTTAAACGAAAGAGAAGGGTAAAAAAAGCGATGGTGATGTGTTTAAATTGAAGCAGGGTGAGTTGCAAAAAAGGCAAAAGAAGCTTTTTTGGAAAGAGAGAGAAAAGATGAAACTGAGTTGTAGCAAATCGGTGATGGTTTTTGTTTCACTTGTTGTCGTTAATTGTTATTATTCTTACATGATAGAATTAAGGATGAAAAATTCCTATAATTGATTTTTTTTGAAATTCTTTTGGATGGTGGGTATAGAGTGATTATAGTAATTATTTGTCCCTACTCATTTTATTCTACTATATAAAATTATCATTTAATCTTTATATTTAAACTATTAAAAGGGTAAAAATATAATAATGTAATATAAAACAAAACCATATATATTTTATGTTTAAATTTTTTTTGAAGAATAATATTTAAATTTACTTGACTTTAAAAAGATTGAAAATATTAAAGATAAATAGAAAGTTTAAATTGAATCTAAGAGAGGTGGGGTGGGGCGGAAATAGATGCATCCAATATTCATAGAGATGATAGTGATTTTTAAGATTATATATCTTAATGGAGCGAGACAAGTGATGGAGCAAAATGTGCCAATTGTAGAAGGATAGTGGATTTAACAGTATTCACCCTCGCTTCACTCCATTGCCATCCCTAGACAAAATGATATGAAATCAAATATGGGCCTATGCATATAACAAAAAATGGGCTTATGTAATGTAAAAGTACCGTAGAGAGTTAGATTATATTTTGCATTCTTTTACTTAAAAAATTGACAAATTAGATCAAAAAGAAAGCTGATCCTTCGATTAAAAGTTCCATCCATTTCTATTGTTAAGTAATGATGTTGCTAATAAAGTAAGTCGGCAACAACACGAGGCATGTCATACATAACTCATGCTGATGTGGTATTTTGCCATATCAATAAATATTTAATTTAATTTTTTTTGTAATTATTTGAAAAATCAAGTCCAAGACCTAAACAACCAATTTTCCAAGTTCATTATGGACATGGTTTTTCAAATAATTATTAAGAAGTAAATATATTTCAGGATTTTTAAATGTTTTAAATATTGGCTAACGTCATGTCAACATGACTACATGAGATATATATTGCATGACACATGTCATTGTCTGGTAGCATCATCAACCGTCATCACTTAATGACTGAAATAGATGAAATTTTTAACAGAATGACTAGTTTACTCTTTGATCTAATATACAAAGACTAATTTACTCATTTTTCAAGTAGACAAAGCACAATGTAATTTAATCCTTAATACAAAAGCTTCCATAATATTTCAACAACTATGTAATAAATTTTCTCATTAAACTATACATGGAAAGTAATGTTATATGGAAATAAACTTTTGGTAATTGAAATAAAAAGAAATCCCATTCCAAATCAAGCCAGGTAATTACTTGCAATTTTTATCCAAATAAGCAGCAAAAGCAAAGAAATTTCATAAATTTCCATATGTCGAATTACATAATAGGATAATTGTGTATAATAATTTGTGATTCTGATTTTCTTTTCTTTTTCTTGGGTAGAAATTTGTCATTATGATCCATTCTTAGCAATTATGGTCGAATTTAGGTAACTCTTAATCATTATTGCCAAATTGTCCAAATCTATAATTTCACTCTCAAATTTAGAATTTTTTTAGAAACAGTGTTAATAATTTTTGAGAATTAGATCAAATTAATATTTCATGTATAAATACACAAAATTAAAGTTCATACATAAAATTGCATATTTATAATAATGAAACTATAAAAAACATATTATTTAATAAATTTAAAAAAAATGGCTGAGAAAAAAAAGATAAAAATTTTAATCTTTTAGACAAATGGCAAGGTAGCTATTAACCAAAGCTGAAATGTCACCAGAGTTAGGGATTTATGAGTTACAAATACAAAATGACTATATAAATAAATAGAAAATGCACGGTTCTTTCATATACCCATTAAATAATAAAATAGAATTATTTTATATAACTTAGAATTCTCAAAATTCAAGTTTTGGGAATTATTTATTTATTAATTTAATCTATTAGTTTAAAGAAAATATGCAAAAACCAAAATTGAACTGAGAATAAATTCTGTAATTGGCCTCTCTGAGTAAAGGGGTAATTTTTCTTCCATTTTCTTTGCATTTCAGTATGCGCTTATTGTTTTGCTTTGCATGTATTTCTCTTGGAATTTTTATTCCAGGCATTGATGTATTTCAGTCACTCAAATCTCAGTTATGAGCTTTGAATATACAATGTTTGATTCATTCGAGAAGCATGCATTATTGTTTCCTTGTTCATTCTTATTACTTGAGTTGCAAAGCGGCAAAACTTGGTGTCATATAGTGGACTCAACAACCACTAGCATGGGAAAATCCTAAATTTCTTATAAAATTTCAATTTTTTTTATTATTATTGGTATCTTTTCTGATGTTGTGTTGTTTCGACAAATTCAGATAACTAAAGAAGGAAATAGAAAGGAGTTAGAGTCAGCTCGAGAGTTACTCGTAAAACTAGTGTCGAAACCACCCTTTTTCAAACGTTTTTAAAATTTTAAATTTAATGAAAATACGGAGGAATCGACTTTTTGAAAATAAAATGTAGAGTCGCCACCGATCCTTTGGTTTTGGTGTGATCGGGTCACCTAAGAATTTGGTTATTTTAATAGAACATTTTTGGTTTACTAAAACAACGATTCTAGTCTACGAAAATATGAGAAAACGGGCTCGGGAGTCAGTTACACATGAGGAAGGATTAGCACCCTCATTACGCCTAAAATTGGTACCAAACCGATTAAATACTGTCCTTATGTCTAAAATTAAAAATGTTTTTGAAATGTGGTTCTTGTTAATAACATTTGAATAACCCAAGTTGGTTGCCAAAAATCTTCTTGTTTCGACGTCCGAAAGCTTATAATTTGAAAATTACAAAAGGATGCCCAACTATTTGGTCCAAAGAAAAATCGAAACCCGGCACAGTAGGGCACGATTCCTCGAATTTCCAAACATTGAACATTGCCTTGCCTTAGAAAATGCGAGTGAAATTCTGAAGTTATATTCGATTATTTTGAACAAACGGGAAATTGCAACCCAGCACGATAGGGCACTATTCACCGAATTGCCAAACATCGAACATTTCTTTCGTTTTAAAGGGTTTTTAGAAAACGTGAGTGAAATTTCGAAGGAATCTTCGATTGTTTTGAAAAAACGAGAAATCACAACCTAACACATTAGGGCACGATTCCCGAATTATCAAACACCGAGTATTGTCTTCGTTTTGGAAGGTTTTTAATAAACACGAGTGAAAACCTAAAGGAATATTCGATTATTTTGAACAAACGAGAAATCACAACCCAGCACGATAGGGCATGATTCTCGAATTATCAAACACCGAGTATTGCTTTCGTTTTAAAGGATTTTTAGAAGAAATGAGTGAAATCTTGAAGGGATATTTGATTATTTTAAGCAAACGGGAAATTGCAACCCAACACGTTAGGGCACTATTCCGCGAATTACCAAATATCGCATATCGCCTTTGTTTAAGGGATTTTTAATAATTGTGAAACTAGCTTAAAACGCATTAATTCGATTTGAAATAAGACGAAATTAACCATAAAATTTGGGTTTTATAAAACTACATTTCAAAAGTCAAGTAAAAAACGATGAATGGGGTAATGGACATGTATGAGATACGATCAACTAACAAACTAATAATTAAATATAGCTAACCTAAAAAATGCAACCCGATTACAATAATGCATGGTGAATAATTGATATAATAATACAATGACGAAAATGATAACAATCACACAAGCAAAACAATACATACAATAATATGCCACAATAATGTACATAGCATGATATAGAATAACCAATGCAAGATATAAAAACAACATAGCAATTAGAAGCCAATGTGCTATAAAATGGTTTTAAAATAATAACGGATAAATGGACCCATATATATAGGTTGAAAAATTTGCAAGAAAACTAGGGATAGCTATATGATTTTAAGAATAGATATTATTATAGAATAAAAATTTGAATCAAATTGCATGTAAAATATTTTAGACACAAATTCATTTAAAAGTTGACACAGTACATAATAATTTAAATAATATATGTGCAAAAGAATAAAAAGGATACAAGACGAGACATAACGCACAAAATAGATTTAAAAGACGTATGTACATGTATAAAATAGTATTTAAATGTGAAATTTTAAACCAAAACAATATGTAGTAAAATGTGTTTTTTTAAAAAAGGTGACTTATGTACGTAAAGGAATATATATATATATATATATATATATATATATATAGAAAATTTAAGAGAATTCATAAAATAACTTTAGTATGGGACTAAATATGTACATAGAACTAAATTGTTAACCATTTAGGAACAAATATACATGAAACATTTGAACAAGTGTTACATAAATACTTTAAATAATATAGTATAAAAAGAACTACAAAATGGTGGTGAAAAATATGTGAAAAGGTTATTGAAATAGTTCAACAAATATCTAAAAATATTAAGCACTTTAAAGTAACAAATATTACAAATTACAAATTACAAACCTTGATTTAAAAAATGTACATGAAACATGTATAGAATATTTAAAGAAATATCATATAAGCATCGAAATAACATGATAAAAAGAACCTTGAACTCATTACACAAAGAAGACTATAGGCATAAAATCATGGATCTAATAAAGTATATAGATCAAATATATGTACCAATATATATAAGTAATTAATCAAAATATTATATAAAAGCGCTAAAATAATTTAACATGAAAAGAATTTTAAAAGCGATGATTTTACAAACAAAATAAAGTTTTCAAATGAACTCAACGCATATACACACGTATATAAAAATATTAGGAACTTTAAAAGAGTAAGCATTACGATTCCAAAACTCAATTACATGTACAAATATATATTATCTAAAAGATTATTGTACAAGAATGCTAAAATAATCCAAATAAAAATCTTCAAAAACAAATGTACAAATATAACCAAACAAAATGATTAAAATAGATCGGTATAGAAATATTAAATATGTTTAAAAGGTAAGTTATACAAATAGAAAACTAAAATAAAAATGAATTAAAATAAGATGAATAGTTTATAAATAAAAAATCGAAAATTGGATCAATAAATAATCCGTGCAAATATGTAGGAACTAGAAATAGAAATATCCCTTAGACCAAAACGCTGTGCTGAGCAACGGACTAAAACGAAAATACATGCAAATTAAAGAGCTAATTTAAAAAAAGAAAAAAAAGGTTCGATTGAATGCACTCGCAAAAGGGGAGGACCTATGGCACAAATTTCCCATTCAGAACAAAAGGGCGCAGATCCGGCCTGCCCATCGGGTCAACGCGCGGACCCTTACCCATCCAAACAGCGCCATTTTATGTTGTATATAAGGAAAGGAAACCCTAAAAAAGATCACTTGGCCATTTGAAAAGGAAACAATAGATCCTAAAGCCCCTTTCCCCTCTCATTCGGTCGAACTCTAATGTCATCGTGCAAACACCGATCCTGTGTTTCATCGGCGTTAACGCCTCCACCTCCACCATGGTACTTGACCCGAGTTACGGGAAAACGAGAGGACACTTCCTTTGGTTCGATATCCAAGTCAAAAAATGGTCTCCGAAGATCGAAACCGCTGGTAAGTATCTCTGAAAACTCTCATTTGCTTGTTTTCAACGAGAAATATTAAAAGCAAAATAGGAATAGGTAGACTATGAATGGAAATCACATTCTAGTATTGGTTGCTTTTGTATTCAATATGCGTTTTTTTGTGCCTATAAAAAAGAACCCCCTTACAATCAAAAATCAAAAAGGCTTTATAGCCGAAATCAAAATGAAAATAAAAATAAAAATAAAATACAATTTTCTTTTTCTGTCCTATTTGCTGCTGTCGGTCTCGTTTGTTTGTAGGTACGGAGAAGGCCAGCTGGCATGCGGTGCTGTGTACAGAGGTATGGAGAGGCCTTGGAGGCTGCTGGAGGCTTGTTGCGGCGCAAGGGAAACCCTAGGGTTTCTGTTGGTGTTATAATTTTGGGCCATTCGGGCCTTGTATTTTTTGGGCTAATGTTTGGGTTATAATGTTTGGATTTTATATTTTGGCTTATTTTTTTTGTATTTTCATTTTGTTTTTATTTTCATACGGGCCCGGGTATAATTGGGGCCTTACAGCTGCCCCTCTTTGCTCATTGTCGTGTAACGAGAATGGAGCAAAGTCTATAAAAAGGACCAAATTTGCCCGGTTTGGCTAAGTCTTAAAGTCTTGATCCTCTTCTTCCCTAAAGTATTCTGATGTCTTCAGGAGTGTCAAATTGGTTATCTTCAACTTGCTTCTTGAAAACTCGGGAACACCAATCTGTTATTTTCGATCTGCTATTTGCCAATACAGAGATGCCAAATCTGTCATCTTCGATCTACTCTCTGTCAACACAGAGATGCAAAACCTGCTATCTTTGATCTGCCCTCCGACAATACAGAGACACCAAATCTGCTATCTTCGATTTGCCCTCCGCCAATACAGAGACGCCAAATCTGTTATCTTCGATCTGCTCTCTGCCAATACAGAGACGCCAAATCTGTTATCTTCGATCTGCCCTATGACAATACAGAGATGCCAAATCTGCTATCTTCGATCTGCTCTCCGCCAATACAGAGACATCAAATCTGCTATCTTCGATCTGCCCACCACCAATACAGAGACGCCAAATCTATTATCTTCGATCTGCTCTTCGCCAATACAGAGACGCCAAATCTGTTATCTTCGATCTGCCCTCGACAATACAGAGACGCCAAATCTACTATCTTCGATCTGCTCTCCGCCAATACAGAGACGCCAAATCTGTTATCTTCAATCTACTCTCCGCCAATATAGAGACACCAAATCTTTTATCTTCGATCTGCTCTCTGCCAATACAAAGACGCCAAATCTGTTATCTTCGATCTGCCCTCTGACAATACAGAGACGCCAAATCTACTATCTTCGATCTACTCTCCACGCTCTGAGACATCAAATCATTATCTTCGATCGCTCTCTCCGCTTCTGAGATGCCAAATCATTATCTTCGATCTGCTCTCCGCCGCTACAGAGACGCCAAATCTGTTATCTTCGATCTGCCCTCTAACAATACAAAGACGTCAAATCTGCTTGGATCTGCTTCAAGAAAGGTCAGATCTGCTATGCTTTAGCCTGTTACCCTACTGCTTAGGGGATTAAAGTACATCAATTTTCATTGTCCCTTAAAGGATTTAACCTGTATAATGCGTATGAGTTCATGCCTAATGATTAGGATGCCATGACTCGAATGAGCCAAATGCTCCTAGGTAGATGTGTATGAATGACGTTTGTATGAATGCAAAATGTCATTTTTAATGCTTGATTTGATATTACTCATCGTTCACCGAGGTTTTATTGTTGACGTATTATTCTGTCATCTTGTTTAGCTGGCATTCTTAATAGAAAACTCGAAGAAACAATCTCATCTGCTCGACAAGCTTGCCCGCTCAAACTTTATGGAGTTTTTTGCTTATCCAACCCACTACAACTCAGGGTATAGAATTTATTTCATTTTCAATCAATTTGATCTGTTACACCATTCCCTGGGTGTAATGACCCATTGTATATGCTCGATATTTGCATGAATGCAGAGTACCATTTTTTCTTTTCTCGAGAATGACCCCCCTTTTACACTTAGGTTGACATTGCTCGTTATTTGTCGAAGTTGTATCACTGACGAAATATCTTGCCTCTTCATTCAACTGATATCTTTGACAGAAAATTCAAAGAGATAGTCGCAATTTAGAAACATTTTCAACCCCTAGGCTTGGTGAGTTCTAAATGATGGTCTTGTTTCAGGTTCCTATACTGTTTAGAAGCTTCCAGAGTAATATGCAGAACCCCTTTTACGAAGGTATTATTAGTCCATTAATCATTATTTCAATGCAAAATGCTTGAAAAGGATCAAAACAATGGACAAGATGGGAATTTATTAGGAGGGTAGCTTGAAATAAATAGATTAATCAAAAATTGCAAATGCCATAAAAGGCAATTAACTCAACATGAATAAGTTAATTAAAGATAACGATGCAATAAGAAGGAAGTTTATTGGGACGTATCTTGAAAAGAATAAGGTAATCAAAGATAACAAATTCAAAATGAGCAAAGTGGAAACTAGGTGCCCCAGATATCGCAGCTTGAGCTTCTCTGTACCAACTTCTTGAGGACCTTTCTAAGCTCAATATGTGTTTAGGGGATCCGGGGTACTTTGTCGATGCCCCGAGACGTAGCATACTTCTTCATTGTTAATTTAGGCGTAGCAAGACTACTGTATGCCCCATTTTAATCCAAATTTGAGCCGCCCTTTTCGGGTTTTCAGCTCAAATCCTATTTTGTCTCAAAGCGCCCTTTACGGGTTTTCACCTTAGCCTCTCCTTTTCTTTCTTCTTCTTCTTTTTATTTATTTATTTATTTATATATTTTTTTTCTTTTTCAATTTTCCTTCTCTTTTATTTTTATTTTTTACTTCGATCTCCTTCTTCTTCTTCTTCTTCTTCTTCTTCTTCTTCTTCTTCTTCTTCTTCTTCTTCTTCTTCTTCTTCTTCTTCTTCTTTTCTTTTTTTTTCTTTTTGTTTTTTTAAAAACTTAAGGCGCCCTTTGCGGGTTTTCACCTTGGCCTCTCCCTTTTAGGTAGAATACTCTTTAACTGTATTTTGACTTCCCCAAACTGGGCAAATCTTTTTGGTCAATATCAATGTTCCTCCAAAACAGGCCTTCTTTACATAAGGTCTTTCTTAGTTTGGCATATTTCTTCCTTTGAAGTCCTTTTGTATAGGAAAGATCTTCTTCAATATCAAGCTCCCTTCATGGAATTCTCGAGGATAAACCTTCCTGTCATATGCCTGCATCATCTGACTGTGACGGACACCCTTTGACTAATCATATCAGGATTGGACTTCTTATGATTCATCTAACTTTAGTCCTGCCAAGAATCGAAGAAAAGGAATCCCATCTTCAAAAACTATTTCAGTCCTATAAATCAATGTGTTGCCCCGGTGAAGGTTCTAGGCTCACATTCGACAAATATAGAGGGTAAATGATAACTTCTTTATGCCAATATTTACAAGACTCAATCATTTTTCACTACGACTTTTGTTCTATTGTTTGCTTTTCCTTTTTTCTTTTCTATTTTTGAACTTTTGTTTTTCTTTTTGGATGTCTTTTCTGCATTGTGATATAGTGTCTGATCTTTGAACAAACTGCAAACTTTTGACATTGTGCAGTTGTATTTGAAAGTGATCTTTTCTGACATTACTTGTCAGAAACCCCTCCCCCTTTTTTTTTGAAATTTGATGACTATTGATCTTGTAATATTGACATATGAAGCGACCTTCACCCCCTTCATGAAGTAATCAATGACTGCCAAGATGAATTGATGAGAATGGCCTGATAACATCCTTGTCTCATATAGAGAAAATCTGTGGGGAAATGAATGTGGCTTTAACCAATGCAATCCCCTTCCATGATGGATTAACAATACCCAAACCTCATGACTAGCGTGGCTACCATAAAACCTTTAACAAGTGTTCTTCTGGCACTGTATAGACATTTTGTATCATCCACCGATCTTAATATCTCAAATGATCTCGACATGATCATGTGAAAACATATTTGAATTTCTTGAAGTAACTCAAAGACAATTCATTTTTTCCCTATGGTGACTCAAGTTTCAATCTTTGCCCCTTGTTCACATGTAACGCCCCCTAACCCTATACCGTCATCGGAACAGGGTTACGAGACATTACCAGTCAGTACAGTCCAATTTCGGTCATTAATTAAAATAAATATTTACACACATCTTAGTTTTAAGATGTCGTCCCTTTAATGGGCCCTCGCGGTCCAATATGAACAGTAAATTCAATTCGGGACTAATTTAAAATCACTACGAATTTTTAGTAAATTTCAAAATTCATACTACATACCGTTGCCAACCATAATTTACTCATTTCATGAGTACATCTACAACCTAAATGACTCTCATAAAACATCCTAGGTACATGCCATTACCAATAATTATCACACTTTACCTTAATGAATTCGGGATCGAATCGGGATCTTGATTCAACGTTCTATCTTTACTAAACTGCATGCGAAACAAACCGTCTTTGAGTATGGTATACTCAAGTGGTATTTCCATAATCTGAACACTTAATAATATAACAATTAAACTTAAAATCACAATAACAATTATAAGTATTCATTTATTTGTTTTATAGATAAAATTTCAATTACTTACCATATAAATTCTATACAAGTCATATATTCACAATTCACTTGTTTTCACACTTTACTTCTTAACAATATACCATTTTAATTCATTCTAACATCAATCATCATCCATTTGAACTTCACTCATTTCATGAACCTTTTGGTTCATGTTTTCAATCTCATATCTCAATTTCAATTTTCAATTCAATTTCTCATTTCATTCCAATAGCTCAATCAATCAAATTCACTCGACTTATCTTTTCACTTATTTACCCCTATTAACAAGACTCAGACCTTGGCGGATACACGGATCCAACCAAACACACCAATATGGCACCCAGTGCCTCATCGGATAGTTCGAAGCAATATTTGACACCGGTGTCTCATCGGCCTAGCCGAAGTAAAGTTGGTACCCAGTACCTCATCGAATCTATCCGAAGAAATATAGTGACACCCAGTGTCTCATCGACTCGAGGTCGAAGAATCCCTGAACACTTCCAATCCTATGGCATGCCAACTATATCCGACTCAGCCCGATCATCTTGTTAATAGGGTATTCAATTCACTTTCAATTTTTTCAATCAATACACATTTTAATTAATCACATAAATTCATAGTTCAATACAATTCAATTCACTTTTCAATAACAAATATCCAAATATCACAAATCTCATATTTAAAATTTTCAAACAATTTATATTTCAATTCAATTCAAATAATCAATATATATTCAATATTCAATATATATATCTATATATATATCGTAATTCAATCAATATAAATTCAATAAATTCATCACATACTATATCAATCCATTTCATTTGCAAAACACAATAATTCTTACTTCAAAACACTTAATATACATATTAAGAAATAAATTCAACAATTAAGTTTCAGGTTCGGATTATAGAAATACAAACCGTAATTTTCGAGCTAACTCCGTTGACTTTCTCTTGTCCTTTCTTAGCGAGATTTACGGTACCACATTGACTACGAAATTAATACAATTCATAATCATTAATACATTACTAATTCATATCTTAAGTTATAGAATTCTAAATTAAGATCCGCTAATTTTTCCTGAAACTAGACTCACAAATCTTCTTACAATAAAATTTTCAGAATTTTTGGTTTAGCCATTAAGTACAGTTTATTCTTTAAATTCACCCCTATTCTGCTGTCTGACAGTTTCGTCCCTTCTTCACTAAAAATTAATTATCTCACAGTACAGAACTCGGATAACATTCTCGTTGATTTCTAATGAAAATAGACTCATTAGGGATTCTAAACATATAACTTTAAGCCTCTAATTATTTTTATTCAATTTTTGGTGATTTTCCAAAGTCAGAACAGGGGAACCCGAATTCATTCTGACCTTGTCTCACAAAATTCATTATATCTCATAATTTACAATTCAATTGTTTATATCATTTCTTCTATAAGAAACTAGACTCAATAATATTTAATTTCATATTTTATTCATCCTCTAATTCAATTTCTACAATTTTTGGTGATTTTTCAAACTTAGACTACTGCTGCTGTCCAAAATAGTCTTAGTACAAAATGTTGATTTACTTTAATTTCAATTTAATTCTAACTAAATTCACTTACTTTTCTATCTTAATTCATACTTTATTTCTATTCAAATTTCATCCATACTCTCATTTAAATATTAAATTTCCAGCATACTTTCCTAATTTCAAAATTTCATCAATTTAGTCCCTACAACATAAAACTTATAACTTACTTTACAATTTGATCCTATTATCAATTCTAGCTTGAAATTTACTCAATTAAACCCTTAATTTACTATTTTATTCAACGTGAACTATACTTGAAAATCTATAAACTCTTAAAATATCAACTTAATTTCATCAAAGTCTTGTTCCAAAGCTTCTAAAACATCAAAATTTAAGAAGAAATGACTTAATTGACTTACCAAATTAAACTTTGAGCCTTGAAACCCAAATTTTCTTTTCTTTTCTTTCTTTCTTTCTCCCTGTTTCTTCTCTGTTTCGTTTGCTTTCATTCTGTTTCTTATGTTTCTTTACTTATTTATATAATATAATATATAATATAATATAATATAATATAATAATAATTAATATATATTTTAACACATAAAAATCTCGATTTTTATGTTTATGTCACCTCACTTAGGACAAATGGCATAATTGCCATTTTGGTCCTCTTCATTTTCTTTTAATCTACAATTCAACTTTCATCCTTTATTCAATTTAGTCATTTTTCCTAATTACTCTTAATTAAACTAAATTTACTTAATTAAACTCTAATTAACCACTCAATTGACTTCGTAAATATTTTTAATAAATATTTACGAATCCATTTTTCAGAAACGGAGACCCGAAAATACACTTTTTCTGTAACGGTAAAATTCGGGTCGTTACATCACAATGTCCATTGACCCTTCGTAAAGTAGGTTCAATTTTTTTTCATCTTGTTCTACCGTCCTTAACAAATCAGGAAATAAGTCACAATCTCTGTCATCTTCAAGGTCCTAAGATCCCTCTAGACACATATCATGCTCAACAAAGAGACTCGGAATTAGTGACAGCGTCGCTCACGTCATTGATGTCTGGAGACTTGTTATAGGTACGAAGGCATATTCCAAAGAATAAATAATTCTAAGGTGATTATTTGTATGGTATGGTCATGAATGAAAAATAAATGAATATTTAAAAGAAAGTTTAAAGAAAGTTTAAAGAACAAATGAATCTAAGAACGATTATTCGTATAGTATGAGATAAGAGAATATTTGCTCAAAAAAGATGCATTTTATTGAAACAAAGATTTAGGACACAAGCCTATTTCACAAAAGGATTCTTGTTGCTTCTAGGCTTAAAACAACAAGCGTGTTTTGAATATTACTCTAGATTAGCTCTAAAAAGAGATCTCTTCCACAGTTCCATCGTTCAAAACATTTCCAAGTACGTAAGGGCAGATGCTCAAGAAATTCTATTCCCAAGTTCCTTCGTCATTATTGTTTAGATTCCCCAATATCAGGTCTTGCACTAGAGTTCTAAGCTTGATGTACCATTGGATTTCATGCCCTTATCCATCATGGAATTTAGATTTACCTATTTAACCGACAGGTTGGGTAACAGATTTTTTGCATCAGAGGGACCATCGAATTTTACGATACCCAAATTGGTGAGTCTTTCGATAATATTTTTAAAAGCAGTACAGTTCTCGATAGAATGCCCCGTAATTCCCGCATGGTATTCACATTGGCTGCTTGCATCATACCATTTAGGGTATGGGGGTTGTATAGGTTTCATGTAAAAAGGGGATACAACATGTGCGTCGAACAGAGCGTGGTACAACTCTCTGTACGTGATTGGAATAGGCGTGTATTGGGGTTTTTCTGAGTTTGGTCTTCGATCGGGTTCTCGCCTTGGGGAGGCCTGATGGCTGGTAGTTACCCTCATTGGCTGGCTTGCTATAATCGGCTCCGAACAACCCTTGCTATACCTACTCGCACTACTTGCTCTCTTTTCCTTCTTCTTTGGGGCCTTTAAAGTCCACTCTCCCCTTTCCTTCGTTTCTGCCAGAACAACTAGCTTGGCTTGATCATCTTCTGGGTTAAAATCTGAACCCATCAAGAAGCTCAACAGTGCCGATGTATCCGTCTGATGTTGGTGTCTGCTAACAACGGGTACCCCTTGCATGTCTGGTTGGGTCGGAATGCTTATTGGGGTAAAGCTTGGGGTATAGATAATCTCTTCAATATCATCCTCACTATTGACCACTGGCCACTCCTTTTTTCAAATTCTCCGGCCAGTAACTGAGTTAATTGGCCCATCATATTTCTTTGGAGTCCTAGCATTTATCGCATATCTTGTTGAATTCTGATCAATTGCTCTTGCATCTGTATTTGCCTTTGCTCCATTCTCTCTAACCTTTGGTCCATATCTTTTGTCTGTTCTGAAATAATTTTACCTAATTAGGGTCATTTTGGGAAAATCTAATGCAAATGATGCAATGCAATGCACATGATGCAATGCAATGCAAATGCATGGGATAAATACAAAGGAAAGAAAGATGTTGATTTTGAATTCAATTCCCCTAGAACAACTTTTCTATAAAAACCAATTCTTTTTCATAAAACAGATTACGTATACGGTCTTGCTTTCGTATTCCAGGCGAAGGCACTAATCCCCTTTCTTCGTGAAAGTCAAATCTCGCAAGCTTCCAATGCATGCCTCTACTAGCTCCTTTTGGTTTGATCTAGGCCACGAATTACTATCCTCGCAATGTTGATTAGTTCCTTTAAGAAAGTCAAGACGCGACGGCTTTTGGATAATCTTTATCAGCTTGAATCCTTAGGTAAAGTTTTGTTTTCCTCCACGAACTGTTAGCCCTCTTCTGTCGTGTTCACTTAGACCAAATTCGGACAACCGTATTGTAATCCGCATTATTAAGAAATTCGTTTTCTTATGACAAATTGTTCTATTTAGCAATTGAATATGAATCAACACCTCATTTCTATAATGATATAATGCAATGCAGTCATGAACAAACAAAAACAAAACATGTTAGTCTAGAAATAAACAACCAACAAAGTACCTAATCAGGTGATCACTAGAGGTTCGGAGTGGCTCTACCTAGGGTAAGCTCCTAGGTCTCTCTATATGTGGCTCGATTCTAGAGTAAGGGTACCCGAACCAGCAAATTCCTCAATCCTCACCCATTATAGGCTCATATGGATCAAGTTCGGTTCAGAGGGATACATTTCCCTATGACCATGCGGAGATGAAAATCTTACGAAATCATAGGTACGGATGTACACCGGAAGCAATCCACTAGCCCATGCGGAGGTGAGAACCTCACAAAGGCGTAGCTTCTTACTCCCACTTAGAAGGTATGACCACAGTGGTCATGCAATGCAATGCAACATTATTCTACAAGATCCGTACCAAAATGATCATACAATCAAATGCAATCATTATAAAACAAATTTTCAATTTCTTTGACAAAAGGACAATAAATAATCAATTTTATGGCCAGACTCTCTTAGGTTCCCCAGCGAAGTCGCCAAGCTGTCGAAACCACCCTTTTTCAAATGTTTTTAAAATTTTAAATTTAATGAAAATACGGGGGAATCGACTTTTTGAAAATAAAACGTGGAGTCGCCACCGATCCTTTGGTTTTGGTGTGATCGGGTCACCTAAGAATTTGGTTATTTTAATAGAACATTTTTGGTTTACTAAAACAACGATTCTAGTCTACAAAAATATGAGAAAACGGGCTCGGGAGTCAGTTACGCATGAAGAAGGATTAGCACTCTCATTACGCCCAAAATTGGTACCAAACTGATTAAATACTGTCCTTTTGTCTAAAATTAAAAATGTTTTTGAAATGTGGTTCTTGTTAATAACATTTGAATAACCCAAGTTGGTTGCCAAAAATCTTCTTGTTTTGATATCCGAAAATTTATAATTTGAAAATTACAAAATGATGCCCAACTATTTGGTCCAAAGAAAAATCGAAACCCAGCACAGTAGGGCACGATTCTTCGAATTTCCAAACATTGAACATTGCCTTGCCTTAGAAAATGCGAGTGAAATTCCAAAGTTATATTAGATTATTTTAAACAAACGGGAAATTGCAACCCAGCACGATAGGGCACTATTCACCGAATTGCCAAACATCGAACATTTCTTTCGTTTTAAAGGGTTTTTGGAAAACTTGAGTGAAATTTCGAAGGAAACTTCGATTGTTTTGAAAAAACAAGAAATCACAACCCAACACATTAGGGCACGATTCCCGAATTATCAAACACCGAGTATTGTCTTTGTTTTGGAAGGTTTTTAATAAACACGAGTGAAAACCTAAAGGAATATTCGATTGTTTTGAACAAACGAGAAATCACAACCCAACACATTAGGGCACGATTCCCGAATTATCAAACACCGAGTATTGTCTTCGTTTTGGAAGGTTTTTAATAAACACGAGTGAAAACCTAAAGGAATATTCAATTGTTTTGAACAAACGAGAAATCACAACCAAGCACGATAGGGCATGATTCTCGAATTATCAAACA
This sequence comes from Gossypium arboreum, assembly GCF_025698485.1. Taxonomy (NCBI): domain Eukaryota; kingdom Viridiplantae; phylum Streptophyta; class Magnoliopsida; order Malvales; family Malvaceae; genus Gossypium; species Gossypium arboreum. The sequence goes on along the minus strand of NC_069081.1, from coordinate 110,443,177 downwards.
CCGAGTATTGCCTTCGTTTTAAAGGATTTTTAGAAGACATGAGTGAAATCTTGAAGGGATATTTGATTATTTTAAGCAAACGGGAAATTGCAACCCAACACGTTAGGGCACGATTCCGCGAATTACCAAATATCGCATATCGCCTTCGTTTAAGGGATTTTTAATAATTGTGAAACTAGCTTAAAACGCATTAATTCGATTTGAAATAAGACGAAAATAAGCATAAAATTTGGGTTTTATAAAACCACATTTCAAAAGTCAAGTAAAAAACGATGAATGGGGTAATAGACATGTATGAGATACGATCAACTAACAAACTAATAATTAAATATAGCTCACCTAAAAAATGCAACCCGATTACAATAATGCATGGTGAATAATTGATATAATAATACAATGACGAAAATGATAACAATCACAAAAGCAAAACAATACATACAATAATATGCCACGATAATGTACATAGCATGATATAGAATAACCAATGCAAGATATAAAAATAACATAGCAATTAGAAGCCAATGTGCTATAAAACGGTTTTAAAATAATAACGGATAAATGGACCCATATATATAGGTTGACAAATTTGCATGAAAACTAGGGATAGCTATATGATTTTAAGAATAGATATTATTATAGAATAAAAATTTGAATCAAATTGCATGTAAAATATTTTAGACACAAATTCATTTAAAAGTTGACACAGTACATAATAATTTAAATAATATATGTGCAAAAGAATAAAAAGGGTACAAGACGAGACATAACGCACAAAACAGATTTAAAAGACGTATGTACATGTATAAAATACATGCAAATTAAAGAGCTAATTTAAAAAAAGAAAAAAAAAGGTTCGATTGAATGCACTCGCAAAAGGGGAGGACCTACGGTGCAAATTTCCCATTCAGAACAAAAGGACGCGGATCCAGCCTGCCCATCGGGTCAACGCGCGGACCCTTACCCATTCAAACGGCGCCATTTTATGTTGTATATAAGGAATAGAAACCCTAAAAAAGATCACTTGGCCATTTGAAAAGGAAACAACAGATCCTAAAGCCCCTTTCCCCTCTCATTCGGCCGAACTCTAATGTCATCGTGCAAACACCGATCCTGGGTTTCATCGGCGTTAACGCCTCCACCTCCGCCATGGTACTTGACCCGAGTTACGGGAAAACGAGAGGACACTTCCTTTGGTTCGATATCCAAGTCGAAAAATGGTCTCCGAAGATCGAAATCGCAGGTAAGTATCTCTGAAAACTCTCCTTTGCTTGTTTTCAACGAGAAATATTAAAAGCAAAATAGGAATAGGCAGACTATGAATGGAAATCACCTTCTAGTATTGGTTGCTTTTGTATTCAATATGCGTTTTTTTTGTGCCCGTAAAAAAGAACCCCCTTACAATCAAAAATCAAAAAGGCTTTATAGCCGAAATCAAAATGAAAATAAAAATAAAATACAATTTTCTGTTTCTGTCCTATTTGCTGCTGTCGCTCTCGTTTGTTTGCAGGTACGGAGAAGGCCAGCTGGCGTGCGGTGCTGCGTACAGAGGTACAGAGAGGCCTTGGAGGCTGCTGGAGGCTTGTTGCGGCGCAAGGGAAACCCTAAGGTTTCTGTTGGTGTTTTAATTTTGGGCCATTCGGCCCTTGTATTTTTTGGGCTAATGTTTGGGTTATAATGTTTGGATTTTATATTTTGGCTTATTTTTTTGTATTTTCATTTTGTTTTTATTTTCATACGGCCCGGCATAATTTGGGCCTTACAACTAGTATGGATTAAAACAAGGAAGTGGCCATTAGAGGTAAAGAGATTGCTGAGAAGGATGTTGCTGGGGCAAAAAGATTTGTTTTGATGGCTGAAAACCTGTATCCTGTGCTCGGTGGTCTTCCTCAGTTGATTGTTGCTCTTGACGTATACATATCTGCCGATGAAAAGATCAATGGAGAAGTTGACTGGTACAGAGTGCTTGGTGTTCAGCCATATGCCGATGAGGACACCATTTGGAAACATTACATGAAGCTTCGCAGGTGCAGGAGCTTTCAAACTTCTATTAGAAGCTTGGAGTTTGTTGTCTGATAAAGCAAGAAGATTTTCTTATGACCAGAAGCTGAACTTAAGGGGTAGCTTTACGAATGTTCTACATGGGAAATCATCAATGGCAACAACAAGCTCTGATGGTTTCCATAATTCCTACAGTGTTAAAAACTCAAACATCGGTGATCAGCACGGTGCTACTTATTCCAATTCTGCTCCTCCTTGCTCAACAAGAACTGATACATTTTGGACAACCTGCAGTTCCTGTAAGATGCAGTTCAAGTACTCCAGACTTTGTATCAACTTGAATCTTCCAGGTTTAAAGACAGTGTTCCGCAGGCATTCGGAACGAAGTAAAACCTGGGCGATTCCGAGGGAAGAGTTTTTTCATTTCTCTCACCAGGTTCCTTCTTATTTGGTAACAGATCAAGAAGGTCTAAAGTCTTGTAAGGGCTGTTTGAAACTTGATCCAGCGGCTACTCCTTCAGAACTGCTTCAAGTTTTCACTGAAGCTCAAGTGGTGATCATGAAAAGAGCTCGAGAAGATGTACCGTTTGTGGATTCAAAAAGATCCGAAGAAAAAGAGCTGGTTGAGAATGACCAAGAAATGAAACCAAATACTACCAAAGAAGGTGTTCGAGAAGTTGTTATAGAAGAAGATATCAAGAAAGAAAAGGAAAACGAAATACTGGGGGGCTGCTTGTTTACATTAGGCGACAACAAAATAAAACCCAACAACTAGGGAAACATTTTGATGAATAGGGATATTGCCTTTTTTTCAATGGTAGGAAAGAATGTGCAGCAAAAACAGTACAAGTCTAAGAATATAGAAAGTTCCATAGTTTTTTTCCTCATCAGCCTATAGCCCTATACAAATCAGCAAAAGCTGCAAACAAAGGGATAGGGAAATCTCACATTAAAGCTGAGTTCAAGGTACATTCTGTGAACATGAAGAATGCCTTGAACATCAGCACAGGTTTTCTTTGTTTATTTCATTACATGTTTATAGGTCAAAACACCCACAGGAAAATGGACTAATTTGTTAGCAAACTAGTCAAAAACACCTACAGGTCCTGGTTTGCCTGTTTTTGAACCCAGAGTACTTGGATATGTTACAGCTTTTACATTTTTCATTTTGTATCAAATCCTCCATGAATGTCTTATTTTTGTTACCGTAATTGTCTGTCATTGCCATATATATACCCTGTCAAATATTTAAAATGTTTATATATAAATTTTCGAGTGACTCGAATTTAGTGGATTTGCTATTTGTCAGATTATATATTTTGATTTTGTTTCAAATCCTCGATGAATGTCTTATTATTTCTGTTACCATAATTACTTGTCATTTCCATATATGCATTCCCTTACTATTATAGCTGTCAAATATTGTTTAATTGAGTATAGTACTAAGTTGACTCAATTAGTTTGCTCGTCTAGAACTGAACAAAAATGGCAACGTCCCGAGGTAGGTTGGATTAAGATTAATGTTGACGGCTCTGTTATGACAAATTATACCAAAGTAGCGGTTGGAGTTGCTGTTCGAGACTGGAATGGGAAGTGGCTGATGGGGTTTAATATGGTAACAAGGATGGATAAAATATTCAGGATTGAGGCACAAGCGATTGTTGAAGGGGTGAAACTGGCTTGGTTGAAAGGGTACAAACAGGTGAAGATTAATTGTGATAATGCGATACTTACTGAGACTATTTGTAATGGTTTCGCATCAATTAGCAATATTGAAGAAGTCCGGTTAATTCATGAATGGTGTAAGAAGGATTGGAGAGTGAAGTTTCGGCATGTAAGGCGAGAGAGCAATAAGGTCACTGATTAGCTGGCAAAGGCGACAATAGGGAGAATTAACCAGCTGGTCCTGTTTCCAAGTCCACCAAATTTCGTGATTCAACTACTTGAAGAGGATAGTAATATTCACTCATATGAAGGAAGCTCGTCCGTTGTTTCTTCCTAGATAATAGGAATTTCTTCTTTTTACAATATATATATATATATATATATATATATTGCTTAATTGCCTGTCATTGCCATGTATACGTACCCTTATCATAGCTGTCAAATATTAAAAAACATTTCCTAATATATACATGTACCACAACATGTTTACAAGGTTGGTTAAAGTTCACTATAAGTCCTTAATCATATTAAAAAGTTCATTTTAGTCCCTATTAAAAACAACATTTTAATCTCTGATGTTAAGTTTTCCATTAGTGGCTGACGTGGCTGGTTAATGTGGTAATAAAAATATCAAATTAAATTAAAAATCCTACTTGTCAAATGGAATGAATTAACGGACTCATAACTATACCCGTCTAAAATTTTTAAGCAAAAATTAAAAGCCTACCTCCTGCCATCGTGAAATCCCTTAGATCAAATCCTTTTTTGGAAGCTTTAGACTAAACTCCTAAAATATATTCTTAAATCAACATCAAGTTAAGTAAAAGGAGCACCAATCCAACCAACAATTTTGAAGAAAAGGGTAAGTGAAAATCTAGTTGAAGTAAGGAAAATAAAAATAAAAAAGGAGATTTTGTCAATTTTTTTATGCTTAACCCTTGGTTTGAAAACTTGCTTGAAATTTGTGCGATTGAAACAATAAGTAGAACTAATTTGATGGGTTGTGGCTCTTAACTTGGTTTTTGCTTTTTTAGTCATATTCTATGTTATATTGTTTTGTGAAATATTAGAGAGTGTCAATTGTGAAGCTAAACGGCTAGACCTCGACAATATGCACAATCTTATTATTATTATTATTATGTATTTCTATTTTTAGATGTCACTATTTTAAATTTAATTTAATATTTTTATAACATGTCCGCCACTACAAGAATAATTAATGTCAACGTATAGGAATTAAAATAAAATTTTTAATATGATATGAGAACTTGTAGTGAACTTTATATGAGATTTGACTTTAATAATTGTTTCGCTAATGGGAACTAAATTTGGTAATTATTTTTAAATTAGAACTTAAATTTTTTTTGTCCTATTTAATCTCTTAACTTGGTGATTCTTCCTACATTGAGGCCTAAATCTTTTTAATCCATGATATTTTCTTAGAAAAAGTTTGAATACAAAACTGTTCAAGCCTTAACGTAAGAACAATTTCCAACTTCAAGGACTAACTTAAAAAAAAAATTAAACTCAAATGTAAGAACAAATACTTAACTTAGATATCAATGTGAGAATAATTTTTGAATTCAAAGTTTAACTTAAAAAAAAAAACTTAAACTTCAATATTAAAACAATTACAAATACTCTAAATAATGCATTAACAAGTTATAATAAAGTGTAACAAAAGCATATATAAATATGTGTGTCATTTCATGAATCTCATCAGTAGAGTTGAAAATTTTCAATGGTGGTGAATGACATGATTAATATATATATAATGTTATAATATAGTTTTTATCTTGGTAAGTAAATTTATTTTAATATTTGTATTTTTTATTTATTTTGGGATTTAAATTTAGTAATTAGATTTATTTTGGTTTATGAACTTTAATAATTTAAAAGTTTGATTATGTGATATTTTGAGATTATTCCAAATCATCACTTGAAAATTAAAAAATTGTATAAAATTTTAGATGATGATGTGATACAATCATAGAGTGTCACGAGTATTGTAATAATCAAACTAGTGGTTGAACTAGTCACACAACTGGTTCCCAATTCAGTTGGTTTGATCAATTCAACTACTAGATCAATTATAATTATATAAATAATTAAAAATTAATAAAAAATATAAAAAAATTTAATAAGCCGGTTCAACTTGTTAAGCTACTGGTTTTATCTCAAATTTTTATTTTTACTAGTTTCATGTAATTTCTGATTCAATCAGTTCAACTTCTTTGTTTGGATCAGTATACCAATTAGTTCTCGATATAATCGGTCAATTCAGTTATGTTTTAAGAATACTAATCACATCATCAAGTCTTGATGAAATTCAAATTTAAAAACTAAAATGTATCTAATTGCTAAATTCAAATATTAAGATAAATAAAAATATAAATATTAAAGTAAAAAGTTTTATTATTCCTGTTTTGTATGAATGAAGTTTTTAAACTTATAATTATCATAATTTTCATAATTTTGGATTTTGGATTTTTGAAGAGCAAAGAATGTGAACTTTAAACATATACAATATTCAGCAGTAAAGGGACTCAAGCAGGGTAGTCAATTCCGTTTTGGTACTGTTTGTATAGGTTGAAATGCTTCTTCTGATAGTAAATTAAAATAATAAAATTTAGGTTTCGTTCTGGTGGAAATTTTGATTAATATCAACTATACTGATATATACCAATTGATTTCGCCCGTATTGGTTGGTATCACAAAATTTTAAAATATATTTTAAGTTTAAATTTAAAAGTTTTCTTATTTATTTTAAATTTATTAAATTATGTATTGTTATATGCATAGTATGAGATGAACTTGTTGTTCAATTTATGAAATAATATTTTTGTTTGTTTATTTTGAGTTTGTTTAATGATGGATTATAGTTGTGAAGCTTATTAAATAATACTATATTTTGGCACAATCACGATGTGGGTAAAAGAAAATATTTTGTAGTAAAAATATTATCTTTTAAAATTTATTTAATAATGTCGATTGAGTCTTAGCTCGATTGGCATGGACATTGTTGCTAATGTAAGAGGATGTGGGTTTGAGTACACTGACGTGCATTATCCTCTTATTTATGAGTTAGAAAGAGGCTATGGGTAGTTCTAGGTATTTTTTGTGTCAAAAAGAACATTTATAACCAGAACCTTTAATAAGTTGGGAAGAGGTTATAAGTAATTCTAAATATTGTGTCAAAAATATTTTTTAAAAATAGCTATAAATTAAAAACACTACACCGAAATAAATTAATATTAGTACATACCAATACTAGTATAATACTAATTACCTTAGACCCAAAACCAAACATATTTTTAGAATTCCTCCATCAATCTAAATTCTTGGTAAAATATGAAGCAATAGATTATTGGTTGGTATAAACAAGACATTTGTGTGAGAAAATTACTTTTGAGTTTGGGTTTAGTTAAAAAAATTAGAGGAATTTGATGATATGAGTTATCGAATGAGTAGAATATGAATATTTTAATAATTGATATGAGTATTCACAAGTGTAAAGTTTATTATTTTTACTATTTATATTTATTTTAATTAATATTTAAAAATTCAAAAAACAAAAGTTTGATACTTTCAACTTGCTAAACTTTAGATCAAGAATTGGAATATTATGCTTAAAAGGGAGGAACATTAAACCTGAAATTGAAATATGCTCTTCATTTCTCTTCCATATAATGCAATTGGAAATGACCTTTTAGGCTTTGGCAAAGCTAAAAGATTCACTAATTTTTTAATACAGATTATCATATAAAGTAATGCCTATAAAGCATTTACTTTTTCAAAGGGCCATTCAAACTATATTCCTAATTTTTTAATAGTTAAGTTAAGCAATACCTAATATTATTAAATTATTAGTTAATTTTAAGTTAAGCAATACCTAATATTATTAAATTATTAGTTAATTTATGTTTTAGTCATAAATTTTTAAAAAGTTATAAAATGGTCATTAAATTATTTGAAAATTTTCATCTAAGCCATTGATCTGTTAAAATCGTTGTTGTATAACCTCATTTGTTCACATCGCCTGCCGCAATTGAAAGTTTTTCTTCCCCTTCTCTTCTACAAATAAGTTTTTTTTTCATGAAACAACTTTGAACGTCATGAATTTACGAACTAAAATCTAAACAGTTTTCTTCTTTGATCTCCTACACTGACCATCAGATCAACTTGGATCTAAGATATATTCTTCTACTCGATAATGGGTACCGAATTGTCACTTGAAGCTTGCTAATTGGACTTAAAAAAAAACTTAACAGCCCAGTGACTTGAATGAAAACTTTCAAATAGTTCAGCGTCGATTTTGTAACTTTTTGAAGTTGAGTGACCAAAACGTAAACTTATTAATAGTTTAGTGCCCTTGGGTGTAGTTTATCCTAATAGCTATTAACAATTGGGTAAACTACACCCAAGGTTAATAAACTAATAGTAACTTTACGTTTTGGTCACACAACTTCAAAATGTTATAAAATGGTCATAGAACTGTTTGAGAGTTTTCATTCAAATCACTGGGTTGTTAAAATCGTTGTTGTATAGCTTTTTCTGTTCGCACTGCTTGCACTAATTGAAAGTTCTCCTTCCCATTCTTCAATTTTTTATGAAATAATTTTGAACATCATGAATCTACGAACCATAATCCAAATAGCTTCTTTTTTTCGATCTCGGACATTGACCATCAGGTCAACTTGGATCTAAAGTATGGGTATTAATCCACTATACTAATGGTTGAATCGTGGCTTGGAGCTCGCTAGCTATATTTTTTAAAATAATAAAAACTTAGTAGGATAATAACTTAAATAAAAACTTTGAATAGTTCAAAATTCATTTATAACGTTTTAAAGTTAAATGACAAACAATGATTTTAGTAATAATTTAATAACTTTGGTGCAGTTTACATTTAACAATTTGAATAAATTTTTGATGGTATAATTTTCAATAAATATTGCATATAAAATAAAATATTAATTTAAATATTACATATATTTTGTAAAATTCAAAATAATGTTAAATATAATAAGTAATTAGTAAAATATACACAACCAACCTTTCTATAACAGTTCCATTTGTCTACCAAGCTTTGCACCTATAGCAACTTGCTATCGTAAAGAGATAATTGTTTGTAAACCTATTATAAAATTCATATCATAAATTTTCATTAAATAAAGAAAGTAAGAAATATGTTAAAAAATAAAGAAATTAGAATCAAACCAACAAAATTACAAGATGTACAATAGCTGCATGTATTATTGTTTTTATGCATATTTTATTTTTACATTCTTTCTTATCATTTATTACAATTTCATAAAACTAACAAATTCAATTAATTAGTATAAGTTATCTACCTAAAATATAGTATGGGTTATCAAATTAAATTAATTATATAAGTTTATAATGTTCCAAATTGTTACAAAGTGATTATTGGATAATTTAAAAGTTTTCATTTAAGTTACCGGATTGAAAAAAAGTTTATCTCTTGACACAAGGGTTTTGTCTGTCTCTTGACACGGTTCTTGGGTTTTTCAGTTTCTAGGGGTTTATGGTTGGAATATGAAGGAAGATTTGGCTAATCTGGACTTAATTGATGAGGAAGAAGAACCATTCCAAGAGGATATTGGGGCAGTGGATCAGACCTACTATCTTTGTCTAGTGGGCCGCTGTTTGACTGACAATGTCGTTCACTTTCCCTCATTACGGAATATTTTGGCGGATCTTTGGCATCCTATCAGAGGAATCTGTATTTCTGATTTGGGAGAGAAATGGTTTTTTTTCCAGTTCTTTCATGAAGTTGACATTTAGAGAGTTCTTATGGGAACACCATGGTTCTTTAACAACCATTTACTCTTGCTTCATAGGAGCCAGACGAGAGAAAATCATTTGTTAGTCTTATTAAATCTGGCAGAATTCTAGGTTCAAATTCATGACCTTCCCCCGGGTTTGAAGACGGATTCTATGGCCAAACAAATTAGAAACTTTTTGGGGGCAGTTTCTTAAATATGATATGTCATTTTCGTTAATGGGATCTCAAATTTTTGTGCGAATTCGATTCGTCTGGACGTGACAACCTCGTTGAAAAAGAAGAAAAAGATTTTGATCGGTAAAGACCGGATTATATATGCCAGGTTCCAATATGAGAAGCTCAGTTTATTCTGCTTTATTTGTGGCAAACTGGGGCATGGTGAAAGTTTCTGTCCTTTTCGTACCAGAATTGAGCCATCCAAAATTGTTTATGGATGGGATATCTCCTTACGTGCGGCTAGGCGCCGGCAAAATATATCGGCCAGTAGGTGGTTGAGGGAAGCAGATGGTTTAGAATACTGTATGTTGAAAAAGGAAATGAATTTTCGGGGAAAAAATTTCGCAGACGAAAAGGAATTTGAGCATAATTGGGGGAGTGAATTGACCCAATCTTATCCTAATCCTAATTTGATTCCTATTGGATATGGGTCTAGGCAGGTAATTAAGGGGATTGACAAATGTTCAAATTTGGATATTCGGGTTTTAGTTGGGACCAATTGTGGGAAGGGGCCCATGGAGTTACAGGAAGATGACGAAAATGACCCGCTCATTTCTTTGGAAGGCAAGAAACACCAGTATATGGTGAATGACTTGGTTCATCCTTCGAGTAATGCTTCCGTTAGTAGTAGTCATGATATATCTGCAACTTTGCAAGACAAAGCAGTCGGCTACAATGAAGATCCTTAGCTAGAATGTCCGTGGTTTGAGGAGGTCACGGACAATTAATAGGCTCCGAAATAAATTACGGGCCATTAATCCCCGAATTTTGTTTCTTATGGAAACAAAGTTAAATGCTAAGAAAATGGAAACGGTACAATTGAAATGTGGATTTGTGAATGCTATTGACATTGGTACTATTGGTTCAAAAGGAGGTTTATCGTTGGGTTGGAAAGGTAACTCGCTGGTCTCTCTTAGAAGCTATTCTTATTTTCATGTGGATGTTAATATTTATGATAATGAAAATGGGGAAATCTGAAGATTTACAGGTTTTTATGAGAACCTAGATGAGAGATGTCGGTGGCGGTCTTGAGAGCTTCTTCGTCAACTGGATAATGATCAATCGGTCCCTTAGATAGTGATTGGGGATTTTAATGAGATAACCCGCTCTTTTGAGAAAAAAAAAGACGACTCCGGTCTGAACGACAAATGTTTGAGTTTAGAAATACTTTAGAGGAGTGTAGTCTCAATGATATGGGTTCGTTGGTCGGTGGTTCAAGTGGGAAAGGGGAAGGTTTCGGTCCTCTAATATCCAGGAGAGGCTTGATAGGGGAGTTGCGAGCCTGGGCTGGATGGTTCTTTTCTCTAGTTATTCGATAGAGCACTTGAGTCACTATTTTTCTGACCATTGTCCGGTCTTTTTGAATACGATTGGAAATTTATGTCGTGATGAACCCGTTGGGCCCAAGCTCTTCTATTTTAAAGCATAGTGGTGCTTAGACCACTCTTTTGAAGCGACTGTTCGACAGGCTTGGGATGACTCAAATATTAGTGTCCCTGATAAGTTAGCTAATGAGGGGCAACTGTTTCAAGTTTGGATTCGTTCAATGATCTAAAAACAAAAAAGACATCGAGTGGCTTTGGAGAAACGTTTGTCTGACCTCTATGATCTGAACCCTTCTGATGTGATTTGACTGAAATTATAGAGGTGCAATTAGGGTTAAATTTAGAAGCCGACAAAGAGGAATTATTTTGGGAACAACGTGCGCTGGTGAATTGGCTGCAAAATGGGGACAGAAATACAAGTTTTTTTCATAAAGTAGTCGTTTCTCGTTATAATCGTAATAGAATTGTCAGACTGGAATAGGAGAATGGTCGGTGGGTTTCGCAATCGGCGAAGTTGTTGCAGGTTGAGTTGTAGGATTTTAGCAATCTTTATACAGCGTCCGATGCTGGTGGTGAGGCTCGTCTGTTTGGCCTTGTCGAGAAAAAGATCATTAAGAGCATGAATAATGAGCTGCTTAAGCCTTTTATGGCGGATGAAATTTGACAGGTGCTGAAGACCATGGTGCCTCTTAAGGCCCCAAGAATTGATGGATTCCCAACAATGTTTTACCAAAGGTATTGGCATCTTGTGGGGGCTGACATTTCTAATTATTGTTTGTCTATCTTGAATAAGGAAATTGAGATGGGAGAGATTAATAAATATACATAATGTTAATTCTAAAAGTCGAGAAATCGAAAAACCTTTCTCAGTTTATATCTATAAGCTTGTGTAATGTGATATATAAGATTATTTCGAAAGTTTTAGTGAACAGAATGAGTTTTAAGCTAGGATATTGTATTGACGAAGCTCAAGGTGCTTTTATTCTAGGGAGGCACATTTCGGATAACATTTTAAATGCTTATGAGGTTTTACACTCATTTAAAATGAGGAAGAGAGGCAAATAGGGCAATTTTGCGCTTAAACTCGATATGAGTAAAGAGTATGATCGATTTGAATGTGATTTTTTGGCTAGTATGATACTGAGACTGAGTTTCCATTCTGATTGGGTTGTTCTCATCATGCGGTGTGTCTGCTCGGTTACTTATACAGTGGAAATTAATGAGGGTATTATCGACTATTTTTCTCCATCAAGGGGGTTGAGGCAATGTGATCCACTAAGTCTTTACTTTTTTTTTAATTTATGCTAAAGGTATTTCCTTATTACTGAACGAAGCCAAACATAAAGGTCTGATGCTAGATGGATGGGGCTCATGTTGTACATAATATCATTAAGGAATATGAAATGGTTTGGGGGCAACAAGTAAATTTTGATAAGTCGCTTATTTATTTTGGAGCGAGTGTGGGTTGTGCTGAGAGGGATGCGGTGACCAGCATTTTGGGAGTTAAGGTGGCTACAAATCTGAAAAAATATTTGGGTCTGCCAATGATGGTTGGGAGGAAAAAGAGATGGGCTGTTGCAAGTTTCGTGGATCGGTTTAGGCAGAGGATTGAGAGTTGGAGTCTCCAATACCTCTTGATAGGAGGTAAGGAAGTGTTTCCAGTCTATGTGATGCAATTTTTTGCTTTACCAAAAACTCTATGTCAAAAGCTTGAAGGTATTTTGAACAAATTTTGGTGGTCTAATAGTAAATCAACTAGAGGTATTCACTGGAGTACTTGGAGCAAGCTATGCATTCCCAAATCTGAAGGTGGGTTGGGTTTTAAGGATCTGTTTTTGTTCAATAAAGCTTTGTTAGCTAAGCAGGTTTGGCGTCTACTATCTCAGCCTAATTGCCTATTAGCGAAGGTTTTTAAAGCCCGTTATTATCCTTGTTCAGATATTTTGTCAACCAGAGTTAGCTCTTACCCCTCTTTTACCTGGAGAAGCATATGTAGTGCTTGAGAGTTGATTTTCGATGGTTTACTTTGGTGTATTGGTAGTGGCGAGGCTGTGAATATTTGGAATGATCCTTGGTTGCCTGGCCCTAGTAGTAGTAGGGTTTTAGTTTAGAGTATGAGTACTCAATGGACTACAGTGAATCAATTAATTGATGTTAGTTCGGGTACCTGGAATAAGGAAGTCATTTGTTGGATTGTTGACCATAAGCAGGCTACTTGTATTTTCAAAAATCCTCTTGCATATTCACGAGTGCGAGACATGCTGGTTTGGTGACATGATGTCACTGGGGAGTAATCAGTGTAGAGTGGATACCGAGCCTTACTTACAGCAGACAGACAATATACTGGTCATAATTCGACTACTACAGACATTTACAAACAATTCTACAAGTCGCTCTGGGATTTACAAACTCCTTCAAACTTAAAATTCATGTGGCGACTATTACAAAGCTACGTGCCTCATTACAGTAACTTAAACAAACGAAGATTGTGAGTAGACAATGTTGTCCTCTGTGCAAAGAGGTGCCAGAAGATATTGACCATTTATTGTGGTGTTGTGGAGCACTACGACAACTGTGGCAGTCTCTGAATCTTTTGACCGATTGCAACAGGATTATCTCGAATGGTAAAAATCAGTTAGTGAGCACTTTTATAACAGCTGATAAAGATACAAGAAAGTTGTTAACTATTTCTTTTTAAGTCTTTTGGTTTAAACGTAATAAAGTGGTTCATGAAGGTTTGAAATTTTCCCAGCAGGATCTGTTGGGGTTTGTTCAGTGTTATGCCTATGAGTTAAGCTTGTGTAAAGTTCCAGTAGTTAATCTAAAACCTTCTGTGGATGAGTTGTGGTGACCCCCCAACCCAGGGGTTATTAAACTTAATTCTGACGCCTCTTTTCAAGGCGATTCTAATCGCATTACTGTGGCTTTTCTAGCCTGTAATGAAGAGGGTTTAATTATGGGTGCTTGTATTTACTCTTATGCCGAAGTTACAGATGCATTTGTTGCGGAAGCTAGGGCCTGTGAACGTGCTCTCCTCTTTGCAATTAATATAGGGTTCAGGAGGGTTTTACTAGAGAGGGATTCCCTAACAATTATCAAGAAGCTTTCAATAGTCAAGGAAGATAGATCCATTCTCAGACCTATTTCTCAGAATATTCGGATACTTAAGGGCTATCTAGAGGAGGTGAATTACCATTTTGATCCAAGAAATGCTAATTGGGCGGCTCATGCTTTGGTGTTGGAAGGGAGAAGACAATTTTCACCTTGCTTTTGGGTTGAAAAGGCTCTAGGTTCTGTCAAAATCTTGGTGGTAGATGACTGGTTGGATTGGAGTCGTCAGCGATGAGGAGTTCTATGGGCTTTGAAGTTTTGGAAAAGGTTCTTTGAATCTCCGATGTTCGTTCTTCAAAGCTGGCTTTCCTTTTCAGTTTGGCTATAATGGTTTTTCGAAGGAGAAAGGAAAGGTTTGGCTGGTATTTTGTAGGTTTCTTTTAGGGATTGTTGTGTTTTTCTTTTTTAGTTTTAGCGTTCTATGTACTTTTGCTTTTCCTGTTTTATGTGGCTGTTCCTGTCTCGGTTGTCCTTTCATTTGCTTTTGTCGGTTTATTTTGCCAGTTTTTTAAGACCAATCCCTTCTTTTAATGAATGCCTGTTTTGTGAAGAAAAAAAAGTTCTAAATTATAATTATTATGTTTCCTTATATAAAATAACTATAATTTTACTTAAAATTTTAGACATTATATTATTATAGATAACTAATTTAATAAAAAATATTTTACGAGCATGACTATTGCTATTATAAGTCAAAAGCTACCATGAAAAGTTAAAATAAAATATAAAATTAATTTTCTCAAAAACTTAATTATTATAACGAAATATTATTACAATAAATGAGGAGCAATCGCATGATATCGATATTATTATACATTTTCGAATTGAGCCTGGTGTTATTAGTTTACTGCTAATCCAATTAATCAATTTATTAGTTGACTGTATTTTTAAAATTACCATTTTATCAATAACCACCAAAAAAATTTCTCTACTTTCATATATATTTGTTTAATATAAACTTATCATTTAAAATAAATAACCAAGAAAATAAAATAAAAGCAATTAAATCAAAGAACTTATTCAGTTATTCTCTTTCTTTTTTAATCTGAATTACTATTTAATAATTAAAATTTATTTATTTAAAATTAATATATAAATATTAATAAAATTCTTACTCTTAATATTAAGCACATAAAAGAATTTAAATTAAAAAAAAAACTCAATCACCTGCAAATGGCTGTAGTTTAATCTAGCTGATCCTTAAAAATACCACCACTACCAGCATCGCCATCTCCCACCCTATCCCTTTGATCAAGCTCATCCATCTGCCGTTGATTCTACATCCAATGGACGACAACAAGCAAGCCCAGTCCTCCTCTTACCCTCCTCAGCCTCCCACTACTTCTATTACGCCTCCTCCTCCTTCCTCCTCCGCCGCCATCGCCGCCACTCCGCCTGCTCCTTTTCATCACCTCCTCCAGCAGCAGCAGCAACAGCTCCAAATGTTCTGGTCTTACCAGCGCCAAGAAATTGAGCAAGTCAACGACTTCAAGAACCATCAGCTCCCTCTTGCTCGCATCAAGAAGATCATGAAAGCCGACGAAGATGTCCGTATGATCTCCGCTGAAGCCCCTATTCTCTTCGCCAAAGCCTGTGAGCTTTTCATTCTGGAGCTTACCATCCGTTCCTGGCTTCACGCCGAGGAGAACAAGCGACGGACGCTTCAGAAAAACGACATCGCGGCGGCTATTACTAGGACCGACATTTTCGATTTCTTGGTGGATATTGTGCCCAGGGACGAGATCAAGGATGAGGCTGGTCTGGGTGGGATGGTGGGTACCACTGCCAGTGGGGTGCCATATTTTTATCCTCCCATGGGTCAGCCTGCTGGCGCTCCTGCTGGACCTGGCGGGATGATGATTGGAAGGCCCGCCGTCGATCCAACCGGTGGTATTTATGCTCAGCCTCCTTCTCAGGCTTGGCAGAGTGTTTGGCAGACGGCGGGGGCTGACGATGGGTCGTATGCCAGTGGAGGTAGCGGCGGTCAGGGGAATCTTGACGGTCAAGGGTATGTAGACAACTATTGTTTTTATTCCATTCAAAGTTTAGGTTTTTTTCTTGAACTCTTTATCAGTTTGTAGAATAAGGAACATTTGCTACAACTTGTCTGAGATTCTTGCCTCTTTTATAGGGTTCTCAACTTATGATAACTAAATATCTCCAATGCTTTGAACTTTGGTTCAAGATGGAGTTGCTTCCATATGTCTAGTATGATCATTGTAGTTGAGTATACGTCTCGATGTCTGGTCTGCATTTTTTTATATTTCTTGATCAGTTGTTATGTTTCGCTTGCCAAGAACTGGTTATTGACATCGGTGTTTCTGCTTGATGGTTATAGTATGAAGATCCTATTTGGTGGGTTGAAGTTGCTTACAGGTCAAATTACAATCTTTTGTCATTGATATTTAGACGAACTTAGTTAGCTTTACAACAATTGAAATGATGCTAGGCAGTGATGGTAGTGATGATATGCTTACAAGTAATTTGAGCAGGCTTCGTTTCTGTAGATGCTTTAGGTAGTTTTGTACAATGAAACATAATTGGTTTTTATTCAGTAGCTCTGGAGATGGATGCCATATAGGAAAGCTTGAAAAGAACAAGCAGAACCTGCTTAGAATGAGAAGCTATGTTCGTCGCATCGCTAAACTATTTGGTTAAGACTTAAGAAAGCTTGACAATAGAAAAAGGAGAGTTCATTTAGAACAAGTAGCCGTGGGCATTTCTTGACAAATTATAGACAACATCAAATATCGTTATGACAAGAACAAAAATGGATACACACCGTCTTGAACTTGTTGGTCAACAGAAAGGGTATATGAGCAAGAAAAGCGAAGAACGTGTGGGGTTGGGTGGGAATGGGGCACATGTATTAGTCATTCATGAATGTTGGTTGGTTTTTGGTGGGTTCATCAACTAACTATGCTTGTGTTTGTCGTATTGTTGCTTGTCCTGATAGTCTTAGTGATCGGGATATGTATAGTTAATCTCTTTGGCATGTTTGTTTTTATCCCTTTTTCATTCTTTGCACTTGCATTTTATGCCGTGCTGTCTG
This sequence comes from Gossypium arboreum, assembly GCF_025698485.1. Lineage (NCBI taxonomy): Eukaryota > Viridiplantae > Streptophyta > Magnoliopsida > Malvales > Malvaceae > Gossypium > Gossypium arboreum. The sequence goes on along the minus strand of NC_069081.1, from coordinate 110,426,001 downwards.
ACATTTCTTTTAATTATTGAATTGTTTTTTAATTATCATTTTGCATGTTAAGAATGCCTGTTTTGTTTATTACCTTTTGATTACGTAAAAGCATTCTCGTTTCATCTGTGTTAAAATCTCTTTGTCTGCATGGTGCTTTTCTTGGATCTTTATCTTCAAGTTAGTGCATTTTACACCTTTATGTAGACCCATTCAACGGCCAGGCCTTGGACATGAGTTTTCCGAGTTCTGGTTGACCCGATTTATTATTTATTATCATTGATCTCGAATACTGTTAAGTGAGGATTTTGCTAGTGTTTAAGCCACTTTGGAAGGATGTTTTCTTGTTGTGTATCTAAAAATGGCAAATCCAGGTTTTTGGAAGTGCATTTCTCTGCCGTTATATTTCCATTCAAGCGTCAATTGCCGTGTTGTCTATTAAAAGAAAGAGGATTGGTTTATCAAATTATTCTTTCTCTTTTGCTTTCCAAGCCGTTCATTTACCATTGTCACGTACCAGCCGTCATCTAAACTCTTGCATAATTTTGTTGTTTTCTGCAGCTAAGCAATTCATTGGTCCGATATGGTTGCTCGATGGCATGGCAAATGGCGTGATGCACTGGGGTAATCCACTAGAAATTTTGGTTGCTTATGATTTATGAATATGGACCTGTCTGCCATTGTTTGTGGAAGACTACCTTTTAAATGTGATTTATTTAGAAACATCTCAAAGACACTTAACTCATTTGATGTGCAGCAAAACAAATAGCTTTTGCTGCTATGACTTTGCCTAATCAAAAGATCTTCTAATGTTGTGCAGTTTTTGGGTTTAATTATCCGCTTTTGTTGTGTTCTAAAGGATTCTCTGTATCTTATATATTTTCTTATGAATGAACACCCTAAAATTTCAAGTCCATTACATTTGGTGAATGACTCTTGGTTGCTCTGATATTTCGTTCTTGTCAAAGTACTTATTTTCGACATCCATATCCGACATGCCTATCCTTCAAATGCATGGAAAAGTATGAAAAAACTTGAACATACCTCTGATAGCATACCTATACTTGACAGTAATATAGTTGAAGAACTTTCTTTTTCTCTTCATATTTTTTTCATTGTAAGGATTGAGATTCATTTATGTTTATATAAATTTCATTATCATGATTACTTTCTACTAGTTTCCCGTCAGATAATAGGCATTTATGTTACCCAAATTTGAGAAGTGTTGGATGTAGCCATGTGGAACATGAGCATATTCAATTTTTGAAAATATTTCAGTATATTTTAGAGGATTACCTTAGTATGCCCATATTAAATGTGTTATTTAAAAATAATAATAAAATCAGATAGCTGAAATATGTGGTGTTTTTTTTCCCTTATTTTTAATTTCTATTTTTTTAAAAATTTGAAATGCCACTCAACACCTAACCTATAGTTGTTAAATTAGACCAATCCAACTAGTTTGAAAAAAATTATTAAAAAAAAAAAAGAATCAGTTAGATTGGTTTTAGTCAATTTAATCGATTCATATCGGTTTTTAATTTAATCGGTGATTCTTTGGTTGGTTTGTAGTTCGATTTGGTTCAAACAACATTGTATGTTTATATTATTTTCATAATTTTATATGATAAATATATTATTACATATATAATATTTTGTGTATGCATAATACTAATGAAAAAGTAATGTTATTTTAATTAATAGATTTAATTATTGTCAGATTATATTTTTAAAATTGAAAAAATATAAATATTAAAAATAATCAATTTGAATAACAATAACCAAATCTACAACTTTGGCCTAGTATAAGATTAAAAATTGATCTTAAATTTATTTGAAAGGAAACGGTAAAGAAACCCAAAAACACACTTAAAAAAGAAAAGGAAAAAAGAAACCTAACAATTTGAATTAATTCTGGTGAAACTAAAAAACGTGGAAATTAAAAGGAATTATTTCTATAAATATAATGCCATACGTGAATCACACATTACTTTATAATGTTACGTCACTTATCGTAACAGCTTAGGGTGAGGGCAAAATGATTTCATACGTATTAAATTGAGAAAAAGAAAATCACAAGTACCATTTGAGAAATGTAGTATAGTTTAATGGCCAAATCGCTATTTAACCCAAATTAAACGCACTAAAAGGTAAAGATATTGAAAATGTGAACAATGTAATGGGCCTAAAATCTAGGCCCAATTCCAGTCCAAATATAAGGAAAGGTTGTCTAAGCCCGCCGAAAGTGGCGGCCCATAGGTACACGTACGTACTGCCGAAAATGGCTTCCAAATTTGACTAAAGAAGTCTACTCTCCCACGACGTTTTATAAACTTTGCATTTACACTAGCCCTCCTCTCAAATCGTCTTTGTCTCATATTCGAAATCTTCGAAATCTCTCTCTAACATCTTAACATACGATTTTGGTTGTGTGGGAGAGAGAGATGGACGCCCTTGACAACGTGGTAGATCCTTTGAGAGACTTCGCCAAGGACAGCGTCCGCCTCGTCAAGCGTTGCCACAAGCCTGATCGTAAAGGTATTCCCCCCATTTCTTCTTCCCGTCTCGGCTTTGCCTCCTTTTGTTTTACACTTGGATCTGTTGGAATTTTTGGGTTTTCTTTTTTTGAATGTTTATTGTTTCGTATGCAGAGTTCACGAAGGTGGCTTTCCGTACAGCGATCGGTTTCGTAGTGATGGGATTCGTCGGATTCTTCGTCAAGCTCATCTTTATTCCTATTAACAACATCATCGTTGGCTCCGCTTAGGTAATTTACTTTATCTGCTCGTCCTTGCGTATTATGCATGCAAGTTTCAATTCCAAAAAATGGATTTCATTTCTTTACTTTTGGATGAATCTCAATTTTAGGATTTTATTGTGTTTATGGAAAAGGGAATTTAGTCAATCTGCAAAAGTTGATCAAATTTCGAAGCAATAGCCTTTTCCAAACAATTTATTGGTTTTTTAAAGCCTAACCCATTAGATTTAAGTGATACGTTATCAACACCTTTATAATTTTAAAATATGTAATAGGCTTATTCATTCCCGACTAGACCATTGATGGGTCTGTTCAAATACCATGTGTTTTGTTCCATGTGCTTGCAAAACTAGCAACTTCATTCCATCTTTGATAAACTACCATTTGACCTGACTCTTGGTTGGACTTGAGGATTAATACTATTTCTAAATTCTAATTTCATCAATCTTTTTATTACTTTATTTATCTTTGTTGATCTGTTCACACACACACACACACACACTTGCAAAACTAGCATAGTACGTATTTGATCTGTATTAGTGAGTCCTTTCTAGTTTCTATGGATAAAAAAAAAGTATCTCTTTTGGTAGAATAAAGTAATTTATATAGGGACATTCCTTCTGAGATCTAGTTGGTGTTTTTCGTTACTTTTGCCCAATTTAACATAGTTGGAGCTGTGATTGTTATTTATCATTTTCGGCCCTTGTGATATCATAGTTTACTTCTAATGTTTTAGGCTTTTAACTTAATGAGGCGTAGATGTTTTTGTGGCTTAGCATAGCTTGTTTCTTGAGTGACTAAACATAAATACTATCCATGTCATTGATATGTTTTCTTTACATGGACGCCTAATACCTTTCTTATTATAGTACTTCTTCTTACAAAAGAATAGTAGTATATCAGCTGTGGTCTAATGCTTGGCGTATTTTAGTTCTTAGACATTCATGAGGTTCAATCTAAATCTCTGTGTTCGGGTACCATCTGTCTTTGGTTTTCTTTTTCTTTACACGCACACACACACACACACACACACACTTGTAACCTTTCTTAATGTTGTACGTCCTCTTGTAAAACAAAAAGTAGTGTCACAACATTAGTTTGAATTTATAGTATATGTGCTGTGTTTCAATACTTGTTTATAAGCGGTGATCAATTTTAAATCTTTATGTTTTGGTTTCTGGTACCATCTATGTCAAACACACTTTTGCTACGTTTCCTCTTACAAAACAAGAAGTAGTAACACAACATCTGTAAGTAATTATATTACATATGCTGTGTTTTGCTACTTGGTTCTTTTTCTAGTTAGACATTCGTGTCGAAATCTTCACTTATTTTTGCTTTTGGTATAGGAATTGCAGGCTCGTAGAAATTGGTGGGGGATATGACCAGTTGGCGTAGTTGCAGATTCTCATAGAAAATGAATGTTAGAATGCAGCAGTTGGGGGCTGTCCCTCTTTCCTTTTCATTTTACATTTTATTAGTTGAACCAAATAGTCTTGAATCTAAACTAAACTCTCTTGGAATTTCTTTGAGCACTTTGTAATTGATTATGGTTAATTTTTGCATCGACTTTTGTCGTCTTCTTTTTTTTATGTGCAATTCTTATTAACCTTTAACTATACTGCACTCATTTGCTGTCATTCACATGATTTCTTTTAAGAAACCATAGTAAGATGAATACCTTTTTGATATTTTACCGAAAACTCAAGGTAATTAAGGTTTTTCTTTAATTTCCAAAATGGGGAAAATGAAAGATTTTGTAAATTTGAAGTTGGCTTTTGACATATTTAGCCGAAGACTCGAGTGAATGTGAAAACCCATGATGAAATTTCTTGTATTGCAGCCATTCCAGGGTCAAACTCTCGACGTAATTTTTCATTTTGTATTGGCATTAATCGCTTCTTTTCAAAGTATAATCCAGTCAAAGCTTAAGATTCACTTTTAATTTGAACCCTTCCATATTCGCTTCAAGTTCGAGGCTCGAAGCTCTATTAGAAACTGCCTAATCAAGTTTAACATTAGATAAAAATTGGATTGCTTAATTTATTCATTTGTGTTGTTTTGTCTAATACAGAATTTCGGACTTTGATTTGATTTTCAGTTCAAGCTGAAATTTTGTAATGGTAATAGATTAAGCTCAATATTAGGATATTCGAAGTTGGGTTCTCTTGATAGCTTGACAATGATTCAAGCAAATATCTGAAGTTGACTCTCTTCATGGATTGAATTCAACTTAACAATAATGGAATAAAATTTAATTTCTTTTGCTTGAGAGCATAGCTGTCTCATTTACGTTGCAAAAGAAAAGCTAATTATTGAGAATGAAAATGAACCAGCAGAAGTTGCTGCAATTCTGATTGAATTTCATATATGGGAAGCATTCATTTGACAGTTTCTTCCTGTTCAAAACTCGTTTTATTTGTTCCAACATCCAAAATGTATGTAGCAATAAATATTAAAATAACTCAAACATATGAAATAACGTATTCATATCAGCTAATCCCAAGTTTCACTCACTCATCTGAGATGAAGATGTTGTAGTATCAAACGATTTCTTCCTCACCAACAGGCAAGTTATCCTTGCTGGTTGAGCATGCGTATTCTCCAGACTACAAAGCACGAAATCAGGCCGATGAAGCGCGAGGTTCAACCGATCTTGTCCGACAACTAAACCAGTTGCATCGAGCAGAACATGCCATGAATTCCTATGAGCTTCCGAAATCCAATGCATAGAGTAACGCATCCCATTAACATCAGCTGGATACGAGAACAATCCCTTTGGACTATGCTTACATTTTTTCCTGAAATACTGACTAAGTTGTGACCCTTTGATTCTCAAATCCAACCATGTTTCGGGTGCCAATATCACTTTTGATTCCTTGTAACTCGCAAATTCCCTTACATAATCAAGTTCTTCACGAATGATGCTCATGTAGAAGTTACCTTTAAAAAAAGGGTAGCTTTCTCCTACTAACATCATTGCATCCTTGTAGTTTGGTGTGAAGAGAACCAGGTAGTCATCGTCCGGCAATCCGCAGTGTTTCAGAACTTTGTTTCGAGCTTGGATTTCCGGGATCGAAATGAAACTTCCTGGGAAAGACGATTTCTTCGTGAGGATATCGAGCAATCTTGATGGCTCCAATTGAATCCTGTCCAGGTCCGGATGATTGCTTCCGAAGAAAGGTGAGGAGGATTCTCTTGAATTACCTCTTGGTGATTTCTTTTTATCATCAATTGCAGCCTCCGAGGACTCTTCATTGATGCATAGACTAGAAAGGTCTATATTTTCTAGCTCAACTTGACCTGCATACTGTGGATATTTTGCCAACACATATTGCTCAACATAGTCCCTTTCGGTCGGTGTGATCGGTCCCGACCATCTGAGATCAAGACCATGAAGTGTCGATATTGCCTCGGCTACAATATGCGCCGGAATCACGGTATGTGCTTTCTGTTTTTCATCATATGCAACAATCAAAACTTAGTTAAATAGTGAAAAGAATTGCAGATACTTGGTAACAAAGACTAAAATATAAATGGATGATGAACATAGTACATACAGTTTACCTTAACAACCATGCTGCTTGGTCTGCTACTTTGTATAGGTGATTTTAGCATGGATACAAAAGGGGATTCTTTGATTTCACTTTCCATTATTCCCTAATTTTTGTTTGTCAAAATACTTTGAATGAGAATCTTTGGATTCAAGCTTTCGTTTTAGAAAACTTTGGAGGATAATAATAGCTTTACCTTAGATTCTCCATGTGAAAACACCTGATTTTTGTTCTTACACCCCATGGAAAGTTGTCTTTTCTCCACTCTTAACAGTATTCAGTGATTTGTCTTTGAAAAACCAAAAACTGGTATTGAAGAACAAAGCTGGGAAATTTTCAAGAAACGAACCAATCAAATGAAGGAAGATAGGGAACAATGGGAAATGAGGGGCGGGGGGGGGGGGGGAGGATGGAACTTTGAAAAGAATACCGAGTCAAACTAGAACATTTCTTGCTCCATTTGAGAGTCTAAACCTTAAGGTTAATAAGAAATTTGTGATGACAGTGACAAAAGCAATGCTTGATAACAGGAAACTCTTAAAGGGTTAAAAACCGCTACGGTACTCTTTCATTTTATTCTTTGATCCTAACAGGTGGTGTGAAATAGTTGGGACTTGGGAGCTTAGGACAGGGTTCAAGTTTTTTACCTTAAATCAACAGTACAATGGATTAAACAGGAGTTTGAATTCTGATATGACAGCAAACCATGAAATGAATTCAATTATAGAGGAAACGTCAGCTAAGGAATTTTAAATTGTTGATAGATAGTGACCATTTCCAGGTATTAATTTTTTGGTGGGAAAGGAATCTTGAGGCTGGTATGACCAGGTTTGGAGTCAACCTTTTAGAACTCACTTCCTTAGCAAGCGAAGCAATCACCTTCTTCGTCCATGAAACCTGGAATTCTGAAAACCATTTCATTACTTAAGATTCGAGTGAGTTTTGTTCAATACAATACATTTACTATTTTTTTTTTGTCCAACGTTACATTTGAACATCATTTGCAAAAAAGAAAAAAAAAATTCCAAAAAATATAAATAATTTAGGAATTAGAATTAAACCCATTTAGTAGTAAGTTTATTGCATGGTGGCTTTGATATTTCGTTGATTTATTTATTTGTTTCTGATTAAAGAAGGAACAAATAAACAATTAATTCAATACGATAGAAATTATGCTCTTTATATAGATGCCTTTGATGTATACCCTACAAAATAGACAAAATTATATTATTTTAAAATTTTTAAGGGAAAACAAAGAGAGACCTTATTTTATGTGCAATTTGGCATTAAGAGTATGCTTTTAAATAAAACAGCTATGCAAACGGCCATTTTTCACTTCAACCTAACTCCTCAATTTCATTTTAATTTATTCATAAATAATAATAATAATATCTTACTCCTACTAATTTTTAATGTTTAACAAATTGGATAATAGTTGATTGAGTCTTAACTCGATTGGTATCGGCATTATTACCAGTACAAGAGGTCGTGGGGTTGAATGTACTGAAGCTTATCATCCTCCTATTTAAGAGTTGAGAAGCGACTATGGATAATTTTAAACGTTGTATCCAAAAAATAAATATGATATATATATATATATATAAAATTTATTGAAAATTTTAATTTTAATCATGTTTTAGAATTCTGAAGGTAAAAGTGAATATTCACTATAAAAAATTCATAAAATAGAAAATATAACCAATTGGAAAATTTGAAGTAATACCTCCACCCAGAATAAAAAATTTCTTCAGAAAATGCTTAATGAGTGTCGTACAATTTCTTTAAAAATAAAATAAAATTCTCTAATTGGCCAAAATTGTATAGTGATTTACTGCTTACCATCATCAAAATTAATAAAAAATATTTTTTTATAAAATTACTATTTTAGACATTGTTAATGAAGAATACAACTTACGAGTAAATCTATATACCTATCAAAATAAAACTATTATTGACATCAAAGTTGCAAATAATTTTAATATTTAAATTTTTTAAGATACGCAATTATAACATTGAATAAACTCTAAAACAATTTAAAATAAAATTTTATTTTATAAAATTTAATTTAATTATAATACATACACTTAGATTGTCAAAATTTTTCCTCTCAATTAAAAATACAAAATTAATTATAACGAAATGAAGTAATATGAAAAAAAAGTTATCATCAACCCAATAATATAAAGAATAATTTTACATATTCTCCTAAATAAATATTTTAAGATAGAATTATAACATGAGTATTTGACAATTGATTAGCATTATGATAAGTGAGAGCAAGGGAAATTGGAAGTGTGATTGAGGTGGGAGAAGAGTGTTGTTTTATGTAAACATTTTTAATTGATTTAGTACGTTGTGATACTTATTTTCCTTTTAATTTTACTCCTATCATCCTTTCTAAATTTTTATATTTATTGAGTAGAAAATAAAATTATTTTACTATTTAAATTTGATTTCCCAAACTATTTTAATCTTATTTTTAGAAAATGGCTTATACAAATTCTCTTTTCATAAATTTAAGTCTTTAAATATAAAATATATTTCTCATAACTTAAATATTTATTGATTAGGTCTTTTTTTTTTTTTTTTACTTTGGAATTATTAAAATTCTTTTTCATAGAGGTACAAAGAACAAAAATCAACAATTACCACACATGACACAACCAACTCATCTCAAACATTAGAAACAGCTCTCAATCAAAGTTGATATAGCAACCAACAAAATAAAATCCCACCAGTAGTAGCATGGTGTTTTAGACACCTCTATAAAGAAGCAAGAGAAACAAAATTTTAACATATGAGAGTTAAAAATCAACAATAAACTTCCTCTCATGCTACAAATGTGAACTTCTGCTTCATCCCACCAATCTTTCTAACTTTTTTACCCACTTTCAAACCATCCAATCTCGTGAGCAAATTCAACATTCACAAAATTGAACACATAAGAGTCAATCTCACCTTCCAAAAAAACCATAATTTATTATCTCTCTGTATATATAATCAATAGAACGCATAAAAAAAACTCTAGGTATTTGACCTATTGGCTAAGAACATTCACTTTATATCGATTTCATTAGATCAAACCGTAAAAATCGTCTCTTAATGGTGTATGCATGTACAATAATGATTTACTCCTATAACGATATGTGAATTGTACCATAAAAATCAAAATATAATAACTCATACTAAATTAAATATATGCTACGTACACAAAAATCTAAATAAAGTTAGAAATAAATTTTGATATGAGAATAAATTCAAATAACAAAAAGCTATTTACACACGAAAGAGAAACAATAAATAAATGAGAATAGAAAATTTGTAACACATATTAAGATATAACCTCGAAATTTAATTGTGCTAAAGGTGACAATAAAAACTTCTAACTTAACCCCAAAACTAATTGTGCTTTAAAATACAGTTTATATAACCCAAAATTATTACTGCTTTTTAGTTAGAATTTCACTATAAATCAATTATTTTGTGATTGAAATTTTAGGAGTTAGATTTTTTTTTAAATTCTTTGAAGAAATGATTTTTTTTAATTTAGAGAAAAAAATGATATTAGGTTTAAGGAATAAATTATATTAGAATAATCCTAAAAGGCATAGTTTTTAGACACCAATAAAATAGTGTCAAGTCATTAAATTTTAAACATAACAAAGTATTATTATACACTCATCTATATTTAATATTTTCTCTAACTTAATTTAACTTTAAATAAATTACTTAAAATAATTAATTTTTAAATTATAAACAAATATTTTTTCTTTTTTTTACAAATTTTAATGTAACACCCCTAACCCGTATTCGTTATTGGAACAGGGTTACGAGGCATTACTGGACTTATACCCAAGCATTCGTATAAAACCAAGTAAAAACTTTGCATTCTAAATTAAAACTTTTCAAATTTTATGATAAAGTCCTTAATATGGGCTTACGGGGCCCAATACATGCTTTGAAAGTGGTTCGGGACTAAACCGGTAACTTTGGATATTTTACCTTGAAAATAGGGGCAAACGCCCGTGTGGCCAGCCTGTGTGGAATTCTGACTTGCAATTTCTTAAGTATTAAAGGCGCACACGGCCTGGGCACACATCCAAGTGGCTAGGCCGTGTGGTAAACTGATTTTTCACTATTTTTAAACACTTTTCACACGATTTTGACACACGACCAAGACACACGGTCGTGTCTTTTGCCCGCGTACTATCCTAACTTCACATTTAAGGATGCAGGGGACACACTGTCATTTCACAATCCCATGGGCTTATCGTGTGTCATATACGGCCTAGACACACGCCGGTGTGTCTAGCCATGTGGATGAAAATAGGCCGTTTTAGGCCACTTTTCTCACCCTTTTCATCCATTACCTACATTTAAACACAATTATATACAATTTACAAGCAACCAATCAACCAATTTATGCTCATAATATGTATTTTTTATTAACACACTACTACTTAGTGATTAAACTAAGTTTCATATACATATGCTATCCCTTTTACATACTTTAATCATTTATAACTTTATCTAACCAAATACTTATACATGCCATATAAATCAAAAGATAATAACCCAAAAACTACCGGAGAATATCTGAATAGTGTGATTCTTGGTGATAATCCGATCCTCCAACTCCACGTTAATCTACAAGACATATCAATCACATTCAAGTAAGCTTGTGAAAGCTTAATAAGTTCATAGGCTTAGAACATAAACTTACCAAATATGGTAAAGCATTCGTATATTATACAATTCATTAATTTCTCATGTCATTCACAAACCAAATCAATTTCACTTAATATTATTCACACTTAACTTCATTCTTTTGGGCTCATTTATCGTTTACCATTACTTTTCAAATTAAGAAACTATACGGAATTGAGTACTTCGTCTCCACTTTACCATAGTAAAACTATGAACTTGCACACGATCATTGTAACGCCCCAATTTTCGGGAATCCTGTGAATGTTGGCATAGGTTTAATTATGTTAGTGGGCCTCTAGAAAGCCCAAGCTTAAGATAGAACCCGGCAATTTTAGTTAATTTTTTTTCCATAAGAAAAATGGAGTGAAATTATGAAATAGGACTTATGTGAAAATGTTTGAAAATGCTATAGGCTAAATTGAAGTGGCCAAATAAATAGGAGTGCAAAATAGGAGGATTTGCATGACAAACCTCCCATTTTACATGAAGTGGCTAGCCATCATGTTGTTGTAGACAATATGAGTACTTGATATCCATAATTTATGGTACAAATTGATACAAATTGATAATGGGTTAGGTAAATGTTCCATGATAATGGATTAGGTAAATATTCCATGATAATGGGTTAGGCAAATGTTTCATGATAATGGGTTAGGTAAATGTTTCATGATAAGAATTTCATGTTTTTGTATTAAAGAATTAAATGGATGAAATATGAAGTTTTATTAAAAGAAAATGGGGTGAAAAGAACAAAGTTTTGTCCATCTTTGTTCATCATAGCTAAAAGTTAGAGAAGAGAAAGGAGAGGAGAAAGCTCTTGAGTATTTGGTCATTAGGAGGAGGAAAATTGAAGGTAAGTTCTTGCTACCTTGCTTCTATTTTGAGGTTCATGAGTTCTTCTTGATCCTACCTTAACTCTTGAAGTATATTTTGATTTTTAGTTGTGTTGTGAGCATTTAGTCATGAATTAAAATGAAGGAAATGGTTGTTGTTTCATGTTCTTTTGATGAAAAATGGAAGATAGGTGAAGTTGAGCCAAACAAATGAGCATGCATGTGCCTTAGATGTTAAAGGAAAAATCAGCTAACATGTTGTGCTTTAAAATGATGAAATGGAGATTATACTTAAGTAAAATCATAGATATGTGATGATTGATTGGTGATATACATGTTTAAATAACATGCATGCAAGGTATGTGTGAAAGAGTGATTTGGTAATAAATCTGCTTGGGACAGCAGCAGTAACGTGAATTTGGAAAATCACCATAAATTGTGGGAGATGAATTAGAAGCTGAATAAATTATGTAATTAAAGCTTATTGAGTCTAGTTTCTAATGAAATAAACAAGAACATATTTTGAATTCTGTACAATGAGAAATTTGATTCGTAATGAAGAGTGGTCAGATTAGTCAAACAGTGAAACATGGGAGACTTTAAGAAAAATCTGGTATTGATTGGCCATACTAAAAATTCTGAAAATTTTATGGATAAAAGATATATGAGTCTATTTTCAGGGAAAATTAACGGCACTTGATTTGGAGTTTCGTAGCTCCAGTTATAAATAATTTAGTGACTGTTGCTTAGGAAGACAGCTTGCAGTGAAATTATGATTATGTGGTAAACATTGACAAAAATTTGTTAATGAGTTGCTTATTGATTTCTTATAAGCTTACTATGATCTGTAGGTGTGGTTGGCCGAATATTGTAAGGGGTTAATACGTAGTTTGTATTTGAATAGTTAGATTAACGTGTTAGTAATCCAATTGTAGGCGGTTCGTGTGTGGATCTCGTCAGCATATCGTGGCAAACAGGCGTGTAACTAACACCCTCTTTCTTAGTCTGGATCGGCAAAAGTCGAAAAGTCGAAATGCCGAAAACCGATATTTTGTAGATTTGCGAGTGTGCGAATGCTCGTGAGGTAAATCGATTAATGTTTTTGGTAAACTGCAAAATTTGGACTGCAAAGTGCATGATTTCTGTGCCCTCGATATTTTTGGGCTTAATGGGCCAAAAATTAGAATGATGGGCCAATCGGCCCAATTCGTAAGAACCCTCGACGTGATTCGTTAGTACGTGAAAAGTAGGAATATGCATGAAAACCCTAAAATAGATAAATTATGAAATACCTTTAAAAGTGAAAAATTTACGCTTTACCCCTAGTAGATAAATTACCAAATACCCCTAGGATTAAATTGACCTAAATGCATGTTTGATGTTGTTATTTATCGCATGTCATGTTGTTATTATCGATGCATGGGATTGGGATATTGACGGAGGAAGTACTGAAAGTGGCTTGTCCACATCTGGAGGCTTTGCCTCAATTTATCGATAATCGAGCTGTGCAAGGCCGCAAGCTGTGGAGTGTTCATTGGGTGGGTTGAGCTATTCCCACATGGAGTGTATGGCTGGTGCGGGTGGAGTGTAGTGGTTGGTGGGTTGAGTAGTCTCCCAAATGGGCTTGCATATGTTACTGATGTTGCATGTATTTTGAAATGGGCCTATGGGCCATCTTGTTATCTGAATAAGGGCTAAGGCCCGCTTTATTGTAATCAAAAGGGCTCGCCCAGACCACTCATTACTGAATGGGCTTAGGCCTAATAGGCTTGAGCTGACTTGGACTTTGAATGGGTTTTCCTTACACACCGAGTTTCCCCAAACTCACCCTTTTATTTTCATCCACGCAGAAATCCCCAACCATAGTGGGCTTGGAGTCGTGAGGGAATTTGAGTGGCCATTGCTCAAAGTTTGATTTTCTTCCGTGAACTGGACATCCTTTTAATTACGTTTGAGGTTTTGGGCTTTTAAATGTAATAAGGCCGCTTATTTATTTTTGGTGGTTTTAATATGTATTACTAAGATAGGTAATACTTATTTTAATCTGTTGAAATTGGATAGCTTTAAGGCGTTTTCAAAAACAACAGTTGATTTCAAAATAACACGACAACAAGCAAAGCTTCCGCAATGAAAGTATTTTCCAAAATTAATCACTTTTCCTAAAATGACTTAATCGAACCGGTTTCTAGAAATATCCATGACGTTAAGGTGTGGCAATGGCGGTATGCATGTCTAGGATTGGATCTGAAGGGAGATTGGTACTTAAGCAATCAGATGGACTTACCACCTCTTTTCGGTTTCCTACCGGTGCATGACTTCCATTCACTTTAACCCTTAATGAATTAATCTTTTGAACATCAAGTACGATTTTCTGGACTTAGAATGGAAATATTTTTTTTTTTACTTTTTTGATGTGGCATGCCGGATCCGACCATAACTTCTGGGCCGGGTTTGGGGTGCTACAATCATGTTTCACTTTCCGAAGCCATGGCCCAACCATGGTTTTACACGAGTCATATATCATACCGATGCCATATCCCAGATATGGTCTTACACGGGAGCACTTATCACTTTTCTCCGATGCTATAGCTCAGCTATGGTCTTATACGGATATCGTTTATCACTTGTTGCCCTGGTCCAACCATGGTCTTTTTCCGTCAATTCATCGTTTGATACTGGACAAAAGTACTCAATCCGATGTTTCATTCAATATGATAATTTCTTCAATTTCATATTTTTACATTGTTCATGGTTTTATCATAATCATATAATATAAATCATTATAAAATTCATAAGAATGACGATGATCACTAAAATTTAGACACATGAACTTACCTGGGCTAATTCGCAATAGTTGTAGAAGTTCGAGAAAATTATTTGCCTATTTTCTCCTTTCCACGATTCACTTCAATTTCTTGGTCTATAATTGCAAAATCATTCATTAATTAGCATTCATTTCAATTTTATTTTATCTCACAATTTATACCCTTTAATTCCTAAAATACACTTTTACACCAAATTTCACAATTTTCATAATTTGGTCCCTGACCAATTAACTCATCAATAGAAGCTTTTCTTTTTAATTAACACTTTCCGTAGACATTTTAAGTTTCTTCACAATCATTGAAATTTATAATATCCACATAAAACCCTAATTTCAAGCTATTTTACAATTAGGTCCCCAAATATTCACTTTCTTTATAATTCTTTCAATAAAATCAACATATAAACAAATTAAAGCTTTAATTACATGCTAAATCATCATAAAATTCCATCATTTATTCATGGAAACTTTCAAAATTAACCATGAAATCAAAAACTAATGAATTAGATGATAGGACCTAGTTGTAAAAGTCCCAAAAACACAAAAAATTCAAGAAACAATCAAGATTTGAACTTACTTGCAGTAAAAATATGAAAAGCCAGCTCTAAGGTTTCTTCAATGGCTGTTTTTAACTGAAGAGAATGAAGAAAATTGAAGAAATCTCTAGATTTCTAATTACATCCCATTTTTAACTATTCAATTTTTACTTCTTTTTCAATTTTACCCCTTGTTCACACCTAATTTCAATATTTCCTGCACACACATGCCGTCCAACCCAATAATAGGTGTTTAATTGCCTATTTAGTCCTCTTTTAATTATTAATAGAGCTATTTAATCATATTTCACAATTTTGCACTTAATTCAATTTAGTCTTTTTTATCCAATTGACTACCGAAACCTTAAAATTTCTTGACGAAACTTTAATTGTAACGGCCCAAATTTCAATGATATATGAATAGTGATTTGAGATCACTAAATCCTAAAAATGAGTATAAAATATTACTAATTTAATGAAAATAAGTTAGATGTGAAGTTAGGAAAATGATTGAAATAGTGAATAGTATTTTATAATAAATACTAAACAATTTGGAAGTGAAAACGAGGTATCGCGACCTCAGAATATTAAATCGAGTCATAAATATTTTTATAAATATTTATGGAGTGTTAGTAAGTTAGTATTAAAGTTTCGTCAAGAAATTTTAAGGTTTCGGTAGTCAATTGGGAAAAAAGGACTAAATTGAATAAGTTGTAAAACTGTGGGAAATGATGAAATAGAATAACTAGTAAATAAGAAGGATTTGAGGATAAATATGCCTAAAATAAATGCACGAGGCAGCATAGAAGAAGAAAAATCCGAAATTAGGTGTGAAGTAAGGGTAAATTGGTAATTTAGTTAAAATTTAATAGTTAAAAATTTGATTAAATTAAAATATCTAGAGTTTTCTTCATTTTTCTTCATCCTCTCCAGCAAAAGCACCATTGAAGGGTTCTTTTAAGCTGGTCTCTCATATTTTTATTACATGTAAGCTCAATTCTTGATTATTTCTTGTAATTTTTGTGTTTTTTAGACTTTTACAACTAGGTCCACTTGTTTAATTCATTAGTTTTTGATTTCATGGAGAATTTTGAAAGTTTCCATGAATAATTTCTGAAAGTTTATGATGATTTATCATGGAATTGAGGTTTTAATTTTATTATATGATGATTTTATGAAGAGATTTTTATAGAAATCAATTTTTAGGATTTAATTGTGAAAGGTGTTGGAATTAGGGTTTTGTGATGAAATTTTGAGTGTTAAAGGATTTGAAGTAGTTTATAATGTCTTGACAAAGTGTTATTTGAGAGGAATTAGCTCAATCGATGAATAAATTGAGTAGGGACTAAATTGTAAAAACTAAAAAGTTTAGGGTAATAGTGTAATTTTAAAAATTAAAGGGCATAAATTGTGAATTAGAATAGAATTGAAATAGATGCTAATGAAGGAATGATTCCCTGAATTTCTACGATTTCTGCAAATTAGCCCAGGTAAGTTCATATGGCAAAATTCAATGTTTTATTATAAAAATCTTATGATTGCTAAGGTATCTTATTTTAGATGAATACTACCAAATTATATTAATTACTAAAAAAATGTTTAACTAAAAGTACAAATTAGTTGAAACAATGGTTTTGAGTGCTTTCATTTTATGACCATGATGAATTGACGGAAAAGATGTGATATGTGCTTCAGTATAAGACCATAGTTGGGCAGTGGCATCGGTACAATGTGATATGTGCTTCCGTATAAGACCATAGCTGGGCTATGGCATCGGTGCAATGTGATACGTGTTCCAGTATAAGACCATAGCTGGGCTTTGGCGTTGGTATGATGTGATAATGTGATTTTGTATAAGACCATATCTGGATTATGGCATCGGTATTATATGTGATCCGTGTAAGATCATGGTAGGGCTATGGCTTCGGTGTGTGATATGTGACTATGTGCAAGTTCATGGTTTTACCATGGCAATGTGATAGTGAAGCACTCAATTCCATTATTGTTCCCTAATTTGACAATGGAAGTGAATGAGAAATGGGCCCAAAGGAGTTAAATTTGTGAATAGCAATATGGAAATTATTCAAATGAGCTTATTAATGAATTTGTGATTTACAGGATGAAATAGTTAAATTAAAATATATATGTTTGTGTACCATGTTCGATAAGATTTATATTTTATGTCTATGAGCTTACTAAGCTTTTATAAGCTTACTTGGGTATGTTATTTGTTTTGTAGATTGACTTATATACAAACGGAGGACCAGATCTACATCAAGGATCACACTATCTAGATTTATTCCAGTAGATTTTGTTAAACAACTTTTTGATTTATATGGCATGTATAGGGGTTGATTTGTTAATGTAATTGCATGAATGATTAAGTATATAAGTAAGTTGAATGTAATGTTTGTGTTAGATAATGAAATATACATGTTTTGGCTTTAATTGGTGGGTTGGTTGGACTTTATAATTATATAATTGTGTTTTTATGTAGGAGGTTAGTAATGGATGAAAGGGTGAGAAAAATGGCCTAAAACGGCCTATTTTCGTCTACATGGTTAAACACACGGGCGTGTGTCTAGGCCGTGTGTGACACACGGTAAGCCCACGGGCGTGTGATATGACTGTGTGTCTCCTGCATCTTTAAATATGAAGTCAGGATAGTACACGGGCCAAAGACACGGCCGTGTGTCTTGGTCGTGTGAAGGACACGGGTTCAAGCACCGTCGTGTGTCAAAATCGTATGACAATGGTTTTAAAATAGTGACAAATCAGTGTATCACACGGCCTAGCCGCATGGGCGTGTGCCCAGGCCGTGTGCCTATTTGATACTTAAGAAATTGCAAGTCAGAATTCCACACGGGCTAGCCATACGACCATGGGATCCCAATGGGTTGACCACACAGCCATGTCCCAGGCCACACGGGCGTGTGCCCCTATCTTCAAGGAAAAATTTCTAAAGTTACCAGCTTAGTCTCAAACCACTTCCAAAGCTTTTATTGGGCCCCGTAGGCCTATATTAAGGACTTGATAGTGAAATTTGAAAAGAATTGATTTGAAATGCAAATTTATGACTCGATTTTGGTATAAATGATAATGTATAAGCCGGTAATGCCTCGTAACCCTATTCCGGTGACTATTGCGGGTTAGAGGTGTTACATTAATACTAACTTACTAACACTCCATAAATATTTATAAAAATATTTATGGCTCGGTTTAATATTCTGAAGTCTTAATACCTCGATTTCACTTTTAAATTATTTAGTATTTATTATAAAATACTATTTACTATTTCAATTATTGTCCTAACTTCACATCTAACTTATTTTCATTAAATTAATAATATTTTCTACTCATTTGTCAGATTTAGTTATCTCGAATCACTGTTCTGACACCACTGGAATTTGGGCCGTTACAACTCTCCCCCTTTAGGAAATTGCGTCCTCGAAATTTCATGGCTGGAAATAAGTGTGGATATTGAAATCTCATTAATTCCTCTGTTTCCCAGGTTGCCTCCTCCCCATTTATTTCTTAATTTTTTAATCTCCCGTGCTAAAATTTTCACTGGTTCCTCTGAATAAGTCATATCCGGTTAAAGCTCTATCTCCGCATGAGGAATTACATGTGATGGATCTTGTATAGCCCAATATTTGCTCGGGCTTGGACCCAAGACAAACTACCAACCCATTACACATTAAACACCCAAAACCCAATAGCCTAACCTAACCCTAACCCAAATCAAATAAGAGAGAAAAGAAAAATCTGAAATTTCAAACTGCCTTCAACCACTCTCTGCCATCCCTGCAAAAGAAGACCAAATTAGCAAAGAAACAATAGCAAGCAAAAGCAAGACAATACAAAACAGTGATTGAATAGTAACAAGGCATAGAAATAAGAAAAGTAAAAAAGAAAAAGCTATGACATGTACAAACAGGCTATAAAAGTCGAATTTACCACATAAAATGGGGGATTTTTAGTTTTTTCTTTTCTTTGGTTGTTGTTCTGTTTAGAAAAAAAGAAAAAGACTATTAGAAAAGTATTGAAAATCGAAAAGCGAAACAACAAGAAGAAAGAAAGGTTGATTTTAATCTCTTTTTTTCTTATTCCTTTAGTTTTCTTTCCTTTTTTGTTTTCTTTTGATTCGATCTCATTATTTTCATTATAAATCATTTTTAAATAATAAAAAAACTCACCTGGATCTTGGTGGCCCTGACCACCGTTGACGGTGAAAGCTCCGGCGACTTCAAAGGGCCATGATGACGGCGGCAAAATTGGGTTTAGAAACCCTAACCAAAAGGGGGAGAAGGGAATGGGGGTTCTCTGTTTTGTTTAAACAAGAATGAAGCAAAGAATGAAAAAAATAGAAAAAAATAACTTAAATAATAAAGATGAAACGGCGTCACAAACCCTAGGCCAAGCATATTTCTGCTTTTAGGATAAATTATGCAAATGGTCCCTCCTCCTTTCTGGTCCTTTCAAATCAGCTTCTTGTTACTTTTAAATTTCGCCCAAAATATTATTTTAATTACATTTTAGTACTTGTTGGAATGGCACCGTTTTGGTGGTGTGGGAATATTCCCAATTCAGCCCTCCCTTGTTTTGCACGCATCCAAATCTATCCTATTTTCCTTTATTTCCTTTTAAATTTGCCCCAAAACTTTGTTATTAGTTCAATTTTAGTCCTTTCTTATTTATTTTTGTTTCTTTATTAAATATTATTAATTATTTCTAATATTATTATCAATATTATTATTATTTTATATATTAGTGTATGTTTTCATTATATATGCATACGTATATATATTTATATATGGTATTACTTTTAGTTACTTTAATTTCATATTGTTATTATTAGTATTATACTATTATATTTATTATTAATATTAGTATATATTTTATTATATGTGTATATTGTTATTATTAGTATTATACTATTATATTTATTATTAATATTAGTATATATTTTATTATATGTGTATATATATATACAGAGTGTTTTTATTACTTCATTTTAATATTTTGTTGTATTTGTTTTTTTGCATTACAGTATTATTATATATATGAGTGTATATGTTTCTTATGTACGTCCATGTATATATATTTATATAGCCTTATTTTTATTATTTTATTTTAATATTTTATTATACATATTTTTTGTTACTATTATTAATATTATATAATAGTGTATACTTTTTATCATATATGTATATATATATTTGTACATAGTCTTATTTTTATTACTTTATTTCAATATTTTTGTTGTATTCGTTTTTCATATTTCAATATTATTATTATATTTATTATATAGTAGTGTATATTTTTATTACCTATGTGTATATATATTTATATATATAGTGTGATTTTAATTACTTTATTATTTTTATTATATTTTATTATTCTTTTTTGTATTTTAATATTATTACTATTATTATTATTATTATCATTGTTAATATAGTGAATATTTTGTTATATGTATGTATATATATATGTGTATTTATATAATAGTATTTTTAATTACCTTATTTTAATATTATTATTATATACACTTCCCTTTTAATGATTATTTATCTATTACTCTATTACTAATTAACTTAATTTATTGATTATTATTATTATTATTATTACAATTGCCACTCATTATTTTATTTTAATATTATGTATTATTTGGTGTACATACATCTTTCTATTATTACTATTATTATTATTATTAGTATATATATAAATATATATTTTTTATGTTATTAGTATTTCTAATATATATGGTATATGTTCATTTTATATATATTATGTATATGTATATTTAGTATGTATATATTCAATATTATTATGTGTACATTTTTATTCCTATTATCACGTATATGCTTTAATATATATATAGCACTAGTAGTATTTTTAATATTAGGTTTACGTCACTTCATTTATTATTACTATATGTTTATATATATTCATGATTTTATTTCGTGTTTAATGCTATTACTATCATGTTTAATACCATATGCATTATTATTGTTTTATACTATTACTATCGCATGTATATTGTTAATGTTTTATATATTATCATTTCAGATATTCTTAACTTTTTATTATTTGTCTATCCCGAATTTAGCATAGTATTTCATACCATAGTGCAACATCAATTTTAGTTTTCTTTTACTTTTATTTGTTCTATCTAGAAATATTTTCGTTCATGTCTTTAAATTAATTTCAATAAATAAGGCAATGTGCGACTTAACATTAAGTCATTGATTTCATCTCTATGTTGGGTGAATTTTGTCGGCTCATGTTAAAAACGGAACGCCCTTCTCCAAAGAAATTGAAATTTTAAAAGATTCTCGTGTTTTGATCGGATCACGATTAAAATTTAAACTGAACTCGTATTTTAAAAAAATTAAGACAATACATGTTTAATAAAGATACCAATTTTGGGCGTCGCGAGGGTGCTAATACCTTCCTCGTGCGTAACCGACTCCCGAACCCTATTTTCTCTGGATTTTCGTGTAGACCCAAATTCGGCCTTCATTTTTGTTCAAGAATAAGTTTTCTTTTCTAAAAAAAATGATTTATTAGGTGTCCGATCACATCTAGAAAAAAGATCGATAGCGACTCCTTTTCTCTTTAAAACCGAAATTCCATTTTCAAAATTTCAAATAATCGCCTCAATTAGTGACCCAAAGCAAAAATTTTTACGTCGCTACAGCTGGCGACTCCACTGGGGAGCTTATTTTTTAGAGTCGAGTCGAATTAAACGAGTGTTGTCAAAATTTTTGAATTTTCTTGTTCAAATTAATGATTAGTTTTGATCCTCAAAATTTTGTTTTCAAAAATCATACATTTGTATCATGTTGTAAATGTTTTTTTCTAACTTGTTTTATCCTTTTGCTTTTCAGCTTTAAGTCTTTATAGTTTTAGCTTCTTTTAGTTTTAAATAAAAACGAAAAGGTTTGTGAGTTTCTCCCCACACACCGAGCACTTACATTTTTGCATAACATGAGCTCTCTACCCAGGCTCCGTCTGCTTAAGTGGAAGTAAACGCTATGCCTTCGTGAGTTAACTTGTCCCTCCGCACAGGCTAGTGAATACTTCCGGGTTACATACGACTATGCTTTCGTGAGTTAACTTGTCCCTCCATATAGGCATAAGTAAATGTAATCCCTCGAATTGAACTCGTAAGCCTGTGATAGGCAATGATCGAGGCTTCATACTAATCTTAACAGATGACAGTACGGATAATTCGAGTACCTATTTATAACCGAAACCGCATATAGTGAACCATATGAGCCACCTAACTAGAGCCATGCCGAACCTCTGTCCGTTAATAGTCACCAAAATAAGTACATGGGAGAAACGCCTCTTACCTTTTATTTCGTTACACTTTTTATTTGGGTTTTTCGTAATTTTCCTCTATTCATATTTGTCGTACTAACCAAGGTATTTGTCTTTGTTTTAATTTTGCATCATGCATTATAGGCATCATATCAAGAGGGTTTTGATTAAATATCGGTTGCCAAAAACGAGTTTCTAATGGAAGAGTCGATTATACAAACAACCGAGAAAAACGCTGTAGTCCGAGATTGGTCTCTGAGAACCCAGAAAGAAAAAGGGGATAGTCTAATGGAAGGATGTATTCTCAACCTACCTGAGCACGTAACTGTGAACGTTCGTCAGAATAACCTTGATGACTTGACTCGGATTTGGAGACAGTAGGATTCGGACACTAGAGGCATCTTCACTGAGAGGTACGGAGATATAGCCCACCTGATCACTATCAACATAGACGAACGTTTGATTCAAGCCATGGTCAGATTTTGGGACCCGGCAATGTTTTACTTTCAATCAGGAAGACATGACCCCGAGTATAGAAGAGTACGCTGCTTTGTTTCGTGTCAATAATGTACAACTCTATAAGATATATGTGAAAGAACCTAAGCTGATGACCTTCAAGAAAAAATAATGAAATTGACAGATATGACCGATACATGGGCCGAAAAACAAATAAAGAAGAAGAATGAAGTCGTCTGTATCCCGTGGTTTTCCTTGCGAGATTTGGTTCTAAGACATCCCGATATGTTGAAGAGAGTGAATCTTTTCGCTTTGGCCATTTACGGATTGATCGTCTTCCCGAAGGTCCTTGGACACATAGAAGTTGCGGTGGTGGATTTCTTCGAAAGATTAAAGTAAGAAATCAACCCTATCCCAACTATTTTGGCCGAGACCTTCAGATCCCTAAGCAGTTGTAGGAGGAAAGAAGAAGGACGCTTTATCAGATGAGCGTAGTTACTCAATGTCTGGATTTTGAGCCATTTTTTGAAAGTAGAGCGCACATCATACCACATGTTTTCAAAAACCTTCACCCCGTTGGAAGCCTATCTTGAGAGAGAATGGCCAAAGGATGTCACCGAAGAGCATTGGGTTTCAGTTTTTCAGAACCTTCGAGCTGAAGATGTAACTTGGAGAGCACCGTGGATTCGTCCTTCGGTTCTATTATACAAGGTTGGAAATCAAGATTGGGTGCCACTACTCGGGTTATGGGGAGGAGTTGGATACACTCCGTTAATGGTCCAAAAGAAATTTTCTTCACGATAATTCATACCCGCCACCGAAGGATTAGCACAGTCCGAGTTTGCTTTTGCGGGTGAGGGATATATGAAAAGGGTCCGAGATACCGCAAAGTCTTGGATGAGAATTCATCTCATGGAATTAACTCTATACGCTAACACTCTCACCCAAGATTACGAAATATGGAGAAAGCAACGAGTGAATAGTCAGCACGTCTCGTCGACAAATTACACCTTCCAAAATCCTTTCTCAAAAAAAGTGCCATCCGAGCTGGAAATGGCAAGACAGAAATTTGAGCACGAAAAGGTCAAAATGTTACGGGACGTGAGTGCTCTTCAAGAAGAAAATTACCAGTTGAAGATCGACGTTCAGATTGAAAAGTCCAAAACCGAGAAAGTGTAAAAAGAAGTTGAAGTCGTAAGAAATGACTTAGGGGACCTTCATTTGGAAAATAAGAAGTTAAGAGTCACTATCAAGAATAGTGGGTTGGGCAAATCATCAGTGGAATGGAAAGAAGAGTTAAGCAACATCAAAGGCGGGATGGAATTTTGGAAAGGAAAAGCGAAAAAGAAGAAGAAAAGGCTGCGTGAGCTATGATGGAGCTAAGGAAAAAGAACACCGAATATGAAGCTGTGTCTGTCGATGTAGTGACTAGTCGATCTAAACGTCAAGAACTAAAAGAAAGGATATGGGATTTAGAAGACATGCTAGGAAGTTTGTGTAATGGCTGAATCAAAAATCGTAAAATATTTTGTAATGGACTCTTTTGATAAATGAAATGCCTAAATAGGGGCCGTCTTGAAATCAACACTAAATTCTTGCATATTCATTCATGACTAAACATTCATTTGACATTTATCCATTCATTCATTCATTCATTCATTGCATATCCTATAATCATTCACTGAGGTTAAAACATACAATTCACAGTTGTAATACCACAAGATTGGAACCACGTCATTTGTATAGGACACGCCGACAAGCTAGAGCAATAGAGGCTGAATTCAATGAAAGGATTGAAAGGATGGAAAGAATCCAAAGGGAATTATAAGAGCAGTTGGCCAAATCGCAGCAAGAGACAAGAGACTTAATGGTGAGATCTCAAGAAGAATCGCTCGAACATAAGGATCAAATGGCCAAGATGATGGAAATGATGTCGGCTCTAGTAAAAGGAAAGGGACCTATGAACCCTGACATTATGGAACCACAGTCAAGGGTTAACCTTGATCAGGATCCGCCCCATCCTCCAGGATTTACTCCACCGCATGCCCACGCAACACAAAGAGGGTACGCTCAATGGAAACCCACAGGCCTAGAGCAACGACCTGCGCCACCTGCTAATCTGGGGTAAGGAGTGTTCGTATCAAACCCAAGGGCTAGTCCTGCTGATCCACTCGTTCCAGATTTGGACAATCCAGCAGAGATAGCCAGGTTGAAATTGGATGATCACGATGCAAAGGAGAAATATAGGAGCCTAGAGGAAAGGCTCAAGGCGATAGAAGGCACTGAAGTCTTCTCTGCATTGAGCACTAAAGAGCTCAGTTTGGTACCCGATTTAGTTTTGCCTCCAAAGTTTGAGGTACCGAATTTTGAAAAGTACGATGGGACAAAATGCCCAAAAGCGCATCTCATCATGTTTTGCCGAAAGATGACCGGCTATGTGAATGAAGATAATCTGCTCATACACTATTTTCAGGATAGATTAGTCGGATCAGCTCTTCGATGGTATAATCAGCTTAATAGAGAAAGGATCCGATCATAGAAGGA
This sequence comes from Gossypium arboreum, assembly GCF_025698485.1. NCBI lineage: Eukaryota > Viridiplantae > Streptophyta > Magnoliopsida > Malvales > Malvaceae > Gossypium > Gossypium arboreum. The sequence goes on along the minus strand of NC_069081.1, from coordinate 110,400,484 downwards.
TTTAGCGTCAGCGTTCTATGAACAGTACAAACACGTATCTGATATGGTGCCTGACCGAATGACTCTGTAAATGATGGAGAAAAAGATGTCAGAAACTTTTAGACAGTATGCGCAGAGTTAGAGAGATATCTCGACTCAAGTGGAACCACCACTAACTAAGACTGAGATAACAGTCCTTTTCATCAATACTCTGAGAGCACCATTCTATGATAAGCTGGTGGGAAGTGCTACGAAGGATTTTTCGGATATCGTAATATCCAGAGAACTTATTGAGAATGCCATCAAAAGTGGAAGGATGGAAGGTTCAGAAAGTTCAAAAAGGGCAGTACCCATGAGGAAGAAAGAGCCAGAAGCCCACATGGTGGGAACTGGAAGCCGTTATACTTCCAATTCATACCCAAATTAACCCCGACCTTAATATCACTCATCTCCAAATGTCTATTTCCCTCCTCAAAACCCTTACTATCAAACACCACCTCCTTACCCATCCTACCCTGTATATGCCATGAACAACCAAAGACTAGTCACTGTATTCTCACAAAATACTATACCCTCTCACGGCCAGCCTAAAAACGAACAAAGGCCAGCAAGACCCAATCCTGAGAAACTGCAATTTACTCATATTCTAGTGTCGTATGGGGAATTGTACCCAAAACTTTTGAAGAAGCAATTAATATCCCCGCATTACATGGCACCCTTGAAGCCTCCATACCCGAAATGGTACGACCCAAACGCTAGTTGCGTGTATCACGCTGGGAACCAGGGACACTCTACTGAAAACTGCCTTGCCTTCAAAAGGAGAGTTCAAGGATTCATCGATGCGGGCATTCTGCGATTTGATGGTATTGGCAGTATGGCCGGGAACCCATTTCCAAACCACACCGAAGGGAATGTGAGCATAGTGGAAGAGGAGGAGAAACGACAAAGTAGAAGATGGGTTTCTGAAATAATAACACCTCTGCAGAAAATTTGGGAGGTACTAGTTGAAAATGGGTTGTTCTGTCATCTTAACAGAGTATTCGAAGGAAGAAATGCAAAAGGTCAAAGTTTTTACTAATTCCATGGTATTGAGGGGCACGACATTCAGTCCTGCGAGGAGTTCAGGAGATTACTGCAAAAATGATGGATAATACGGAAATTGGGATTTTTTATAAAGGCGAGGAGGCCGATAGAGGAGAAATATACGCCTCTGACAATCAATCGTCAGGTTTCCCGTATAGCACTGACCGACCGTTAATAATTTAATATGACGCGAAGAAAGAGCCGGTAAAACCAAAAGTGATAATCAAAGTACCATTTCCTTTCCCTTACAAGGACGACAAGGTGATACCGTGGAAATACGATATCAACATTGTCACTCCTGAAGGTGAAAAGTGTTGGAGAAGTAGGTCATTTCACCCGCAGTAGGAGGTGTTATTCTAAAGAAGTCGAGCCGGCAAAGAAAAATAGTGACTTGAAATAGAAAGGAAAAGCACCGATGCACGTGATCGAAGATGAACATGAAACTGTGCCTGAACAAGAAGTTAAAAAACCTGTGGACGAGGAGGAAGCACAAGAATTCTTAAAATTTATCAGGCATAGTGAGTATAATGTGGTGGAACAATTGAAAAAGTAACCAGCACGAATCTCGATTTTATCTCTACTGTTAAACTCAGAGCCACACCGGAACACTTTGCTGAAGGTGTTAAATCAAGCTTACGTAGCAAACAACATATCTGTTGAGAAGCTTGATAGGTGGGTGAATAATCTGAACGCTGACAATTTCATCTCTTTTAGTGATGATGAGATACTGCTAAACGGTAGAGGCTCAGTGAAAGCACTGCATATTACGACTCGCTGCAAGGGCTACATAATACCGAACGTGCTCATCGATAATGGGTCGGCACTCAACGTCATGCCTTTGACCACACTTTCCAGAATCCCGATAGATCTGTCCTATTTAAGGCCCTGTCATTCCACAGTAAGGGCATTTGATGGGATAAGACGAGAAGTCATGGGAAAGATTGAGATCCCTCTGGAAGTAAGCACTTATATATACGATGTTGAATTTCAAGTCATGGACATTACACCATCATACAATTACCTCTTGGGAAGACCTTGGATCCATTCTGCTGAAGCAATTTCGTCCTCTCTCCATCAAAAAGTAAAGTTTATCATGGATGGCTATTTGGTCACTGTCGAGGGAGAAGAAGACATTGTCGCATCTATCTCTGCCGATGCACCGTACCTGGAAGTGAGCAAAGATGTAATAGATTGTTCCTTTCGATCCTTTGAGTTTGTCAATGCCACTTTTATCGCTGAGAGAAACAGAATTTCAGTACCAAAACTGTTAAGGAATACCAGATTGGGTGTTAAGATGACTGTGGGAAAAGGAGGCCGAGCAAGGAAGGGTTTGGGAAGGTATCTGCAAGGAATAGTCAGGGCTTTAAAGCCAGTACACCATAAGGCCCGATACGGTTTTTGGGTTCCAGCCGGACATGCGTCAAAAAAGAAAATAATGGAAGAAAGATCAAGAAAAAAGGATCGCAAGAACCTTAGGCTGAGAAATAGAATTGGGGCCCATAACGTACCCTCCTTTGTCAAAAACATTTACATCTGCACGGATGATATACCCCGGACAAGATAATCCACGAAGTACGCTGTTATTAATTGAAAGGGGTCTTCAGAATGTCAGTATAAATGTTATTGACAAAGGAAGTGATGCAATTAAAAATGTTTCAACGATACGCCCTTGTCCTCCTAGATTCGTTTTGAATAATTGGACTGCTGTGGATCTCCTTGTAGTTTTTAAGTCTTCTCCAAAGTAATGCTCAATGTTAACACTCTTCTTTTTGTGTGCCCCTAAGTAATAGTAGGGATTCTTTTGTAAGAGCTTATGATTTGCTCTTTATCATTTAAATGAACATTAATGGAGATGCATTTTGTCATGATCTTTTCATTCTCATTAAAAATTTTTCCCTCTTCTCACAGCCTGTCATTGCATATATCTCACATCATGCCATGCTTGTTGGTCCCAATACTTTGATTCTCCTTTGTAGTTTTCTTTTTCATTCAACTTTCAGGTGCTCAGATATTAACGGCATGAACAAACCCGTTACGAGTCTTGAAATCGATTTTGAGAAAGCTGTTTGTTTAGGAGAATTCGAAGCTGAAGAAAATGCTGAAGACTATGTCTCGTCTCTTGACCTGCTAAGAATGGTGGAACAAGAAGATAAACAGATTTTACCACATCAAGAATCTGTTGAAATAATAAATTTGGGAACTAAAGAAAGGAAGCAAGAAGTGAAGATTGGGACCTCTATTTCAGGGGACACCAGGCATAATTTGATTATTTTGCTCCAGGAGTACAAAGATGTATTTGCATGGACGTATCAGGACATGCCAGGATTTGATGAAGATATAGTGGTCCATAAGCTCCCATTAAAGCCAGAATGCAAACCCATTCAACAAAAGCTAAGACGGATGAGACCTGAGATGTTGTTGAAAATAAAAGAGGAAGTTAAGAAGCAATTTGATGCTGGCTTCCTACAAGCCTCCAAATATCCAGAATGGGTGACTAACATAGTCCCGGTACCAAAGAAAGACGGCAAAGTACGAATGTGCTTGGATTATCTTGACCTGAATCGAGCAAGTTCTAAAGATAATTTTCCCTTACCACACATTGATATGTTGGTGGATAACACAGCAAAACATTCATTGTTTTCTTTCATGGATGGATTCTCGGGGTATAATCAGAACAAGATGACCCCTGAGGATATGGAGAAAACTACCTTCGTAACAATGTGGGGAACATTCTGCTACAAGGTGATGCCATTTGGGTTAAAGAATGCTGGGGAAACATATCAGAGGGCTATGGTGACGTTATTCCATGACATAATGCATAAAGAAATAGAGGTCTACGTCGATGATATGATTGCTAAATCTCGAGGGGAAGAAGAGTTTGTAGTGAACCTCAAGAAGTTGTTCGGAAGGCTGAGAAAGTTTCAGCTAAAGCTTAATCCAGCCAAATGTACGTTTGGGGTTGCCTCGGGAAAGTTGCTAGGCTTCATTGTCAGTGAAAGAGGTATCGAGGTTGATCCAGATAAAATAAAAGCCATTCAAGAGTTACCACCTCCGCGTATGCAAAAAGAAGTCAGATGATTTTTAAGGAGGTTAAACTACATCGCCCGATTCATCACTCAACTTACCAACCAATGCGACCCAATCTTTCGGCTTCTTAGAAAACATAACCCGGGAGAATGGAATGAGGAATGTCAGATGGCCTTTGATAAGATAAAACAATATTTGTCTAGTCCTCCAATGTTAGTACCGCCAACTCCAGAAAGACCATTGATATTATATTTGACTGTGTTCGAAAATTCAATGGGTTGCGTACTAGGGCAACATGATGAGTCAGGAAAGAAAGAGAATGCGATTTACTATCTCAGTAAAAAGTTCACAGAATATGAGGCAAAGTACTCTTCCATTGAAAAGTTCTGTTGTGCTTTGGTTTGGGTAGTTCGGAGGCTCAGGCAATATATGTTGTATCATACGACATGGCTAATTTCAAAGCTGGACCAAATAAAGTACATGATGGAATCACCTGCACTCTCAGGAAGAATGGCACGATGGCAAATCCTACTGTCAGAGTATGACATCGTCTATGTGAGCCAAAAGTCGATAAAAGGGAGTGCAACAGCTGACTTCTTAGCAACTCGAACAACAGAGAAATACGAACTATTGAGATTTGATTTCTCAGATGACGACCTGATGTGCATTACGAGAAAAGAATGCGAGTCATCAAAAGAAAAATCGTGGAAGATGAGTTTTGATGGTGCGTCAAATGCGTTGGGGCATGGGATTGGAGCAGTCTTAATATCACCAGAAGGGAACTATTATCCATTCACCGCTAGATTAAACTTCTTTTGTACCAATAACATAGCGGAATATGAGGCCTGTATCATGGGACTTCGTGCAGCTATGGAACGAAACGTCAAAACTTTAGAGGTATATTGAGACTCAGTGTTGGTGATTTACCAAATTCGTAGAGATTGGGAAGTGAGGGATCCGAAATTGGTTAAATACAGTGATCTAGTGGCAGGACTGATTAAAGAATTCAAAGAAATAACTTTTAATTACTTCCCACGAGAAGAAAACCAATTAGCTGATGCCCTGGCCACTTTGGCTTCAATGTTCAAAGTAAATAGAGAAACAGAAATAATACCTCTTCAAATGAGCATATATGAAGTCCCTGCACATTGTTTCAGCATTGAAAAAGAGCCAGATGGACGGCCATGGTTCCATGATGTCTTAGAATATATCAAGAATCAAAAGTATCCTGAACAAGCAAATGAGAACGACAAAAGAACAATCAGAAGAATGGCAGCAGGATTCATTCTTGATGGGGACATCCTGTACAAAAGAGGAAAAGATCAAGTGCTCTTGAGATGTGTGGATGCTGTTGAAGCCAGAAAAATACTTGAAGATGTCCATGAGGGAATTTGTGGGACACATGCCAATGGTTTCACTATAGCCAGGAAGATTATGAGACTTGGTTACTACTGGTTGACGATGGAAAGCGACTGCATTAGTTTTGCAAGAAAATGCCACAAATGTTAAATTTATGGCGATAAGATTCATGTAGCCCCTTTGCCCCTTCATGTCATGACTTCTCCGTGGCCTTTTTCTATGTGGGGCATGGATGTTATAGGGTCAATTTCCCCAAAAGCTTCTAATGGACACCGATTAATTTTTGTGGTTATTGATTACTTCACAAAATGGATAGAAGCCGCTTTGTTTGCCAATGTGACAAAGACTGCAGTTTGCAAGTTTTTGAAAAAGGAAATTATTTGTCGATATGGTTTGCCTGAAAGAATCATTTCAGATAACGCCTTGAATCTGAACAACAAGATGATGAAAGAAGTGTGTGAGCAATTTCAAATAAAGCATCATAACTCATCGCTCTATCGCCCGAAAATGAACGGAGCTGTTGAAGCGGCCAACAAGAATATTAAGAAGATTATTGGGAAAATGACCGAGACATATAAAGACTGGCACGAGAAGCTACCATTTGCTTTGTATGCATATCGCACATCTGTACGGACATCTACGGAGGCAACTCCTTTTTCTCTGGTCTATGGAATGGAAGCTATGCTACCTATCAAAGTTGAGATCCCTTCTCTACGAGTCTTAATGGAGTCAAAATTAGAGGAAGCAGAATGAGTTCGAACTCGATATGACCAGTTAAACCTCATCGAAGAAAAACATCTAAAGGCAATTTGTCACAGACAGATGTACCAGAAGAGAATGATCGCGTCCCATGACAAGAAAGTACAGCCAAGAGAATTCCATAAAGGTGAACTCGTGCTGAGAAAGATTCTCCCAATACAAAAAGACCTGCGAGGAACATGGGCACCAAATTGGGAAGGACCATACATCGTAAAGAAGCCATTCTCGGGTGGAAATTTAATTCTTACTGAGATGGATGGGAAGGAGTTATTTAATCCAGTGAATTCAGATGCTGTGAATAAATATTATGCCTAAAAAAAAGAAAAAAGAAAAAAAGGGATCAAGGTGAAAACTCGAAAAGGGTGTATTGATTAACGCAAAAGATTAGGATGAAAACCCGAAAGGGCATTCTAATGAAGCAAATCCGAGCTGAAAGAGTAAGGTGGTTGAGCGGTGGGTCAAACAACGAGACTACAGTATTTGAAGCATTTCTGAAAGCTCGAAATCTTCTACGCAAGAAACCATGCTCGAAAAGATCCTTGATTGAGGAACGTGGAAGAGTTCATGCGTTGAATATCTAGAGCATTTGTATTCGTTAAATGCGATCCCTTTTCTCTTTATGACACTTTTTTGCTATCATTGGTTAACTTTCTTTGTTTGCTACATTTGAAATAAATAAATGTGAGGTATCCCTTTTGTTCCTACCTGATCATTTTCATGCATCTAATTATGTGGTTTATTTAAATGATAAATAGCAAAATGACATACTCTGAACAAAAGAAATGTTGAGCATTACCCGGACGAGAATTTGATAAGTACAAAATCCTCAAAGCAAGAACAAAGTTCAACCAGGGGCAAAAGAGTGATATCTGAGAAACACAGATTGTTCGTGAAGCTTGAGGACAGGTACAGGGCCTAAAGAGAAAGTCAAGAGCTGAAGTAATGAATGCAGATCATCATAAAAATCGTGACGAAAAAGGACATACGACAAACAGGCCTGAGGCGCATAGCAAAATCATGTAGGCATAAAGGCATTTAAGACAAACATGTGCATATCATGATAACATAATGCATGACATATACAGGTACTCCAGTAGGGCAAGAGGAAGTGATGATAGCTGTACTGAATCAAAGGAAAAGACACCTGAGTTCCACCAGATGACATCTTTTGGTATTTTGGTGTTTTTATTTTTGTTTTCAAAAATCAACTCATATTGCGAGAGGTGAGTTGAGCCTCAGAACACGCTAAGGTAATTTCAATTTCTGTTTGTCAAAAATCAACTCATATTGCGAGAGGTGAGTTGAGCCTCAGGGCACGCTGAGGTATTTTCAATGTCTATTTTTCAATTTCTTCATTTCAAAAAAATCAACTCATATTGCGAGAGATGAGTTGAGCCTCAGGACACGCTGAGGTATTTTCAATTTCTATTTTTTTTAATTTATATTTAAAAAAATCAACTCATATTACGAGAGGTGAGTTGAGCCTCGGGTTACATGTCGAGGTATTTTCAACTTCTGTTTTTCAATTTATGTTTCAAAAAAAATCAGCTCATATTGCGAGAGTTGAGTTGAGCCTCAGGTTACACCGAGGTATTTTCAATTTCTGTTTGTCAAAAATCAACTCATATTGCGAGAGGCGAGTTGAGCCTTGGCTCACATGCTGAGGTATCCTCAATTTCTATTTTCAATTTCTGTTCGTCAAAAATCAACTCATATTGCGAGAGGTGAGTTGAGCCTCAGGACATGCTGAGGTTTTTTTAATTGCTATTTTAATTTCTATTTTTCAAAAATCAACTCATATTGCGAGAGGTGAGTTGAGCATGGGCTCACGTGCTGAGCTATTTTCAATTTCTATTTTTAATGTCTGTTTTTTTTAAAGAGTCAACTCACATTGCGAGAAGTGAGTTGAGCTTAGGATCACATGCTGAGTAAAGAATAAAGATTGGAACTGATTGGAGACACCAGATTTGGTCTCCCTGAAGTTGCAAGTCGTAGAAGAAAAGACCACAAACTTTATCTGACTAAAGCGATGGAAGAACAAATTGAAGCTGTAGATCTTATCTTTCTGAAGTTACAGTGAAGCAGATCGAAGCCACAAATCTCATATTCTTGAAGTTACATTGGAGTAGATTGAAGCTACAAGTCATATCTCTCTGAACTTGCAGTGGAACGATCAAAGCAACAAGATGCGGTGGATTACGACGAAGCTACTTAAGGAAAAGGGGCACCAAAGAAGTCAAGACTCGGCAAGACAGGGCAAAATTGGCCTTTCTTTGTGTCTTTGCTCTATTCTCGTTACATGACAATGAGCAAAGAGGGGCAGCTGTATAGCCTAATATTTGCCCGGGCTTGGACCCAAGACAAACTACCAACCCATTACACATTAAACACCCAAAACCCAATAGTCTAACCTAACCCTAACCCAAATCAAAGAAGAGAGAAGAAAAATCTGAAATTTCAAACTGCCTTCAACCACTCTCTGCCATCCCTGCAAAAGAAGACCAAATTAGCAAAGAAACAATAGCAAGCAAAAGCAAGACAATACAAAACAGTGATTGAATAGTAACAAGGTAGAGAAATAAGAAAAGTAAAAAAGAAAAAGCTATGACATGTACAAACAGGCTATAAAAGCCGAATTTACCATGTAAAAGGGGGGGATTTTTAGTTTTTTTCTTTTCTTTGTTTGTTGTTCTGTTTAGAAAAAAAGAAAAAGACTGTTAGACAAGTATTGAAAATCGAAAAACGAAACAACAATAAGAAATAAAGGTTGATTTTAATCTCTTTTTTTCTTATTCCTTTAGTTTTCTTTCCTTTTTTGTTTTCTTTTGATTCGATCTCATTATTTTCATTATAAATAATTTTTAAATAAAAAATAAAAAAAACTCACCTAGATCTTGGTGGCCCTGACCACCGTTGACGGTGAAAGCTCCGACGACTTCAAAGGGCCATGATGACGGCAGCAAAATTGGGTTTAGAAACCCTAACCAAAAGGGGGAGAAGGGAATGAGAGTTCTCTGTTTTGTTTAAACAAGAATGAAGCAAAGAATGAAAAAAATAGAAAAAATAACTTAAATAATAAAGATGAAACGGCGTCACAAACCCTAGGCCAAGCATATTTCTGCTTTTGGGATAAATTATGCAAATGGTCCCTCCTCCTTTCTGGTCCTTTCAAATCAGCTCCTTGTTACTTTTAAATTTCACCCAAAATATTATTTTAATTACATTTTAGTACTTGTTGGAATGGCACCATTTTGATGGTATGGGAATATTCCCAATTCAGTCCTCCCTTGTTTTGCGCGCATCCAAATCTATCCTATTTTCCTTTATTTCTTTTTAAATTTGCCCCAAAACTTTGTTATTAGTTCAATTTTAATCCTTTCTTATTTATTTTTGTTTCTTTATTAAATATTATTATTATTATTTCTAATAATATTATCAATATTATTTCTAATATTATTATCAATATTATTATTATTTTTATATATTAGTGTATGTTTTCATTATATATGCATACGTATATATATTTATATATGGTATTACTTTTAGTTACTTTAATTTCATATTGTTATTATTAGTATTATACTATTATATTTATTATTAATATTAGTATATATTTTATTATATGTGTATATATATATATAGTAGTGTTTTTATTATTTCATTTTAATATTTTGTTGTATTTGTTTTTTTGCATTACAAGATTATTATATATATGAGTGTATATGTTTCTTATGTACGTCCATGTATATATATATTTATATAGCCTTATTTTTATTATTTTATTTTAATATTTTATTATACGTATTTTTTGTTACTATTATTAATATTATATAATAGTGTATACTTTTTATCATATATGTATATATATATTTGTACATAGTCTTATTTTTATTACTTTATTTCAATATTTTTGTTATATTCGTTTTTTCGTATTTCAATATTATTATTATATTTATTATATAGTAGTGTATATTTTATTACCTATGTGTATATATATTTATATATATAGTATGATTTTTAATTACTTTATTATTTTTTTGTATTTTAATATTATTACTATTATTATTATTATCATTGTTAATATAGTGAATATTTTGTTATATGTATGTATATATATATATGTGTATTTATATAATAGTATTTTTAATTACCTTATTTTAATATTATTATTATATACACTTCCCTTTTCATGATTATTTATCTATTACTCTATTACTAATTAACTTAATTTATTGATTATTATTATTATTATTATTATTACAATTGCCACTCATTATTTTATTTTAATATTATGTATTATTTGGTGTACATACATCTTTCTATTATTACTATTATTATTATTATTAGTATATATATAAATATATATTTTTATGTTATTAGTATTTCTAATATATATGGTATATGTTCATTTTATATATATTATGTATATGTATATTTAGTATGTATATATTCAATATTATTATGTGTACATTTTTATTCCTATTATCACGTGCATAATATATATATATAGCACTAGTAGTATTTTTAATATTAGGTTTACGTCACTTCATTTATTATTACTATATGTTTATATATATTCATGATTTTATTTCGTGTTTAATGCTATTACTATCATGTTTAATACCATATGCATTATTATTGTTTTATACTATTACTATCGCATGTATATTGTTAATGTTTTATATATTATCATTTCAGTATATTCTTAACTTTTTATTATTTGTCTATCCCGAATTTAGCATAGTATTTCATACCATAGTGCAACATCAATTTTAGTTTTCTTTTACTTTTATTTGTTCTATCTAGAAATATTTTCGTTCATGTCTTTAAAATAATTTCAATAAATAAGACAATGTGCCGACTTAACATTAAGTCGTTGATTTCATCACTATGTTGGGTGAATTTTGCCGGCTCATGTTAAAAACGGAACGCCCTTCTCAAAAGAAATTGAAATTTTAAAAAATTCTCGTGTTTTGATCGGATCACGATTAAAATTTAAACTGAACTCGTATTTTAAAAAAATTAAGACAATACATGTTTAATAAAGATACCAATTTTGGGCGTCGCGAGGGTGCTAATACCTTCCTCGTGCGTAACCGACTCCCGAACCCTATTTTTCTCTGGATTTTCGTGTAGACCCAAATTCGGCCTTCATTTTTGTTTAAGAATAAGTTTTCTTTTCTAAAAAAAATGATTTATTAGGTGTCCGATCACACCTAGAAAAACGATCGGTGGCGACTTCTTTTCTCTTTAAAAGCGAAATTCCATTTTCAAAATTTCAAATAATCGCCTCAATTAGTGACCTAAAGCAAAAAATTTTACGTCGCTACAGATCTGATCTATGCCGTCTCATCATAGACACATGAAACACATCATGAATCTTTTCAAGTCCTGGAGACAAAGCCAATCTGTATGCTACCGGACTGATTCTTTCAGTGATTTCGTATGGCCCGATAAATCGTGGACTCAGTTTTTCCTTTTTGTCGAACTGTAAAACTTTCTTCTACGGTGACACTTTCAAAAATACTCAATCGCCCACATTAACTCTATATCTCTTCTTTTCAAATTTACATATGACTTCTGACGGTCGGAAGCAGCTTTTAATCTCTCTCGTATAATATGAACTTTTTCTTTTGTTTCTTGAATCAAATCTACTCCCACTAATTTTGATTCACTTAATTCAGTTCAATACAATGGAGTTTTACATTTCCTTCCATATAAAGCTTCAAACAAGGCCATTTTGATACTAGTCTGATAACTATTATTATAAGCAAATTCAGCTAAAGGTAAATACCTTTCCCAGCTGCCACTAAATTCAAGTACACAGCACCTCAACATATCTTCTAATATCTGAATTACCCGCTCTGATTGCCCGTCTGTCTGGGGATGAAAAGTTGTGTTGAAGTTTAACTTGGTGCCCAAGCTTCTTATAATTTACCCCAAAATCTTGAGATAAACCTCGGATCTCGATCAGAAATAATAGATGTTGGCACCCCATGTAATCTCACTATCTCTGAAACATATATTTCCGCCAACTTTTCAAGTGGATAGTTTGCCCTGACTAGAATAAAATGTGCTAATTTAGTTAACCGATCAACAATCACCCATACTGAATCTTTCTTTTTCGGTGTCGCCGGTAACCCGGATACAAAATCCACCGTGACATGTTTCCATTTCCATTCAGGAATCATAATGGACTGCAATAAACCGGTCAGTACCTAATGTTAAGCTTTCACCTGTTGACAAATCAGACATTTTGCTATATATTCACAAATTTCCAATTTCATACCAGGCCACCAACACATTTTCTTCAAATCGCAATACATTTTCATACTTCCCGGGTGAATAGAACATATAGTACTATGAGCTTCTGATAAAATATCATTATTCAAATTTAGATTATTTGGAACATAAATTCTATTTCGATAATATAACATACCACTATCATCCATGGAATACTCCAAGCTCAATTTATCCAAGACTATTTGTCGTTTCAACACTAATTTCGGGTCTTCATCTTGCAACTCCCGAATTCGTTGAAAGAATATAGGTTTTGCTTTCAATTCTGCTAACATAGAACCATCTTCATTAATAGACAATTGAGCATTTAACGCTCGGAGAGCAAACAATGACGATTTTCGGCTAAGTGCATCTGCTACAACATTAGCTTTCCCTGGATGATAGTCAATAACAAGATCGTAATCTTTCAAAAGTTCTAGTCACCACCTCTGTCTCAAATTCAACTCCTTTTGTGTCTTCAAATATTTTAAGCTATTGTGATCAGTATACACATGACACTTCTCATCATATAAATAGTGTCTTCATATTTTTAAAGCAAATACGATAGCAGCTAATTCCAAATCATGTGTAGGATAATTCTTCTCGTGCGGTTTTAGTTGCCGAGAAACATATGCTACTACTTTACCCGACTGCATCAAAACACAACCCAAACTATTTAGAGATGCATCGCTGTATACCACAAACGGCACACCAGATTCCGGTTGAGTCAACACTGGTGCATCTGTCAACATCTTCTTTAACTAATCAAAACTTTACTGACACTTATCTAACCATACAAATTCAGTATTTTTCTGTAACAACCAGGTCAATGGGAAAGCAATCAATGAAAAATCTTTGACAAATCAGCGATAATATCCTGCTAATCCCAAGAAACTTCGTACTTTAGTGACATTTTTTGGAACTTTCCAATTCATCACTGCCGCTACTTTACTCGGATCAACACGAATTCCATCAACTGACACAATATGACCCAAAATGCAACCTCGTGAAGCCAGAACTCACATTTACTAAACTTTGCATATAACTGTTTCTCCCGCAAAGTTTGTAACACTGTTCTCAAATGCTGAGCATGCTCAGATTCCATCTTTGAATAAATCAATATATCATCAATAAACACAACCACAAATCTGTCCAAATAGGGTTAGAAGATCCGATTCATTAAGTCCATAAATGCAGCAAGGGCATTGGTTAATCCAAATGGCATTACCAAAAATTCATAATGTCCATACTGGGTTCGGAAAGCAGTCTTTGGCACATCGCACTCTTTTACTTTTAATTGATAATATCCGTCGGAGGCTATCTTTGAAAATACTGCTGCATCTTTTAACTGATCAAATAAATAATCAATACGAGGCAAAGGATACTTATTCTTTACCGTTACTTTATTTAACTGCCTGTAATCAATACATAACCTCAAAGAACCATCTTTTTTTTTTCACAAATAAAACAGGTGCTCCCCAAGGTGACATACTCGGCCTGATGAATCCTTCATCTAACAACTCTTGTAACTTTGTCTTCAGCTTTTTTAATTCAGCTGGGGTCATTCTATACGGTTTCACTGAAATGGAAGCTGTTCCATGAATTACATCTATCACAAATTCTACTTCTCTATCAGGTGGTAAACCTGGCAACTCCTCGGGAAACACATCGGGGAATTCATTAACTACTGATATTTGTTCTAACTTTGAATTAGAACCCCAAACATTAAGAATATAGGCCAAGAATGCCTCGTTTCCTTTACGTAACAATCTCTGAGCAGAGAAGGCTGAAATAATACTAATAGTATCACCTAGATTTTTAGACCCAACTTAAACCATATCCCCTGTTTGACATTTCAAACTGATCTATTTTTCACGACAGTTCACTATTGTGTCATGCTTTATTAGCCAATCCATTTCCAAAATAATATTAAATTCCCAAAAGGGTAGCAACATCAAATCAGCAGGGAACTCACAGCCCTTTATTCTCAGTGGACAATTACGACATATTAAGTTAACTATCACACACTGGCCTAAGGGACTAGTAACTTGAACATCGAAATCCGTAAGCTTAACAGATAAATTATTTTCAGATAACATGGTGCAAATATATGAATGTGTAGACCCTGGGTCTACCAATGCAAACACAGTATCATCATAAAGATAGAAAGTACCAGCAATTACGTCTGGAGCTCTTACATCTTCTCTCGCTCAAATAGCGTAGGTACGTGCAGGTATTCTAACATCTGATCGACTAGCTGATTCTCTTATACTCGAACGGATAACCTCTGTAGCACTACTCTGCCCCAAACATTTACTTCGTTGAGGAGTAACTTTCTATTTCTCTTTCTGCTCTACTTTATCTTTTTGTAGTTGGGGACAACCTCGAATGAAATGATCAGTAGATCCACACCTACAACAAGCTCCTGTCTTGCTTCGGCATCCACCAAGGTCATTTCTTCTACAATACTGACACTTAGGTCGAGGGGCATTTTGAACACTGCTCATACTATCTGCAGGTCTATCAAATGTCCTGGAATCAAATTGTCTTGATCTACTCCTTCCTGATCTTTTCGACACTGAAGTGGCCCGATTAAATTCTTCTCTGGATTTCTTCACCAAGAAAGCCAAAAGTGACTTGGATGCACCTCTTTTAAATGATTCTTTGCTCTTTTTATCTCGTTGCATCTTTCAGTTATACACTTCTTCAAGTTTCTGAGCTCGATCTGATAAAACAACAAACTTTTGTATTTCAATACCTCCTATCATCATTCAACCCTTCTTCAAATCTGATATACATTTCCTCCTCTGTAGGCACAATATCCCGGGTATATTTGCTAAGATAAACAAATTCTCTTTCATATTCAGCTAATGTTTTACTTTCTTGTTGTAGATCCAGAAATTCTCTCTTTTTTTTATCCAGATACCATTTGCCCACATATTTCTTTTTGAACTCATTTTGAAAGAACTCCCACATGATTTTCTCTACCGGCATCACTGCCTCGATTGTTTCCCACCAATTGTACGCATCTTCTTTCAATAGCGAACAGCACATCTCAAATAATCATTTGGTAAACATCTTTAAAAATCCTCATCAAACTTTGTAACCAATATTCTGCTTTAACCAGATCATCATCTTATCTTCCCTGGAATTCTTCAACTCTGAGTTTTCCGAGCTTTTCCAACGGAGTACGTTTACTAGATTCAGTTGTCGGAAGAGGTGGAGGGGCAACCGGGGATATTACAGATGGTACAGTAGGGGAAGGGGGTTGTCGAGCCGAGTTTCTTTCTTGCATTGTTTCATTGTACCATTGATTCATAATTCCATAAATCATATCTTTAAGTTTCTGTTCCCTCATCAAAGAAATCAGAACTTCACTTCTAGTCCCCTGTTCAGAAGTCTGTACTCTATTATTTACTTCTTCTTTTTGTTTTGTACGTTCTATTCTATCTGACATCTTTATTATCAGGAGTTATCTATAAAAATAACAGGAGTTAGATCGAATCATACACGTCACACTATCACAGATTTATATGGCATGTATTTCTAATCACTTTACACAACACGATCATTTTGAGAAGCGGCTAACTGAGTTCTGATACCATTAAATATAACACCTTTAACCTGTATCCGTTATTGAAACAGGGTTACGAGGCATTATTAGACTTATACCATAGCATTCGTATAAAACCAAGTCAAAAATTTGCATTCTAAATTAAAACTTTTCAAATTTTATGATAAAGTCCCTAATATGGGCCTACGGGGCCCAATACATGCTTTGAAAGTGGTTCGAGACTAAACCGGTAGCTTTAAAAATTTTACCTTGAAGATAGGGGCACACGCCCGTGTGGCCTGGGACATGGCCGTGTGGCCAGCCCGTGTGGAATTCTGACTTGCACATTCTTAAGTATCAAAAGGGGCACACAGTCTGGGCACACACCCATGTGGTTAGGCCGTGTGGTAAACTGATTTTTCACTATTTTTAAGCCATTTTCACACGATTTTGACAACGATCATGCTTGAAACCCGTGTCCTCCACACGACCAAGACACACGGCCGTGTCTTTTGCCCGCGTATTATCCTGACTTCACATTTAAGGATACAGGGGACACACGGTCATTTCACAAGCCCGTGGACTGACCGTGTGTCACACACGACCTAGACACGGTCGTGTATCTAGCCATGTGGACGAAAATAGGCCATTTTAGGCCACTTTTCTCACCCTTTTCATCCATTACCTGCATTTAAACATAATTATATACAATTTACAACCAACCAATCAACTAATTTATGCCCATAATATGTATTTTTTATTAACACACTACTACTTAGTGATTAAACTAAGTTTCATACACATATGTCATTCCTTTTACATACTTTAATCATTTATAACTTTATCCAACCAAATACTTATACATGCCATATAAATCAAAAGATAATAACCCAAAAACTACCAGAGAACGTCTAGATAGTGTGATTCTTGGTGATGATCCGGTCCTCCAACTCCACGTTAATCTACAAGACATATCAATCACATTCCAGTAAGCTTGTGAAAGCTTAATAAGTTCATAGGCTTAGAACATAAACTTACCAAATATGGTAAAGCATTCGTATATTATACAATTCATTAATTTCTCCTGTCATTCACAAACCAAATCAATTTCACTTAATATTATTCACACTTAACTTCATTCTTTTGGGCCTATTTATCGCTTACCATATCTTTTCAAATTAATAAACTATACAGAATTAAGTACTTTGTCTTCACTTTGCCATAGTAAAACTATGCACTTGCACATGATCACGTTTCACTTTCCGAAGCCATGGCCCAACCATGGTCTTACACGAGTCATATATCATACCGATGTCATATCCCGGACATGGTCTTACACGGGAGCACTTATCACTTTTCTCAAATGCCATAGCTCAGCTATGGTCTTATAAGGATATCACTTATCACTTGTTGCCGTAGTCCAACCATGGTCTCTTTCCATCAATTCATCATTTAATACTGGACAAAAGTACTCAATCCGATGTTTTATTCAATATGATAATTTCTTCAATTTCATATTTTTACATTGTTCATGGTTTTATCATAATCATATAGTATAACTCATTATAAAATTCATAAGAATAACGATGATCATTAAAATTTAGCCACATGAACTTACCTGGGCTAATTCGCAATAGTTGTAGAAGTTTGAAAAAATTATTCACCTATTTTCTCATTTCCACGATTCATTTCAATTTCTTGATCTATAATTTAAAAATCATTCATTAATTAGAATTAATTCCAATTTTATTTTATCTCACAATTTATACCCTTTAATTCCTAAAATTACACTTTTACCTCAAATTTCACAATTTTCCCAATTTGGTCCCTGACCAATTAAGTCATCAATAGAAACTTTTCTTTTCAATTAACACTTTCCTTAGACATTTTAAGTTACTTCAAAATCATTGAAATTTATAATATCCACATAAAACCCTAATTTCAAGCTCTTTTACAATTAGGTCCCCAAATATTCACTTTCTTTATAATTCTTTCAATAAAATCAACATATAAACAAATTAAAGCTTTAATTACATGCTAAATCATCATATACTTCCAGCATTTATTCATGGAAACTTTCAAAATTAACCATGAAATCAAAAACTAATGAATTAGATGATAGGACCTAGTTGTAAAAGTCCCAAAAACACAAAAATTTCAAGAAATAATCAAGATTTGAACTTACTTGCAGTAAAAATATGAAAAGCCAGCTCTAAGGTTTCTTCAATGGCTGTTTTT
Source organism: Gossypium arboreum (assembly GCF_025698485.1). Lineage (NCBI taxonomy): Eukaryota > Viridiplantae > Streptophyta > Magnoliopsida > Malvales > Malvaceae > Gossypium > Gossypium arboreum. The sequence continues at coordinate 110,382,207 of NC_069081.1, read as the reverse complement.
AGCTGAAGAGAATGAAGAAAATTGAAGAAATCTCTAGATTTCCAATTACATCCCATTTTTAACTATTCAATTTTTACTTCTTTTCTAATTTTACCCCTTGTTCACACCTAATTTCAATATTTCTTGCACACACATGTCGTGCAGCCCAATAACAAGTATTTAATTACCTATTTAGTCATCCTTTAATTATTACTAGAGCTATTTATCACATTTCACAATTTTGCACTTAATTCGATTTAATTCTTTTTACCTAATTGACTACCGAAACCTTAAAATTTCTTGATGAAACTTTAATACTAACTTACTAACACTCCATAAATATTTATAAAAATATTTATGGCTCGGTTTAATATTCCGAGGTCTCAATACCTAGTTTTCACTTCCAAATTATTTAGTATTTATTATAAAATACTATTCACTATTTCAACCATTTTCCTAACTTCACATATAACTTATTTTCATTAAATTAATAACATTTTCTACTCATTTGTCGGATTTAGTGATCTCGAATCACTGTTCCGACACCACTGGAATTTGGGCGTTACATTTAATCATTTTGTTTTTCTTTTTCATAAGTTAATATATTTTTTTATTTTTGCGTAACCAATTTTTAAAAAAATAAATAATTTCTGTGCAATTTTTCTATGTCATTAACATATAGTTTTAGTAATTATTTTACTCCAAACCCAGAACCCTAAATCTAGAACTCGAATCCTAAATCTTAAACATTGAACTTCGAAGTTTAGGGTTTGGGTTTAAATTTTAAGATTTAGTGTTTGGTGTTCAAGGTTACATGTTATGAGTTCGGGGTTCATGGGTTATAGGTTGGGGTTTTGGGTTCGGGACTCTATATTCAAGGTTCAGGGTAAAAAAATTATCCAAATTTTGTGTCAATAGCATGAAAAAAATTTGTTGAAATGTGATTAAATAATTGAAAAGAGACTATGAATAATGTTGTGAGAAATGTCCATAAAATAATTTCTCTATAGATGAGTGTGTAATAATAATTTTATATATTTAAAATTTGATACTGTGATAAAATTTTATTAGTACATAAAACCTTACTTTTTAAAATCATTCTTATATAAGTTATTCCTATATTTAATTATATGCCTATTAAATTTAAGAGCTGGAATTTTAAGTGACAGTTGTACCCTATTCATATCAATGACTCTTTTAGGAGCTGGAAATCTAATATTACACACACACATATATATATATATATATATATATATATATATATATATATAGCTAGGTTTTTAAGTATTTTGGTAACTTTCAGGTGTTTTACAAGTGGCAGCCTCATTGAAAGATATCTCATTAATTTGGATAATTTTCATTAATTGATGACTTTAATTTGTCACATAAAATTCTACAAAAAAAAGTCAAAATTGATTATGATGTTGAAAAAAAAATTGCCACTATTTGTAACCAATTTATGGTGTACCGAATTATGAGAAAAGATTGTATAAAATTATAATTTCACGTTATCTTTATTCTTTTTTAATAAAAGCATGATAAATTATATTTTTCCTCTTAATTTTTAGTATTTTTAGTTGGATTTGAAATTTTTCAAGAAGAAAAAATTTGATTTGTCATACTCCTATCAGGAAGGGATAGGGATGACGTGGAATCACAGTTTCTTACAATCATTTTTCACTAAACTACACCTATGAAATATTAAACGTTAATACTTATAAAATATTACACATTAAAGTGTTTCTAATTGTTTTACATTTATGATTTAGTCCTTCTCATCTATTATATACATTTTCAATTAACCCAAAACAATAGAACTGAAAAATATATATTATTAAATTACATCGAATTTAAGAATTTCATAATATGAAGTATATAAACGATTATTACAAAATTAAATATCAATTATTAAATTACATAAATGTACGAGAAGAAATTTATTAAATTACATTATTTAAACAAATCTCTATACATATTAGTTTTCCTTATGCTTTTTACCATAGTTAAATTCAAACGATGAATAATACCACATATATGAGATTATTTATTTCCTATCTCTCATAAACAAAATAATTTTATATTTTCATTACTTACCCGTAATTTTTTTTCAATATTTATTGCAAATCTATACCATTTACCTTAATTATAAACCTCAAATTACACAATATAAACAACCAATTACAAAATCATTCACCAAATTTAAAAACCCTCAAACCCTACTTCTATTTCTATTTATTACCAACAACATGGAAAGAGATTTGTATTCTAGGAAGGCTAATTTTACTATTTCAAAATTTTTAGATGTAAGAGGTACCATATATATCATGTAAGATACATATTCCTTCATAATTTATATCTATGTTTTTTACTTTTTAAATAAAGTTTTAATTGTTATAATTTTTAGACGTAACATAACTGCCATTTTTTGTTATAGATTTAACAGAGCTGTCATTTTCTAAACTTCTCTCCCCCTCCCTTCCCATCTCATCTCCATCCCTCTCCCTCTTCCCCACCATCCCTCCCCCTACTCTGATTCTCTCCTTCTCCTCCATTATCCTTCTGCTGACCCTTTCCTTCTCCCTTTTCTCTGTCATCTTTGCTAACACACACATACATATTACTATAAATAATCGTGATCTTTGTTATAAATTCAAAAGGTTAAATAAATATTCTATTTTGAAAAAAATACTTTATCAAACTTAAAAGAATTTTCAATTTAACGATATATTATATCGAATAGATCATTAATTTATGATTCATTTAAATTTCTTTTTCGATAAAATTTACTTTCAATTAATGCATTACTATAAATATAATTTTAAAAAATAAATATACAAAATATATACTCATATTTCACATCGATTAAGTGAAAGATAAGACTAACAAAAAGCATAATTAAGAGCATAACCTAATTATAATATTATGATGGATGGTTGAAGTTTTCGCCATGGGACTTTCCATGAAGCTCCACTTTGAAAACGACCACAAAAACAAGGCTTAGTTCATACTTTGACTCTTTTTCTCTCTCTCCCTTTCACTATCTTTAATCCTATTTTCTTTATTTTTCTTCTGTTTTGAAGTAATCCAGTATTCTATTTTATGATCATTAACCATTAATCTTTCTTAATTTTTAAAACTAATTATATCGATTTGGCTTTCATAATTTATTATGAATATAAAGTTTGTCTAATCTAATTTTAAATTTATATTTTTTCGTACATTTTATAATGACTACACTCCCTTAAATAAAAGGAGACATTGTTAAATAAACTCTCATCCTATAATTTTAATTTGATTATCACTTTTTTTCTCTATTTTATGCTTTTAATTCTAATTTATTAAAATTTCATTTCGTATACAAAATTAAGAAGCTAATCCGATGAGATAACATTTCTTAAAAATATTTCAGTAATTTAGAAGTCAACAAATCAATTGCAAAGAGTTAGTAAAACTAACACTTCAACAAGTTATATGCAAAGTAATCGAAATTAAACAATAGAATTAACTTCTTAATTTTTGAAAAATACAAATATTAAATTATCACAAATTAAAACAGCTCACTTTTCTGTTTTGATGGATAAACCCTCCGGTAAAAGTTATTTTGATGGGTTTTACCTTTATTAATAAAATTTATATATTTTTATTAAAAAATCAATATCAATCCAATAAAATATTAGAGTCATTTCTTAATATTTTATAACCATTAGATTTTAATAAGTTGGTATTGTTTTTAATAAAAATTTTATAATTTTAATAAGTCAGTATTTTAATTTTTAACACTAGCTGAAGACTGAGACGGGAATGGAACCAGATAAAATTATATATATTTTTATATTTTCTATTTATATATATTTTTAGATTTTTAAAATTTTTATATAACTTTTTTTAAATCAAATGATGATTTGAAGTAGTGGATCTTGAAATTAAGTTTTGAGGGTCTAATTAAAATTTTTAAAAATTTTGAGAGTTTTAATGAGAATTTTCAAAAAATTGATAGGTCTAATTAAAACTTTCAAAAATTTTATAGACTTTATGAAAATTTACAAAAAAATAGAAAATTGAAGGGTCTAATTAAAATTTTGAAAATTTTAAAAGGTTTAATAATAATTTTAAAAATTTTAAAGCGTCTAGTTAAAATTTAAAAAGAATTAAGGGTATAAATAAAATTTTCAAAACTTTGAAGGCTTAGGCCCTATGAGAGTACACCTCTAATAAGGTAATATAATATTAGAGTGTCGTACCATTACTTTTTAATAAAATAATAAATTATTTAACAAAATTTAAGATTGGATATTAATTTTGAGAAAAAATCATAGATGAAGGTAGGAAATTTTGTGAGGATTTAAAAGTAAATGAATAAATTTAAAATTGAAATTTGGGTGTAAGGAATTATTTGAGATGAAAAGTAAGTAGGATAAGTTAGGTATATAATAGGATTTTATAGTTTTCTTTAAAAACAAACAAATGCGGTAGAGTATATATAGGGTTTAAAATTAGATTTTAAATAATAAATTTAAACCTATCTTCATATTTATAAGTGTAGAGATTCATTTAAATTAAAAATATAAAATTAATATAATTTTCACTTATAAATATCCAGATTAAAATTCATAACTTAAATTCTCATCTTTTAAATTTCAAATTATTGTATTTGAATTTTAAAGTGACGTGGGCACTCATGACTATAAAACTTAATTTAAAAAGCACTACTTATTTTGAAGGACTCCAAAATTATTATATTTTTCCTTAAAGAAATTAAGTTAGAATATGTTGTTAATTTTGTACATTGAGATTAAGTAAAAAATTTAATCAATCTAATTTTTAATTTAAAAATTTTAACTTAATTATCATTACCAATAATAATTTCTATCAAAATTTGTCAATTTCTATCAACAAATGAGGAGACACGGAAGAAAATGTAGTGATGCTAATAGTAGACAATTCACCTAGTGCAAGTGGAGAGCTAGAGTTGTTAAGTGAGTGGGGAGATTGAGAATACAAAAGATAAGGCTGAGAGTAGTATGGTGGCTAGGATGCTTAAAGGCCAATACTGTCTCCATTGCCTAGAGAGAGAGATTCGTGTTTGGTGGCGCTAACGTGGTGAATCTGCTATTATGCTATCATCATGGGACGAGTCCACGTGAGGGATATATATATAAAGATGCTTGTGATGAAACACATCCCGTCATTCCTTCTAAATCGTAGTTCAGAGTTGTCAGGTCCACGTGGGGGTTTTGGTGGCGTAAAGAGTCACATTCTGAATAAAAGAGTAGATATCGAGTGAAGACCTTCCGTAGAAGATGGGTGGTTGCTTCACGAGGATAATCAGCTAGGATCCTTCTAGATAAAATGAGAGGTCAGTTGAAATCAGACCTCCCAGGCCATATGTTTCTTGGTGACTAATCAATCGACATTGAGTGGAAATGTGTTTCTTAAGTGTCCCATAGTGCTATAACATGTTCGATGCTGAAGGAAGTATAACAGATTAATGATTGGATTAGAATTTCTAAATAAAAAAAGTAAAATGAATTAATTTTTTATCTCAAATTTTATCAAAATATAAACAGAAGGATATATTTTAATTAGAAAATTATGGTATTTAAATTTTAAAAAAATTAAAAGAAGTATAGAAGTTGAAGTTAAAAAAGAAAACTTTTAGAGAATTAATATTGATACATCAAAGTCAAAATTTGCTTAAATGAGTAGTTAAAATTTCTATTTAACATATATACCACAAGTTCAGATCCTTTCTTCTCTTCACCAATATTGTAATAAAAGATTTGAATACCGACTTACTCTGAAGCGCACGTGCGATGCACTCTCCCGCCCTTCCTCAGCTTTCCCGCTATTTTCCCAGCAGCTCAGCTCTTTAACCCGAAGAAAGTAGTAACATTTTCTAGCGGAAGTAAAAAAATCCCAGTAGATTTTCTGGCATTTTCCTCCAAGGAACAACCCCTTTGTCCCCTTTCCTCATGAACTGCCGCGATGTTGCTCTGGTCTCAACGGCCACTATCTTTGGGGCTTTAGCCTCTGCTTTTGCTTACTATACATTCTTCTCCAACCCTAGTAAACCGTCTTCTCGAATCAATTCGTCTGCAAACGGCGACGTTTCAAAGCAACGCTCTTCTCAGGATCCTTTCGATCCTTCAAAACGCAAAGGGTTAGTAAAATATTCGCTTGAATTTCGTATTCTTGGTTAAAAATCTAATCTTTCTTTAAAGGGTTATTTTTGTTTGTGTTTCAGATATTTGTCGTGGGATGATTATTTCATGGCAATTGCTTTTTTATCCGCTAAGAGATCCAAAGACCCAAACAGGCAGGTCATGATTTTAGGTTAAAAGGTTTCATTTTTCCATTAAATTATATATAATCGCAGCTATCCATAGTGCTTAATTTTGCAACTGGCTTGTTTATTTGTTTGAATATCTAACTTCTGGATAAGATAAAATTGAGACGTTTGATTTTAATATTTGTATTGGTTTTTCAGGTTGGTGCATGCTTGGTGAGTCAAAATGGTATAATACTTGGTAAGATTTTTGCTTGAATTTCAATCTTTAAATTTAGCAAATACTAGGCAGCATAGTTTATGGATGTTTTTTTTCTAAACTCTGTTCAGGCATTGGCTATAATGGGTTTCCAAGAGGTTGTTCTGATGACCAGCTTCCTTGGGCAAAGGTTTGATATATGCTATCAATGAATAAACTTCCAAGTTCCAACATTTTCATGGCCTAGTTCATTTAATAAATTTGTGCTTTTAATGATGTCTCAGATGTCCAAATCTGGGGATCCATTGGAGACAAAGTATCCGTGAGTACTATGTTTTCTTTAGCTCTTACTCATCCTGATTTGCAACTGATGGCTTAATCTTGCTACTTATGTTTCTCTCTGTATTCGTTATTCATGGTCATTCATCTAGTGCATTAATCTTATTGTGTGCCCTGAACCTTTGGGATGAGTTAGTTGCAGCTGCTTTTATCAAATCGAAAATCGTTTTTGTGATGATTGAATGCGTTCTTAATACTCAGGTCCGATACTTATTTTGAATCTTCTATTGTAGGTATGTGTGTCATGCTGAAGTCAATGCTATCTTGAATACAAATCATGCATCCGCAGCTGGCCAGGTCAGTTACTCAAATGCTCTATCGCCTCGCTAAATGCACGAACCGAGGATGCTTGAAAACAGGCATGATTTGATATTTAATAGACCCCAAGTTAAAGCACAGTATCAAAATTTTATAATTTTACTAGTATTTTCTTCTGGTTTTTCTTACAAGTTCCTGCTACTACAAGTTTGCAATTGGTTTCCCTGTAAAGGTTCTCCAGTAATGGCACTGAGGATCTTCCATGTTTTTGTAAAATTTTGCAGAGGCTTTATGTGACCATGTTTCCTTGCAATGAATGTGCAAAGATAATCATTCAGGTTTGATACTAATTTTATGGTTGCTAGTAAATAAAGACTCGTCGTTTTGCTCTTTTTCATCCGCATTGTGGTTTACCACCTATGAATTTGGCTATAATGCAGTCAGGTGTCTCAGAAGTCATATATTTTATAGAAAAAAGACTGAATACAGACACAGCATATGTTGCTTCGCACAAGCTGCTATCAATGGCTGGTGTTGAGGTAATCCTTCGTCCATTGTTCGATGATAACAATGATATTAGCTTTACTCAGTAAAGCTATCTAGGGCTGTTGGTTTTTCAGCACAAAAATGTCTTCACATGCTTTATCTTATTCAGTTTTCCGTAAGATTTTCTTTATTTGTGTTTAAGTTCCTCAAACGAATCTGTATTTTCTTTCCAGGTCAGAAAACATCAGCCACAGATGGACCAAATTTTACTCAAGTTCATGGAGCTGTAGTTTTAGATTCGTGTCTCAGTTTTCATCTTGACAAACAAGATTGTCGCTTCTTTTTATATCTTGCCTCAGACGTTCGCTGTTGTAACTGTAACACACCGTAACAGTCACTATTTATGTCTTTCAGATTCGAGATGATAATTTAATACATATGTATCTCCAACAAGAATCTGCTCATTTGAGATCATTGCATGATCCAAAGTTTTGGGAATTCTCTGTATTTGTTAAATGAAAGAAAAATTGTTCAAACCCTAAAATGTATAAAATTTTCGGGAATGGCTTGATCATTTTTGCTTGAATGTTGAACCCCAAGAACTGCTGCATTTCCCCCTCAATGGTAACAAACGATGAACTCTAGGAGTGTTCCTAATTTCCCAATAAGTCACCTATCTCTCAACTATAAGTTATGTTGGGACATTATGCAGCGTTCAGAGCCTCAAGTTGCCGCCGCAGATCTTCAAGGTCATCAATAGCAGAATCTGTGGCTCCAGATGCCTGGGGCTTTTGAAATTCATCGGCACTTGGGAGCTCACGAGTGAGACCTTCTGGAAGCGCATCTGAATGAATAGAGAGAAAAGTAGCTTAGGGAAATGAGAGCAATATAACAAGCAAATGAGATGCTTTAAAACTTCAAGGTGACTCCAAAGCAACAATCAAATAAGTTACACTTTCCAGAAAGGTATAAAATTAACCTAAGGGCACCATAGTGTGATGTGGTTGCAGTTTTACATTTAATGACTCTACAGTCATGCTGAATGTAGAAGAAAACCGGTCCCCCAACGAGATTCTTTGGAGGCTTATAGGGTCACAACTGCATGCTACCGGCTATTAGGTTGCGCTAAGCAACTAAGGTTTTTTTGGTATGGAAACTTCCATATAACAGTCAAAATTCCAATGTTTAAGAGATCCAGTGTTGTCAAGGGCATAATGTGCGCACGCTAGGCACTAGAACCCTTATATTGACTTAGCCACAAAGCACAAGAGAAGCACTAGCCCAGTGAAGTAAAGCACAACTAGTAGTGCAAGTTTTTGTAAGTCTGTGTACATGCACAGACACATATATCAAGCTTGACATTATAATGAACTCTAAAGTGCGGTCTAGTTTATCTACAAAACATGCAATTTTTTTATCAGTCAATACGCATATTTTTCTTACGGTAACTGTTTGTTGAATGCTCAAATATTGCAAAGTATAGAGTTTGATACAATTAACCCTATCTATAACAGCCCATACTCTATGACAACATTTCATTATAACAGCCAAGTTTGTAGTAGAACTGATTTATGTTTTATTGGTATCCTTAATAACAACAACAACAACAACAACAACCACCACCACCATATACTATGCAATTGTTTTATTGGTTAAGATGCATGATTTTCTTATAGTCACTATTTTTTGTTGAATGCTCAAATATTGCAAAGTATAGAGTTGATACAATCAACTCTATCTACAACAAATACCTTCTATAACAACATTTTATTATATCAGCTAAGTTTGTAGTAGAACCGATTTTTTATGGTTTATTGTTACCTTCTATAACAACCACCATAAACTATGAAGTACACTTTTTACTAAATTAGTTTTCTATAATAGCTTCTCGCCTCAAATTTTAGTAAATTTATTTTTATTCCCAAGTAAAACAAAAATCATAAATTTTAGTTACGATATTATTTCAATAAAACGTTTAAATTTTACATAAATAAAATATATTAATCATAATAGTCTTTAATAAATAAATTTACATTTGTGAATTTTATTAAATATATGATCTAAATCTCACTAATTAATAATTAATATATAGTTTTTTAAAATTTGAAAATTAAAAAATTCAAATATGATCTAAACCTTAAATGCTATTATAGGTGTATAAGAAACATCTGTATATAACATTCAAAATCTTGGTAGACAAATGGAAATATTAAAAGAGGATTAACTGTATTATCCCTTTCTTCCTAGTAAAGATATATCAAATGATAAAAAAAAGTGAAAATAATAGATGATCTTAAAAGAGAAATTCAATCAGGCAGCTTATTCACACCTATTGTCTTGCAAAAAAGCACACCTAGGAGCACTAGGCATGCACCTCATCAAATTGGCCTCCCCTAAAAGGGTCCGAAGTGCTTTTGTTGTATAATGCTAAGGTGCAGGTGTGCCTAGGTGCACACCTTGATAACACTAAGGAGATCAATGGATTAAAAGACAACTGGAATAAGATGGCAATTCTTCTCAAATTTTTTGTATAGGAGACCTCTAAAACTCTATTCATATATTTAAAACTTTATGAGAAGATAATGCAATCATATATAAAAGAAAATCAGCAAAAAAAAGAAGAAGAAGAAGAAGAAGAAGAAGAAGAAGAAGAAGAAGAAGAAAACTGGAAGAATGTCCAAAATAGAGAACATAAAAAAGAAATACACCTGAACTTGTGCCACATGTACTCTTTGCCGGCTCATTATCATCGACAACGCTGCAAAACAAGACAAAATACATAAGCTGGTTAACCTCCCGAAGTAAAACCATATAATGATATGATCCATGAATAGAATATATGCAAAACAATCTATAACATCTTTTATTCTTTTAACATCATAAGAAGTACGTCAGTAAATCATTTATATAAATTTGCAAATCCAGTCAAATGTCAGAACTATATAACAATGAAAACCCAAAACAAAGAGTATTAGTTTTCAGAATCTGAACTGAAGGTTGTGTAACATTCACTGGTCCATCTCCCAGTGTTGTGATTTGTACCTTATGTTCCACTCATTATCAACATGGAGTGGCATATCTCCTGCTGCAGTAGCGGCAGCAGCTTCAGCCTCCATCTTGGCTTTCGCTGCAGCATCCCTGGCTGGCTTTGCAAGAATGTACTCTTTCTGCAAAACAATAATCCATTCCATCATCAGAAGAAAACCCAAGTGACCAGAAAGACAGAGAAATCTCTTTCTCTTACCTGCCGCTCCAGACAGGCAGCATTTGAACATTGGGGATTTGGCTTCATTGTCATTGTTGGGAAGAAGTCTTTAAGAGAACTGTACCCCTACAATCAAGCAACGAAGCAAAAATCTATCATAAACCAAAGGCGATTTCAAGAAGTCATTAATAATCTGGTAAGAACACCTCACATAAAGCAAAGAATTAAACAACAGACACTGTATACAGAAATGGGAGGAAGAGCTAATGTAGGATTTACCAAGTAGGGAGAAACGTGTCCAAATCCCAACAAGAACTTTAGCGTATTTTGGACTAGAAGCCCAGCAACAACTCCCTGATAAGTTAGTTCATATACTGGATGTTAGGAAAAGCACGGAAAAAATTATTTTAGGTACCAAACAGTAATATTGACAAATTAATGATTATTGCTGATACATATGCTAAATTCAATTTAATGATTTAGGTACCAAATGGATAAACAAAGTACATTTGCAGCACATATCCATGCATGGCATAAAAAAGTACACAGGCATGCACATATTGACATGCATGCCTCGATGCATTGATATATGTATATGTGTATGTGTGTTTATGTGAGTATAGATAGAAACAATCATGTCTTATATTTGTACCTATATGTATAGGTTGATGAATTCATGTCTATATGTTCATATGCACATGCATGCAGGCATGCATACTACAAACGAGAAAAAGCCAAAGGATGCTGCTAAAAATGAAAAGCCTTACCATGGTAGTTGGCAAAGATGCGGCACAAACCCCTTCACGCTTGAGTGTTCGTTCATCCACTCCAGATGCTACAACCTATATAAAGGAATAAACAGCATACTCATTTTTCACATTCTTATTATTTTACATCCACATTAAGCTAATATCTTAGATTAATGGATGAATGTACCAAAGGAGGTGCACATGCAAAACAAGCAGTTTCTCCCGGAATCAGCAACTGTATATGACCTGAAACTGCATCCTCAGATACACCTGTCCAAAAATTTCCTCTCTTCAGTAATCAGAAGCAGCGGATGGGCAATCCAATAATACCTTTTATATCTTTACTTGGAATCTTCTCAGAATATTCTCCACAGAAGTGCAATATGGATAAACACATGGTATGCAAACCACTAAAAGTTCAAATTGACACATGAAGAGGAATTACACTGTAGTTATCATAGATGTGTCAATGATAAGTCCAAGTCTACTCATATTCCTTTTTTTTCATTATACGAATATTGAATTAATTAGAGTCAAAACTCCATATGCATACTTCAAAATCTTGTAGTTTAACCATTTAATGAGACAGTCTATCAATTTCACAGGATTACAAGCATCTTTCAAAAGGAAACTTTGCGATCCAATTGAAAAACTAAAAATAATAGAAGGCATTTCTTAACTACCAATGAATTAAATTAACTTGATTACTAGTAGCTAATGAAAAATAAGTTCTTACCAGACTCCATCCATGCCTGATTCAACTCATTGCAAGCCTGTATGTTTTAAAAAGAAATCAAAAACAGTTCATTTATAAGGAGGTCATCAAACTCAGCACCTATTAACTTAGATCCAAAAGAAAAACAAGAATGTTTAGTGTAAAAGTCATTATAACCTGGTTGACCACCATCCTTGCTTCGTAATTGTCTACACAACTTAAAACAAGATCCACTCCGGTACCTTCCTTACTTGGGCGACATGTTTTATTCTTTAAGCTTGACATAAAGGTTTCAAATCCTTGTACGGTAGTGATATTCAGCGTATAGCTCTAAAAAAATTAACCAAGCATATGCTTAATGCTTTTACTCATAAAACATTACTACATAAAGGGAGTGGAAAAAAAGGCACTTACCTCAAGCACAACATCAGGATTGATATCTGAAAGGGTCTGAACAGCAGCATCAGTCTTTGTCATACCAACCTTAACCAAAAGAAATTTGGAAATCAGACTATCCGTATAAAGGTACAGAAACAAGCTTCTGTCTTTATCAATGCAAAAAATGTAGCTGCAGCGAAAACAATTAGTGGTACTTCGATAATGTTTTATTATTTTAAGGGAATCTTTGGCTTACCATTTAATAGAACATGTCATGTTCCAACTAGAAGACAAAACAAAACAGTTAGGAAAGGGCATGTATACTCACCTGCTCTGGGCGAAAGAATAGCCTATTCATGTTAGCCAACTCCACTTTATCATAATCATACAACAGAAGTCGACCAATGCCGCACCTTGTCAGCATCTCAGCTGCAACACTGCCAACACCACCAATACCCTGCAAGTTCAAGAAGATTATCAATGACAACAAAATCAGGACAATAAGAACTGTCAGTCTACAGTAAAATGATGGAACTAAGAGTATGTGCTAGGCAAGGCTTTATTGAAAAGGGATCTAGCAAGCAGAAGATAAAATACATACAACTATGGCAACTGAGAACTCCCGGATCCTTTCATAGTTCTCCACGATACCCATTCTTTGAAGTGCCATGAGCCTACTATAGGGATTGCTATCAACCACCTCAGCACTCATATCCTGCCACCAGATTGATTATATATGCATTAGTATCACAACCAGAAACCATAACCAGAAAAATATGCAGAAAAGGAACTGGAAAAAAACTGTCAAGGAAAAAGTACATGAAATAGAAACCTTGACTTTTGATCGTCGAACAGGTACAGACTTAGCAAGATGAGTAAGACGATCAACACGCAATTGCAGCTGGAACAGGAATAAACAAGTTAGAACCAAAATAAAAGGCTCAAACATTGCTAAATATAACTTTTTCTATCTTCATAACTACAATTTTTCAAGTTTTCCTGCATGTTATAAACAAATTCTTCATCACAGAAACATTAATTCAACTCTGCCTAATAGAATCTAGTCATCCTTGAAAATAACACAGACACTACATTACCAATCTTCATTGGTAGATAACATAAAATGCATGAATAAGTTATTCACATACACAAATTAGCAAATTAAGTGAAAACAAAACCCTCAAAGAACCCAATTAAAACATAAAATGTAGCAGACGAAACAACTGATAGATCAACAAAGATCAACCCAGAACCGAAATGAATCCGATTATTCACAATTCAACAAGTATAAAACACAATAAAGCTGCGGACTTTCTAGATCCCCACAATGGTCTAAAAGATACATCTCATTAAACCAAATACTAGTAGACATGCTTGCATGTAATTTTAGATTGATGAAAATGTACCTTGTCAATTGAAGCATGAAGAGAAGGATCAGACAAAGATTGCCTTATAGACAACAGATCATCAAGCATCTCTTCCAATTCCACCTCCATTATTAATCTTTCTGTTCTTCTCTAAAGACCCAAATTTTGTGCTTGTGTTAGAATCCCAGAAATCCTGCAAAACTGCTGTGGCAGTGGTTTTTTTGCTTCCCCTTTAATTTCGATTCCGGTTTTGCACGCCCAGGGGTCAACTGTTTGCCAAAGCTGCTTTTTTGATGTAAGAATCAGTTTTCTAATAGCGTTTCGATTTGGGCTGCAAGAGTGCGAAACTAAAAATTAAAAAGATCAGTGAAGCAATTGGGCTCAAACTATCAGAGGCTAGTTTTCGTCTGGGTTTTTCCGCCTCAGAGAGATGGATTTCAGGGATTTAAGTCCAAGGTCATGAAAGCCCCATCAAAAGCAACAACAATCATCTGTTTTAGGTTAAAATCTGCCATAAATGCTTGTACTCTTCAAAAACTTGAAATTTGATCCCTTTCCTTTTATTTTCAGAAATTTAGTTCCTCTACTTATTCAGATTTCAAAATTCATGCCCAACTGCTAATACTATTAACTTTTTGTTAAATTCAAGTTAATTACAATATCATTTTTTTAATTACATGCTATCAAGTGAGTTTTTATTACTATTTCAAAATGTTACACCAACAAATTTAATGAAAAAAATTAACAGTGTTAACAGTTTGATTTTTTTGATACTGTTATACAACAAAGAGTAAGAAGGAGGATATGATGGTGGTGATGAAGGCCGGTTCACCCAGTTGGTTTGGAGAGTCGAAGGTTACAAAGAGTGGAGGTGGAAATAATTTGGAGGTTTAGAGATGATAGTAAGTTGGTAAAGTGTATGCTTTGTATCTTTGAGAGTTGATCTCTTTCTTCATCGTCTTTAGGGGTATTTATAGGCGGGGTCCGTGTAGGATGGTATTAACATGTTTGACCTACCATTGAGCCATCATTGCAGAACACGTGAGAAGGATGTATTCGATAAGACGAGGATGTCTGTGACAGGACAGATCCTGTTATTCATTCTAATTCGGTGGTACAGAGCAATTGAACCCACATGAGATTTTGGTGACTAATAAGATCATGTTCTTAACAAAAGGTCAGGAGTTTGGAGGAGCGAATGGTCAACCTCTCACATTTCTGGGTGGTTAAGACGGGAGGTGAGGTTTCTAGCGACCTTCCAATTGGTAGTTGGTGGAGTTCATCCCTTAGTGGCTCTCGGGAGGCTTTTTGTCTTGTCATGTGTCTTTATTCATGGAGAGGTATAAAATACTTAAATTTTGAAATCTAAAACGTAGAGTGACTAAATTCCTAAAAATAAAAATACATATACTAAATTCTAAATTTTTAAAAAGTATAAAGACTTATGGTATATTTTAACCTTTGTTATACGTAAAGTTAATATTTTTTTTGTTGAAATTTGTAAAATATCCCTATACTCTTTTAAATTTTAAGATTAATTCATGTACTTTAATTTTATGACATGATCTTATACTTTTTATTTGAAAATCTTGTTCCAATTGATAATTCCATAAAAATTTTCATTAACATAGTTGACATGGAAATTATAAAAGAAAAAAATATTTTTTGTTGTTAACATTTAGTTTTCTTTTTCTTTTTTAAATCAGTCTTTACTTTTTAAAAATATTGTTAGAATCGATTTAGAATAAATCAGAAGAAAAATTTAAACTTTGGAGATATCTTGTAAAGTTTTAACCATTAGGTTGTTGCCCATATCTTGTCAAGTTTTCACTCCAATTAATATTTGTTTTGTTGTGATTTCCATCCTAGTTTATTGAAAATAAAAAGTAAAGAAATGGGAGAGGAGTGGAATAAACTAAAGACCTCTATAGAGTGGATTAAACACTTAACCATTTTATTGGTTAATCTTTCCAATTAACCCCTTATGTTTTAGGGTTTAACAACTCTCCCATGCTTAAAGAAATTTCGTCTATAAAATTTACCTATTTCAAATAGATGAGGATACTGTTGACAAAATGCATCTTCTTATTCCCACGTTGCCTCATAAGTGCCATGGTTCCACCATAGTACTTTCACAATAGGGATCTATTTCTTTCTTAGAACCTTTACATCACGATCTAGAATTTTTATGGGTTCCTCCTCAAAGGACAAATCTAGTCTCACTTTGATCTCCTCAATTGGAACGTTATGGGAAAGGTCGAATCGATATCATCTCAACATGGAGACATGGAAGACGTCATGATTTCAATTAAGTTTTGGAGGTAATTCTAATTAATATGCGACTTGACTGACTCTTTTAAGGATGTAGGTTCCAATGAATCTAGGACTTAACTTGTCATTTCTCTTGAACCTTAGCGCATTTCTTCATGGGGATACTTTCATGAAGATTTGATTTCCGACACTGTACTCAATGTCTTTTCTCTTTAAGTCTGCATACGACTTCTGCCTATCCGAAGTCATTTTCAATTTATCCTGAATCAATTTGATTTTCCCATCAGATTCTTGTACTACTTCTGGACTCAAAATTTTTCTTTCACCCAGTTTGATCTAACACTGTGGTGTTCGACACTTCCGTCTATAGAAGGATTCATAGGGTGCTATTTGTATGCTCATTTTTTAAATGAACATTAAATGGTATTCATTAATAGGGTGCCAGTTTGTTTAAATGAACATTAAATGGTATTCTTGTTGATTTAAAAATTTCTTTGAACTCATGGTTTTTATGTATACTAGCTTCTTGTGTTGCATTCATTTTTAAATATTGTATTTTAATTACAATATTAAGCATAAAATTTATTTTTATTTGAATTATTGAATATAATTAAAATATATTAACTTTTCAATTTAAATATTACAATATAATATTTTCAAATAATAATTAAAGCATTTTTAACATATTCAACATATAATATAGTTTTACTTTATATAATTAATACAAAGTAACATTATTCAAAATAATAACTAATTAATATAATTAAATCTAATATTAATTAAGTATAATTGAGATGCTTAAATTTCTATTAATGTAACAACTTTATTTTACCTCAATAAAATCAGAGAAACTTTTTAAAAATAAAACTAATACAACTTTTGTTTACCTCAAATTTTTTAAACTAATAATTGTAAATTATAATTATAATTATAATTGTTACAACTTTTTTCCTATCGCTTAAAGTTTTATTTAAGTAACTCTATTTTAAAATTAGCAAAACTTTTTAACTAATAATTATTGTCGAAACCATTTTTTAAAGTTTTTTGGAAAAACGAGAATCGACTTTTAAAGCGAAAGTTTGGAGTCGCCACCAACCTTTTTTTGAGGTGGAATCGGATCACCTTGAGGTTGATCATTTTAATAAAATATTTGATTTATTAAAATAATAATTTTAGGTTAAGAAAAAGGGTTCGGGAGCCGGTTACGCACGAGGAAGGGTTAGCACCCCCGTAACGCCCAAAATTGGTACCAATTGATTATTGAATGTCCTATCGTTGAAAATTTGGAAAAGATTCAAAAATACGATTCCTTTAAAAATGTATGAAAAATTCGAATTGGATTTTAAGGTTCTCTCGCTCCAAAGAAATAAAATACCACATCCAGCACGTTAGGACACGATACTTTAAGTCTCCAAAAACTGAGATCACCTCAAAATTTCTAAAACACACAACGAACTCCTAAAAGGGTACTCTGTTATTTGGCAAAACGGAAAAAAACGAGACCCAACACGTTAGGGTACGATTCCCCAAATTTCCCAAACACGAAACATTGCCTTGTTTTGAAGAGTTTTCCAAATAAGCAATTATAAAATCGGCTTAAAATATATTTGTTTGGCTTACTTTAGAGTAAAAAGCAATTGATGTTGGGCGGTAAGTTAGAATTTTAAATCATGATGCAATAACAAGGAAAAAACATAATTATAAGCATGAAGCAATAATATGTGAATACAATATGAAAACTAAAAAACAACACATGATATGCAAAATAATATGACAACTAGAAATCAATGACAAAAACAATTTAAAGACTACTAAAAATATGAAAATTTATAAATGAACAACACATGCTAGCTAAGGTTTGAGATAATTTACATATTAAGAAATAAGAACATAATATACAAATGACAACTAAAATAAGCTTTATGAAAGGAAAAAGGTTGGAAGTAAATAATGTACAAAATATTTTAAAAAGAATAAGACATGGCTATTTAAGGTGGATAATATACACATAATAAAAAGATGAAAATAATATATATAATGTGGCCATACTACATAAAAGAATTTGTAATAAAGAGAAAACAATTGTATTTTGGAAGAATAAACTATATACAAAATACATTTGAAAAGAACATATATATATTTAATAGATTTAAAAGAAATTATATAAAATAAGATAACATAGAATTAATAACGTATATAAAATAAAACTAATTTCATCATATGCATAATAATAATGTATAAAAATATTTTAATTAAATATTATACAATAATTTAGAATAATACTACATAAAATAGAATTTTAAAATAACACTTTACAATTTAAATAAGTAAAACAAAGTAAGATTATTAAAGTAACCTAAAATGTATGTTTAAATAATTTTTAAAAAAATTAAATGCTAAATAAATTAAAGAAATAATGAATTATATATGTTGAAATGGAAATAAACTCAATTGAAACGAAATTAAACTAAAGGGGACAATTAATAAATAAAACAAACCATCAACCAAAATCAGGACCCAAATATAGCGCGTGTAAATTTGCAAGGTCCGAAAAAGCAAATAAACCGTGCCCTAAAATAATTTCTTTCAGCGCAGACTGAAAATTAGCCATTTAAAGAAATCATGTGCATAAACCAAGTCAAAAAGCTGTCTGTTCCTTCCCCATTGCTATTTCCTTTTATTAACTATTAAAACCAAAATTTTTTTTTGTCAAAAACGTTTTAACCTTTTATTTTTTTAAAAAAGCCCTAAAAGCTTTATGAAATTCTCTCTTCTCCCTCACTCTCCCCTTTGCCTTCCAGCCAAAAAGGCCACCAATAGCTCACCCAACCGCTGCCGTGACTCCGGTGAGTCTCCCTCTCTCTTCTTTAACAAATATTATTGTTTTTTTTCACGCAAGAAGTAAGTGAAAGAATAATAACAAAATCGGAACGGGAAAGAAACTAAAAAAATCACCTTTAACAAATATTATTGCTTTTGGTCTCTGTTTGTATTTGATTTCGTATGTATTTTCGCTATTGTATTCATAGAAAGGAAAAAAAATCCATCCCTTTTACAAGAAATATTCGAAGGCTTTATAGCCAGAATACCAGTAGTTTCTGCCTATTTCTATGCTCAAATCGTAGGTGCTATGAGATCGTGGAGGAGGAGCGAACATGGGCATGCAACATGTGAGTTGGTGCGCTGATGGAGGACAACATGGTTCGTGGGTGCAAACATGGGCACGGAGGCCGTGGGACGTGCGACGGCTGAAATTAGCCTACGGTTTCCCTTGTCTTCTGATTGCTTAGGTTTTGGGCCATAAGTATTGGGCTGTTGTAATTGGGTCTTTATGTTTTGGGTCTTGATTTGTATTTGGGCAAAAATTAAGTAGCCCAGGCTAAAATTGGGTCTTACAATTATAATTTAAATTCTAATTATTTTTAAATGGGTAATTATCACAACTTCTATTGAATTATAAATATTT
Organism: Gossypium arboreum; assembly: GCF_025698485.1. Classification (NCBI taxonomy): domain Eukaryota; kingdom Viridiplantae; phylum Streptophyta; class Magnoliopsida; order Malvales; family Malvaceae; genus Gossypium; species Gossypium arboreum. The sequence goes on along the minus strand of NC_069081.1, from coordinate 110,362,509 downwards.
TTAAATATATAATTATAATAACTTTTATTTTATTTTAAATTTTTAATTAATAATTCTAAAAATGTACTTTAAATTAGGGATGAGCAAAACTCGATTCGATTCGAAAAAATGGAAAATAAATTTCGAATTTCGAGTTAGTTTGAATCGACTTATTCAAACTATTCGTGTCAACTCGAATAACTCAATTCGAGTTGAATTTCACAATTCGAATAATTCGAATAAAAGATTAATGTAAATACCCTTTTGGTCAATGTCAACTTTGAAAATAAGCAAATTGGTTACTTTCTCAACAAAATTACAAAATAATTCAAAATAATTTTAAAAATTTCAAATTTTATATATAAAATAATTCTAAAAATTCTAAAAATTCCTTCAAAAATATATAAAAATTTTATATTTTAAATTTTTCTAAAATAATAATCTTGTGGACCTAATTAATGATTCAAATTTATTATATGCAAGTATCTTATTATTTTGCTTTGAATTTTTTCAAATATATATGGTTTCAAATTTATGTGTTTTAACATAGAATTAGTCATACTGTAATAATATTTTTATTTGACATGTTTAACTTTTTAAATTTAACTCGAATAATTTTACTCACTTTTTAAATTTAACTCGAATAATTTCACTCGATTCAACTCAACTCGAATTTCATTTGATTTGACTTGATTCGAAAAAAATTAAATTGAGTTAGGATGCTACAATAGGACTTATGAACTCAATTAAATTGAAATTTGTTCACTTAATTTAATCATACGCTCACCACTACTTCAACTTCCAATAAATAAAAAATGAAAAAAAAAAGAGTCAAAATTAAGAAATTATATATATGCATCAATAATTTAAAATAATATGAGAAATCCAAATGTCAATAATCTTTCAACACCAAACTTCGTTAAATAATTTAGGCAAGCAATGGATATATGCATATTGTTTCACTTCACGACTCAATCTTATCTTAAATTAAATCAAAACAATCAAATAAGGAAAGAGTTTGATACGCCACCAACCTCCATACAAATTAAAGGGTTTATTAATTAGGGTTTCATATAAAAAGGAATTTTGTCAACCCTACATGTCCATGTTAGTGGCTCTCAACCTCTTTTATTTATTAATATTATGACATTACAGAATGAATAAATAAATAAAACCATCATTCTAGATTTATTAGAAGATTTCGCATTCTTAATTATTTGATTTCATTTATTTTCTTTCCCACCATTATGTTAAAATAAGATTTTTTTTTCAAATAATTTAAAAACATTATATTTGATTAGCTAGGAGAGGAGAGCCATGCAATATTTATGCATCCATCTAGATGGGTTGATTAATTCTTCAAATTGAAGCCAGAATAAATGTTATCACCATTTCTTATATATTGCTTGTAAAATTTTCTCCAAAATTAATATCGTTTGCATGATGCTTAACTCTTTTCATGCAAGACATCTAAAATATTAATTTATATATATACATGCTATCTATTTAAATTGAAAGTGAATGTTAAATATAATAAATACTCATTTTGTTTACCTTATATTACATTTTAGTCACTTATATTTAAAATGTTACGTCTTAATCAATTGCATTAACATGTTGTAACATTTTATTCATTGAGTTACTAATTGCTGTTAACGATGTAATGATAAGTTGACGTGACACGTTAAATCACCATTTCAAACAAAAATTATAAGTTAAATTATACAATTGATTCTCATATTTTTTATTTCGTTTTGAGCAATTTAATTTTTATGTTCTTTTAACTTTTTTTTCATTCTCTTCTATTTCTCCTTTGTTTTCCTCTATTGTCCATATATTTTAATGTAGTTTTTTATGTTTTCCATTTGTTAAAACTAGTCCCTATACTTTTATTTTTGAACAATTTAATTTTTTTCTTTTTTTCCTTTTCTTCTTCCTCTTTAGTTTTAACAAACAAAAACATAGAAAAACTATATTAAAAGAGATGGAGAAGGAAGAAAATAGCAAAAGAAGCAGAAAACAATGAAAAAAAAGAAAAAAAGGAAAGTTAAAAGAACATAAAAGAAAAAAATTTAAATTGCTCAAAACGAAAAAATATAGGGACCAATTCTATAATTTAAACTAAATTTTTTGTTTGAAATGATAACTTAACATGCTACATCAGCTTACCGTTACACTGCTAACGGCATTTAACTGCTCAGTGACTAAAATGTTACAGCAAATTAACATAAATGACTAAAATGTGACCTGAGATAAAGAAAAATTATTATTTTGGTAGTTTACCTTATAATAAATATACAATTTAATATAAATATTTTCATATATTTTAAATATTATATACTATATTTATATTTATATATATGTGAATAAGTGTTGAATATACTTTTAAAAAATTAATTCTAAAATGTGGGATAATATAATTTGATAAAAAATTCAATCCATTTGCTAAAAACTTAACTTAGTCCTAGGATGGATCTTAAAAGGGCAAGTATGGATGTTATTTTATTTGTTTATATTGTGAAATTTCTTTTTTCTCTTTAAAAGATAGAGAATTTTAACTAATTTTCATCCTTTAAAAGTTATAATTTTATCTTGATAATCTAATACAAAATTTATGATTTCACTGTGTTCAAGTCATTTTATGCATATAGCACTTTAAGAGATAGAACTCAAATTCAAACGCTAGGGATTACATTGTTGTAAGGGTGACTATATATCTTCAAAAAATTACTTTGCATGAATTATAAAATTAACATAAGCATATATTAGTTCACTATTAACCTGCAAGGGTGTAGCTAGAGGGTAAGTCCAAACCTAACTTGCGTGGGTATAGCTAAGGCAGGAAGGAGCCTTGGCTCCTTTGTTAAATTTTAAACAAAGAAATATATTACATCTTTTAACTCTCTTATAAATTAAAATTTTAATTTAAATATTTTTTAATATAAGAATTTTAGCTTTGACTTCTAAATTCTTTTTTAATTTCATCTCCATCCCATCACACAATTACTAGGTAGATAGCTAGCTAGCGAAGCTTTTGCGTCCGCATGGCACAGACAGCGGCACACAGCATGGGGAGAAGTAAGTGCACCCCAAAATGAATGAATATTGAATAGCAATCAAAGTAGAGGTCAATCCTCGTGCACGGGGGTGTGGTTTGATGTAATTCTAGTTGAGGCAAGGGCATAATTCCCTCCTTAAAAGTGAAACCCTAAATGTTTGCCCCCAAACCAGCTGCCCCTTGTCACGTGCCTAACAGCAACCTAGGCATGAAGCCTGTTTTGCCCGATTCGGGAAGCCTTCAGCTCTGAGCATTTCCAATTGCCAAAACCATTGTCTTCGAAGCCTGTCCAATTCCAGGGCCTGGGTTTGCTTTATCTACACACAATTTCGATCAACATGTGGGCAGTAATTATGTGACTGAAGAAAAGGGTAACTCACATGCACTGCTTTCATTACTTTGTTTTGCGCGAGGTGGCACGTTCCTCTCACTCATCTCTATCATTTATCTTTCTCTGCAATTAAGTGTTCCAAGAACTCCACCATTTTACATTTGATCCCTTTTTTTATCAATCTAAATCACGACAATGAACCAAAAGTAATATCTGGGTTTTTGCGTTAAATGGTCATAACTTTGCTTATGTGTCGAAATTCGGCTTCATTGCTTTAACCCTAATTCCCAGAGATTAATTAACTCAATTAATTTATACATCACCTTGACACCTTCAAAGTATTCAATAGATTTGAATTAAAATCTTGCTTCTCTTATTTCTTGATTCCAAAAAGTAAATTCCTCATTTACAAGATCGATCCATCTGATCCGAGCATGCATGCAGCAGCAGCTTTGCCCATAAAAATTGAACCCATGTTCAATACTTTTAGTGTGTGACTGAAACACGAGTATGTGCCGAAAATTTTACTTCCTTTTATATAGAGTTATATCTCACACTCGTACGTAGGTATGCACAGGAGACAAAGATCTCAGCCACATGTACCAATATCTATACAGAGATTATTTGATATATAAGTATTAAAATTTTTGTCTATCATATACTTTTTAAAAATATAAAAATAAATAAATACCACAAATGATAGCTTCTTAACCTTTTTTTATAGAATTAAAAATTTTCACCAATACTATATCAGATAATAATCCTATATAAACAGTTTGAAATGACTTTAACTCTTTAATTAAATGGTACCATTGCAATTTTTTAGGAAACTATTATAACTTTATGTCCTCCCAAATATTTAAATTCAATGTAATCTTGTTAAGCCTCTTTGTTGAATAAATTTTTTTTAATTTTGTTCCTCTCAAAAATTAAAATTTAATTTAAATCATTATTAATTAAAAATTTAATTTAAATCACCTCCTTAATTTTTTTATAGATTTTATTGATCTCTCGTCATCCTTATCTTCATCGCTTTTGATAGTGTATAAGTTCACATAATATCAATAAATCATATCAAAACTCATCATCTATAAATTAATTAATAATTTTAAAAATCATTAAATTAAATATCATTATTATATTTTAACAAGAACATTTATGATTCATTAACATTATACGAAGATATATTATTCGTATGCATGAAATATAAATTTATCTATATAAGAGCAATGGAGCAATAGATTTAGTGTTTAAGAGGAGAGGTGGCAGGACTCAATCCTCTAAAATATGAAATTTAATTTTAACCCTTTAAATTGTATATAATTTTAAATTGATAGATGATAAAATTAAATTTTGATACTTCAAAATACTAATCTAATTCTTTAAAATTATAAAGATAATTGTATTTTAATTTTTATAAAAATATGTGACAATTTTTTTAACTTTTAACTTTTATCTACATATATTGCATGATTGACTTGGTTTAGAGTTAGCAAATGCAATCATGGAACTATATTTTTAAATATATTTTTCTTAATTTACTTAGGTCATAGGGTTAAACTGACCGTCCAAAACTTGGATGGAAATGGCAGCAAAAGAAAAAATAAAACAATATTTGATGATGCAAACCCTTGCTTGTATCGTTGGTTAATCTTTCACAAACATCAGTGTAGTGGTGCCTCTTCAGAACAGGATAATTATATATATATATATATAATAAAGTAGGCAGCCATGTTTTGTCTCTTACAGAACATGGATTGTCATAATGTTTTCTCCATGTCTGATTTGAAATCTCATCTTATTTTATTATTTGTTGAAAACTTCTTGTAATACTACTTTCTTATAATAATTTATATAAATTTTCAGGTTTGATGTCAATGGCAGGAGGAAAACGGCACCTAATTAACAATATAATGTTTAACTAATTAATAAGATTTTAGACAATTTCATTGTTTACTGATTAGAAGAGGAGAAGATTAACACTATAGAAAGCCAAAGTTGCACGCAATATCTTTGCCATTAGATTATTGTAACATGAAATCACACACACTCTCTCTCTCTATATATATAGCTTGTAGGAAATTATTGTTTTGTGTTTGTCTTATAATTGTGTTCTGTTTTGTCCAATGAAACAGATGGCTTAATCTTGTTTTAGTGTCTTTTGGGTCACTTGATGGTTGTGGAATTACTTTTTTTTTTTTTTTTTTTTTTACCTTTTTACGTGTCAATTTTACACTTTCCTTTTGGGAAAATATTGTTTGAGGTTTTCAAAATTAAATATTGATTCATAAATTTATAAGATTTTTGGAGATTAATTTTAAATTGAAATTGTGAATTTCATAGGATTTTTTGGTAAGACAAAATAAATAAAGTAAAATTAACTATATAATAGTTTACTAAATAGACCAATCACTTGTTTGAACAATAGTAGAAAGTATAAGCACCTCCCTTAAAATCACCTCAAAGATCTCTAGACCATAGTTTGTATGTAAAGTCATTTTGACTAAGCAGTCCGCAATATTATTAAAGTTCTAAGGAAAATGTTGTATATCCCAATGTCTTATATTTGCCAGAAGTTAATTAATACGTCCAGTAAGGGCGTGATTTGAACTCGTCAAAAAAGAAGACTGAACTGCTTTGACTACCTCCAAGCGATCTGTTTGAATCCTCACACCCTTATATTGCTTGTCTTGGATGAGGATTAATCCATCAAAAATACCCCACAATTCAACATTAAAAATTGAGCAATTGCCAAGTATATGTTATATCCCATAATCGACTTCCCTTTCCCATTTCTTATAACTCCTCCCGTAGCAACTTTTCCAGGAGTCACCTAAACTGCTCTATCTGTGCAAAGATTAATCCAATTTTCCGGTACTTGAGCAGCTGAACTAGGCTTCAGTCTTCTAGACACTTCCTCCTTGAAAAAAGAAATAATTTGTTTTGCGCAAATGTATGATATCTTAACTATCTCACCTATAATTCATATGACGCCCTCAAATAGAAAAAGATTTTGTTTTTTTCAAATCTGCTAGGCAAGTAAACCAAATAAACATGACCAATTTACTTCATTGGCGATTGATTTTACATGGCTTTACCGATTAGATTTTAACCACTGAAAAATGTCACCTATAAAGAAGCGCTCACTGGACTTGCAACTAAATTTCTTTGGTTGCCAGACAATCTTACATATGGCCTTTTTTTTTTTTTATGTGAATTAAATATATTGGCATTTTCAGTTCAAATGTATATTCATATTTATTGGCATTTAACTAAATACTAACCTTTGATCTCGTACTCAATATATATTTGATCTCTCTATCTAACAGGGGATCAAACAGAGATCTTGACTGTTCAAAAATATTTATATGAGAGGAAAAAGAAAGAGAAATTGGTTATAATTATAAATTATAACAAGATATACACTGAAAGTTAATTTAATTTATAATTATAAATTATAATAGAGTAAAAGAATTCAAAATTTTAATGTAAAATATGTCTCTTTCAAGTATATTCATTTAGTCCTTTTCAATTTTTTCTATTAAAAAATTTAAATTCAATTAAGAATGCTAAAAATTAGAAGGAAAAATATGATTTGTCATTCTTTTATTGGAAAGTGATAAGGAATACGTAGAATTACAGTTTGCATAATCTTTTCTCTTATCAAACAAAATTTCATAAACCTTGGTAAAATCTATATATGATTAAATTTTAAATAAAACTGTAATCATATATTTTTATTCTTATTCATTTCTCCATTTCTAATTTTAAAATAAGATAATTTTAATTACAGTGTGCGGTACTTTTAAAAAAAATAATTAATTTAAACTTGATTTCAACGTTAGGTAATTAACTTTCCTTCTTAAATTGTAATATTAATTTGAGTGTTACTTTTTATTATAGAAAGTAAAAAAAAAAAAAACTAAACAATAAAAGTTGAAGAGAACACAAAAACAACATTGATTTATCACCATGATGTTTTTTTTAATAATATGGAAATGTTAAAACCTTAAAATTTTAAGATTTTTAGATTCAATCTATACCCTAATTGATTTTAGTTATAGTTATTCAGACATATCATTCATATATAATTACAATTGTGAATATATTTATAATTTCAAAAGAAAAAGAATTACACATATTAAACAAAAATGCATTATGTTTAACATATATATTATATTTATATCATGATATAATAGAATTTATAATTTAATTTAATAGCTATAAATTACATTTATAACTAATTATATTTTTTAAACTTGAATTCTAATAAAAACTGATAATAATCTCTATGTTTATAATTTTATTTTATTTTTCTGTAATTATTTGCTTGTACTAAAAAAAACGATGTTTAACTGAAATTTTTGTACAGCCTAAAAGGAAGGATAGAAAATCATTATTAATGTTACTGCTCCATTGATATTCACAAAAGCTAAGTTACACCTAATTTTCTTTGTTGACCAGAAACTTTGAGAAGCCGACTCCATTTTCAACTTTTGGATTTCAAATTCAGCCACCCATTTTCCCCCTTTCATTGCTTTAAATTGCTTAGCAGCCAGCTTTGACACGTTTCACTTTTCTTTTTCCATATCTTCTACTGACCAAGAAAAATAAATTGATTTCTAGTTCTACCACCCGATTCAGTTAAGAAATGTATGAGTTAAGGCATGCATTCTTCAATTTTTATTGTAATATAATTGATTTTCTTTTCTCATCAATTAAAATAGACAAATATATATATATATATTAATTATGTATTGGTACTATATCATTATAAATAGTGAGATTTTGCTAACAAATATTATATTTTCTCAAAATATTTATACGCGTTCGCAATAAACAAAAAAATTTATATAGAATTAAGATATCATGATATTTGTATTTTTTAATAAAACATATTTTTCAATATTTTCATCTTAAATTTAAACAATTATGTTGAATTTAATTTTTCAAAATAAAAATATTAAAGTAACATACTCTTAATGAAAAGATATATAAATGACATAATAACATAATTTAGTAAAATGGGAGGATTATTAGTAATTAATAGAATATATATATAAATTAGCAAAAGCCCAATGAAGAAAAATATATTAGTATACAATTTAATCGAAAATAATAATTGAATATATTTTAACTGATATATATATATCGTAAATTGATTCAAAAATGTAATGATTAGAAAGTTAAAAAGGTCGTGGCCATGCGGCAATATTGAGGGCTGAAATCAGGCTTAGACACACTGTCAGCAGCACTCAATTGTCTTACCAAACCCTAGGGGATTGATTCATCTTTTTTTTAATTGGTAACCAAGTGGATTTGTGTTCCACCAACTCCACATCTTAAAACCTTATCCAAAACCATAACCCAAGTTCCCCCATTTCCTTTTTCATTTCCTCCTCTTATGTATTAACTTAATTCATTATGATTTTACATTTAAATTATATCGTCTCTTATATATAGCTGAAATTTTATTAGTCCAGTGACAATAATATTATATTATAGATATAAAAATTTAGGTTTAATTTCAAAAAAATTTCGTCCAATTATAAAAGAAAATATTAAAATTATCGACGTTTGATAAAAAAATTAAATGCCATATATATAATATTTAATGTCCCAAACGTTGAAATGTGTTTATATATATATATATATATATATATGTATGAGGAGGCTTTAACGTGGTTTGCAAAACTCCTTGATAAGCAACTTGTGGCTTCAACTTGGACTTATGGGGTAGAGCTAAATATGATAACAACGTACTAAATATCATATACGGAACAAAGAAGATTCAAATATTTTAGTTGCACAAGCCATAGGTAATATACATATGTGTGTTCATTATTCATACCCAAGCTCGCAAGTTAGCTTTATTTATTTATTTTCTAATCTATTTGAGGCAAGTTGTTTTGACTTTGATTTATTATTTAGTTTTCAGCCAATAAATTGATATATTTATTTTATTTAAGATTAAAAAACAAAAACAAAAACAATTACACTTTCTTTAGGGTTACTCTACCAAAACCTAATATCATCTAGTCAAAAAAAATCTTGTCCATTATTTAATATAATATTATAACTGCAATACTAACTTAAGAGGGGAAAAAAGCCATTTAGGACACTATTTTCATGAAATCCATCAATATCCCTAATACTACTTAAGAATATATATATATATATATATATATATATATTATATATTTGGTGTTGTTTGATAAAGACAACAAAAACAAACAAGATAAAAGCAAGCTAAAGTCCTCATTGTTTTGTAGTAGTTTAATCTTAGTTCACACCACATGAAAGTTTCAAAAGTTTGAGTCTTAACTTCAAAGCTTCCTTATAAGTAAACTACTAGTAAATAAGATCAAATGTGAATTAATCATCATTCCCACCTTTTTAAGATTGATGGGTTCTTCCATGTTTATCCAAATTAAAATATATATATATATATATATCTTTAGTTCGTTTGCATTTGAAGCCTTTTTTCATTAATAAATCACTTGAAATCTTGAAATTCAAACTTTTTTAAATTATATATAAATATCAATTTATATCATAACAATTGAAAATAATTAAAATCTCATTTATGTTTTTCCATAAAAAACTCCTCAGTGGTATTTTAATAAATTTTAATTTTATGAAAAAAATCTAAAATTAAAACCTTAATTTTTACGTGTGATATTGAGTTATACCATAAAAATTGAAATGCTTGATCTACTTTAGACATAAAAACATCAAGCTGTAATGATTTTGGATATTTCCTAAAGGACAAAACTTGAAAGAAAGAAAGAACACACTAATATACCAAAAATTGGCAAGCAAATTGATCAAAGAAAAGTCAAAAAACTAATAAAACGAAATTATAAAATTAAAATTTCTAGTTAGGAAATTATGAATTTCAAATTCCGTTTGCTTCCTTTGTATTACTTGTACTCATTGTCATTATTTTTGTCGTTCAATTAGTTTTATACTAATTATGAGACCTAGTGCTTTGACAAATTTTTTTAGGGAACCAATTAATTTTATTAATTCATGAAGAAAATAAAATTCAATAATTCCTAGTTTATAAATTTTTTATTCAAATTTACGTTTTCTTATATTAATAATAATATACATACTAATCAATTAATACTTAATTGACTAATTTTATTTTAAACATATATATTCAACTAATGTTAGTTAGATTCAAAATTTTATTTTTACTATTTCAAATATTTATAAACATGATTACAATTTATAATTAAATTTAAATAATAAATCATATATAAAAACTCAACCTAAACATATCCATAAATTATTGATTTCATAATATTTTTTGTCTTTTTGTTCAACTATGCACTATTGTGCGTGGGCCTTTTGACCAGCTTCGATCTTCCCAATTTCATACTCAAATTTATTATTGGTGCAATATCAATCTATGTGATAGCATGGTGATTAAGAGTCTTCATTGTTTTAGGTCCAGTCTGAATTTGAGTTGTGTTAATCGCATTTATAATTTATCAAAAAAATCTAAATTAATCTGTTAAACATAAATTTTATATGTTAAAATTTAAAATAAATATCAAAATTTTCAAGATTTCAATCTTATTTTAAAATTTTCCAAATTTTTAAGTTTTGCTAAGTTGAAATTAGAAATGAATTAATTATCAAGATTTTGATTAAATAAAGGATACCAGTTTTTTTAAAAAATTATATGATATATATTTGGCAATTACTTTAATAAATTTTTATTACTTTAAATGAAATTTAATTATTTTAGTTATTTATTTTGGTGAGAAAATTTTAATTACTTTAATCCTACGACATTATCTATTTATGTACTTCGCTTTGTTTTATTGATTTAATAAAATATAATTGTTTATATAAAAGTTTCCATTTTAAAATTTGCCTGATATTTTCACTAATTAGTTTGAACAATTTTATTTAAAATAACATATTTCTATTATTTCTAATATTATTCATAGAATTTATCAATTTTAGAAAAATACATTTTAATTATATATAAAACAGAGCCCATACATAAAATTAGAAACACTAATTATTTTCATTTTGTTTTTGTAAAAAATTTAAAAAAACCTTGTTTGTCCACATGTCAAAAAAAAAAAAAACTTGTGGCCTTGTGGGTCCATAATCGAACTGAACAGTTGTCTGCAATAAATCTTTATCTTTGCCTTCTTCAAGTCTCAATGACTATATATATACGTACTGTCGTTTGGAATTTTGCTTTCATTTCGAACAACAGTTTTGTGGAAAAGAAGAAGCAAACAGAAAAGAACGGAAGCACGAATTCGATATAAAAGTACAACAAGGAAGATGGAAAGATTAATTTGAAATTAAGCTGGAGTTTCGTTTCTGTTCTTCTCCTCTCAGAAAAAAAAAGGAAAGTTATGTTGCAGAGAAAAAAGCAAAGGATTTCTCGTAAATTCACGGATAAATCTGATCTGTTCGATGGATTACCTGAGGATCTTGTTATTTCCATCCTTTCCAAGCTCGCTTATTCCGCTTCTTCCCCTTCGGATTTCATCAACATTCTCGTAACGTACGTTTTGATTTTTTTTTCCTTTGAATTTTTTATTTTTCTTACTGTCGTTTGAAGGTAAGAATAATTGAAATTTCGAATTTTTTATTTTTGGTAGATGTAAGAGATTAAACCGTTTGGCTCTTCATCCTTTGGTTTTATCAAAAGCTGGCTCTAAAGCTTTGGCCGTCAAAGCTGGAAACTGGTGCGATTCCGCTCACCATTTTCTCAAACACTGCATCAACGCCGGCAACGTTGAAGCTTGCTACACTCTCGGCATGGTCGGTATTTCGTATGAATTTCTTTTTTTTATTTATAAAATTCATTTCTAATTAACGTAATTTGCTGCCGTTGCAGATCCAATTTTACTGCTTGCAAAACAGAGGAAGCGGAGCGTCGTTACTGGCTAAAGCAGCAATCAAATCCCACGCGCCAGCTCTCTACTCTCTTGGAGTCATTCAATTCAACGGAAGCGGTGGTTCGAAGAACGACAAGGATCTCCGTGCCGGAGTAGCCTTATGCGCGAGAGCCGCTTTCCTAGGCCACGTGGACGCCCTGCGTGAACTTGGCCATTGCTTACAAGACGGTTACGGCGTGCGCCAACATATAGCCGAAGGACGCCGGCTGCTCATCCAAGCCAACGCGCGGGAACTTGCGTCGTCTTTAAACGCCTTAGTCAAACGAAAAGCCCAGCAACAACACCAACGTCGTTTAAATTATCAACATTATAGTTTCAAGGCGGGTTCGGGTTGTCCGTTATTGAGTGATTTCGGGTGCAATGTGCCGGCACCGGAGGTCCATCCGGTGAACGTGTTTTTAAAAGAATGGTTCGAGTCAGGGAGGGGTGCGTTGGGGCAGGGGTTAAGGCTTTGTTCTCATAAAGGGTGCGGGAGGCCCGAGACAAGGGCTCACGAGTTTAGGAGATGCTCGGTTTGCGGCACCGTGAACTATTGCTCTCGTGGTTGCCAAGCGCTTGATTGGAAGTTGAGACATAAGGCGGAATGTGGACCGATTGAAAGGTGGTTGGAAGAAGGCGGTAATGGTAATGACGGCGGCCACGGCGGTGTTGGAGAAATGGAGGAAGTTGTGGAAGCTGAACATTTTGCTATTTAAATCATAAATGCAATTATGGGTAAAAAAAATTCTTTTTTTCTTTCTTTTAATGTATGGGATGCTTTCTTTTATGTACATAAGAAAGGTTTTGACTTTCGGATTTCAATATGTTAATTTTGTATTTTTTTTATGAAAAAAGTGCGGGATTAGACTTCTAATAAACTTTCTTAATATAAATAAAAATTACAAATTAGTTGAACATAAATTAACTTAAATTTGTATTTGGTCTGTGGAACTGCAAAACGAATTTGAATTTAATTAAAATTTATATTTATTTATATTTTGATTCCAACTCGAATTACGCTTGATATTTCTATATTATTAGGGGCATAATATCGCTTGAATTTTTAAGGAGAAACTTCAAATCAAAAGGAAAGAAGAGTATTTATAATTGTGAGAGTTTTTAAGAAAATAGAAAAGCAAAACGGTATCGTTTTACTTCTAATACAATCTAAGAAAGTTGAGGAAAAATAATTATAAGAAGAGCTCCACTCCTCCATTAACGTAAATTTTGGCGGCAACGGCAACTGAGGAGATGTCGAACACAACAGAACAAACCTTAGAATGGGAGACATTGGCTCGAGCCTGGGTGAACGCATTCCCAGAAGCAAAACCTGTGAACGTAAGCCAAGTCGAATTGTGGATCAACTCCAACTTTGGCTGGCTACCACCCGACCTTCAATCCATGCCACGATCTGAGCTCATCGCTCGACTCCTCTCCATTCAAAATCACTTGAGATTACCCTCCCACTCCCAGGTTTTGATTTCTCTTCCAATCCCTTTCAGCATTTATTATGGCGAATTCTTTTTCATTACGTGCTATATGCGGTTGGGAATTGTGATAGCTTGGAATAAGTATTAACTGCTTGGATACTGTTTCCATTTACATGATCCTAGAAAAAGAAAAATCTGGGTCCTTTTTACTATTACTTGATTATTTCGTATTCTTACAACGTTAAGATTGTCAAATAGATTGATCAAAACATGGGTGGAAAATCAATGCTTGTAAGACAGAAGAAAAAAACTCGGTTCTCTTTTAGCTCTTGATTCTGGGACCCGTTTGAATTGGTTTTTGCTGCTTTCTAGTAATTCGTATTTCGCTCCTACTAAATGAATTGGAGAAGATTACCTCTAACGATTCTAGTTTTTGTTCCTTGTACCAGACTGATCCGCGTTTCAGGTAACATAGGATGATCTAACCCTTTTTCTCTCGTCTCTTATTAAAGGAAAAGGAACCGAGTCAGCCTGATCTTCTGCCGGTTCGTTTTCAGCGCACTGATCAGTGGATACCAGTATACTCATGGTTAGAATCTTTGGATACTGATGAAGTAGTCAAATCTAAAGATATCTCTGATTGGTTAAACGAGAACCTGCAGGTCAAGGACCAATTGTGTTCTAGGCATTCCAAATACCATTTGATGCACTATATAAAGAAATGCCATTTAAAGATAATAAAAAGGAGGGAGAAGAAGGTAATGGTTCTTCTAACTTGTAAGTAGAAACTGTTTGATGTTTCAAATTTGGATGTTTGGTCTTCTTGTGTTTGATAAGCGAATGTTTAGTTTAGTTGGCATAGGTGTCCTGGTAAAAGTGTTTGCATTCTGTGTTATTTATCCTGCCATTTCATTTACATTTTACCCAATTTCATTAATTGATACTTCTCTGCTTTCATACTACTTCTGAATGGTGATACTTCCTTGAACAGGTTAGTTTGCAGCCCTCGAATAACGGAACTGCATTGAAAGTTCAGAAGGATGTTGCAAAAAAACCAGCAGCACTGCTAAGTATGTATCATTTTTCTACTTATGATTTTTAGGAAAGCTTTGGATGTTCAATATCAATGGAGTGATTTTAGTGGGATATTCTAGTGTCCCTCTCTGGTATTAATCTTTTCGATAACCATGAGCTTTAAGTTGTTTGTGGCTATTGTTTTCTCTTTTCCTAATCTTCAAAAATTACCTGTGTTGTTCTCTGTGTTGATGAGGTTTAATGGTCATTTTGATTTTTAGTTTCTAAGTCTTCAGTTTGCCCAGGTTTCATATTTTTCCTTCTTGTTGTTATCTGTTTCCATGGGATGCACTTTTTGAAGGTTTCGCTGCTTGTTGCTTTTACACTTTGCTTCTTCCTTTGCGTTTTTGTCAAATAAATTTCATGAAAAACAAGCAAACAGCTAGAATGTAATACCAGTTCAAGGATAATCTTCAGCTATGTTACTCAAACTCAGGTGTGAGTGTTAAAAATAAATATGTGCCCTACATATGGTAAGTTCATTTTTTTAAAAAGAGTTTTTCTTTTTCATATATTCAGGAGGCTCTTAGAGAATCATATTCCTATACCCATGTAAAAAAATTGAAGAGTCAAAATAGTATAGAATTTCAACATGTTATAGAATTTGTTTGCATTATCTATAGCTCATTACTTGTTTTGACATTTATATTGTGTTTCCCTCTTGTTGTTAGATATGAGATACTTACGTCCAATTCGTTAATCTCAGAGATGTTCATATATTCTTCAATTACTGTTGTAATGCGAGTTTAATACTTTCTTTTATCCATCATTTGGGACTAATACGCTTTTGTTTCATGTTATTTAGGTAATCCTTTGAAAAATATACCTAAAGACGGTGACCTCTACATAGCAAAACGAAATGAAACTTTACGCAAATATGAGATGTGAGTCATTTATTTGATTCAACCATTTCTAGTTAGAACTTAATGATTTTTTTTTAAAATCTTTTCGCCGTGAACTGGAGTTGTTCATGCAAGTAACTTTTAAAGATATATTCAAGAGATTTGACTTCAAATTTTAACATATGCAAATTTATTTGGTAATTGTAAGATGAAATTTCAGCTTATTAGAGTAGGAGAGGAAGCTTTCCCCCGTATTCTCAAAGAATAAATGAAAAGGAATTTCAAAACGAGTGGAATCAACCATGATGATGACGACTTCTCCACTCAGTAACATTTTTATTTTCTTTTTCATCATGAAATAATCCATTATGTAAATGATTAGGTTATGGAGATTCTGTTAGAACAGTGAAACTTTGATATATGATTTAAAACTGTAAATTAGGATTTGTTAGGTAAGATTATCAAAAATAAATCAAGAATAAATTAAATGTATAAGCATACCTGAATTATTTATTTATAATTTGAAATCATAATCTTAATATATAACTTTTGAATATTAAATTTCAATTCTTTATTTAATAATTAAATCACAATAAACTTTAACTAAATTAAATCACTTTTAATTTGAACTAACTTTTATTATAGTAAATAATTTGTAATTTTATTATTATATCAATGGGATGCCCTATTATCTAACAATCTCTCATTGGACCACATATATATATTAATTACTTTATAATTACATGTCATTATATAAATTTATGAGCTTAAAATTTACTATCATATGTAAAAGGTATTCCGAACAATCTCATCCATTAAATTATATTAACACCAAACCAAGACAACTTTGGTTACATATATCGTAACTAAATCCATCCATGATCCTGTATATTAACACAAGCAAATGACATAGATCGAGTATAAATGTGTAGCATGGAAATTACATGCGACGTGATCTAAACATATCTATTTTCAACTGGTCCTCCTTAAACCTTAGTGAGATCAAAACTTACCAAAATCAAAGTGTGAATAAACTAAATAAACTTTATTTCTGCAGAAAATAATCTTAAAAACTGTAAGCCAAAATAACCGAAAATGTACCTATAACAAAAACATTTAAAATTACAAACTCCCACTAAAATCAAATATCCTGAAATTACATTACACCTACATGAACAATGTGCTCATCAAAACCTTGGGTGGTAGTCCCTTAATAAGCGGATCCACAATAATAGAGTTTGTCCCAATATGTTTTATAAATACCTGATCACTATGAATTTTTTACTTTAACGGCCAGAAATTTAAAGTCTCTATGCTTTGACTTTGATATGCAACTATTGTTATTGAAATAAAAGACTATCATTTATTTATTGTCAGAATTTGCACCTTAGCAACAAAATTTTGCATCCATGTTCAATAAAATCGGAGTTTGTATACCTGACGATCTCTAACTTATCATACTTTCGCTATGTGAGCATGTAATGTTTTATTTTCTGAAGATAATGTATAAATTATTTAGTTGATTTCCAGTGATACATATTTGAATTGTTCAAATATTTACACAACATCCCAATAAAGTGAACAATGTCTAAACGCGTACAAACTTGAACATATAAATTAGACTTCCCACAGCTAAAATGTAAGGAATTTTATACATTTTCATAATCTCAAAATCATTTTTGGGACATTGATTGGGATTATTCATAATCTTACTGAACTTGTGATATACACAATCATTATCCAAAGCCATCTTGAAATTGAATGAGATAATCACTTGGTAAATATTGCGATACCACTAATGAAAGGCTTACTTAAGCCCATAGATGAATTTCTTTAATTGGAAACCATTGATTTTGTATTACCGAACACAAAGTTTTTTGGTTGCACCATATAAATCGTCTCATCAATATTACCATTAAGAAATACAGTCTTGACATTCATCTAATGTAGCTTAAGGTCAATATATGCCACTAAAGCCATTATAACCTCTTCTCGAATGGACCTTCTTATTGACGTTAGTTCTTGAGGTTGTAGAGTTTGTTACTTAACCGAAAGGTTTAACGACATTTTTTTATCTAGAGTTGCTATTTGAACAATATCAACTACATATTCTTCTTCAAAGGCAATGTCCTTAATTAATTTTCCCCTCGCAAACACAACATCTTTAAAGAATGAGCATTATCTATCTTAAAAAAAATAGCCTTAGTTGGATCATAAAATTTTTAACCCCTAGATTTTTTAGAGCATCCAAAAAAATCAAAGGGATTAGAAATATCGTCAGACACAAGTCTCTCAATTCTCCTTTTGGAGATATAACCTAATCTTTTATGTCACAGCGAAGTCAAATTCTTAATGGTAATTTGTGTTCATTAGCTATTATGATACTATGTAATGATTCATTAAATGAAGTAATAGTTTTAAGTAAAATAGATTATCATAGCCTGATAAAGAATTAAAGCCAACCAAATTTGAATTTTGAAAAAATGAAAAAATTCTATTTTAAAAATGAACAAAAATAAATAAATTTGTCCAATGCTGAAAATTGAATTTCGCCTAAAAGGCAATATAATATAATTCAATTCTACATAATATATAAAGTTCCTATTGCTTCAATTTCTATCGAATGATTATTTCCTAGGTAAATATATCTTTCACCATCATTTGACTTTTGAAAATTACGACAATCCTACATAGATAAGCTGTGTGAGTTATTGCATTGAAACCTATCCACCAAGTGTGTCTAAGTACCGAAGTCAAATTAACCTCAAAATAAACAAAATCAAGAAGTGTACCTTTCTTAACACGCCAAGCATGATAATTGGTACAACTCTCTTTTTTATGACATTTCGCACCACAGAAGAAACAACCATCATTGGTTGGTTCCTTTTATTGTTTCTTTTCTGGTGTGATATCCACAACTTCTTTAATCTTCTTTCTCTTTTGTCCTTCTTATCTTTCAGGGTTGTGATTGAATGAGCACTTTCTGTCATTTCTTGCTTCAACCTTTCATCTTCCTAAATAAAATGTGAGATGAACTCATTTAGAGATCAAGTCTCTTTCTAACAATTATGGCCCACCTTAAACTGATTAAACTATGATGGAAGAGATATAAAACCTTAAACTGACAATTATAGCTCACTTTAAACTAGATACACTAGCAAGCCTTCAAAGAGTTCTAGCTTAGGTGCTTTCAACTTTGAAACAATATGAGACATTTCCATAATGTACTCATTGATATTACCTTTCTCTTTATAACTCATCGAAATTAGATTTGTTAAGAGTGTATCAATTTTAGGCTTTTCATTCTTGACAAACATTTTTTCAAAGTCAGCTAAGAATTCCTTAACAGTGGTATTCGTATCAAGCATAGTGCCGATTTGATCTCTCTCACCTTTCCATCTTATTACTTTGATCAGAGGTACTTTCATTTGTAACTAGTGGAGGAGAATCATCCTTTAACTCAAGGTCATGATCCATGACTTCGAGAACAATCATAAGATTCTCTTGGTATAATTTAAAGTTAGTGTCATTTAACATAGGAATCGAGTTAATGTTGGTTGTGATGTTGGTAGGTGTAATAATAGCTGAATCAAACAAAACAAGCTCATATACGATTTTAAATTTAAACGATAATAATTTGAATAAAAGTAAACCATATCTGAAGATACCATGCACTCCATTAATAGTTCACCTTTGGACAAAAATATTAACTTACAAGTGATATCTTGGTATAGTAATCAAATATTGACAATAAAAACATGTCGAATTATAAATCTTCTTCTGGGCTGATTTATTACTCAGATGTAAAACCGAATAATTGTAACATGTTTATTGCCACAGTTGCACATGTAATTTTGGTAAATATTAACCTTAACATGGCTTAAGTTACATGCATAAAACTTTTTATATTTTAAAATAAAGTAATTTCCACAACAAAAGATACTTTGACAACTTGTTTCTTCAATTAAGTTATCTTAAAATATATATAAATATAAAATATTTAAATTCAAAATTTTCATAAGGTCAAATTAAATTTTTTTATCACACTATGTTTCTCAAAATAAAATTGTTTTAATGTCATAATAAAAGCCGAAAACTTAAATCTTTGACTGATTTTATATATAATAAAAATAAAATTTATGCAACCAAATATATGGAACCATCAAATCCTAAACCAAATAACATTCAACTATATTTAAAACCAGAATTTTTAAACATGTATTATAGTGAACATGATTTTGCATTAAAACATCCATATATAATGAGAAAATTAACAACTTCAATTTTGTCAATTATAACTAATTTCATAAAATTAATTTGATAAAATTGGTAATTGAATCCGTAAATGTTTATAAGAAAATCATTAATTAATCCAAATAATGACATAAAAAACAATACAAAATCAATGCATAATCTAACCCTAAACTTGAACCAAAACATTCCATTAGATATTGACCTAATGTAGACTACGGTAGTTGTACGGAAAAAAAGAAATCTTTCAATCGCACACCTCGTTATATATAAAACATTAAAAGTCAAATTGACAAAATCAAAGCAAAGAATTAAACATAGCCATAACCCAATACCCAATGCCAAATAAATTTATACAAAATCCGCCATAATAACCAAAAATCATTCCCTACAATTATCAAATCCAAACAATTCAACATCAATCTCAATTACATTCTAACATAAATATCAAAATTTTACATCAAATTCATAAATAAAAAATTAAGATTGAATCATTCCAAAATAATAGAAAAATTAATTTGTTCTTCCCACTTATTAAAATCGTAAAACTCATATATATAAAACTTAAAACCGTAAATCAAAATCTATCATGTCAGGTCATCAAAACAAATCAAAAATAAAACTAAATGCGAAAGCGTATTTAAATCCATTAATATCTTGAGATCGTATGATTTTGATATTTCAAATTAACACACAAATATTTTAGAGAATGGTAACTCTTTTATGAAGATGACATATTAGAAAAGTTACGTATTTATAATTTTGAATTATAACCATAATATATAACTTTACACATGAACTTTAATTTCTAATCAGTCCATCATCAATTAAAATTAATTATTAGAATATTTACACATAATTAGTTCATCCTTTATTTAATAACATCATTAAATCACTTCAAAATTCAGTTAACTTTTTATGATATTATATAATAACATATGACTTTCATATTATCTAACAAATTCACATTCATGCATTGTTGAGGGCAATAATTAGATAGCTCATGGATCTCTGCAATTATGCAAATGAGCTATTGTTCATCAATGGCTGGTGCTTTACTTCATCACTTGCCATCAATGAAATCACAACCCTTTTAACACATTTTGCACAAGGAAATTACTGCAATGTCTTTCGTTAAGCTATTATGATCACAATTGGAAATGTCAGATGGATCAGTAAAGTTTTGAAGAAATTAAACTCTTTTGGGTCAAAAATGGATTTTGAAATTTTACTTTCAGAAAATGAATTTACCTTTTCTTTTTCTTTTAAATGTTGGTTTCAAACTTGATTAAGTTTTATTTTATTTATTAAAAAATATTTTTAATACATATAATATTTGAATTCAATTTGATTAAAAGCTCAATCGATTAAACTTATTTAGTAAATAAAACCTATTGTTAAATAAAGTAAAAGTATTAAACCACTATACCTCATATTGAATTTTAATCCTTCTACTAATAAAATAAAAATAATAATAAGTTGCTTTATATATATTAGATAAACGAGTAAAATGATTCTTTATTAAAATTGTGCAACTAAATATTTATTTTATCTTTTATATATAAAATGTAATGATAAATTTAGTCTCTAATTTTTACATCTTTATTAAATTTGGTTCTTAATCTTTTATTTAAAGCAAATTGGATCCTTCATTGTTAACATAATACAATTTTGTCTTATAGCAACATCATCAAATAATTTAAAATTATAAAAATTATAAGTTTTAAAATTGTAAATGATAAAAATTAAAAATGCAAAAGAATTTCAAGTTTTTTTAAAAATAAAATTATAAAATTTGTGAAAAAATCTTTCAAAAATTAAGAATTTAATAATTTTAAAGTTACCTTGGATTGAATTCTGGTATCTCTCTAATTGATCAAGTGTCATCTAAAATATGTAATCTTGTTGAAAGTTAAAATTTAAAGTTAGATTTTTGACATATAAATTTACCCTTTAACGTTTGACTTTTCAGAAAGAGTCAAATTGCTTTTCTTTAATGAAAATATTGATTAAAACATTAAAATTTTAAACATGATAGACTGAATGGTAATCCACGGTTTTTTGGATGGAAAGAAACCGTCATTGAACATGAAAAAAAGGCCTCATCCAGATCTGGAAAAACAAAACACAAACAGATTTGTTAAAAGTGATTTTAAAGACAAAAGCAAACTGTTTTGTATAAGAATGTTTGAAACAACAAGAAAATATTAAAACTCTTAATTTTGATGTGTTTCTTAACTGAACAAGATAGGAGAACGTTTTTCTTGAAACAACTTTAACTTAGAACGAAAGTCAATAAAATCAACAAGCTAAAACATCAAGAACTAACTTAAATAAGCAAGAAACGATAAAGTAAGGATAGAAAAGAGAAGATGACATCCGATTTCATGCTAAGCTTTTTTTTTTTTTTGAATTTTTATTTATTTTGAATTTTTATTTTTAAATATTTATAATTTATAAATTATTTGTTGAAGTAACTTATAACAAATGATGTCATGTTAATATAAAGCATGTAGACTCAAAGTTAATATTGCTGAAAATTTAATATTTTGAACAACATTTCCATTAAAAAAATTATTTGACTCTTTTAAAAAGTTATGGTCAATTTTAGCCCAAAAAAGAAAAACCAAATAATTTGCTATGTTAAAAGCTAATTTTTAAAATTATGACTATATTGGCATAATATGTAAAAGTTAAAAACTAAATTTATTATTATACCTATTTTTAAGCTGCCACTTCACTGTTCAGCTAAAGGGTGACTAATTTAAAAAATTATAATTAAGTGACAAAAAAGAAAACAAGCTCGTAGTTGAGTGAGTTGTGTAATTTATTTATTTTTTTAACCAAATTCAAATACCTTATAAGTACAAATTTAGAACTATACATCTTTAGTCAGGCATAGATACTCTGGTATGCTGGAACAGTAAATTACAGTCACTCATGTATGATACAATCTCTCTCAATAGTTTCCTACACACAAAAAGACAACAATTTGGCTTTCAACATAAGATCTCTATTGAAACCCTCCACACCCTTGGCTGAGCCAAGTTCAATTACATACCTAATTTATGCCAAAAAAACATCTATCTCCTGCATTGTGCATGCAATTCATCTGGTAGTAACCCAACAAGGCATCTTCAGTTTCCCTCTACTCCACAATGGGTTTTAAACTTGGCCCGCACAGAACACAAATATCGAACCTCGTATAATTAATATATATATATATATATATATATAGTCAACCAACCATCTCGATGTCACTTGGTGTCTTTTCTTGATCATTTGCGGAGTTAATTGATGCTAGAAGATCATCTATCTTTAGAGGAGAATGTCGAACCATGAACTGGAACAAAACCTGCAGAGCAGATTCGAGGATGTTTTTAATTTGAAGGTATCATTTAAAGGGAAAATTAATAATTTAAAACACAGAAAGGCAAACATGGACGACACGAAAGATTTACTAGTCTCCACTGAGAAACAACAGATCTTAGAAATTAATATGGCCAAAAAGAGAAAGAAAATAAGATAATAAATAGACAAACCTCCTTCAATTTTGCTTACATTTTATCATAGAGAACCGACTAATTTGGTAGGGGATTGACACTGTCTAAACTAGGAAGCATCTGGTGCATCTATACCCCCTCTACAAAGATTTGAGTTGAAATGCCTAATTCCACCAATCAAAATGAGATTCTACATATGGCATAGACAATGCAAATGCTGAATGATCATTAAGAATCATTTCAGGGCCAATTTTATTTATGAACTTTAAAGTAGACAAGGGATTTACAGAACTATCCAAATAAGAATTAGTCCAAAAACTTCATCGCAGAGGTAAGAGTACACAAAATATCTCGAACAATAGCTAACTATTAACATTTTGACATTTCCCTCGACTGATTTGGGTATGGGTTTTAATTTCAACAATAATGTTATAAATTGTATCATGCATGCTTTTCTACCAACCTTTGAGTAACTATCTGCAAAAGCACGTGCCCGGTTGGACTTGCCAAGATAAATCAAATCAGCCTTCTCAAGCTTCCCATCTGCAAAACTCAATCCTCCATCACCAATAGCAAACCGTAAAAGGTTCCCTGTATGCAGCCCTGACTGGGTATTTGGAAGAGTGGGAAAATCGGATAAAAGAAAAGAGAAATATTAAATGTAAGCCAAGTGGGATGTTAAAAGCAAGGTTGGAGAGGAAGGGTGCTTAAAGTTCTACAATTTATTTTCCTTTCTAGCTTGTATTTCAAGAAATCTGGCTCATGAGCCAGCCACTCAGCTCAAGAAGCAGACGGTCTTAATTGTAGAAGGAAACATGCTGGTGTAATGGAACATCATCAAGATGAAAACTTGGGTTCTAGGCTCCTTTATGCTTCAATTTAAATAGACCAAATTTATAATTATCACCATTTCAAAGGGGCTGTCCAATTGAGAGAACTAGGAGCTTTGATCTCATGTCAGAATTCAATTCTAGCGGAGGGGAGGAAGGAATTACAGGATGGGAGGGAGCTACCTATTTTGACTAGCTCAAAGCCCAATGATTGCACTTACAAATTTGAAGCAACAGCTAACTGCATTGATATATCATAGACTTTGACAAATAAAATAACAATGGCCAATTATAGATGAACAGATCATTGTAATTAGTTGGAAGCAATGATTACGGCACCATGCATTTGGCTTGGATGGGTACTTATGGTTAAGCAACGATTATCACATTATGCATTTGGCTCAATATGGGTATTCAAAACCATACCTTTTCTATTATATCCCCGTCTAAGCAGCCAAACAGCACGGGAGGGTCATCTGATGTTACCAGTTTTCTATCATCTTGCAGCTCCAAAACTACCTGATAACAGAAGAGAGAACAATTGGTTATAGTTTTACTCCATATGTATAGATCTACTAAAAAGGATATACTAGTTTTTTATTATTTGTCTTAAACCCCATGATTATATTTTTCCCTTTAAGGTATCTTCTCTAATTAGTCCAAAAGCACAATGTGACTTTTATTTCATGCTTTAGGAAGCTTTGCTTTTGAATTTCATAGCCAAATGTTACTCTAGAGAGAGTAATTGTCTGAACCAAGCTATCACACAGAAAACAATGCATGGATCGGAAATCATAAGAGCGACCTGTCTATGTTAAAACTTCAAACATCAACTTACAGACAATAACTCACGCAAATTAATTATATTAGTCATTGCTCATATTAGTCATTGCTCTTCAGTAAAAAAATGAGAAAGAAACAAGTCCTAATTTGTTTGAAAGGGTGAGCGTAGAGAATAACAAATGCTGCATCAAGATACCTGTTGTTGGCTTGGAATCTCTCCTTTACCATCAGTGTCAATAACATATTGACTACAGTTTTCATCCTTCCAGACTAATGCTAGAGGTGTATTGCCAGTTTGATAGAGTGCATGCCTATGAAGGAAATAAAGTAAAACTCACTGGTCAGAATACACAAACAGGAGAGAGACAAAATCTGCTATGAGGAGATGTTGAGAGGTCCTAATGATAAAACAAAATCTAAGAACAGGAAAAACAACAAAAGAAGCAATATATATCCATCTTCCATGGGATGCACAAAGATAGGCTTCATCTATGATTTCCAAAGGCATCATTAGGATACAAGCAACCTTACCTGCTAAATAGGAGCAGCATCCTTCTTAACAAGGAAGAAAGTCCGCTTTTAATCTTTATAACTCCTTTTACAGGAAAATTCCATTAAAGTAGGACAAACACTTTACTTTATACTTGTTATAACAATTAAGTTGTACAAGTTGTTGGGTAGACTATGGGTGTGGTTCACACTGCATGTGGTGTGGAAAGCCACTAAGGATGGAGGTTTAGGGTGGTGTTTTGGCAGAGCGATGGCTAATGATTATGTCCATGTTCCCCTTGGTCTTGGAAGAGGGGCTATTTATTGGAGAAAGAGGGATAGGAGTGGGTCTCTAATATCATGATTGCCTCCTTAGTAGAGTCCAATTAAGACTCAAGTTAGGGCATGGTCTGGTACTTGATGTAGGGTTGGCAAGCTTAGGAAGTCAAAAAAATTAAAGAGATTGGATCTGATGTGATGGCTGTCATTGATGGCATCATGGCGAAGCTCCCTCTGTGGTGGGGGGGACTCAAACTCTCATCTAATTGTTTAAGAATAAGAACCAACAAAGTGCTCAAATTTACACCTTAGTTCAGACTATGGAAGCATACATGTTCCTTAGATCACAAGAGAAATAAAATGAAAGCAATGCCAATCATCCATGCACAAAAAAGGCAAAAGACTCCCATTACAGAGTAAATTCTATTACTTAGGACAATGGGAAACTGAGTACATATTTTTGAGGAAAATAACTCACTTGTTATAAAACAGTAATCCATCCTTAGCATATGGCCCAACTCCAGTGTATGCTGAATATAGGCCACTCGAATCACAATTATACACTGGAACAGCACTGAACCTAAATTTATGATAATGTGAAGGTGCATTGCAAGCACCGCTCTCTTCGAGCTTCGAGTTCAACCAATAGAATCTAAACTCAGCAGTACAATCATAGAGAGAGTATCCATTCCAACAAACCATATCAATCACATAGTAAGTCTGATCCAACTGCAACAAGAATCAAGCTTCAACAGAAGCAAAACCAAACAATATATCAGCATTAACATGATTCCTATCTTCACTGTTTCTGGTTTTTCATACCTCGTGGAAAATGCAATCCAGGATACAATATGATTGAGCTGAACCCGAGCCATCTCTGATCTTGGCTCCAGCTGGTAAAGCCGATGGGAAATGATGCAAAATGGAGCCATTTCTTTGCCTGCTCACTGTCGTTCCGTTTGATGAAACCACAAAGCATCGCTTTCCAGCTGGCCTTGCAAATACATACCTTTAAAGAAGGGAGAAAAAAAAAAAAGAAACTTCACTTCAGAAGCAATTAAAACGTTGCAAAAATCCCTAATTAACACTGCAACAAACGATTAAACATATTTATGAGAATCCCTAATTACCAGTCCTGCGCCAAGCGATCAGGGACGTCGATCATCCACTCAGGAAGCATAAGCTGCCTCGCGAACCATTTTCGAACCTCTGGTCCTCGGAGCTTCGAAGCTTGACGGACATCGAGGTCTTTCGAAAAAGCTTCAGATTCTTGTTCGGATTCGGGTACGGTTTCTATTTCGGTGTCGGATTGTTCGGGTTGGGATTCGGGTGCAGCAGACTGGAGCGAGAGAATAGATGAAGCCAAGCAGCGAGCTTGCTGTTGAGCATCGCGACGATTCTGCGCTTGACGGAGCAGCGAGAGCTCCCTCCGCTTCTGCTGATCGGATATAGCCGCTCGCTTGAACGGACGGCGAATGTCGTGCGGCGCCATTGCTTATTGAACGACTTAAACCTTCCGCTATATTCTTCCCCGTTACAAACGGTTCAAAAGAACAGGCTCGATAAGGTAGTTTCTTATAGGGTAAAGCAATCGATCGTCGAATTATTTTTCATATATTATATATAGAGGGTAAATTACACTAATAATCACTTAAAAGTAGCTAACAAAACAGTTATTAGTTTCATTTCAGTCAATTAACTTTTGAAAAATAATAAAACAGCCACTAATGTTATAAAAAAAGTGACAAAACAGTCATTAATTAATAATTTCCGTTAGTGTGTTAACGGGACCACTGATGTGGCAAGTTAACTTGTTGATGTGGTCAGTTGATTTGACACGTTAGATGTCCACAGTGGAAACCCACCTAATTTAAGAAGAAATTGAAAAAAAAAACTAAAAAAACCCCATAAGAAATAAGAAGAAGAAGAAGAAGAAGAAGAAGAAGAAGAAGAAGAAGAAGAAGAAGAAGAAGAAGAAGAAGAAGAAGGAGAAGGAGAAGAAGAAGAAGAGACTGTAAATAAAAAAGTTTTCTTTGCCTAATTTGGCGAGGTCTGATTCTTTGCCATTGAAACATCATGTCTTTGCTCTTCTTCTTCTTCTTGGCTCTCTTCCTTTGTAATCTTCTGCCATTGTTGGTAGGGTCTTGTGGTTTTTCCAGATTGAGACGTGGTTTACTGTTCGAATCCCACGTGACCAGGAGGTGGTTACAGAAGTGCATTCGGGTGCCTTTTCTTCAAGACCAATGACATGGTTCAAGTTCTTGAAGCTCCTGACTCCGTACGAAATAAAGTCTCCTTCTCTATTTTTAGGTTTCTTGATGGAGAGGTCTCCTTGAAAGGTAAGGCCACTCCCACCCTACATCAACCTGACTCGTCATCACTTGATATAATGTTGGTATGTTTATCTTTAATGTAACACCCCTATCCCGTAACCGTCGCTAGAATAGGTAAGGGGCATTACCGGACTTGTAACTCATGCCAGATCAGTAAAATTTTGAACATTTTCTTGAAGTAAAGATCATTCAATTGGATAATTGCTAGACACAACCAGGGATAAAATTTAAAAACTTATAAAAGTAAACATTCAAAAGATGTCATATTCGCATGGCTTATATACATTAACCAAAATATCCTCCCACTACTAGTCTATTCTATACATGCCATAGGGTAATCCAAAACATAGCAGCATTCAAACAAAGGATAGTGATAGTGTGACAAGTTCTTGACGATCCCGAGCAAAAGGCCAGGATCAACAATCTATAAAACAGAGAAACATAACAACAGAGTAAGCTTTTGTAAGCTTAGTAAGTCTTAAGCAATTTAAAACCAGTGAACCCAAATATAACCAATTTGTTTATTTGATTCACATATAACATTTCATTTCATATCTATAGTTATCCTCATCGGACAAATCAAAATGTATATCTCCCAATATCCTATAGTATTTCTCCATAACCGAATACTCACATATTCATATGGCATTTTCATATTTGCTTTTCACTTTACAATCATGATTTAATTCTGATGGGTCTAACATGTACAAGTATTTATCACATACCTGACCAACCAAATTAAAAGTCAATCTTACGAATTCTCATATAACCTTTTTGTAGGTATACTACCCTTTTTGGTCGAATATACACAATTACGTAATACACAATAAGCAGATAAATTCTCACTTGATAGTGATCTCTTATAAACATAGGTACATTACATATTTTCACCCAACTTTTCACATTGACCAAATGCACAATAATCATAGAACAGTCTTATTGCTTTACTCACATATGCATCACATAACAACCTTGTGATTTAATCCAAATCAAGCTTAAATATAATCTCAAAATACATACCGACCAACTTAACGCATTGAACGATTTATTACCAATTGTTACCGTGAAGTCGTATAATCTTATGCTTTACTCGAATCTTCAGCGAGACCTTTAGCTCGAATAATCCCCACACGTAGTTATCGGGTCTTACTCGGACAAAATCTCCACACGTAGTCATCGGGTCTTACCCGGACATAATCTCCACACATAGTCATCGGGTCTTACCCGGAATATATTTCCAGATTTCATGTACATTTAATCACATGTTACAACATTCGCATCGACTGTCATATTTGTAATTCATTTGCCTCATCAAATATCTAATAATACACACCTTTCACATTTGGTCATTCGGCCACAATATATACACATCTCATACATATTTCACATTAGCCATTCGGCTTTACCACATATATATATCTCATACATATTTCATGTTAGCCATTCAGCTTTACCACATATACATATCTCATACATATTTCACATTAGCCATTCAGCTTTACCACATATACATATCTCATACATATTTCACATTAGCCGTTCGGATTTACCACATATATATATCTCATACATATTTCATGTTAGCCATTCGGCTTTACCACATATATATATATCTCATACATATTTCATGTTAGCCATTCGGCTTTACCACATATACATATCTCATACATATTTCACATTAGCCATTCGGCTTTACCACATATATATATCTCATACATATTTCACATTAGCCATTTGGCTTTACCACATATACATATCTCATACATATTTCACACTAGCCATTCGGCTTTACCACACATATATATATTTATCTTGTACATCAATTTCAGCAATAGCTTATAAGCAACTCAAAGAGTTTCATCAATGTTTACAACAAAATCACATATTCACTACAAGCTATTTTCCTGAGCAACAGTCATTAAATTATTTGTAACTGGAGCTACGAAACTCCAAATGAAGTACTGTTAATTTTCCTTGAAAACAGACTCATATTTCTTCTATCCATAAAATTTTCAGAATTTTTGGTTTGACCAATCAATACCAGAATTTTTCTTAAAGTTTCCCCTATTTCACTGTTTGACTATACTGACCACTCTTCACTACGAATCAACTTTCTCATTGTATAGAATTCAAAATATGTTCTTGTTTATTTCATTTGAAACTAGACTCATTAAGGAGTCTAAGCATATAAATTTTATCTTATAACAATTTTTTTTTGTGTGATTTATAATGATTTTCTAAAAAAAACAGGGGATTTGAGTCATTCGACCTTTGTCTCACACAACTTTAAAAATCTCTTTATAGGAAATTCCTTTGCTTACACGGTTTCTTTTATAAGAAACTAGACTAATTAAGCTTTGATTACATATTTTATTCAGCCTATAATTCCACACCAACAATTTATGGTGATTTTCTAAAATCACGTTACTGCTGCTGTCCTAAGCAAATTATTACAATTTGCTCTTAAATTTCCAAGTCCAAACACTTATGAACTTTACCAATTGAGTTTAAAACATATCATGGCCACATCATATCTTATTAAATCAACTCATTATGTCCTATTATGATTGAACTTACTCAACGTTTAATCACTTAAAACTTACCTCGGAAGTGGTCGACGACTAGATATCCACGGCTATTCGTTTACTTTCTCTTTTCCTCTATCCGACTTTGATCCTCTTTGCTCTTAAGCTTAAGTAAAACAATAGATTTGATTAAGTACTTAACTAATATTATTCACTTAACAATCACTTTTGGCAATCACATATCATTTAATCTATATCTAAAACAATAGATTTCAATATGTATCATATTTAATAAAACATGCCATGACTCGATTTCATGCTTATTTAATTTATATCTAATTCACATTCACAAGCAAAAAGTCACTTAATTTATCATGCTTTCTTATACATGAATTTAATCATATTGCCAAATGTCCTTATGTGTACATGGTACATACATAAGGCATATATATATATACCTATATATGACCATTACAATTTAAACATTTAATCATAATCGGCAAGCTTTATTTCAACTATTTAAGGTACAAACCAATTATGTTATTCATTAACATTTCGTCATATTAAATCTTTGATTAACCAATTTAACACATACCAAAATCCAATCATACATCTAACCTTTATCTCAATACCAAACCGAGTTATAAGATTATACATTACACTAAGCATATCATTAAACATACCTATTCAATTTAGCTAATTTCATAGCCGATTAATCACCTTACCCCACATTACTCAATGCCGAATATTAACCCAACATCACAAGCATAATCACCATGAAACTTACCTTAATACACATTTTATCCCATTGTCGAATACATATATATATCATCAAATAAATATTTATTCACATAACAACAATTCATTCACATCTCTATAAATGATCATAATCGGACATTATAAACAAATCAACTAGTTTAGCATTCAAATTCTTCTAACCATTCCTCAATCACTTACTCAATGAACAACAATCCAAGCACATCAAAGCATAGTCGAATGTATCATTCTTCTTAAATTCAAAAATAAATGCATGGGCTAACTTCAAAATCTATTTAACAACTCAACTTTACCAAACTTATCAAGAAATTAAGCCAAACATACCTCCAATTGCTAATATAATTGCCATACGTCTAAGGGCCCCCTTTTGTTCTTCTTTGATCCTAAGAATCGGCTATTGAGAGAAAGAATGGATAAAACTTTGTTTTCATCCCCTTTTTTTTTTCCATTATAAAAACTTTATTTCATATTTTATAAGTCTTTATTTAATTCTTTAACAAAATGTATATAATATCATTTATTAGCCATCATTACAACAAATAAAATACATATTTTCTCACCTAAAACCATCATGGTCGGCCATTATCATGAAAAATGCGGACTTTGACATGCAAGTCCCCATATTTAATCCATGCAACAATTTGGTCATTTTAAAAATTAACCAACACATTTTCAATGTTTCTCACATAAGCCCTTTTGATTAAATTCGCATTCAATTGACAAAATCAAAGCATCAATATTTCACACATAAATTGTAACATAAAATAGACATGAAATTTAACAATCAATTATTTGTGTGGCTCAGTTTTGTGGTCTCGAAACCACTTCCCGACTAGGGTCAAATTAGGGATGTCACATTTAACTAGCAATACCATGTTCCCACATTGTAATTTTATGGCTAATAACCAAAATTGACTTATGGGTTGGTTCATGCATTAGCACCTAGAATCCCATTTATTCATCTTTTCTGTGAAACTCAATTAATGTGATGTGAGATTGTGGATGTCATCTCAACTGATACATGTTCCTTCATGCATTGTGCAGGAAACCTGAAGGTCTTGGATCATCAATGGATTCAAGTCATTTTTTAGCCACCTGAGCTCTTTATACTGAACTCTTTCATGCACAATTTGTTGTCCATTGTATCTATTTCAGTACAACCATTGGTTTATTTTATGGAAGGAATGCTCATGCTTCTTTCCTCTGAATTTTCAGTATCACATCTCAAATATAAGGTAAAATGTATCAAGTGGCGAATGTTACCCTATACCAGACAAATCAGCTCCAGTTTACATCACTATCGGAAATGGTGGAAATCAAGAAGGTCTAGCTGGAAGGTTAGTTTGATGGCATGTTGCAACAAAGACAAGTATGATATTTAGCTACTTGTTTACAATTAATCTGTTACAAACTACATACCTCACTAATTTAAGCAAATGATTTTTTGATTCTGCAGATTTTTAGATCCCCAACCAGAGTATTCTACATTCCGAAAGCTAGTTATGGTCATTCGACACTGGAAATCCAAAATAGGACACATGCATTCTACCATTGGAACTGCAATAATGATGGGAAAAAGTGGCAACTGACTTATTTGTATTACACAATCAGTACTGGTGAGTACAATCAACCTTAATTTGCATAAAGCTGTATGTTAGATGAGGAAGCATCAAAGTTTATAGTGAAACAACTAATGATCATTTCCAATAATTTTGCTAAAATTACCCTAGTGCACGAAGCATTTTTAAAGTGTTTGCATGATATTATTAGCGAACTTTTTAAAACAAAATATGCAGTGAGTGGTATATGTTGTAGGAAAGTTGATTCACTTGAATATATGGTTGTGTTTTGTTGCAAGTCAAGCAATCTGAGATGAAGAAAACTGAAGAAGCATTATTTAAGTAACGTGCTTAAGCGTATTGCTTCTTATTGAGAAGATGAACTTTCGATTAAAGCATTTCATCTTTGGTACAGATTTGGTTGATTAAATTTCAGGAAGAAAAAGAAAATGCCAAATTTAATCAAATCGAGTAAGCAAAGATGCAAATTCCATAGCATGAAGCTTCCCTTTGATGTATCATTTTCTTCAAAATCATGCTCTTTTTTGGCTAAACCATAAGACCCCGCCAACAATGGCGGAAGGTTACAGAGGAAGAGAGCTAAGAAGAAGAAGAAAAAGAGTAAAGACATGGTGTTTCAATGGCAAAGAATCAAACCCTGCCAAATTAGGCAAAGAAGATTTTTTTTTTATAGTCTCTTCTTCTTCTTCTTCTCTTGCTTCTTCTTCTTCTTCTTCTTCTTTTTCTCTGTTAAAGTTTTTTTTTTAAATTTCTTCTTAAATTGGGTGGGTTCCACTATGTACATCCAATGTGGCAAGTTAACTAGCTACATCAGCAGTCAACTTGCCACATCAGCGGTCTCGTTAAGTGTAACAACCCCTAACCCCAAGTCGTCACCGGAATAAGGCTATGAGGTATTACTGTACTTATACACTAACATTTATACAAAATCGAGTCATAAACTTTACATTTTAGATCAATTCTTATCAAATTTCATCTTAAAGTCCTTAATATGGGCCTACGGGACCCTATATATGTTTTAGAAGTGATTCGGAACTACACTGACAACTTTAGAAATTTTCCCTTGAAGATAGGGGCACATGCCCGTATGGCCTGGAACACGCCCGTGTGGCCTGGAACATGCCCGTGTGGCTGCCCATGGGCAGATTCTGACTTTTCCACATGGCCTAGGCACACGCCCATGTGATTTGGCCGTGTGAAAACATAATTTTTGATCATTTTAAAACTATTTTCACATACTAAACACACCCTATTCATGCCCAAAACATTTACTTGTATGTTTTAATCAAATAACATTCTTTTTATCCATTTCTTGTACCTAAATACAATTATACACTGATAGAATCCAACCAATCAATTATTTCTAGCCAAAACATGTATATTTCATTTTCCAATCACAAAACATCACATTCAACATAGTTTGCATACTTAATTATTCATATAATTACATTACTAAATCAAATCCTATACATGCCATATAAATAAAAAATTTGTTTAACAAAATCTACCGGAGTAAATCTGGATAGTGTGATCCTTGTTGTAGATCCGATCCTCCGTATGTATATAAGTCAAGCTACAAAACAAATAACATACACAAGTAAGCTTATAGAAGCTTAGTAAGCTCATAGGCATAATTTCACAAATCTTACCAAATATTGTACACAATCATATATTTATTAGCTTATCTAATTCATCCTGCAAATCACAATTTCATTAATAAACTCGTTTGAATAATTTCCATGTTGCTATTCACGAACTTAATTCTTTTGGGCCCATTTCTTATTTATTTCCATTGTCAAATTAGGGAACAATAATGGAATTGAGTGCTTCATTATCACATTGCCATAATCAACTATGGACTTTCACATTGTCACACATCACACATCGAAGCCATAGCCCTACCATGGTCTTACACGGATCATATATCATACCGATGCCATATCCCAGATATGGTCTTATACGGAATCACATTATCACATCACACTGATGCCATAGCCGAGCTAAGGTCTTATACGGGAACACGAATCACATTTTACCGATGCCATAGCCCGTCTATGGTCTTATACGGAATCATATATCACATCTTTTCTGTCAATTCATTATAGTCATAAAATGAAAGCACTCAAACCATTGTTTCAACTAATTTGTTCTTTTAGTTACACATTATTCATTAGTTAATACAATTTGATAATATTCATCTACAATAAAATACTTTAACAATCATAAGATTTTCATATCAAATATTGAACTTTGCCATATGAACTTACCTGAGCTAATTTGCAAAAGTCGTAGAAATTCAGAGACTATTCTTGAATTTTCTCCTTTCCACGATTCACTTCATTTTCTTGATCTATAATTATAAAATCATTCCTTCACTAGCATCTATTTCAATTCCATTCTATTTCACAATTTATGCCCTTAATTTTCAAAATTACACATTACCCCAAACTTTTCAATTTTTACAATTTAGTCCCTACTCAATTCATTCATAAATTAAACTAATTCCTTTCAAATATCATTTTATCTAAACCATACAAACTACTTCACAACCTTTTACATTCCAAGATTCAACACAAAACTCTAATTCCAACAACTTTCACAATTAGGTCCTAAAATAAATTTCTATGCAAATCTCTTCATAAAATCATCATATAATGAAATTAAAACCTTAATTCCATGATAAATTATCATAAACTTTCAGCACTTACTCATGGTAACTTTCTAAAATATTCATAAAAGCAAAAACTAATGAATTAGATATTATGACCTAGTTGTAAAAGTCTCAAAATCACAAAAATTACAATAAATAATCAAGAATTGAACTTACATGTAATAAAATATGAAATACCAGCTTAAAAGAACCCTTCAATGGTGTTTTTGCTGGAGAAGATGAAGAAAAATGAAGAAAACTCTAGATTTTACCTAATATATCATATTTTACAATTTAATTTTTACCCTATTTCCAATTTTGCCCTTTATTCACACTTGATTTTTATTTTACCTGCACACTCATGCCGTCCAACCCAATAATAGGTGTTTAATTGCCTATTTAGTCCTCCTTTAATTATTACTAGAGCTATTTAATCATATTTCACAATTTTGAACTTAATTTAATTTAATCCTTTTTACCCAATTGAATACCGAAACCTTAAAATTTCTTAACGAAACTTTAATAATAACTTACTAACACTCCATAAATATTTATAAAAATATTTATGGCTCATTTTATGATTTCGAGGTCTCGATACCTCGTTTTATTTTATTTAATCTACAAATTTCTTTTAATTCATAATTTCACTAATTCGAAATCATTTATAAAACCACACTTAACTTTTACTTACTAATATCTAAACTCACATTTCGGATTTAGTGATCTCAAATCACTATTTTGATATCACTAAAATTTGGGTCGTTACATTAAGACACTAACAAAAACTGTTAATTAGTGACTATTTTGTCACTTTTTTATAACGTTAGTAATTATTTTGTTAGTTTTCAAAAGTTGAGTGACTGAAATGAAACCTAAGTGACCGTTTTATTAGCTCCCCCAAAGTTGAGTGATTGTTAGTGTAATTTACCCTTATATTTATAAAAAAAGTTTTTAAATCATGCTACTTAAAAAGGATAAATCCTGACAATATATGAACTATAGTTTAATGTGTAATTATATATATAAATTTTGATTTTATGTAATTTTATAAATGAAATTTTGATTAGATCCAATTTTGTAAATTATTAACATAATTGTTGATATAACATCATTTTATGTTTATATATTACATACATAAATAATTATATTTATCCAATATAAAAATGAATTGATGTATTTATTTTTTTAAATTGTATGATTAAATTAAAATTAAAGTTTTAAGTATACACTTGAACCACAATTAAAGTTCCACGTGTAAAATTGCACCAAATTAAAGTTCGTGTACACAATTATAACTTATTATCTAAAGTAATCCTTAAACTATACTTAATTACCTAAATTAATTCAGTTGTTAAAAAAAATTCTCAACCAACTATTTTGTGATCAGTGTCTAAGATTTTTCAATTTCCCCCTTTATATACATACTATGGTCCTCCCAAATATAGAAGTATGCCCTCCAATATTTTTATAGTATTAACAATAATATTAAAAAATTATTCTTGATAAAAACAAAGGGAAATTCTTCTTTGAGGAAGGCAATTTTTTTAAACAATCTTATTATAAGTTCTAATCATATCTGCTCTTTTCAACACAATGCCTAGAACTACCCATAACCTCTCTCCAACCAATAAATAGGAGAATAATATGCTTCAACGCGTTCAAACCCACATCTTCCTGCATTGACAACGATGCTCATACCAATTGAGTTAAAACTCAATTGGCTGAAAAAGAAAAAGCCAAAATTAGGGAGTAAAAAATGGAATATGAAAAGAGTCGTCCTCACTCTTTTTAAATATGTATTCATGCTATCTTTTTTAACTTATATATATTTGGAAATATAATGCAGAACAAAACTTTTGTCTAATTTTTTGTAGTATAATTAACATACATAATAAATGTTATAGAGAAAAAAAATTACATAACATGTTTAATTTTTGTTTGACCCTCCTAAAATTAACATCTTGATTCCGCCACTGTTTAGAAGATGATATATTCTCTCCTACTCACAAGTGGATTAAAAGAATGTTTAGATTTTAATCATTTAATAACATTGCAGTTGTTAGTGTAACGCCCCCTAATCCTTATCCGTCCCCCGAACAGAATTACGGGACATTACCAGTCAATACAGTTCAATTACAGACATTAATTAAAATAATTGTTTACACTTATCATAAATTTAACATATCGTCCCTTTAATGGGCCATCGAAGCCCAATATGAATAGTAAAATCAATTCGGGACTAATTTAAAATCACTACAAATTTTTCTCAAAATTTCAAAATTTTCCTTACGAACAGTACCCACACACCCGTGTGAATTGCCCGTATGACTCACACGATCGTGTCACTAAATCACACGGTCATGTCGCTAGGTCACACGGTCGTGATGAGAGCCCGTGTAACTCTCTGACTTGAAAGTATTAAGGTGCAATTTTCACACGGCCAGTCCACACGCCCGTGTTCTAGACCGTGTGAACTCAAAATGAGTCTTAAATAACAAATTTACCAGCCCTACAATTTAATATACCAAACATTCCAATAACCATTCATTCAATTACTTTAAATCTCGTTCAAACCTAGTCAAAACATGTCAAATTAGATATTTTATGTGCCCATATGATGAATCTTTTTAAGTATTTCACATACATTTTCAAATAGTTCAAATTCATACTAATTAAGCCAATTCCTACCATATACCATTACCAAATATAAAATTTACCATATACCATTACCAAATCTAAAATTTACTTATTTCACATTTACCTTCATAATTCAAAATGACACTCATATGAATAAGATATTTTAGGTACATGCCATTACCAATAAATAATATACTTCTTCACTTAGAATTCGGGATTGGCTGGGATGCTGATCCAACGATCTGACTTTAACTTGTCGTGCGCACGAAAATAAACCGTATGCTGAGTATGAACTTAGTGGTATTTCTATAATTCGAACACTTAATAATATGAAAATATAACATTCACTTAAAAATCACATAACAATCACAATTATATAATTATTCAATTCATAAATAAATCCTTTTTAACTCAATCAATTCTTTCATCTACTAACCTGTATAATTTTCCACAATATGTTTACAATTCAATTGAACAATAATATTATTCACTTATATCTCCTTTAGAGTTACATAATTCATGTGTTTCAATCATGTTTCAGTTCACTGTTCATTATCAATAAATATTATTCAACAATTCACATTTCAATCAGTAATTCGTTTTATTCCAAGCTCAATATCAGTCAATATTTTTCAATATCAATCAATTTATCAGTA
This sequence comes from Gossypium arboreum, assembly GCF_025698485.1. Classification (NCBI taxonomy): domain Eukaryota; kingdom Viridiplantae; phylum Streptophyta; class Magnoliopsida; order Malvales; family Malvaceae; genus Gossypium; species Gossypium arboreum. The sequence goes on along the minus strand of NC_069081.1, from coordinate 110,323,587 downwards.
TCATTCAGTAACAGTCAATCATTCAGTACCTTTATTTACCCCTATTAACATGACTCGGACATTGACGAATACACGGATCCAACCAACACACCAGTGCGGCACTCAGTGCCTCATCAGCTTTGCCGAAGTAAACAGTAGCAGTACGACACACAAGGTGCCTTATCGACTCGAAGTCGAAGTAACAGTACGAAACTTATAGTGCCTCATCGACTCAAGGTCGAAGTATCCCTGAACACTTCCAATCCTATGGCATGCCAACTATATCCGACTTAGCCCGACATTGTTAATAGGGTATTTGATTCACTTTCAATGTTTCGATAACAGTCAATTTACAATTCGATTCAATATTCACAATTCAATTTACACATCAATCACATATATCCATATAAATTCAATAAATTTATCACATACCAAATCAATCCATTTCAATTGTAAAACTCAATACAAATAATTCTCACCTTAATTACTTACCATAACATTTAATCAAAATACAACAATTAATAATTAAATTCACATTTCAATTTCAACCAATGTTCACTCCAATTCAAATAATCATTTCAATGCACTTACCATATATATTAAATAATAATTTCAACAATTAAATATTAAGTTCGGATTATAGAAATACAAACCACAATTTCTTGAATTATTCATCCACCTTTTCTTTTCCTTTCTTTGTAGATGCCTCGGGAGTGATGTTAGCTACGAAAAATTAAGATAATTTTCATAATCATTAATACAATACCAATTTACATTTAATATTTAAATTTCTTATTCAATTTCTATTTAATTTCAATTTTAATCTTAACTAAATTCACTTACTTTTCTATCTCAATTCATACTTTGTTTCTATTCAATTTTCAACCAAATTAGACATAACTATCTAATTTCATCATAAAACTCTAATTTCAAAATTCTTGCAATTTAGTCCTGCTATGTAAAACTTATAGTTTATTTTAAAATTCAATCTTTATTTCACTTCTAACTTAAAATTTTATCAATTTAACCCTAATTCTTTAATTAATTCAACATGAACAATATCTAGAAATCTAATTACTTTCAAAATTTCCACTTAAAACAAGTAGTATTTATCTTTAGGATTCCAAAACATCAAAATTACAAGAAAATGGAATAAATTGACTTATGACTTAAGCTTCAAACTCTAAAACCCCAATTTCTCCTTCTTTTCTTTCTCTTTTCCCTATTTGAAAGCCTCTATTTCTTTTGTTACTCTACTTTCTTTTATATCTTTTTATATATATATATATATATATATATATATATATATATATATATATATATTAGTTAATAATGATAATAATTATAATAATTATTATAATAAATATCTTTTAATAACAAATACATATAGTACAATTGTACATATAAATATTTTTACATTTGTAAATTATCATGACCATCCATTTATCTTTCTTTTATTTATTTATCATACAAAAATCTTCTAATATAATTATTTAATTAATAAATATCTTTTAACTTAAATTTTAAGTAAATAAATAGTTATAATATAAGTGTATATATATACATTATTACACTTGTACCATCTTATCACCATACACTTGTCTTAATTTATTTTATTTCATAATATAATAATATTAATAATAATATTTAAATAGAAAATCATAATAATAAATAATAATAATTTCATATAATATATAATTGAAGAAAAATCTTTTCTTTCCATTTGTCGCCTCACCTAATAAAATAGGCATAATTCCTATTTAATCCCTTTTATTTTATTTTAATCTATAATTAAACCTTTACCCTTTATTTAATTTAATCTTTATATCTAATTAACTTTAATTAAACTCTAATTAATCACTCAATTAACTTCGTAAATATTTTTAATAAATATTTACAAATTTGTTTTCAAAAGCGAAACACGATAATATACTTTCCGTTAATCATAAATTTCGGGTCGTTACAGTTAGGTCCAAAGTTAACTTGGACAAATAAATGGGAAGGTGAAGAGGCAATATGGGAAGGATTAGATTGAGATTTTTTTTTGGTAATGCTTCATGGTTGAGTTTATGTCCAAATTCAGCTATCCACAATCTACTTAATGTTAATTCTTATGAGGGTGCTATGGTCCTTGATAAGAAGTAAAGAGAGTGTTTACTAGAAGACCATATAGATTTGAATCCATGTGGACATTGGATTCAAACTTCAAGTTGGTAGTGAAACAGGCATGGCTTAATAAGGTTAGTGGTAATTCTTCTTTTCGTTTAGCGATTAAACTTAGATAAACAAAAGATGTCCAAAAAATAAAATAAGGATAAAGTTACTTAACATTTTAAAAAAGGACCAACTTTTCTGGCAACAAAAATTGAGACATGAGTGGGTTATTACACGGAGTGGAACAAAAGTGCAATATCTTACATTCAACCTAAACGATGAATCTGAAAACAGAATGTTATATTCATTGTTAAAGTAACTCAAATAAATAAGAGCATATTACCAAAACCAAATTAAGCGAGCATGTCTTATTAATCATCAAGTGAAATGTTAAATCATAAATCAAAGGTTAATAGGCCATTTTATTTAAAAGTGATTCAGAGATGCTCGAAGCTTAAATCAAACCCCGAAAAATCAAACCATCACAAAACAAGAATCCAAGGAGTGGCCACTACTATATTCTGATACATGAGCATACAAACATTACATATGGTATCAATACCCGAGGCTTGGTATTGGACATTGGGCTACGTTACTATAGCTTTTAAAATTCTACCAAATTGGGTACCGATACCTAAGCCAAGGGTAGCAAACCCTAAACACTCGAGTCGACATTCTTGGCCCTTTAAAGGTTGAGTATTGATACTCTCACTCTAAGTACCGAACCCTGGGTGCAAGGGTCAATTTTGCCTCTCCTTAAACACCATCGACACTTACCAAAATATACCTTGACAACACGTTTCATAAAACATACATATTTCAACTTAATAGTATCACATGTCACAATATGAATTGGGAAATCAAAATTTGTCAAAAGTTAACCAAGTGACTAATTGAATAGCAAAAATTATAACAAAAAACTAACAACATTTAAAAATTTCAAAACTTCTATTATGCTAGAGTGGAAAGTACATGTTGTTTATTATGCAAACATAAAGAATCATTATGAATTAAGAATGAGATTAAGATTTAAGACTTTTGGATGTTGTAGACACACAAATTAAACTCTCAAAGAACTTTAGCATGTCCATGATAATAAACAAAATTGTACGCTGACTTAAAAAACTCAATAATATTAACAAATCGATAATTCACGATATAAAAATATTAAGCATACTAACAAAACATATAATGACTTTTTATTGAATTATTATGCATCCTTTTTACAAGCAAAATAGCTCAAAGCATAACATAACATCCAAAAGACAAATAATATTTAATAAAATCACATATTTAATAAGTGAACAACCTATTAACCGATGCGAACACAAGAACGGATACACGGACGAAACTTTTAACACTTCACAATAATGCACACAAACGCCAATGAACATGAAAGCTTAATACATGAGAAAATGCATCCCTTAATGCTCCAATAAAGTACACATAGTGCTAGTACGAGCACAAGCATCCAATACTATGCACACGAGTTCAAATACTTACACTAATACACATCGCATCTTATGGCATGCCAACTATATCCAAACTTTGTTCAGTATTATTTAATAAGGTGTAATGGCTCAATTTTTTTTGGGCCCAAATTGCAAAAATTTAAACTAAAATAATAAAGTCCAAAAAAAAACTATTCATTTACAACAACATGCCCAAATGCCCAATTACAGCCCAAACAACAAAAACCCATAGCCCAAAATTAACCCTAGCCCAACAAGCTCATAACCTAAACTAGTAATAGAAAACCCTAGTCACTAGCCTAGTCGCTGCCGCCGCACGCCTCCACGCACGCCTTCCTCCACGTCTTCACGGTACCTGCGATTTGGGTTAGAAAATAGCAACAGAAAAGAGCAAAAAACGGAAAAAGAAATTTGTTGTATTTTCGGCTATAAAAAGCCCCAAACAACCATTGTATTTTTTTTTAATGAATACACACAACAAAGAATCGAAAATAAAACTTGAAAAGGTCTATTTTATTTTGTATCATTTTTATTATTTTGTGCATTTATATTTATATTTTTGTTTTTATTATTATTTTTTAAAAACGAAAGGAAAAGGAAAAACAAAAAACACAAAAAAAGGAGTTGAATCTTACTGTTTTTTCGTGTATGCGCCGCCGTAGGAGGCTGAGGTTCGTCGTTTCCGATGAAAAATGTTGTGATTTTGGGCTCGGGGAGTCGAAACGCTGAAAATGGCCCTTTTTCAATTTTTCGGCCACCGTGGACCTCGGCGCCGTCACCGGCGACCGACGGCCGTCACGGTGGCTAGTGGCTGGAGCCATGGCCGGAGTTAGGAAATGAGGAGAGAGTTGAGAGCCTTTTCTGTTTTTTTTTTAAGAAGAAGAATGAAGAAAATGATTTTTTTTTTAAAAAAAGTTGGCTTTTATAGACTCTTGAAACGACGCCGTTTTGGGCCCTAACTCCAGGAGTCAAAACGACGTCATTTTGAGCCTTAACCGTGCACTGACCCGAACCATCCAGAGGATCCGCGTGTTTTTTATTTAATGGGCTATTTGCCAGTTTACTCCTTCCGCCTTTTATCCGCTTGCAATCAAGATTTTAATTTTGACCCTATAATTTATTTCAATTTTCGATTAAGCCCGTCTTGAAGCTACGGGTTTTGGAGGGGGATTATTTCCCATTTTGGTCCCTCTTGTTATTCACGCATTCAATCTGGTCCTTTTCTTTTATTTTATTTTCAGATTCGCCCCAAAATTTCTATTTTAAGTTCAAATTAGTCTCTTTTTTTGCTATTTTAGCTATTTTATCATTAAATTAATTAATTTTAATATTATTATTATTAGTAATTAATTTTAATATTATTATTGCTATTATTGTTGCTATTATCTTTTATTATTATCCCTATTATTATAAACATATTATTATTCTTCCTATTATTATTTATATTATTATCATTATTATTATTATTATTATTACTATTTTTGTTATCTTTTAAATTGTTTTATTTACCATTTCTTTATTCTTTTATTTATTTGCTTACTTTCAAATTTTTTACAAGTTATTTTATTTGTTTTCTTTATTTATTTATTATTTATTTACCTATTTGTCTTCCTACTATTTATTTAGTAAAATTTCAACCTTTTTGTAAATTTGAACTTGTTTTAAATCTCTTCATATATTATTTATTTTAAACCATTTTTATTAATCACTTAATATCTTCTTTATTTTATTGTTTATATCCGCCTCTTTCACATTTCTTTTATTATCCCTTTCATTTATTTATTCATTACTCCAAGATTTAGATTTTATTATTATCACCTTTATTATCTTTTTTTTGTATTATCATCATTATTGACGTTGTTATTGTTCATGTCATTAGTTATTTTGTCTTATGATTCTTTCTTTCGATTGTCCATATTAGCATTAAAATTTAGTATATCATGTGATATCATGAATTGTTTTTGTTAACGTATTTATATTTTTGTTATTTAGCGCAACAATTTTATCTAAATCATTGTTTTAAATAAGAAATTATGTTTTGTTTAGTTATTACACTTGTTATTATTCAAAAATATTCAATAATAAGGCAATGTTTTGTATTTAGAAAATTCGAGAAATCGTACCCCAACTTATGGGGTCTCGATTTTCTCGTTAAACCTAAATAACTGAGTATCTTTTTAAATTTCAAAATACATGATTTTTAAATAAGATAAAGGCAATATTCCGCGTTTAGAAACTCGAGAAGGTCGTGCCCTAACTTACGGGGTTTCAATTTTCCTCGTCGGATCTAAACAACAGAATATCCTTTTAAAAATCAAAGTGCGAATTTTAAAATAAAACAATTAAAAGGCAAGCTTATTTTCAAAGGTTCAAATGTCGTGTCCTAACTTACAGGATGTAATATTTTGTTACCTCGAGACAATAAGGCCTTCAATGTTTGCTTCAATTTATTCAAGCATTTCTTTTAAATCAACATTAATAAAAAAAGATCGTATTTTAAATTCTTTTCGAGTTTTCAACTTTCGACGTTTAGACATTAATTAATCAATTAGGTACCAATTTTGGGCGTTATGAGGGTGCTAATTCTTCTTCGTACGTAACCGACTCCCGAACCTGTTTTCTCGAATTTCGTAGAGCAAAATTGTTGTTTAGTAAATCAAAATGTTTTATTAAAACGATCAATCACGAGGTGACCCAATCACACCTCATCAAAAACGATTGGTGGCGACTCCGTTTTTATTTTTAAAATCAAGTCGACCCCATTTTTTCAAAAAAAATGGTTTCGACAGCTTGACGACTCCACTGGGGACCTGAGAGAGTCAAGCCTTAAATTGATTAATTTATATGTAATAACTCAAATTTTACGGTTATTGGCAAAAATGTATTTTCGAGTCTCAATTCTTGAAAAATGGATCCGTAAATAATTATAAAAAATTTTAAAAAGTTAATTGAATGGTTAATTAGAGTTTAATTAAGTGAATTTAGCTTAACTAAGGATAATTGATAAAAGGATTAAATTGAATAAAGTGTAAAAGTTTAATTATAGATTAAAAGAAAATAAAAGGACCAAAATGGAAATTATGCCATTTAGCATAAGTGAGGCAGCATATAAAGTAAAAATTTAAGATTTTACTTAGATTTCAAATTATAAAATATATATATTTATTAGTAATAAATGATATTAAATTAATTTATTATAATTATATTATAAGATATTTATATGATACATAAATTAGTACAAAGACAAATGTATAGTAAATAAAATATACAAGTGTATGGATAAAAATACATACATTTGTAAAACATGTATTAGATATTAAATAGATATTTATTATATTATAAAATATATTTATTAATTAAATAATTATATTATAAGATTTTATATGATAAATATATTAAATAATGACAAATGCATGGTTATAAATGAATACAAATGTACTAATAATATACACATGAATAAATAAATAATACTTATCATTTAAGTATAAATACATATGTGTATATATATATGAAAAGAAAAAAAGATAGAAATGAAGAAAACAAAGCAAACGAAACAGAGAGCAGGGGAAGGAAAGAAAGAAAAAGAAAAGAAAGAAGAAAAGGGGAAAACTAAAGGTGTGTGCTTGGAAGTTTAATAGATAAGTCAATTTAGCCCTTTTTACTTAATTTTGATGTTTTAGAAGCTTTGGAACAAGATTTTGATAAAATTAAGTTGATATTTTGAAAGTTAATAGATTTCTAGATAATGTTCATGTTGAGTAAAATGATGAAATAAGGGTTTAATTGATAGAAATTCAAGTTAGAAATGAAATAAGGATTGAATTGTAAAGTGATTCATAAGTTTTATGTTGAAGGGCTAATTTTTAAAGTTATTTTGGATGAGTGCTAGAAGCATATGATGAATAAACATAGAATTGAAGCTTTAATTTTGATATATGATAATTTTATCAAGTAAAATTAATGGAAATTGATTTTAGGACCTAATTGTGAAAATGTTTGAAATTAAAGTCTAGTGCTGAAATTATGATTTCCAAAAGTTGTAAAGTAGTTTAAAGTGATATAATAAAGTGTTAATTGAGAAAAATCATCTCAATTGAGAGGCTAATTGAGTAGGGACGAAATTGTTATTTATTAAAGCTTAAGGAAAAAAAATGGTAATAAACAGCTTGCACTAAAACAACATTGGACAGCAGCAGTAGAGTAACTTTGAAAAATCACCATAAATTGTATAAATCGAATTAGAATATAAAAAAAATATGAAATTAAATATTATTGAGTCTAGTTTCTCATAGAAGAAACGGTGTAAGCAATGGATTTGTAAATCATGAGATATAATGAATTTTGTGAGACAAAGTCAGAATGAATTCGGGTTCCCCTGTTCTGACTTTGGAAAATCATCAAAAATTGGATAGAAATATTATGGGCTTAAATTTATATTTTTAGAATCCTGAATGAGTCTATTTTCAATAGAAATAAACGGGAATATCATTCGAATTCTGTACAAGGAGATAATTAGTTTTTAGTGAAGAAGGGTCAGAACTGTCAGACAACAGAACATGGGTAACTTTAAAGAATAAACTGTACTTATTGGCTAAACCAAAAATTCTGAAAATTTTATGGTAAAAATATATATGAGTCTAGTTTCAGAGAAAATTTTCATATCTTAATTTGGAGTTCTATAGCTCCAGGTATAGATAATTTAGTGACTATGACACAGATGGACAGCTTGAATATTCATAAAAGTAAATAATAAAAACTATAGATGATGTTACTTACAAGTGTGTTATATACATTAAGGATGTGGAATGGAGAGGAAAAAGGGAGGAAAATATATATGAATATCCAGCTAGCATGGCTAATTTGCATGTTTTAGGCTTAAGGACTAAATTGAATAAAAGTAAAACTTCAGGGGCAATTTTGTAAAAATGTCAAAAATGACCAAATTGAAGGGAATAAATTGTTTTATTATCCAAATTAATAAATTGAATGAAATTTTCAATTTAAGATCAAGTGAAAATCGGGAAAATGATAAATTACCAAAATGCCCCTGAATCTTGATATTTCTGCAATTTCGCTAGGTAAGTTCGTGTAACTTGAATTATATTCTTAAATGCTTGAAATGCATGTTTTTTTACATGAATATGATTTGAATGTTTATTATATGAAAATTGATAAAACATTGATATATTTGATAAAAAAAGGGGGGAAGAAATCTCGATTGAATGAAAGGAAAATTCGATGGATCTTTGAAAAGGAATTGACGGTAAAAAGGATCTAGCCCGGACGGGTAATCCTATCCTGATATAGCCCTCCTGAAGAATATGTGAAAAATGAATTTAGCCCGGACGGGTAATCCAAATTAGGGTCTGAATTTAGCTTGGACTGGTAATTCAGATCCAAGCCCATTAGAGTGATTGTTGTTGCAGGGGATTTAGCCTGGACTGGTAATCCCGACAATACTCTATGAGTTTATATTACAGGGGATTTAGCCTGAACTGGTACTCCTACTGTAAGGATGAAGTTTGCGGGAGTGTGCTCTCTGATATGAAATGTATAAGACCATGGTTGAAAGATACCATGGCAACCTGATATGAAATGTGTAAGACCACGGTTGAAAGATATATGAAATGTGTAAGACCATGGTTGAAAGATACCATGGCAACATGATATGAAATGTGTAGGACCATGGTTGAAATATACCATGGCAACATGATATGAAATGTGTAGGACCATGGTTGAAATATACCATGGCAACATGATAGAAAATGAATAAGACCATGGTTGAAAGATACCATGGCAGCGTGACATGAAATGAATAAGACCATGGTTGAAAGATACCATGGCAACATGACGGGAAAATGAATAAAAACATGGTTGAAAGATACCATGGCAACATGACAGAAAATGAGTAAGACCATAGTTGAAAGACACTATGGCATCATGTCAAAAATAAATAAGACAGTGGATGGGAGACGCTATGGCATCTATTGAACAATTGATATTCAGGTAATATGTACCGGATGACGAATGGTTATATGAAATGGTTGTGTGAAGTGCTTACAAGAACTGGTCATATGGAAATATATGTGCAAAATAGTTGTATGAAATAATTATGAAGATAGATAAACGAAATAAGAATAAGTACATGGAATATAATTTATGTTAAGTTTGATATAAACTTCACCGAAATAAATATACATAAAATATATGGAAATGATGGAGTATGAAATATTGATATAATGAAATGATTGATATATATACTTATGAAAAAAACGGTAAGAGAATGATATGTTTCATGACATGTACATATATGATTGTCTTTAATATGTTGATACAAGGAAATTATGTAAGTAAAGACAATTATTAAACTCAAGTGTGACATGTCGAGAAAATAAGTATATCAATGTTGAATTTATATGAAATATGTGCAAGTATACTAACAATGATGTTGTTTGACGCTTAGACAAGTACCAAGCTATTGATTGAATGGTAACATGTTTAATTCTAAGGAGCATTGAAATGGTAAGTACTTAGATGAAAATAAAATTTAAGATTTTGCAAAATTTTTTTTTATAATCCCGATTTAATTCCAGTTGGTTTCTAGTGTATGTTTGGGGCTTCGAGGGCCCAATAGAGAGACGTTATGATTATTTTCAAAATCTGAATAATAAATGACTCAGAATTATCTGAAAATGTTCAGTAAACTTCGGTAATGCCTCATACCCTATTCCGGCAATGGATACGGGTAGGGGGTGTTACATTATATCTTTTCGTTGAAAATTGAAAATTCGATTTAAAATACGATTCATTCATTGCATTTCATCTATTATCTTCGTGATCTTGGTCATAATACTTTTTTTGTTGGTTCGTGTCTTTAAATATTTTTGCATATTGTATTGCATGACCGCTAGGTCCTACCCTTTAAGTGGGAGTGAGAAACTAGTCCTTTGTGAGGTTGACACCTCCGTCTAGGATAGTGGATCGCTTCCAGGATACATCCGTACCTATGTCTTCGTGAGATTTGCATCTCCGTATAGCCATAGGGAAATGTATTCCCTTGAACCGAACTCGATCTATATGAGCCTATAATGGGTGAGGATCGAGGAATCTGCTGGTTCAAGTATCCTATCTTTAGCATCGAACCACATGTAGTGACCCATAGGAGCCCACCCTAGGTAGAGCCACACCAAACTATTAGCGGTAGTCCGAATAGGTGTTCTGCTTATTATTTCTTGCTTGCTTTAATTTCATATGAATTGTACTATTGCTTTAATTTCATATGAATTGTACTAACCTGTATTGTTTTGCTTGTGATTGCATAGCATTTCATCATAAAAAAGGTGTCGTTTCAAGTTCAATTACTAAATAAAGAGCTTGTAATGGAGAACGGATTTCTTGATAAAGTGGAGGATAATCCGGTTGTCCGTATATGGTCAGAGAAAACGCAATTAGAAAAAGAGAGATAGCTTGGCAGAGGGGTATACATCAGAGTTATGAGACTTTACTCGTATTAGCGTGACATATAATGATCTTCGAGAATTGAAGGAAATGTAGGCCCGTTTGGGTGATAAAGTCAAACAGCTATTTTACGAAAACAACGGAGATCTACCTTACTTACTCGACATCAAGATAGATAAGCATCTGTTTCGGGCTTTGGCCCAATTCTGGAATCCGGCTTACAGTTGTTTCACATTTGGGAACGTAGATTTGGTACCCACAATGGAAGAATATACCGCCCTACTTCAATGTCCAAAGGTTCAAGTTGACAAGGCCTATTCTAGAGCCGCTAATGTTCTGACCTTTGCGATGAAATTGATGAATATCACCGGAATGAGTGAGCAGTAGGTTACAGCTCGGATCAAACAGAAAGGAGAAAGCAAATGTATTCCCTGGAAAAGTTTGCGAGACTTGATTTTGGCACACCCAGACGTGAAGAAGAGAGTGGATGTTTTTGCTTTAAGTATTTATGGGCTAATGGTTTTTCCTAAGGCGTTAGGGTACGTAGATGAAGTGGTTTCTGATTTGTTTGACAGACTTGATAAGAGGGCTACGCCTGTTCCATCAATTTTGGCCGAAACATTCAGATCTTTGAACGTATGCGGGAGAATGGCGAGGGAAGATTCATAGGATGTGCGCAACTATTGCTGGCTTGGTATCATAGTCATTTCTAGAAAGTAGATAAGGTTTCTTATCAGGTATTCTCTGAGAATTATTCTCCATTAAAGGAAATAGTGGCTACACCGAGGCGGGATAATTTATTAGAAGAAAAGTGGATAGCGATCCTTCAAAATCTGCAAGAAAAAGATGTCGAGTGGAGAGCCCATTGGATGGTTCCCAATGAAATTCTATACCGGTGTAGGGATTTTGACTGGGTCCCTCTGCTTGGGATTTGGGGAGCAGTTAGGTATGCTTTATTTACTGGTTTTGAGGCAGTACAGATCAAGACAATTTATATCGACAACCCAGGGGTTAGCTTAGTGTGAGTTTTCATATAAGGGGGAAAACTACAAGAAAAAGATCTGAGAAATATTTAACACTTGGAACCAAACCCAATGAATGAAAAGATTCACTGTAGGTTTGATGACGACCGCTAAATATAATGGGTGGTGGAGTAAAAGAATCAACGACAACATCCTCGAGACAAATCGAGAAAACGTGAGATCGATGGAAGAATACTTGCAAGCTGTCCCCTCTGAGCTAGAGATCATAAAATAGGATTTTGATAAAATAAATGCAGTGTTAGGAAAGAAGATAGAGCAACTAGAGGAGGAGAAGATACATTTGAGACTAGATGTTGATGTTCAAAAACTAGAAACCGAGAAAGTGAGAAAGGCCAAGAATAAGGCTGAAGAAGATTTGAATAGTCTAAAATCTGATTATAAGAAGCTATGTTTATCAGTGAGAACGCCGGATTGGGAAAAACACCAGAGCAATGGCGACATGAGATTCAGGAAGAAAAGACCAGAGCTGATCGTTGGGAGAGAAAATTCCAAGTTACTTAGGTTCAAAAGGAAGCCTTAGAAAAGAGCTTATGTAACACCCCTAACCCGTATCTGCCATCGAAATAGGGTTTCAGAGCATTACTAGAATTTACAGATCACTTAAAAAAATTCAATTAAATACTTACCGATTCAATGCATCATATAAATAAATATATTACCATTCAATCAACAGCTTGGCACTTGTCTAAGCATCAAACAGCAACATTGTTAGTATACTAGTACATATTTCAAATAAATTCAACATTGATATACTTATTTTCTCGACATGTCACACTTGAGTTTTAATAATTGTTTTTACTTACATAATTTCCTTATTTTAACATATTAAAGATAATCATATATGTACATGTCATGAAACATATCATTCTCTTACCGCTTTCTTCATAAGTATATATCATTCATTTTCATTATATCAATATTTCATGCTCCATCATTTCCATATATTTTATGTATATTTATTCGGTAATAGTTTATATCAAACTTAACATAAATTATATTCCATATACTTATACTTATTTCATTTATCTATCTTCTTAATTATTTCATTCAACTATTTTCTACATATATTTTCATATGACCAATTCTTGTAAACATTTCATACAACCATTTTGTATAACCAATTCATAAAATCATTCATCATTTGATACACATTACCTGAATATTAGTTGTTCAATAGATGTCTTGGCGTCTCTCATCCACGATCTTATTTATCTTCGACATGATGCCATAGTGTCTTTCAACTATGGTCTTACTCACTTTCTGTCATGTTGCCATGGTATCTTTCAACCATGGTCTTTTTTTTTTTAATGTCACGTTGCCATGGTATCTTTCAACCATGGTCATACACATTTCATGTCACGTTGCCATGGTATCTTTCAACTATGGTCTTACACATTTCATGTCACGTTGCCATGGTATCTTTCAACCATGATCTTACACATTTCATGACACGTTGCCATGGTATCTTTCAACCATGGTCTTACACATTTCATGTCACGTTGCCATGGTATATTTCAACCATGGTCTTACACATTTCATATCATGTTGCCATGGTATCTTTCAACCATGGTCTTACACATTTCATTTTAGAGAGCACACTCCCGCGAACCTCATCCTTACAGCGGGATTATCAGTCCAAGTTAAATCCCCTGTAATGTAAACTCATAGAGTATTGTCGGGATTACCACCAAAGCTAAATCCCTCGCAACGACAATTACTCTAATGACCTTGGATCCGAATTACCAGTCCAAGCTAAATTCAGACCCTAATTCGGATTACCCGTCCGTGCTAAATCCATTTTACACATATTCTTCGGGAGGGCTATATTAGGATAGGATCACCCGTCCGGGCTAGATCCTTTTTACTGTCAATTCCTTTTCAGAGATCTATCGAATTTTCCTTTCATTCAACCAAGATTTCTTCTCATTTTATCAAATATATCAATGTTTCATTAATTTTCATACAATGAACATTCAAATCATATTCACATCAATAACATACATTTCAAGCATTTAAGAATATAATTCAAGTTACACGAACTTACCTCATTTACTTGTTTGTGTTTATAATTTCATTAATTCGATATCTTTTCTTTTCCACGATCAAATCTCGTATTTGAGTCATCCGGATCTTTATAAATAAATTTAATCATCATTTTCATTCGTTACATATTCTAATGCATTTAATTAATGCTCTAGGCAAAATTACCATTTTTCCCCTAAACTTTTAATTAATGACGATTTCATCCTTAGGGTTAGAAAAATAAAATTCTTGCAATTTAATCCTTACTTCCAGCTATTATTCTCATACATATTAATAACAGTCCATGAATTCTATAAATATCAGAATTTTCCATAATTTTAACACTTTTCAATTTAATCCTTAAAACATGTTTCCCCCGATCTTGAACTAAATTAATAATTTCATTCAATTTTGTAATTTAAATAATAAAATAATCCATTTCATGCAATTTGGTCATTTCTGACATTTTTACAAAATTACCCATAAAGTTTTACTTTTATTCAGTTTAGTCCCTGAGCCTAAAACATGCAAATTAGCCATACTAGATGAATATTCATACACATTTTTCCTCCTCCTCCTCTCTATTCCACATCCTTAGTGTATATAACACACTTGTAAGTAACATTATCTATAATTTTTCTTACTTACTTTTATGAATATTCAAGCTGTCCATCTGTGTCATAGTTACTAAATTATTTATATCTGGAGCTATAGAACTAAAATTTAAGATCCGATAATTTTCCATGAAACTAGACTCATATATATTCTTACCATAAAATTTTAAAAATTTTTGGTTTAGCCAATAAGTACAGTTTATTCTTTAAAGTTACCTCTGTTCTACTGTTTGACAGTTCTGACCCTTCTTCACTAAAAATTAATTATCTCCTCGTACAGAATTCAAATGATGTTCCCGTTTATTTATATTTAAAATAGACTCATTAATAATTCTAAAAATATAAATTTAAGTCCATAATTATTTTTATCCAAGTTTTTATGATTTTCCAAAGTCATAACAGGGGAACCCGAAATCATTATGACCTTGTCTCACAAAATTTATTATATCTCATGATTTACAATTCCATTGCATACATAATTTATTCTATAAGAAGCTAGACTCAATGAGATTTAATTTCATATTTTATTCATCCTATAATTATATTTATACAATTTTGATGATTTTTCAAATTTAGACTACTGCTGCTGTCCAAAACTGTTTTAGTGCAAGATATTAATTACCATGTTTATAACACCCTTATTTTTTTTTCTACACTACTTCTCATCACTTTCTCTTATTTTCTATTCACTAACATATCAAGAACATAGCAACTTATGTAAGAAAACTATACTATAACATTATTTCCATGCTTTCTCAATAATAACAACTTAAAAATATATTAAAATCTTGATGTACTTACCTTTTCTATTAATTCCAATCTTCAATTTGATTTTCTCTCTCCTCCAGCTTCTATTCCTTGAATCCAATTTGACATTCTAACTTCCCATAGTCTCCTTAACATTTTTCTCTCTTGGTAGCTATGGAAATTCTTTTGATTTCTAGGTGAAAATAGTGAATTTTTGGTAGAAGGACCAAATTGTAAAGAAAAGAAAACTTTCTTTCTTTTCTTCTCTTCTAACGTTTGCATGCATGGAAAGATGATGAGAATTCTTCATCTTTCCTTCCTTATATACTAAATAAATAATAATAAAATAATAATAAATATCTCATTAAAATATTAATAAAATAATATTTATCTAATTAATTAATTTAAAATATCATTAATATAATCATTACATTCTAGAATTCTCTCTCTTACTAATTGACCATTTTGCCCTTCATGATCTTTTAGAATTCCATCCTTGAGTCATTACTTAATTTGGTAAAATTGTCATTTAGTCCATCATAATTTTTCACCTATTCAATTTGGTCCTAATTCATCCATTTTCCTTAGTTTCTAGATCATTCTACCCTTAAAATATTTGCACTATTGGTCTTTTAACTTTTTCATATTTACACTTTAACCCCTCAAATTTTGAGTATTTACACTTGTGCAACAAAACTTTTCTCATCTTTACAATTTAGTCCTTTCTTGAATTAATATATCATAATATACTTCCCAACGTTGACACAACTCAAAATTTTCCTTTTTGTCACTTTATTTTCTTATTTTACTATATCGAGAATAATATCTTACTGCAAAAATTTTCAGGGTATTACAGCTTACCGGAAGCCCGAAATGAGAAAATCAATTTAAAAGCTAGAGTGGCAAAATTGGAAAAGTTGATTCATCAGTGTCGTAGTCGAAACTCTGCAATGAAGTTGAAGGCGAGCTCAAACAAGATTGAAGAGCTGAAAAGGAAGATTGAAGAACTCGAGACTACATTGCAAAATTGAGAACTCTGGGTTGAACTCCTTGAAGCAAATGAAGAGCGTTGGAAAGAGCAACTCCATCATTCCCAGGATCAAGTTAGGGACAGAGATTATATTATGGGTGAAGTTGTGGCTCAGTTATGAGATGTGGCCGATCATTCACACACCCTAGCAGTTCAAGCTGACGTACTAAGTGTAAAATATGAATTAGAATCGGATCAGGGTTGAGAGTTAGCTTGGCTCCGTAGGAAGGTTAAAACTTTGAGCATTAGGGCGAAACCATATATGTAATTCATTTTATGTGAAGAATTTTGTTTTCTAGTAAAGTTATTCTAAAAGAAATTGAATCAGAGTCGACGCTTTTTTTGCATTCATTCAATGCATTTGCATTACATCGCATTACATGTATTAACTTTCAGAAAAGGACCCTAATTAATTAAAAATTATTTCAGTGAATCTAGAAACTGACAAAAGTCCACCAATTAAGTATTATTACGGTACACGAAAGAAAAGTAAAGCAATGGACCAAAGATTGGAAATGTTAGAGCAAATGTAAAAAGAAATGCAAGATCGGCTGTAAATACAGATGCAAGAGCAACTGGCCAATGTTCAACAGGATATGAAGGATCAGATGTTAGAATCCTAAAAGAATATGATGAACCAGTTAACCTAGTTGTTGATTAGAGGGCCAGAAAAAGGAAAGAGCCTTACGGTCAATTCCGGGGATGACAACGAGGACCCAGTCTATCCACCGGGCTTTACCCCAACAAATACCCAAGCACAACCCAACGCATATCCACATAAGGTGTCCGTTAACATCAGTCCCCAACATCAAGCAGATGCTTCGGTACTAACAAACTTCCCGACAAGCTCAGGCTTCAGAGACAATCCAGCAAATCTCATTGTCCCTGATCTTGATGACATAGCGGAGGTAAAAAAGGCAAAAGTGGAGCTCCCAAAACAACTCGAAGTCCGATGCAGATGGTTGGAGGAGAAGTTCAAAGCATTGGAAAGTGCTGATAGAGTTGATGCCAAATGTTTGAGCTTGGTTCCAGACCTGGTGCTCCCACCCAAGTTTAAGACCCCGGAATTTGAGAAATATAACGGGACCAGTTGCCCCGAAGCTTACATTACAATGTTCTGTCGAAGGAGGACAGGCTATATTAATAATGATCAGTTATTAATTCACTATTTTTAAGATAACCTAACCGGGGCAACGGCCAAATGATATAATCTATTGAGCCGTGCCCAAATCAATTTATGAAAGGACTTGGCACAAGCCTTTATGAAACAATATGACCACGTAATAGATATGGAACCCGACAAAATCACCTTGCAGAACATGGAGAAAAAGCCAAACGAGAGCTTCAGGCAGTATGCTCAAAGGTGGAGGGAAGTCGCCACACAAGTCCAACCACCTCTACTAGAAAAAGAGACATCAATGCTCTTTATTAATACACTAAAGGCTCCATTCATTAATCACATGCTGGGAGCACAACTAAGAGTTTCTCGGACATAGTAATATCCGGTGAGTTGATAGAAAATGCAATAAGGTGCGAAAAAATAGATGTGGGGGAAAACACCAAGAGATCAGCACCAAGAAAAAAAAAGGGAGAATGAGGTAAGTAACATGAGTATATAAAACAAGGGTTATTCAAAGTCAATTACTGTGAGCTAGCCGAAGACAGTAACCACTAACCATCAGGGCTCCCCAAGGCAGGAATCTAATGCAAGGGAAAATTCAAAAAGACTATAGTTCACATCTATACCCATGACGTATAGGGAGCCGTATCAAAACCTATTTGTTGCGCATGTGGTGTCCTCTTTCTACCTAAAACAGATGCAACCCCTATTTCCTAAATGGTATGACGCAAACGATCAATGCGAATACCATGCTAGAATCACTGGGCATTCAATCGAAAATTGTACTGCGTTTAAAAAGTTGGTCGAAAGGTTTATAAAAATGAGAATTGTAAAGTTTGATGACCCATCAGGACTGAATGTAGCAGGAAACCCGTTACCCAATCATGTTGACCAATGGGTAAATGGGATAAATAAAGGTGGGAGAAAAAAGGTCAAAAGTGAGGTTGCAAAAGTCAAAACCTATTGAGACGGGTTTGGAAAGATATGGTAAAAAGGGGATTAATCATACCAGTTTTAGAGGGGAGACCTGAAGGAATAAGGAACTACTGCGAGTTTCACAATGGAGAGGGGCATGAGATCCAATAGTGCATCGAGTTTAGGGCCCTAGTGTAAGACATGATAGACAATAAAGAAATGGAATTTTATGAATATGTTAAAAGTCCTAAAGAGGAAAATATATGCGCGTCGAAAGGAGAACCGACAATGAAGGTACAAAAAGTTAACTACCCGGTGGTCATCATTTTATGACCAATAAACAATAAAGCTAGAATAAAAATGGCACCAAAGGTTATAATCCAGAAACCTGCAGTCTTTCCTAATAAAGACAGTAAGAGGGTTCCCTAGAATTACGACTGCAATGTGACGATCTCGGGAAAGGATAACCCAGCTGGTGTTTCAGGAGAGGACCAAGATGTGGGTTTTTATACATGTAGTGGAAGGCGCTACGATTTAGCAAATACAAAAGCAGAACCCATAAAAGGAAAGGCCTTGGCGGTCGAACAAAAGGAGGAAAAATGGCCAGACTAGAGTCGCCTGTTAACTAGCTGGTCAATAAAAATGAGGTTAAGGAATTCTTGAAAATTTTAAAGCACAGCGAGTACAATGTTGTAGAGCAGTTGCATAAAAAACTAGTCTGTATATCAGTGCTAGCTCTACTTTTAAGTTCGGAAGTACATCGTAGCGCATTGATGGAAGTATTAAACAAAACTTATGTCGCTAACGATATTTCAGTCAACAAGCTAGACCATCTGGTTAGCAACATAAGCGCTGATAATTTCATCTTCTTTAATGATGATAAAATACCACCCGGAGTAATGGGATCTACTAGGGCTCTGCACATCACTACCCGCTGTAAGGGGTATCACTTCCTGGGGTGTTGATTGATAATGGATCGGCCCTGAATGTCTTGCCCCTATCCATACTAAATAGGTTGCCTACGGATAGCTCTCACATGAAGACATGTCAAAACATAGTAAGGGAATTCGATGGCCCCGAAAGGAGAATAATGGGAAGGATCGAAATACCCCTTTTGATCGACCCAAACACGTATGAGGTGGACTTCCTGGTGATAGACATCAAGCCTTCATATAACTGCTTATTGGGCAGGCCTTGGATATATTCAGTAGGGGCAGTGCCTTTATCACTGCACCAAAAGTTTAAGTTAGTAACAGAAAGCAGGCTAGTAACTATAAAGGCAGAAGAAGACATCATTGCAGCTGTGACCAGTGATAGCCATATTTAGAGGCAAATGATGAAGCGATCAAATGTTCCTTTTGATCTTTGGAATTTGTGAACGTAACATTCATCACCGAAGGAAACAGGATCCCCATGCCTAGAATATCCAAAACTACTAAAATAAGCCTACACCTGACTGTCGGAAAAAAGGGCTTCACCAGAAAGAGGACTCGGGAGATACCTTCAAAGAAGGATTGAAGTACCGATGATGAAGGATAAACGAGACCGCTTCAGCTTAGAATTTAAGCCAGACGCGAGACAAAGAAAGATGAAGTTAGAAAAGAAGCAAGAGAGGATGAGAGCACAGTTGAGTGGAGAGAAGATCAAATGGAAACCAATGATCTTCCCCTTCATATCCAGAACTTTTGTATCAGGAAAAATTATTCACCCTGAGCGAGGGACACCAAAAAAAGAAACCACAGAAGAAAGGTTCGAAAATCTGAACATTAATGCCATATCTAAAGAGAGAACTGAATAAGGGAATTTGTCGGGAATCCGCCCTTATGTACCTAGGAGTGTTCTGAACAACTGGACTGCGAAAGAGATTCCTGTAGTTTTTAGGGATAATTCAGAGTAATGTTCAGAACATGCTTATTGTTCTAAGCCCAGGAGTAATAAGAATCCTTTTGTGAAATAAGCTTGTGGCTAAAATTTTTATTTCAATTAAATGCATCTTTGCTATCATTCTGAGCAGATATTCTTTTATTCTTTCTATTTTATTTATAATCATGTTATATAGATGATTTTTCTTATATTCTTTTGTCCTATTGGACTTTCTTTCAAATATTCTTTTATTCATTATTCATTATACAAATAATTATTCTTAAACTCTGTTATTTTTTGGATTACCCTTCATTACCATAACAGGTCTCCAGATATCAATGATATGAGCAACGATGCTAAGGACTTAGGGTCTCCTTTTGAGCAGGATATGTATATGGAAGATTCTTAAGATTTTGAAGATGATCAAGATTGTGACCTATCTCTTGACTTTTTGAGGATGGTAGAACAAGATGAAAAACAAATCTTACCTCACAAAGAGTTAGTCGAAATCGTGAGCTTAGGGAGGGAAAAGAGGTGAAGATTGGAACTTGTATCACTGTAGAGACAAAGCGAGATCTTATTGAGTTACTCTAAGAATTCAAGGATGTTTTTGCATGGTCATATCAAGACATGCCTGGGTTAAATACTGACATTATGGTACATCGAGTCCCCGTAAAGGAAGAGTGCATGCCTGTTCAACAAAAGCTCTAAAGGATGAGGCCTGATGTTTTGCTAAAAATAAAAGAATAGGTCAATAAACAGTTCGATGCTGGGTTCTTAAAAGTGGTTAGATACTCAGAATGGATAGCCAATATCGTCTTTGTCCCTAAAAAAGATAGAAAAGTACGAATGTGTGTAGACTACAGGGATTTGAACAAAGCCAGCCCAAATGACAATTTCCCATTGCCTCATATTGACACCTTAGTAGATAACACGGCAGGTTACTCATTGTTCTCCTTCATAGATGGTTTCTCGGGGTACAACCAGATTAAGATGCATCTTAAATACATGGAGAAGACCATATTTGTAACTGTATGGGGAACATTTTACTATAAAGTGATGCCATTTGGATTGAAAAATGCGAGAGCAACATATCAAAAAGCTATGGTAACCCTGTTCATAATGTGATGTACAAAGAAATCGAAGTTTATGTCGATAATATGATTGCAAAGTCACCGATAGAGAAGGAGTATGTACAAGTCCTAAGGAAATTGTTCCTAAGGTTGAGAAAGTTCCAGCTAAAACTCACTCTAGCAAAATGCACCTTCGGGGCTAAGTCCGAAAAGTTGTTATGATTTGTAATCAGTGAAAAGGGAATTGAGATCGACCCAGAAAAAATCAATGCCATACATGAGCTACCTCCGCCACGTACTAAAAAAGAAGTCTGAGGTTTCTTGGGGAGATTAAATTACATCGCCCGGTTCATTTCACAACTAACTGAGAAATGTGACCCCATATTTCGTTTCCTTAGGAAACACAATCTAGGTGTATGGGATGAAGAATGCCAAAAGACTTTCGACAAGGTCAAACATTACTTGTCCAATACCTCAGTATTGATACTACTCAACCTAGATAAACTATTAATACTGTACTTGGCCGTATTTGAGAATTCCATGGGGTGCGTGCTCGGCCAACATGATGAGTCGGGAAGGAAGGAAAGAGCAATATACTACCTCAGTAAAAAGTTCATTGAATGTGAGACAAGGTATTCACCAATCTAGAAGTTGTGTTGTGCCTTGATCTGGACAACCTAGAGATTAAGACAGTATATGTTATATCATATCACTTGGCCCATTTTGAAACTGAACCCTCTGAAATACATGATGGAGTCGACAGCCTTGAACGGAAGGATGGCCCGATGACAAATTCTGCTTTCTAAATTTGATATAATCTATGTGAACCAGAAAGTCGTAAAACAGATTGCAATAGCAGATTTTCTGGCTAGTAGAGCTCTGGAGGACTATGAGCCCTTGAACTTTGATTTCCCGAACGAAGATCTGATGTCTGTTGCAACTACTGAAGAAGATTCTCAAGCCATCATTGGAAACTAAATTTTGACGAAGCCTCAAATGCTATGGGTAACGAAATCAAGGCAGTCCTTATATCCCCAAACGGAAATCATTATCCCTTTACTAGTAAATTAGATTTTGATTGCACGAACAATATGGCAGAATACAAAGCATGCATCATGGGTATTCATGCAGCCATAGAACGTAAGATCAAAGTGCTAGAGGTGTATGAGGATTCTGCGCTATTAATCTATCAACTCAAGGGAGAATGGGAGACAAGAGATCCTAAGTTGATCGATTATCGAAAGCTGATTCTTGAATTGATTAAAATGTTTGATGATATCACCTCCTGCTACCTTCCTCGAGACGAAAACCAGATGGCTGATGCCCTAGCTACTTTAGCTTCCATGATTAAAGTAAACAAACAAGAGGATACAAAACCTATCTGGATGAGTATTTGTGAAGCTCTGGCTCATTGTTACAATATCGAAGAAGAAGAAAAAGATGATCACCCATGGTACCACGATATATTGCGATATATGAAGAGTCGTGAATACCCTAACCAGGCAACTGAGAATAATAAAAGGACGTTGAGAAGACTAGCTAGTGACTATGTCTTAGATAGAGAGATCCTATACAAAAGAAGAAAAGATCAAGTGTTGTTAAGATGTGTGGACGCGTTGAGGCTAAGAAAATCTTGAAAGAAGTCCATGAGGGTGTCTATGGAACACACGCCAATGGCTTTACAATGGCCAGGCAGATTATGAGATTCAGATATTATTGGTCCACCATGGAAGGGGATTGTATTAATTACGCCAAGAGATGTCATAAGTGCCAAATTTATAGAGACAAAATTCATGTGCCTCCTTCACCTACTCATGTTATGACTTCTCTATGGCCTTTCTCTATGTGGGGCATGGATGTGATTGGGCCAATATCGCCAAAAACTTTCAATGGAAATCGATTCATCTTCATGGTTATCGATTACTTCACCAAGTGGGTAGAGGCCACTTCATATGTTAATGTCACAAATTCTGCAATTAGCACATTCTTGAAGAAATAGATCATATGTCGGTATGAAATGCCAAGAGGATCATATTGGATAATATGCTGAATTTGAACAATAGCACGATAGCGGAGGTCTGCAGTCAATTTAAGATCAAACACCACAACTCATCGCCATATCGCCTAAAAATGAATGGTGCGGTGGAAGCAGCCAATAAGAACATTAAAAAAATTGTGGGGAAAATGACTGAAACTTACAACGATTGGTATGAGAAGTTACCATTTACCATTTATACTTACCGAACATCTGTCAGGACCTCCACTAGGGCAATGCCTTTCTTTTTGGTCTACGGAATGGAAACAATTTTGCCAATTAAAGTCGAGATTCCTTCTCTCTGAGTTTTATCAGAGGTAAAATTGGATGAAGCAGGATGGATCTAGTCTCGATATGGTTAGTTGAACTTGATCGAAGGGAAAAGGCTAAGGGCTATCCGTAATGGTCAAATGTACCAAAAGTGAATGATGTAAGCTTATGACAAAAAGGTTCGCCCAAGAGAATTCCATGAGGGGGACCTGGTATTGAAAAAGGTCCTTCCAATACAAAAGGACTTCAGAGAGAAATGGATGCCAAACTGGGAAGGACCTTATGTGGTAAAGAAAGTCTTTTCCGGAGGAGTACTGATTCTAACCAAGATGGATGGTAAAAACTTGTCCAATCTCGTAAATTCAGATTCAGTTAAGAAGTACTTCACCTAAAAAGGGGAGAGGCTAAGGCAAAAACCCGCAAAAGGCTCTTTGAGACATTCTAAAAAAAAATAAAGAGGTCAAGGCAAAAACCTACAAAGGGAGCTTTGAGACCAAAGGGGTTTTTTTGTTGAAAACCCGAAAAAGGGCAGCTCAAATTTTGATCGAAGACGGGGCATGCGGTAATCTTGTCTTCTCCGAATTAACAAGAAGGAATGATACTACATCTTGAGGCATCAACAAAGTATTGTAGGTCTTCTAGACACATATCAAGTTCAAAGGGTCTTCGAGAAGTTTTGTGCAGAGAAGCTCATTGTGCAATATCTGGGGCACCTATTTTCATCTTATTCATTTTGTACTTTAGCAAAATTTGCTATCTTGGTTAATTTTTCCACTTCGAGTTTTACTCTCAATAAAATTTCATCTTGTCCATTATGATAATCTTTCTCAAGCATTTTTCATTGAAACAACGATTACTAGGCTGATAATATTCACATAAAAGAAGTCATATTACTTTAAGAAGTTTCTAAATAGTACAGGAACCTGAAACAGGACTGTTATTCACCAAACCTAAGGGTTAGAAATATTTTAGAAAGAAGAGTCTAAATTGTGACTATTCTTTCAGGTTTTCTGTCAAAGATATCAGCTGAACAAGAAGACAGAATATTGCGTCAGTGATAGAACATTGATGAACAATGAGCAATGACAACCCAAACATTAAGGATCATTCTCGTGACATTTTGCATTAATGCAAATATCATTCATACACATCTAGTTAGGAGCATTTGACTCATTCTGATCATGACATCCTAATCATTTGGCATAAGCATAGGCCCATAAAATCGATTCTACAGGTCATGTCCCTCAGAAGACTGTGTAGCAAGATCGGTGAATTCACAAATCTCATCTCCCTAAAGTAGCAGTGGAGCAAATTGAAGTTGTAGATCTTATCTCCTTGAAGTTGCAGTGGAGTAGATCGAATATGGCGAATCTTATCTTCTTGAAGTTACAGTGGAGCAGATTGAAGCCACCAGCCTTATCTCCCTAAAGTTGCAGTGGAGCAGGTTGAAGTTACAAGTCTTATTTCCTAGAAGTTACAGCGAAACAGACTAAAGATAGCAAATCCTATCTCCCTAAAGTTGTAATGGAGCAGATTAAAGCTACAAATCACAAACCTTATCTCACTGAAGTTGCAATGGAACAGGTTGAAGTTACAAGTTTTATTTCCCTAGAGTTACAGCGGAGTAGACCAAAGATAGCAAATCTTATCTCTCTGAAGTTGTAATGGAGCAGATTAAAGCTACAAATCATAAACCTTATCCCCCTGAAGTTGCAGTGGAGTAGGTTGAAGTTACAAGTCTTATTTCCACTAAAGTTACAGTGGATTGGAATGAGGCTACTTGAAGAAGAGAAGCACCAAAAAAGTCGAGATTCGACAAGACCAGGCAAAATTGGCCCTGTTAAAGTCTTTGCTTCATTCACGTTACACAACAATGAGCAAAGAGGGGCAGCTGTAATGGTCCAATTTTACTCGAGCCCAAATTGCAAAAATTTAAACCAAAATAATAAAGTCTAAAAAATACTATCCATTTACAACAGTAGGTCCAAATACCCAATTACAGCCCAAACAACAAAAACCCATAGCCCAAAATTAACCCTAGCCCAACAAGCCCACAACCTAAACTAGTAACAGAAAACCCTAGTCACTAGCCTAGTCGCCGCCGCACGCCTCCACATACGCCCTCCTCCACGTCTTCACGGTACCTGCGATTTGGGCGAGAAAATAGCAACAGAAAAAAGCAAAAAATGAAAAAAGAAAATTGTTGTATTTTCGGCTATTAAAAGCCCCAAACAACTATTGTATTTTTTTTACGAATACACATAATAGAGAATCAAAAACAAAACTTGAAAAGGTCTCTTTTATTTTGCGTCTTTTTATTATTTTGTGCATTTATATTTATATTTATATTTTTTTATTTTTAAAACGAAAGGAAAAACAAAAAAAACACAAAAAATGAGTCGAATATTACTTTTTTTTTTTGTACGCACCGCTGTAGGAGGCCAAGGCCGATGAAAAACGACATGATTTTGGGCTCGAGGAGTCGAAAGGTCGAAAATGGCCATTTTTCAATTTTTCGGCCACCATGAACGGTGACCGGCAGCCGTCACAGTGGCCAATGGCCGGAGTTAGGAAAGGAGGAGAGAGTTGAGAGCCATTTTCTTTTTTTTTTTAAGAAGAATGAAGAAAATGAGTTTTTTTTTTAAAAAAAATAGCTTTTTATAGACTCTTGAAACGATGCCGTTTTGGGCCCTAACTTCAGGCACCAATACGTCGTCGTTTTGAGCCTTACCCGCGCACTGACCCGACCCGTCCCGTCCCATCCAGAGGATCTGCGTGTTTTTAATTAATAGGCTATTTGCCAGTTTAGTCCTTCCGCCTTTTATCTACTTGTAATCAAGTCTTTTTTAATTTTTAATTTTGGCCCTGTAATTTATTTCGATTTTCAATTAAGCCCGTCTTAAAGCTGAGCTTTTTGGAGGGGGATTATTTCCCGTTTTGGTCCCTCCTTGTTATTCGCGCATTCAATCTGGTCCTTTTATTTTTTTTTATTTTTAGATTCGCCCCAAAATTTCAGTTTTAAATTCAAATTAGTCTTTTTTTTTGTTGCTATTTTAGCTATTTTATCATTAAATTAATTATTTTTAATATTATTATTATTAGTAATTAATTTTAATATTATTATTGCTATTATTATTATTCTTGTTATTTATTATTATTATTATTATTATTATTATTATTATTATTATTATTATTATTATTATTATTATTATTATTATTATTATTATCATCTTTTTAAGTTGTTTTATTTAACATTTCTTTATTCTTTTATTTATTTGCTTACTTCCAAATTTTTATTTTATTTTATTTTTTACAAGCTGTTTTATTTGTTTTCTTCATTTATTTTTTATTTATTTACCTATTTGTCTTCCTACTATTTATTTAGTAAAATTCCAAACCCTTTTTGCAAGTTTGTGCTTGTTTTAAATCTCTTCATATATTATTTATTTTAAACCATTTTTATTAATCACTTAATATCTCCTTTATTTTATTGTTTATATCCGGCCTCTTTCACATTTCTTTTATTATCCCTTTCATTTATTTATTCATTACTCCAAGATTTAGATTTTATTATTATCACCTTTATTATCGTTTTTTGTATTATCATCATTATTGTCGTTATTATTGTTCATATCATTAGTTATTTTGTCTTATGATTCTTTCTTTTGATTGTCCATATTAACATTAAAATTTAGTATATCATGTGATATCATGAATTGTTTTTGTTAACGTGTTTATATTTTTGTTATTTAGCACAATAATTTTATCCAAATCATTGTTTTAAATAAGAAATTATGTTTTGTTTATTTACTACACTTGTTATTATTCAAAATTTTCAATAATAAGACAATGTTTCACATTTAGAAAATTAGAGAAATCGTACCCTAACTTACGGGGTCTCGATTTTCTCATTGAACCTAAATAGCCGAGTATCCTTTCAAATTTCAAAATACATGATTTTTAAATAAGATAAAGGCAATATTCCGCGTTTAGAAACTCGAAAAGGTCATGCCCTAACTTACGGGGTTTCCATTTTCCTCGTTGGATCTAAACAACCGAATTCCTTTTAAAAATCAAAGTGCGAATTTTAAAATAAAACAATCAAAAGGCAAGCTTATTTTCGAAGGTTCAAATGTCATGTCCTAGCTTACTAGATGTAATGTTTTGTTACCTCGAGATAATAAGGCCTTCAATGTTCACTTCAATTTATTCAAGCATTTCTTTTAAATCAACATTAATAAAAAAGGATCGTATTTTAAATTCTTTTCGAGTTTTCAACTTTCGACATTTAGACATTAATTAATCAATTAGGTACTAATTTTCGGCATTACGAAGGTGCTAATCCTTTCTCGTACGTGACCAACTCCCGAACCTGTTTTCTCAAATTTCTAGACCAAAATTGTTGTTTTAGTAAATCAAAATATTTTATTAAAACGATCGATCACGAGGTGGCCCGATCACACTTTATCAAAAAGGATTGGTGGCGACTCCGTTTTAATTCATTTTTATTTTTAAAATCAAGTCGACCCCGTTTTTTTAAAAAAAAATAATTTCGACATAAGATTTTAGAGATTAACACATAACAAAATTTATCAAATTTATCATCAACTTAACATATTTCTCCACATAACAATTTACATTAACAAGTCAATATAGAATTCATTTAACTCTTGCATTTGCCCATTGGACATACCTTAACCAACAAAATATAAAAATAATCATATATAGCAACACGGTAACTAACACATTACCAAATTATAATACTTAATAAACTTATACTTGGAAAACAATATAGTTAACACAAATGGATAATTTTTTCTTTTCTTTCGCTTTAAAAGGTTCAATTATCTCTTTGATTACAACCATTATCTAAATATTAAAACAAAGTTAGAAATCTACACTGAAACAATAAAACCATAAAAAATTAAGCATGATATCCACATTCAATTTTCGTGTTGTTAATTATAATTGAATCAGCTATTTCACTATTGACATGAAGATCCACGTCAACAAAAATAAGAAATCATTTAAAATTATTTCCAATATTTTTTAATTAGAAAATAAAGTGTGAAATATTATTTTAAGCCTTAAAAATTCAAAAACTAAATGGACAAAATGCTCGTTCCTATTATCCGGGTCGGTTTAAGTAAGAAATAAAATAAAATTTCTGGACCCGACCCGACCGGATCTCAGTAAAATGCAATGTCGTTTTGGGATATTTTTCCCCCCTCTCAAAATCTGGCAAAGGTAGTTAGAAAGTGGTCGGCAACTACTGAATTTAACAGTAAACTCACGGCGGATCTCTCGATGCTGAGAGTGGTTCTAAACCCAATTCTTTTTTGAATTCTTCTTCCTTTATAAGAAACATGGTAATAACTCAACCAAACAAATCTCTTTCCCTTAGCCTCGAGCAAGCTTCGTCCCCAAAGTTTTAATCTTTGTAAAGGTACATCTCCTTATCCATCTTTAATTTTCAATCATGGAAATCTCACTTGCTTGTTACCAATCCATTTCATTAGATAAAATACAGAATAGTTTTCGCTTCCCTTCATCAATCCATGAGGTATTCAGAACAAAGCCTTTGTTTTCCGATTATTGTTTTCGATTCAATAGGAGAAAATGTGGTAACCCATGTGATAAAATTAAGTGTTTTTCTCTTGAGCAAGGGCTGCAGCCACGGCGGCCCAAGCCAAAACCTTCTAGGAATACTGACTCTGACTTGAAAGTAACAGAAGAGACCCATGTTAAAAGACCCAGTGTCGGGATTTGTAGTCAGATAGAGAAATTGGCTTTTTGTAATAGGTATAGGGAAGCGCTTGAATTGTTTGAGATTTTGGAACTTGAAGGTGGTTTTGATGTGGGTTTAAGCACGTATGACGCATTAGTGAGCGCTTGTATTGGGTTGGGATCTGTACGAGCAGTTAAGAGAGTATTTAGTTACATGATAAGTAATGGGTTTGAGCCGGATCAGTATATGAGTAACAGGGTGCTGCTTATGCATGTGAAATGTGGGATGATGATTGATGCACGTAGTTTATTTGATGAAATGCCGGAGAGGAATTTGGTTTCATGGAATACCATCATAGCTGGTCTGGTCGATGTTGGGGATTACTTCGAGGCGTTTAGGTTGTTTCTTCTTTTGTGGGAGGAGTTCTCTGATTGTGGATCTCGAACTATAGCGACAATGATCCGGGCATCTGCAGGGCTAGAATTCATTTCAATAGGAAGGCAGCTACATTCAGCTGCAGTGAAGTTCGGTGTAGGTGAAGATATCTTCGTGTCTTGTGCATTGATTGACATGTATAGTAAGTGTGGCAGTATTGAAGATGCTCAATGGGCTTTTGATGAGATGCCAGAGAAGACTACTGTAGGATGGAATTCAATTATAGCAGGTTATGCTCTTCATGGTTACAGTGAGGAAGCACTAAGTATGTTCTATGAGATGCGTGATTCTGGTGTCAAAATGGACCATTTCACGTTTTCAATGATTATCAGAATTTGTTCAAGGTTAGCTTCAGTTGAATATGCCAAGCAAGTTCATGCAGGTCTGATTCGCCATGGATTTGGGTTGGACATTGTGGCTAACACCGCTCTCGTGGACTTCTATAGCAAATGGGGGAGAGTAGAAGATGCTAAACATGTTTTTGACAGGATGCCTTGCAAGAATACAATATCTTGGAATGCTTTAATTGCTGGATATGGTAATCATGGTCGGGGAGCTGAGGCCGTGGAATTGTTTGAGCAAATGCTTCGAGAAAAAATGAGACCTAACCATGTTACTTTTCTTGCTGTGTTATCTGCTTGTAGCCACTCAAGATTATTTGAACGTGGTTGGGAAATTTTTCAGTCGATGAGTAGAGATCACAAGATCAAACCCCGGGCAATGCATTATGCTTGTATGATTGAATTATTAGGTCAAGAGGGACTTCTAGATGAAGCCTTTGCATTGATAAGACGTACTCCCTTCAAGCCTACGGCAAATATGTGGGCTGCACTGTTAACTGCCAGTCGTGTTAATGTGAATTTGGAGCTTGGGAAATATGCAGCCGAGAAATTGTATGGGATGGAACCTGAAAAGCTTAGTAATTATGTTGTACTTTTGAATATCTACCACCAATCAGGCAAGTTAAAGGAAGCAGCCGGTGTTTTGCAGACTTTGAGAAGAAAGGGCTTGCGAATGCTTCCTGTCTGCAGTTGGATTGAAGTTAATAAACAATCACATGTTTTCCTTTCTGGAGACAAATCCCACGTCCAGACCAATGAGATTTATGAGAAAGTTGATAGCTTGGTACGCGAAATCTCAAAGCATGGTTATGTTCCAAAGGAGAAAACTCTGCTTCCTGATGTGGACGAGCAGGAGCAGCGCATATTGCTGTACCACAGTGAGAAATTAGCAGTAGCTTTTGGTCTGATAAATACTATGAAAGGATCCCCTTTGCAAATCGCGCAGAACCATCGAATTTGCAATGACTGCCACAATGCTATCAAGTTGATAGCTTTGGTCACTCGGAGAGAAATCGTTGTGAGGGATGCTAGTAGATTTCACCATTTCAAAGATGGGAGCTGCTCCTGTGGTGATTATTGGTGATGTTAAAACTTATAATTGCAGGCTATAGATGTATGTTAGTTAGTCTATTGTTTTTCCACCACCCATTTTTCCTTAATCTTTTAGTAATAATGTAATTCCATATGTAATTTTCAAGTTTATCAAATGAAAATCAATTCTTTTTGTGCACAAGCTTTTGAATCATTCTTCTTTTCACTTTCTCATTTTGTGTAATCCTATGAGAGAGAAGAGCAACCAAATTTGGAGGCTGAAAGGACTTGTTTTTTCATGGCTAGGGGATTCCTTTTGTCACCCTATCTTTCTCTTTTTGTCATTCTGGATGGATATGTTAACCTTCTATGGTGAATGATGCAGCAGCCCTCAAAGGAAAGATTCAACATCATCCATGCTGCAAGAACTTTGAATTTTGCAGATGCGCACATAGCTTTTACAAGAGGATCAGAGGATTCAATCAAAAGGCATTTCCACTCCGATATAGAAAGTTTCTATTGTATTTCTGAATTGCACCAAGATAGAATCATTGAATTATTCTCAGCTTGGTATATATCCTTGGAGGAGTTGCAGGAGATCCAACAAAGTCACTTCTTTCAAGCTTGGAAACTTGTGGGGAAGAGGGATTATTGTGAATTACAAATAGTAAAGGATGTTTAGTTTTTCTTTGGTATCATCATAGCATGGATTGGCTCCATGTGACAAAGGTGAACCATTTTCAAAGGCAAAACTGCTTTCAAAAGCAAAGGTTTGAGCAATTTTAGGTTGTTTCCTACTGTCATGACACAAAATAAATATCATATGATATGATGAAAATATCCATCGAATTTCGATAAATTATTTTCCATTTTCCTAAAATAGAATTATAAAATTAATAATTACACCTAAAACCTGAATAAAGGATAAAATCCAATCCGGTAACACAATTGGGGTTGAAAAAAAAGAAAGTAACATAATTGGGAATTGAGAAGTTAGTTTGATAATATAATTGCAGTACGCAAGGCAGACAAAGTCAAAGGAGGGGCCCCAAGTTGGCAAAAGTCCAATCCAACCAAAGTTAGGATCACTAATCCCCTCTAATTAATTTCATATCTTCTTCCTTTTTTATTTATTACTTTTTAATTATTAGTTGAGTCAATTGGTGAAGCAGACACTTTTGGTCAATGCAATTCAGGTTAGGTTTCTCTTATTTCCCATTTTATACTTTTATTTTCAAAATATTCTATATTCAAAATAATTAATAAAGTTGGGATATTAATAATCATAAAAAAATTGACATCTATATAAATATCAGATGAAGGTGAATAAATTAATTTTAATTTCAATCTACTCTATATTCATACTTAATCAAAATAAAATAAAAAACACAAAAATTAGGTAATGTTAATATATGATTACACAATAAAAATAATTAAAATATAAAATAGTTTTATACATTGTTATTGGAGCTCAAAAACTCTACAAACATAACTAAAAAAAATTCTACAATCACGACGGTATGAATAACATATTTATCTAAAATTGTAGTAAAATAACTAAAAAATAATTTTTTAAAAAATAGAATAAGTGACCATCCTAAAATAAATACTAACTCTAATATAAATATTATAATATTTTTTAATATATTACCTAAATTTCTCATAAATCTCAATCTCTAAAATAGATGGTATTTCATATGTAAACATGTTGAAAGCACATATCCTCCAAAATATTACAATAAGGATGGAGTTAAAGATATAATTATATATAAATATATATTATTAAAATAATAAATATATATATACAGACAGCAAATAAATATCCAAAATATCGTGCCGTAATAAAAATTCCCCCACTTCGCAAACCCTTATGCTTTGTCTTCTTACACAGTATCTAATTTGTAATAAATTCTCGGGCAAAGCGCCCATAAAACATCCTCTGACGTTACGTTACTTTTCTCTTCAGCATCGTATTTCCTTTCCCTAACCGGCCGGCATAGACTAGTTTCAACTTTCCTGCATAATCTTCTTCTTCACTTCCCTTTCTTACAACAACCCCAACAAAGAACACAGGGGGGCGAATTCCTCGTAGAACTCAAACCCTGAAAATGCTTGTTCCCACTTCACCTCAACCCTAAACCGCTCCCCCCTCCCCCAAATCCCCAAATCGTATCGTTACTTCTTAGAAAAAGGCTCAAGGAAAGAAACCGGAGAATTGGTCTGAGTAGAGTGTCAAAAGCATCGACTATGACGACGACTACGACCAACCTTGGAGCGGGCAGCGAAGACCGGGTCATGGCGACGGCTCAGCAGATCTTGAAGAGTCTCAACACTCCGAAAGAGGTTCGTGAAGACATGCTGTTGATCTTCTCCAGCTTTGATAACCGCTTGTCTAACATCACTGATTTAATCAACGAAAACTCGGATAGTGCTGGCGTTCGCTTCGACGCTGCCGAGAAAGTGATTCTCCAGTGGGACTCTTCCTCTTCCTCATCTAACGCTGATGCTTCTCGCCACTCTCTCCCCTGGGAAGACTCTCCCGATGAAGCCGCCGAGTACCTCTCGGCGGTCGACGAAATCCTTCATTTGGTTGCTGATATGTCCATCCGGTCCGATAACAAAATCATGGACCGGGCGGAGACGGCTATTCAGATGGCTATGTCGAGGCTGGAAGACGAGTTTCGCCTTGTTTTGATTAGGAACACAGTCCCGCTTGATTCGGAGAGGCTTTACGGTTCGATCCGGAGGGTTTCCCTTTCATTCGCAGCGAACGACGGGGAAATTGGTGATGAATTCGAGAGTTTCGCAGAGGTTGATAGCGAAAGAGGGTGCTTTCACGAGCGAGGACCGAGTTTCGGTGATGATTTATGTGTGGATTTGATAAACCCTGATGCTGTTATGGAATTGAAAGAGATTGCTGACCGGATGATCAATGCTGGGTACGAAAAAGAGTGCGTTCAAGCTTATAGTAATGTTAGGCGTGATGCTTTGGATGAGTGTTTGGTGATTCTCGGAGTTGAGAAGTTAAGTATTGAGGAAGTTCAAAAGATTGAATGGAAAGCTTTGGATGAAAAGATGAAGAAATGGATTCAGGCTGTTAAGATTACTGTTAGGGTTCTTTTGAATGGGGAAAAGAGGCTTTGTGATCAGATTTTCAATGGATCGAATTCAATTAAAGAGATTTGTTTTAATGAAACCGGGAAAGGGTGTGTAATGCAGTTGTTGAATTTCGGGGAAGCAGTGGCTATTGGGAAAAGATCATCTGAGAAGCTGTTTAGGATCCTGGATATGTATGATGTGTTAGCAGATGCATTGCTCGAGTTCGAGATGATGTTCACGGATGAATATATGTGCACGGAGGCGAAGGGAGTGTTGGCTGGATTAGGGGATGCGGCGAAAGGGACATTTTTGGAGTTTGAGAATGCTGTGAAGAATGAGGCTTCAAAAAAACCTATGCAGAATGGGGAGATTCATCCGCTTACTCGGTATGTGATGAACTATGTGAAACTGCTTGTAGATTATAGCGAGACTTTGAATTCCTTATTGGAGAATGACGAGGATGAAGCGGACGGATTGAAGAGTGAAGACGGTGAGCTAGAGACAATGACTCCGTTTGCGAAACGGTTGCTGTTGTTGATATCCTCTTTGGAATCCAATCTTGAGGAGAAATCAAAACTATACGAGGATGGTGCATTACATTGTATCTTTCTGATGAATAATAATCTGTATATAGTGCAAAAGGTGAAGGATTCGGAGCTAAGAAAGCTTTTGGGAGACAACTGGGTTCGTAAGCGGCGTGGCTCAATACGCCAGTATGCAACAAGTTATCTGAGGACTTGTTGGACCAAAGCTTTACATTGTTTGAAAGATGAAGGAATTGGTGGTAGCTCGAACAATGCCTCCAAGGTAGCCTTGAAGGAAAGATTTAAGAGCTTCAATGCATGTTTTGAGGACATATATAGGATTCAGACAGGTTGGAAGGTCCCAGATCCTCAACTCCGTGAAGAGCTTCGAATTTCCATATCAGAGAAAGTAATTCCAGCTTATCGCTCCTTCATGGGGAGGTTCGGGAGCCAGCTAGAAAGTGGAAGGCATGCTGGAAAATACATTAAGTATACACCAGAGGATTTAGAAAACTATCTATTGGATTTGTTTGAAGGCTCACCTCTTGTTCTTCACCATATGAGAAGAAAGAGTACATAGGATACAAAGATTCTCAATGCAGGTATGGCCCTTCCGCTCATCGAGGACTAATCGGAGCGAGAGTTTTACCTATATATGTATCTGATGACTTTTTTTTTTTTAATCTGTTTGATGTTTTAAACACAGGTTTTTTGAAAACTACTTGTCACCCCTTTATAAACTGTATCTGTACATGTTTATAGTTTATGTGTGGATTTTCTTGTGGTTCATATATTTTATTTCATGAATCACCATTAGCATTGTGGCAATATTTTTTACCTCTCCATTTTTCATGCCTCAAAGACCCACTGGTATCCTGGCAAGTTTCTTCTTTTCTCAGTCTTCTGAAGTGTCTGAAGTCTGAAGTTCTTTGTCGACCAAAACAAAGCTTCTTGTTCTGTAATATTAATATATGGACTAGTAGCACTGTTTATATGTTTAGGATTGAAGCCAACAAGTATATTTTGAGTCCCAATTGTGCCATGTCTTGTTGTTCCTGCTAGAAAGATTTTACATGATACCTAACATGACGTAATATCCAGTTGTGTATGTCTTAAAGGAATGGCTACATCTCTTCCATTTTTTATGTCTTTCAGTTAGACTGTTACTTTAGGATCATGCCAGCTTGGTTAACTCCTGCATGTTGAAGATAATTATTTTCTGCAAGAAGCATTTGTGAAATGTGATTGAAGAAGCAATCAAGCAGATAAAAATGTTTAGACTAGTTCTGCTGTTAATTTTATGCATAGGACAATTAGGAGATTCATTGTTTAAAGCACAAATGAGCTATATAGGATGATACGATGGAGGGAGTTACAAGAACTGATAGCTTGTGTAATTCCAAAGTAAATTCATGTACAATTTGTTGATGATTTTGCTGTAAAATGTAATCGCATAATGAACGTTTCATTTGAGAGGATCCCTATTTTTGGTCCTTAAAAGAGTACTTGGAAGAAATTCATTTAAATGTTCAGTGCCAGAAAGTAAGTTTCACCATTCATAGTTTATTTAGTCAATGCCATGTGAGGATTATGTGGATGGCAGAGTGAAAGGCCCACAGAATATAAGGTTCAAAGTTTTTGAGTTAGCATTTCAGGGTTTGTGGTATCAGCAAGCAGTCACCTAAAGCTAAATTAAGATGTTATCCCTGTTAAGGGAAGGCATGAGTTAAGGGAAGGCATAAGTGTTATGAGAATCTCATTCAAGATTACTTTAGATGTTATCCCTGTTAAAGGAAGGCATAAATGTTATGAGAGTAGGACCTATATGTTGTCGTGTATTGTGAACATTTTGGTCCCGTCTTGCAGATTTTCTCTTTGTTTTTCTTCATAAATATGTTAGTATAAGGGAAGGCATGACTGATTGAGGGTCTCTTTCAAGTTTTTATGGTGTTAAAGAGTCCAATATAGAGTAAATACATCAAATGCAGGGCACTTAGATTAGGTATAGCAATGCAGAAACTTTTCTACATGTAGAGTATAGCATTGATGATCACTTCTTTTTCTCTCACCAAAAATCTTTCGCGTTTCAAGCAGACTTAACACTCCATATATTCATCTCGTATTCTTATTATTAACACGTTTGTGTATTCTTGTGTTCGTATTACTTTGTTTCTCGTTGAATTATCTCTTGTTTTAGTTATTTTCTTTATATCATGTCTAAAACTGTGTGGTTTAGCAACGGAATTGAAATAGCAGAATAGGGACGGTAATATCGTGTTGTAGCCGTTATTTAAGTTCTCTAGGTGGAAAGAATAAAGGATGGACAAAAACTAGTGCTTGCATTTGCATGTAGTGGAAGCTTCCTTGGCAGAAGCTTCAATGTTTTCATTTAGGAAAAAGCAATGCTTTATTGGTTGACCCCTTGGAATGACTTCTTTTGCTTGCTTAGCTAAAGGAACAAAAATCTTGCCTTGAAATATGCTTTGTATAGTTTTGGTTTTCTAGGATAGAACTGATGGAATGTTGAAATTCCTCCACTGTTGCCAATGTAGACTCTGCCCCTTAGAGTCAACATAGCTGCCAATTTTGTACTTGAATTCAGCAAAATGATCTATGCCTTCCATTCAGCCTTGTGAAACAGTCCTTTTTGTTGACTAATCTACAAATTGCCGTTAATTTTCCAAGTGGTAGTTATCATGAAATGAAAGTTTGTCTCCCAGCTTAGACATTCTTTTTGGTACAGAGCTACATAGGCTTCTTATTTTAGTGCCCTTTGTGAGCATTCGGACTTGTATAGAAAATCCGAACGAAGATATAGGAGCTTGTTTGAAGTGCATTGCCTGAAAAGCTAAAGAACAATCTTATTTTTCTTTTCTTTTTTTTTTAAAAAGAGCATAAAACACTAAGGTGAAAGCAAGAGGGACATGATACAGGGGCACCCTGTTTCATAACAACAAGAAACATGTAAAACCCACATGTTTTTTACAGACATTATTATGATAGTGTAACAAATGAACATGCAATGTCTTGGGTTTACGACAATAACTCAATTGGGATCTTGTTAGGTCTAAAAATTTCGCATTAATTGCCTGTTCCTTGGAGACAAGTCATTTTTGCCTTTTCATGAATAAAACTGAAGAGGGTCCATTTGAACCCTGACGCCCTTCGGTGGTCCATGGAAGATAAACTGAAATTTTGGGTGGTAATGGGAGCATGGCCACATCTCTCGCTGCTGGTAAATGCAGCCAAAGATGAATTCTTTCTTCATGTTTTGTTGGGCGGTAGGGGCGAATTTCTTGATGGCTAACCAAACCAGAAAACGAAAGTTATACCGATGAACATCAAGATGGCATGGGGTTAGGACAGTGGGTGCAAACAAGACATATTCGCTTGTTCAACGCATAAATAAATAATAAGCTTTTTAAGTTATTGTGAAGTTCGAGTGAGTTAAATTGGATAAGTTTGTGAGTTAAATAAAAAATTTTAATTTGGTGCTATGTATTTTTTATTTTTTTAAATCCAAATTTGAACATCAGAATTTGAAGTTATTGGTATGCAAAACATCACTCAAATTAGGAATTATTTTCTTTCTAACATAATCATGCACAACTATAACAAATTCAAACTTGAATGATGCATTGTTTATCAACAAAAGTCAATTTTGATAATTAAAAAACAAGTTTTATAAGATTAATCGAGCGATCTCAATTCTCAAATAATTTAATTATCCCCTATCAAAAAACGAAATTTGGTCAATAACTTTTTTTTCTCTCCATTTATACAAAGGATGCGACAATTTAAGACTAACAAGCCAAGCTGTGGTTAATTGAACATAACTCCAACAGCATATTTGGATTTAAACATTGGAAATAGGGATGAAAACTGTCGCCAATTATGCAGCATGAAGAATGGCTGTGGTTACAGTGAGGAAGTTTGTCTGTAAGGAAAAGTGTTGGTAAAAATAAGGTTGGCAGTTGGGTTTTATCCCAACTCTATTGGCTTATTAATAAATATAATCTATTTGCTGAGCGGAGTTGTTTCCTCATTCTCCAAACAAATTCTACCCCACTTGTTTAAGTTTGAACGCGTCGGCCGCCACTCAAACCTCTAGTTTTTCACCAGCATCACAATTTACAACTTGGATTGTTTTCTATTATTATTATTATTATTATTATTATGTTTTACATCTCCATGCTACATGTAAAAATCAACATCACAATTATAATTTACATGTAAAATTTTAAATCGATTTGATATATTTATCATATTAATTTAAATATTTTATATATATATTAATATTCTTGAACAGGTTGAATTTTTCCACATAAAATAATTAGTTAAAATTTTTAATTTACTCTAAATTTGACATATATTATCTATATAAATGAAATATGATTGTTTCCTTCCTTATATTTTAATATTTTAAATTTGCTGTTACGTATTTAAGCATGAAAAGCATTTGAAATATACATCTAGATGGGAAGATGGTCAAAGTTATCTTTTTCAACTTGTAGCTCTTTCAATTAACTTTTCAACGCATCTTGAATCACTTCAATCAAATTTGTGTAACTTAAATTGAGATCAATTTATTGAAGTGTCAGTAATTCGAAGAAGGTGCTACAAGTTAAATCGAGAATTTTGAATTTTTAATTAACTTTAAAACAAATTTGTTATTTTTATTGTAAGAGAAACTTTTAAATATATTAACATTTGTTTATCATCGACTTTATTGATAACAATTTATTAAATAAGGATAATTTGTTATCATCAAGTCAAATATATTTTAGTTGGGATAATATCAAGGTATTATTTGGTTAACTAATAATGAAATCTACTAAATAGAATTTATTTTAATCAAATAATCTAATTATATTTTATATTTAATTTTAAATAATATACAAAATATATTTTATAACTTAAATTTAACATTTAATTGTTCAGTGCTTAATTTTAACTATTTATTTTTAAGCACTTAATTTTTCTATTTATATCCCTCAATCTGTTATTTTTCCTAATCCTCCGACGGGTCTCCATCGAGACATTTTGCTCGTCTACTCCTTTCATCATCTCAACCGACGCCTTCAAACATTGGCTTGGATATCAATTGCAACAGGCTAAAATTTTAGTCTGACAAATCATACTGCTTTAATCAATTTTTTGTGTTCAAATTCGTCTAAGTCAGCCTAAAAATTATGACTATAATTAAGTGAA
Organism: Gossypium arboreum; assembly: GCF_025698485.1. Lineage (NCBI taxonomy): Eukaryota > Viridiplantae > Streptophyta > Magnoliopsida > Malvales > Malvaceae > Gossypium > Gossypium arboreum. The sequence continues at coordinate 110,283,422 of NC_069081.1, read as the reverse complement.
ACTGCTTAAGTTTATATATAAAATATTATCTTTATACCATGCTTTGTACTTTTGCATAACTTTGATTAAGGACTTTTCTTGGTTTATTTCTAACTCATCAAATCTTAATGTTTTTGGGTTTAGGATACAAAGTAATCAGATTGTTGGGAAAAATCAACTATTTATTATAAAAATCAATAATGAATTACTGAAATTATGTATGAGAAAAAGTTGACTTTTCTTAACAAAAATGAATATTTCACATGAAAGTTACAAAGGTGCCATGCAATATGCATATCTAACTTAATCTGGTTAGTTTATTTTTGAGAGATTGAGAGAGATGGATAGATTTATTCCAAGAAGATAAGCTCTTCTTATTAAATTGCAACACAGAACATCCAAATCGAGTTCTTGAATACACCCAAAATTTACAGAAATTGGAATCTCTCAAGCCACAAGTAACTTTTAAGTACAAAAGGCTCACCTATGTTACAATCTGCGTATCCAATTAGTATCCCAACACACAGGCAAATTAAAAACCAGGAAATCGCAAAGAAAAATGGAGTTTCATCGTTCATGTAGGAAGCGTAAGGACTTGTTTGATTACTCTTTTAAACCCTGCTATTTTCTGGTAAAGGCAACACACCATCGAAGAAATCACCAAAGTAGCCACGCGGTTCGTGTACTAACCTTGAAATGATGTCTCTAAGTGTGATCACTCCTTCCAAGTTCCCGTCCTCGTCCGTGACGTACACTCGTTGGATCTTCTCAGAGTCGAGCTTTTGAATCAACTCTTTGACTGTTTCATCCCTCTTGCAAGTTATCATGCCACTCAACATTGGCGACCTCTTCTCGTGTTTCTCCAAGTAGTTTCGAACCACTATTAGGAAGTTCTTGGCTGTGATTGATCTATGCATCAAAAGGACTTCAACTTAGAACACTTCGTAGACATTAGTATCTTATGTGATATAGAAGTATGGCATGATCCATTACGAACCTGTAGTCACGGTATATATCTGGTGCGGTTAAAAGGAACTGTACATCTCGAAGGCTTATGTTACCGATAGCTTTTTTCCCTCCGCATTCAATGACGGGTATGCCTCCGATTCTCTTTTTCCTCATTAGCTTAAAGGCCTGAAGCACTGGTTCATCTTCGTATACCTGAAGTATGGATAGCTATTTGTTAACATCTAGAATGAATAGGTTTACTTGAAGAAAAACCGGAGAAAAACGGTAGCAATGCAAAGATATAAGGACCGGAAGAACATGAAGAAATCAAGAAACCGAAGCCTTGATCATGCCATCATGCTCAGTTTTTACTTAATACTAAAGAACATACCGAGTACTGAACCAATACTTATGCTATAGGTAGATTCAGGTAGATGTTTTACGAGCTATTGGCTCAATGGCTCTAATATGTAAACAAAAATAATTGTCAGCATATGTTTTTCGAAACAAAATAGAGACGATGGGAAGAAACAGAAGAAGAAATTAGCACATCTAAACAATAATAAGGCTGGTCTGACCTCGTAAAATCCGACCGCACAAGGACGAACTACCGGACTTTGTCCAAAGGATGCTGATACAGAAACAAAATTTTCAGTAGTTAAGTTGCATAAAGCACCACAAAGGGCTGCATCCTAGAGAATTTCACTAAAGACTCGGTAATTAGAGCTTCATACAAGTAACACAAAGCTTGTAACTCGATGGTCATCAGGGATGGTGGGTTATAGCTAATAATTATTAACTGAAAATAATGATGTATCGTCAAGAGGGCACATTAGCCATTTGGACACTCAGGCCTCAAGCAAGCAATACTTGTACGAGTCGTGGCAATGGCCATGAAAAGCCTCAAATCAATAGAAAAAAGAACTTTACAGGTAACAGTCACTCACTGTGATAATGTGCTCAGGGGACATCGTGGGAAGACCGATCTCTGAAAGCTTCTTACTTCCCCAGCTTTCAAACCAGTGAAGTCCAGTGCATTCTGCTAACATGTGAATGACAGCTGACTGTGTTATGATGTTATCGATCTTTCCGTCGCCCAGATCAAGTACTGGAACGCTCTTCATTTTGTACTTAGAAAGAAGTAACAACATGGTCAAAAAGGTGTTTGATTTCTGCAAAGCAAGGAATGGTGCCCAGCGGAATGACCCCGAGATATCACGAACCTGGATGTTCTCACAAGTAAAACATGAATAGTAAGCACAACTAAGAAACAGACAGAATTCAAGATGACCATATAGGTTTTCTGATATAGAGATTAGAAGTACCACCTTGGTGTTCTTATAAAACTCGGAGGAAGTTAAAGCCTCAAAAAAGTCTCCAGAAGTAATTGAAGCATCTTCAGGGCCTAAAGCCCCGAGTCCTGCAGCAGAGACCATTCCATTAGCAGTTATAGCAAACTCGGCTCCATTCGGAGATGAAGGACTTCTAGGTGAAGATGGTTCCGACTGCAAACGAAAAAACCGAAAACTTTCAGGTTCCCAGATGAAAGGATAGCATTATAACTTTTGATTAATAGCCAACTTTTGGGTCACTTGTAACCTTTCATTTGTAACCTTTGAAACATTACAAAAATTTTGATAATGTTCCAACAATTATGACCCAAAATACTGCATTTTTCAACATAATCATAGGATTCATAGCTACATATTAAAAAATATAAGAAACAATGACAATTTTCATCACAAATCCATGGTGGATGAATGAGATGTTATGCAGTTACCATTAGCAATTGTCCTCTAAAATAAAATACTTATAGAGAAAAGAGTTCATCATATGTGGTTCCGTTTCCGACCTGTTGCAAAATCCATACAGCAATCCCTGCAAACTCTACAATGCCAATATATCTGTCCATCCATGTTGCATCCTCAGGCGCATCAACATCAACAACAGGCGCGCTAAGAATCTTGTTTTGAGCTAGTATTTGAACAGCCTCGGCCAGACTCGCATCCGATTTTATCTCAATCCCTAAAAAACAGAAACATTACAAAGATAATACCATCAATATTCTATACTAATAAGCTCCTCAATTAGCACCCTAAGAAAGAACTAGCCTCGACAATCCATGTAAGCATGTCTTATCTCATGTTTTTCCCCGAGCCAGCGGTGTAAAATAAACACAACACAAATGATCTCAGGAGTAAAAGATCATCTTGTGTTGATCAATTTTAAATATGTAAAAGCTTTTGTTTAGATAAAACAGAGGATTTATTGATATTTAATCCCTTTTTAAAGGCCAGTACTGAAAATATTCTCTTGATCGATTACCTAAAAACATATAATTAACCAACCAATATTCTTCATCTCTTTAGCTGAAATCCACCCACCAAAAAGAGAAAAGAAAACCAAAAATTCTGATCAACCCAAGCAATCAAAACGTGATCTTAAACAATCAGTAAAGATCAAAGGATCCATACGAAACCAACAACCTGATGAAGTAAAACAGTTAAGAGTAAAGCAAAATCCATTACCTTGAGGAGAAATAGGGAAAGCAGAAACAGGGATGCTCTCAAAACAAGCGTTGAGCTTTTCATTAGGACTAAGTTCTGGTTCCTGAACATCCCACAAATCCTCCACTTGCATCCCAAGCTTTGCTTCAGGACTCCTTGGACTGTCTTGTATGCTAGTTTGTCTCTCGAGTTGCACACTCGCCATAGCCATAGCCATATCTTCAACAAAAGCTCGAAAAAGGAAAACTTCACTCACTCAGACTCTCTCTTTCAGCGATTTCTATACGTAATTCGAAGTTCAACAAAGCTGACAACTTGGATCATTAACTAGTTCTGACATCAAAAAACATGGGACAAAGTGGGCTGCTTTCAACAAAATAATTCCAAAAGGGTACAAATAACAAACACCGTCCGATCATCCAGTTAACTTGTGTCTATGAGAAGACTGTCGGGACACGTGTACGGATGGTGATGTGGATGGGGTAAACATTTGGTCATTGAGAATGACAAAAAGGGAGTTTAGTCAAAGCTCAAAACTTGGATTTTTATTTTCTAGGAAATTTAAATGAAGATTGTATACACTAGAAATAAATGTATATAACTGTTGGTGGCTAATGCTTATCCTGGTTTGTCGAGCTTTTTTTTTCTAAATAAAAACAAAAGCTCATAAAAAAGGTGGCGGTCTTATCCTGCTTTAAATTAGCATGCAACTCTAATGTGCGCCGTTAGTGCTTTGCGCACCTGGTTTTTATTGAGAGACGACAAATTGTTACTGATTCGATGTGACTCCTTTAGCCACCCTTCCCCATCATTGCTTCACACGTGGTCTAATCCAACTCTGCAACTTGTAAATTCCTTTTTATTTTATTCATCTCCTTTATCAGGGAAACAAAAAGGAACATTTTTCTTGTTATATAATAAGTCAAGAAATTTGAGGATGAGTTTAATTCAAAATAAAAATCGTGCTATTCTGATTAAATTCAATTTTGTTTTTGGTATTAAAATACTTGAATCCAACTCTCACAGATAGAAGTGAAGTTCAAATAGGAAATGATAAACCGATCTCAATTTGATTACTTTCCCTTCACAATAATATCTTCCCAGTCAACGTCGATAGGATCAATTTTTGTAATTAATAATTAAAGAAAAGATAAGCAGGTAATCTTTCAAATCAGAATAACGTAGGCAATGCTTTTCTCTTCAACTAATAACAAAATTGCTGTGTCATCTTTACTTACTCTCCTCACATGACGATGCTTCTTGCCAAAAATATATTTGATACATGTCGTTTTAATCAGTTTAAACATACTCTTATTCAACAATCATTCCCGAATTCGAGTAGCATCAGCTTAGGCCCTAGAGTACAATAGAAAAGGAAAATGCCAAAAGAATCAAAAGCCAAGACAATTCTCCTTTTCTCAGATTTAATGAACTAATGATTAGTGAACTAAAAGGATACAATACTCCTGTTTGAACTACACCTAAAAGCAAACAAATCAGCTCACATTACAACTGCATAGTCCTTTTATAAGCATCGATCTCAAACGCTCGAAAGCGGAATAGCAAAGTAAATATTCTAGAGGGTTTAGTGAATCAAACTGGTGTTTGCTGATAGGGGTGGTGAACACCGTGGTGAATTCAGATAACTTGGTGGAAATTTTCATTCGATCCAAAGTGCTCAATGGGACAGTTCTTTGCTTGTGGCATTTGATGTTCCCCGAACCAATAAGCAATAATATGCAGGACAGGAGTTAGAAATTAGAAGCCTCGAGATTGGTATGAAAAAGTCAACAATTCAAAAGAGCCCTGCTCAAGTGCTTCCAAGAGAATCCCCTCCCATAGACTTGCGATTCAGGTAACGGATTACAGCATCTTCAATCCTAAATATTCCAGAAAATAGATAAACAAGAAAAGACTGTCAGACAATGTTTTCAATGAGGAAGCTGTTGCATTTTAATGGAGCTCCACGGGTAATTTGAACACCCTGTGGGAACCCAACAATTTTCAAGTAAAACCAAAGCAGCAGCATTGTTATCAACTAGGCTCTATAGATTATAGTGGGCATAGTGCTATCAAATTTTATTCAGAGAAGCCAAAAAGACGATGTAATTATTCATAGCAAGAAATTAACACCTGATGCCAACATAGTAAATGATATAGCCTGGGATTGCAGAATCCTAAGAATTTCTTCTAAAGATGTATTATCATTGTTGGTAATATATATAGATCAGTCAATGAAAGAACTAATCCATCCAGTTTTTCTTCTGTTCAGACGGACCAAATAATCAAATAGCAATATCAAGCTACATTAAACAGGTATTTGGACAGATTCCAATCATATACGGGAAAAAGAAATAAGACAGCAGCATAAACTTGTAATCTTAACATACTTATGTCAAACATGGACATCAGAATAAACATGATATGGAAAAAAGAAAACCGTAACAAGGTTTTACCATGGTTGGTTATAGAATTCTGATCGCCGCTCCTTTTCAGCATTATGGTTAGCTTCTCCAGCAAAAAGCTTCAAATCCTTGCCTTGAGAAGCTATCAAAGCATTAATAAACTCTGCAGGAGACTGGCTGAAACCAAGGAAGAAAGCTCGTCTCCGACAATGCTCGTGTATTTTCTTTATAGAAGTACAAATCACTTCATCACATGCATCAATATCTTTGTTCTTTTCCATGTCTGCCAAAAATGCAGACTTCTCCGTTTCTAATGGGTAAGGCACATCAACCAGGACATCGTAACAAGTGGATCCAACAGGACAGTTCCCTGAAAGCTTGATCCTATGCTCCAAATGTATAGGTGGTAGAGGAGTTAAATGCTGTGATATCTTTTGTGAAACCATAATGAATTTCATTTTTTCTTCCCCGAATACCTTCTGCAGCGGTGGATCGCATGAAAAGAAGGAATTGTCTTCATAATTCTGCAACTTCTTCGACTTCACATAATGCCAAATCGCAGCCAAGATTCTTGGGCGTGTATCTACTTCAATTCCCAAGACTTCTGCTAGAGCAGGAGAAAGTTTAAATCTTTCAGGCCGATGATTCATTTCCAGTCTTATTCTCACAGTTGATTCCTTGTCTCCTTTCCTCTTCAACTCAAAACCCTCATGAAGGGCAGGTGATCGAGCACTCTCCCACAATATCACATGGTTATCTGGATAGAGACTTGCATCCAAATATACTGTAATTTTCTTAAAGAAAGATGAGAATTTTGGGTATAATTTCTGCGCCTTTCCAGCCAGAACAGGGTCTTTCCCATCTTCCAAAACCCTACCAATAATCTTAAGTGACCATGATGGAGCCTCGGTACTCTTCTTGTCAGAATCTGTTTGTCCCTGATTGGCATAAGTATTGAAAACATATAGTCTAAGAGTCTTCTGCACACAGGGAGGATTTTTAATAGACTGTTGAATGTCGGTCTTCTTTCTCGATAAAGCAGCATCGACCTTAGCCTCAAATTCAAGCAACTGAGTATATAGAGCGCATTCTGGTAAGATTGCAGCCACCTTATCAGGTATTTGTCTCTCTGAGAGCTTCCGCTTTTTCCTAAGAGCAGCCGGGGTTAACTCCATTGTTTTAAACAGAGAAGCCATATTACTGTTAGATGAACCAGAATTTTTCGAAGGTGGCTTCTGAGAAGACCGCTTGACACCTCCTGAGCCAGGGGTGGAAACCAAAGGGGAATGGGTGGCTGTAGCATTACTATTACTACCGCTTTGTGACTGCACCTGAGCCGGGAATTGGGAATGAGCAGGAGGCTGAGCCTGCACATATTGTGCACGCGCAAGCACCTGTGCTTGAGGCTCAGACAATTGGAAGTGGCCCGGAAACTGAGGCCCACCTTGTGTCTGTGGTTGATTGTTCATGGGAATAGATTGCGATTTTGGCACCGTCCCGGGATTCCCAAACTGGGATGGAGCCCCAAAGCTCTTTGGTATGTTAGTGTTGTTCATCCTAAATCACCAACTTGAAACCAAAATATCCTTCAAAGCCTAAATCACACTTTTCTACCAAAAAGCAAACAACCCAACATGTAGCCAAACAAAGCCCTGAATTTGACAACAATAACACCAAGATAAGATGTTAAGCACCAAAAACTAAAAGCTTTCTTCCTTGGTATCTTAAAATTCAACACCCTAATCAGCTCAATCTCTCGGAAAAAAAAAACAAATAAAATCATGGGCATTAATCAGAAGCCCTAGTACTAATTCTCAACGTGGGACACACAAAAAAGGAAAAACAAACAAGGCAGTAAGTTTCCTATGATTTTAACTCAACAAAAGCTGCTAAAAAACTACAAATTTTCAAAAAAAAACATGATTATTAACAGAGAAAAGCAAAAAACTCTTACAATGCCCAAGAGGTGAGTAATTGGGGTCCGGTTTGGGTCTTCTTCGCTTCACTCTTTAGCTTCTTTGCTATGCTCTTTCTGTCGCAGATCGGTTAAAGGAGCGCCTGTTTTTCTCTCCCTTTTTTTTTTTTTTAAAAAAAAACGGAGCCAAACTCAAATCTGCTGTCTGACTCTGGCTTCATCCCTTTTGTCAGGACGTACCAATATTATTGGATGTGGCCAAATGAAAGGCCTCTTTTATTTAATTTTGAGGCCCCAAATAAAACTATAAAATGGGCTTAACGAAGGGGGAATGATTAAAGCCCAATGGCAAAACATACCTTAAAAACCCTTCACTTTGATATGCTAGTGCTAGAAAAGTAGATATGAGAAATTTAAAAACTGATATAAATATGTAAATTATTTTTAAAAATTATTAAATTATTAAATTTTGTCATACTCATTATTTGAGTGAAAGAAAATATTTTGAAATTTATACAATAATAAATATAAGTAGAGTGGTAACGAACTTATATTTTAGTACTATCGAACACGTGTTTAATCCTTAAATTTGTGATCTTTAATTGTTTTATTTAAAGATGGTATAAAAATATAAAAAAGAAAAAGATGTCATCAAAATAATATTAATTATAATTTAAAAGAAAAAATATTTCTATAATTTCATAATTAAACTGTTGACTCAATTAAAAATAATACCAACTCAATAAAATATTTAGATAATAATAAATATTGATATCAATTAACATTTTATATAAATATAGAATATCTTAAATGTTTTTCTTTAAGGTGGTGATCTTGGGTGATAATAGGAATGAAAAGCTATGGAACGATCAAAGACGTAAGAAATTAATATTCTGGAGCATATATGGATGTTTAGGTGAGTTGAGATTAAGAGGGGTGGAGATGGGAGATACCAAAATAACACCACAAATAATATTTTAATTACATCTTTAAATTATTGTTGTTATAGATTATTTTATTGATAAATTTATTAAAATTAATTTATTAAGTGAGATTTTAAAATTCATGTGGTATAGTTTAAAATATTTTTAAAAAATTTATGACAAAATTACATATTATAAAAGACTTTGTTTTGAAATTTTCAAAATTTCTACCCTCATATTTTCTTTTGAATTTTACTTTATTTTAAAGTTTAATGATAAATTTAGCCACTAATATTTACACATTTTGTCAAAATAGCCTTAATTGTATTTTTGAGCCTTTTGGCCATCAACCTTTAGTTTTTTTTTCAATAAGTTTTTTAACAAATTTAATGAATAAACTCAATGTTTCAATATTTGTTTTCTTTCAAAAGATTTCAATCTTTCATACATTTATTTAGTCGAAGTTTTTCAACCGAGTTAATTTTTTATATAATTATGCTTATTTTCTTTAAATTAAGAGTTATTTTTTAATTTAATGCATTATTTATTTATTTTATTATTTTTCATATGTAATTATCTTATTTAAGTTACCTAAGTAATAAATTATATCTCATTAAAAATATTATATTTTAATGGTATTTTAATTAAATCTGTCAAAAAAACAGAATAGCAGATTTAAAAAAAAAGAACAAGCTAATGGCCAAAAATGCTCAAAATACAATTAAAACCATTTTAAGAATACATGCAAATGTTAATGGCCAAATTAGTCATTAAACATATTTTAATTGCATATTTTTAATTATTTACTTTCAAAAGTTACATGATAACATTTAACTTTCTTTTCTTATATCATGTCATAAATTTTGAAATATCATTTAAGGATTAAAAATTAACAATTTTAATAATTAAAAGAATTAATTGATATAATATCAATAATTTAATATATAATTAAAATTTAGAATGAAGGATGTGAGAATGTCTTGCCATATTGAACTAAACAATAATAATTTTCAGACCATTCATTACTGACAGATTTGAAGAATAAGAATGTCTTCAAATATATACATATATAATTTTTGAACTAATTTTATTTCTAGAAAACTAGAAATAATTTATCATCATATATCACTAAGATAGATGAAATATTATTATCTCTTGATTTCCTTTTCTACCACACTTTTCTTTTCTAACAAAAATACTTAAATTATTAACTTCCCACTTTACTACTTCCTATTTCCCATTTCCTCCTATCCTTCTAGCCTCAATTCAAGGCAACCGGGATTCTCTTAAGTTTTCCTCAACCAAATCGTACTTGAATCAAGCTTTAACCTCTCGTATTAACAATATACAGTCTACCTACCTAAAATCGATCCAATTTTAGAAACTTAATCCCTCACAAACAAACAAATATCACAAACTAGATCTCTTTTTTTTTAAAAAAACCATCAGGTGTTTAATGCTCCAAATCCATGATAAACGATCCATTGTCCAACACAAGAATAACGACAACTTAAATTAAGTTCTAGCAAAACAAAAAACATGAAAATCTCAAACATAACTTTGAAGGCCTCTCCAAGAAACTCCTATTGCAGGCATCCCAGATAGCAAATTCTGGAAGAAGAGAAAAAAAAAAAAAAACTATAAGTAATAAGGTCAGATGAAAGTTCCAAATGTAATATACAAAAATTTGTTCCATATATCTGTCCTTCAAGCACAAAAGTATTGAATGAAACAAAAACGAAATCGATTTCAGAATCTGAAATACTTACATATTTTGTTGAATGCAACAATGTCACAACTCTGAACATACTCATTGATCGGTTCAGCCGTCAGATGTTCCTCGATGAGAGTGTCAACTGACACCAAATCATCCACAATGGTCATCATAATTTGCAATTTCTTAATTCCATAACCAACGGGCACAAGCTTAGCTGCAACATGAAAAGAAATCCTAAGTCAGATGAAATACACTTCTAACCAATTCAATTTCAAAAAGCTAAAAATAAATTTCTGGCCCATCTTTCAGAATCTAACATTAGATGGATAAAATCGCATACAATATAAACAATATTAGTTTAACCACTCACATGCTCCCCAAAGCAGTCCTTCCATCTGAACACTTCTTACTGCTTCTTCGAGTTTCTTCATGTCAGTCTCATCGTCCCATGGTTTAATATCCAACAAGACAGAGGACTTGCCAGCTGAGACCAAAGAATAAAATCCCAAGTTAAAACAGTCAACTTAGAACCAAAAAAAAAAGTTTACAAGCATTAGTCTTTTTGTTAAAGGACTCACATTCTTTCTTCTTGCCAGAGGCCTTAACAGCAGCTGCACGTTCTTCAGCTGCCTTCTTTTCCTCCTCAGTCTCTTCACCGAACAGATCTACATCATCGTCGTCGTCTTCCTCAGCAGCTGCAGCCTGCATTGCACAATATATTCAAGCAACTTATGAATCGGCAAATAACCAAATCACTTGTTTTACTAAATTAGAACATATAAGCACCCAGATTAACTTGCCTTGCAATCTGCAGCTGGAGGAGTGGCAACAGCCTCGGCGGGAGCAAATCCCTCTACAGTCACACCACAGCCTTCTTCAGAAACACCTCTAAATCAAACATTACATTTCTATTAACCATCCAAATCCCACCTATTAAACTTATAATTACGCATAAGAGTAATGGAAAAAAGAACTCACGAGATTCTCAAAAGGGCATCAATGTGTTTGTACCATCGAGAAACATTGACGTAGCTAGATGATGGGGCACCAGATAGAGCTGCGTAGACGGTAATATCATCCTTTGAAGCTTGGTATCTACAAAAACAAACATATAAACAAAAATCCTAAGCCAAACAAGATAGAACCTAACAGCTATAGAACATTTCATTAAAGTATGGTTTTTGAAAAATTACCCAGAGATGTAACTGCGTGTAAGGAGATACTCATCCAGCTTCTTCAAGCCAGCAGCAGAACCCAGATCGTTGAATGTGACAGCCATTTCTTGTTTCTGAAATTAAAATGAAATCAGATTATGAACTACTGTTTATGAAAACTATAGCCAAAACAAACAAGAGAAACAAAAGATGAGTTAATAAAGGATTCGATACACAACATCGTGAAAATAAGCAATCAAGAATGGATCCACCAATAGCCAATCTAAAACAACAATTAAGATAGTTCTACAAATCAAACAGATGATTTCGGCTTCGGACCTATCAACAACACGATCAAACCACTACGCTAAAGAAAACAAACCACAACAAAGCGAACAACACAGATGAACTAAAGAACTTGAGAAACTGCCATGAATATGGCGCGAACCAATGACCATAATGAACCAAAACGGTTCCAAGAGTGAATGGAGATCTAGAACTTACCGGATATTTAACAGAGAAACTGCGGCTCTGCTACTTCGTTGGGAGGTCTAGGGTTTTCAATAAAAACTGAGCGAAACTCAAATATGCTGACTCTGGCTTCAGGACGTGCCAATATTATTGGATGTGGTCAAATAAAGGGCTCTTTCATTTAATTTGATGCCCCAATAAAATTATAAAATGGGCTTGGAAATGATTAAAACCCAATGCCAAAACATACTCTTAAAAACCCTTGACTTCAATATGCTACAAAAGTAGATATGATAATTTTAAAATAAACAAATATTAAAAACCGATATAATACACGATCGTTGGATGTAAGAAAACCTTACATCGGATTTTGCCCTTACCGTCATTTGTGTTATATGATTATGATTACCGGTTAATGGTGCACCAACAAGGTCGTTGAAAAGAAATTCAGAGATGAAAATTTGGAAGAATAAAAAATAGTATAACTTTTATTTTGATCGATGTGTTAGGTAAAAGCTCAGTGATAAATATAGAAAATCCGATTAGAGATGAATTATATAATTTGAAGGATTAAAATATAATTTTATAATTATAGAAATATATAATTTTATAAAAATTTAATGAATTAAATGACAAATATATCATTTTAGGAATCAAGATTAGGAATGATATCGGTTCGATTCGATTAAGTTTTAGAGATTTTTGAACTATTCATCATAATTTTATTCTATTCTCGATCTTTTAAATTAATTTTTGTTTGAATTTTTAAATTTATTTTTTAAAATAAGTTTATTTTATGGCTTTGGAATATTATTTGACAAAATTTTAAAGTATTCTTCACAAATATTTCAAAAAAGCAAGAATTTTAAATTATTTTTACTATTTTAAATATACAATATTTTTATATGTTAAAATTTAAAATTATTTATTAAATTAAAAATAAAATTTAGCCGGGATTCAAGTAATCACGATTTTTAAATTTATATTTCATAACTCATCCAAATACTTTATTCGGGTTGATTTTTGGATTTTTTATTTTTCTTGCTCAGCCTAGCCAAGGCCACTGCTTGCTCCTTTGCCATTGTCCTTGGGCAAACTACTCTAGTAGTACCTAAATATTGGTAAGGTTTCAACCATTAATAACTAACAGAAAGATTATGTGATAGCTTTTAAATTTAACATAATAACAACTTTAACTTTCATTATTTATATATTGTGTCAAATTAATCTTAATTCTAAAAGATTAACCATCAATATTTACATATTGTGTAATATGATATTTTATAATTTTGCTTTTTCTTTGTGACCATTTCACCTAAAAAGCTGAAAATATATATTTATTAGCTAATTTTGATTAAAAATATAAAAATAAAAATAAAACACCCAAAAATTAACCCTTAATGTTAGAAAAGAAAAGCAAAACTGAAAAATATACTAAATTACACCGTGTATATATTGAAGGTTAATTGATTTTGAGAATCAATACTAAATTAACATAACGTATAAATTGTAGAGTTAAAGTTATTATTATGTCAATTTTAAAAGATGTCATTGAGGGGACCTATATTCCATAATTTGGGGGTTCAAATCCCATAAAAGACAAGACGCTCATGTTATCTCATGTATGATCAAGGCGTCCCCTTTCATGAATTGTACGCGACTCTTCATGGAGGGAGGCAAAATGCACTCTCTAAGGACAATACTTTCTATTGTTGAGAGATCAATTCGGGGTCCCCGAAGACTTCTTCCAGAATTGATTCTCCTATTAACAAATAATTTATTTATAGTTTGTATTATGTGTTTTTCAGTTTGAAATTCGACTTTATGTTTATAAAGGTGAAAATGGATCTTATTTCTCGATTTTGAAAAATAAATGAAAACAATCCCAGTAAAAAATAAGTAAGACTTGATATACCAAGAACAATCACCTATTTATAATTGTGTTTAAGGACATAATTATTAAAGATTTTAAATAATAATATTTAAATTGTTTGATCATTAAAATATTGATATGCAGGTTTTTCAATAATATTTTATTAATTAAATTTGTTATAATCATAATTACAGAAATTATCTGTTATTGTTTTTTTTAATTTAAAGAATTCAAAATTATTTTATCAAATAAATTTAAAAGGTTTTACTTTATAAAAAATACATTTAATTGGTAACAATAAAAAAGATTTTAAATATTACCAATTTTGTTTTATTTTTAATCTATAAATTGCGAAGTTGTGCTTATCATTTAATCTTTTAAGTAGACTTAAATCAACTTTAACCTCTCCTTTCCAAACAATTAAATTAACTTTAATCTAAATTAACATATCTCTTTTCAAACGTAAAATTTACTCTCGTTTTCTTAATTTTTTTAACAAACTTCACTCTTTTTTTTAATAAAAACATTTTAAATTAAAAAAATCTTACATGTCATTTAAAACACTTTATGAGTAAATGAAAAATTATATTTAAAATTTTATAAAAATAAAGATGCACCACTTATCATAATATAGACTTATGTACCTTGATATATATATATACTAGTTTTTATTCCATGTGATATACGGATTGCTCCTATATTTTATAAATAATAACAATCAAAATTATTTGATAATCACAATCACAAAATAATTTCTTTAAATTCATGTAAATTATTTAAAATTTGATAAGGTATTTCTTATTTAGTTATTTAAAACATTTTATTAGAAAAATTATTAACAATATTTTGAGCTTTAAAAACTTGTAAAATTATTTTAAAAATAGTATTCTAACTTTCTGAAAATTTTAAAATGCACAAAAATTTTGATATTTTATTTTAATTTATTTTAATTTTTTGAGCGTTAAATATAAAATATTTAGCTTTTTATCTCATGCGATGCGATGCACGAGTTACTAACATGTTTTATAAATTTGTTATTATTTAAATTACAATTAAAATATATTTAATAATCACATTTACACAAAATTTGCTTTAAACTCATGTAAATTATTTAATTTTTGATAAGGTATTTTTTTATTTAGTTGTTTAAAACTTTTTATTAGAAAATTGTTAACAATATTTTGAACTTTAAAACTTATTTTAAAAATAATATTTTAAATTTCTAAAACTTTTAAAATGCATGAAAATTGTTTTTATATTGTATTTAAGAATGTTTTTATTTTTATTTTTGAGAGTTAAATATAAAATCATTTAATAAATTTTAAAATTAGATTTTATATTTTAAAAGTTTTAAAAATGTATAGAGAAACTTTATTTTAAATTATTTTTAAAAGATTTAATTTTAAAATTATTGATAAGGTGTTATTTAAATTTTAATTAAAAATATTTTTAAACATTTTAAATTTAAAAATATTATATGTTTACATATATTTTTAAAAAGTAAGTAAACATGGATAAATTTTAAAATTTAGAGTTCAAAAACATGCTTGATGGTGAGTTTAGTTAAATCAAATATTTATATAATTGAATAACAATCCTAAATCAATCTTTAGTTGAATGTGCAAAATCAAAATCATGAATTCATATAACATTTAAATTTAAACTTATCCATTTTTGTTTTAAAATTATTTAGAATTTTTTTATATTTTTGTTTGGATAATAATGGTCCATGTAAATAAATTTAATTTTGGAATGTGAATATCCGTTTTATGTGGTAAAAGATAAAAAAAACCCTCTATTTATTCAAATTAATATATCTCATTTAATGGTTAATTAATTTTAATATTTTAGTATATATTTATTGAGATAATTTATGGGGATTTTTACTATAATAATAAGAAAAAAACTAAAATAAGATGACCTTAAAATTATGTATGAAAATAGGCCATTGCAAGTGATGGAGGGTGGTGCATAGGCGGCACTACCCTCAAATCCAAACACTTTCTGACAGTTGCAGGTTAAAAAAAAAAAAGAATAGGATGAAAAATAATAATAAAATAAGGGTAGATGGTACTCCACAGGCGGCACCGGTCATTGCTCTGCACCGACGGGACTGCTCACTGCCTTTTCTTTTGTTTTATTATGTGTTTTGGGACCTTAAAATGGTCCCCAATTTCTTTGTGTGCGTGAGTGAAGAAGAAGAAAGGGGGAAGGAGAAGAGAAAGAGAGAGAAGAAGAAGAAGAAGGGGGAGGAGGCGGCATTGGTGAGGGAAGAAAAATGAGAAAGAAAAAGAGAATGAGAAGAAGAAGAAGAGGGAGGGAAGGAAAAAAAGGTAATATTTTTTTAATGAAATAATTTTAATTGTTAATTTAAGGAAATAAATTATTTATATTAATTGTTAATATTATTATTGTTGATTGATTTTGATTTAATTTTTAAATTTAATTTTTGTAAGGTATATTTTGGTTAAAAGAGATATTAAGGTATGTTTGTATTTATTTTATTTTTATATATATTCATAATTTATTTTTAATTTTTATTGAAGTAAAAATCCTATCTATGTTATGTACAAAAATATTTTATTATTATTTTATTTAATTTATTTGGTAAGTGTGTTTTAGGTTAATTAGATATATTTTTATTAATTTTATTTGGCATGTTATATTTTGATTGTTTTTTTTATGTGATGAGGTTTTTTACAAAATAGTATAAAAATATTAAAAGAATAGCTTAATAGTATATTTTAAAAATATATTTTAAAAATCCGAAAATAAAATAAAAAAAGGCCAAAATCAAGTTTTTACTAAATTAATATAAATATATTAAAATAATACATATGAAACATTATGTACTAAAATAATATAAAAATAAAATAGAAAAAATAGTATATTTTGAAAATAAAATCCGAAAATAAAATAAAAACAAACTGCCAAAATCGGGGTTTTTACTAAATTAATATAAAAAAATTAAAATAATACATTTGAAACATTATGTACTAAAATAATATAAAAATAAAATATGAAAATAGTATATTTTAAAAATAAAATCCGAAAATAAAATAAAAAACAAACGGCAAAATCGAGTTTTTACTAAATTAGTAAAAAATATAAAATAATACATTTGAAATATTATGTACTAAAATAATATAAAAAATAAAATACGAAAATAATATATTTTAAAAATAAAATAAATATCAAAATATATTGAACTACATGCGGGTATCTTATATATATTATAATTTAAACCAAAATATTTTACTTATTATCATTTTAAAATAATAATAAAAATATTTGTATTTGAATTGGGTATATTTATTTTTTAATGTAGTATGGCAAAAAATATCTTTGTCGGAAAAACTGTTTGGTTTTTTTGTAATTAAAAGTAATATATAAAATTTAGTTATTTTGACAAATATTTAAAATCCATCAAACATTGAAATTAATAACCGCAATTTATTTTGAAATTGCGGTATATAGCAACTTCATTGATTAAGAAAGATCCTCGCATAGTGACACGAGTTAATAAAGCGGCAATATATTGTTATTTGTTACTCACGGGTTCCATTAAAAAGATTTATGTAATTCTGAAATAAATTATGTTATTATAACTTTTTACGCAATTTAACATTGTCGGGAATCGTCTGCGTATTAAGGGCCGAGTGAATGGTTTAGGATATTCCGGATGCACGATCGATTGTACTTGGAGCTATTTGGATTGGTCAATGACATTGATCCGGACGTTTGATTTGCGATACGATTTAATATTCGCATTGGTCGAGCGTTGGCGCCCAGAGACCCACACTTTTCATTTGCCGTGTGGGGAGTGCACTGTCACTCTGGAGGATGTTGCACTGCAACTTGGGCTCCCAATCGAGGGAGTCCGTGAATGAGCGTAAGTGCGATAGCTGAGCCGGCTGCACTTTGTTATAGCCTCCTAGGAGCCTCGCCCGACAATGATGAGTCCAATTTATCGAATTTGAAATTTTTATAGTTGAAAACAAATTTTGAGCATTTACCAGATAATGCCACTGAAGAAGAGTTGATGTCGCACTTCGGCGTACATTATGTATATTATAGGGGTGTATTGATGCCGTCACGAACAACAACAGGTTCATCTCATGTATTTACCTCTATTAAGCGATTTGCATAATATTCGTCAGTATATTTGGGGCTCCGCGATTACGCTATGTTGTATCGTGAGCTTTGTCGCCTCATGCTGTAGACATAGGCAGATGCCTTATATTGTTACAGTCATGGGCTCTTTATCGGATGCCATTCTTGGCATCGGTTAGTCACCAGCCATACGTATATCCACTAGTTAACGGGTGATAAAATTTAACTTGTTATTAATTGATAGTTTCTTTATAATGATACTATTCTAACGATACTATATTTATTTGAAATTTGTTTTCGTAGATGGACTATTTATTCGAGTATTAGGAGGTCGTACACTGTCCCGATATATCGTTTGTTGATTGAGCAACATGCCAAAGAAGGGGTAAGCTATTCCAATATTCGCGACATGTAATTACTTTATATATCTTACTCAAATTGTGTGAAATTTTAACCATGGTATTAATGGTGCAGTTTATTTGAATGCCATATCGTAGACCAGAAATTGTGGCCGTTATACCGTCTTCTGCCTACATTCATTCTCAATTGTGGTGCACTAACGCGCCAATTATCAGTTTCAATGTAGTCGAGTGGTACCATGGGGATCGAGTACTACAACAGTTTGGTTGCATCCAATATATCCCAGATCCGCCAAAGGAGGTGGGGAAGGTTCACGGCATCAACAAGTAAGGGAAACATGAAATGCATTGGGAGGTTGTGCACCGGAGATATATTACGGTGTGGGATAATCGGATGGGTTGAAGACCTCAGATGGATATGTCTTCCGATTTGCAACTGTCGCCAGAGTACATACAATAGTACTTTAGTATGGGAAAGCCATATTTACTTGGTGCCCAGTCGACTGTAGTCCCCCCGTACGTGTAGCGACCTGGGGCATACGAGCTAGTGGCTGATATAGAGCCCGGTCCACAGCCAGATCTCGAGCCCGAGTGAGAGGTGGAGCCCAAGGCATAGCCTGAGGCCGAGTCCGAGCAATCGTATTCACATTCGGCTGATACTTCTTATTATCCGGATTTGCCAGACAACGACTATTTCCCGAGCTAGTCAGGGGGCGGATACCATTATGGGTTTGATATCTTTGGGTCGTCTCCATCGCAGCACAGCACTTCTCTCGGCCTGTATCCCCCTTAGTACAGCACTAGCCTCGGCCCATATCCACTGCAGCACTCCACACCTCCTGGGATGTAACCGCTGCAGCATGGCACTCCTCTCGGCTTAAGTTCATCAATGCCATTCGAGCCACATGATTTTTCTTCTATGTATCAGACACCCTCACCTGCGACTGAAGAGGATGTTGGTTATCGCGATCACCCACAACGTGAACGTCGACCTCCGAATAGGTATACCCCTAGGACCACACCATCTAACCATCAACTTTATGGGTTTATTGGGTTTTGATATTAAAAAGTTTGTATTTCTTTCTACATATTTAATTAGATTAATTGGAACTTTGAAAATTGTAACAAAATTTGACCATAACGTAAATTAGATTAATTTGGACATTTTGAACATTAAAACACTAAAACTTAACAAACTTAGTCTTGTAATATAAATTAAATACATTACAACATTAATCTAATTGGAACAAACTTTGCAATATAATTTTTTTATATAAATTAAATACATTACAACATAAGCTCAATTCCTACCCGATCGTAATGATTGTCCAATATGATAGTTTCGCTGCGGGCATTTACTCCGATTATGACCAGCTAACCTGCATAATCCACAACGCTTACCATCGAATTTCTCCCCAATGTCCATCTCATTACGAATTCTGGATGATTGAGGACGACCTCTCGGATTCTTGCGTAGCTCTTTGTCTGGGACAAGCTCTAAAGTCGTCGGAGGCACCTCCCACGTAGACATGTCAGGCAGGACGGGGAACTCATTTTCCCAGACACGTAACGTGCGCTCGAGTGTGTACACATCATCGACAAATTGTTCAACATTAAGGTTCACCTTAGCACACGCTGCCACGATATGCACACATGGATAATGAAGTGTTTGGAACCTCCTGCAATCACACCGTCTGTTACGAAGATCAACTCCATAGGACCTAGGTGGTATACCGGGTTGACGACTGATGGTCTCTATAACACGAAATGTTTCATGGCGTTGTGAATATATCTCTACATTCATCGACCTCGCCATCCGATGGTTTGCAACCATTGCATCCCTGACATCTTCGATAAACACGTGTCCCGCCTCTATCTGGTTGACTTGTTACTGACCCATTCTTGGCATCAAGGTTGCCAACCTGTAAAATTTAGCCAAAAAGATAGATGAAATCGAAAGATGTCGTGTTTTCAACAACACAGCGTTGACCCACTCCACTAAGTTTGTGGTCATTTGACCATAACGAAAGCTCTCATCAAAACTTTGAGCCTATTGCCACGGCTCCATAGTACCCAACCACTGTTGGAAAGATGTGTTCGTTTGACCCTCCATATCACTCTCAAGTCGAGCCATTTTTTAGCGAAAAATATGTGGCTTCAGCTCATGCGCTGAAGCATTAAAACATATGTTGAAAAGATAAGGTAATTACTTTCCCATTTTCACAACTTGTCTCTTCCAGTCTGTATTCTTATAATCTCAATGAAAGTTAGTCGCGATGTGCTAGATACAGTAAACAGATCTCCATGATACATCGAAACGCCTAATGGCGGCAATTAATCCTTTGCCTCTATCGGAGATGATACAAATATTATCGTTGCTAATAACATACCTCTACAAGTTAGTAAGGAAGAATTCCCACGATTCCATGTTTTCCTTATCTACGATGGCAAATGCTATCGGGAGCACGTTCCTGTTGCCGTCTTGAACAACCACAAGAAGTAAGATCTGTGTATATTTTTCATATAGCCAAGTCTCATCTACTTACACAAACGGTTTGTAGTGAGGAAATGTGCGCACACATGGATCAAACGTCCAGAACATCCGATGGAAAATTCTTTTTCCTGGCTGTAATTGGTCATCTGGGCCATAATAAGGTCGTGTCTGTAACTCAATGATAGTCCCCCGTACGTACTCCCGCATAAGGCTATCCATCATTGTAACTCGTTATATGATGCATCGAAATCCCCATACAATTGCTCCATTGTCATTTGTTTAACTATCCACGCCTTTCGATATGATACTCGATACTGAAACTGTCCTGCATTTCAGCAATCAGTATCCAAACTTTAATGGTCGGCATGTCCTTCACCATTGGCATGATAAACGTACAGATAGTTTTGGAATCAAGTTTTCTATGGTCTTCAGTCATACGTATTGATGTGCATGTGTGAGGCCCAACAAATTTGCGTATCTCCCACATCTGCGATTTTTGAATAAATGCAACTTATACACGCCAATTACAGCCTTCCACCGACTTCCAACACTCTCCAATATATAATGTCGGTTTAGACACAACAACTTTGTAATCCACTGATATATTCATGCTATACCGCTTAATAGCAAATACACACTCTTCTTTGCTTTTGAATCTCTGGCCTACCAATAACTCCTCATGCTCAGAATTTACGAATTCACCGGTGAGCGGAAGTATTCGAGGTACTCAGGAACTCGACTTCATGCACCGCGTCGGGGTCTATGAGTGACATGTGTGGCCCAGGGTTATTGTGTATCACAATACGTCGCACCTGGTTCCCCACTGAAGACGCGTTAATGTTTTCATCGTCATTCACATATTCATCGTCAATATCATCGGGGACATCGTCCACATCGGGATCACTATCACTATTGACCTCTTCATCACAAGAATCACTATTATTGTATCCATCATCACCAACCACATCAATATCAGAAGTAATATTAAAATCGATATCGATCCCACGTATAATCAATTCTCTATCAACGTACGATATTGGAGCCACTATGCACGGTTTTTCAGTTGCATGTTCTTCACCATATGCAGTGAGATATTCATTCTCCTCCATACCGGCTAACTCAGCAAATAAGTAAATCGGTGAATTTTTGTCACTCCCATCCCGCAGTAAAGAGCTATTATTATCTCCACGTCTTCGTCGTTTACAAGTTCCATTTCGGTGAATTTGATAGGATCTGTCGAAACTGGAAACTTGTAGAAAAGTTTTGAGATCCTTCTCCCACAACGTCTAATAATTTTTGCATTAATTCTTCCCTTCATATCATCCAACGAGACATTTCTATTAAATCTCATTGCTATTTGTTGCTGACATTCAAATATGCATCCAACGGTTGTTGTTAAGATGATTCCATCGAAATAAACGCATACGAAAAACTGATTATCCATCTTCAATACTCAATCTGTTAAAAAAATAAACAAAATTTCTTAAAATAATTTCGAACAATAAATAAATTACTTAAATACAAAATTAATTAATCAATATGCAATTTTTTTCATTCATAAGCCCATACTTTTTCAGTTCTCATTTTGTTCATGAACAACATTTATCTTTACATTTAACCACTTATATTCAATTTTACATTTTCTTCCATCTCCGATCCCGTATCTTCATCTGGGAAATTCTCTACAATCCAATTTAAAAATTCTTGATTCTCTTCATATTCATCTTTTACAATCCAATTTGGAAATTCCTCGGGATCTTCTGCCTCTTCAATCTTTATAACTGGTATTGAATATACAAGTTCTCTTGGTAACAACTAATTTATCCATCCATGGTTTGTCAAACACATTTTGCTTCCCAATTAACTTTCGTAAACCTATACTTTGTCTCGCTATTTTCCTTGCCTCATAAGATATTATAAACTTCGCAAAGTTTATAACTAGGTTCCAATAGGTTCGTGGTACCGATGTCTTCCAAAGTTCGTCTAAAATGATTTGATGCTCCTGTTCTATTAATGTCCCTCTAAAGGTTATGTATTGCACTTTATTGTTTTTAATCATTTCATGACGCATCCACAACACTTTTTGCATCTTTCGATTTACGGTAATAAAGAGTTGAACAATGTTTTCTTCTAGTTTCATTATGTAATCTTGCACTTCTCTCATCATCTTATCAACTTTCTCCCTTTGTGCTAAACTTATTATCTCGTCAGGCAATACCAAATATGTTGCCCTTTTAACAATATGTATAACAAAAATATTTTTAGTTGTTATCACTAATTAACAATTACTTTATAATAGTTTTACTAACATAAAACTTTCAAATATATTTAAAAATTTTAAAACATAAAATTTACAATAAACACATAATTAATCTAAACACAAAACTTACTAACATTTCACAATAAACAAAATAAATTTTAAAACAAAACATAAAAGTAACACTAAACAAACTATATAATACTAACAAAATAATTTTTCTTATCATAATCTATTTTATTTAAAAATAACAACAAAAAATTACTTTTTCTTTTCTTTCTTCTTCTCCTTTCTTTCTATCTTCTTCTTCTGTAAATTTTTTTTTCCAATCTGGTAGAGTTGAATGGAGGGGACAGGGTGAATATGTACTAAAGGGGGTCAAAGTTGTGAGAAAGGCACCACTGGTGCCGCCTATGGGGTACCCTCAACTAATATTTTATTATTATTTTTTTTGACCTCTTTTTTTTTTTTAACCTGCAACTGTCAGAAAATGTTTAGATTTAAGTGTGGTGCCTCCTATGCACCACCCTCTATCATTTGCAATAGCCTATTTTCGTACATAATTTTAAGGGCATCCTATTTTGTTTTTTTTTTTTCATATTATTATAGTAAAAATCTCTAATTTATGGAATATGAAATAAAATTATTTAGATAATTGATTATATTTAAAAATAAATAAGTTTAATAAGTGAAAGTCTATGTGTCAATACTATAGATATAGCGTGTGTCAATAATTTAGGCAATCATATCAGTTGAGACCTTATATCTTGCAATATAGTATATTAGTTTTTTTTATCCCATGCTCGTATATTCTATAGAATTGTTATTTATTAGAAAATATTACTTTAAGCTTGTATAAGTTATTTAAATTGTAATAAAATATTTTTATTTAATATTTTAAAACATTTTATTAGAAAAATAATAAACTATATTTTTAACTTTAAAACAAAATAAACATAAATTTTATAAAAAATTAATTATCATTGTTTTGTAAAATTATGGGTCTGTCATTTGCATACTATAATTATTGTTTTGAAGATAAAACTGAAAACAAAAGAAATAACATGATATTTTTATAATTTTGAAAAAAAAGTGTTCGTACACGAGTTTTAAATTAAAATAATAATAAATTTACCTCAAATTTATATTTATTATTATATTTATCTCGTAATTAAAATTGAAAATTTAAATTTTATTATGATAATATTTTAAAGTTAAGTTTTAGAGGTAAAAGGGTAAAAATTATATATATTGCATTAAAAATATATACATTTGTAAAAGGGAAAATGACACAATATAAATGATATCTATAAAGCTGTAGTCAATAAATTTATACAATATTTTTGCAATGAATTTGATTTTCTTTTAATTTTTCAAACATTATTGTAAAGAACATATAGTTTATACATTATTATCGTTTGTCAATGCTCTTTACGGTAGATGAAAATGGTCCATCAATCCTACAGCGTCAAATATATATGATTATGTGTTGGGTTTTATAGATTAAAATACTTCAAAACTACATTTATGTCATATTTTAAAGTAAAATTTTAAATGTTTTCAATATAAAAATTTATATAAATGTAGCCCATATTTTAAAATTAAAACATTAAATTTTAGAGTAAACTATCAAAATAGTCACTTTTGTTTATTTCAAGTTACATTTTAATCATTTATGTCTAAAATGTTACGTTTTAGTCACTTGTATTATCCTATTGCAACGTTTTAGTCACTTACGTTATCCTGTTGTAACATTTTAGTCATTAGATCATTAATTGCAGTTAATAATGTAACAGTAAGCTGATGTGGTACATTAAATTATCATTTCAAACGGAAATTTTAGGTTAAATTCAACAATTGGTCCCTATATTTTTCATTTTGAGCAATTTAATTTTTTTATGTTCTTTTAACTTTCCTCTTCTTCTTTTTTTTTTCCATTTTATTCTGCTTCTCCCTCTATTTTTCTCCCTTTTTTTATTTCTTTTAATGTAGTTTTTCTATGTTTTCCTTTTGTTAAAACTAGTCCACAAGCTTGTTTCAATCAAAAATAAATAAATTGTTCAAAAAAAAGTATAGGGACTACTTTTAACAAATAAAAACATATAAAACTATGTTAAAATAAATGGAGAATGGAGGAAAACAAAGGGATAATCAAAAGAGAATGAAAAATAAAGGGAAAAAAAGCAAAGTTAAAAAAAATATAAAAGAGAAAAAATTAAATTGCTCAAAAAAATATGGGGACCAATTATATAAATTAACCTAAATTTTTTATCTGAAATGATGATTTAACGTGCCACGTCAGCTTACCGTTACACTATTAACGATTCAGTGACTAAAATGTTACAACGTATTAACGTAAGTGACTAAAATGTAACATTTCAAACATAAATGACTAAAATGTAACCTGAGCTAAACAAAAGTAACTATTTTGATAGTTTACTCTAAATTTTATTAAAAAATAGATGATGATTTTTTTAAAATTAGTTTGTAGATGTATTTTAAGAGGAAACCTAATAATATTTTTGCTTTTTGGGTACATAATAATTTTTTGCTTTAATTTCTATAATCCAAGAAAAGTATTTTATGTGCAGTAAAAAAAAAAAAATTGTACTTTTCAAAGAAAAAAAGTATGTATTTTACTACATTTAAATCTAGAACCCACAAATTTTTTTTCTTTCGAAATTCCTTTAAATTTGGTTTTAAGAAACATAAATCCAAAATTTGAATAAAGAAACAAACTTGTAAGTCAATTTAAATGTTGAAACACAATGAAAATGAGTATTCTAGCCTTCATTTTACATTATTTTTTTCGTTGGCTAAAGATAATTCTTTTTTTTTTTTTTAATATTTCAAAAGATTCAAGCTGTTTCTTTCCTTTCGGCTAAAAGTAAAATCATTGAAGGCATTAATCAGTACTTTATATGATAATTATCTTTTATAACCCCAATATTTCATACAATATAGGAAATCAACTCAGGATCTTTTCCTACTGCTTGGATATACAAAGTTTTTTCTGATCATATCATAAATTCTGATATTTATTATAGAGAAATCTAGAAATTCCTTTGTTAGCTTAACAATGTTATCCTATTCGAAGTATGGCCTCCTCCAAATGTCACTGTTCCATGGGATACTTAGCCAGTTCAACATAAATCTTATCATAAAGAATATTATGAGAATATTCCAGATCCATCAGAATGGTCTCAAGACTATCTTTTGTATTGCAGTCAAATCAATCTTAACAAGATAAGGATTCAAGATGAACAAGAAGATAAGTTTTAAGACGAAGATATGTATAAAGATGATCATAGTGAAAGTTCTCTGGACAGTGCACAATTTCCTCATTCCAATGCCAACAGCTAAAGCACTCTGGAGAATCTTTACTTTTGCTTTTACTTTATGTGTCACGAGTATGTACTAATATGAATCTTTACTGTTACTTGTGTTCTTTACTTTTGGTTTTGCTTTTATGATTGTGTACCACTTTGCACTATTAGTATTTGCACTGTAATTATTTTGGTCGTTTCTCATCTCCTTCATTTATAAAAGGAGATGTTTTCTATCTTGTAGGATCATCGAGTTTCCTATCTAATAAAATATCAGTGTGTTCTATCTATGGCTTTTTAAAATTCTCTCGCTTTCTCTCTAAATTTCCTTCTAGACAAGAATGAGCTAATGAGTTAACTATGAGTTAAAATAAAGTATGCTCTGTGCTTGCTATATACATATAGATCCTACACATCAGAAATATTAAAACTCTGATCAAATATGTCAATATTGTTGAGGATTGCGAAAGTTTTTTGAATTAAGCACTTGTAGCTAAAAAACTATATCTGTTTGAATGGCCAGGAGGGATAAGCAATAAACAATATTATTGGTTTGGCTTCTTAGTGGGTCTTGCTAGGAACGACGGGAGATGAATCTTGGGCTATAATTTTAGTGTTGGTAGTTGTTGTATGGAGCAACCGGAATTCTAAGCTATTTATGATGTAACAAAATGCTTTGGAATAAAAGCTTTGGTGGAGTGATGGTTAAAAGTGATCGTTTTGGGGGAACGTGGGTTTGTAACGGTTTCTTATAGATTACTACTAATAGAGTTTTGGTAAGATGGATTCAAATGTTCCGTAACGGGTAAACAATTGTTTATTTTCGATATATTTTCAAAGAATTGCATGCGGAAATGAGTAGCTACTGCCATGGCAAGTTTATCTGAAAACAACCAAATGGACCTTCACCAATTTTTACAATCTCCAACAATCGAAGTGAGTAGTGGATTTCATAGGGAAGCGTATTGATGCTGATAGAATGAGGATTAGCAATTTGTAATCTGTCTTGGTACCAAAGAAAATAATTTTTTGAAGTTTGTGGTGTACTTCCATGGTGTGTGTAGGGGTTTATTTATAGTGTTAAAAAAAAAGTTCAGTGAAAAATTAAACTTATAAAATTTGATTTTTTAAAACTTATCAGGTATATTTAAAACTTTTTTATTGAAATAACTTATCCGTATAATAAATTAGGCTAAAAATAAATCATGTTATATTAATATTTTAAAGATTTACTAATATCTATTTTATCAATATAAATTTTTAGTATTTTATAAATTGTTATCCATAAATATTATAAAATTTTCTTCAAATAAATAAAATAATATTTTTAACTAAATAAAATTATAAAAACTAAACGAACAATAAATTAATAGAAAACTATGTTTCATTTCTATATTATTTGAAAAGTAAATAAAATTAAAAAAAAGTAAAAGTAAATAAAAGTAGATCCAAAAACGAGGAACTGATGTTCCAAGAAAATTTGAAAACATTATATTAAAATTGAAATAAAATCTTTGTAGGATTTAAAATTTTAAAAATAAATTGGAATATACATATTTTTTCATAAAATATAAAAGAAAATTTCTAAAAAAATTCCTCTGCTATTATGGAACTTAAATTTGGAAAAATTTCTCTCCAAAGACTCTATAAGGCCATACATTACCATAAATCGATTGCACCTTTAAAATCAATAATTTTATTTTAAAATTTAAAATTATAATCATGAACAATTTTATTTAAAAAATTATAATACCTAAAGTTTAATTTATCCTTTCTTTCAAAAAAAATTCTTTAAATAATAATTTTGAAGATAATATAAATAAATGTTTTGACAAAATTAAAATTGAACCAGTAGATAATTTTAACTTTAAAAACGTAATTCTTAAAAATATAATAATTTATTTTTAAAAATATTTTTGAATAGCATTTACCAATTAAATTTTATCATTTTGATAAAAATATTAATAAAATGAAATAATAAATATTAAACAGAAAATGTAGATATCTCACTCGTCGCAAATATAATGTATGCATATATCATATATGATGCATTATATAATATGATATAAATAAATGATGTGTTATATTCAAATGCAAAAGAGCAAAATATAAGCCAAACTTATCAAACAATGCTGACCGGTTAACAGAGACAAGACGTGGAAAGAAAACTCAGAAAACCAGAAAGTCATGGTTTCCACGAGACGAAGTGGATCTCTTTCCGGTAACAATAGCAAGAGATCTTCCTCTTCAGAGGACAAGCCTCCGTCTCCAAAACGGAAAAAAGTATCACAATAAAACGCATAAGAAGACTCTGTTTTTGGGTTTTGCGTGTGGCGGATTTGAGTGATTAGATATTGACTTCTTGGCGGGATTTTTTTCTTATAGGTGGAAAATGTGGAGAAACCGTTGTCGGAGGCGGAACTTTCTAAAGAAATGTGCACGTCTCCCGCTGTGCATCCCGACGATTGTGGGTACGGAGAGGCTCCGATAGACGATGACGTGAACGCCGGGAAGGGCGAGGCTTCTTCGGCCGCTGTCGCCGTTGCAGTACCTATCGCTGATGGTTAGTTCTTGTTTTCAGCTATTTCCCAGTGGCATATATATTTACATATATTATTATTTGAGTTTAATTTCAGTTAATTTGGATTTGCATTTGAGTTTTTGGATGCGTTCTTTCACTTCTTACTTCTTGATTCTTGAATTTACAAGGATCGTTTGAGTGATTTTAATTCTTGAAGCGATCTTTTTTGGCTTTTTCTTTTCAATTCATGAGTCTCATTTTGACTGAAATTGGATTTGGTTGTTTTAAACGTTCTGCGCCAATTGCTTTAGACAAGGGGAGGAGTTCATTCTCTACATGGACTATTGGCCAGAAACAGAATCCAAATCCTGAGACTTCTACACCTTGGTGCAGGCTTTTATCACAGTCGGCGCTGGTTAGTTCAAACATTTCTTTAAGAAAAATACTATCTTCTGTAGTAGTTAGTCTTTGTTTAATTGATAGTTGACATATAAAACCTTCTCTCTCATGTTATCTTTTCGATCATATGCTTATCTGTATATTTAAGCATTTTGTGTTTGTTAAATTTTAGATTTATGAACGAGTGGCGGTCTTTCTGAGTTTTGACTTAAATCAAAATTCTAATAATATTTGTAATGAGTTGAGCATTTGTGTGAACTGCAGAATCCTAATGTTCCCATTTGCACATCAAATTTCACAATTGGATTGAGTAAACACTGCAATTTCCAATTAAAGAACCAGACCATTAGTGCAACTCTTTGCAAGATAAAACACGCCAAGGTATCACTTCCATTTTACAGTTAATATGTTGCTTTTGTTGGATTGTTACAAAATTATGAATGCTTCTGCAACGAGGAATTTGACACTTGAATCATGTGATCCTGAACTCTCTCTCTCTCTAGA
This sequence comes from Gossypium arboreum, assembly GCF_025698485.1. Classification (NCBI taxonomy): domain Eukaryota; kingdom Viridiplantae; phylum Streptophyta; class Magnoliopsida; order Malvales; family Malvaceae; genus Gossypium; species Gossypium arboreum. The sequence continues at coordinate 110,253,557 of NC_069081.1, read as the reverse complement.
TGCTTTAGCTCTTTGGATTTAGGGTTCTGTTTGCTTTCTTCCTATTTTTTTCAATGCTTTGTTTGGGAAGCCTTTGTTTTTATATATATATTTTTGGAGATAAACTCCTTAATATGTAATTGCAGTATAAGTACTCATAATTTGTCAACATGATCAGCAAGAAGGAAGTGGAGTAGCCATTCTAGAAAGTACTGGGAGCAAGGGGTCAGTGCAAATAAATGGGACAGTGGTGAAGAAAAATACCAGTTGTGTGCTGAACTCAGGTGATGAGGTGGTTTTTAGTTTGCTGGGGAATCATGCTTATGTATCCTTTTCTTGGGTTTGAGGGCAATTCATTAAAGTCCATCTTTTGCTTGTTGAGTGCTATTATAGTGCTTTAAGTTACTCAGTTACTCTAGTGGTGACGCTTTATGTGTCTATGCTTGTTGTGTTATCTCCTTAATTTAATTTCACTTGATCTAGATATTTCAGCAGCTCATGACTGAGGTTGCAGTTAAGGGTTCAGAGGTCCAGAATTCCATATGAAAGTTTCTGCAACTAGAGAGGTCAGGAGATCTGTCAGCTGTTACTGAGGCTACCATTTTGGCATCACTTTCAAGCGGGAGACCAGATTTATCCAACTTGAAATTTCCTTCTCAAGGCAGCAGTAAGATCTGGAACATCCTGGAGGTGCCTACTCAATCTGTTGTTCATGATACCACTGATGTTGATCTTGATTGCTTGGAAGGAAATTCAACTGCTAACAGAGGGATCGATAAAGCTTCAGAGGTTGGAGCAATTCTTCATGGAAGCAAACTAGAAATTTCATTGATAACTTCCCATATTATTTAAGGTATGGTCTAACTTCATTCATAGCTGTCTTTTTCTTTTTTTTCTTAAAGAAATATTTGAATGTAACTGATCTTTTGTATCTTCATCCCCCTCTCCCGCCCATGGAGGTAAAATTAAGAACATACCTGATAAAATCATTGCTTGTGTGCAATGATAATATTGAGTGTTTAATGGGATTATTTGTTAAGGTTTCTGCAAGAAAATTTTACTAGCAGAAATGTTTTGACAGCCATTTCTTAGCTTTATGTTGTTAAATTCTTTTCTTTTCTTGAATCCGAGTGAAGAGGTTTTGAAAAACAATTTTAGATGTAGGTTATTTTGCAACTCACCTTTTCGAATATGCACAGGGACCTACCAGTTCTGCTTATAAACATAACACTGTCTTTCCATTTATGATTTCCTGGTTGCCTGTGCTTTCTGTTATAGCAGAAGAAAGGCAATTGGAAATAAAATTTGTTTATTTTTGGACTGGACCGAAGCCGCGAAAGCACGTATTTCTTATTGATGCTGATCTAGTTATTTTATGAAAGCTTATTTTCAGTGGAAAGTCCTTTTTCTAGCCACGAAGGAAACTGGGTTTAATATTTCTATAGTAGGAGTATGTAGAGTGTGTAGCCACTTGAATGTATGTTAGATAAGGGTTTTTATGGACTATACATTCTGAAATGTGCACTCCCAGCTTCAGCTTATGCTAATAGAATGTTGGGAGAATAGAATGAAGGGAAAAGAAGCAAATTAATTGGGAATAAGCATATGTAAGAAAATTCAAAAGAAATGGTTAATTTGGGAGTGGATGAAAGAGAGAAGTATTTTGATGCTCTTTCCTTCAGAATGCTAGAGTCAACAGACGCTAAATTATTTACTGAATCATGATTTGGTATGTATCTAGAAAAGGAACTCTGTTAGCGAGCATGAGATACTGTGGGGATTGAAAGGATGAGAAATAAGTACATATAAAGCACTTTGATGACTTTTCTTTAATAGATCTGTGACCATGTAGGTATATGACGATAGAATAGCTGATGGTTCTGGCACATCGTGTTTAAATTAACCTGAGATTAGCAGTTATTCAAAATTTTCCCATTGTAGGTTTGGTCAAATAGATGTTGGATGTGTCCCAGTAAATTTTCTATCTTTATGCATACCTGTTCATATGATAATTGAGCGATTAAAGCTTATGCTATTTATTCTTCTATGCATTCTCAATGTTCTTTTTCCTGAAATAAATGGAAGTGATCAGAATATTTTGGTTATTTATATAATAGCGTGTCATTACTCATTAAGTTGTAATTTTTATCTTTCCGGTGAAAATAAAAAAAATGTGCTGATAGCAGCTTCAATTATACACCTCAAGCACAAAGAGCATGTGAAGTATACTTCAGATCTAGCCACTGTGAACCCTCGGATTTTACTCTCTGGTCCTGCAGGTTTGTTAGTATATTGTTATTTTTCTGTCAAGCAACCTATTCTTGTATCAATAGCATTAAACTGCAAATTGAGCTTTTCCTTTCAAATTTATATGCAGGGTCTGAGATATATCAGGAGATGCTGACAAAGGCACTTGCTAATTATTTTGAGGCCAAATTACTCATTTTTGACAGCCATTCTTTTTTGGGTGTAAGAGATCATTACTTTTATGAGCTATTTGATTGTTGACACTACTGCATTCTTGTGGCTTTCATTATCCAATTTTCATTGTTAGCAATTTATTATTTCCCCAGTCAAAGATAATAAAGGCTCATAAGTTGGTGAATTATCAATTATAAATATGTTCTAGGGTTTGTCTTCAAAGGAAGCTGAGCTTCTTAAGGATGGAACCAATGCAGAAAAATTCTGCAGCTGCACCCAACAGAGTCCTGGATGTACTGTCTTGACCAACAGTTTGACTTCATCTGTTGAAGCAGAAACTTCTAGCCCTCTGGCTGCCCCTTGTGGGCCAGAATCACAGCCAAAGGCAGAAACTGATACCATGCCCTCCTCATCTCGGACGTCTAAGAATCTAATGTTTAAGATAGGTAGTTACATTTTCTTGAAAGACCTTGCAGAGTAGGTGTCTGTGTCATTCACATCTCAAAAGTTTTATTTTTATTATTATTTGGATTCACTTTTCAGACTGTGTCCTAACATTGAAAATGCAGGTGACAGTTAAATTTGTGAATTCAACTTCAGGCAGTCTCTATCCAGCAGCATTTCCATCTCAGTACAGCAGCCTCTCTCTACTCTTTTTTCAAAAGGTGGCTTGAATTCCACATATCATATCTTCCAATTTAAGATTCCAAAATTAATTAGTTATGGAACTTTTTTACTATATTATGTGCTTTCAAATGTCTTTGTGGTCTCTGCAACCTATTGTCAATGTAATCATTTGATGAGAATTAATGAATAGCTATGAATTTTTTTGAAAGCCTGTTTCAGTGATAGTTTGCAACTTTAAATGCCCTTCTAATGTTCTCTCTTTTACTGCTGAAAACAAAAATGCCCTTCCACTTGATCTGAACGCACCGAATACAGCCAGTTTTCATAGTTGCACGACTTGCATCCTATTTCTCACATGTTGTTTCCATTTTCCTTTTGTGATTTTTGTTTTCTAGCACTATGCTTTAATTTATTCTTTATCAATTCAATAAATAGAGGTCCACCTTATGGGGTTCAAGGGAAGGTCGTCTTACGCTTTGCGGACAATCCTTTCTCAAAAGTAGGTGTAAGGTTTGATAAACCTATACCTGATGGTATTGACCTTGGAAATATTTGCGAGGGAGACCGCGGGTTTTTCTGCAATGGTAATTTTATATATAGCTTTCAATGTTTTGTGTCCATGTTTCTTAACATTTGATTATTAAAGCTGTCTCTTTCTTGCTCCTAGTTTCTGATCTTCGTTTGGAGACTACAAGCACTGAGGATTTAGATAGATTAAAACATTATCTGAGGTAACATTCATTATCCTCGAATAAGTGTACAATTCCTGTCTGGCTGTATGGTTTGTTTCCATTTTTGGTTTCTTATCAACTTAATCTGGCTTTTTGACAGGTTGTATACAGTGAGAGTAGGACTTCTTTTATTTTGTTTATGAAAGATGCTGAGAAGTCTCTTGTGGGAAATACAGACACTTATTCCACATTTAAGAGCAGACTTGCAAAGCTTCCTGATAATGTCATTGTAATTAGTTCACACACTCATTCTGACAATCATAAGGACAAGGTAAGTTTGTTTTGGTTTTGTTAACTTTCCAAAGTTCTTGTGCTCTTTCTTTTGATACGTTGACATAAATGAGTTCAACTTGTTTTGGGACTGAAAAAGATAAATTAAAGTAGCACAAAATCAATAACCGAGAGAATCAGAATTAAAAATTGGATAAAGCTGAGAATTTTGGTGGCAGATTGATTCAAATACTGTTAATGACAAGAAGTGTCCTTCTCCAGATAGCAGTAGGCATTAAATATCATAATTTTTTAGTTTGGGGGCAATCTTCTATCATAAGTCATCAGAAAGATTTGTGATCAAGAGTATGTTTTGGGGTCTAGAGTAATATGGCTGTCCTATTTAAATGTTAGATTCCAGGAGTACCTTACCCTTTCAAAATCTAACCCTGCAGTCACATCCTGGTGGTTTGCTTTTCACAAAATTTGGTGGCAGTCAAACTTCTCTCCTTGACTTGGCATTTCTGGTAATGATTCTATCTTTTGAAAAGATTATCTTTCTCTCTCTCTCTGTCTCCCTCCCTAGTGGAGGCTGCCCAAGTTATTATCCTGTGGATGGTTATAATATTTTATTTACTATTGTAACCAATGGTGACTGTGGGTGCTTTTCAATGAAGGGTGGAAAGCTGTTTGCATATTGATACTTAGTCGTTTCATCCTTTCCAAGCTTCTTGATTAGTTTGTAATAAAAAATGTTGCATCATAATGGTCAGTTGAATATTGTTTGGAATTCTCTTATGAGAACTGAATTGAGGGCACATAATAGTTCTTACTTCGGTCATCTTTGGATTCAATTTGTTATAACTGAGAATGTTCAGCTTTGTTTTTAGTTGAGTTATTTCATTTGTATGCTACTTTCAGTAATTTTCTAATGATGCTTGAGCTGCTGTTCATATAATAAGAAAATTTGGGTTTCCTGTTTTGACCATAAGCTTCCATTTCCCTTGCAAATATACATTTCCTCCCCCACACACAAAGCAGTTGTGCATGCATGCACGTTATGTCTTTTATAGGCTGTTGCATAGGCTATTCTTGATTTCAAGAGGGGTGATATTTGTTCTCTTTTTGATCTTTTTCAGGATAGTTTTGGTAGGTTGCATGACAGGGGGAAGGAAGTTTCGAAGTTGACAAAATTTTTGACTAAGCTTTTTCCCAATAAAGTGACCATTCACATGCCACAGGTTCAGATGGTGCATCACAAATAATAGATTGTGTTTGTTGTATTGTCTGTATGTGTGTTTAAACGGAATATATTATTGAAGCTTATGTACTACTACAGGATGAAGCTCTGCTTGCATCTTGGAAGCACCAATTGGATCAGGATGCTGAAACTCTTAAAATGAAGGGGAATCTGAATCTCCTACAAACTGTTAGTATATCTTTTTCTTTCTTGGTCTTTAAATGCTGAAGATTGGTTTAAGTTGCTTTTATCATCTATTTGGAGCTTTAACATTCAGAGCAACATTTAGTTCTTTGGATATCCTTGTGGAGTTTTGATACTTTTATATATTACTATGAAGGATATTACAATTGCATGGGAGAACTTCTGTGGCTAGTCACATAGATATTAAATCCACTAGGTTGATTGCTTGGTATGGCGTACTGTACTTGTACTTTGGAGTGTATAGTGGAATAAATTTACTCTGTTTTGAAGATTAGGATTTCGAATGACAGGTATGCTTTCTCCAACTTCTGTATGAAACTTACTGTTGTTCCAGGGATGACTAGTTATATTGCTCCAATATGTAATTCTGGGTCAGGTAAGTACATACATCAAATCATTACCAAGATCTAACTTGTTGAGCGAGTATTTTCCAAGAGGGTTTGTTGGTTTCTGTTTAAGGTCTTTTTACATGTAAGGTTCCTTATAAAGTCTTTGCCTACAATGGTCATTGCTTTATATGTTCTTTTCACTGATAGGAACTTGTTGAAATTCAGGTGATTCTTCCTTCTCTTTTTCTGGTGTTTTAGGTGGAAAAACAACAGCACAAAGATTTTATGGCTCCTGAAAGTAACTTAGCCAGTGATTTATAGTATCTTTATGCATTGAGGATATACTTGGCTTTATGTTAGATGGGTTCTAAGAATTCAGCTAATGTAGTAATGGAGATTTGGCACATGTGAAAATGAAGTTTCATGAGAGTTCACTTGGAGATTAGAACTGTGAGTGGCATTAGATTATTAATGTTTTCGCCCTTTGGGAATTCGTCCTTTAGGTAATCAAGTTTATAATGTCTTTGCCTGCCTCCTCACCTCCTCTGGCCCTTTCAGCATTGAGCCCCCTAACAAATTAGAGTTTGTGATTACTCATTTATTACCAGGATGAGGTTTAAATTAGTCCTGAACATGCTATGTTAATTGACTCCAAGCTTGAGCTTATTGAATGTTTGACAACTCTCTTGACATGCTATGTTTTAAACGCGGCATTTTGTAAATGATACTACTGTTATACTTTCCATTGTGTAGGTTTTGGGTTGAAGTGGGATGGACTGTGAAGGGTTTGAAACTTTGCGCATCAAGGATCAGACCCTTACAAATGAAAGCAAGTTATCTTTTGGCATATCATCATCTCCATAATATCAGATAAATTTTCCCCATAAATTTGTATTTTGGAATCTGTTGCAGGTGCTGAGAAAGTAGTTGGATGGGCTCCGAGTCACCATCTCATACTGAACCCTGAAGCTGGTTCCAGGTTGAGGCTTGTTTTGTCTTGTGAAAGGTACCTGATAGTTAATTTTGTCAATTTGGTTCAACTGCTTTAGCTACACAATTTTCAGATGGGAAGCAAATAATTATAATGCAATTTCTATTCTGGCAGCATCCAGTACAGTGCTGGAATCTTACAGGCTATCCAGAATGAATCTAAAAGCTTGAAAAAGTCACTTAAGGTCCTTGCCGTACTTTTGAGCAAAATGAGTTGCACTATCAAGTTTCATTTTTGTATCCTGATTCCCGAAGTTTGTGCATGCTTTCATGAGTCTGTCCACTAATCTTCATTGTGGTTGGTTTGCTGATCTCAGGATGTTGTAACAGAAAATGAATTTGAGAAAAGGCTTTTAGCTGATGTCATTCCACCCAGTGATATTGGAGCTCTTGAAAACGTGAAGGATACATTAAAGGAGTTGGTTATGCTTCCTTTGCAGAGGCCTGAACTCTTTTGCAAGGGACAACTAACCAAGGTTATTTAGCATATAGCAATGGGCTGTTTCTTTTAAAATATTGCTACTCAATTTTGTTGGTTTGCAATATTTTTTGTTTCTATAAGTTGTAATCCTTCTATTCAATCTGAGTTGCCACTTTTTGGTACTATGGATTTGTTTTATTCTCTTTGTTTTCTAGGAATTCTCGTCCTTAACTTTTATGTTAATAGCCTTGCAAGGGCATACTCTTATTTGGACCTCCTGGAACTGGGAAGACTATGCTGGCAAAGGCTGTGGCTACTGAAGCTGGTGCAAACTTCATTAATATATCAATGCCAGGCATAACATCAAAGGCCAATTCTGCTGTTCCCTTTCAACTGATTTGGCTTTGCTATGGTATCATATCTTTAAAATATCTATTCTTTTGCAGTGGTTTGGTGAGGGTGAGAAATATGTGAAAGCTGTTTTTTCCCTAGCCAGTAAAATTGCTCGAAGTGTTGTATTTGTTGATTAGGTTAGTTATCTATGATCCTCAATTTGTATTTTCAATTTACTTCAGTTTCATTGTACTTATCCTTCATCTTTGATGTGACTTACAGGTTGATAGCATGTTGGGCCAGAGGGAAAATCCAGGGGAGCATGAAGCAATGCGGAAGATGAGAAATGAATTTATGGTGAACTGGGGAGCATGAAGCAATGAGAAGATGAGAAATGAATTTATGGTGAACTGGGATGGTCTGCGTACAAAAGACACTGAACGGGTTCTTGTACTTGCAGCCACAAATAGGCTTTTCGACCTTGATGAGGCTGTCATTAGAGGGCTGCCATGGAGGTAAAGTATCACTTTGGCTTCTTTTGGAGGAAAAAGAAATGAAAAGATACAACTTACGCCCATTTCCTTTTCTATTTTCTTTTGAAATATTGAACTTTCTTGACATTCTTGTACACAACAATTGTCAGAATTTATAAGAAAAGCTATTTTGTTCTTCTCCCCTCTTTTGCTTCACTTTTTCAAAGATTACCATTGTAATATTTCGTTGATATGCCAAATATATCCTTTAGATGCAGTCTAATTCTTGCACATATACCATGTGTGCATGTATCACCAGCTTACTCCAGTTTAACTTATTGGTACGTTGAGACCGTCTACTAACGGTTTCTAATTTGGCAGATTGATGGTAAATTTGCTAGATGCTGCAAATAGAGCAAAAATACTAAAGGTTATTCTTGCAAAGGAGGAATTGGCTCCTGATGTTGATTTTGATGCTGTTGCAAGTATGACAGAAGGATAATCCGGGAGTGATCTTAAGGTTATGTTGACTAGTCTTTTCTAACATCCAATGAATATTTTCTTGTACCTTTTAGCTGACTGCTTTTTTACTTTGTTATATTGCAGAATCTATGCGTGACTGCTGCACACCGTCCAATTAAGGAGGTTCTGGAAAAGGAGAAAAAGGTTGGTATTGCGATCAATGGCCACTGTTTACTATTTTTTTCTTATGGAAGGATTTTGGCCTTTTTTTCTCTATGTAATGGTGTTGACTTCATGAAGTTAGGATTAATGGCCATAGCTAGATGGAATGAATTGTTTTAGTAGTCAGGATAGCCATTGTGATTTTTAGTGTTGAATTGAACATGTTATGCGGGGTAGATTAGGGGTGTAACCGAGATTAGACGAGTCCAGTTGTAAGAAGTTCATGCTTGAGCTTGACTCAAAATTTGAGGTTTGGCTTGAACTTTATCCAAATAAAGATCAAATGGTTGAACTCTTTCAATTATATTCATTTATCTGGTAAAAAATGAGTTCAATTTCATGCTTGACTGCAAACTTGATTGTTGCTTGAGCTCTGAGGTCAACTTCAAGTTCAGCTGCAAATTAAAATACCTTTAATACTACTTAAAAGTTAAAAAAAGCTTGAGTTGAGCATTGAGATACTAAAATTTGGCTCACCCAATTTCTATGGTGACCAAACGGAATTTGAGAGTTTTTTTCGACTCAAACGTGAATGGCTTACGAACTCAGGGTCTTGTGTACGAATGTTAGATGTGACCTTTCCTAGTGTATCGATGAAACTGATTTCTAAGGTTACAATTCTGAATCACTAACTTTCAACCAGCATGCAAAAGTTGACTGCTTAGATTTTTGTTTTCATTTTGATTTACTGAAATAGTAAATAAAATGTATAGTTCTAGGGAATCTACATCGTCAGAAAGGGGAAACAAGGTATTGAAAGGATCATCTTACTATTTTAATATTTTGTACATTGATGGCAGGAACGAGCTGCTGCTCTTGCAGAGAGCAAATCTCCTTCGTCTTTATGCAGGAGTGCTGATATACGCCCTCTAAACATGGTGGACTTCATATTTGCTCACCAGCAGGTAATTGGAAAACAAATATTATTGTAGTGTTTTTCCCTCCTAAGAAAGAGATCATTAACCAAACCACTTTAACAGGTATGTGCAAGTGTATCATCCGAGTCCGTAAACATGACCGAGCTGCTTCAATGGAATGAGCTATACGGCGAGGGTGGCTCAAGAAGAAAAAAGGCTCTCAGCTACTTCATGTGAAAGCTTCTTTGTACAAATGGTTCGTTTCTAGGCTTTTTCTTCTAAAATCCTGTATGCAAGTAATTTTACTAAGGTGTGGCCTGTTGGAGAGTGTTCACTGGGAAAGCTATTTTGTTTGTAAAATCAAAGTATAGGTTTCTAACTCCGTTCTTGCTTCTCGGGTTAGTTTGGGGATGGGTTACATTTTAAGGTAGCGAAACCTCCCTGGTCTTGTTTTCTTCTCCATCGCCGTGATGTTGGCACGAACAGCATGTCTATTCATTAATTTTTTGTGTCTAAGTTATTTAACCACCCGTAGAAGGAAAGAGAGGATGCTGTGAATATATAGTGATTCTTTTACGTGTTTGTTGGAATTCCTGATCAATAAGAAATGTTAGCAGATTTTGTTTAGTTTCTTAAGCATTGCCCTTCGCGGAAACCTGTTGGTCCTGTTAATGAAACACTTTTTTGCATGTTTGGAAAAAATAAATTGTTGGACCCAGCGATCTGATTGACTTGTTCTGTCCTAAATTTATATAAATATATATTATTTTAAAATGGAAGTATCATAGAAAAAAAGTAGTCAATGATACTTAAACAGGAAGTAAAAAATAAGTTAATGATATTTAAATAATTTAGTATAATTATGTAGAATATAAATTTTAAATGTTTTTAAATAATTAACATAAGTTATCTGTAAAATTTAATTTAAATATATGAAATATGGCAATCATATACTTCACCTTCATATCATAATTTGGAAGCGTTGATGTAATTTTATGTCCTCGTAAATGGTTATACGATTAGTTATTTGTGACTACATCGTAAGTTCATTAGAGATATTATTAGTATCGTAATCATAATTACTAGTAAAATGCACAAGCAAACAAACCTATCCTGTGAAGGCTTATAAAAATGATCAACAAATTGTGTAGTTTGGTGGAAACTGGAAATCTATACATTTGAAATAAAATTAAAAAATGATATTCAGGTATTTTCACTTATAAAGCATCAGATCTCTCAACTTTTCTTTTTGGTGGAAAAGCAATTACAATGAGTTGCTTTTGATTGTAAACGGTCACCGGCTTCCTTTCATGAATGAGATTGGGTGAGAAACATGGAATTGGTCGTATTGACATGGTTGAAAACCGGCTTGTTGGCATGAAAAGTCGTGGAGTCTACCAAACTCCCTCCCGGTGGTGCAATCCTATTCAACGCTGTTCGTGAGCTAGTCTGTAACCATTCAAGTTAAAGATTCACTTGCATTCAAAGTATGCTGAGCTAGTTTATGCAGGAAGGTGGTTTGATCCACATCACGAATCAACGAGAAGATTAGATCACCACCACCGGCTCCGTAACTCTGAAATTATACAAAGGGCCAGTTTCTGTAGCTAGTCGGACCAGTAGCCATAGCTTGTCCAGGGAGGAAATCTCCTCCTTTGAGAGTGGATATATATATATATATATATTCAAGTTGTGATGCTGCTGGGTTTATTAGGATCTTAGGTTCAGCAGCTAAAAAATTGGATTCAATTGATAAAAAACCGATTACAATATCATAATTTTAATGAAATTATCACATGGAAAGAACTATATATATGTATATACACACAGTGGTTGAACCAACCTATTGTTAAGCATGGGCAATATTTGGTTGGAGATGTGCCGCATGTTGCAAATTCCAAAGGATGTCATCGAAAGTTGGGCGGCTCCACAATTCTGGACAAATGCAGTTATTTGTTAAGCTAATCACCACTGTTATTGATTCTTCTGAACACGTCGCTAACACTACTGGGTCCATCAACCTTACACGCCCTTCCTGCTTGCTTAATGATGCCTGTTCAAATTTATTCCAACTATAATAATCTCACTGAAGTTTCAATAAAAGATAGCAAATAACTAGGGTATACTATACTTGTATCTTAATAAATCCAGAGAAAACGTCACACAGTAACAATTCATAGTTTAAAGTCACACCGTACCAATTCATCTCGTAGAGTCGCCTCTGTTTTAGCAGGTACGGAAGGACCAAGCATTGATTCCAGCAAGATGAGACCAAAGCTATAAACATCATCATCTAATCTTGTCATTTGCCTGAACATTTTGTCCACATAGTAAACATCTCAGCTTAAAACTGCTAATATACATATCTCACCTAAAAAATAAGATTAGATTTGATCGCCTCAACATTAAACAATGATCACATCAAAAGAAAGTAGTTCTTACCATGATTTAGGTTCCTGTCCTTTTGTCTGAAAATCAAGAATATGAATGTAAGTTTGCAATCAATTGAAACCAAGGATCAGCAAATCGGACTACTTACAGGTGTAAAACCAAATATTTTGATTTGAGATTCAAAGCCCGATTGAGTTTCACTTTAAAGTTTGAACTTCACCCGAGCTCGTTCAATTAGACTTGATGAAACTTGTTTAGTTTGATTACTTAAAACATAAAATCAAATTTGATTTTTTTTTGTAAATCGATTGTTTACGCCCTACCCTTACCCCATAGTTGCCCGTTTCTTCGGAGATAATTGATAGCCCATAGTCACCCAACTTTGCCAATCGATGTTCATTGATCAATATGTTATTTGTCTTCAATCTGTTGTGGAAGAAACCGGGAATAACTCCAGTATGCAAGAAATGCATTGCCTTGCAAACGCATATCAGAACTGCTAATCGTTCAGGCCAACTGAGAACTTCTCCAGGAGAATTATCAGAGAGATGGGAACGAAAATTCCCATTAGGAATATATTCAAGCACGAAGAAGACTCTGTTTATGCTACAATTATCATCTTGTTCAACTTCAATGCAGTGCCCCAAAATGCAAACCAAATGTGGGTGTCGAATCTTCGCCAGCATATCCAACCTGAGTTTCAGGTTACGGATCGAGTATTTCTCGGATGTGGGCAGGCATCTTATAGCAACTTGGGTTCCATTCTTTAATAACCCTTTGAAAATCTGGGAAAGGATTGAAGAGCTGATTCAGTGATGAATAACTGAAAATGGGTCATTCTTTTCAGGGAGATTTATGTAATGTAAAGTTCCAGAATCTAGAATTTACCTTTCCGTATGAACCTTCACCGAGAAAAGCCGAGCTATCGAAATTGTTTGTAGCTTCCTTTAACTCTTCCAAACTGAATGATCGACAACTTGGAAGAATTTGTACCTCCGACTTTGAAGATTCAAAAACATGTCCTGAAGAACAATCTAAGGGAAAGATGAGATATCATCACCCTACGTATTTACATCAAATTTTCTCCTAGATTTTCTCTATTATTTCAATTCGGATATATTCAAAATTTTAAAAGGTCGTATTCTTGTGACCATTTCCAAATATGCATTAGACAAACATTGTACACTAATCTTCAAGAAAAATGAAGAGTCGAAGCATGAAAATTTTTCTCATAGAAAACCTCCCCTACTTGGACTCTAGTATGAGTTTCTTACATTATTCAGACTCAGTTGTGAGTCTTGGATATTGGATACGTATCCAATATGAGTATCTTGAATTGTTTCTAAAGTTTTCTATAGCCATATATCCGTATATGTGTTGGACATAAGTGTCGGATATAAGTTCTTCAAGCAACATTATGAAGGACAACTGTGTTCTAGTGAATAACCTACTTGGATTGGTTAAAATCTCAGATGATAACCCTGCTGTTGAGTTCTCTGGTACTGATTTCTGCAGTAAATGTTGCTCCGATCTCACTCGAGGGCAGTATCTTCGACACACAATGAGAAAGCCAATAGCCACAAGAACAATGAGAACTGCAATTCCAACAATGAGACCAACCAATACTCCTATGCCCTTGCCACCATTACTGCTCTTATAAACATGAACTTTAAATTCTCTGCAATATGATTCTGGATGCTGATGATGTCCGGCAATGGAAAAACAATTGCCACTGAACTTAATAACTCTGTTATCTCTTGTTTCAGAGTTTAAACAAGAAGGCAAGCTTCCCATTAACCTATTGTTTGATATATCAACGAACTCAAGGTTTCTCCCACAGTTTAGATTGTCTGAAAGGGAGCCTTTCAATGTATTTGATGCTAAATTCAAGTGAGTGAGGCTTGGTAAGGAGAAAAGTTCAGGTGGAGGTTTGCCAGTTAACATATTGAATGACACATCAATGTGTTGAAGCTGATTTAATTGGCCATATTGTGTTGGGATTTCCCCCATGAAAGAGTTGTTGTCGAGGAAAACCATAAGCAACCCTTTAGGTAATGTTGGCAGATGAGAACCCAATTTGTTTCCACTCAAATCAAGCAGTTTCAGATTTGTTAAGCTGCTAAGATCGGGCAAATTCCCTGAGATTTCATTGCTAGATAAAGCAAGATCAACAAGTGTTCTAATACCCTTTATTGAAGATGGAAATGGACCTTTCAATCTATTGTTCTTCATCCTCAGAGTTGTCAGATTTGGCAAAGAGTTTAACCAGCTTGGAACTGTATCATTAAACACATTATCATCCAATACAAAAGTTTGAAGCTTCAATAATGTGAACATTTTGGGAGGGATTGAACCAAAGAGGAAATTTGAGCTCAAATCCAAGTATTCAAGTGAAGATAACCTATGGATTTTATCAGGAAGAGGACCCCAAATGCCTAAAGAGATCAAACTGAGAGTCTTCAAGCTTGAAAGCCTTGAAAGAGTTGTAACAAAAGAATCCATTGAAAAGCTCTGTGATAAAGTCTTGTTTGGTATTGGGAAACCAGAAAAATCACTAACCTTAGTTGCAGGCTTATCTCCCATTATATTGAGCTCAGTGACTGAGTTGAACTCGCATGTGATGTTCGAGTTTGCAGATGGTGGTAAAGAACAAAACTCTGTTTTTCTATCGTACCATAACTCAAGTTGCTTTGGGTACTCCAAATGCTTCTTTAGCTGAAGGAGAACTTGGCTTTGAGAGGTTTGTAATTGAGAGTCACATAAAGCAAATAAACTCCATGAAAGACATGATATCAGTAAAAACAAAGTGCAAAACTCCATGGAAAAGTTTCAAAGTTTTCTGTTTTTTAACATATAATTCAGACCGAGCCAGATATGGGAGGAAGAGAAAGCACTTGAACCTGGTGAAAAGCAAAGGAAACCCAGAAACGAACATGTTACTAAAAAACATTTGAAACAGAAGACACCGACAAAGACATGATACATTCCTGTAAATAAGTTTGCGGAAAACAAGGTAATGAAATACAGCACCTGAGATTCTTCAAGGGTAAGGAGAACAATTGATCTTTTTCCCCCTCTGGAACTGGAATCTAGTTACTCTTATTTGTTCTTTCATTATGAAATCAACACCAACAACTGGTAAAGAATGATAGATTTTTTTTTTCCTTTTTGGCTTTTGGGGTTAATGCGTTTACTACATAGATTTTTTTTTCCTTTTTGGCTTTTGGAGTTAATGCGTTTACTACACCCACATGGCGGTGTTCTTGGAGATTTCAAGCTATTTCCAACAGCAAAGGAATCGGATTCTATTCGGAGTTAAAAACACGCAGTGGTGAAAGCAGTTGTTTAGCTTCCAAGCAGTATTCGCTAAAAAAGTACCAAGAAAATTATCCTGGAAAAGAGCGCCAGGAAATTGAAAATTGCCAAACTTAGCTTATTTTATCAGAGTTTTAGACCACCAAACATTGAATTAGGTTCACAACATGGGTGGCCGTAAGACATTGATTTTAAAAACAATAGACTGGAAATGAAAAAAAAAAAAAAAAAACCAGATTGGTCTTGTTTTTCACTGATTTTAATTTAATCTTTTTCGATTTTGTAAGTGGATCCTGGTTTAATTATGATCAAAATTATTACCCAAAGAAGCTGCCAAGTTGAAAATGAGTTTCTTTCGGACTGGCGGCGCACAACAAGAAAAATCATGAAATTAAAATTTTATCCCAAACATGTAAAAAAAAAAAGTATTCCAATAGTGGTGTTTAAATGGTGTTTGCAATATCATTTTAAAGAGGAAATTTTTTCAAAATTATGCTTTAAACTTTGATTTAATATGTAATTTGATACATAAATTTTAATTTTGATTATGGTTTAAATAAATACATGAAACTTTTATTTTAATTTAATTATACACATTTAAATAAATAAATAAATTTTATATTAGATAAATATAATTATTTGTGTATAAAATATATAAATATAAAATGACACTATATTAATAATTGCATTAATAATTTGTAATGACCGGTTCAAATCAAAATTTAAAGTATAATCAAAGTTCATGAATTGAGTTACACATTAAACCAAAGTTCATATATAATTTTAAGATTTATCTCGTTAAAAAATATTATTACTCGAATAAAATCGAATTAAATTAAATTTTTGTTTAGTTTGAAGGTTAAAAAGCTCTACACTTTGTTAAAAAATTCAATCAAACTATTCTGAAAAAAAATATATTCAATTTAGTTCTTAAATGTTAAAAATGCATCAACTAACCTTTTGACTAATAGTTTTAATCGGTAATTGTTATTGTGTTGATGTAATTGTGAACAACAGTTAAGTCAACAATTATGATGCTAACATATCATTATCGTGTCAGAAAAAAAATTATAAAAATTTATAAAATAAAATATAAAAGGTGCAGCCAGATTTATTTAAATCTAATACGAGAAATATTTGTGATATGATTAAAATGTTGTAGTTTAACATCCATGGTAAACAAATTTATTAATTAAGTCTATTTTTTATGCACATATTTAATCATAATAATAAGTGTGTTTCTTTTCATTTTACGATTTTATATCATGCATTGAAGTTAACAAGTGGTTAAGAAAATGGCCCTCAAAGTATAACAAACATCAATGCTAAGTACTTGGCAATTTTAAGGGTAGACAATGGCACTGGATAAAGACTCTTTGCTAAATGGGTAAGTTTCTCTTTAGCCCCTCCCAATATAAAAAGATTCAATTTAGGTTTTTTTAACTTTTTCTTAAATGGAAAAATTATAAAATTAGTCCTTTTGAAAATTTAATAATTTAAGTTAATCCTTTTAATACAAAATTTTAACTTTTTCCTTTCCAAATATAATATTATCTCGACCCCTAAACAAAATTTCTAACTTCACCCTAAACAAATTAGATAAAAAATAACACCGTAATAAAAACTTCATAAACTTAAATAGAAAATGTGATTTTCCTGTTGTGAGATAACAAGAAATGCAAAACCACTTTTTCTTTCTTATTTTATATAATTTTATAATTTTTTTAAAAATTTATAATTAATAAAACTACTCAAATTAACCTTCACAAATAAATATCCATATTAAAAGAATTTAGAAGTCCCTTTGTCTAGGTTAATTATTGACTTGATTTTTAAAAATTTTTAATTTTTAAAATTTTTGCTAATGTAGAAGACTATCACGTCAACATCACAATAGTTGACACAGCTGTTATTAACTACCACATCAGCATAGTAATGGTCAACGATAGAAATTCGATTAAAGAATTTAATTAATGTATTTTTAACATTTGATATTTTAATTTAATGCATTTGTTACAAAGGGATTTAATTAAATTATTTAAAAAATACAAATTCTTTTTAACCCTTGAACCTTAATTTAAATTAATTTTTTATAATATAAACATAAAAATTTTTATATTTAAAATAGTAAAATTAATTTAAAATTATATATATATATATATATTTCAAAAATTATTATATAAAATCTATTAAATTTTTTATTTACTTCAAATTTTCTAAAAAAGTATAAAAGTATACTTTAAAATTTACCTAAAATATTCAAATTTTATAAAACAAATTCTAATTCATTGAAATAAATCCAAAACCTAGTAAGCGATAACAAAAAAATTAAACTCTTTAAAAAGTTTGTGTTGAAGGTTGAAGCCGTAATAACATTATCTGCGACTCTACTAGAAGACACAAAATAATTATATATTAGATTCCAATATTAAAGTGTAGCATCAAATTTTACTTTTCCAATATTCTCTTTTATGTGTAGTGTGACAGAAAAAGTCTATATAATATGAAAACATATAAAAACATCGCATATTAAAAATTATATAAAATTGAATTTTGCATTGAGTTTTAGTTTTATAATATTTAAATATATACAGTTATTGAGATTGAGAGAAAAAACACAATTGGGTTTCAGTACAGCTGTAAATTGCAGTTAATAGAGATAAATATGGCATTGAACTTTCACATTCAAATGCCCCATTAGTACAAACAGGGGCCCTACTATACTTATGGCCTTTTTTCTTCTTTTAAGATCATATGGTACATTTCTTATATTTGTATATCACATCCCATAATTGCATTTTCAAAATATTATTTATGTAATATTGGATGGAGATGAATTCGCATCAAACGGATATTTAATAAAAGTTTGTTCCATATTGATAAGATTTTTTATTTACTTATTAGTTCGAGCAGAGTTGATTTACACAAGGATTTTAACTTTGGAAAATAAAATTATTTTGTTTAATTCATTCAAAAATGATAAAATTATCAATTATTATATAATAAAATTATATTTTAACTTTTAAAATTTTATAATTCTTAAAATAAATTTTAAATTCACCCTAAATTTAAACAGTAAATGCCTGCTCAAATATAAAGTTCAAATATAAATTATCCATAATGTATTCAAAACAAATATTAATATTCTCAAATACATTATCATAGGCTCAAAGCCCACATTATTTATATGCATAGCAATTTTATATATTTAAATTCATATCGATTTAGTAAATAATGAAATTAAATATTTAAATAATCATATCATATATACATATTTTATATTTGTGTCAAGTGGCATACCCTCAATTTATTATATTTGATTTTATTTTATTCTAATGTTTTTATCAATTTTAAAAATTATTTAATTTCTAATTTAATACATATCAATAGTCGTGTAAAAATATGAATTGAAATAGATTGAAATATATTATCCTTCTATTTAAGGGACATAACCATCGTAAAATTAATTCGCTCAAAAAATTGAAGAAGAAATATGCTAAAATTGAAGTTGCTTAACCCTTCGAAATCAGTAGGGTTTTGGTACTGAAGTCGAACCCTAAAACTGTGTGGGTCCTGAATCAAAGAGGTATGGACTAAAACCCTAAAACCTTTTTTGTAGAATCGAATCCATTTTCTGGTGAAAAAAAATGATTTTTGGGTATTGTATTTGATGTTCAATGTATTAAACGTTGTGAAAGTGAAGAAGGTAACAGAGCCCTAAACACAAAGGCAAAATTCCGAAATTTTAGACCCATTTCTGAAATTTGAACATACTAAACCCATTTGTTGTGATTAATTTAGTCGGTTTGATTTTGTAGGGTTTTCGAAGTCAGAAGAGGATAATAGAAAATTTGAAGGAGAAAGGTAAGTGAAGAATACGTTTATTAACTCGCGTTTGGTTTATATGTTGGTTTAATTGCTCCTTTTTTCTTTTCTGAAATAAGGGAATCTAACTGGTCCTATTTAGTTATGAAAAAAACAACTGGTATAATTTTTGAAAATTTTAAATTTTTTTAGTCCTTAGCATTTACAATTTTTTTTTATCAATTTTTGGTCCATACCAGACGTAAAATTTTTCTCATTTTAAACAATAAACATAACGAATGAAAAATATATATAACTTTTCAAAATAAAAAAATGGAAAAATAAACTCTTTAAAATTCAAAAATAAAAGATTTAAAATATATTCCAAAAATATAAAAAAAATCCAAACGTCAATGTTATCTAAATTCGGACCGGTTGGACAAGAATCAATAGGGGTATCAGTCTGGTGAAAGGTAAAAAATTGGTTGACCCACGAATTGATACGGACTA
The DNA here is from genome assembly GCF_025698485.1 of Gossypium arboreum. Lineage (NCBI taxonomy): Eukaryota > Viridiplantae > Streptophyta > Magnoliopsida > Malvales > Malvaceae > Gossypium > Gossypium arboreum. Next base: position 110,234,038 of record NC_069081.1, on the reverse strand, counting down.
GTTGATCCAGGCTAAAAAATTAGTTGAATCGACAATTAAACTAATTTTTAATATTTTAATTTTTTATTTGCTTTCAACCTGTTGATTTGGGACCAACTGGTCAAACTAGTTTAAAATTGGTTCAATTGTCAATTCAATCGATTTTTAGCCCAGTTCAACCAGTTTGTACCGGTTCGCAGGTCACTTGATTTTTTTACCTCTCTCTAGACCAATTCCCCAGCTTGTTTCGAATCTAACAAGCTGGTCCAATTCAATTTAGATAACATTGAATTTTGGAAAAATTTTCATATTTTTAAAATCATTTTATTTTTTACTTTTGTATTTTAAAGAATTTTTTTGTTTTCATAAATTTTATTTTGTAAAATTATATTTTTTCAATTTTTATTTTTATTTAAAATATGAAAAAATATTTTTATGTATTTTTAAAGGGTAAGGATCAAATTGACAAAAAATGTTAATGTTAAGGGCTAAAAAGTTATCATACCTTTGACATTATTAACTTTGATGACAATATTAGATGGAGGGACCAAACATTTTAAATAAAAAATTACAAGGACTCAATTTCTCAAAACTAAAGTATGAGGACTAAATTTTAAATTTTAAAATAGTACAAATACCTTTTACATATTTAAACCAACAAAAAACTTTCAATTAGAGTAACTACAAGCCCTAAAACCCTAAATCAACTTACAAGTTGATGCATGGATCTAAGATTTTAAATTATAAATTTAACTTAAATTAATTACTTAAATTATTTTCTCTTTTATTTATTTTTAATAATTGATAAGTTGTTCATGGGTAAACATGTGAACCAACCAATTTAAATATATCATTTAAAAATATATTTGACATTTTGTCAGTGAAATAAAGGTAACAAATATCCATTCTGGGGAAAATGACATGTGGTAGTATTAAAACCTTGCTAATGGAATTAAATCATTCTACTTATGGTGTACCAAATATTACACCTAAAAATAAAATTAATTAAATTATATAATGATTTTTCTTTAAGTTTGATCACCATGACAAATTATTTAGATATCTTTTATAATTTGGCGTCTTAAAAAAATAAAATAATATAAATGAACATACGGCATAAACATGATATGTAAACAACCTCTTGACTTAGTGATATAAGTATTATGTTGTAAGCATAAAAATTTAAATTTAATCTTAAGTAATCACATTCTTTTCTTCCAATTATTAAAAAAACATAAATATCAAAGGCGAATCTAGAGGATGGCAACCCCTTAACATGAAAAATTACTATTTAAGCTATTTAATTTAAAATTTTAAATTATTAAAAGTAAAAATACTCTTTACCCTCCTAAAATTATAAAAATTGATTTAATATTTTAAAATTATAAAGATATAGAATACTAAAAATTAAAATTTCATTTCTACCTCTTATAAAAATTTTTTTAACTTCACCGTAATAAAAATGACACCAATCTCTCAACATTCCTGTAAATCTGGAGACAAACTCCATAAGAATGTTGTAATTGCTATCTTCAGTAAGCTTGTGAGTTTCTAACCAAGAATGGAATTCTTGAATTCTGTCTGGCCATTTTGCTGATGGCAAATCATCTAGAGTGAAAGTGGTTCTTCCTATGGAATGATTTTGGCATCTGTTTTTGATGTGCAGAAGATGATTCTGGCATATCTTGCATTTCATCATCACTTGTTTCTTCAACTTTAGATGTTTGAAATGCTTTCTGCAGTTCTTCATCTTCTGATTCTGCCTATTCGTCTGATGAGAGCTCAGATTCTTTGATGATTTTGAACTTTCTCCTGAATCAGCTTCAGTACTTGATTCTGGATTTTGTACAGTTGAGATCTTAGGAATCGTGGATTTTGTATAATCCTTTAAAAATTTTGTTAAAGGATTTTGATCTTCTTCTTGGATCATCAGAGATTTCGAGACTTGTTTTGGAGGAGGAGATCTTGGTGGAGATTCCTCTGAAACTGGTCTTTTTCCAAGTTTCTTTTCCATTTGATAGGCTTCACTTTCACTGTCTGTTTTGGCTTCTTCAGTGAGTTTTTTCTTCTTTTTCTCTGCTTCTTGTTTTTTGATTCCCAGAAAAATTTCATACGTACTTGGTTTGGTACGTTTTGGAACTTCTGGAAAGGTTATTCGTACTCCTTTTGCTGGGAGTGGATTTTTCTGTCTGATAGAGGGAAACAATTCAATTGTTTCTGCTCTATGAGTTGGCTCAGGAATTTTCCCTGTTTCTTGAAGAGTCTTGATTTGATCTTTCAATTTTTGAATTTCTTTCTCTCTTTGTGCAAGATGAGAGAAGAAATCTTGTCCTGGTGTTGGTGGTTGCTTTGCTACTGCATCCAATCTTTTTTGTAAAAGTTGGATCAGATCTCTGACCATCTTGGTGTTGTCATCTATTTTGGTTTCCACGGTTGAGATTTTTGAATCAATTCTTTTTAGGACATGATTCTGAGCAATAGCATTTTCTGTTTGCCAGTTGAGAGTAGCTTCTGCAGCACTTATTTTAAATGGTGCACCCGAAATATTAGTCTGAATTTTTGAAGGTATTTTTGGTCTATGAGTGTAACTCTTTTCAAAGTATTCTTCAAGAGGTGGGAAATCTTTGTCATATGATGCTGTAGGTTGCATCATACACACAGTAAAAATTGGTTTTTGTGGAGCAAGGAAATCTGGGTTCTTCTTAACCCATTTGTTTATTTTCTTGTAACATGGCTGAGGAAAAGGTTTTGGTTTCATGGGAATGTTTGCGGGAGATTGAGTGGATGATTTTTGTGACAGCCCTAATTTGGCCCTAGTCGGAAAGTGGTTTCGGGATCATAAAACCGAGTCATAAAAATAATTAACCGTTATAATCTATGCTTACTGTATGTGTACATGCACGTGTGAAAGTTTCATGTTTTAATTTGGTCAATTGTATGTGAAATTATTAAATAGGACTTATGTGAGAAAATTTTGAAATGTGATAGGTTAATTTTAAAATGGTCTATTAATGCATGTAATAAAAAAGGTGGACTTGCATGTCAAATTCCCCACTTTAATAGTAGTGGTCGGCCATGATAATGATGATAAGCAATATGTGTTATGTAATAATATTATAAAATGGTAATGGCTTAATTTATGGAATAAAAAAATTAGTAAATTAAAAAGATATTAGAAAAACAAAAGGCTTGTATCATCTTCTTCCTTAGTAGCCGAATATTAGAGAAAGAAAAGGGAGGAAATAGCATTCGGTCACTTTGAGCTTGAAATAAGGTATGTTAATGTGATTTTTTTGTAATTGTTTATGAAATTAAATTGGTAAGTGGTTAGTATAGTTAACCCATGGTTTAAATTCATGAATCATTGAATATATATGCATTTGGCAAGTTGCTAAATTTGTGTTATTTTGATAAGTTTTTGGAAGGTGGTATTTAGATGTTAAAGTAGCTTAAATGATGGTTGAAGAAGTTGAATTCATTGTTGAGAGGTATGAATTGAAGTTGCCGTATGTATATATATGCATTTTGGAAAGAAAATTTTGTTGTTATTTGAGTTTTTATATATATGCACATTCGGTCATGGGGATTTAAGATGAATTTAATTGTTATAGATTGTTTTAAGGTTTGTTAAATTGTTGTGGTCATTGCGAATATATGTTTAGTTAAAGAAAATTTTAAAATTTGTTTAGTTAATTAGTAGGTTAATGGTGTGTGCATAAATTATTTGAAATATAAACTTTGTATGAGTATTAAAAGTTGTATATGAATTTGACCTCAGGAGAAATGTTAGTATAAAAATACTTGAAAGTTAAATAGGTGATTGCTTTAATGACCAAATGTGCCAAAGAATAATGCATGATCTAGTTGACCAATATGTGTTAAGGGAACATGAATAAATATATTTTGATGAGCTATACATTTGGTTATAGTATGAAATGCAATGTTAATACTTAGTTGCTAGTATGTATATGTGTGCTAGCCGAATTTGAACTTGAATAATGATTTGAACACGATGTATTGTATTGAGATTATGCTTAAGTGAAATTATAGAATTGTGATGAAATTGATTGGTGATATACATGTTTTAATAATATGAATGCAAAGAGTTGTGAAAGAGTAAATTGTAGTAAATCTGCTTGGGACAGCAGCTGTAACGTGAATTTGGAAAATCACCATAAATTGTGGGAGTGGGGTTAGAAGATGAATAAATTATGTAATTAAATCTTAATGAGTCTAGTTTCTAATGAAATCAACGAGAACATATTTTGACTTCTATAAAATTAGAAATTTGATTCGTAGTAAAGGGTGGTCATACTAGTCAAGCAGTGAAACGGGGGAAACTTTAAGAAAAATCTGGTATTGATTGGCCAAACTAAAAATTCTGAAAATTTTATGGATAAAATATATATGAGTCTATTTTCAGGTAAATTTTACGGCAATTGATTTGGAGTTTCGTAGCTCCGATTATAAATAATTTAGTGACTGCTGCTCAGGAAGACAGCTTATTGTGAATTTGTGATTATGAGGTAATCATTGATAAAAATTTGTTAAGGAGTTGCTTAATGTTTTCTTATAAACTTACTATGATCTATGTGTGTGAAAGTCGAATATATATATTATATTTCTGAAGAAATGCTTGAATAGTCGAATAATGACTAGTTTAAAATTTTTGAATTTAAACTCAAGAGCAAAGAGGGTCGAAGTTGGATAGGGGAAAAGAGAAAGTGATCGAGTAGCCTTTCCGCAACCGTTCAAGTATATCCGAAGTAAGTTTTGAATAGTCACATTTAGTACGTAATTGATAATGTCTTGATATGTGTATGATAACTGTACTGCGATCTATTAATTCTATTTGAATATAGTTGAGTGACAAATAATTTATGTTTAAGGCTTAAAGCCGAATAAACATTTGAAGTTAAGCTTGGAAAGTAAATGGACATATATTCTTATGTATGTTATTGAGCCAAAAGTTATATGAATGGTGTAACATTCTGAAATAGGGCCTAAACGGAACAGTGGTTGCGAAACCACAAATTCAGGGTAAAAAAAATAAAATAAAAAATATTTTATTATTATTTTGAGGTTCATGGTATGATTACATGATTGTGTGAAAATTTCGTGATAAAATTCTATGCATAAAGTGCTTAAATTGAGGTTAGGGACTAAATCGAATAATTTGCAAAACTTGCATTCTAGAAGTTTTTAGTATGAAATTATTTTGGAATATTAATTAGGAGATCTTAAATGGTAATTTGACCAATTTTAAGTTCATGGAAAAAATTAGGACATGGAAGGAATTTTTGAAAGTTTAGTAAGGAGGGGCATTTTGGTCATTTAGTTATTAACATTAATAAAAAGGTAAAAAAGATGATAAAATTGTATCATCTTCTTCAAGTTACCAGCAGAACCTTACCTCTCTCCATAGCTGGGGTTTCTTCAACTTTCAAGCTTCATAGTAAGTGATTCCAAGCCCCGTTTTTAATGATCTTTACGTTTTGAAGTCCCTAGCTCGATAAAGCTTATGCTAGCAATAATTTAAGTTAGGAATCAAATTTGGAAAAATACCCATAGGTGAAATTTGTGTATTTTGATGTTTTATGATGGAATATGAGGTTTTAAATTATGTTAGACAACTTGTGCTACTTGGTTTTAAGTGAAAACGAGTAAAAGGCTTAATCGGTAAAAATACCTAATAGTCATAAGTACATGTTAGTGTGTGAATTTGATGTTGCCATAGAAGGAAAAATGATCAGCATGTCATAAAACATAAGAAAATAGGATGAAGTTTAATTTACGAGCCTTGGGGCAAAAGTGCAAATATGTGAAAGTTTAGGGCAAAATGTAATTTTGCCAAAGTTTGAGTAAAGGGTTGTTTTGATAAATGTTGATATTAAATAAGCTAAATTTGCTATTATAGATCAAGAAGAGCGAAATTCGAGAGTAGATCGGGGAAAAGAAAAAGTAAAGGACTAAATTGTAAAGTTTAGTCACATTTTGTATCGAGGTAAGTTTACAGTAAATAAATGCAATATTCTTTTATTTTACATTATTATTGTCAATTTCCAGCATTTATATATTATGTTATGAAAATATTTAAAGTCGAATTTAAGGTGAAGTGACAGAGGAAAAGTGTTAGAAAGCCCCGGTTGAACCCTAGGAATGTTAGGATATTAGGGTTGACAGATGAACGAAATGAGCCATGTAAGTCCATATTAGAAATATGGCTTTGGAGACAGGATTGAGCCATGTAAGTCCATATTATATATGGCATTGGAGCAGGAATAATTCATGTAAGTCCATGTCAAAGACATGGCATTGGCGAGATATTGATGAGCAGAAGCGACCCTAGTATCCTTAGTATTCCGAGTGGTTCAACGGGTCAGGATACGAGTTAAATTACAGTGAATTAACAGCAAAGGAAAAGTAGATTATAGTTATGAAAAGGAAAGGTCGTAAGAAAGAAGGTAAGGGAATAAAGAAGAAGATAGAAATTGAGAAGTAAAGAAATTTATGATGTTAGATGATATTATGCATAATTATCCATTATGTTGAATGTTGTGATTTATTTGCTTGTAAGCTTACTAAGCCTAGTGCTTAATCTCTTTATTTTCTTCTTCTTATAGTACTTATCTAGTCACTCGAGGATCGAAGGAAATGTCGAGGCCGATCACACTATCAAAGAAATAACTCGGTATAACTAGGCGTTTTGTTTTGGGTATGGCATGTATAGAAACTTAGCTACTTTTGGTATAATATGAATAATGAATGATGTGTAAATACTTGCTAGTGATTAGCTAAGAAAATAGCTGATGATATACATGTTTATTAATATGTATGATTGAATGATGATTATCACATGAAAAATATGAAAATGTGAAAGTAACCTAAAACAGATTCAAGTAATGAAATGATGTAACTTTGAAAAATCACTAAAAATTGTAGAAACATAGTTTGAAGATGAATAATATATGAAATTAAAGATTATTATGTATATTTTCTTATGGAATAAGCAAAACAGGTAAAAGTATTATATTTTATGATATATCTGAGTTTTAGTGAAACAGGTCAGAGCGATTTCTGGATCCCTGTTTCAACTTTTGAAATTCACCATAAATTGTACAAAACTAATTAGAAGGTATAATTTATATGGTTAGAATTCTTTTGAATCTAGTTTTGATAGAAACAAACGACTTAGTCATATGAATTTTGTACAGGAAGAAAAATGGTTTGTAGTAAGAAGAGGTCAGTGCAGTCGAGTTTTGAAACAGGGGAAACTTTAACTAATAAACTGTACTAATTGGATAAGTCAAAAATTCTAGAAAAAAATTAGTAGATATATATATGAGTCTAGTTTCATGAAAAATTTACGGATCTTAATTTTAAGTTTTGAAACTCGAGAAATGAATTTTTAAGTAACTATGACGCAGAAAAACAGTTTATTCGAAAATTAAAATAAGTGATTTAGAGTTGTTTAAAAGGTAAGATAAGTTTAGTAACACCTCAAGCTTGACTCGGTGATGGTTTGGGCGTGGGGCGTTACATTTATTGGTATCGAGCAGGTTTAGTCGGTTCTCGGAACAGCTAGTGTGAGAAAAGTCTAGCTATACATGCCATACTTGTATTTTGATAGTGTGACGACTCGACGATTTTTAAATATTTTGTTTTATTGTAATGGATCCCGAGTGAGCTGGTGATGATGATGTAGAAAGTAATGCGCTGCTCTGTAGAAGGGTAGCGCCATCGAGAATAGGCCGATGTGAGTTAATCAGGGAGGAGTGACTCGAGAAGCTCTCTTCCAAGCTTTGAATGATTTGTTTGCCGAGTTCGTTCGTACGAATCCGGCAGTTAGACCTCCACCCCCTCATGATTCTCAGGCTACCCATGTAGCTCAAGCTCCCCCAATCACAGGTACAGTGATAAGAGAAAAGCCACCAGTTGATAGAATCAGGAAACAAGGGGCCGAAGAGTTCCGAGCAACAAAAGATGATGATGCGAAGAAGCGAATTTTGGTTAGAAAATACTATCGTGGTCTTTGATGAGTTATCTTGTACACCCGAGGAATGTATGGAATGTGTAGTATCACTTCTTAGAGACTCAGCCTACTACTGGTGGAAGACACTTGTATCAGTTGTACCAAAGGAGAGGGTCACTTGGGATTTCTTTCAGGAGGAATTTCGTAAAAAGTACATCAGTCAGAGGTTTATTGACCAGAAGAGAAAGGAATTCCTGGAATTGAAACAAGGTAATATGACGGATCGATGAGATTGTGCTTAAATTATCGGCAACTTAACAAGGTAACAGTAAAGAACAAGTATCAATTGCCTAGAATTGATGATCTGTTTGATCAATTGAAGGGAGCTACTGTGTTTTTCAAGATAGATTTGAGATCCGGATATTATCAGTTGTGAGTTAAAGAGTCAGATGTCTTGAAGACTGCTTTCCGGACTAGGTATGGTCATTATGAGTTCCTTGTGATGCCATTTGACTTGACTAATGCTCCTGCCATTTTCATGGACTTAATGAACCGAATTTTCGACCGTACTTGGATAAGTTTGTAGTTTTATTTATTGATGATATCTTGATTTATTCTCATGATGAGACCGAGCATGCGAGCATTTGAGAACGCTTTCTGATTCGAAAGATAATCGGTTGTATGTCAAGTTCAGCAAAAGTGAGTACCGTTACGAGAAGTTGGTTTTCTTGGACATATTGTTTCAGGTGAAGGTATTAAGGTTGATCCGAGCAAGATTTCAGCCATTGTTGATTGGAAGCCTCCTAGAAATGTATCAAAAGTTAGAAGTTTTCTTGGTCTTGCCGGATATTATAGGCGATTTGTAGAGGGATTTTCCATGATAGCTACCCCGCTGACAAGATTGCTGCGAAAGGATGTCAAGTTTGAATGGACTGAGAAGTGTCAACAGAGTTTTGACAAGTTAAAAGCATTGTTGACTAAAGCTCCTGTTTTAGTGCAACTAGAACCAGGTAAGGAGTTTGTGATTCTGATGATGCGTCCATGAATGGACTTGGTTGTGTACTTATGCAGGAAGGAAGGTAATTGCTTATGCCTCTAGACAACTAAAGCCACATGAGAAGAACTATCCGACACATGATTTAGAGCTAGCTGCCATTGTTTTTGTGCTGAAGATTTGGAGACATCATTTGTACGGTGAGAAGTGCCACATATTCACTGATCACAAAAGTTTGAAATATTTGATGACTCAAAAGATTTGAATTTGAGGTAAAGAAGATGGTTAGAGTTGATTAAAGATTATGAGCTAGTGATCGATTATCACCTGTAAGGCAAACGTTGTTCTTGATGCTTTGAGTAGGAAATCTTTATTTGCATTAAGAGCTTTGAACACTAGTCTAGCCTTATCGGATGATGGTTTTATCTTAGCTGAGTTGAGAGCTAAACCGATGTTTCTTGAAGAAATTTGTGAAGCTCAAAAAAAATGAGTGAGTTGTTAACCAAAAGAGATCGGTCTGAGTCGGATGTAGAGTCGATTTTCAGATCGATTCGACGGTTGTTTGATGTTCCGAGACAGGTATGCATACTAGAAGAATGATGAGCTTATTCGAAAGATTTTAGGAAGCACATTGTAGTTCTTTGTCTATTCATCCGGTAGTATAAAGATGTATAGTGATTTAAAAGAAAAATGTACTAGTGGGTAGGAATGAAAAGGGATATTTTGAGTTTGTTTTAGATGTTTGATCTGTCGCCAGGTAAAGGTCGAACATCGGTACCTTCAGTTTATTGCACTGTGCTAGTCCACGAGTGGAAATGGGATCGAGTTACTATGGATTTTGTGACAGGATTGCCGTTTACCGAGAAAGAAAGATGCAGATATAGGTTGTGATTGATAAGTTAACGAAGTCGGCTCATTTTATCCCGTTCAGTATGGATTATTCACTTGACAAGTTGGCGAGTTGTATATGTCGAGATAGTCAAACTACACAAGGTACCATTATCGATCATTTTAGACAGAGATCCAAGATTTACTTCACGGTTTTGGAAGAAATTACGAAGGCTTTGGGCACAAAGTTGAGTTTTAGTCTGACTTTCCACTCTCAAACCGACGGTCGGTCGAGAGAGTTATTCAGTACTTGAAGATATGCTTAGATGTTGTGTCTTTGGAATTTCAAGGCAATTGGGAAAAATATTTACCATTAGTAGAGTTTGCCTACAATAATAGTTATCAATCGAGTTTGAAGATGGCACCTTATGAAGCTTTGTATGGACGTAAATGCCGCACACCTTTATATTGGATGAGCTTAAAGAAAGCCGATTCTGGGTTGATCTAGTTAAAGAAACGGAAGAAAAGTGAAAGTTATCGAAATTGTTTAAAAGCGACAGACATGCATGTAAGTCGATGCAGATTTAAAAAGAAAAGAGATCGAATATCAAGTTGGTGACAAAGTTTTTTTGAAAGTATCCCCGTGGAAGAAAGTTCTCAGATTTGGCAAGAAAGGCAAACTAAGTCCACGTTTTATTGGACCGTTTGAAGTGATTGAGAGAGTCGGACCATTAGCATATCGGTTAGCTTTACCGATTGAGTTAGAGAAGATTCATAATGTATTTCATGTGTCTATGCTACGTCGTTATCGTTCAGATCCGTCACATGTGATTTCTCAAACAGAGGTTGAGATTCAGCCAGACATGACTTACGGTGAAGAACCCAGAAAGATTCTAGCTCGAGAGGTAAAGCAATTAAGGAACAAAAGTATTGTACTTGTGAAAGTACTATAGAATAGACATGGGGTAGACGAGGCTACATGGGAACCCGAAGAGGCTATGCGAAAATAGTACCCATATCTCTTCACAGGTAAGATTTTCGGGACGAAAATCCCTAAAGGGGGGGAGAAATGTAACATTCTGAAATAGGGCCTAAACGGAACAGTGGTTGCGAAACCACAAATTCAGGGTAAAAAAAATAAAATAAAAAATATTTTATTATTATTTTGAGGTTCATGGTATGATTACATGATTGTGTGAAAATTTCGTGATAAAATTCTATGCATAAAGTGCTTAAATTGAGGTTAGGGACTAAATCGAATAATTTGCAAAACTTGCATTCTAGAAGTTTTTAGTATGAAATTATTTTGGAATATTAATTAGGAGATCTTATATGGTAATTTGACCAATTTTAAGTTCATGGACAAAATTAGGACATGGAAGGAATTTTTGAAAGTTTAGTAAGGAGGGGCATTTTGGTCATTTAGTTATTAACATTAATAAAAAGGTAAAAAAGATGATAAAATTGTATCATCTTCTTCAAGTTACCAGCAGAACCTTACCTCTCTCCATAGCTGGGGTTTCTTCAACTTTCAAGCTTCATAGTAAGTGATTCCAAGCCCCGTTTTTAATGATCTTTACGTTTTGAAGTCCGGTAGCTCGATAAAGCTTATGCTAGCAATAATTTAAGTTAGGAATCAAATTTGGAAAAATACCCATAGGTGAAATTTGTGTATTTTGATGTTTTATGATGGAATATGAGGTTTTAAATTATGTTAGACAACTTGTGCTACTTGGTTTTAAGTGAAAAGCGAGTAAAAGGCTTAATCGGTAAAAATACCTAATAGTCATAAGTACATGTTAGTGTGTGAATTTGATGTTGCCATAGAAGGGAAAAATGATCAGCATGTCATAAAACATAAGAAAATAGGATGAAGTTTAATTTACGAGCCTTGGGGCAAAAGTGCAAATATGTGAAAGTTTAGGGGCAAAAATGTAATTTTGCCAAAGTTTGAGTAAAGGGTTGTTTTGATAAATGTTGATATTAAATAAGCTAAATTTGCTATTATAGATCAAGAAGAGCGAAATTCGAGAGTAGATCGGGGAAAAGAAAAAGTAAAGGACTAAATTGTAAAGTTTAGTCACATTTTGTATCGAGGTAAGTTTACAGTAAATAAATGCAATATTCTTTTATTTTACATTATTATTGTCAATTTCCAGCATTTATATATTATGTTATGAAAATATTTAAAGTCGAATTTAAGGTGAAGTGACAGAGGAAAAGTGTTAGAAAGCCCCGGTTGAACCCTAGGAATGTTAGGATATTAGGGTTGACAGGACAGAACAGAAATGAGCCATGTAAGTCCATATTAGAAATATGGCTTTGGAGACAGGATTGAGCCATGTAAGTCCATATTATATATGGCATTGGAGCAGGAATAATTCATGTAAGTCCATGTCAAAGACATGGCATTGGCGAGATATTGATGAGCAGAACGACCCTAGTATCCTTAGTATTCCGAGTGGTTCAACGGGTCAGGATACGAGTTAAATTACAGTGAATTAACAGCAAAGGAAAAGTAGATTATAGTTATGAAAAGGAAAGGTCGTAAGAAAGAAGGTAAGGGAATAAAGAAGAAGATAGAAATTGAGAAGTAAAGAAATTTATGATGTTAGATGATATTATGCATAATTATCCATTATGTTGAATGTTGTGATTTATTTGCTTGTAAGCTTACTAAGCCTAGTGCTTAATCTCTTTATTTTCTTCTTCTTATAGTACTTATCTAGTCACTCGAGGATCGAAGGAAATGTCAGAGGCCGATCACACTATCAAAGAAATAACTCGGTATAACTAGACGTTTTGTTTTGGGTATGGCATGTATAGAAACTTAGCTACTTTTGGTATAATATGAATAATGAATGATGTGTAAATACTTGCTAGTGATTAGCTAAGAAAATAGCTGATGATATACATGTTTATTAATATGTATGATTGAATGATGATTATCACATGAAAAATATGAAAATGTGAAAGTAACCTAAAACAGATTCAAGTAATGAAATGATGTAACTTTGAAAAATCACTAAAATTGTAGAAACATAGTTTGAAGATGAATAATATATGAAATTAAAGATTATTATGTATATTTTCTTATGGAATAAGCAAAACAGGTAAAAGTATTATATTTTATGATATATCTGAGTTTTAGTGAAACAGGTCGAGCGATTTCTGGATCCCTGTTTCAACTTTTGAAATTCACCATAAATTGTACAAAACTAATTAGAAGGTATAATTTATATGGTTAGAATTCTTTTGAATCTAGTTTTGATAGAAACAAACGACTTAGTCATATGAATTTTGTACAGGAAGAAAAATGGTTTGTAGTAAGAAGAGGTCGGTCAGATCGAGTTTTGAAACAGGAAACTTTAACTAATAAACTGTACTAATTGGATAAGTCAAAATTCTAGAAAAAATTAGTAGATATATATATGAGTCTAGTTTCATGAAAAATTTACGGATCTTAATTTTAAGTTTTGAAACTCGAGAAATGAATTTTTAAGTAACTATGACGCAGAAAAACAGTTTATTCCGAAAATTAAAATAAGTGATTTAGAGTTGTTTAAAAGGTAAGATAAGTTTAGTAACACCTCAAGCTTGACTCCGGTGATGGTTTCGGGCGTGGGGGCGTTACAAATGGTGCCCATGTTATGCTATTATTCGAATGGAATAAATGAACTATGATTGTGAGATGTTATGTGAATTGAATTTTCTTGCGAAAAAGTATGCATGACATTCAGTGATGTATATCCGGACTTAGGGTCCGCAGGCTATGTGCTGGAATTATATCCGGACTTAAGGTCCGCAGGCTACGTGCTGGAAATATGTCCGGGCTAAAGTCCCGTAAGCTTTGAGCTAGTATTATACCGGGTTTAAATTCCCGCAGGCTTGTGCTGGTAATTGGTTTCAAGTCCTAAGACCTAACAGGCTAAATGCCAGTAAGTTAAGTAAGATTACGATATTGAATGTTTGCAATAAACCATCGTCGAGTAAGTACTATACATTTAAAATGTTCAGGTATGTATTACTTACTCATCGGTGAATTGATTTCGAAGTGAATCATTAGCATCAAAGAAGAATATATATATATAAATATGATTGATGGTTATATTTGTGAATATGAGAATGATTTAATCGGTCATGGTATATTTGTATATGAATTATATGTTAAAAATTTCTTTATGTACTCATGTACATTCAGTCAATGATTTTTGTGAATTATTAGTATTAAAGAATGATACTTAAGTGTGAATGAATGTTTCGATTTTCGATAAGTCTTTAATTGTTTGTGATGCTTAAAACTTACTAAGCTTTGAAAGCTTACTCTGTTATTTATTTCTCTGTTTTATAGATTGTTGATTTTGGCCACCGACTCGGGGATCGTCGTGATTCATCACACTATCGATCTTTTTGGTATAGTTATATTTTGGACTCGATATGGCATGTATAGGTTAGGCTGATGATAACTATGTTTTGAAATTGTAAATATTTTGGCCATACGAAAATGGCGTATAACTTAAATATCAGTATGTATTTCAGCTCGATCTCTGTTTATGTTTATTGACACTGTGAATGAGATAATTAAATGTTTAGTTCGGTAATACCTCTTAGCCTTAATCCAGCGTTCAGATTCAGGTTAGGGGTGTTACAATTTTGGAGGAGGAGGAGAAAGAGGTTTACACAGTTCTGGTAGAACCTGTGTATTTGGTAAAGACTTGTGAGATGAATAATCAACAAGGTAAACATTTTTACCATTGTCTTCTCCAAGTGGTCCAATGTTTGGATATCCATCCATCCACCTTTTGTAAAACTCGTCTTGAGTTGAATTTTTCTTTTTCTTCTTTTTTCCTGGCTTTGATGCAATCATGTCCATGCTATCAATCCAGGCGGCCAATCTGTCATCTGTGCATAATTCACATGAACAGTTTAAAGCCCAAGGACAATGTCCAGTTACAGGGTCTTTAAACATGTATAAAGGTTTTCTATCTGCGGAAAAGCTTTCTATTAGGCTTCTTTCTGGGCCGGATTCACATAACGGGCAACAACAGTCTGGATCCTCTTGATCATGAAGTTGTGCTAGTTTTTCGTTTGGTTGCATCATTAACTAGGTCGGGAAAATATTGGGATTCTGGGAATTGTGAAGATGACTATGATCAAACTTTGTCTCAGTCGGTCCATCTCCCTTTGATGTAATCTGACTTGAGGTTGACTGGATTGGTTGGCTATACTTATGGAGTTTTTCATAACTAGTGATCCATTTTTCTGGGGGGGAGAGTTTGATTAGTTCCCTTTTTGGAATTTATCTTGGAATATGAACACAATGAGGTTGGTCATTTGTGTTTACTGATATAAGTAAGGAGTCATTTGTCCCATGCCTTGATAGATTAAAGGCATGATCCTGAATTCTGTAGACAATCTGATAATGGAGAGTAGACGTAATAGCTGAAGCCACTTATGGTGCTCCTGCTATTTGGATCTGAACTTTTAGAGCTTTAGTCAGATTAGGATCTGCTAAAGCCATTGTGAAATTTGGAAAAAGAGTGACCATAACCAGACCAGAATTTAACGTAGCTTCAATTGTAGCAATACATGCATTTTGGTATTCTAAATATCTAGAATCCAAAAGTGCAATTCTTGTAACTACAGGCTTTCCAGCTGTGCCATGGTAGTTTAAAGCAGGACGTATAGCTCCAAAGTGAATATGAGTATATCATGCACGTTTCCATTCTGCTGGAAATTCTGCTGGAATTTCGAGAGTAACAAACTGCTCTGGTGAAGCTGCATAAATGGGAAAACTATCAAACCGTGAAGCTTGTATATATTCCCTGACTTGTTTAGTGGAACCTTTGATCAAAGTTCTGATGGATTTTACAGGAGAAAAGGCGGACCTTCTGTAAGCGGCATAAGGATTTACAGTAGGAAGATCTGTAGGCTGAACTTTATCTTCTTCACTTAAATATTCTATTTCATATAAAGAGGAAATCTTTTTTGCAGAATGAGATTTCATAGGAAAATTTGGTAAAGAGATGGGTGTAGAAGAAGTAGAAGGACGTGCTAACATATTTTCTGTCATGATTGAAAAGTTTTTCTCCAAATCTATCTATCACTTAGATTACAACAGATGAGTTTTGATGAACCTGATGGCTCTAATACCAATACGGGTGTGGATAAACTCAGGGATTGCAAGAAAAAAGGAATTGTAGCAGGTATGCTATGCCAAAACTTAAACCTTTTCTTCACACGAGTTATTCAACAGGCACTGCCTTTTAGCTATAAAGCCTTAATTCAAGAGACTTAAGCTATCCACATCAATATAGGTATTGTTGATCAGAATTTCAATATTTCTGATATGCAGGGTCCATTATATGGCAAGCACAGAGCAAACTATATTGTAAATTCTTTTTAAACTCATCTGAAGTTTTTTAAAAAGAAGATGATTTAGAGAAAAGAAAAGATCTTTAGAAAGCCATATGTAGAGAAAACATACTAGGATTTTATTTATGAAACTCTTCTCTGATTTTTACAATGAGAATACATCTTTCTTTTATAGCCAAAGGAGATGTAATACAACAAAATAGTAAACAGTATACAGGATAAGCATCAGACATTAAAGCATAAAGTAAACTGTACATAAAGTAAAAGCAGGACTGATATTAGACATAAAGCAAACTACTTTAATTATTAAAGCAAGATTCTCGACAAGTGATTTTTAGCTGTTTGCATTTGAATAGGGAAACTGAGCACTATCTATGGAATCTTCACTGTAGCAGGTCATTTCTTCATCTTTTTCTTTTTAATTATGCAGTTCTATCTTAGCAAGACTGATTTGACTGTACTGCCATGGGTAATCTTGAGACTATTCTGTAGGATCAGGGATTCCTTCATGATATTCAGGAAGAGCTTTTAGGACTTCTTCATGATAAAGTGTATATGTCCTTGGCCAGGTGTCCCATGGTGCATCAATAACTGGAGGTGGCCATATCTCAAATGGAATAATCCTATTGAGTTGGCAGAGAAACTTTTGTAACTCTCTATATTGAACATTGTCTTTGAAGATTTCATTTTCAAGAGATTTATGGGTCCAGGAGGTAGGGAAAGAATTGAGCTGGGTTTTTTTCCACATTTGACAAAATATTGAGGCTTGTAGAAGATTATAATCATATAGCTTCCATAATTACCTCTTGTCTGATTGCAATGTTACTCAATAATCTGAAGCCATTGTGGGAGAGGATGAAACCAAATAAGAAAAGTAAAGAAATTTTGTTGTTCTGGTTCAATGTTTCCTCTGATGGCTTTTTTCAAGTAATAAAGGTGATCAGGGGTGTCGAACTGTATAGCAATATGGTAGAGATGAGTAAAGTACCATAAAAACCATTTTAATTTATTTGGTTGTTCAACAAATTTAAACCTTATTGGGTGTATGAAAGGATAATCTAGATGAATACCCCAAGGTTTAAGAATAAGTCCCCCAAAATTCTTGAAAATTTGAATCTGATATTCGAACATCATATCCCTAGCTTTCTGATGAAAACAATTCTTTTCCACAAGAGTAAAAACTTCTGGAGGATATTCAGGGTGGAGATTAGGAGTGACAGTGTAAGGGGTAGGAGAAGTGGATGATGAGGAATAAGGTTTATACATCATGATTGGTCAGGGCAAAAAACTCTTTTGTAGGTGAAGACTTCTGGATTTTCTTTGGGTCTGAAAAGTAGATCAGCAAGAACATTTTGCTTTCCTGATATATGTCTAACATCAAATTTAAACTCAGAAAACCATTCTGCCCATCTTAAGAGTTGTAGATGAGGGACAGTTTTTTGTTTAAACTTGAGCATTTGTGGAAATGAAGACATATCTATTTCTACAAGAAAATGATAACCCAGAAGATGGAATTTGAATTTTTCCATACCTTTCTTAACTGCAAGAATTTCTTTGAATGTGGAGTGGTAATGAATTTCTGCTTCTGAGAATCTTCCACTCTTATATCCACAGAGTTGTCTTTTGCCATTTCTTTTTTCAAGCAAGATTGCTCCCCAGTATTTGTCACTGGCATCTGTTTGTAGAATTCTTTCTCCATCTGAGGGGATTTGAAATGGAGGCAAATCCTGGGTAATTTCTTTCAATCGTTGAAGAGCTTTTGTCTGAGAATAAGACCATGGAGGAGGGTTTTTTTTAAGCATCTTTTGTAGGGGGTTAATATACTTATAAACTTTAGGAATAAAATCTCTAAGATAATTAACAATCCCAATGAATTGTTGGACCTATTTGAAAGACAAATCTTTTGAAGGGAATTTGAGAAGTTCTTAAGCAATGTGTGGTCCTGGAGAGTATTTTCCTTCTTTGATGTCCATTCCCAGAAACTGAATATCTGATTTATTGATCTGCATTTTCCTTTCTGACAGTATTATCCCATATTTGAAAATAAGGGATTTGAATTCTTCAAGGAGTTGTGCATGAGAATCCTCATCTTTGCTATAGAGTAAGATATTATCAATGTATACTAAAGCATTTTCCATCAAGGGATGAAAAATCTTTATCATTGCTTTCTAGAATAGAGAAGGAGCAGTCTTTAATCTAAACGGCATGACTTTCCATTGAAAATGTCCATTAGGAATACAAAATCCTATTTTTGGTCTGTCATCAGGATGAATTCTTAATTGCCAAAAACCTGCATTGAGGTCAAATTTAGATAAGACTCTTGCTTTGGCTTCAGAAGAGTAAATCTTTCTTTGGAAGAGGAAATTTGTCATCTTGGAGGAAATGATTAAGAGGTTGGTAATTAATTACCAATCTTAACTTTCCTCTGATCTGTTCAGATCTTTTATTTACATAAAAAGCTTCACATGCCCATTGAGAATCTGAGGGTTCAATCAGATCTTGATGCTGTAATTATTTACACTCATTTGATGCTAGCATCAGATGTTCTGGATTCATTCCCTGGTGGCTGGCTTTTGTTGGGTTGATGTCTTCATTTTTCTTGAAAGGTATTTTAATGAAAAATTATGGGTTTTTCCACAAAGGGTTTGGGCATTTATTCAGGAATTCAGAATGAGATTCTGCACAAGATTGGGCTTTTAATTCCTGGATAATGTGAAGGATTTTTTCAGATTGGATGACAAAAAGTTTTGGGATTCTGACAAAGGGTTGGAAAATATTTTTGAATCTTACTCCTTCAGGGAGTATTCTAAGATGCTGGGCTTTTTTGTAGAGGTCAAAACCTACTACAATATCTTTTCTAGGAAGTTTTGATCCCAATACTGTAGTTTTTACACAACAGCCTAGGAAGAATTGAATAGTAATTGGTTTGCTAATCAAATGAGTAGCAAAAGGAACATCAGCAGCAGAATCAAAATACCTTATATGAGGTTTCCACTATTCTGAAGGTAAAACATCTGGGTTCATGATGGTTTCTGCTGCACCGGTGTCTATGAAGGCAATTATAGTAATGGGTTTACTATACTTGTCTAAATAAACCTTAACAGGTATATGAGGAACTGGGACTGTGTCAACAGCTCTGTCAACAGTCTGAGCTTTAGCTTGTATCATCTGTATATCGGAATAATCCGATTCAGGTTCTGAAGAATCACAAGCATGGATAGCAAAAATTGTTTTGTCGGATGGTTCATCTTCAATAGAGCAGATAGATTCAATATCATCATCTTCTTGAATCTTTACTCCTGATTGTTTTACTATCTGTGCAATCTTTTTGGCTTTCTTGTTCTTTGGACAATTTTTTGAAAAGTGTCCTTTTTGATTACAGATGTAACTGCGATTAGATTTTGTTGACTTTCTTTTCTTCTTAAGATATCTCCATCGAGGTCAACTTTCTTCCTTCTTCTTGAAGTTGGAAAAGAAGAATGTTTTTTGAAGTGTTTCTTATTTTTTGTGCGGCAATCACACAAATGATCTTTTGGGAAATTGTACTTCAAGTAGGAATCATCACAGGCTCTGTCAATTCTTTTGTCACCATGGAGATAATCTTTGAATATCATTCTTCTGTTGCAGATATCTTCCAGAGCAACAAAGACTTCTAGTTGAAGTTCTCCAACAGTGATCTGGAGAATGTCTTTGTTCTGTGTTTGGAGAGCTTGATTAACTGCAACTTGAATTGGATTTGGAAGAGATGAGAGAATAACTGGCTTGAGATACGGATTTAGGGATAAAGCACAAAATAACTTTGTCATTACTTTTAAATGCCTTTCCAAATCCTTTTTAACATACGAGCAACATTTTCTTTTGTAGAATTCCCTTCTTTTTAATGTCAGCAAACCTTCAGGGTTTCCCACAAAATGTTGATGTATGATTCTAATTGGCTGAGCCAGATCTTGTAGAACCAGAAACTGCATATCATAAAGTTATATACAAAATAAAGCTAGCCTACCCATAAAAGAAGAAAAAAGGACACGTGTTTTTTTAGTTTTAAGTTTTGTGTTGATTTGACTCACAATCTTTTTTATTTTTTATTTTGTAATTTATAATAATTAAGTTTAGTTCTAAACTTAAGCTTAAAATTTAATTGTGATTAATTATTAAATTTTTAACATAATATTCAAGTCTTTTATTATTTAATCAAACTAATTATTAATTCGTGAAATTCATATCATTTTATAGTAAATGAAAATATCTTAAATATATAAAAAAATAAAGAAAAAGCTTGATTTTTTTTTTCTTTTTCTCTTTCTCCCTCTCACTCACGCCCTAAGCCTATGGATCGATGGTGGGGAGGGAAGAAAAAGAAAAAGAAAAGTGAGGAAAAGGATCATCCTTTCCTAGACTTAATAAGTTAGCTAGGGAAAGTAAGAAAAGTTGAATTTCTCTTGCTTCCCGAAATGCAACATTTCATAAGACCCTTACAGCTTCTGGTAGAGAAGAAGCAATAATGAATTAGAGAATAACTCTCATAAATCAAATTAATAACTATGGATTTAGAATTGCAATGTAAGTGTAAATAGCAACATCAAAATATAATTATCAAACAAGTAAAAAAAATGGAAGTAAAAAGAGAGAAGATTTACTTGAAGTTAAAGTAGCATCAACGTGGTCGTGGTTGTTAGTGGCGTTAGGGTGATCAGTAGTGTTATGCTGGAAAGTGGGCTCATTGAAGAGGGTAGGGCTATGGTCATGGTTCGTTGTTGTTATCGTTAGATTTCCTCCTCTTAAAGAGGATTTAAATATTGATAATAGTGTTGGATTTAGTGCCGTAAGTGTAGTATTTTTGTCTATATATACTTGTAATTTTTTTTTGAACAGATTGGTTAATAAAATAAATTCATGGATTACATTAATATACTTTATATAATTGTCCTCATATAGTTTTTGCATGCAAAGCAAAATAGAAGTAAATATGAGCTCACTAGTTGTCTAATGTTTAAACTAATACTAAGTAATGTTATGTGGTCAGATCGTTTTAAACTAAACTTTGTTTGATAATATGCTTGGATATAACAAATTAAAGTGTTTCTGAATAACAGTCAAAATTGAACAAAATTGAAAAAATGACAAAAAAGAAACAAATCGATTACTTTCAATAGGAAAATAAATTTTCTCTTATTGAAACTAGTAAAGATTGTAATTTCCAGAAAATATAATTTATTATTTGTTTATAAATTCTCACTATTTTTGGTAAAATAATGATAACTTAATAATCAATAATTGTGTGTGTTTTAAGTTATCTGGTGTCATCTATTTATAGGAAGAGATACAAGAGTCCTGGTTGACTAAAACTTTGAATAATAATATTTATTTAATATAAAACACACTCCTACTCTAACTAGAGTAGGAGGGGGCACCACACCCTTGATAATATTTATAGGGTTGTTGCTCTCTCATTTATTGGGTTTAATTATATGTACTTCTTGAACTTTTGACCTAGTGCTTTATAATTTAGTCCAATCCAATACTTATTTTTTATTTCTCAAAATAAATATTATTTTTCAATTTACTAAATTAATTTCTCAATTAAATAATTCTTTCAATCCAATTTTAATTCCTGTAAAGTTAAAATTCCTGCAAAGTCATGGCAACTTTAACGTTAAAAAATCTATGAACAAATATATTTAATTTTCTTATTCAACGGATTCACAATGACTAGTTAATTTAATTATAATAAATTAAATAATAATTTAAAAACTTTAAATTAATTCTAAAATTATTTTTATATTTGATAGAAAACACATTCATTTGTGAATGCGACTCATTCCTCTTAATTCATCGTTTCCGTCCATTTCTATCAAGTTGGTTTTATATACAATTCATTTTTTGTTTTAACAAACTACTAGAGGGACGAGTTGGACATATATAATTAAGACTCAAATAATTTGTAATTAAGTTCCAACTTTTCGCCAATTAATTATAAATTTATTTAGTCACAAAGTTATTCTACTAAAATATCGTAATTAAGCTCTCTCTAATAATATACCATTACGAAAGCTACTTAGTGCTCGTCCAATTACCTTGCTATAATTGTGTTACTTTCATAGGATACCTTCATTTCTTTGAGATAAATTTACTCTTTCAATATGATTTTATTTTATCTCATGGTAATCATTACATCTTCCTTAATAAAAAAGTCAATTATTATCAAATAGTCACCAGTCATTTATCAGAAAAATAAATGACCTATGGCCATATTTATTTTACATCTATCATATAATGCCGATGAAAAGATATCATTTACCTTTTAATCGGGCTATGAATTCCAATATTGTGGAATGATGCTACATACTGCAAAAGTTATATACCCAACGCACTAGCTTTCAGTTCCTTATCTATTTGAGCTCAGACTTTTACTTACATCAAAATATATAAGTCACACATACATAGTCTATCATCCATTCAGGATTAAGGTATGTCACACTATGAACGTCAGAAGTGAATAAATCTATAAATGGATTTAGGACCTATTTAACTTGGGTCTTATCCATTGTACTGTCAGTCCAAACAACCACATCTATGTCTCTATCTTTTGGGAGTCATCTGCTTCGATACTTAAGATAAAACATTTCCCCAATTGGACTTAATAGGCAACATATTAGTCTTTCGATCGGTTTGCTCATTTCTAATTAGACTAAGGACATGTTTAGCTTATCTACCAATACAAGTCATTTTTTCGTATTATGACCCAACCACGTAATACTGTTTAGTATTAGTTAAACATTAAATAATTAGTGAGTCAAATATTTGGTTCCATTTTATTTTGCATGCAAAACTCATTGAAGACTATATACACAAGATATTAATGTAATCAATAAATATTTTATTAAACCAATTTGTTCGATAAATAGAAGTGTACAAAGACGAATATACTACACTTAGGGCACTAAATCCAACACCATGTCAACAATTTGTTAGTGGATGTTAGTGGATTAACGTATTTTAACAATAATGACTAATGCTAACAATTATCTTAATTAGAGTGACTAAATTAATAAAAAAATGGAGTGACCAAAATAGGAATGATGCTATTTTAGGGTGACCTATGTAGTTTACCCTTTAACTTATCAGTAAATATTTGGTGTAGCAAATTCGAATGGGTGAGTATTTAGTATACTGACAGTGTATTTTTTTAATTCCACAAACAACCCTAAAAAATTGATATATATATCTTTATATATATAATAATTTATCATACCCTTATAGGAAACTTTTCAACTATTGACTCTGCTTATGGAATTTTTAAATTCCACTAATAGTATACCAAATATTTTCTCATTCAATAATGTATTAATATTTATAAAGCGAATTTAGAGCAATATATTTTTATTTTGTATTTTTATCATTGAATTTCAACTTTTGTTAATAGACATTTTTAACATTAATAAAATATTTTTATAATAATAATTTAATATTAAATGTCAATAAAATATTTTATAATAATAATAATTTAATATTAAATGTCACACTTGTTTTATTTTAATATTTTAATAATTTAATATTGCACTTTTAATTATTTTAATAAAAAAACTCAAATATGGGAAACATGAAGTAGTTTGAAAGAGAAAGGGTAAAACAGTAACTTAAGAACAAGCCGGCAAAACCGGTGCTTGAGTTTGAACGTTGAAGCTTTGGTGGCTCGAATTCCCAACCGAACCAATACAGAAGAAGAGAACGAAAGAAAATAAAGAAAAAAACCTATCTTTTTCTTTAACTTGAAAGACTGTTTAAAACTTAGAACCAAAAACCCTTAGAAAGCAAAGAAATGGCGAGCAGTTCGGTGAACTTGGAAGAAATACCCTCCGAATCTCTGATGAATGAGCTTCTCCGTCGTATGAAGTGCGCCCCCAAACCCGAGAAGCACCTCATCCTCATTGGTTCTCCTTTTTTCCCTTATTTTTTTGACTCTCGCTTTATTTTTATTTTTGAAATTTGGATTGATTCTTTTTTTTTTTTCAATTCTTTCTCTGATTTTTTTTTCCTAGTAATAACATGGAAAATGGAATTTTCAGATCCTGGAGTTTGTTGAAGTTTGTTCATGTCATATTTTTTGTTCGTTTAGATAGAATTGCAAAAGAATGTACTCGAATTTTCAATGCTCCAAATTTAGCTTAAATTTTTTAACTCTATTTTATTAAACTTTTCATACAATTTAAATGAACAACTATGTCTCTAAAGGCAGAGTCAAAGTGGGGGCACTGGATGAATTTCTAATGATTATTTTCTGAGAAAGTATGAGTGCTGGGAAATTTTGATTTTATAATATGTAAATCAATACTCATCGTTTACGTTTAGATTTATATAGAAAAAGAAAAGTCAACAAAAATGAAACGATTCTAATGCCAATATTGAACTTGTATATTCCTTGTGCATCACCTTTTGCCATGCAGAAATGGTACTAGATTCTGCAAGGCTAAAGATGAGTGCCCCTTGTTGGGGTAACGTAGCCCATTGTTGATGACCTGCTAAGATATTGGTCTGTCTTTAGTTGTAGAGTTCCATGAAGCAATGTTCAGACAATCGCTTGATCCGAAGTACAAATCTTGCTTGCATAGTGTGTGGAATTTGGGTTGCTTGAAAGTGACTAGAAAGACACTAAAGTTTGGCTTTTACGTTCATTTTTCTCAGAAGTCTCAAATTGTTAACAGCCCATATTGTGTCATAGCAGGATCACAGAAGCATGCTGCATTCAAATAGCATTCTTTACATATCTATCAATTTACTGTCTCAAATTTGGTAGAAGGATGGCATGTTTCTAATTCCAGGGCAATCTTATGATTGACAGGTCCACCTGGATCTGGAAAAGGCACTCAATCACCAATAATTAAAGATGAGCACTGCTTGTGTCACTTGGCCACTGGTGATATGCTTAGAGCTGCTGTTTCCGCTAAAACCCCACTTGGTATCAAGGCCAAGGAATCTATGGATAAGGTCAAATTAGTTCCTGTTTGGATTTTTTAAAATACTTCTTACTACTAGTTTGCTAATGACTAATGAGGTGCTTAGCTATTGTTTCTCAGGGAGAACTTGTTTCTGATGACCTGGTTGTTGGCATTATCGATGAAGCGATGAAGAAACCTTCATGTAAAAAAGGTTTCATTCTTGATGGGTTTCCCAGGACTGTAGCACAAGCACAAAAGGTGATACTTTGTCTATAATCTTTACACTTGCACCCGCCTTCCCTAACCAGAGAACCTTGAATTTTCTTAATACAGACCATGCTTCTAATATGTGTTCTTGATCTTTGCTTCGCAGCTTGATGAGATGCTTGAAAGGCAGGGAGTTAAAATTGATAAGGTGCTCGATTTCGCAATTGACGATGCGGTCTTGGAGGAGAGGATTTCTGGTCGCTGGATCCACCCTGCTAGTGGTAGATCCTACCATACAAAATTTGCACCTCCTAGAGTTCCAGGTGTAGATGATGTGAGTCAAACATAATAACCCTCTTTCTAATTCTGTTTCTTTCATAAATGCAAATTTGGTTTCAAAGAATCTGGTGACAGCCTTTCCACCTTTTTCACCGGTTGACAAAGGCATTGTAAGTTACGCAATTTTACTGGACCTTACAATGTCTTAATTCATTGCAAACTTCTTGGGTTCTTTATTCTCTTGAAGGTGACTGGGGAACCTTTGATCCAACGTAAAGACGACACTGCAGCTGTTCTCAAGTCAAGGCTTGAGTCATTTCACAGACAAACTCAACCAGTATGCTTTCTGTTTCCTTAACTATTTTTGGCAGAATGCAAAGATCCTTAATTTTTAACCTATTTGAAATTCTGGAGTTACTAGAACGGAATAGAAGAGTTTAGTAGCAAGCTAATTGAGCATGTGGCATGGATGTTTGTTTTTGTGTCCTAATTCCGTTAATCTAATGTGACATAAATGGTTCTTGTGACACCAGAAATGATCGTTCCTAACCTTTTTCGAAGTTGATGATGTCTGATTAAGTAGTTTATAAATTGTCAATGTTATTTTGAATGGTGGTGTTCAAAATTTAGGTGATCAATTATTATTCCAAGAAGGGAATAGTTGCAACGCTTCATGCCGAAAAGCCTCTTTCAGATGTTACGGATGAGGTCCGGAAAGTACTCTCATGACAAAATTGCAATGAAGCATGAAGTTTAGAAGGTGCTTTACTCATGGAATGTTGCTTTACTGATGAAACTGCAAACAGATTTTTCTTTTTTGAGATTTCATGGATTTTTTTTGCTGATGGGTGTTCATTCGATTACTCTAATTCATTATTATCTAATTTCATTGAAATTTTGGCCCAAATGGCCCGGCTTTTGACTGTTTGAAGTATTGAAGATATTTAAATAAATACTGATGGTATAGATTGACGACAAATCTTTTTTTTTTTGGGGTTATTTTTTCGTTGAAATGTGCTGTGTTTAGTCCCTTGCAAATCAAAATGTGTTGTGACCATTATATCTTATATGGTTTGTGAGGGTAGAGCATATTCAGATTTGGGTAAAATCAGTGGTTTAGTGATAAATTTTTTCCATAAGTCGCTATTACTAAATAGATATATGGAAAAGAAAGTTGTTGCATAAAAAGTTGTTGCATAAATATTCTCATGATATACATTTTAAAAATCAATAAACAAATATATTAAAGAAAACAATAATTATGATATATTAACCAATATTACAAAATATTATAGGTCTTAATAATGTTAGTAAAAAAATTTCAACAAAATAAATGTTGGTACCATTAATATTGTAATAATTAGTCAAACGTGGGTTTAAATAGGTTTATACGCATTTTTCTCTGATATAAGATATTGGATGGGATTTATCGGTAGAAATAAAATTGCATAAAAATACAAATTAAATTACCATATTAGTTTTATTGAATAATTCGGGATACGCGAATTTTTAAAGTATAATCAATTTCGGAATTCAAAGGTATGCATGCTAGCTAATTTTTTTTATTAGAGTTTAAATAAGATATGTAATTTGATGAATTATATAAAATAAAGATTACCAATATAAAACTGCTTCTAAAAGTAATTAAGGGTCAATACAGGTAGAAGACGTGTCAAATTTTCAGTAAAAGTCTGCTCAAGTCGGAGCAACAGGATAATAGCTCCAACGCAGAAGGCCAAGGGTAGAAAAGATCAAAATCCAAAATCATCATTTCTTTCAGCAGTGTTAATTTAGAAACGCTTCAATTAGTTGATTCTATAATTGGATCACCGCAAAATTAAATTTGTAAAAACCGATCACTTTCAATATGTTGACTTAAAAAAAAATTCAAAAGATGGTTATGCTTGCTTAGTGCTCGTAGAGGCAACGCCAATTACAAAAATACATTCGAAGATAACGTTAATTTTGAAAACAAGGTTCAACTATGCTGGTTTGAAATGACTGAACATTTCCTTTTCAGCAGAGGAAAATTCCAGGACCGCACTCATTAACACCAACAACCTCGATGAACCAGATTGCCATACCTTCAAAGTTGTATGTATTACATCAACCGTCATTCCTTCAACATTCATGACGTCCATCAAAATCATACATTTCTTTGCGTTTGCTTCCTTCCTTCGCCGTTTCGATCATCCCAAAGGAGAACAAAAACACCCCCCAGCAACATAAGTTGGACGAACCACAGTTCACGTAAGGAAAATTGATGCGGCATTGAAATTATTTGAGTATTTAGAACACATTGTCCGTAGAGCCTTCACTGTTTTCTTATAGGAGAGAAAATAGAAAATAAAATAACAATGATCATATGAAATTAAAATAAGACAATTTTGGATATGCTGGCATTAAGAAGTGGATGAGAAGAGGCATTGTTTTAAACCATGCATGACAAAAGCTATAATCTTATATTTCTAAATACCAACCGTTTGAGCCATCTCCTAAGTTCGGTATTGAGATATCCGCTTGTAATCAGTTAAAATGTATCTTGCAGAAACCCAACAAGGTAAACTGTAAGAACTACATTACTGGAAGAACCGAGAAATAAAAAAAATTGAAGACAGGGCAAAAGAACAAGAAGCCTCAGCAAATAGTCGGTGGTTCTTTTCTCCAGTAACATCCGCATGCTAATCATAAAACTTCTGCCTGTACGTCAATGTCACATTATACGATAACATATAAATTGATAACTGGTTATTGTTAGGGAATTAGTCGATAATGCACCGAGTTACTCAATATGGAGTTGATGCCTTACTTGCACGCTACATGATAACGAAAGCACTTGCAGACTCTGAAGTCCTTTAGCTGTGCTGCAACACTTGCAAACAAAGAACAGAACAGAGAGGAAACAACGAAACAAATGGAGACCTCACAAATTGAAAGATCAACTACTTTATTCACAAAGAACCTTGAGCGTCCAAAACTTACTAACAGGAAACAAAGATGTTGTACACGCTTCCAAATGTCGGTGGACTCTTGCAAGCAATGTGAGAAAATTGAACGAAACAATGTGAGCATTTATAGTTTTAGACTGAGGAAAAAAAAAAAAAAAGGAAATTTCAAATGTGGTTAAGAATATTTACATGGGTTACATTCTGATAAAGTATCAAGGAGATGAAAATAAAAGATTCAAGGTAAGGTCGCAGCTGATGACCTTTACAACTCATCTGAAAATTATCCCAACTAATAACCGGGCCATGTAAGGGTACATGTGCCTGTCAAAAGACTATATCAGTTTCTCCCACTCATTAATTTGCTACGAAACATGCAACTACAGCATCTCACATTTTTGTCAATATCTACTAAAACAATTATCATGAAAGATAACAGAGTGGTGAATGAACCAGCTTGCCTGCATCATGACACAAAATAGATGAAGTTTTTTTACCACTGCTGCATCAAATTTGGATCCTTCATGACCACTACAATTGCTAGGTAAGAATGCGGTGATAATATTTTGGTTGTGTCCAGCTTCCACAAATCAGGCAAGGAAATTGTTCCATTCACACTTTTGGTGGGAAAGTAGGCAAGAAATCTTTAGATTTTGGCAGGGGAAGCTCCCGGAACCAATCATGATTAAGAGCATCATCTGCTGTTATTCTCTGAACAAAAAACAGAAACATCTATTATAGCTGAAACCAATACATATAAACAACTTAAATTAGGGCTTAAATGAGTAAAATTACTTTCTCAGGGTCATAGGTAAGAAGCCTGTTCAACAGGTCAAATCCAGCATCAGAAAGAACGGCAGATCCAGTAAAAGATGCTGCAGGAAACTTCTTGCGCAACAAGTTATACCTGGAAGAAGAAAACAAAACAACTACTCGTTAAATTAGTCCCATGACTAGGTAATTAATAAATACTGAACATATTGTAGTCAAAAGAAACAGTAGTTATTTAGATGACCAAAGTAATTGTCCAAAGAGATACTTACGGTTGCTTAGAATAATTTGCTTTGGAACCTGGTAATTCAGAAAACCCAGGCCAAATCTTCTCACTTGGAACACCAAGAGTATCAAATATCTGCAACCATAAACCATCATCATCAAACATCAGAGATTTTATAACAAGATAGAAGAAAGTTGAAAGCTTCAATAGAAACAGTAATTACCTTGCGAAGCTGATCAATTTCAGCTGTCCCTTTGAACAGGGGTTCCTTAGCTAACAATTCAGCCATTACACATCCCACAGACCACATGTCCACGGCTGTTGAGTACTTCTTTGCTCCAAGTAAAAGTTCAGGAGCCCTGAAATGCAGCAATCAAAGAAATATATTTTCAAATTCAAGAACTAATAAAATTCATAATAAATAAAGAATATAAATACAAAGAATGTTACTTACCTATACCACTGAGTCACCACCTTGGTTGTGTAAGGCTTCAGAGGGCTCCCATACTGTCGCGCCATACCGAAGTCACATATTTTGAGTTCACCTTGATTGTTCAAGAGAAGATTGGATGTTTTCAAATCCCTATGAAGTACCCAATTATCATGAAGATATTTCACACCCTCCAGTAGCTGTAGCATCAAACATTTAACATCACTGGTACTGAATCGTCGTTTCATCGAGTCCATTAGCCACTTGAGGTCATGTTCCATGTACTCCATAACCATGTAAACATTGTCATGGTCATCTACAACAACTTCTCTAGATTTCACAATCGAAGGGTGATGAAAAGACGCAAGAATATTAATTTCTCTCAGTGATGTCACAGGGAAACCATATTCTTCTAAATCTCTTAGATCAAGAATCTTCACCTTCTTCAGTGCCACAATTTCTCCTGTCATCTTATCCTTAGCTCTATAAACAATGCCATATGTACCTTCACTTATTTTGTTCAATTTTTCATACTCAAAAACACTTCTGCAACCATGAAGCATGTTCATACAACCTCCAGCTGGCTCTTCAACACCTAAATCTGGCTGATCAACAATAGCATCGTCATCACGCATGTCATCAATATCCATCACATCAACAGAGTCCAACTTACAGTCCATGCCTCCATCCTCACAAGCAGACAGTACACTGCTGCTTCTTTGATCAGACTGTACCCTATCTACTTCCAACTCCTCTCTTTCAAGCTCTCCACTCTCAAGACTCGAACTCCTCCTAATCTTTTCCTCAGTTAGAGATCCATCTTCATCATCACTATCAGAAGCCCAACGTGATGTAAATATGTTGGGTGCTCGAACATTTTCTTTTCCAATCAACTCTGGTTCTTGTTCATCATCCTGGCATTGCTGCTCAGGCAGTGAAGGAGATAAAGCAGCACCAAAATCAGATACCAGAGACTTGGATGCCATATGCTCCACTTCTTTGATCATGTTTGCAGAGAGCGGTTGATGCTTATAAACCTGATTGGAAACAGTATTTGACACCTTGGAAGGTGAAGAAGGAGATGACAGAATGGTAGTCGTCACAACATCCCTGTTCTTGAATGAAATTCTTCCTTCCTTGTCTTCCAGGTCCCATACAATCGGGGAAAACTTCCTCTTTTTTTCCGGGGGCTGCTGAACCCCATCATCCATCATCTGTTTCACATCATTTTTAACCCTGGCAACATCGTCTAACCCACATCGCCTAGGACCCAGATCGAACTTATTCCTATGATTAGATGGATAATTGTATCCATTCTTAACAGGATTTGCATGAACATGGCCCCGATTCAATTTCTCAACATCAATTCTCCTCCGAACATCAACTCGCCCTGCCGCCATACCAATCAAGAACCACACAACTCTTCTCAATAAAAAGATTCAAGACAAAAGAAAATAAAATCTCCAAGAAAACGCACAACACAAATATCCAATTACTTTTTTTTCTTTTTTTTTAGGGTTCGTAAAAAGAATAAACCCTAGATATACAGACGAAGTTTAAAAATTCAATCAACAGAGAGAGGAATACAACAATTACACGTAGATTTCAGATATGGAATTCAAACAAAGATGAAAAAGGTAAAATCAAACAAAAAAAAAAACGATGACAATCAAAGCCAAAACCCTAGAACATGAAATTTTTGTGCTTCTTTTGGCGGATCTGATCTGACCTGACCTCGATAAATCAGAGGTAATTGAAGATCTTACCAGAAAGAAGAAGAAGGAGGAGACGGAAACCACACGCAAAGAAAATCAGAGAATCGGGACACAATCTCTTGGAAGAGTTTTTGTTTTATACGCGTTGCTTTGTTTTCAAGCCGCCCCTCGTCCCCTTTATAAATATTAATATAAAAAGCGCGTTGGGAGGTTAGGACTTTAGGGCTTTTATTATTTATTTCTTAAGTCAGTGCCCGTTTCATTTTCGAATGGGCTTTGAAGTTTCAACCCAATAAATTTATTAGTACTGCCATATTTTTTTCATATAAGAATTGATACAGGTGGAAAGTGAACGCTTTTCTCATGATTCAATCATTATGCCAAATTTTATTTATTCTTGTTGAAATCTAATTTCATGTAAACCATATAAATTAGAAAGTTTTAAAAATGTTAAGATAAAATTAACCTTATTTTATTTTAATTTAGAATATTCATCTACTAATAAGCATAAAAGAAGAAGATGAAATAAAAGCTTTTACCTCTTTCCTTCTACCTGCTACTTAATTTTCTCTGCCACTTCAACTAATTCTTCGAAAATAAGATTTTTTTTCTGAATTTATTTTTTATACGTATATTTAATCATTTATATAGTATATGCTTACATATTTTTTTATTTTTATTTTTCTCTTTTCTGTTTTTGATTGAAAATTTAATTTTATTATAGTATTCATAAATGTTTACGAGCAAATGTATATATATAAAAAAAAAGTTTAAGTTTAACTCTAAAATTGATTTATTGTGGAGTTATAATTTATTGTTGCTAACGCAATATTAACAAATAAATATTTTGTCGGCAACATAGATATATAAAATATATTTAACATTAACTAGGAAAATTTAAATCGTTACTTGGGTTTAATTTAGAATGTTGTTGAGCATTAACTAAGCAATTTAAAATCATTACTTGGGTCTTGGATTGGAACTACAGAGCAACAATGATTTTCGCCAACGTGTAAATTATTCGCAGCGAATATAAAAGAAAAATATAGAAGTGATTGGTCAAATTTTAAATCAGATTTGTATTATATTTAAGTAAATTATGTTATATTGGGGTTTTGATTATATTATATGAACTGTTTTTTTAAAGGGTTGCTAGAATTAACAGAGTTTTATAGGGACAAAAGTTTTTTATATGCTCTGGGTTTGCGATCGACGGTGTCGAAGAGGTGACGTCAAGCATTTTAATCATGGCGGTATAGTGTTGCAGTGTTGTTATCTATCTAAGGTGTATGTTTTGGTAACTGATATAAGATGTTTTGATATTTGCTTTCGATATTGTATCTAATATAGTAATTAGAGGTCATCGCGGTTGGATCGAGCCAAGATAAAAAGTTTTTAAATAGTGTCTCTATTTATGCTCTAAATATGGGCTTTCATTTTATCTAAACCCAATCCTATATAAAATAGGGTATTTCAGGTCCAGTATGTTAATTGTTTTTTTCAATTAAAATGTATTTTCAAATTTACAATTAACAACTAATTATATAAAGAAGTGCTTTGGATTCCACTGCTAATTGCGATCTGCTATTGAATCCTAACATAAAACCATAAGGCAATATTTATAATCAACCCAGTTTTTTTTATGCACATTTGGTTTAGGTTTCGGGAAATTAGTAGCAAACTATATATTTCAATTGGGTTTAGAATTTGGGTTTATACTCTAAATTATATATAGTCGAGCCTAGCAGAATTGAGCCGGGTCCGAGCTTTAAAAAATTCGCCTAAGGCCAAGCTCGAATGGACAACATAACAAATGAAGAAGCGATATAAAAAAGGAGCAGAGTCTCCAGCTAATGCAATGGACAACAAAAAAGAAGGAAGAAGCATAATTTGAATGGCAAAGGATGCTTCACAAGCTTACAATGTTTGTTGTTCCAATAGGGTCGGAAGTGTGTAAATTATTGTACTAAAAAATCATACAAAGTTCAATTCCCAGGAAAGAGAGGTGGATCACAAGGATCTCTTAAGTACCAAGGCTTTCCTTAGTCAGAATATCCCTTCTATCGTAATTTAATAGTATAATTAAATACTACTATTATACCCTCAAATATTGAAAGAAAAATAGGACAAGAAAAAACGCAAGAGTTTTAACGAGGTTCGGTAAATTATACCTACGTCCTTGGGCACTAACACCAGATGATAACTTTATTATCTCCAAAATATTACAAACAAATAGAATTCCTTAAGAATTCTCAAATGGGAGAAGAGAGAAAACTAAGAGAGAAAGATTGGTTGGGATGGTTGAAATGAGAAATGGTTAGGCCTATTTATAGTTAAGGTTCAGGGACTAACTTGCAAATGGCCTAAAAAATTAGGGACCAAACTTGGAATTATCCTATTCAACTTTAAACTCAGCTTGCCAACCACTTTTTACTTTATTCTTTCGGTGCCAATTGCACCTCCCACCATTTTTGACTTTTCAACAATCTCCACCTTGAAGATTTGATTAGGATAATCACATCTTCACACACTTCCTTCAACTTCCCAAATTCGATAAAGCTATCTTTTGTAGTGCCTCCAAATGCGCTCTCGAGCGCCATACACTTGAAGGTGCTCAAATTATCAGGATGTTAATCAAGTTCAAATAATGATTAAACTTGATTATTGTTACCACCTTGGTCATCATATCTGCGGGATTATCTGGTGTCGGAATCTTCTGAAGTAGAATTTTTCCTTTTTCAAAGACTTCCCACACAAAGTGATATCTTACGTCGATATGCTTGGTTCTTGAATGATAGACTTGATTTTTCGCTAAATGAATAGTGCTCTGACTGTCACAATATAGACTAAAGTGACTTTGAACAACTCCCAAGTCTTTCAACAATCCATTAAGCCAAATAGCCTCCTTAATGACTTTCAGAATCGCCATATATTCGCCTCAGTAGTAGACACACCATCAGAGATGTAAGGTAGACTTCCAACTCACTAGGGCTTTAGCAAAAGTAAACAGACACCTCAGAGTTGAACGACGTTTATCTAAATCACCAGCAAAGTCGGAATCAACATATCCAACTATAAACTGACCAAGTGTTTCATCCTTCTCAAAAACTAAACCAATGTCTACGGTTTTTCGAAGATACCGTAGAATCCATTTCACAGCTTGCTAATGTCCTTTTCCAGGATCATGTATATACCTGCTCACAACTCCAACAGCTTGTAAAATGTCAGGCCGCGTACACACCATCGCATACATCAAACTCCCAACTGCATTAGCATATGGGACTTTTGCCATATATTCTCTTTCTTCTTCAGTTTTCGGAGATAATTGAGCACTAAGTTTCAAATGAAAAGCAAGTGGGGTACTTACATGTTTTGTGTTTTCATTTACACCAAAACATTGTAATACCTTTTTCAAATATTGCTTCTGATTCAAACAAAGCTTGCCTCTCTGTCTATCTCTACTTATCTCCATACCGAGAATCTTCTTGGCCTCACCTAGATCTTTCATCTCGAACTCTTGATTCAATTGAGCCTTCAGCTTATCTATCTCTTTTTGGCTCTTTGAAGCTATTAACATATCATCAACATACAAGAGTAGATAAATGAAAGATCCGTCATGCAGCTTCGCAAATACACACAATTGTCATATTTGCTTCTTGTGTATACGCCTTTCTCATAAAGCTATCAAATCGCTTGTACCATTGCCTCGGGATTGCTTCAATCCATATAGCGATTTGTTCACTTACAAACCCAATTTCTACCACCAACATCTCTGTATCCTTGGTGAGTCATATAGATCTCTCTTCTAACTCACCATGCAAGAAAGCCGTCTTAACATCAAGTTGAGCTAGCTCCAAATTCAACTGTGCTACCAAGGCCAACAAAATTCTAATGAAGGAATGCTTCACAACAGGGGAAAATACATCATTGTAGTCAATTCCCTCCTTCTGAGCGTAGCCTTTAGCTACCAATCTTGCCTTGTAGCGAACATCTTTCTTGCTAAGAAATCCATCTTTCTTTGCGAATACCCACTTGCATCCGATTGCCCTTTTACCTTTCGGTAATTACGCTAACTCCCAAGTATTGTTCTTCCGGAGAGACTGTATTTCTTCATCCATGACGTTTTTCCATTTGTCACTTTCTAAGCTTTGCATTGCTTCTTGATAAGTGACAGGAATATCATCATTAACAACGGGAAGGGCGTAGGCTACCATATCAGTAAATCGAGCAGGTCTACGAATTTCTCTCCGTGGCCTTGTAACTGCAACTGGTTCTGGTGTACTTAACGGTTCTTGGGTCAGAACCTCTTCAACCTCTAATTCCTCCATTGTGACTGGAGAATTAGACTTATTAACTGAGCAAATCCCCATCTGCTCAAACTCTACCTGTTTTGGCGTACACTCCACCTGCTGTGGAGTATCGCTTGTCTGAATATCTTCATCTGCTACCTTTTTCAATGTGGCAGATTCATCAAAAGTAACATCTCTGCTACAGATCATTTTCTTTGTGTCTAACCACCAAAGACGAAATCCCTTCACTCCAGAAGTGATTCCCATAAAGAGAGCTTTCTTTGCCCTCGGATCTAACTTTGACTCCTTTACATGGTAATATGCAGTGGATCCAAACACATGTAAGGAATCATAATCTGTAGCTGGTTTTCCAAACCATACCTCCATAGGAGTTTTTCTTTCTAAAGCAGATGATGGCAAACGATTAACAAGATGGTTAGCGTATGTCACAGCCTCAGCCCAAAATTGCTTGCCCAACCCAGCATTGGACAACATACATCGAACTTCCTCTAGCAATGTTCGATTCATACGCTCTGCCACTCCATTCTGTT
Organism: Gossypium arboreum; assembly: GCF_025698485.1. Classification (NCBI taxonomy): domain Eukaryota; kingdom Viridiplantae; phylum Streptophyta; class Magnoliopsida; order Malvales; family Malvaceae; genus Gossypium; species Gossypium arboreum. Next base: position 110,197,541 of record NC_069081.1, on the reverse strand, counting down.
GTGGTGTATCCCTAACTGTGAAGTGTCGAACAATACCATACTCTTGGCACACATCGAAGAACGGATCACTTTTATATTCCCCTCCATTGTCCGTCCTAAGCCACTTGATTTTCTTGCCAGTCTGGTTTTCGATCATAGTTTTCCATTTAAGAAAAACTCCAAGCACTTCATCCTTAGTTCTCATGGTATACACCCAAACTCTTCTGGAAAAGTCATCAACAAAAGTAACAAAGTAGTGTTTTCCTCCCAATGAAGGTGTCTTAGAAGGCCCCCACACATCTGAGTGAACATATTCCAAAATACCTTTTGTATTATGGATAGCAGTGCCAAATTTCACTCTCTTTTGCTTTCCCAGAACACAATGCTCGTAAAATTTTAATTTGTAAGCCTTTGCACCTTTCAACAATCATTGCTTTGCCAGAATTTGCAAGGATTTTTGGCTGGCATTTCTCAACTTCATATGCCACAACTGCATTGAGTCCAATTCTTTGTTCTGGGAAGTCAGAAGCGATCGCTCCAATAACGTACTACCTTGGTAGTAATACAAGTTATTTTTCCTGATGCCCTTCAATATCACAAGTGCACCAGATGTCACTTTCAAAACCCCATCTCTCATAGTAACAACTGAACCATTGGATTCCAAGGCTCCCAATGAGATGAGATTTTTCTTCAAACCGGCACGCATCAACATCGATCGAACTCGCTTGATCCATCTTGATTCTTTAATTGGATTGAACCTATCCCAACAGTTTTACATGCATTGTCATTGCCCATATAAACAACTCCTCCATTTAGTTCTACTAAATCAGAGAACCACTCCCGGTTAGGGGACATATGATAGGTACAACCCGAATCCAATATCCACTCATCTGAATGGAACGACGATGATGATGCAACTAGTGATAGTTCAGAGTCACTAGTATCATGCTTTGCAACACAAGCATCTACAGTAGCTTTTCCCTTATTCTTCAGCTTTGGACAATTTTTCTTCCAGTGGCCTTTCTCATGACAAAAGGCATATTCATCTTTCCCAAGTCTGGACTTTGACTTTGATCTCCCCTTCTGAGTTTTCTTCCGAGTGTACGAACGACCTCGGACTACTAAAGCTTCTGTATCTCTGATTGAGTTTTTCTGTTTGTCATTCTTTCTCTGTTCATAACTGTATAAGGCCGCACAGACTTCGCTCAGAGATATATCACTCCTGCCATGAAGTAGAGTAGTTTCTAGGAACTCAAAATCCTCAGGAAGTGACTCCAATAGCATCAAAGCCAAATCTTCATCTTTGAATGTCTCATCCATATTTAGCAAATTAGTGACTAACTGATTAAATTTGGTGATGTGATCATTCATTGTGGTACCTGGGACGTAAGTGAAACGAAACAGTCTTTTCTTCAAGTGAAGCTTATTTTGACTGTTTTCTTCAAAAAATTTTCTTCAAGTGCCACCCATAACTTATTTGCAGAAGTCTCCTTTGAAAAAGCATACCTCTGCTCTCGAGAAAGGCATGATAGAATTGTACCACATGCCAACCGATTGATTGCCTTCCAATCTTTCTCCTGTACATCATCTGGTTTCTCTTCATCAATGGCAATGTCTAGACCCTGCTGAAAAAGGGCATCTAGAACCTCACTTTGCCACATACCAAAATGGCCAGTGCCATCAAAGATCTCCACGGCCAATCTTGCATTTGCAATTTTCGGTCTTGTCCACATGGACGATGTTGAAGCTCCTAAACTGTCCATCTTCTCCATAATCTTTCAATGTACCTAAGAAAATATTTTCTGATGTGGAAGATCAGTTTAAACTGCAACCACAGATCATACTACGATTAACCTTCGGCTCTGACACCACTTGTTGTTCCAATAGGGTCGGAAGCGTGTAAATTATTGTACTAAAAAATCATACAAAATTCAATTCCCAGGAAAGAGAGGTGGATCACAAGGATCTCTTAAGTACCGAGTCTTTCCTTAGTCAGAATATCCCTTCCATCATAATTTAATAGTACAATTAAATACTACTATTATACCCTCAAATATTGAAAGAAAAATAGGACAAGAAAAAACACAAGAGTTTTAACGAGGTTTGGTAAATTATACCTACATTCTCGGGCACTAACACCAGATGATAACTTTATTATCTCCAAAATATTACAAACAAATAGAATTCCTTAAGAATTCTCAAATGGGAGAATGGAGAAAACTAAGAGAGAAAGATTGGTTGGGATGGTTGAAATGAGAAATGGTTAGGCCTATTTATAGTTAAGGTTCAGGGACTAACTTGTAAATGGCCTAAAAAATTAGGGACCAAACTTGGAATTATCCCATTCAACTTTAAACTCAACTTGCCAACCACTTTTTACTTTATTCTTTCGGTGCCAATTGCACCTCCCACCATTTTTGACTTTTCAACAATGTTTACTTTTATGCTTAAACTGGGGTTTAATGTTGTGAATAATCCCTTTACTTTGTAGGTTAGAGTTCTTTGATCAAAATATGGGATTAAAGAAGATCTACCTAAAAATATTGCTCGAAATAGGTATTCTTTTTATGGAGTGTCCTCTCTAAAGTATAGCCTTTACTGAGAGAGAGTTTGTTTTGGTCTGTTGGAAATAGGGCTAAGGTCAAGTGCGTATAGAATCCATGAATTTGGGGTGTAGGACCTTTAGTAAATGAGATCCCATTTCACGGTAACCTTGATTTGGATTGCATTATTAAGGATTTGATCACAGAGAATGGGTATTGGAATCTTGATATTTTTCGCTTATAAGTCCCAGAGGAGACTATCAGACGAGTTGTAAGCATATCGCCTCCGCATCCCTCAGCGAGACCTGACAAGATCGTATGAATGGGCACCTCTTTGGGTAACTTTTTCCTTAAAAGTGCTTATTGGAAGTTAAAGGAGAGTTATTGGGATCCTAAGGATACGAATTGGAATATCTTGTAGAAATTTCAGGGACCCCAAAGGGTTAAAGTCTTTATTTAGGTTGTGCTCAAACAAAGGTTGCTCACTGATATGGAACAAGTAAGGTGTGGCATTGGGAGTGACAGTTCTTGCGTAGTGTGTAACTTTGAATTAGAGGACATCTTACATGCAATTAGAGACTGTATTGCGGCAAAGGAAATCTTGGCACAGGTTATTCCTTCTGATAAACAAAGATGGTTTTGTTCAGGTAATATCCATGAGTGGTTAGTGGGCAATTTGCAAAGTAAGCAAAGTTTAGCGCTGAGGGGGTGGAATAGGCGACCCTTTTTGGTATTCTTGCATGGCGTATTTGGAAAAATAGAAACATTTTCATATTCCAATGTATGACTTAGTGTGCTAGTGAAATTCTCAAGATCTCCTATATTGGGCTAAACAACATGCTTCTTTGAGTAATAATAGTCTGTACAAGTGAAGACAAATAAAGAAGATAATGCCATGGAAGGACGGATGGGTTCAATTGAATACGAATGGGGTTGTCAAGAAAGATTCTGGAATCATTGCTTCTGGAGGAACCTTGCGAGATCATATAAGGAAGTGGATTTTAGGATTCAATAGATGATTGGGGAAGTGTTGAGTATTTGAGGTAGAACTATGGGGAATTTTTATAGATTAAACTTGTTGCAGAGCCGAAGCTATGAAAGAGTGTTGATCCAGATTGATAGTGTTAAGGTTGCGAAGGCTATTCAAGAATCTTCCTTGTCATCCTCAAATTCATCTAATTTTGAAGAAGGTTGGCCAGTGACTATTACAGCATATCTTAGGGAAGAAAATAAGAATGCGAATTTTATAACTAGAACGTCCTTTCATAGAGTGGAGGGATTGCTTTCTTATGTATTAAACTAATGTAATTGTAACAGCCTAATTTTCAGTGGTATCGGGAATAGAGATTTGAGATCACTAAATCTGACGGGTGAGTTAAAAATTTAATAAATTAATACCTATGAGTCAAATGCGAATATAAAAGCATTTTTGAATTAGTGAATTTGGTGATTTAAAAGAATTAATTAGGTAAATTGGGTCGAGAATGAGGTATCGAGACCTCAACTTCATAAATCGAGCCATAATTATTTTTAGAAATATTTATGGAGTGTTGGTGAGGTAGTATTAAAATTTAGTCAGAAAATTTTTACGTTTGGGTGGTTAATTAAATAAAAAAGACTAAATTGAAAAGGGTGTAAAAGTTGCTAAAAGGATTAAATAGCTCAATTGTCAAATGATGAAGGACCTAAAGTGAAAATAGTCTTAAAGGAGATATTTTGGGCGGCAATAGCTGAGAAAAATCAGGAAATGGATGAAATAAGGGCAAAATTGGAAAATTGCCAAAATTGGCTAAATAAAAATGGGACTAAATTGGAATATCTAGAATTCTGTTCATTTCTTTTCATATTCATCAGCTGAAAAACATCCATGGAGGAGGGTTCAAGCTGGTTTTCATACCCTAGCTTCATGTAAGTTTAATTCTTGCTTTCTCCTTGAAATTTTTATGTTTTTGTGACTTTTACAACTAGGTCCACTTGTTGAATTCATTAGTTTTTGATTCTATGAAAGAAATTGAAAGTTGTTATGAATATGTGCTGGAAGTATATGATGATTTGGCATGGAATTAGAGCTTTAAATTATTTATATGCTGATTTTATTGAAAGAATTGAATAGAAAGTGAATGTTTGGGACCTAATTGTAAAAGAGTTTGAAGTTAAAGTTTCATATGGAAATTCTGAATTTCAAAAATTATGAAATAACTTATAATGTCTAGAAAAAGTGTTAATTGAGAAAATTATCTTAATTGAGGGGTTAATTGAGCAAGGACTGAATTGTATGAATTGTGAAATTTGGGGCAAAATAGAAATAAACATTTTGCACTAAAACTGTTTTAGACAGCAGCAGTAGTCTAACTTTGAAAAATCACTAAAAATTATATAAATCTAATTAGAGGATGAATAAAATATGAAATTAAAGCTTATTGAGTCTAGTTTCTTATAAAAGAAATTATGTAAGCAATGAAATTGTAAATCATCAGATACAATAACTTTTGTGAGACAAGGTCAGAATGATTTCGAGTTCCCCTGTTCTGACTTTGGAAAATCATAAAAAATTGGATAAAAATAATTATGGGATTAAATTTATATGTTTAAAATCCTTAATGAGTCTATTTTCAATAGAAACAAACGAGGACATCATTCGAATCCTGTACAAGAAGATAATTAATTTTTAGTGAAGAAGGGTCGGAACTGTCAGACAGCAGAATAGGGGAGACTTCAATGAATAAACTGTATTAATTGGCCTAACCAAAAATTATGAAATTTTTATGGTAAGAAGGTATATGAGTCTAGTTTCAGAGAAAATTAGCGGATCTTAATTTGGAGTTCTATAGCTCAAGATGAAAATAATTTAGTGACTATGACACAGATGGATAGCTTGAATATTCACATAAGTAGATAATGAAAATTATGGATAATGTGACTTACAAGTGTGTTGTTTATACTAAGGATGTGGATGGAGAGGAGGAGGAAAAATATACATATATATGAATGACTCGTGTATAAATTGATCACATGCCGGTTATAATCGATGAGTGTTGGATTAGAAATGATATAATGTTTTATTTGGAATATTTATTATGAAATTATGATTATCGTTATAATACAAAAATTGAACTTGTGAGTTTATATGGCTAAATTTTAGTGATTATTTGTTAATTTTATGAATTTTATGATGAGTTATTTCATATGTATTGATGATAAAATCGTGAATAATGTAAAAGCATGAAAATTGAATAAATGATCAAATTGAGCATTTCAGTTCAGTGATAAGATGAATTGAAGGAAAAGACCATGGTTGGACCATGGAAACAAGTGATAAGTGATAGCTTCGGCTACACTTATCTGATCAAGGACAAATGAAAGTGATAAGTAATAACTTCGGCTACACTTATCTGATTATGGACAAGTGAAAGTGATAAGTGATAGCTTCGGCTACACTTATCTGATCAATGGCAAATGACAACTGAAAAGTGGTAGCTTCAGCTACCTGATCAGTGAAAAGTGGTAGTTTCAGCTACTTGATCAGTGAAAAGTGGTAGCTTCTGCTACCTAATCAGTGAAAAGTGGTAGCTTCGGCTACCTGATCAGTGAAAAGTGGTAGCTCCGGCTACCTGATCAGTGAAAAATGGTAGCACCAGCTACCTGATCAGTGAATAGCGGTAGCTTTGGCTACAAGTGACAAGTGACAAGTGACAAGTGATTTCTGTAATGACCCAAAATTCACAGGCACCGAAAAAAGTACATTATCAGGCCTCCGTCTTAGTAAATCGAGTTCGAAATAATTACTAGAAATATTTATGAGTCTAGCGATGTGTTTAATTAGGTTTAAATTAGGTGAATTTAGCTTAATTTAGAGTAATTAGTAAAAATAACTAAATTGAATAAAGGGAAAAGGTTCAATTATAGATCAATAGAAAATAAAAAGGACCAAACTAGAAATTTTACCAATTAGCATAGATGAGGCGGCATAAACTGTAAAAAAATCTAAGGCTTTTCTTAGATATTTGTTATTGATTGATTAAATTAAATTATAATATATTATTAGCAACTAAAACAAATAAAAGAAAGAAAATAAAGTAAAGAACAAAGAAAAGAAACAGAATAGGCAAACGAAAAGCAGGGGAAGGAAAGAAAGAAAGAAGAAAGAAAAGAAAAAGGGAGAATTAGGGTTTGAAGGTTTGCAAGTTTAATAGGTAAGTTAATTTAGCCCTTTTATTTAATTTTAATGTTTTAAAAGCTTTAGAACAAAGTTTTGATGAAATTAAATTAATATTTTGAAAGTTATTAGAATTCTAAATATTGTTCATGTTGAATAAAAAAATGAAATAGGGTTTAATTGAATGAAATTCAAGTTAAAATAGATATAAGGATTGAATTGCAAAGTAAGCTATAAGTTTTGTGTTTTAGGGACTAAATTGAGGAAAATTTCGGAATTAAGAAAATATGTTGAAAATTTAATAGTTAAATTTGAGTTTAAATGAAATTTGAATAGACATAAGGTGTGAATTGGTGTTATAAATTTGGTTATTAACTTTTCCATCAAAACAGTTTTGGAAAGTAGCAATGGTCTGACTTTGAAAATTCACTAAAAATTGTATAAATTGAACTAGAGGATGAACAAAATATGTAATTAAAGCTTGTTGAGTCTAGTTTCTTATAGTATAAATATTGTAAGCAATGAATTGATGAATCAAGAGATATTTGAAATTTTGTAAGACTGGTTTGGGGTGATTTCGAGATGCCCTATTTTAACTTTGGAAAATCATTATAAATTGTAAAAAAATTATTATGGAGTGTAATTTATATGTGTGAACTCCTTAATGAATCTAGTTTCAAAATAAGTAAACAAGAACCTTATTCGAGTTCTGTACAATGAGATAATTTATTTTTAGTAGAGAGAGGTCAGAACTGTCAAATGAAATAACAGGGAGTATTTAATGAATAAACTGTACTAATTGGCTAGACCAAAATTCTGAAAATCTTATGGTGAGAAGATATATGAGTCTAGTTTTAAGAAAAATTTATGGATATTAATTTGGAGTTTCGTAGCTCAAGATATAAATAATTTAGTAACAATGACTCAAGTAGACAGCTTAATGGTGAAATTATATATATACATTAAAATGGTTAAATTTGCATGTTTAGGCTCATGGATTAAATTGAATTGTGTTATATTGATGATTATAAATTGTTATTATTTTCGTAGTTAACAAAGAACCCAAGACATCGGCGCACAAAGGAAAGGAGAAAGCTATCGAGGATTAAAACGAGAAATTCACTGTTTGTATTACTATAATTCAAATTACTTTTTATTAAATGTTTTATATCAATTCTATATTTAATAAATGAATTATAAGGTAAGTATTGATATTTGAGTTGAATGAGAATTGAATTGAATGGTGAATGTGTATGTATAATTGAATTGTAAATTGATTTGAATGTGAAAATTTTAATTGAAAAGTAATCTTGGAATGGAAATGACAGTGAATTGAGAATTGAAATACCCTATTAACTAGTCGGGCTAAGTCGGATATAATTGGCATGCCATAGGATATGGAAGTGTACGGATTTGCCGGCTTTATCGATCAGCACTTTATGTGTCGATCGGCACATCGTGTGTCGTATCGTGCACCTCGTGTGTCGCTTTTAGGCACTTTATGTGTCGATAATCGATCGTGTACTATGTACCGTTTTAGGCACAATGTGCCGTCATGGTGTGTTTGGGTTGGAACGTGTATCCGTTAAAGTCCGAAATGTTAATAGGGTGAATAATTGAAATGAGAAGTTCAAATGAATTTGATCGATTGTACTAGTGAATATGAAAGAAATTAAAATTGTGGACTGAAAATTTAGATTGGAAATGAAATGCATAGATTTAAAATGATTGTGGTGATTAAAACACAGTAAATGTGATTTGTAACTAAAATTGAATAATAGCTAAAGATTGTTTATTTATTGTTATTTAATGATAACTTAAAAAAAAAAAGAATTGTTATTTGATGCTGAGTTCTTATTTTATTTTTTTAATTGCTATTGCAATTTGAATTATGGTAATACCATTGAGTATGAAATACTCAGCATCGTTGTTTCCGTCATGCAGTTAATAGAAGTCTAGTGTCCTGGTCCAGCATCCGAGTGATCCCGACTTCAGCGAAAAGATTTTGGGTGATGTTTTCTTTCTTAATTGAAAGTGGCATGTACTAGGTGTTGTATAAGTTATATAGATATACTTGTAAAGTTAGTTATAAGAATGGTATACCATATTTTGTTATTAGTTTGATAAAATGGTAAATATTATATTATATAATTTGGTATAAGTTGGAATGAAAAAAATGAATGAAGTTATTAGTTAATTTGGATTAATATTATGAATGTTTAGTTATTAAATGACTATGTTAATGAATTGGTTATGATTTAGATATATTTAGGTTTAAATTGTTTTTATTGTGCCATTGGTTTTGGATTAGGTGGTTTTGGTTTGAATTTGCGGGGTTTTATGTAAAAATTAAGAAGAAATGCTGTCGAAATTTTTGTAAATATATATATATATATATTTCCCTGAATACTCGAACAAGTCCCGTTTCTTCCACTTTAATATTTGTGTTGGGCTTCGAAAGTCCATTATAGGGACATAATTCTTCAATTATACTATGAATGTTATAATAATTGTAAAATATCCATAAGTTGTCTGATATATTCGGTAATGCCTCATATCCCTATTCCGGCGACGGTTTGGGGTTAGGGGGTGTTACAATTTCTGTATAAGACCATATCTGGGATATGGCATCGGTGTGATATATGCTACTGTATAAGACCATATCTGGGATATGACATCAGTGAGATATGTGATTACGTGTAAGACCATAGCTGGGCTATGGCATCATTGTGTAAAGATGTGTAAGACCATAGTTGAACTATAGCATCGAAAAAAAAACGAAGTACTCAATTCCGTAAGATGTTCACTAATTTGAAGAAGTTTGGTAAGTATTACATGGAATTATGTGACATAAGGAAATACGAGTTGATGAGACATGAGCATAAAACTTGGTTGATGGATGAATTCATTTGTGATTATATATTTCTACGCCTTGAGTATATTATGCGTATGAATTGGTACTCCAAATGAGTTAATGAGAAAACTTCTAGTATGAAATAATCTGAGTTCGAAATGAAATATCATGAAAACGTACTTGAAATACATTGGTATGTATTGTATACGCTATTTGAATTCATAAATGTGGAAAGCAAATGTATGTGGAAATATAAGATGATGATATTTGTACATGGAATTTATTGATGAATACGTACATCAAAATTTATATGATAAATTTTAGTGAACATTGAAATTGGGCTCAATAAGTGATTTGGCAATTTAAATCGTAATTGGTAGGAAGAGTTAATGAATTGCATATTTATGAATTATTACACGTATTTGTCTGAAATACGAGGAAGTGATGGTAATTGATACATGGAAATATGAAACTATGATATATATAAAAACATGGAATATGTTTGATAAATGTGTTCATTCATAATTATAGAATTATGTACCTCATGTGTGCTATTTGCATAAAGATGATATTTCAAGTACTTTAGTGAATAAAGCTTAAATATGAAATAGTATGAAATCGAAACAAATTGTTATGAAAATGTATTTAAATTATCTGTAAGTGTTTCGTGCTTCTCGGTAATGTCTCGTACTCTATTCCGGCGATAGATACGGGTAGGGGGTGTTACAGTAATTTTGTTTCTTTACATAAAAAAAAGAAAAGAAAAAAAAACTCATGCTCCCTGTAAACTAATCATTCGGTTAACTGTTTCATGCAATAAAATTTTGGTTTGGTTGATGTTATGAAGTTGATCATTCTAATTATTTTACTGTTGTTAAGCAGCTTATGGATTTGGGCACTGTGAAGAAGAGATTAACGCCAAGGATGATGAAGCCACAACTTGTTTTTTTTCCCTTAAATTTTGACACAATGTTTAAAATTATATGTAGCTCTTTCGCAATTTATAAATAAAAAAATGATGTGCTTCAACACACTTAAACTCACGTCATTCTATATTGACAAAAACACTTATGTTAATTGAGCTAAGACTCGATTGATATTTAACTTGGAAATTTTGAGTGCTTTAACAAATTGAAAATTGAATTTGCTCTTTTCTCTCCGGTAAGTATCAACCAAAAAGAGCACATTCTATTTTGAGCGTCTTTATATGGATTAATATCAAATTTTGATTTTCCTTTTTCATCAGGCTACTTTTTACAGGGTAGTCCATTGGAGCAAATTTTGGGCCTCATGTTGAATTTTGGGGGCCTTTTAATAAAATTTTCTTCTTAAAAACTTTGAGCCCAATATATATTTTTGCATCAATTTTGAATTTTTACATTTTTATATATGAAATTTTGATTTGACTTAATTTTCATTAATTATTAACATAATTGTTAATATAACACAAATTTAAGTTTATATATTATATACACAAATAATTGTATTTACTTAATATAAAAATAAAGTTATGTATTTACTTATTTAAATATGTAGAATTGAATCAAGATTAAAATTCTACATATACATACATTTGAATCATAATCAAAGTTACATGTGTATAATTGAACCAAATCAAAGTTCATTTATTAAATTACACAATAAATCAAAATTCCTGTACAGTTTTAAAATTTATCCTTAAAAATAAGATAAAACTTTTAATTAATTAATAACCGAGTTTTTATTTTCCGGAAAGTTAGATGGCAAATATCATTTTGAAATGGAATAGAAAATATAAAGAAAAAAGTTAACTAAAAATACTTACAGAAAAATAGTTACCTAAATTATGTAATACAATTTTCAGTTATGTACCTAATATTTTTATTTTGTCAAAGTAGCTGTCTAAAGTTTTATTCCAATTAGCACTTTAAGTATTAACCGTTAATTACCATTAAATAAAAACTATTAACCAATCAAATTATGACATGTGTTATTTTAATTAAATAAAATATTTAAAATTAACATTAAGTAAATATTATATTAAATTAAAAATAAAAAGTATTAGCTCTCAATCTCTCTCCTTCCATTTTCATTTTCTCTTAAAAAAATTCTATAAAATTTTGAAATAAGTTCTACTTCAATTTTCTCTCATCAAAACAACTCCCATTTCTAGTATTGAAATAAACCCCATCTTATTTGCTATTAAACCAAACCCACATTTTCATTTTCATTGTTAAGAACTATAAATAGGAAAAAAAAAACAAAACAAAAAAAAAACCATTTTCTTTATTTTGAGTCCATGCCAAGTTTTTTTTTGGGGTTTTTTAGTTTCACACATAACTAAGAAGATCAAGGAGGAAAGGGAGGGGGAGAGAAAGAGAAAAGATTGAGTAGTGAAATTTTTATTTTAATTTAAAATAATTTAAAATTTATATTAAATTTAAACAATTTTATTTAATTAAAAATGGCACAAGTCTTAAATTAATTAGTTCAAGGATTTTTTTAACCAAAGATAAATGTTGGTACTTAAAGTGATAACAATATACAACTTTAGATACCTACTTTAACAAAAAAAAAAAACTTAGATATCTAAATGATAAACGTTACATAATTTGAATATCTATTTTCCTTATAAACCATTAAAAATTCAGCTCCCAATATATAGAAAAGGAAATTTATAAATAAAAGTTTAAAGTCTCAAAGTTATTCAATGTAGGTGGTTTTCTTGCTCTTGTGTTTTAAGATTGAATTGGACTGATTAGTTAAACCAATTAAAAGTATGTCGGTATGCTAGTTTAGAACAAAATATATATATATATATATATTAACTAGTAAATTAACATAAATTAATTAAACTAAGCTAAAAAAATTGATAAAATTAATAGTTAAACCGAAGTATATATATTTTTATTAATTTATTTGATTTAAACCCCACAAAATCCATTCGATTGGTGGAACTCCAAAACATTACTTTGCTCTCATTTATGTATATACAGACAAATCAGTGTTTAGGTGTAGAAGTTAAAGTGGCGGTTGATTCCATCCGTAGGAGCTAATTAGAATCAAACTTATTCTTATACATAATTGAAGTGAATAATAGATATAGCCAGGATGGCAAAGCCAAAAACTAAACTGGTTTCTAACTTATATGGTAGTTGAGTCCTAGGTATATATACATGTAAGGTAGGAAGACAAAGATCCAGTCTGTAATAATAGTCAAATCATATGAATGTATATATTTGCATATATTCACACCAAAAATGAAATATAAAAAGAGAAGGAAAAAAAAAAAGTAAGTTCCAAATCCGAACAAGTAGATATGTTTAGAGAAACAGAGAGACTTTCGTTGTTGGTATAATAATGGAGTTTATCCATTGAAAATCTTGATGGGAGTGGTGAGGGGTCAAACCGGCCAAGATGGCTTGTTACGAGAATAGCCAACATCCCATTTTCTTTAGCCATGGCCCCTTCATTGTTGAGAATTATGGGTTCATGACCCTCACCCCTCATTTACTTGTCTTCTTCGATCCCAACAAAACTCATTTCCCTAGCTTCATTCTTTTATGTTTTCACCATAAAATTTTTATTTTTTCTGTTTGGGCTTTGGGGTGGGGGACTCATTAATACGTGTTCCTTAGAACTGAAACGGGTTGTCGTGCACCCCACAACCGACCCACCCTTTGTGCTTGGTGCATATCATCTTCACTTGTGAGGAACACTCGTGCATGCATTTATGAACCAAAAAAAAAAAAAACCCCTCATGCATGCATTTGAACATTGAAAACTGTGAAGAGGTTTTGGCTTCTACTTTCTAGTATTTTAGCTTCAAGATTCAGATTTAGGGTGAAAATTAAGACATACACTGTTAAAAGCAAAGGGACAAGCTCTCACTTTGCATATGGAAGTTTAGGTTCAAGCTTTAATAGTGACATTGCTCCCTAATTTATAATGTCTCCCCCCCCCCAAAAAAAAAAAAAATAGTGTTCATAAGTTAAATGTAAAAGTTTGCAACATGATTAATTTATAATTCAAACCAAACCAAATAAATTTAAATTATGATTTTAAATCTAATTACTATTTTTTAATTTAAGAATATGAGTTTCTTTTGTCCCACTTAAGCATATGAGCTTAGCTTTTAAATGTTGAATTCGCATCTAAATTAAATAATATAACTCGATGAATATTTGACACGTATATTCTAATAAAAAATATAGGTACAATTTATCAAAAAACCTCGTATATCAAATTGAATATATTTAAATCTAAACATAAATACTTAACTAAAAAATAACTTAAGTATTAAAATAAATATTGAAATTAAAGTCAGATACTAGATTGATAAAAAAAAAAAAAACTTAGATAGTGAATGTGAAACTCATACCAAATCCTATATTAACAAAAAAAAAAAAAAAAACAGAAAAGGAGAAAAGAAAGATGAATTTGATATTTGATATATGATATACATCCCAAGGTCTGGGGTCAGCCTGGCGAAGCGGCGGGTCAGCCAAGAAGACGACGAAAACATAAACACATGCTCACATGGTTAAGCACATGAACTAAACTACACTTCTGACCCCCACCCCTTTCTTTCTGCCATTCAAACTCTAATCATTAAATGATTTGAAATCATTTTGCTTTGCTTATTTTCCTTAATCTTTTTTCAATCTTATTTATATTATTGGCGCTAGGTATTTTAATTGACTTCTCCCTATAAATAAATTACTAGTTTCTCCTTCCTCTTCTTTTTAAATCTAATTTTAAAATATACCAGCTAAGAAATATTATTAATTACTCCATGGATATTTCTGTGTATTATTTGGCTGTTTGAAGGAGAATTAGAATCCAATGCAAAACTTTCATCTGGATTAACCATTGATCTAACGTAACTTTGCTTTTAGTATGAACTTGACTTTTTTTTTTTTTTTCATGTGGAGTAATTTTCTGAGTTTTTTTTTTTCAAATTGGGTTATGTTGATAATAATTTATAATATATGTTTGTTGAAAGCAATTATCCTAGATTATTTCAGATTTACAATGTGGGGAAAGAAAAAAAATTATATAAAAATGTATTTATAAAAATATATTTATCTTTTAAATTAATAATAGTTTTTTTATGGATGGTTTAAATTAATAATAGTTTTGTTTCAAAGGAATGGTGATATTTTATTAGAGGGTGGTTTATTTAAAGATGTCATATAAAAATATTTTTATAATAATAATTTTACATTTAAAATTTATTATTTGTACTTTTTATTAAATTAATGTACAATTTTTAATACGACATTAAAAATAAAAAAAATGAAAGTAATATAATTTGAATCTGTATTAAAGGCGACTCCTTTCAAATCAAAACAAATTTATGTAGAATTAAACATGATTAATTACTTTATATTAATTTCACCATCTTTGAATGTTTGAGGTGAAAATTAAAATTAAAATGAAATGTAAAATGTTAAAAACATGTAGGACCATGCTTTAATCCAATTATTCAATAACTTAAAAAGAAACACTTCAATTGGATGCATATCACCTCACCATGTCATCTATATTATTTATATTATTACATTTCAGATCATACAAATTATTTAATTAATCATTGGATTTTTATGATTTGGAAGTGGAAATAAAAAAGGAAAAAATTAATAATTTGTGTGACTCGAATTCTATCATTTGTTAAAGAAATAAAATATAGTGGGTAAATGAGAGGTTTTGTGGGTACGGATCATGCCCCACAAATAGAATCTATATAGACTACACTTCTTCTATTTAACATTGATTAGAATAAGGTTTTTCAATATTTAAATAAATGTAGTCGAAACTCTTCTTGTATTATTCGTTTTTTAACATTAATAAATTTTATTTTATTTATTCGTGATTTTTTCCTAGAAGAACTTTCGCGTAAAATTTGTATGTTCTTATTTTATAATAATTTAATTGCCATTATCAACTTATAGTATAACATGGATTTTATTGAATTTGATTTAGGTATAATATTTTTCCAGAGAAGTTGAGGTAATAATTTAAAATAATTGTCATCATTACTTAGGAAAGAAAAAGAAAAAAGACATCTCTATTATTTCTTATTCCTATATTTCGTGAATGGGATAAAGAATAGGAAGCAAGGGCAAAATGGTACAAGAAAGTAGTATAAATTGCGGTCTGAGTTGTTCACTTCACTCAGTCCCATGCACAACCCATCTCATCTAAAAGAATAAAAATATCAAAGAAGTAGGGAAAACTATGGTTTCCAGAGTGGAAGAAGCAATGAGAAGGCAACAAAATCCAAACGGAAAAAAGGAGCATTTGCATCAGCAGTCGCCGGCGGCGTTGCAGAAGCAGCCGTCGATGATACAATGCAACAAAGGGAAGATTTCAAAGTTCAAGAGAAGCAGTTCCAACCTTGAAGAAGATGGCGCCTCTTCCGCCATTCTGTTGCTCGCTTGCATTGCCTGCACTCCCTCTTATTGATCAACAATTACATATATATATATATTAATTAAAATTATATACATATATATTATATGCTTAATTTCTTGCTCATGCCCTTACTCTCTTTCTGTCTAACTCCTTGTTTCTCTCTCTCTCTTTATGTAGTTGGAAATTTCCGGTGGAAGTTTCCATCGGAAACTGTATTTGTATTTCTAACTTCTTTTTGCGTTGTATCAGTTGAAATTTATGCATTAAACTACTGTCTACTTTTTGCTTATGGTATCTGTATTTTATTTTTAAATCATGAAATTTCTTTCTCTTAAATAAAAATAAATCATGAAAATAAATAAATATTACCGAAAAATTTTATCATTTATGTTTAATGACCATAACTCTTTCTTTTTTGGTTAGCGAGAAAAAGTAGAAGTAGATTAGTAGAATGATATTCATCCTGTTTTCTCCATGGTGGGAAAAAGTACAAGTAGAATGATATTCATCGATAATAATAAAGACAATAAATTCGAATAATTAGAAAAAAATTAATTATTACACTAAAATGACCCTTTTTCAATATATGAAAAGTTTAAAAAGAAATTGAATATTTAATTGCTGGCATTCAATATTTATCTCAAATTCAAATAAAGGAATATTGTCTTTAATAAATCTAAAACTGACTTTAAAGAATGTTTTGAACTCAAATTTAAATTTACGTACAGTGCATATGGAAGAAGAATATAGAGGGAAAAAAAATGGGGAAAAGACAGTACTGTTAAGTGAAAGTAACGAGACAGTAAAACGGGTGCCGTCAAATGCGAAAAATGTTGGGTAAAGAAGTGGTGCTGTCTGTCCATGGACATTTTTATTTATATATGCAAAAATAAAAGAGTATCCAGTATATTTTTGTATTCAAGATTTATATCAAATTTACATGTCCATTTGTTTATATGAAAAATATTTTTATTTTTTGTGACTGTATATGATTTATAAAAAATAGTTTAGTTAAAGAAAAATCATTTACAAATCAATATAAATAAACTCTCTTTACAAATTTATATTTTAACCTCTGTACTTTTATTTTTAAGAACTTAGTCTATCTACTTTTCAGATTTGAAAATGAAGTTCAGTTGTTGAGATTGTTAAATTTTTATCAAATTTGTTGATGTCACATTTTAAATAAAATATTTACTTGTTAGTCATGTAACTAACAAATGATATTGTAATGAATCAATTTAACAAAATATTTTTAATATATGTAAAATATAAATTTATAGATATAAAATAAACTCAATCAAACAATAAAAGATAAAATTTTATATGTATGTTTGTTTCATTGAAAATAACTTTTATGAAATATTTTTAGAAAATCTATCAAACAACATAAAATATTTTACATATATTCATTCAAATACCAAAAATATAAATTTTTTAAAAAATGAGTCATTTTTGAAAATCATTTTAATAAAACAAGCATACCATAAATTATTTTTAAGAAAAAGCAATTAGAAGATTATAAACATATTTACTATATCTGTGGCTGACATGAAAATGGAGAGATTAGGAAGGTACAAGGATACTTATAATTAGAGCTGATCATGGGCTGGGCGGCCTGCCCGCCCAAGGCCCGCCGAAAAATGGGAGGTTTGGGTAAAAATATAGGCCGAAAAATGGGCTTGGACAAAAAACGAGGCCCGTTTAAAAACGGGCAGGCCTCGTAAGAGTTTTTGGCCGGGCCGGCCTGCCCGCCCGAATTATATATTAATATATTTTTTGTTTTTATTTTAATTATTTTAAATTTTAATATAACTATTTTTATTATATTGTTAATTTGTGTATTGTTTTAAGAATTGTTTTAGTATTATTTTTATTTGTTTTAATATTTATTTTTATGTTTTAAATATATTTGATTTATTATATTTTAAATTTTTTATTTAATAAAATAAGAAAAAAATTAATATGGGTCGGGCCGGGCCGGGTTCGGCTTAGTAATTTTATTTCGGGCGGGCTTAGGTAAAATTTTAGGCCCATATTTCGGGCGGGCCGGGCCCGGCCTAGTAGACGGGCCTGAAATTTTACTTGGGCTCGGCCCGAACCCGGCCCGGCCCGGCCCGAACCCGGCCCGGCCCATGATCACCTCTACTTATAATCTATTATGGTTATCTTACCAGACAAAAATCCAAAATTTCAAAAGAATGCCCGCCATGTTCAGATAAGGTAATGCCCCTTTCTAACCACATATCTTTAACTTTTCGCATCTTTATATTTCTATTTTCTTAAGCTTTAAATATGTTTTGCAATTTAAGATTTATTTCTTTTATGATGTACTAAAAGATATTTGAATTCCTTCTATTTTAATTTTGAGAAATTATTTTTTGTTTTTTCATTTAAAATTTTGATACCTTTATGTAATTTTATCTCTTTCTAGCAATGTTAATTTGATTTTTGCTTTTAAATAATAAATAAATTATTATATTTTGACATAATGATAATAAATGATTATATTTTTGGTTAATTTGGTCCTTATTCCATTTTAATTAAATTTGACCCTAACCTTTCAAAAAATTTTAAATAATTTTTAATGAAAATGACAACTAAAACATTAATTTAAAATTCTATTTAAATATATTTATTATATGATTCTATTTTTCACGTACTAAAATCATATCATTGATTACTTGTTTTGTATTTTTTAAAATATTCAGGTGTTTATGGGAAGTTTAATCGGTCATTCATGCCAATGATTCCATTTCACTTGGAATCACATCATGCTATTATTTCATTGCTCAAGCTTTACAATAAATGGTGAGGAGTAGTGCTATGGAAGGTCTGAACCTACAAGGCCAACCGAAACCCACACGATTCCATCAACTGGGTTCGATTGGACTAGATTAATATCCCAATATACGAGAGTAAAGGGGGATAAAATAGAATCAAATTCATTGACCAAAAGGGAATAGTATCACAATCATGAAACAAAAGAACAAAATTGAATCCAAAAGCATTATTTTATATTTTCCATATTTCTTTCAAACTTGAAAATATTGGTTATCCATTTCTAAATCCGATGAAATACCTAACTAATTCATAGATCAATGACACGAGACAACTTCTGGATCCGGTTTAATAAGAAGTCACCTTGTTTAATAGTGGCCTGGTAAAGAGCATTCTTCGCATCAGGGCGGTTAGTTTCGAGGACACCAGCAACCTTGTCAATCTTGCAATGAAGCTTCCCTGCTGCGATAAAACGAGATAGCTCCCTGGAATCATGAAGAAAAACCAATTAAATGAGAAGTTGCCTTAAAGAAACTCCAGCAATTCTAACTGCAATCGCAAGAAATTGTGGAAAAAGGTATGCATGCCTATATAGAGAGAGGTGTTATCAGACGTAATTACTTACTGATCAATGAACTCTACTGTCACCCCAAAAGCCTTTGCCATGGCTTCAATAGTAACACTCTTGTAGGATTCCAAAAATTGAGAGTAAACAACAGTCCTGACCTCTCTCATGTAAAACCGGAAATGTAGATGCAAATAGCGGTCCAATTTTATCTGCTCTGTCAGGCCAGCTGATATATATAGTTCAAACAAATCGAACGAACTGATCAGTTGAAAACATTTTAGCATTTATTAAATATGAGATAGCTCATAAATATTAGGAACATAGATAAGAAGGGATAAATATTGGGACAAACTGATGATTCTTATCTAGTTATAAAAAAAAATAGCAGATCTATACATACCGAATGCTAAGAAGACTGATTTGTACTGACAATTGTAAAGAGAATTTAAAAATTCCGAAAGATGTGGAATTTTTCCAATCACAGTCAAGATTTCAGGAGCATCAACCACCTACAAAACATTTGGCCATTCAGTAACTTTAAATACCCAAAAATGTGTAATACAAGACATAGGACATAAATGCGAGGCAAATAACAAAATAATACCTTTTGTTTCAGAGAAACTCTATCCAATGATATGATGCTTGTAAGCACAGTGTAAAATATGAATGTGTCATAAGGGAAAAGTTCGTAAGTTGTGAAGGTAGAAATGGAATCCAAAAATAGATTGGCAGCCTTCTTAAAATTTCGAGTGGACATGCAATACAAGCCTTCATACACCTTCAAACGGTTTTTTCTCTCCCAGTCACCTCCTTTCTCGAACAAGCTGGCATCCAAATAGTGAGCAGGCAATTAGTAAAAGACGTACATCTCAAGTATTGCAAGAGTCAGAACTAATGAATATTTGTCAATCGATAGGATTATATACATTTTTGCTTTATCAATACTCTTAGAAATAAGATCAAAATCCATATAGAAAAAGCCTATCTGCAACGAGTAGAAGACCAAGTCCATCTTTTGCCCAACAGCAACTGTCTTGTTTTCTGACACCTTCAGTTGCTCCAATGCTTTCTCCTAGATTGAGAAGGGCATAAGTCAAGATGACAAATATATGACTCGAAACATATATAGACAAAGAAGACATCAACTTCAAGAGAAATAAACTATAACTCTAAATACCTTTTCACCAATCTGAATGAAATATAAGAATTTAGCTAAATGTGCTTCTCGAACTTCACTTTCACCTAAGTTTTCTTCAGCATCAGCAATCCTACAATGCCAAAAGCCAGATTTGGATTAAACATATTCAATAGATAAACAACAATTAATCTAATATGAAGATGTGCTTCTTTCCCTTTTTCTTCTTAAAAAGGGGTTGGTGGTTGATGAAACCTATTGAGACGTAGTTGATGTACAAATTTTTAGAAGAAACTAAGCCTTCTACTGTCCATGTATTATAACATTTGTCATTACTTATAGATTCTTGGTTGACAGACAACGCCATTAGTTCCAAATCCTAATTACCATGAAACTCTGAGGCAATTGAAAAGGAGTTATGATCTTGGAGGGGTGTACATCTTGTATAGAAAGAAAAAATGTTATAGATCCAAATACCTCTAACTAATTTTTGGAGGTTTTGGAAGGACAGAATGGGTAAGAATTACCCACCTCAAAGCTCTTGACATGTGAGTTTACACGGTTTTGTTTTTGGTTTCATAACCAGGAAGTGTTAGAATAACATGATGTTATATATGTTGACGATCACTTGTTTTTTTATAAATATTAGCGTTGTACTTCAGTTGGCACTATCTTGGTGCTCTTAGGGTTTTCATTTCATCTACCAAAAGAGGGGGAAGTGACAATTACCACTTCATCCCAATTCAAAATTTTTTTACTGGTTTCAAGAACTAGAGAGTTGATTGATTCAGCAAGAACCAAAAGCCATAGGGTACCCAATCTCTGAGCAGAGATTCTAGTTGTTTCAACTCAACTAGAGAGTTGAGATAAATTGGCAGAGGCTCCCATGTAGCTTTTCAGTACAATCCATGGCCACCTCCAGTCCCAGAATCTCGGCCAACCAACCACCAAGGACCATTCTACCCCTTTAATGGCTAATTACAGCTAAATCAAAAACTAATGGACCAATATCAAATAGATTAAACTGGCCCAAGCGAATAGGTCCAAGAATAACTAAAGGTCTCCAATCCTGACACCGGACTTGCCACCATTCTGATTGCTAATTTTATTTAAGCCTTCTACCTGTTAAACATAGAACACTGAACTAACATCTATCGGACTCAGCAGTATCTGATGACCAGATCACTCCAGCATTTCATAGACATAATTCTAGTAAACATCATCACTCCAAACATGAAACCGTTAACACTAAAGCACCTCTCAAAGTAACCGCTTAACACTTTCACCTCCTCCATAGGCCATAAGCCTCATCAATCACGGAGCAAATGGTTCAGTCAACATGCTTTAGTCTAAAAGTTTCACATTATATTCTTATCAATTTTAGAATTAAATGAACAATAACAATGTGAGTTTGTCACTCTTTTACGTCTCGGTTGGCATTATTGCTATTGCAACATGCAAGGGGTTATGCGTAGTAGTAGGAATTTTACCAAAAACAATGTCTATTACTGGAATCTAAAATCTTATACTTCCCATTAACGATTAAGAACAGAAAACCTAAATTCATAATAAAGTTCCAATCACTCTTTAATATATCAAACAGGAAAAGAAATTGAAATTTCTTTTTCGAAAAACTCACTTTTCATCGAGCTTTTTAATCTCTTCCTCATTCTTTGCACGCATTGAGTCCAAAGCGCTGTGGTCCAGGTCCAGCACCTTGTCCGCGACTAGGTTTTCATAATATGGAGTCATATCTAAAACCGCCACAAAGACGAGCATACACGCAAAGCAATTCGTGTCAGATTTGAATAAGAATAAATTGCTGGGAAAAAGGAAGGAGAGAATTGGGGGAGTTACCATTGGATTTGACAGTGTTTAGGACCTCATCCTTGAGGTGGACCTTCTCGATGTCAGGGACATCCCGGTGCTTAAGAAGGAAGACTTTGTGAGCAAGGCTTAGCTGCTGTGA
This sequence comes from Gossypium arboreum, assembly GCF_025698485.1. NCBI lineage: Eukaryota > Viridiplantae > Streptophyta > Magnoliopsida > Malvales > Malvaceae > Gossypium > Gossypium arboreum. The sequence goes on along the minus strand of NC_069081.1, from coordinate 110,175,160 downwards.
CTGCTGAGTTCCTTCTTGCGCATCCATGAGCACTGAGTTGGAATGAAGGAGTTCTGCTTTCTTTCTTAAAGGAAAAACTGCTGCGTTTTTGAGTTTGCTTGCGCAAGGAGAAATCAGCAAAAAGCCAAAAACAGAAATTTCTACCTCAAAGGATCCTACCACGGTAGCTTGTAAGTCATTATAAAAAAAATGGGTTTATCCAATTTTTGGTTGATTTTTCCTTTTCAAAATTAGCTTTTAAATTTAACAGTTATTCTCGTATTAACATTAGAATTAAATAATTGTTCTTTCATCAAGACTTAAATTATGAACTATTTTAATTCATGTTAGTCTATAAATTTGATAATTGTTATTATATTGGATCCTAACTTTTTTTTCAGTCTAACTAGTTTTAAAGAAAATATGATTAATCTAGATAAAAGAAATTTAAATTCTATAATGAGAGTAATTAACAAGTTTAAGGAATAACTTGAGAAAAAATCTAAAATTTAATGTAAAAATAATTATTAAATTTAGAGATTAACTTAAATAAAAAGAAGTTTAAGTCTCTGGACTTCTAATAATAAATAAATATAGTTAAAATTTTATTGAAAATATATCAAAGAAATAGATAATTTAATTCATTAGTTATTATTATTTCATTTTGATTTAAGTAAAAAAGTGTAAAATTGTTTAAAAAATGTCACAATACCTAGATAACGTAAAATTATTTAGAGAAGAAGTAGTATTGAGTAATCAAATATTGTAAAATATTAACATTGTTTATATATATATAATTTTTATTTAGTAGTTCAAAACGGTTTCGTCTCTTTTTGTTAACATAGAATTTGAATGATGAATGAAAAGTAAATAATAAAATCGAAATCATGATAAAAATGAATTTTAAATTATTAAATTAATAATTTATTTTAATTATAATTAAATTAGATTATTAATTTTCTATTTAACTTAAATTAAATAATAAATGGTAACTGTTGAACTGTTAAAACAGTTTATTTTGAATTAAATGCAGTCTGATTTCAACAATATTAAATTAAATTACATGTTATACTAGTTCAAAATGGACAAAAAATTACTAATTAATGAATAAAGAAAAAAAGTGTAAAAAAATATGATTTCTAAAAATGAATAAATACTTATATTTTTAATTTTAAAACTTTAACATATATTTTTTTGTTTTTATATTTTCTCAACTTACATCAAATTCAATAAATATTTTTATTATAGTGTATATATACAACGGTTAGATAGTGATAAATTATTAAAAAAATTAAACATACTGTAAAAAATAACACATCTATTGCTTTATGCTCCATTAGATACTATATTAATTGTGTTCTGTATGATATTAATACATGTTACAGTCTTTTAATGGAGTTGATGAAATTGTGGAGCTGTCTGAAAATGCTTTGAGTCGAAATTTGAATTAGTCATTTTTAATTAATAATGATTTTTTTGTAAATCGAAGAAAATCACAACGTCACCGAATAACGTTGATCTATCAAACAAGTTTTTGGTTAGAAAACTAATAAAAAAAAAGACCTTTTTAAAATATTTGTCTACCCTCTCAAAACGTCTCATTTTCATTTTCATGTCTAGCGTTTATTTTTTTCAATACATACGGTTTAATATAAGTTATTATGGGTTGACAGTCCAAAAATGGTTTAATCCACTCTAATTTAACACAGCTACGCCAAATATCCACTTATCAATAGTGATTACTATAATAGCAAACCCTTCAAAAAATTTATAAAATATATATTTATTAAAATTTTATATAAAAACTAAATAATACTTTATGAAAATGGTAAAATTGAAGTTAAAAAAATTATGATTTTATATAAACATATCTTTAAAACAAAAACAAAACCTTTGTAATAATATAACTCTGTAAAAATAATGATTTTTTTTCTCAATTGAATTTATATCCAAACCAACTCAATCAACATCAGTGGTATAACTATTGATATAGATATCAAGTAGTATAGATATCAAGTATCAGCTCGAATTAATAGAAAACACAGCTCACATCTCGATCCATATTCCTCAACCAATATAACATTAAATACAAAAATATTATATCCACCAAAATTTCTTCAGATTTAATACATATTTTACCATAGAAAGAACAGTTCTACGGCCAATCGTAGTGTTCGCGTGCGTGACAAATCTTAGTTTGGAGGCCATAAATTAAACCAACAAAATTTTTAAAATTTCACAGCTTACCCAAAATCTGAAAGTATTGCAAATGCAGGGTGCTAAATTCTTAAACTCTCTTTTTCCCTCTCTTTCTCGAACTTGTTTCTGGTCCTTCTGCCTCTTCAGCCTTCTGTTCTGCCTCTAATATGGCCAACTGCAGCATACAGAACGAAACCAAACTCATTAGTTCAAGAAACAAATATGATCACTTGAGCGATCCCGCAGCAGTCTGTATAAACATTGAGAAAGAAAGTGAGAACTTTACCTCGTCAAGAAGTGGTTTAAGTTCCCTGTAACGAGCCTCAGCAAGATCAAAACCATCTTTACGGAGTTCCTGCAAAGTCAGAGACTTCATCATGTTTTGTACCCCAAAAAGAAGAGAAAAAATGGCGCATAATGTTTACTCGGACATGAAGCTCTGATATAATTGTCCACACATCAGTTTATATGTGTGTGGTTATTTAAAAGAGAATAGAAAAAGTAAAATAGAAAATGAGTGACGGATGGTGTTCTCCATTTAGAATAAGAAAGCACAATTATGAATCCATACATAGAAAATCCATTAAATTTAAAACAAATAAATAATAAATTATAAAATAAACAGACCTTGCCAGTGTGCTGAGTATGTTCATGGGCAGCCATTTGCCAGTACAAATTAGTACGTCTATAGAAATCCCTCAATGATTCTCCAGGCTGCAAAAGGAAACACATGACAATCAATAAAAGTATGACTAACCTATGTAAAACTCATCAAAAATAGATTCAAACATCATTCTAGAATATTGGAAATTTAAAATGATTATTAAGGGGCTACCGTTGGTGTTCTCTGTGAATCTGAGAGGCCAAGGTTAGCTCTAATCTGCTCTATCCTGACTCGTTTCTCTTTCCTCCGCAAATTCTTTCCCTCGCCCCTTATTAAAGCAACAGCATCTCCCATTTGAACTGATTTCGTACCATCATTTGTACCCTGCAAGGGCAAGTGAACATAAAATCATATAAATTGGTTGGTCCATATATTTCTAACATGCCAAAGAAACAAGTATCTCTTTCCCAGACAATTATTACATATTTTCATCTTAATTTGTTTTTTAAGAAGAAATAGAATAAGAAAAGACATAATGAATTCCAAAAGCAGGCGAGATCTATGACATAATCTTCTCCCAATGATGTAACAGCAAAACCACTAGCAATTAACAAAAGTATTTTGGCTTAAACAAGTAAGCAATCACCTTTGCCTCGTCATCATCGTCAGATTCCTCATCATCGCTACCGCTCTCACCTTCATCTTCGCTATCATCATCATCATCATCATCTTCATCTTCATCATCTTCATCCTCTGAGGCTTCCACCCATTCACTTTCAGATGCCTATGAATTGACATGGATAAGCAAGAAGAGAAAGAAATCAAACATGCATGCTTAATTGTAAAACAGCATTCACTACCTAATCAAGAACTCGTAAAAAAAATTGGTATTGAAAATAGATGGATGTATATTTTAAAGATTCAGCTTTCAGGATTTAATCCAGAAGGTGCCCAGAGAGGGGGTCGTGGAGAGGAGAAAACTTAGTTAAATCACAATATCCATAAAACTTAGTTAAATCACAATATCCATTTGTATTCTTAATGAGATCTATCTAATCCTATTGAACATATGTCAGCAAGCTGTCACAGTATTCGGATATATGATGATAATGATTTGTGCCTGTCCAATGTTTAGAAATCACAATATCCATAAAACTTAGTTAAATCACAATATCCACTTGTATTCTTAATGAGATCTATCTAATCCTATTGAACATATGTCAGCAAGCTTACACAGTATTCGGATATATGTTGATAATGATTTGTGCCTGTCCAATGTTTAGAAATAAATATATGAACACTTAAAGAAGAGAAGAGAAGAGAATTCAACAAACCGGTATGATGCACTTCCATTCGTCAAGTTTACTAAGATTAAGAGAATATAAATCATCAAGTGTAATTTCTCGATCTTTAACCTCCATCATGCCCCCGTATATATATAAAGTGTCTTTACCAACAACCATGCAGGAATTTATTCGTCCACAAGGCTTTACAACCTGAAAATTGATGACAGATTCATGCATCAATAAATTGGACATATTGAAAAGCAATAAACTATTACTTCAATGCAGTATGACAAACCTCAGGTGAAACAGAATCTTGAACATTGAATTTAGATTTAGATTTAGTTTGCTGAGGCTTTGAAGTAGATTTGATTGACCTTTCATCATCGATTGTCATGCTTGCTACGATGTGCTCAGACATTTCATCAATGTTGCTTTCCTCATCACCAGCTTCTTCATCATACTCCATAATTTGGTCTTTATCATCTATGCCACTAGTCTTTGCTTCAATATTTACCTTATCATTATAATCAGAACCAGGTGTTTCTTGTTTTGAATCCTTTCTTGACTGCAGAACACCAATTGAAAAAGAAATTTGTATTATTAAAGTAAAAGCTAGCACAAGAGAATTACAATTATAATTGAACGATCAACAGAAAGAAATGCCTTTACAACTTGAAAAGAAGAAAAGGTAGTAGTGACAGATGTGTAACCAGAAGTTAGATCGAATACTTATAGGCTTATTACTGGCAATACCTTAACCTTGGTTGACTTTTCCTTCCGTAGCTCCAAAGGATACCTAACACAAACAACACTCTCATTTAGTGAAAAGAAAAAGAACAAAAATATCACCCACTAGCCCTTCTTAAAATCTGAACTAAAATGAGAGTGAAACACATTGATAGGAGGTAAAATAAAAAAGGGGACTGCGATGACTCCTTAAAAATGTAAAGTTATTGCTTCATTGACAATTATTTACTGAGCCTACAGCTACTAAGCTTTGCCTCTTTGGACAAGTTACCAGCTCACTATTCCAAACCAGTTGTGAAGTGGCAAAGTTTCAGTTAATGACTATAAAAGTTTTACTCTATAGCATGGGTAGAAACTAAAGATCCTAAGTTGTTGAATAGACCAAGCTTACCATCGGTAGTTATCTAGTTGGAAGCCATAAAGTTCATTCAAGAACAAGCTCATCATTACATCACCTGCACAAATATATATAGTCAGAAACAAAGAAGATGGCAATCAACTCAGAAGCATCACTTAACAGACCATTAATCCTGTGGGTGAAGTGAATATATTGAGAACCTCAAAAACAACAGTTTGGTAAACTGCAATTAGGTGTGATTGTTTAAACTGCAACAGTTTGATAAACCAGATATACTTTTCCCCTAAGGTACATCACTGTCAAAGGTCATTTAAAAAAGAGAAATTTCTGCAGAAGAAGATCAGAGAGATGATAGGAAATTACCTTCCATTTCCATATCTACTACACCCCCAAATAGCATAGCACGTTTCTTATGAACACACATGGAAAACCCGGCACGAGCACTAGGAGGCATCCCACTTTTTTTAACCTATAAGACAGGAGATGTTGTATCATATACAGACGAACATGTTGATCCAGTCAAAAGTAGATCACAATGTGCTTTCATTTTTATTGCCATTTATGCATACTTCTTTTTTTGAAAGAACCATTTATTCATACTTATAGGAGATAAGAAAGACCTAAAACCTTGTTCCACTCCCAAGTCTTAGGATCAAGAGACCACATGTCCGCATGAACAATTCCTTTCTCCAAGGCTGAGCTGTTCTTATCAGAAGACACTTCTTTGTAGTACCCTCCATATAAATAAATCTGAAAATTATATTTAAAGCAAAGAAATTAATTTATAAATATTACTTCTGTACGAAATGCTCTTGCTTGGAACTGGTGAGAAAAATTATGAGGCAAAATCCATTGTTAAGCTAACGGACAATATCAAGCATTAATCAGAACACCAGTTTAGATTTAAAGCATTCAAATAGATTCAGGATGCCTTTTTTGGCCAACTCACCTGATCTTGATACACGAAAAATTGGAAACCACTCCGAGCACTAGGCCACATGGAACCAAGCCTAGGCTTTATTTCTTGCCACTACACGCCAAAAGACATATCTTTAGTTCAAGAGCTGAATGAAACTTGACAAGTAAAACATCTAAATTAAATCAATAATAGACGCAAGAAAATGTTTACCTTGAACTCATCTAGGTCAAAGATGTGCAAATCATTATAATACCTATAGACAAGCAATTTCAGGGGGAGTCAAAGGTCAACCGCGAAAGTAAAAGGGGTAATAATGTTAAGCAAAATATTAGAATGTTATAGTTCATTGATGGAAAGGGTGAAGGGGGGAAGTGAAGAAAGTAGTACCCGTAAAGTTAATGCATGATTTATCAATCTTATTATCATTGATATATGGTTTTAGAGAATCTTAAGTACTTCATATTTCAATAGCACAAGAACAAAAGAGAGGAAAAAGGAAAAGATACACAAACATAATTCCTGAAATCATAATGAATTTTGACTTAAATTCCTAAAATTTAGCAAAAGTAGAATCCCTAAAAGCTAGACAAGAAAGGTGTTCCTTAGATGAGAATCAATCTTATGTCGGAGCATCTCTGTATCATATTTTATTGATACCACATGACATTAGGTAATTAACTCATCTTCCAAATTCCAGAGAGTTCGTTCTCATACATATCAAGAGTTAGCCATTGTAATGACAGCTATGAACAGGTAATACATTATACACCACGCTGGTAATGTTGATAAGAACTAAGCAGAGCTTAAAGTAGAGAAGAAGAAATTGGTTTTAGTGTAATGAAAATTTTCAATTGTGAATAAGATTATGAAACCTCTAATAGTATCTCAAAAAGACCATTAACAACCTCACTTCTCTGAGCGTATCATAGAAGCCACCAAAAACAATAATCTTATGCTTGTACAGGACCTGCAAGAAGAACAACATAATACAAGAAGTTGAAGATGTAGACAATTTTTTTTTCCTAAATAGACATTAAACCCTAAAGAAAATGAATATAATTTGGCTCTCTGATTCCAAATGAAAATTTCATTTTCTTAGCAATTAAATATGCAAATATGTAAAGAAAACTAAACTTACCATTCGATGACCAGACCGTGGACTTGGACAACCTTTCAAATTTAGTTGTTCCCATTGATTTGTTTTTAGATCCAACATCCAGAAGTCCTGAAAGAATTCTCAACATTAAATCTTTAACTTTGGAAGAGATGATACAGGAGAGGTGGACGGAAGGATACAATGTAGTTTAAATCAGTTTCACCTTGTAATGATGGAACCGTTCTTGATTTGGAGATGTAAATTCACCACCTAAGAACAAAGAATACAGTATTGCATGAGATGAAGAAAAATCAAGAGTTAACATAATTGCTTATACAAATTGAAGCAAAGTTTAGCAGTCTACCAAAGATATAGAGACAATTTTTCCAAGCAACTGCCTGATGAGCACTACGAGGAGGCGGACTGTTGGGACTTGAAACCAACTTCCATTCCATCTTTTCTACATCAAACCTGTAAAGATCACCATACACAAATGTCTGCACCAATCCAAATCAGCATCTTTTTCTACCAAACCGAAACTGCAAGCATTCACCAACTCCAAATCAATTACTCTAGAACAGTTCGTTATAGAATCTAACCTTACTGCCATTGTAGAATTCACCCCCGTATAGTATCAACTCTGTATCTTTCAGAGGATTAACTGTTAACTACACAATTAAGTAAAAAAATCAATTTTAAAGGAAAAAAGTAAAAATAAAAAATAAAAGGAAAAGATTGATAGAAATGTATTAGCAGTCATTGGCAAGGCAGTACCGAGCAGTTCGATCGAGGAGATGGCGCAGGGACATTTTCATCAACATGAACTTCCTTTTTCTTTGCTTCCTCCTTTTGAATACTCAACTGTTCAAATAAAGAGTTTTAAACACAAAGTTCCAAAAATAAAATAAACCGAAATTACCTTCAAAGAAAATCTTAAAACTATATTTTCTCGAAAGCTGATTTTAAGCTTGAAACACGCATACACATCTATATGAAATTAGAAAGAAGTGAAGATTTTTTAATTACCAAAATGGCGTCAATGTCATCTTCGGGAGAAAGTTTCTTGGACTCTCGACGAGCTCTCTTCTCCTCAGCTCTTGCTGTTTTCCTTTCCGTTTTCTCTTTGCCTTTGCCTGGCTTCTTCGATTTCTTCCCCATTTTTTACAAGTGTTTTTTTGACTAAACCCGCTCCTCCTTTTTAACACTAACTCAACCGAAAGCCTGCCTCTCTCCGAGTTAATACAGTACGAGAAACACAGGGTTTCAAACAAGCTCAGAACCCAGATATGGACACACTTTTTTTTCCACGTAACGGTGACGTTTCCTGATTTGTAAAACGCTAAACGTTCGAAAACATCGTCGTTTTAATATCCAAAATGCGGCCAAAAATATAAACGGGTCGACCTTGTGTTGAGTAAGCCCGCAAACCTTGGATTTTAATAGAAAGTCCCCGAAGGCGAAAGAAAGAAAGAAAGAAACGAGTAATTTGATCATCTTTAATCGGGTTGGGCCTAAATTTTAAATGCGGGCCAATGAAATTTGGGTTTAGGAGAAACACCCAAATAAAATACCGCAACATAAAAATTAGTTACTCTTACTGGCAATGGACACTTTAGCCTCAACTAAAAAATACAGTGTGTTTGGATAGATAAATTAATATTTTATATTTAATCTATTTTAAAATATTAGTATAATTTTTTTTGTTGTTGTTGTTTGGATGAATACTTTTAAGAAGAAAATATATGCTATTGGAATTTATTATTGAAATTAATGATAATAAAAAATACATACCTTAAAAAAAACATATATAAAAAATACATATATGAATAAAAATATGGCATATAGATAATAATAAATACTCCAGCTGGTTATCACTCAAAAAATATGGCATATAGATATAATTATATTTTAAAATAAATAAATATTATTAATAATATAAAATATAATATATGCATTGGACGAAATAAGTAAAATATAAAACCACTTTCTAAGGGTAATTTTGGATAAAGGATTTTTTTTTAAATTATCATAAATTTTAAATTTTCATTAACTTAATAAAAGTGTATTTGAAATCAAAAGCCATGGATTTTAAATTTTAAAATGTGTAATTATACTGAATTAAAATTCTTTAAGAATGCAGTGATATTCCTTTAAGGGAGCACGAAAGGGCACAAATAAATGCAAATAATACCACCCACAATTATGGATTATCTTGAAAATGCTTCAACCAATTGGCAATTCCTTTATGGTTAATACAAAATGCGAATCACAATAGGTTGGTAACTTTGTGGGCTAGGAACAATTAGAGCTGCAGCAAAAGGTTAAAAATTAAAATTTAAAAAATATATGAAAAACTTTACGAATATACATAGATAGGTTATATAAAATTTAAAAGATTTGATAAAAAAATATATCAACATTATATTTAATTATTTTTAGTTGTTTGTATTCGAAATTGTTAATAAACCTTTTATAAAGATGATTTTAATTGAGAGATCAGATTGTACGAAACATATATATTATCATTTTCCAATAATCACTATTTTTACCTAAAATTAAGTTTAATAACCACTAATTTTTCAATATATGCTGAAAGAAAGTTTTATTTGAATATATGTGTTGGGTTTTTTTCCTAAATTTACTCATCTATGTTGTTTTTGGGACGATTTTCACTAAAAATAAAAAAAATTATTTTTATTAGATTGTTAAATATTAGTATTTGAGTTTCAAGTTCGATTCCATTGTTACTCATATTTTATTTTTATCTCATATTGTTTTAAGTTTTTTTATTTTAATTAATAATTTTTAGGTATTAGTTTTTTGTTAGATAGTTAATTGTACTTTCATTATTGAGTCTTAAGTTCGATTAATTAAAAGAGTTATTAATTCAAAAGATGAATTAAAAATAAAAAACTTGAAAAATCTAATCAAAAGAATTAATATGTCAAAATATTAATTAAAAATTTTTAAAACCACATGAAATAAAAAAATACAAATGTGAGCAAGGAAAGAATCGAATCTAAAACTAAAAGAAAAAAAATACTCTACTTTAATTCGACAAATTCAAAGTATTCTATCTCAGAAGAAATTATGATTATTGCGTTACATTTCCAAGGAACAAAATAAAATTACTTATTGCATGGGAAAAGAAGTTTTATCCTCTAGAGTTGATTTACAATTTTTTTTAATTTCCCCCTGTTATGGTCCTGAAATTTCTTAGATTTAGACCAATCTAACGTGTTTTCTCTATAATTAATTAGTTATTCCGATTTGTTTAAAAAAAAACAGTTATGGTGAAAACACGCACTTGCCCTGTAACACGCGCATTTAATAACATCATTCTTACTTAAATCCTATCAAATTACCTTCTTTTGAATTCCAACTTAAAATATAAACTAAAAATTTCAAATTCTAATCATATTCAATCGCCTGATGTGCATTTGATAAACAAGCATCAAATCGAATCAAAGTTTCCATTCAACCATTGAAATACATCTATCTATTCCACAATCGAAACGACACAAGTAGTGATATCTCTCAAGTAAATAAACCAATTCAGAACACACAAAGAATTTCAGATCCCATATTCATGGCTGCCGCAGCTTCCTTTCCAGCAAGGTTTTGAACGGCGGGTTACAGAGATTCCCACCGATAAACATGTCGGCGACAACCTTATACATGGCTTCGGTGAGATGGACACCATCCCAGTTGATATATTGGGCAGGGTTGGAACAGGCGGTGACCGAAGGATTCCCGCACGTATTGAAAACCTCGAAGTTGTACGGCTCCCCTGTTCCGCAACATGCTTTGAAGCTCTCTTTGAATCCGTATTTTTCTGGGCTTTGCATCACCGTGCGATAAGCATTCCAGTAATCAGCGTAAACAATGATGGCTTGGGGGAACTGTTGTCTGAGATCCGACACCTTGGATTGGAGGACGAGGTTATGGGCGTTGCTTTGGTTGTTCACGCTTTTCACGCACCCTATGTCATCTCTGTCGTCTGAAGGAGCCAATGTCATCGCCAACGGTAAACAACCTGTCGTCGGCAGTGCTTCAACGACCACGTATTTTGCACCTTTCTTCAGCAATCCCTACAAAATCAATTGAACCAAGTCAGTGCCATATTTTATTAACATGATAAGAAGACACAAATTTTGTTGGTTACCTGTAAGAACTCAGTGAAACTATTTATGGCGAGCTTTCGAATGGTGTCGCCTGACACAGTTGATCCAAGAGTATACGCATAATCATTGACGCCAATTTCACCAACCCAAAACAGAGCATCATCAAACGCTTCTTTGCACTGATCCGATTCTGGATCTTTACAACTTTCACTCTCCAAATACTTGTCAAACCACATCATTTGTGTTTGAATCGACTCGGGAGTGATATCAAGCGAAAGGTTGTTCTTAACAAAGAAAGCATGGTTTATCGCCGTCGAACCAGCAACCGCGAAGTTAACCCCGTAAGTTCTGTTGGCTTTTCTGTTACGGTACGGCGGCAAGAACGGCAGAGACAGTGACTGAGCCACGAAGTCGATGACGAGTCGGCCATCGGAGTAGCGGTTGGTGGGGTGGTGAAAGAAGGTGGTGCCGTAAGGTGGGTTGGAAACGTGGACAAAGCCGTTGGGGCCGGTGAGGGACCCGGTGTTGCCGGTGTCGGTGAAGGAGTCGCCGAAGGCGTAGATCTTCTTAAATGGGCGGCGTTGGTCAGTCTCAGTGATTCCAGAAGAGGAAGGCAGAAGAGATGATGTGAGGAATATTATGGTGAACGTAATGAGGATGTTTTGTGAGGAAGAATGAGTTGAGAAAAGGGTAGCCATGGATTGCGTACTACAGGTTTCTTCAATGTCCTTTGGGACTTCAGCATATATATATTGACACTGACACTATTTATTGAATGGCATCGCAATGCATGGTGGCTGTACATTTTCTAATCACACATATTCTGTTAGTTTGGGTGGAGTGAATGTAAAATTACATAATAAATATTTTATAAAATGATAAAATAAATGAGATTTTAATTCAACTAAAAACATTTTAAAAGTTAAGGGTGTGTTTCATAAATAGTTGAAATTTTTATTTTATTTAATATTTTAAATGTATTTAATAATTATTTTAAATTTTATTAAATATAAAATTTTTAAGAAAAAATGTTGAATAGAATAAGTAGGTAGCTACTTATCAAGTTGATTTTATCTTTTATTCAAAACTATTTAAAATCATATAAATAGTACTGGTTAAAGAAGTCAAGAGTGCTCTCTTAGGTTTTCCGAAGAAATAGGGAATATTGTGGCCGGGAAAAAGACGAATGGTGACTTCGAATTGATGGGTGATAGGAGCGAATTGGCTTTTCTTGAAGAAGAACTAATCCAGCTAACAGTGAAAAGCTCTTTAGTAACTCCATCGACGAATTTGACGTTCATATGTTCAGTTTGGACAAAGAAAACGTATAATCCAAATAGCTTGAGGGCACAGTTGCGAAGTATTTGGAAAACAAGGAAGAAGTTCGAGATTCTTATTGCAGGACAAAACCTGTTCACAATCTCTTTGGAAGATGAAGAAGACTTAGAACAGGTATTGGAAGGACGGCCATGGCTCTTTCAAAAACAATTAATAAGTTCAGATCTCGTAATATGTTTTTATATAAAAGACAAAATAAAATAAAAATACGTTCAAAATAATATAATTTACTTTGTATAACAAAAAATATTGTGATTTATGTTTCGTTTGGTTATTAGTATAATAACATGAGAAAAATGATTATCTAATACATATGTTAAAATAATTTTACATAAAATAAATAAAAATTAAGTAGTAAAGATTAATTAAAGTTGAAATTAGAAATATGAGTAATAAAAATAAGAGTTTTTCAAAATAAGCAAAAAAAAAATTCTTTTTGTAAAAATAAGTAAGATGAGCCGCTAAAAGTCACAAATTAAAATTAGTTTATTATTAACTCATATACTAAAATATAATTAAAAATAATATTTTTTACCAAACGAGCATTAGAGTTCAATTTAAGATTTATAAGATTTAGGCTTCATGGTTTAAGTTTTAGCGTTTAAGGTTAAGATATAAGATTTAGAAATTAAAGATTTGGAGTTCAAGGTTTAGGAATTGATATTTAAAATTTTTGAGTTTAAGGTTTAAAATTTAAAGTTGAAGTTAAGAAACAAGTGTAAGATTTAGGATTTTCTTCTGTTATTTAATTATGTTTATTTTTAAATAAATTTATAGATTTAAATTGGAGCAGATATTATATTGAGTATTAATCAACATATTTTTATAACTACATATCTTTAAAATTTTATGATGTGGTGTTATTTTTACTATCTAAAAATAACACTTTTAGGATCTATCATAACATAAAATAAGTTAAAATATGCTCCAATCTTTGTACTCTATGTAGATTTAGAATTTAACCACTTTATTTTTATTTTTAGAAATTTAATATAATATGTAATAAAAATATGACAATTTTACATTGATAACAATTTTACAAAATAAAATTATGATTTAACAGTCAAAAAGAAACACGCCAACATTTTAATTTAGATAAATAAATATATAAAAAGCAAGCTTACCAATTGAGAAGAAAGGGGGGTGGCGTGGGAAGGATTTGAATCTTAATATTAGACTTAAAATCACTGCAATTATTCACGTGAATTTTAGATAAATATGTTAATCTTGCTTTTATGTTGTTCTTTTTTTTTTTAGTGAAACAATATTTCTTTTTATAACTAGAGGTTTTTATTAGTTTTACGATATGAATATAGTTCTATTTGAGTCGAAGTGATATTACTCTTTTAACAATGTCAATTTTAGAATTTGAATTTGGTCTAAATGCCTGGAGAAGTAGTTCACTTCGACCTCTTCCAACTAATGTTTTTAGAACTGAGTATGTGGTTGAACCAAACAGATAATTAGTTTATTGGTTTGATTGGTATAATGAAATAATTATTAATTTTTTTTTAATATATATATAGTTCAATTGTCAGTTCAAATGTTTTTTAACCAATTCAACAGGTCTGTATTGATTCTTGACCTAATCGATTCAAAGACCATTCTCTGAACCTATACTTCGATAAATTATAGGTCTAACTGATCCGATCAACTGACCTAATTTGATTCAAATATCACTGGCACCCATAATGAAATTCGCGATTTATAAAATAATAATGATGATGATGGTGGTGGCGGTGGCAGTAAGGAGTGTTTTATTTAAAAAAAGAGTAAACTCTAATTAAAGTCACTAAATTATTAGTAAATTTATGCTTTGATCACTTAACTTTAAAAAATTACAAAATGGCCACTAAACTATTCAAAATTTTTCATTTAAGTCATTGGGATATTAAAATCGTTGTTGTATGTCTTTCTTTGTTCACACCGTCTACACCAATTGAAAGCTCTTCTTCCCCTTTTCTTTTACAGTTTAATTTTTTTCATGAAACAACTTTGAATGTCACAAATCTATGAACCAGAATCCAAAAAACTTTTTTTCTTCAATCTCCGACACTAACCAAATGATCAACTTGAATCTAAGGTATGTTCTTCTACTTGTTGATAAGTACTGATCTACCATACTGTCCATTAATAGCCAGACTTAAAAAAAATTAACAGCCTAATGATTAAATTTTTTTTAAATAATTTAATAATTTAAATGAAAATTTTCAAATAATTTAACAATTATTATGTAGCTCAATAAAATTAAATAATCAAAATATAAACTTATTAACAGTTACAACCTCAGTTTACTCTAAAAGAAAGAAAGAGTAAAGAATATTAAATGCTGTTGGAAGAAGATAGAAAAGTAGTTGAAACAAAATTTCTTTCTATGGAAGTAGTTGAAACAAAATTGGTTGGGGGCTTTAAATGTGAAAATAAAACCAATCAACTGTTTCTTCGGTGATTTGTAGGAAAAATCAACAATTTATTTGGTTCGTTAAAGAAATTAGAAATATAAAAAAGAAGCTTTTGGTTAGTGAAATAGAATAATAAATAAAAAATATTAAAATGATTTGGTTGGTTAAAATTATATTAAAGAATACTTTTGTTTACTTTTAACGTATTTTGAAATTAAATTAGAAAGTGATATATGATTTTTAATTTTATATAATTATATAAGAAAAGTTTATTTGATTCAATTACGTTTATTTTAAAAATATATATTTATTTTTATATTAAATAAATATAATTATCTATATAGGTAAAATATAAAACAATTCATTTTAGTTGATTGTATTAAATTTAAATGGGATAAATTTGAAAATTATACATGAATTTTAACTCACTTTACAGTATGATACGTGAAACTGTAATTCTATACATGATATTATGATTCGATTAAATTTTGTAAATTATTAATATTGTTATCCACGTAGTACTATTTTACATTTGCATATTACATATATAAATAAGAGTTAATGTTTAGTATATTGGTAATGTACTTTTATTTCACAAATAGTTTTAAAATTGATACGTGTTTATTTTTTAAAATATTTATTTTAATATTTTATGAATAATTATATTTATCTTGTATGAAAAATTTAATATATTTACTTTTTTAAATGTATAAATTAAAATAAAATTAAAGTTTTGATATTTATAATTAAAACAAAATGAAAACTTAATATTAAATTATTTTAAATTAAAATTTATATATGACATGCATAAATTTAATATTATGAGAAGTTAGTTTCTTATACTAATAATTCACAATTCGGAGGTGCAAATAATAAATTCAGTGTACAATTTGTAGCCAATTTCCACGACAATGATGCACCTAGCAGAACGGTGTCGTTTAGAATTCATTCCATCTAAGTCTGGCACACAAACAAGGGAGTGTCGGCGCCTATGTATCAACATTCGCATTGATTAATTTGTTTCGCTTGGTTAGTACGAATTTCCCCATTTCACCTGTTTTTTAAAATTGTTTTTATATGTTACACGTCATATTATTATATTTTGTAATCGCTTTCAATTTATTTTTATTTGTAAATGTTGACATATTGAATTAATATCGCTGAATTAATTCAACATCAATTTAATTAAAATAATATTTTATATTTAAAATAAGTTTTATTATTTGTAAGTATTTTATTTTTTTAAAAATCCAATAAAATTTTTATGTGTGATTAAATTTAAATCCATGCTATTTACATAAATAAAATTATTTACATCAATAAAATATTAACTTCAACATTAAACTAAAACTTTATTTTAATATAATATTTACATTTTAATTATATTATAGATACTTTATATACGTGTGATAGAAATGTTGTTGATTCAGTTGGTATAATAAATTAACTCAACAATAACTCAAGATTGAAGAAAACACCATCATAAACATTTATAGTTATTTAGTATTTTTAATATGATGTATTTATGTGTTTAAATTTTATTTTTACTCACAATTCAATCTCTTTTCTTTTCTTTTAATATCGTACATATTTTATGTGATAATATTGATCGTTTTCAAATCATACATTTCAAATTATATGTTATTTCTTAACAAACTATATTCTAAATATGTAACACCCCTAACCCGTATCCGTCGCCGAAACAGGGTTACGGAGTATTACCAAAATTTTCGAAACAATTTTGATTAACTTATGTCATTTACTATTCATATTAATTCATCTCAAGTTCAATCTATTTCATGTCAGAACTTTAGTCATTAATCAATTGAGATAACAATAACAATACGGACAGTACACTCAAGGTGTACAAATCTATTCTCATAGATGAATGTATTCATCAAACCATTCCATGTTCATATATAAACATTTCATACTTTCATTTTTCATGTAACATTATTTTCATATATTTCACTCAAATACACGTCAAAATAATTTATTTTCATGTCATATTTCATTCCATGACAACTTATCTTTAGTTCATATTTAACCCTGTCAGAACTTTGCCCGTTGAATTTATTTGAAATATCGAAGGATACTCATATAGTACACTTAAAGACAAGTTTGTAACCCGTCAATTTGTATCCAGTGATACCCCTTTAGGGCATATAATCGGAAAGCACACTCTCGAGCCACATATCAGGATGCTCATCCGAGCTAAATCTCAGGAAGTTCACAAAGAACTTTTAAATCAGGAAACTCATAATTGCTCACAAAGAGCCATATAACAGGAGCGCCGGATAGCCATGTCTCAGAGAGTTTAAACGAGCCATGTCAGGACGCTTACAAAGAGCTGCGATTGTGTCCGCAACGTATGCAAGATCACAACCGATCAAATCATGTAACAGGATGCTCACAAATAGCTATAGTAGTGTACAACACATGTAAATTCACTACCAATCAGGATGCTCGCAAGAACTATGTAGCAGGATTACAACATATAATCAGTGAGATCGGGATTACCAGTCCAGGCTAGATCCTATTTTCAACATATAATCATGATTACTAGTCTAGGCTAAATCCTGATTTCAATGTAAGATCAGAATTACCAGTCCAGGCTAAATTCTGTCTTTAACATATGCTCGAGAAGGCTTATATCAAGATTACCCGTCCGGGCTAAATCCTTTCTATAATGAGGTCAAGGATTACTTGTCCGAGCTAAATCCCATCAGCAACACTTGCAGGACCTCATTCCATATGGGAAATCATCTTTATCCATCGATATTCAATATTCAACTGGAACTTGTCACTTATCGGGCATTATTATTTATCGGGCTTTGTTGGACATATGCTAATAATTTCAAATATATTCATAGTATTTATATGATTTATATGCACACATCCAATACAAGCATAAAAATATACAAAAGTTAGTTACACGAACTTACCTGGCTAAATTGTAGACATACTAAGATTCAGAGGCATTTTGGTAATTTTCTATTTTCCCCGATTTTCACCAAATTTTAAATTAATAATTTCATTTAATTTATTAATTTAAACAATAAAACAATTCATTTCCTTCAATTTGGTCATTTTTGACATTTTTATAAAATTGCCCCTAAAGTTTTACTTTTATTCAATTTAATCCCTAAGCTTAAAACATTTAATTATCCATTTTTAATGTAAACCCTTACTATCTAAATATTCATATATTTATTCTTCTCCTCCTCCTCTCCATTCCACATCCTTAATATATACATAATTCTACTATTTACTTATATGTTCATATCAAGCTATCCACTTGAGTCATAGTCACTAAACTATTTATATCTTGAGCTACAGAATTCCAAATTAAGATCCGCTTGATGTTTTTGAAACTAGACTCAAATATATTTCTACATAAAAATTTTAGAATTTATAATTTAGCTAATAAATACAATAAAATCTTTAAATTTATCCCTATTCTGCTATTTGACAGTTTCGACCTTTCTTTACTAAAATTTAATTATCTCTTAGTATGGGATTCAGATGATTTTCCCGTTTGTTTTTCTTGAAAATAGGCTCATTAAGAATTTAAAAATTTAAATTTAAACCCTTAAGTATTTTTATACAATTTTTAATGATTTTCTAAAGTCAAAGTAGGGGAGCCCGAAATCATTCTGATGACTTTGTCTCACAAACTTTTTTATATCTCATAATTTACAATTCCATTGTTTACATCGTTTCTTCTATAAAAAACTAGACTCAATAAAATTTAATTTCATATTTTATTCAACCTCTAATTCATTTTCTACAATTTTTGATGATTTTTCAAAATTAAACTACTACTGCTGTCCAAAACTGTTTTTGTGTAAAATGTTTATTACTAAGTTTATAACACCCTTATTTCTTTTCTCTAAAATATTTCCCATCCCTTTCTCTTATTTTCCTTCACTAACATATCATGAACATAAAACCTTATATAAGAAAACTCTACATCAACATCAACTCCATGCTTTTTCAATAATATCAAACTTAAAAATATATTGAAATCTTGATGTTCTTACCTTTTTCTTATTGATTTCAATCTTTAACTTGATTTTCTCTCTCTTCCAGCTTATATTTCTTGAATCTAACTTGATATTCTAGCTTCCAATAGTCTCATTGTCATCTTTCTTTCTTGATGGCTATGAAAATTCTTTTAATTTCTAGGTGAAAATGGTAGATTTTTGGTGAAATGACTAAATTGCAAAGAAAGTAAAACTTTCTTTCTTTCTCTCTTGTTCTCACGTTGATGCATGGAAAGGAAGGATGATAATTCTTCATCTTTCCTTCCTTTTATACTAAATAAATAATAAAGAAATAATAATAAAATATCTCATTAATAAAATAATCTTTATCTTTTTAAATAATTATAAAATATCATGAATATCATCATTGCCTTCTTGATTTCTCTCTCTTTCTAATTGACCCTTTTGCCCTTCATTGTCTTTTAAAATTCCATCCTTTGAGTCATCATTTAATTTGATAAAATTATAATTTAGTCCCTCATAATTTTTATCTATTTAATTTGGTCCTAATTCATCCATTTTCCTTAGTTTCTAGATCATTCCACCCTTAAAATATTTGTACTATTGGTCCTTCAACTTTTTCATATTTACACTTTAACCCCTCAAGTTTTGAGTATTTACTCTTAAGCAACAAAACTTTTTTACTTTTACAATTTAGTCCTTTCCTAAATCAAGATATCATAATATACTTCCCAATGTTGTCATAACTCAAAATTTCCCTTTTTGTTGCTTTATTTCCTCATTTTACTATATCAAAGATAATATCTTATTGTAAAAATTTTACGAGTATTACAAAACATGTTATTTTCACAAGTATACGTGTGTGATAGAATTTATAGTTGTATATAGAACTCTTGACTAAGTTAATATCACGTATTAATCAGACACCACCTTAAATTTAAAGTGACTAAAATCAATTTATTTAAAATGTAACAAACATTATTATAATAATGTTTTATTTTTTATGTTTTATAAATTTAAACCTAAAATAAATTCCCAAATAGTAGAATTTGAACATAAAATTCAAAAGACCACAAACCTTAGTTTATCTTTTTATATAATTTTTTTGTAAATACTAAATTATGGTGCATCCGTATGGGCAAAAAAAAAAAATTATGTAGCATCCATATTATATAGAAGATTAAAATAAATAACAAATGGGGCATTTAAAGTATATTGTTAAAAATTATAAAGGGTTTGATTCAAATATTATTATATATGAATATTTTTCTATTTTTTACCATTATTGTCCTTGTCCCTAAGGTTAGATGGTGAACTCCCGACGTCGCTTTCTGAGACTCCTACTGTCCTTGTCCCTACGGTTAGTAAACCGACTTCCTTGAAGGATCTATAACCGATTTCTTTATGTAATACGCTCTATAATATAGTGTCGAAGGTCTTCACAAACTGCTCAAAGTTAATCTTGCTTTCTATAGTATCAGAGAATCAATCTGCTTTTGTTCCTAGAAGATTGATAACTAATAGTGTGCTCGTGGCATTTAAATTGTTGCATCATATGAGGAAGAAATCCCGAGGCAGTGGCAGTGAGGTGGGGATGAAAGTGGATATTAGCAAAGCTTAGGACAGGGTTTACTGGGATTTCTTACGAGCCATGCTTGATGTGTAGGGGTTTCATAGAGATTGGATTCACCTAATGATGGTTTGTGATACTTCGGTTAGCTTCTCGAAGTTGGCAAATGGTGAAGAGGTAGGACCTATCAGTGTATATAGAGGTTTTCGGTAAGGGAATCCATTATCCCCGTAATAAGTGTGGAAGGCCTTTCGGTTTTATCCAGAGATGCTGAACGTTGAGGGAGCATTACTGGGTGAGGGTGTGTAGTTCGGGACTGCTGGTTTCCCATTTGTTTTTCACAGCGATGACTCATTCTTCTTTTTAAGGCTACAGATAAGGAGTGTGTTGATGTGAGAAATATTCTTAGCAAATATGAGCATGCGGCGGGACAAGCTGTGGATTGTGGGAAATCGAGTGTGTGTTTTAGCCCCAACGTTGTCGACGGTGTTTGACAAAGGCTCTCGGGGATATTGGGTGTTACGAACCCTCTAGATCATAGTTGATACTTGGGTGTTCCTTCACTAATTGGAAGGAGTAAAAAAGCAGTATTTGATTTTCTTCGTGACCGTGCATGGCAAAGAATACAAAGATGGAATAAAAAATTCTTGTCTTGGGCGGGGAGGGAGATTCCGTTGAAGTCCATCGCTTAAGCAATACCATCTTATTGTATGGGTGTTTCCTTGCTATTGATTTGGTAGGGTCGAAGGGGGATGCATTGGCTTCGTTGGGATCGGATGTGTGGTAAGAAATGTTGGCGTTTGATGTTTGCAATAGAGTATAAAATTTACAAAGCTAGATATTTTTCTTGATACCTTGGGGGCTCCAAAGAGTTTATCCGAGCTATAACATCGGTTTATGACGGTAGCTTTTCACCGATAGTAGCGGAAGCCGCAGCGCAGTGGATTGTTCACTACTGTCATACGGAGGAACCATTTTTACTGATGCCAAGCAATTGTATCATGCCTGTCACAGTACTACTGATGACTGATTGGAGCTTGGGGGTATTATATCGGATTATAAGGTGCTCCTATAGTCGAGGAATATTGATGTTGCGGTTGCATGGATTCGTAGAACAAATAATGAGATAGCTTGATCCATTTTGATGATCATACTATTTAGACTTTAATTATATATTGTATTTTAAACTTTTTTACATTTTTAATTTATGTTTGTCAGGTATTATTATTAATGTCACCTCAATACAAATTAATAATATTAATAAAGAGATATCAACTCAAATGAAATTAAGTACCAATAAACAAATTAAGAAGCAAAATATATATTAATACTTTTCTTTATTAGGAAATCTAGTATATGGATGTAATGCTAATGCTGAAACGACAATTGGGGAAAAATGAATGATGGCATTATAAAACTATTACCCACCAATTGAAAGGAGAGAACAAATAGGGAATTTCCTAAAAAAGAGTGTGTGCCTCAGCCTCTAACCTCAACATGCATGTGTTATATTTAACAAAACAAACATTCCTTCATATCCTCCTATTTTTGTCTCTTTAAAAACATGTTTCTATCCATTTTTTTTCCTTTGTTCCCCTCCTCTTTGGAAATCCCCTCTCTTATTATCTTATTAGAATCATATAATCTGTCATTCATGGCGGTATGTAATTTAATCTTACACATTTCTTTTATCTCACTTTCAATCATCTTCACATTTCCTAGCCTTAATATATATATTATCGATCTAAAGATTTTTAGATTACATTTGGTATGAGATTTTTTATTTTGGAAGTAAAAATTTTCTTATGAATTTATCCTTTGATTAATTCAATGGGATATTGTTTTCCTCTCAACTTTAGCCTCTTTAATGAGGCTGTAGACTATGTTTTTTCTTTCGTACAAATGAAGAAATACTCCTGCATCAATTAATCAAAGATTAGATTGAAACTTATAAGAGTGATATTTTCCCTATAAGAAAACTTCTTTTCAACCAAACCTTTAGATAAATTTTCCCTCAGAAGTAAGTAGTATCTCAGAAATTACAGATTGACAATATATATACTATTATTATTATTGTGTACACCGTTAGTGAAATAAATTAACTTTGCAAACAAGTCCATAATGATGGGGTTTATATTTAGATATTACAACATGATATACATTTTTTAAATATGAAGGTTTGTATTTCGTATATAAGTGAGTGGGAATTGTACAAGAGTATTGATTGAAATTGGATGATGAGGAGCAGGAAAAAGGGAAAGCGTTGCCAAAGTTTGGGGAGTGGGACTTGAAGGATCCAGCAACGGCAGATGGATTTACGTTGATATTCAACAGAGCTAGAAATGAGAAGAAAACCAGAGCTACTGCTCCTCCTCCTCCTAGTATTGTCCCTCAAAAAGTAGATACTATCAATAAACCTCCCCCTTCTCCTCCTAAGGTATCTATCTATCTATCTCTACTCGATTTCCTAACAATTTTAACTACCACGAATTCATATTCTGAACATTAATCTTATTATAGATTCTTATTATATCTATTCTTTTTTATATCATACCTAGAATTATCCATAACCCCTCCTCAATCCTTAAATAGGAAGATAACGTTGCATTGACAACAATACCAATGCCAATTGAGCCAAGACTCAATCAGTAGATTGCTATTTAGTTAGATAAGAATTTAGATAATAATGATAATAAATGAATTTAAGTATAGGTTGGATTATCCAAAATCATATACTCCAAATATTTTTAACAATTGCACAATTTCAGTTAAGCTTCTGGTACTTTATATTTATTTATTTACTTCTAATTGTCATTTGAACCCACTTTTTCTTTTTTTCAGACCAAATGCTTTTGCTTTGTTAGAGTTTAAAAGGGAGCATTTAGGGGAGATCGGAAATGGAGAATTGAATGATTTGGCTAATGATGAGCAACTTGCCTTTCCCCTATACATATATATATAATATTACACTATTCATAATTGGCTGAAATGGAATGGGACCACCTTCTACTCTTCTAATGTATCTACCTTTTCCTTTTCTTTTTCTTTTTAAAAGATTGCGGGCTTTGTTTCGAATTTACAAATCTTGAGTCATGCTACTCATTATTATTTACAGAGGGGGACCAAGGAGATGGAAGTACAAAGCACAAACGACCACTGACGATTGTATTTTATTCTAATTTTAATGTATTTTACAAAATATAAAAAAGAGGAACCTTGTTTAGGAAAACTTCTTATGTGTATGTATATATTCTTTAAATGCTTACTTTCATGCATTCAACATATACGGTTTAAACCGGACCGACCAGACCAGACCAGACCGGATCAATTACCATTTCAAAAACCTGGCAAAGACAACCCACCTAGGAAAGAAGTCGAAGAAGAGGTGAAGTAGTTCACACACCATTTCAAAGGTATTGTATTAGTTTTGTAGTATGACATGAAACCGAGATAATTTACATATCCTGATTTCATTTTCAGCTTCAAAAACTAGCAACACAACAGCATCCTAACTACGATATATTATATATTGCCATCCCCAAAAAGCTTGTGGCAAAGGAACATGGGGTAGAAACAAGATAAATGGATTCTTGCAGTTCAGAAAATAAAATTTAGAATCCTTGCTAATGTCAGATCTAAAAAGCTAGGGAGCTTTGGCTGAAATTTCTTTTTACACAGGCTGCTGAACTGCAGTATCAGTACCACTGGCGATTCCGGTTTGTTCTGTAGCAGCAGAATGGCTGAATGGTGGAGGCTGATCCAGTCCGGCCATTGCCATTGTTGATGGAGCTTCCTGTTTTGAATGGTCAAATTTACAGGCTGGTCCAAACTTGCAAATACCATAGCGGCTATAGTGTGAGCAGATGGTTTGATCCTGGATTTCAAAAAAAAAAAAAAAAGAGGAGTTGAAGCATTAATTTGTTAAATGTGATCAGAACTGAGAATTGAATTACTATAACCGAAACCGCAATCCACTAAAAGGCCTTTCCCCACGAGCTACATTTATGTAGAAATTCATTTGTACAACAGAATAACCATTAACTAGTTGAAGAAATCAACTACCAATTTCTAAAACATGCAATTTCTATTGATTTTTCTTAAGGAACTTGTTTCAAAATAATTAGAAACATAAGGTGACAAAAAGAAATGAAGCAACGACAATTGTGAGAATATTTACTATTACATGTATTACTTTTGTGTTCATTTTATGTATGCATATACAAGCTTTGAAACAATCTATATCCATATCTGGTTTATATATGTTTCATGGGAAGAACCAAAATAAGCACAAACTTACAGGTCTGAGTGGCAATCCCTTGTCACTGAGAACACATGGAGCCATCTTTGCAACTCTATTTTTTGGATGATGATATTTGCAATTAGATTTAAACTTACAGTCCCCAGTTTTCAGGAAGTAACTACACTCAGGTTGGCCAGGCCGTGCAGGAAATTCATCAGCCACCATCTGAGGCTGGTTATGAGTATAGACAGCGGTTTCAGTTGCAGGGTTATTCATGACATATGCTGGGGCTGGATGCAAACTCCTTTCTGGTGGGGGGTATACAGTTGCCTTGACAAGGCACAAAAAAATAAGGTATTATGCAGAAACATACTGTAATAGGAATAAAAATAATAAAAGTCTGGGAAAGACATCATTTAAGACATTGTGGGTGAAGGTAAGAACCATGTGATGCTAAGATCAACTCAATAGATGCTATGAACTACACAGCATGCCACGATACACCCATAGATGCTATAGACTCAAGGATAGTATACCACGATTAACACTAATAGCATAAGAGCAATGACAGTACCTGATACCCATTCCATTCTGGGTTTGGTGGCGGAACAACTTGCGGAGGTGAAAACATAATCGGTATATAGGCAGCAGTCTCATTCAATGCCCTAGGTGATGACCAGGGCACCATATTCACTTGTGATGCAGCTTGAGGTGAAACAGATCCACCATTACCATATCTGGAAGTTGGGTCACAAGCCCCAGCAGCTGTAGGATCAGGATGATTAAACCTGCAATTGGCTCCATATTTGCAGGACCCATTACGCATGTAATAGGGGCATTCTTTCTCTCCCTGTGATGAACTAAATCTTTTCAATTCCCAGAATGATTACTATAATTAATCACTAAAACTAGATCTGATACGATTCAGCCGATAGTAGAAAGAACTCGACGAACATCAGGCCTTAGTATAGAGTCCACAAATTCAATTATTCAGTAAGAGCATAACTACCCGTCGGATAGGCAACCCAAGAAAGTTAAGCTCTAAAATTGGACTCGTTGAAGATTTTGCTGTTGAGTGGTTGAACCTACAAGCATTCCCAAACTTACATCCACCAGTTCTTAGGTAGTACTGCAAAGATCTCCAGCAAATTTGTAACATCAAATAAATGTACCATCAACGAAAGCACATTTCTTAAAGACGTAGCTGAAAATATATAAAGATGAGTTCCAGAAGCATCTGAACAAACACAAAAGATATTTTATAGATCATAGAATAAAAACAAGATGTGATAATGACCTGAAGGACCAGCTACCAAACCAAAACATAGCATAAAAAGCATTCAAATCAAATAAGTAAACACTCATCAAAGTGATGTCCATTACTATCATAAAGAGTTATTGTGCAAACATAAATTAAGAATATTGACCTTACATTCTGTCTGGCTAGGTTTCTCCGTTGATTCAACTTCTTCCTTGACCTTTTCCTTAACAGCCTGCAAACATCATAATTCCAGAACACCCAGAATGACAAAAGTCAGGAGAAAAGGAATAAATATAGGTCTGTAGATAACACCCAAAATCATCATAATTGCTATGGGATACCGGAGCGCGTACCTATGGTACTAGGCAAGGCGTAATGTATACATAGAAAAAACTAAAAGTTGTATTTATATCGACATGAAGACACTCAAATCCCAATATTAGATTATATAGCTGTTGTATGATGATCAACCACTTCAGCGAGGAAAGATGGATTTTTTCCACCAGCTGTCTGAAGCAGAAATAACCACATTTTCCTCAATAATTTAAAAAAACTTACCAGTGATTTTTTTTTTTCAAAACTTCAACACTCATACCATATAAAACAACTTAAAGAAAATAAATCAAATTAATCTTTCATAAATTGTACTACTATTATAGAAGCAAAAACAAAAAGAAAGGGGGGGGGGGCATAAAAGCAGCTCTCAATCAGCTAAAGGGAAAGCACTTCAGCACATATAAAGACGATGACTAATAAGAAGGTTGGAAAAAAAGACCTGGGTCGTCCTTCGGATAGGGTGATTAAACTTGCAATTAGATCCAAACTTGCAAAGTCCAGTCTTCATATAATAAGCGCAACTCTCTGCATCCGGTCTCACCGGATAATGCGACCTCTTTCCTTCACTTTGCTTCACGTTTTCACCATCAATCTCGTTATCGTTTCTTTCTTCCTCATTCTCGTCGTCCTCGTCTTCGGCAGCGTTTCCGTCGGCATCGTTGTTACTTTCTCTCTCTCCGTCATCTTTCCTATCAGTCTCCTCTTCTTCCTCCTTCAAATCGAGATTCTGGAGCTGCTGTTGGAGACTGCTTTCTTCGTGCTCGGTTTCAACAGCGGAGTGATTAAGATCATACGGTGAGAGGTCGGGACTCGAAGTAGAATCCGGATCGGGAGATTGAAGCCCTAAGTGAGGGGTTGAATCGGTAGGCGTAGTGTCAGGGACAGGAGTTTCTTCAGATTGTGACATTGTAAATCCACATTTCAAAACCCTAAACTTTGCAGAAGAAGAAAATGGGGAGGGAAGAAAGAGAGAGAGAAGGAATGTCTTTTTTTAGTGGGGAGTGGAAGTGAAAGCGAGTCATTGAATTTGAACCAGCGGCGAATCAAGTCCACATGGCACGGTGAGATGTTACCCCAACTCACTCACTATTTTCATTTCCAAACTCAGTTCGGGTTGGAGATTTTTCTGATTCATTAATTTAATAAATGAATTAACAATATTTTGAAAATCCATTATTTAAAAATTAAATGCATTTATTAATAGTTCAAATTTATTTTTCATTAGATTATAGTAAAATAATATATTCTAATAACTATTTGTATTTTATTGATAATATATTATTTTGTATTTAACACAAAAATTAGTTGTTTGCTTGTCTATAAACTTTTAGTTATTATCCGACTGTGTGTTAATAATAATTTCGTTTTCTTCATTTAATTTATAACAACTAACTTCAGCATTTTTTATTTTTATTTATTTTTATCAATCACATATTTATTTATACTATAGTTAAAAGAGTTAGTGTTACCATTAACTACGCTTGTTTGATACCTCAGTGAAAAAATTAATTTAATAAAAACAATCTTATAGAATTTTTCTATAAAAGAGTGAGAAAAGTAACAACTAGATGTAGAATATTTTCAATTTATTTTATTTTATTTTATTTATTTTAATATTATATTATTCTATAAACATTTTATGTTTAAATTTTTATTTTGTTTAGAATAAAGTAAAATGTTTAAAATTAATGATAAAATGTAGAATATTTATTTATAATTTAAAATTTACATTTATCAAACAATCTAATTATATTTATTAATTAATTTTAAGTAATATATCAAACAATTTTATAACTTAAATTCTGTATTTAAATTTTGCAATACTTAACTTTTAATACCTATCTTTTAGCACTTAAATTTTCAATTTATCAAATAACACCTCAATTAAAAATTACCAAAAAACAATTTTTATAAAATAACATTTGTTATTTTGAGGGTATAATAAGAATAATGAAATTTGAACCCAATACATCATACTCTTAACTAAACTACTTTACCATTTAAATCTTATCATATATTAAAAGATTAACTTTGTATCATCCACCTACCAAATTAGGAGTATTCATAGTTCGGTTAAAACCGAATTAACCGATTGAACAGATCTAATTCGGTTAATCGGTCGGTGACTAAATTTAGTTATGTTGAAGGTCGGTTAATGGTTTTTTTGAATTTCGGTTATCGGTTAATTCGGTTCGAAATTGGGTAATTAACCGAAATATTTATTGTTTACAAGACTTATATAGTGTCTGATTATTAACTTTTAAGACTTATGTTCTGTTTCTAATATCTTAGTTGTTATTTTCACCTCCATTTAAATTTTTTTTAAACTTTAGCAATGTATTTTTTTTATATGTTCTATACTTATTTTAACCAAAAGAAAAAAACATATAAATTTTTGTTAACCGACCGAATTAACCGAAATATTTTAGTTTGGATAATGTATTTAAAAAAAAATTGATTCGGTTAACGGTTAAAAATTTTTACAATAAATTTTTTTATTTATCAAAAACCCATTTCTCTTAATCTATACTATGCATTAACATCCCGTTTGGCACATCGATGTAAAATAAAAGTGATGTTCTACATAATACTTAAGTATTAAAAGATGGATAGAATGATAGATGGTATCATATGAAGATGTTAGGTTGTAGGAAGTTATGATATTTATTAATCTTCATATCTTGTGTTTGATGAGGGTTGAAAGATAAATGTTATTTATGAATATATCATCTTACTCTTAAAATCTTTTAGTTATTATGAATGCTATTAAGCGGAGGTTCATTATAATTAGTCTTTCACATTTTATCTTTCTTAACTTTTCACCTTTCTATATATTTATAACCGCTTTTTCAATTAATATATTAGAAAATGAGGGTCTAATCTTCCCAATATATATATATATATATATATATATATATATATATATATATATATATATATATATATATAGGAGTATACTACTTGTGATGCGTAGAATAAAAAAAAAATGCAATAGATATCCCTCTATTCTCATATCTATCTCTTATCTATTATTCTTGTGTTCTTTACATTATTATTTTATAACATTAGTTTCATATTTATTTAATTGTTTTCACTATAATTATTATATTTTTCTTAGCAACATTATTATATTTATAAACTTAAAATATAATATATTTTAGTATAAGATAACTCAAATTGTATTTAACCAATTGTATAAAACAGCAATTTGACAATAAATCACAATTAATTCAAAATAGTCCTAATTTGAATATTCTTTTGCAAAAAAAATAAAAAGAATAATTATACTCATTATAAACTAATGTTTATTAGTAAAATTACATTTACATTAAAAATCGTATCATTAATTAAAATAAATTCATTATCCACATTATTTTCAAATAATCAACCTAAAATGATAATATCTTCACATAAATATCTAACATCAACAAATATTCATTCCAAGAAAAGAAATTAAATAAATTAATGAACTCATATGTTCATATGCTTCAATATATTGTTCCAATAAATAAACTATTTTATATAAAAATAGAAGGTAAGTAACTTGAAAATGATTTAAAAAATTAAAAGTGATACATGTACAAATTAATAAGATAATATTAGCTTCACAATCTTCTAATATTTAATTTATGCACCGTATTTAATGCTAGTTTCCTAGCAAATTTGCTTAACAAAAATGCATTACATATCAGCCACCTACAAAAGGACTTACCAAAAGATAACACAAAACTTGGTTTATTTACTTTAAATTTTGGATAAATATTTTTTTCCCGGATAACAATCTTCCAACCCACATCTCCTTTTGTTCATCTAGGATAGCGAAGAAAACAAGCATATTAATTGGATTAATAGGGATTTTGTAGCAACAAGTTATTTTGTTCAAGATAGTCTTATAATTTTCATCAACTCATCCCAAAGTTGCATAGACCTTTGAGTAATCAAGTGTTCTGTCCCTAAACTCTTTGTTAATTATTTTATACCCTCAACCATTTTGCATCTCAATATCTCAACAATTTCATAAAATTCAGCCTTATTACTAGTATTCATACATGTTTTAGTCTTTCTAGCTCCACCGACTTTTCTAATCTTGACTCTACTAATAGATGGGGACCTTGAATGGTTATTATCTTCAAAATCCATTGACAAGCCAAGGTTTTCAGCTCCATTAAAGCCATCTTCTTCTACACATATACCATTTCCAATGTTCTTAGTTCTACCATTGTCATTCAGAACAAGTTTACCAAATGATAGGCTCAATCATACTATAACAACAAACAAAATGAGAGAGATAAATGACGTTTATTTCATGAAAATAAACAAATGTGTTAACATAAAACTAATGTGAACATAGAGTTTATCTCAAAAACTAACATGAATCATGGAGTTAATATATACATATATATTTATATAAATGAGCTTTTTCAAAAAAATAATTTTTCTCATGAAAATAAACAAAAATAAAGTAAAGAAATGGGTTTCAAATTCCTTACTTTGTCTTGGATTAGATTGAAAAGAGAACAGTAGTTAAGAAATTGTAGAGATTTCTATCATTTATTCAAAGCTCACACCAATCTCATGCATTGGAGATAAATTTGAGTATCAGTATAATTTAGAATTTTTGTTTAATCCATTAGAACTACTACCTACATTAAATATAAATATATATTCCTCTTCATCCGAATCGTAATCTGCTTTCGATATTAACTTATATAATATTTCTTCGAGATTTATTTCCTCTTCATAACAAATTTCTAAATCTTGTTCTTCAAGACTTTTAATCATTTTTTTAGCACTTTTTCCTCTATTAGGACATTTGGTGCTATATGACCTTCTTCATCACATATAAAACATTTACATATTTATTTTTAGATTTTTAGAAGTTTTTCTTCTAACAAATTTTTTTCTTATTATTACAAAGATATTTTTATTTCTGGTTTCCATTTAATAAATTTATATTTTCTATTTTTCTTTCTATGTTTTTTATAAGTATTAGGACGTATTGTTTTACATCCAAATTTCCATTCATTTTCTAGAACTTTTGTATAGTGACTATAACTTAATTTATTTTTACTTGTTTAGCGACTTTAGTCTGTAAACAATGTAAAGTTATTCTTTCTTTTGCAAAATTGATCCTATTTCCTATAAAATCTATATTTTCTTTTGATATACCTATACCGCTTCTTTACTATGTTTATCTAAATAGGACGTATATTTCTTTATACATATCTCGTCCCATGGCAGAGTAGTTTATTAAAATATTGATTTTTCAAAATTCTATATTTTCATTTTTAACTTTTGATATTCATGAAGAAATTTTTAGAAAATTCTTCTAGATATCTAATATCGCATAATTTAATTTTTGACAAAGTATAACTAGCTATACTATCTTGATCCTTTTTATCAAAATAACCACAAAATTTTATTTTTATAATATTTGTTAATCCTTTTAAAAGATCTTTAGGAGTACCTATTTGACTAAATAGTTGTCCTTTTTGGACTTTTCTTATTTCTGATTCTTCCCAACGTCTTAAGAATTGTAAAACATCTCCTTGAAAAGTTCTTACAAAATAATTTAAGAATTTCTCTTTTGACCAAGTACCGTTGTTGTTTACAACAATTGTCATTGACTGTGCCCAATCATCTATAGTTTTTTCATAGTCTGATATTGAAATATTAGTTAGGTCTAAATATATTCCACCTTGGGCCACATTTCTTTTATTTAAATCATCTATCCTATGTGGTATAGGTATAGTTTGACCTGGTTGTTGATTAGAAGATTCTCCTGTATATTCGGTTTTAATTTCATTAGTAGTTATATTTTCGGTTTGATTACCAAAAATCCTAGTTGTATTTTCAACTGTCTCAAAATCTTTATTTAAAGCTCTCAGATAATCATATTTTTGAATATCTGATTCTATTTTTCTTTTACCATAAGGATCTATTTGTTCAATATCCATTGGTTCTAGAAGATAATTTTAGTGAAGATAAGTATTTTATTAATAGTAAAAGGAAGGTTTTTACAAAGAGAGAGTGTTTACAAAGAGAGAATACTGAAAGTAAAAGAAAAGATTTCTAAGCTATTTTTCGATGCCCTGTTTAGGCTTCTTACATTTCTATTTATAGCAAAATTTCTAAACTCCATTTAATTTTTTCTTCAATCCTGAACAGTGTTTCTGATAAGGATGAATTTATTATTGCTTCCACGTATCTTGTCAGTTCTCCCATCATATCTTTGTTTATACATGAATGCCTTGATTTTCAAATTACTGTCAATCTTGAAAATCTTTTTGAATCTCCAAGTGATCGTTATTTTGTCTTTATCCTTCTTGGATATTGTCAAGGTTCCAAGTTTCTATCTCATCCAAGTGTAGAGATTCTGGTGACAGTCTTGGTGAATTCCAAGTTTCCCATGTGTTTCTGATTTCATCAATTATGTGTAATGGATAATCATCAAATTCTATATCAGCTATCTTTTTTAACAGTTTTAATGATTCTTCATCTCTATTTTTCTGGATATTCCAATGTCATCAGCCACTATCCTTCTTCCATCAGTTCAGAGAGATTTTGGTAAATTTGAGAAATTTTAGAGCAAGGATAAAAGTTGTAATTTATTTAATTATATGACGATATAATTGAAAAAAACAAGAATCAGCTCACAAAACACTTTGTGTTAAATAAATACTACCTCTACATCAGTGATAAATATCACCCAACTTGTGTATAAAAAAAATGATGTATTAATTTACATCTCTACCAAACACATGGTTATTTTCATGTTACGTAATACTGACGTATTAAATAATACAATATGTGAGTATCAACCCAACCAAACAAGACATAAGTAATTGATTGAGTTGGCATCACCCATCAATTATGTCCCAACTCAATAATACGATACG
This sequence comes from Gossypium arboreum, assembly GCF_025698485.1. Taxonomy (NCBI): domain Eukaryota; kingdom Viridiplantae; phylum Streptophyta; class Magnoliopsida; order Malvales; family Malvaceae; genus Gossypium; species Gossypium arboreum. The sequence goes on along the minus strand of NC_069081.1, from coordinate 110,141,795 downwards.
CGAGTATCAACCCAACCAAACGAGAATATCATTTTCTTTTATAATTTTTTTTTGTATTTTTATCATGTTTATAATTATGTGTTATTTTTATATATTTGTAATTTTTTACAATTTTCTATTAGTTAATAATATTTTTTAAAGAACTATATATTTTTATATTTTTATTAATTTATATATATTTATAATTATTATGATTTGGTAATATTCTTTGACAAATTAAAACAAAATATCATTTTCTTTGCGGCATGATACAATTATGCCATGCGACAAATATAACCTAAAAATTTTAAGAAATGGAACCGTTAGATTTTAATGGTCAACTATTAAAGTTAACAATTAAAGACCTAGTTGAGTTGAGCAAATTTTTTCAATTCAAGATTGGAATTGAGTGTAAAAAGAGTAAAGACTTAGTTTGATTTCTTTGAATAAATTCAAAGACTTTATGTACCCTTAAGCCATTAAAATTTATCAAAATTTATTTCTTTTACAAAACAACAAATATTACTACAAGGGTATAATGAAAATCACAAAATTTAAACCCAAATTATCATATTTTTTACCAAAATATTTTACCATTTTGAACTAAAGTCATATTTGATTTTTATCAAATTTTAAAAAATTATTATATAAATATTTTCACTCGCATTATAATCTAATTTATTTTTAAACAAACTAATTTATATACAATTGAAAAAGAGAATTAAATAAAAGTTTACTCGTTGTCGTTTTATTTATTTATTCGCAAATCTCAACTCTTAAATCTTAATCTTTCATTACGGTGAAGTTGAAGGCAAATTAAAGACAAGATTGTACTAATTAAAGCATTGAAATGTTCGTCTCCAACTAAATCCACCTTTTTTTTGTGATCCTAAACTCGCAAGTGATCCAAACACAAATTCTTATATATACACTATAGAGTTTGGATAGATTTCTGTAATCCCAACAGCTTCAGACTCTGCATAAACAAATCCTCAATATCAGGGTGAATCTTCAATTGAATTGAGTGAATTCTTTTTTCATGTTAAAACAAGTAAATTTGATTTTCAAAATAAAATAATAAAAAAATAATATATTTTAATATACTAAACTTGAATCACTAATTAATTTATTTAAGTGCCAAAATTATTATTTTAATTTTTAAAATTTTAACTTTCTTTATATATTCTTTAATTTTTTTAATTTTTATTTTCGACATGTAAGGCGAACAGTTAATGAGCATGCGCATATTCTGGCAAAAATGGGATTAAAAATGGAGAACAATACTTACCCTGGTCAGAGAAATGATGGTTCGGAGATTACAGAGGCGGAAGATGGTGATGACGGAGGCCAGATAGACTATAGAATTATGAGAGGAGAACCTTTTTACACTCGACGTTTGATCTTCTCCAGAGGCTGGTTTTCAAAGGAGATATTTCCAAGAGTTTTTTCTTTCTGGAAAACGACAGCTCTTACAGCTGGGTTGTTTTTATTTTCTTTTGATGATTTCCTTTTTAGTTTGTTATGTTTGAAGGCCAAGATCTGGATTGGGCCGATGTTTGTTGGACTTTTACTAGCTTTTTTATTAATACAACCTAGATTTCAAAAGAAAAAAAAAATATATATATATATATATATATAAATTTTGAAATTTTACAAATATTTTGAGTTTTTGAAAATTATTGTCATTTTTATTGAGAGAGGTCAATTTGCTCATTTTTAAAATTAACAGAGATCAAATAGATATTTACACTAATTTATTATTTAAATAATTCAAATTGTAAAATTCAAATCAGCTTGAATTCGAAACTTGAATTACTCATATTCAATTACCTAGAAATTCAATTTTTATTTTCAATCTTTTTCGAATTGAATCGAGTTTTGCTCTCCCCCTACTCAAAACTCTCTTCATTTTGGATTGGATCCGAATCCCTTCAACTTCCTGAAATTAATCCAAATCTTAAACGACTAAACTTAGTATAATCCAAACCCAAAATGAACATGTTAATGACTAGAAAATACTAACAGAAACTACTTAAGATTCAACAACTACGGTTCAATATCACAATTAATATCATTACATGTCATTTGTCTTCTTTGCACCCCTCTGAAAGTTGCAAGGAAACAGGGCAATGGTCACTCCCATAGAAACCTGCAAATTTTCAAGATCAATGGAGGATGTCTTATGTGCCAAAAACAAAGCAAAGTATTTAAATAATACTGGAGTTCCAATAATTTGTTTTTGGCTAAAATTCTTTAAAAAAGCTCCCAAAATGTCATTTTCTTGAATAATCCCCTAAACTCTATGTTACTCAGATTCAAACGCAAGTGTCCGATATGGATGTGTCCATCATGGGTTTGCTGAAACTTTTAAAGTTTTTTCATTCAATTTTACCAAGGACACAAGTTAGAACCCTTATAATGCCTCAGGCACAAGGCAGAAAAGAAGTGCTAGGCTGAGTGAAGTAAAGCACAATCCGTATATGTGTGTGTTTTTCTATGTGTCTGTATATAGCATAAGATATATAATAAACTCTAACGTGGATCTATATCTATAAAACAAGCAATTTTTATTGGTCAATATGCATTATTTCCCTATGCTCCATGTCTGTTATTGAATACTCGAATATAGAGAGGTATATAGTTTAATACCGTCACATTTTTCCTAAAAAAAGGTATATGTCTAATTTAAAAAGTGAAAAATAAAAGAAATTGAAGAGACCTTCAATGAGGCGGGCCTTTTTTATGCCTATTGTCTTACAAAAAGGAAGCCTGGGCGCAGCAGGCATGCGCCTGATTAAATGGGCATCACCCAAAAGGGTTTTAGGCGCTTTGTTGTATAGTGCTAAGGTGCAAGGTGCAGGGATGCCTAGGCGTGCTTGACAACACTATTTCCATGTATTTGGAGGGTTTTTGAAGGATCATATCCTCATACCCTGTCCAAATACATATTGGACAAAAGTGTCGGGCAAAGATACTTTAAGAAAAATGAAGAGTTGGAGTCACATAGTCTATACTTCTATGGTTCCCATATAAAATAAAAGTTAGGGACTTATTTGGTTACAGGTTAAAGGTTAAAGGCTTGCACATACAAATTAAAATAGTTAGAAGCTTATTCGGGTACTGTAAAAGGATAGAACCTTACTGAGATGAAAGGGTAAAGTTCAGGGTCTTCTTTATTTTTTATTTTAGCCATTGTTTTTCTATGGTGACTTCTAATTTAAATGCTTCCATTTGCCTTTGTATGATATTCATGGTATACTTGCGTGTTTGAAAAAGAAGGCAACTCTATACAACATGATAATGGAGATATGGAATTGAAGGTTCATAGCTAGCTACCTAAAGATATTGAAGAAATGTGACCATGTGCTTGCCACTTGGCCCACACAAGCAGTCAAGCAACTCAAGCTAAAAAAAAATGGCTTACACTAGCTCAACGTTTTATTGTAGCCAAGAGAAAAAAGGAAAAATTCACACCTTCTAATTCAATCCCTTTCCCATGCATTTCACATTCAGCAATTCTTTCCTTAAGCTTCTCTGAAACAATGAAATAGTCTATTCTCATTCGTTTTCCTCGATACCTGAAATAAAACCACCCATGATGCATCCCAAACAGAGATTAGTAAATTATCTCCTACAAAAATAGATACTTAAACACATTTAAATAGGTTCATAAACTCCATCCAAAAATGTCCCAACGCCTTTGAATAATGTTAAGAAATATAGGAACAATCAATAACCACAAAAAATAATTTAATCATAGATATTTAAGTAGGCATAAAAATTACGTACTTCCCAATGGGGTGCCCCGACCATGAAAACCCACATTCCATGTCCTTCTCCTTGTGCAGGTATCTATATGCGTCTACTAACCTTCCCCTGAGCATAATCCACAAAATTCTTTAAAGTAGATTGAAATGAAAATCAAAGAAAAGATGATATGATTATATCTCATCACATGCAGATAAGTGAAAGTATTAGCTCAAGCTTTTCAGGTTCTTAATCATAAGTTTCAACTTAGGTCAAATGGTCGTGTCGAGATAATATTACTGTACAGATCATGGTTTTAACTTTCAATGTGTTAACCATAGAAGAAAGGGTTTTCCAAAGAAAAGACACACTCTTTCAATATTGCCCCAAAGCGCTTCCTCTCAGCTAAGGTAAATCCTGGCTGCCCACAATCCTGCGCATCATTGTGGACTATCATGTCAGTTATTCTTAGATATAGAGTACACCACAAAGAACTACTCCATATGTGGATCTTAGAGGAACTACGGCAGTTTAATGCATTCAATGTTAAGATCAAATTTTCAAAATTGTAAATTCTTTATTGCAAGGCCCGCATCAGCAAAATTAAGTGATACTTCAACCAGCAAATTTCATTTCTATGGTAATCCCAACCCATCAACTTTTGAACTAGATCCAATATCACTTGGTGGACCACCTAAGATGATCAATTTTGCACCACCAATTGTGATCTAACTGCCACATGGATTTTTGTGGTTTGCCTAAAGTCAGCAGGTATGTGTCAAATACGGGTATGTTAAAATATTTTGGAATATATTTGGAGGGTCCTTAGAGGATCATATGCCCACACCCATGTTCGAATATGTGTCTGATGTAGGTGTTAGACATTGCTACTTCAAGCACAATGAGAATCAAAGCAACATATATTTGTCTTCTAGTTTTGATATTCAGCTGTGTTGGGGATCAAGTTTAAAATGAATATATCAGCATGTAATGTGAACTAAAAAAATATCATGATAATGTTTACAAATGGTTCTATCAAATTTAACCCTCAGTGAAAAGAAAAAGACAGAAGAAGTTGATAACCTCTTTATTTGGAGGAACATAACCATTCATCTTTGCTGCACTGAAGAATTCCGGATGACTCACATCGATATCCTCATGGCTAGATTAGAAAAGGAACTTTATAAGAACACTGTTCATTAGTAAAAGTGATGTATTCTATGAACCTAAAAAGTTTATTAGTCCACCCACCCCTTCACCACCCGAAGAACTCACCTAACATTCAAATCTCCACACCAAATAAGAGGTTTATCTGACGATTGCACAACAAACTCTAGAAGCCTTTTATCCCACTTTCTTCTCCGCTGGAAAGAATTTTCCTCCTCTTTCCAACCATTGTTTGGTGCATATGTATTCAATATGCGGAGTGTCTCAAATTCAGCTAAAATAACCCGGCCATCTGGTTCATGCTTTGAAACTAACAAGGAATTTGGTAAATATATAACATCCAAAGAAATATGGAAGAACATAAGACACAGAATATCTCCTATTAATTGGTTGTATAATATGGTCCCAATGTACAATCACTAGGACAACGCATATATTCATATCCACACACAAACACGCAGATTAAATATGGAGAGAGAATATTGAAAACTTTTTTCTCAAGTGCAGAAAAGCATAGAATAGAGGATTTTTTTTTCCTTTTGAGCCTAGTTCCTATGCGAAAGGTTTATAGTTTCAAATGCAGTCCTGTAGGAAAAATTTTCCCTACAAGGAATTTGAAGAATTGGTGTTTGCAAACAAATATACCTGTTCCATCAAGAGAAAAAGAAACTTTTAATGGTCGAAGACACTTCTTTACTAACAATGCAGTGCCTGCATATTTTGTGTCAGCCAGAGACCACCAAACATGATAATTTCCAAATGGTGGACTAGAAAGAGCGCGCATCAATATCTGCATGGTTTAGAAAATTATGAGTAGATCACAAATAAACCACATGCATTACACTGATGTGAAACTGTTCTGAACGGGCTATTTAGGCCCTTTACTTTTAAGGAAAAAACACTGCCTTTTTTGTAGCCTAGCTGAAAATGATATAACAATTTATCAGGGAGCAAAAGATAATGAAAATATGCCAAAGCATTATAAAACACTCCATGCATGCTCACATGTATGTATTAAAGTGAAAACTGTACTTTATAATAGGATGCAATCACATAGGATCCTCAAAGGTTATACAGCATGTTTACACGCTGTAATTTGTAACTCTTGCAATTAACAAAAGACAGTGTTGTATGATTTTAAAAAAAATGTATAAAAATAATAGACTTATGCTGCTATGAAGATGATGATAAAGATTCAAAAGAGTCTTTGCATTATGGTTGTCAAGGAGAATATAAAACACACTAGGGCAATAACCATAGAGAAGTGATGGGACAAACACGAATTGAACAAATAGAGTTAACATTACGGTAGCATGAGAGAAAAAACTTACCTGCTTTTCTTCTCTGGAGGAGCTAGTATCATCTTTTAACTCTCCTGGCTTTTTAGGTGCACCTTTTGAACCAGCAGCTGGCATCCTTACTTCCTACCATTGACAGACTATTAGATGGTTTCTCAACAAACACAAAGAAACACTAACTGTAACACCCATAACCATAATTCAGCATACGCATATATGAACCAATGATATAACCAATATGAAGCAATATGATTAACAACCAATATGAAACAATGTGATTAACAACAAAATACAGGAATTAACAAAGAACCTCCTAATTACCAGGTAAAACAATCTAGCACAGATAAATGAACTTTGAGAAAACAGCATTAATATCTTCAAATAGAACTCAACAAGAATCTGCCTTCTGCCCCTGAAATTAATCAGATAAATGATTATGTTCGCATGTTACTTGGACTCTCTTGTAGATGTCAGATACATGCATGCAAACATGCATGTATATGTTCAATTTTTCCTAGGTTTTGCATGTATTAGGAGGATCTTTGGAAGATCATATCCCAAACTCATGTCTAAGAAATGGGAAAGACGCAAGTGTCGTACATGGAAAGTTCAAGAAAAAAGGAAGACTTGTAAAATAGTTTTGTTCACATGTTGCGACAAGAAAAAGATAGCTGCTAGGGTAGAGTACAAGCTGATTTTCAGATTGAGCCAATAGGCAGTTCATAATCAGTAATCACATTGCCATTTAACTGCATTTAATCCTCTTGCAGAACAACCCTTTCGCTACCTCACAAACATTTTAAAATTGCTGAGAATGGAAACAATTAACAACAAAATAAACAAGGAGGAGGCATCATCAAATGTAAAACAACTCTCCTTTAGTTCCAAATGCAGCAAAAAGGGGGGGGGGGCGGCGGGAAGAAGTCTGTTTCACTTAAACCAGTAAATACCCAACTCTCGCCAACAATCATCAAAGCCCCTCACAAAAACGAAAACAACAAAATATCAAGAAGGTAGGAGAAAGTAAGAGAAAAAATTCACCTGTATAGCGATGACATCAGGGTCGAGATTGGAAACGAAATTGGAGAATTCGTGCCAATTGGACTTGACTCGAAGAAGCAAACTGTTAGCGTTCCATGTGAGGAACTTCAATGGCTCTTTCTTGACGTCCACTTCAGGTAGCGCATCGCCGTTTTCAGCACCATGTTTGGAAGGAGAAAGCAAGGGCTTCTTGGCAGAGCCTTCCTTCTCGATGGGTTTGAAGAATCGCTTCATCGTGTTGCTCACAGTTCAAAGTTCGTACGTTCCCAACTCTCGTTATTTTGTCGTTGTTGAACTGATTCATCTGAAGAAAGAAAATTTAAAAGGTTGGATTGGAGTGGATTTATACATGACATGGGCCCTATTTGAAAATTAGATTAAGGGCCTGAGTTGTATATATAAGTTCGGTCTCCTCTCTCTGATATTCAAATACTTGGTGGATCAACCCATCCATCCTCGTGCTGATTTTCTTTGATTATCAAGGTGACATGGATAAAATTTTGGCAAGAATTTTAATTTTAAATGTAATTATAGAAAAATTAAAATGGTTAAAATGAAAAATATAAAATTTAATTTAATTTTTGTATTAATTTGATACAAGTTAAAATTTATCGAAATTTTAATCAAAACTTTGTAGATTATTTTATACATTTAAGACTAAAACAATATGTAGTGATCAATATAACTTATATCAATACATCACCGACTATTATGATTACACAAATTAATAGAGAGAGCCATATATTTAACTTTGTAGACACATTGCCTTATTTTTGTAGGCCTTTGGTTCTTGCCCAAAGTTGAACGAGTAGATGCTCGGATCTAACACTTGGCTATTGAGCTATTCCAGATTTTTTGGGTTATTAGATCTCATGTTTTTGAAAATTTGATGGATGATGATGCAAAAGCTCTTATATAGGAGGAGATAAGGTTTTTAAAATTAAATTGATCAATTTGTCAAGTTTAGTTTAGTTGATTTATTTAGTTTAATTAAATAAATTATTAAAAAATTGATTTAATTAATTTGGCTAATTAATTAAATAAATTCACGCTAATTTCTGATTTCAAAATGAGATTCCGACCCATTATGAAAATTGTGGGAGGAGCATTGATGCTGAATGAAAGAGAGTCTCTCTAAGACCTAGATGGATTAGGCATCGAAGACCAACCCGTTGTGGATTTGCTTGGGGTCGTTTTTGTAACTTAGATGGGCTAAATTTAGCTCAAGCATATTGAGTATTAACAAATTTGAAAGTATATTTTATATGTTTTAATTATGAATCATTATTTTATAAAAATTTAAGTAAAAATAATATTTAAGCGAGATCAAGATAAACTCAAATATATATTAACATAAAAATCTAGTTAGGAACGAACTATAAAATAAGAAAAGCGTGTGCCTATTTGTGATGTATTATCTGTTTATTTTTTTTGAAATAATTTAGGTTCGAATTATCATTGTATTAAAAAAATTTAACTAACATGGTTTTCGGCTCACACTTCATGTTGAGTTGATTATATGTTTGTATCAAATTTCAAAGTAAAAAAATTTTAAATGTTAAAACATGCTCTAAGCCCCTATACACTTTGTACAATTAGAATTTAGTCTCATTACTTTTATTTTTAAAAATTTAGTCTCTCTACTTTTTAGATTTAAAAATTTAGGTGTATTTTTATCACCATTAAATTTCTTCTATTAAAATTTCTAGTGTGATATTTTAAAATTAAAAACAAAATCACTTGATAATCATATAACAAAAGAAACAACATTGAAAATATGAATTTTTTCTTAAAAGCACCAATTCAATTCATCATGATAGATATTAATTATTTAGATTGACTAATGAAATTATAAAATAAAGAGCCCAACTTATATTAAAATTAAAATAATAGATTTAATTTTAAGTTTCAGCATGGTTTAGAGTTCAAAATTAAAATTTGACCATTATTTTAAATATTAAAAGGAGCATCATAAACCTAATAAAAAAAGGAAGATACATATTAATTTTAAAACTCGTAAGATATATAATTATGAAATATTTTAATTGGAAAATTAATAAAATTAATTAATAAAATTATAAAAATAAAGAAGTAAAATTATGTTTAAATTAAAGTATTCAAATTAAAATTTAAATGTAAAAAGAAGAAAAAGAAAAGGTGTGGGTGGCCACGTGTGAATAAAAGTATGAGTTCCTTTATATAGAGTTGTATAGATTGGATTATGAATGAGCATAGCCATAAGCCCATAACCATAGGGCTATGGTGTGGTCCGTCCTAATGGAATTCTGACGCAAGCCATGGTTTCCACAGCTCGATAAAAGATCACATAAAACTAAAATTCACGGGACGTCTTCCACTATATAGTCTATGCGAAGCGTTAATCACTAGCTATACAAACGTAGGCCTATAAAATTCCACAACAAACTCTCCCCCCATTTCATGCCAACGAATGCTTACCTTTATCTATCAATATCATCTTTCTTGCATGCTACTCTCCACTCTCCATCTAACTCTTTTAAATATCTACATTTCTATCTTCATGAACCAACTGCTGCAATTTGTTCCATGAATGATTAGCTGTTTTTCTTTTCTTTTTTATTTCTACAATTCCAGCACATCCACCCAATGCATATAGCTACCTAAATCAATCATACTCCACATTTTGTCCTCCACTATACGCCCAATCATCCCACATCTAATAGTTTTTTTTATCCAATTCGTCATATTTATTTCTACAACTAATCTAATAATTAAGAATGATAATTCCAACACACCCACCCAATGCAAATTAATCATGCCCCACATTTTGCCCTCTACGATACGCCCCATCATCCTACATCTAACATGCTCTCTCTCTATTTCTTCCTTATCCAATAATTCTATTTCACCCCCAACGGCTATTGCTGGGCTGAAAAAGACGTATATATTATTTAATAATTTTCAATATTCAAAAAATTTAATGGTCGCTTTTCGGTGCCTCATCAATTTGTTTGTTTCTTTAGGACTAAAAACAATACATTTCTCTTTTTTCCAGTTTCATAGTTGGATTCGGTCCCTGAATCACAGGTTTCCTTTTTCAACCTTTTTTGCTCGTCTCTTTGCCAATTTGTCCCCTTTACAAAAGCAACCACTATAAACATAAACATAAACCAAACCCCTCCAACAAGCGACTGCCATTTACGTCTTGAGTTTTATTTTGGAGGGTTGGTTTATACTATTTTTTAAGAAAATGCTAGAGGGATTTGACATTTATTTAAGTTCAAGTCTCAATTATATGTTATTATCCAATCTCAATTATGTATAGTTTTTATGTTTTATGAGATTATATTTCGATTTTTATGAATTATATTGATTTTATTTTATTTTGTAGCTATCATAAATTCCTAAAATTATATAAAATTATAAATTAATATCATCGTAAAATTATATTTTTATTCTTAAAAAATTGTTAGCTTTCCTATATAGATTTAATGATTTATATCATAATTATATTCAAGAATTAATGTTGTTTTAAAAATATAATTACTATATTGATTAATTAAAAGTAAAATTTGCATGGAAAAACAATTGATCAATTAAGTCTCAAGTCTCAACAATATCTAACCGGTTGATTAAAAACAATAAAACTAATGGATTGAAAGAAAAAAAAATTGGAAAAATTAAGATGAAACAATAGAAATCAACTAAGAATTCTCAATCTTCTTCTTCTTCCGAAAAACAACCTCAGTATCGAGACCAAATGCATCAACTTTGCTCACCTCCAAAAGCTCCGATTCCTTAAACAACTCCACCAATGGTTGAACGCTATACAAATCATTGGCCGAGTACTTATCCGCCCGCCGCAGCACCGCCACGTGCAGAACACAAACCCCGCCGTGCTTCAACGTCCTTTCGATCTCCCCAACAAACTTCCACGGGTACAGCGCGTGATCGAACACGTTGGAGAACTCGAAGTCAAAGGTCTGGTTCTCGAATGGCTGTGCATGGAAATCCCCTTTCATTACAAGCGGAGGGCACGGCACCAAATCTATGCCGACCGAGTCCGACACTCCGACCAGCTTCATCGCCGCCACCTCTTGCCCAACTCTAGCTCCGATAGACAACGCCTTGGAATAGTTGAAAATGAGGTTTCTTTGCTTCAAGCTTTGGAAAAAACGGGCGAAGACCCGGATTTTCCTGTCCCAATCGCGTGTCGTCCATATCTTTCGGAGTTTCGGGTTAAGGGTTTTGTTGAGCTGACGCTCGATGTAAGCGTTGTAGGAAGAGTAACCCGGCCGTATACGGAGGCTAGCGCCGCCGTTTCCGGCTCTGGAAGGTGGGATAGTGTGGGTCTGAAGGGCGGTTCTGAGGCGGAGGAGAGGGGAGTAGGAGTGGGAGGCTAAAAAGGCTAGGAAGAAGAGGGAAAGAAAGAGAGAAAGAAGGAAAGGTTTAAGAAGGATCGGTAGCTTGGGAAAGGAGGAGGGGTTCATGGTTTGCATAAAAGAGAAGAAACAATGAAAATGGAAGCCGAAGGAAGAAGAAGAAGAAGAAAACTAAAAGAAGTATGAAGAAGAATAAAGTTGTATTCAGCCGTTAAGGGTAAAGTCGTCAGCTGCCATGCATGGCTTTTTTTAGGGGCAAAGTGAATTTTGTTTCGGAATCTGAGTGACGGTAATCGATGAATATCGTTCGGTTTATCTGTTTCTCCTTTTGGTCAACGTTTGGTTTAGTTAAGGTTGGTTTAAGTGTTGATTAACATTATGGTAAAGCAGTACATTAAGTTAGTTAATCCTCATTTCATAATTTTTACTTATATTCAAAATGTTTAAGATAAATTAATTCAATTTTATCTTATTAAATAATTAAAATAAATTATCTTCTGTTTTTAAAATGAGATATTAATAAAATTAAAATTATACAAATTATCATGTCTATCTTTTATTTAAAATTATACAAAATAATATATTAATAAAATTAAAATTAATAAATAAACAATATTTTAGAATCAATATTTATTTTTATCAAACAACATAATTATATTCCGTACTTATATTTATTAATTTACCAAATAATCTTTTAATATAAATTCAACACTTATAAATTTTAATACTTAATTTTTAACATTTAAAATTTCAATTTATCAAATCCGCAACATTATTTTAAATAAAACAAAGCTATAAAATAAATTATTTGTTTTCTCAAATATTTATTTTAAAAATATAATCTTTATTATGTATGTATATATAAAATTTTAAATATTAATTTGTGGGATAAATATAGGATGAAACTGGGCATCTTTTTTGGTTATAAAAGTGGGTTAAGAAATTTAAAATATATATTATAAATCCATTAAAATGAAAAAGCAAAATTAAAAAGTTATGGTAAAAGTACCATAAAATTCCTTGTATCGTATTTTAAATTACATTTTAACCTATTTATTAAGAAAATGAGTAAATTATCCTTTGATATTTATATGTAAGGTATAATCATAAATTTAGTCTTCGATTTTTATATCCTACTCTTAAAGCAAATTTACAAAAAATATTAGAATTTATAAAGAAATAATAAAAACATGGACGATAATTTCAGGAAATATCAACCCAAACTCTCGTGACTTTTCCCTATTTTTGGGTCTTCATTAATAAAGACCTCGAACCAGCAACACCAACTCTAGGGATAGAGCTGCTACCATGCTATCGATTGCATGTACACCCAAAGCTTTTTCATGTTCATCACCACAACCCTTTCCCCTTATTCGACCATTCGAATTAAAGACCAGCAAGATCAAGCCCACTCGTCCTCCATCGTTGATATGAGCGATCACTATATCAAGCCGCGTCCGCTTTTCAACATCAATCTCAACCAACTAGCTTTTCCTGAAATCGCTTGAATTTTTGTTTTTCTTTTTCATGCGTTTGTCATACAATACAATGCAATCGTAAAATAAAAATTATTAATTACGGCGAAAGCTTCAATAAGTGGATGCAATTGTGAAATACTCTGTTCATAAAGAAATCAACGAAGGTGGAGATATGTGAATATACTTATAGACGATAAACTCTCCCTTTTCTTGCAACGTTGAAACATTAGTTTCTGTTTGTTGTTCTAAATTTTGTTCATGAACCAACACCAAAAAATCAATTTTACTCTTGTTCATCGAGATACAAATGCAACTGCTCATGGTCTGGCAAGATTGGGTCTTAGAACTTATTTCGTTCTCTTTTATTGAGTTACCTGCAAATGAAGTTAATAGGACTTTGTTTTTGAAGGATCCTTATTTATTTTTGGTCTAAATGGTTATAAGATTTCCAAAATCTAATCCCAATTTTTTCTTTAAAAATTTCAATTTTAATGGGTGGAGATTAATATTTTTGATAAAATTTGAATTTTTATAACCATTTTATTATGATTTTTAATAAATTTTAAAATTTAAAAGCATTTAATTGAATTTTTTTAAAATTTTGTTACTAAGGCTTTGATCATTTAGCTTTATTAGTTTTAAAAGTTTCTAATTTACTTTCAATAAAAAAATAGGGGACAAATTGAATAAAGGTTTAAAAGTTGAGGACTAAATTATACCTTATATATAAAACACCAAAACAAACTTTTTGACAGCACAATTATAATGGAGGAACTGACTAATTTTCCCATTTTTTCAGTAGAAGTGTTAAAATGCAATGTTAGGGATAGTACAACGGTTTTGTGATACTTTTACCAAACGGAACAAATATTCATGGTTGGTTGGACTTTTTCAAGGTCTTACATACAAAATGCGGTGACAAAATTGACATCAACAGTTTAGCTTCACCTGATGATGACAAATCGTGAGAGCGAGCAGTTCACGAGCATGAAATAGTGGTCGGGACTGTTTTGTGGGGCTGTGGGAGGTTCAACTTTCCTTTCTTTAATCAAAGCTAATACTAGAATTGTGCCTCAAACAATGGGATCTAATTTAAAACAATTGAAAGTGGCTTTATGTTGGATAGGATTAATACTTGCTGTTAAACAATCTTTGAAAATGAAGGCAAAATCTAAACAGATTTTGTTAACGCTTAACACAAGTGTATTTACGAAATCAGCAACAGTCCTCTTCTCAATCTTAGCTATTAAGGGCACCTTTGCTTAATCATTGTCGATACAAGCTCGAGAGCCTAATTAGATAATTTTACAACTTCGAGATTCGAATTTCAAGTTGAGAACCAAAAAAGACAACTTACTTGCCTTTTTTCAAGGAAATTAAAGATTTGAATATAAAAATACAAAGCCATGTTTTTTCACATTTCCTCTATACTTGTACATTATATATACATATTTCAAGGATAGTTTAATTAATCTGGGATGATAAATGAGGACAAACCTGCACATAATCTAGACAAAGCCACAGTTTTAATCATGTTGGATTTGGCTGCATCAAGCAATGGATCTGACTGAAGTGCTTTGTCAAAGCAGAACTTGGCTTCTTCCCAATGACCCTCAGCAACAAATACAAGGCCGAGATTATTAAATGCCGGAGCGTATCCCGGCTGGAGTTCAAGCGACTTCGTAAACATTGCCTTGGCACGATCATATTGCTTTTGTTGTCGGTAGAGATTCCCAAGGTTGGAAAATATTGCATGTGCTTGTTCAGTTGTTGCCAATGAAAGTGCTCGCTTGTATACGCATTCGGCTTGGGATGTCTCCTCGGATAATTGGAGTGAGATGCCTGGGAAAATATATGCTTACAACTGAATTTCAATCTTTAACTGTGTTATTTCAAGGATGGTTAAAGGAAATTACATACCTAGGTTCGACCAAGCATAGCTGCTGCATTTCCGGAATCGAACCACCGCAGCCTTAAGGTACTTCTGCGCCATTTTAAAATGTTGAGAACAGAGACTGTCGAGGCCCAGCTGGTTCCATTGCACGGCATCATCTGGGTCTTCAGCGGTTGCCTGGTTAATTCCGCGGGATGATTGAAATGAAAATATCAATGGATGAAAAGCATTTCTAAGAGTAAATCAGGCCAATACATGTACAATACACTTACCTGCTATAAAGTTTTAAATCTGTCAATTACACAATAACTGTGTTAATTGGACTCGGTTGCGAGTTTCAAATACAGATATGTTAGGTTTTTCTTTCTTTTTTTTCCCCCTAAGGTTTTTCATGTATCTCTATACCCTGTCGAGACACATGTCAGTTACCGATGTCAGACTCCACTCCTCTTTGCTAAAACAAAACAAGAATTTCCTTACATGATCATAGGCTTAGTTTCAATGACCGGAGACAACCTCAAATATTGAAAAAGCAAGAAAGCACGTGATATTCTTTAGTAAGATACATCTCAAATTTCAACCACTAATTTTGGGATAACCATATTCTTCAATTTCATTTTCCAGTCTCTTTTGGATGAAATATCAAGAACCTTTGTAAGAAGTACACTACATCCGCATCTCACACAAATATTATTTACACAATTGATTCACACTCTCTTTGGTTACATCTTTTAAATGGGAATATATGTAAGAAATATTTAGATGGTTTTGAACCATCAGACAGAGAGGAACCCATCTTAACCATTTATAGAAAAAGGTTAACAATTAAATTTGTAGAAAAGATCAAATGAGAATCTCACCTGCTTTAAACTGAAGATAGCACGCTCTTCAACTTCGACCAACTCATTTTGATCCGTCTCAAATGCTGCCACAATCTCATGCTGTGCCTTGTGAACCATGGCCAGTCCAGCCCATGCAATAGTAGGCTCAATTGGCACAGAATCTCCTTCTCTTAGTACTGATGCCATTTCATTGCCTGCCCAAGAAAGCTGTTCACTAGGATCTTGTGACCTTTCAACATCCTTAATCCGATGGACTGCAACGGCATATCGAGTAGACATGCAATTTGGTTCCAGTTTTGCAGCCTATTTAACAATAAACAAAAGCAATAATAAATTAAAACTTGCCCAAGACCACAGAAAGCAAGCATTAGTAAATTAATTGTGATTTTTCCATTATATGCAGACTGTATCAATGAGCCATTAGCACCTTCTCCAAGCATTTGCTGGAACTACGATGGTCACCGATCAAATAATATGCATTAGCTAGATTTGCCCATGTATGTGCTGCTTTTGGATCAGATTTTACTGCAGCTAACAAACATTCCCTCGCAACATTTATAGCTGCAAACTGATCCCCCAAAGCTCCTTCACTGGCATTTGCACCAGCACCTGAAAAGATAAAAGAATGAGCTCAAGCTACTTACTTTTAGGCTGTATATCTCATTTGCCAATTACAGTCACAAATAATTGAACACATACATTGCTGCATTTGACAGTTGTTCCAAACAACAATGCGAGAACACTAGGGAAACAAGAATTTAGACTCATCACAAGCCTACCTGCAACAATTGAACCATGTTTACAAAGAAGAATTGCAGCATAGTTCATTAAAGCCGCTGGATGGTTTTGATCTTTAACAATCAAATCTTGGAAATACTTAGCTGAAAGCTCCAAGTTTCCACTAGAAACATAGATCATCTGAGTTAGAAGGTAGATGACATGCATTGAAAACATAATCATATTAATACATCAATGAATGTACGACTTGAATGCAGATTCATAATATCAGTGTAAAACAATAGAAGAAAATATTCAGATGGTCACTAGTCATGGCTTGAGGTTCTTCATGTGACCGTTCTAAGCTATATGTTTAATGAATTTATCAAGTACATACACATTCTCAGATATAACCACAATTAATTGAAGGGGAATTGTGAGTCTTGGAAACGAGTTATCTGACATGCGTATTGTTAAACTTTTCAAAGTTCTTTTTTATATATTTGGAGAATCCTTAGACGTCATATCCTCATATCCATGCAACAGACACAATGTTGAACATGGGTACCTTGAGAAAAATGAAGATTACAAGCAACATTGCTTCGCATGAAGCACACATTGGAGACATGAAGTTCTTTTTAAGACTAGCTAAGATCATTGACATGAAAATCGTGAATAATGACAACTAGAAAAAGGTTAGACATATGAACTAATTCAGCAATACCTGTAGCCAATATGCAGGACAAATGAAAGGAAAGAAAAAGAACAGACCAGAAATGGATGAAAAAGATCAAGAAACAAAGAATCATAAGCATTTTACAATTCAACCATACGCGTATTAAAATTTTTAATAGAGTCCATATTTGATTTTCTTAGGTAGAAGACTGCTCAAAGTTATCCTCTCTTAACCTCACTTGAGATTTTCATTATTGCATTCCCATTTCTGACCAATTCTACAAGGCATGATAGCAAAGTTTGAAATAAAACCCAAAAGCCTAAAGAACACATAGTGCCATATTGAGACAACCTTACCTCTGGAGATAAGCAATCCCAAGGTTTCCAAGGCAATCATAGTCATCAGGCGCAAGAGCCAGTAAAGACGACAAAACTATGATAGCACTCTATACCAAAATTAAACTCCAAATCAGACCAAGTAATGAGAAAAATTCTATTCAACCAAATGATGATTTCATAGTTATACCTGCAGTCGACCAGTTTTGAGAAGCATCAAGCCAAGGGTGTTCCATACACCTGCTTGTCTAATATCAGACTGCATTGACTCCTTCAATTTGGAAAGGATCTCATCGAGCTCTTCAGGTTCAAGCTCTTTGTCCAAAACGTTATCTCCTGAATTCTCTAGGAGAAGACACTGCAAATTTATCAACACTAGATTAGAAACCATATAAATTTATGATAATATTCATTCTATCACGCTCGAAATGAGTCAAGAGAAAATGAAATTAATTTACAACTGCACCTGTGCGTGGTGAATTTGAACTAAGGAAAGCAACTCTGACCGTGCAATCTCTGCCTCACAGCGCAGCAATATCTCTGCAGCTTTCTCATATGCTGAAATTGCCTTTAAAAATAGGGAAAAAGGGGTATTGACTGAAATAGACGTACTGTATATTCATGAAGCTATGGTGTCTGATAAGTCAGATAAGTTCCATACCTTTTGAGGTTGACTGAGCCTTTGATACATTAGACCAAGAATAAAATGAGCATGAGCATTTTTTGGCATCTTCCTTGCAACGTGTACCAAGCCCTAAAAGAACATACAATGATTGCCAAGTAACGAACAAGCTGCAGTGTGTCAGTTTATGAATTTACCAAGTTACCAGAATATTATAACAAAAATCAAGATATCCATATAATTACTCAAGCCCTTTCACTGGCCCCTCTCAACAACATAGCTATGAAACGCTAACAGTAGCATAAAAGGGGGGAAATTATTCAAAATCCCACAAAATCAAGAAAAAGTGAAGAAGCAGCTGTAGAAAGAAACAAGTCCATGGAATTAATGCTCTCCATCCTAACTCAACACTGTTTATCAGTTTGAGATAGTGCAAAACATATAAGAGATGATACAGCACACTCGATTTGATATCCATCGACTATAGCACCAAGCTTACAACTACATGGAGGATGGGACTAACAGTTTTGAGGCTGCTGACTTTTTCCTCACGAGACGAGGAAGCCCCTTGACTAGGCTGATCCCCATCTGCATCCACTCCACAGTCGAGTAAAGCATCAGCCTTACTTACTCTCGGACGACATTTCTTGTTTAACTTTTTAACTGCGCCTTCTATGCCATCACCGTCTTTGGAAATTAAGGTACTTTTCTCTTGACTGCTTTCATCGTTAATTAGCCTACATCATGTAAATTGTAATAATGTTCAAACATCACCTCAACTTCTTAACTCAGAAAACACAAAACACAGTCCTTTTAAGCATACAATGATTTCATCAGAGATGTTAAAGCACGGGTTTTCAGGGTTTTTGTTCTTGAAGCAGTTCAAAACCCAAGCTTCATCAAGAAAAAGCCAAAATGAAATTAAATTGCTCTAAACTCGGCCATTTCCAGAAAATAAATAAAATGGAATTAAATATAAGGAATAAAGAAACCAAGAAAGCTCAATAATTATTCAATAATTACAGAAAACACAGGACGAATCCGAGCAAAAGGAGTAGAAACCTGGAAAGGTCGGGAGCAGGGAGAAGTAAAGAATCGTGGTCGTCGGATTCAGGAGGGTTAACGTTAAGGTCAGCCAAAACGACGACTTTGGGAGGCGGAAGAAGCGTCTTGGAGCTGTCAACGCCGCCTGCGGCGGCATCCACTTCGGGCTTTATGGAAACTTGAGGCGGTGGTTCCGACATTTCGGGTTCCATTTCAGGTAACAAATGCGAAAACACCGCAGCTCAGTACAGAATAGTGAAAGACCCCAAGAAGAAAAAGAGAAGAAAAATGGTGGATTGCGAGAAAGAGGAAGGCAGCAAATAAAGACTAAGGCTTTATATATTTTTTGGTTGGTTTGTTAGGTTTATTTGACTTGCTTTTCTGGAAAGAGGGTCAGTAAATGGGCTTGATTCAGCTTTACCAGGCTCCAGTTCCACACTGCCTTCTATTACAATCCATCTTCATAATTTTTCTATTTGTATTTAAAGATATTTAATAAATTGAAATTTTTAAGTCTCGAAAATTTTTATTTTATAATTGATGAATTTATATTAAAACATTATTTGGTAAATTAGTAATTATAGGTAAGGAATATAATTATATTGTTGGATAAAAATAAAGATTTGTTTTTTAATTTTAATATTATTAATATAATATTTTATATTATTTTGATTTTTAAAGTAAATAAGTGTTTTTGAATAATTTTAGATGAAAGATAAATATATTAATTTGAATGTCTCATTTAAAAATAATTTATTTAAAACTTATTTATATTTTTGCATTAAGTGACAAGCAACTATACCTACTTTATCTTATTAAGTGAAAAATTAAAGAGGAATTACTTAGTACATTGCCTGTGGATGATTGTGATTTAATGTGGTAGGATCTTAATCTTCACATAATTTTCGATCGCGATGGTCAATGGTATTGCACTCGACTAAAGATTTCTCACCATAAGTCTTCCCCCATGCATTTGGAAGCATGGTTATTATTGTTAAACCTTGTCCATAAGCTTCCCCCATGTGTTTGAGAGTAAGGATATTATTGTTAAACCTCGTCAGTAAGCCTACCCCTATGCGTTTGGGAGTGGAGATATTATTATTAAACCTTGCCCATAAGCCTCCCTCGTGCATAAAGAAGTAGAGATATTATTATTAATCTCGCCCGTAAGCCTCCCCCCATGCTTCCAGAAGCAAAAATGTCATTAAACCCTATCCACAAGCCTCTCCTATGCATTTGAGAGCAAAGCCACTTTATCACCTTTTGTAAGCCTCCCCCCATACATTTGGGAGTAGGTCCAATTTATTGCTTTCCATAAACCTTCCCCTATGTGTTTGGAAGCAAGGTCACTTTATTACCTTCTATAAGATTCCCCCCATAGGTCTAGGAGTAGGTCCAGTTTATTGCTTTCCATAAGCCTTCCCCCATATGTTAGGGAGCAATATCACTTTATTACCTTCTGTAAGCCTCCTTCCATGCGTCTAGGAGTAAGGTCATTTTATTACTTATTGCAAGCCATCGTGAACCTTTAAGGCTCTCTGTGGAGGTGAGACATATCTTCAACATTCGGGTCCCTCCGTGAACCCTTCAGGCTCTCGACAAATGTAAGGCATATCATCTTCATAAAAATCGAAGTTAGGTTAATGAGAAAAATTATAACTACGAGCACAAGCACTTTATCTCTCCAGATCAACAATTATTTTCATATTAGGATTACAATACCACATTTTGTAAGCACTTATTCAATTTTAATTTACTTGTAAAAAACTCAAGCTAAAAGCTACATTCGTTATCATTATTTATAACAAAGGATAATCTTCCCACTCATACTTTAATGGGCTTTATTCATTTCTTACGTATTATATCTCCAACGAATGATATGCATTGCTTATGTTTTATATTACCAACAGACAGTACACATTTTTTATGTTTTATAACGCCAACAGATATATACATTTCTTCTGTTTCATACTACTACCAAATGGGTCGTGTCTCTTACATTTTATATTGCTAATAGATGGCTTGAATGTCCTCTTTTTAGATTTCCAATCATCACATCTACAATATGCATACATGTCTCCATTGTAGAAATATGGATCCTCTAATTGACAACTGCATCACATGGGTCTACATTAAACATTTTTGGATTGTCAAGCCAATGGGCATACCACTTGCTAAGTCACAAAGCAAAATTTATACAAGTCAACCATGAATCAAAAATACCATCCGCAAACACATTATCAAAAAAGGTACACATTAATTTCAATAGCCTTGTAAAGATGTTCTCGGGTCATCCAACCAATAAATTATACCCTTCGTCTATTCCTTTATTTGCAACAACTATCATTCACGAGATAACTTATGGATAATCTCGAGGTAAGGTCACTTAATAACCTACCTCTCGACTAGGGGGACTATTATTGTATCCCTACTTCAATTTAGACCCAATTGGACTTTCTATTAGGCCATCCAAGGCCCATTAAGTGGTATAATTGAGTAGGAACCATCAGTCTCCTATAAATACCCAAAGGTATCAATATTATAAGATGACTCCTCTCCACTCAAAACCTCAATACACTAAGCATTCATCCGGAGTCTTTATTGATGAATGATGAATCGACCTTTGTCGACACTGCCTCTTGTCCTCCTTCTCCATCTTTATTGATACAGTGTATCAACAATATGAGTAATTCCAAATTAAATGTTAAGTATAGTAATTGTAATAATAACATATCATAAAAAAATATTTCAAGTTAACATCCAATATTTGAGGGGGGTTTTGCCTTTTTTTTTTTTAACATAATGCAATTTTGTTGACTAAAAATTGTAAATTGAAATGGAAATTTCAAACTAATCCCAAATTTTCATGTTTTTAATAATTTGAGTCATTTTCAACCAAAACCTTTGCACTAACTAGTCAGGTTTATAATTTTACAAGCAGACACTCCATACAACATACTCACACTCCCAACCACATAATTCTAGCTAAAATTCTATGTAACCCCAAAACGTTGCTAAATTTCTATTAAATAAAAAAAATCTATAGCTAGCTAAGAAAAACATCTAACAACCACATAATTTCCACCCATACGGATCGAACAATTTAGCTTACTGCCCTCGTCTCACCCACTGAAGCTAGCTAGCCAGGAAAAAAAAAAAAAAAGACAACTCACAAGGACATAATTTCAACTCATAAGGATCAAAAGGTTTGACTCACTGGACTATTTTTACGGGCACCAAGTTCTTATTTTCCATGGAAGCTCAATATAATCTGAAGGTTTTCAATGCATTGGCAGTTCTGCCCATTGTTTCCTTCAGCTCCTCCTCTCTCTTTCTCTTGGGTAGAGACAGCGATGACATAGCTTTGGCCGAGCAGACCTTCTTCACAAGCAGCTTCCACTTCGCATCCTCCCCCATTTTCTGTTGTGCTTTCCATTTGAATTGCCTGTCAACGCTAACAGTCTTAATATATTGAATCAGCCGGTTAATTCGAACAGTTAGCAACTTTATATTCAGTTATAAGTTTGAAAACTATACGAAAAAGTTGTAAAAATTAAATTTATCTGTGACAAATAGATATTTTAGTTTATGGTCATTCATGGTTAAATTGGAAGGGAGGAAAAAAGGGACCCAATTAGAGAAGAAAATGACAAAGATGGGGATTTGTTAATAAATACCCAACGGGATGAATGATATTTTAAGAGCAGGACAAGGAAGTTAGTATGTTATTTTTCTGATAACAAAACAAGCTACCAGCCTACCAACGCCATCGATAATAATTGTATTTGCCAGTTGTAAGAATTGACAAATTTTAAAGTCGGCTGTCCAAAGGATTGGCTCATTGAAAACCCAAAATCCTGATAATAAAAATGTGCTGTCTAATTAAATGATTAATATAATAAAACCATAACAAGAGAAAAAATAATGGAAATAACCTGCAAAGTGGAACCCTGCAAGAATCAGGGTGATCACAGATGGAGGAATGGAGTCTAAGGAGCTGCCACATGCGGTTGCAGCGACAGCAGCCTACGCCACTTGCCCTTCTCTTACACAAAACCAAATGCTTTATCAGCATCTGGACACCTTGGCACGTCGCGTACTTGTCGCAGGGACTCGGTTTCTTCGCCGTCTCGACGTCGTACGGCCCCACCGTTGTGCACCCTTCCCTGCAAATGTGCTCCAAACACTCGAGTCCGTCGCTTAGTTGTAAATACAAGCGCTGTTCTTTCCTCTGACGCCACCTTCTCTTTTTTCTCTGCCAAAACAATGTTCACAAACCATTCGTAACCAATATACTCCGAACTTTGGTTAATATTTTAAAGCATTTGAATACAAATATTAAGTGGTTTGGATAATAATTAAAGTTCAGTTTAAAAGATATCACAGACTTAAATATAGGAGTTGAGCTAGATTAGACTTACTAATTTTTACTTATTTATATCACATAAAAATTAAATATATAATGTTATAATATCAATATTGAGTAGTTTATATTTAAAAATTCAAGAAAATTATACATAATTAAAATGTATTAAATAAAAATACTATTTTTAAGAAATAGAAAAAATGAAAATCTAATAATTAACTATTTATAAACAAAGATATATCAATTAACAAAACATATTTTATTTTTAAGTAAATATGAATCATAAAAGGAAAAATCTTTGATGAATGAAATGAGATTCAGCTAGATATCTCTAATCTAATCATGTTGAGGTTATAACTTAAATTCTTAATTTGGGTAATATTATGATAAATATTTGTTTTTAAAATTTACCGATTCAGCTTCGTCCATAAATCGGAGAATGTGGAGCTCGAGCCAGGGATCATGTTCCTGCATGAATTTCCAGCCTTCGGTTTGCTCGACAGCTTTGAAACGGGCGGTGACCTGCTTCAAGCACTTGAGGTAAAGGTCGGGTGCGTCGCAGAGCCTGGCGAGTTGGAGCACGTCCACCACATTCTCCACCGTCAGCCGCTGACTCACTCCCCTGCTGCACCGCTGCTTCAGCTGTGGCACCAAATAAACGTGTGATAATACTAGCAGGTGAATTCCATATTTCTCCATTTGCTCTTCCGTGCACCTATCGCATTCGCAACACCAGGGGTCATTTCCAATATAATATACGCACCTTGATATATTTACATTTATAAGTATATGCTATCTTAACGTCATTATGATTGGAAGAATTAGAGGGGGGTGAAAACCAGAAAAGCTTAAGCAACTATTTACTAACATGGAATCGTAGAGGTATTTAATAAAAGCGGAGACGGCGTCGCATGGAACGCCGAGAATGGGGATGACTCTCTCAGAGCTCCCATGCTTAACTGGCTTTTCCATTATGTTGTCCAGCACTGGCGACACCATTGCCTATTTTAAAATTTTTTTTTAAAAAAATGAAAGTCATGAAAAGAAAAAAGAAAATCATTAAAAAGTGAAAAGAGAGTGTTTAGAGTCCTTGCCAAGATGCTGGAGTGAGCGGGGATGCGGACGCCGCCGGAAGTAAGGATCTGGACATCTGGTTCGGGTAATTCAGAGGCGGAGGACATGACGGAGGTGGAGGTTGAGTTATGATTATTGTCTTCCATGAAAAGAAAAGAGAAAAGAACACAGAGTATGTCGCTGCTACTAGTCCAATGATGTCCAAATTGGCTGTCTTGAACTTTATAGACAGCATAAGGAAGAGGGAAAAAATACTATAAAACGTAAAAAGCGTAGCAATGAAATCTGATGTGTCATGACATGTGTGACAAAAAAGTAATGTTGGCCTTTACTTCTCCTACGCGCTTCCTTTATATCTTTCCTTGCACGTCTCCGAAAAATGTTAAAAACTAGAGCTACCAAAACAAAACCAAAAAAATAGGAATGCATGATAACGAGGCCTTGAGTATTGGCAAACTCTGAGCACTTAAAAAGACGTAAATTTCATGTGCAAATTTTAAATCTAAAATTTATTTTAATTTAAATATCATACATATTTATTTAAATTTAAATTTAAATATATTTGAAATTACTAATTCATCCATGACATTAGTTTAATTTTATATTAATTATAATTGTAATTTGATAGTTATATGAATGCGTATTAGTTATAATTAGGAATTGTACTTGTAGAGTAAGAAAATGGATACATGATACATGAGTGAGTCGATTTATATCCGGGTTGGGTGGAAAGAAATTTTGAAATGCGCGTGGGGCAGATACGCCACTATGAAACTTAATCATTCCTATTCCAGATTTATCCTCCCCATTTCCTTTAAATTTCACATTCCATTGTAGACAAATATCTATTATTAACTGGACGACCTTTTTGAGCTGACTTGGAAAGCAACAAACGACGAGAGTCAGTTTTAAAGAGTCGATTTTGTAAATAAACGGCTTTTGGTGAGCTGAAGAGGTCTGCTTCAGTCTGACGTGGCACTTGTTCTCATCCATTCAGCATTTAAAAAAACCAAACAAAACACTTTTTCTGCAATTGGCCATGTATTTTTCCACGTGTCCATAACCCACCGGCTAAGAATTGTGTAACGACAAAAACTGGTGGGTGACAAACATTTGCAAGGAATTGATTGGCGGGGAATGATTGTCGGACCAATCAAAGATCGTGTCGGAACCAACTTGGGTTTTGAAAGCCATGCAGGCTACGGTGGTGCGCCGTGGTGGCGGATAACAGTACTGCCGCGAAATGGATATGGTTAAACTCATTTGATTAATGAATTAATTTTCATTTTATTTTTCAATAAAAAAGACATACAGTTGAAATAATAAATATTAGAAATCCAATTAGGGTTGGTTGGTTGGTTGGTTTTAGTAATTGACGAAACATGAAGGCGATTTGTTATTGGATGATAAAATATTATTCAAGTTGGATTTGATTATTTTTGTGCGACAAGTTGAAATTTGGACAAGGTCTGTTTTTCCAAGCCAATGTTGTTTTTAAGCTTAGAAGTTTAGATGGACTTGCAAAGAAGTTAATTAAGGGGCCTTCGAGTGTACATTTTGGATGTTCTTCAATGCTTCAATTAATTAGGTTTTTTTTTTTTGAGAAATAATGAAGAAAATGTTTTAGGGTCAGTATAATAATATAATGACTCAAACAAATCAAATTGGAGAAAAGGTTATGCATACTACGCGATTAACAATAAGTTATGTTTAGGAATTTCAATTTTAAAAATACAAAATTAAATTCAATTAATTCAAAAATATAGAGATTAAAATTAATTAAAATAGAATATAGAAAGTAAATTTAGAATTTATTCATAGAAAAAAGATTAAAAATAGAATTTGACCATAATTATTTAACAACTTGTCTTAAAAGGGCATGTAAATACTTTTACATATATACAAATAGAAAAATATTTGTTACACTATCGATAGAGTTTAAAAACTTTATAAGTAAAGTTAAAGTGATGATAAGTAGATAAATTAACAAGTGTAGGGTGTAATGATAATGTATATTGCACTCTTAAAGGACTCTTAAGGGAGATGGTAGATTTAAATCTTGGAAATGACATTGTTGAGAGAAACAACCACAATCTTCGAACAAGAACTTTAAAACGAATATGCAAAATATCCCAAAAAAATATAAGTATATAACTAATAAATATTATAAAAAAATCTTATATAAATACCGAAATAGATGTTTTAGGTCCACTTAGATCTCCGGAAGGTTTTATAGTTGCCATTCGGAAATGGGAAATGTTGGTCAAAGGGGGCAAGAGAGATAATGAAAATTGTGCTTAAATCTTTGCTTGCAAGGTTGACTTTGAGAGGGATGTTTGACAGACTTGCAGGTGGGTTAAAAGGATGTTGGGAATTTGATTTTCCAAACACACAAATGTGGGTGTTGGGAGAGGAAGGTGAAAGTGAAGGAAGTTTCAATAAAGATATCCAGTGAATGGGTAATTTACCTTTTAAAATAATTTTGACATGATGTGATAACACTTGTTGGCTAGTCAATGTTTAATATTCAGTGATGCCTTTGGCGTGAACATGACCGTAGGACATTTGATTAATATTTCTGTTACTTTCGCTACTTAGTTGAGGAGACAAAGTTATATTGAAAAAAGATGCAAGTTTATGAGTAGAAGTTTTAGATCAGCTTGGATATCAAATTTGAAAATGAAAAGAAATTAGATTTGATTGGAGAAAATATTTTGATAGACACTTTTACTCTTATAAAAGCGATAAGATCAACAATAGCTCAGGTATTTGAAAATTAAAACATAATGGAATCTGCCAAGAGCAAGAAAACAAAAGGAAGATTGCTAAAATCTGCTTTTTACTCTGTTTGCTTCAATTTAAACACCAACTGTTAGGGTCCTGCATCACACCTAAGTAAAATTTTCATATATCCATCATTTGCTGCTAGAGTCCTGAATCTTATTTGTAATCATACTTTCAGTGTATATATATATATATGCTTTTCCTTAAATTCCTTTGAAGAGATTAAAGTGGGACCTCTCAACTGAAGCAAAATCTGACATCCATGGCAAACAAATATTCAGGATATACAGTAAAGTTATGGACTAAGTTTTAAATTGGAAAAAAGAAAAGTTATTTGAAGAAAAAATAAAGTATAATTAAACTGAAGATTGAGTCTTCCTAGTTTTCTCTGAAACTGTGGAAGTCTTAGACTTGATTATTTCAAGCATATCTCCCAGAGTTTGTTTCTGCGACATCTGGACTTTTGGCTGTTGTTGTTTTTTCCCTTTTCGTTTCTTGTAGTATGGAATCTGTCTCTTTTGTTTGGTACATCTCAAGTGGGTATACAAATGGATGAAGTTCTTCTAAAGGTTTGGAAAGGTTTGAGATTGATTGACAAGGAGGGTCTTGTTGAGGTGGATGAGTCTAATAGTGTGCTCTCGGTGGAGGTGACTGCACGCCGGTGTATAAACATTGAGCACAAAATTAAGACAAAATATAAAGATTTAAAAGCGGCTCTGATTGCAAGTGTGATAAGTCCATTGTAATATTTGTAAGTGTAAAATGGAACACTTATAGCATGTTAAGAATCAAACTCAAAAGAGATCGGGTCATATGGTGAATGAACAACGATTAAGCATGCAATTAGAAAGTCTAGCTAGCTAATAGTTGATATGTTCACTGCATTCCTTTAAATGTTTTAACAGGGATAGCATGATGGAGCCTATAAAATCAATTTAGCGATTATCTCGATCTACTAGTTCTGTTATTGTGTATGAACTACTTCTGCTCATAAAATTTGGTTCCATAAAAGATAAGCAACAAGTACCGGATGTTAGAGTATATCTGCTAGTCAACAAATTGTTGATATTCTAACGAAATCTCTAACAATAGGATTGTTCTCTCGGTTTAGAAGTAAGCTTGGGGTTTGTTCAATCAAAGAATTGTTAGGAGAAAAAGAATTCGAGAAGAATGTTAGAGTATTAGCAACTAAGCTTAGCTATTTACAAAACATAGTTTAACAGCTTAGTTGAGTATCTAATACTCTGACACTGGATGGTTGCCCATGGTTTTTTTAACAAGAAGTTACTTTTTTTTTCAAGAATATAATGGCGAATTTTGACTGACAAACTATGTTTTTGGATTATTTTTCCAAAGGTATCCCTCAAAGGAAACAAAACAAAAGTTTGGATCATTTTTCCTAGAATTCATCCCAATACTCTTTTACCCTTATCTACACCTGCTATAGACGACACTGCAGGACAGGGAAGAAGAGGAGGAATGCTGGCCTTAGTGGAACATATACTTGGTGCAGCTAAAAATTACAAAAGTAATAATTCAATAACATTCTACACTAAGTCAAACTAAAACAATACATATATACAAATTTATTTAAATTTTGATTAACTTCACATACCAGCAGTTATACATTAAACAAGAAGTTGAGGTATAGCAATAATTGTGGGTGTCACACCAATGCTAAACATAGCAGCAACGGTTGAGGGAATCACCCTCAATGGTTCAGCTTTAACTATTATTGTACTACGGGCACCCTTTGTGGTACTAATAATAGGTGGTAGAGAAGAGCTTAACCAATAGATTTTGAGACCCATTGCAAAGGAATTCCCTTCCAACAATTAATTTTAGTTCTTCTTAGGGCTTTTCTTCTTCGAAATTGATGAAGATCTTTGTCGTTTGGTACTTTTTACTAATTGAATTCTAAATAAACTTAAACTTGATACTAAATTTGAGCTTGTAGCAACAATTGCGGACGTCGTAACAACACTAGCAGTAACGATAATGGTAGTAATAATCGTAGGTATGATACTAGGATCACTGACAATGACCACCTCCTCGTCATCTGCTACACTTTTGGGAGTAATTGTTGTTGGCTTTCCCCTACAAACACCTTTACTGCTACTAGTACCACAAATTGTTGCCATTTCTTCTTGCTCTTCTTGAAGATTGCTACCTGAAAAACCAAAAAAAAAAAAGTATTGATATATATATAAAACAAGTAAAGAAATATCACAAGACTTTACACACATCAGAACTTGTGTTAGATGAAAAGTTAGTATAAAAAAGTAGCAACTCATCTAGATGCTCAACAATCCACATGTAAACATTCAGAGGTTAAACTTTTACCGTTGAAGGATTAGTCATTCTTCGAGTTGATAGCGTCTGACCTTCACATTATCAAATTTTTCCATAAAAAAACACATAACCTGCACAAGCAAGGCATTTAATTAGAACAAAATTATAGAATACCACCAACAATTGAATCAATGTTGGAACTTGCATGAGATCCAGCATCCCCGGATGAGCTTTTTCCTTGCTTATATGCGTATCTTTTTCTTTTAGGTTGACTCGTAGGCTCCTCTCCTTCCTCTACCCCTAACAAATTCTTATTCTGATATTCCCACTTTTGTTTCGCACAATGGGCATAACTAATTGGAAAATCCTTGGGTTCACATTCCACACCCAAAAAATTTTTTCCTAATTGCATCCCTTGCATCATGTGCCTAAGCTTTACTATAGGGCATCTTCAGCTTCCCACTCTCCATAACGTTTACATCGATCTCATCCCAACCATTTGGACTTTTCCCCATCAAACAATATCTCCAAATGTTGTGTAAACTATAACTATCCTCAACTTTTAATGGTGAACTTTTGCATAAATGGAGATATTGGTCAAGCTCCGCTTTGGTGTCTAAGATGCGATTCGGAGTACTTCGGTCACTCAAGGGTATACACTAGGATATTGGATGTAATGCCCCATCACTTGATCTAGTCATTGGATCCGAATTTGTGATGTCGCATTATGTTGCCAAAGCAACTCAAGTTAACTTACTACTTAATCACATCATTCAATGAAAAGTAGTCATAAAAATCTATTTATTCCTTCAACATATTATTACACATTCATTATTTATGTATAAAATCTTAATTTATCAAGTTACGGGGTAATGCTAAGTCAATTTGAAAGTTAGAACTCAAATCCAAACTCAGTTACCAAATTTCGTTGTTGTGTCTCAATATGTCTCGTGTAATAACCAGATTTAGACCCTAATTAGAACGGTGGTTTCGGGATTAGGAATCCGAGTCTAAAAAATATTTAAAAATTATTTTCTATGTTTATTTTGTGTGAATTTATATCTGTGAAATTTTTGTGATTTAATTTTGTCGTTTGAGTGTCCGATTAAATAAAAGGACTTAATCGCGTAAATTAAAAATTGGATAGTTTAATCTATAAGGGCCAAAATGCTATTGGCTTTTAAAATGGAAGCCTTGATGTTGCAATTAGCCCATAAATTATTAAGTGGACGGCAATACTTTAATAAATTAATATTATAAACTATTATAATATAATATATATCATAAAAGTAAAAAAGAAGCCTAATTCATATTATGTTCTTTGATCGAAACCAAAATAAGAAAGACAAAAGAGAAAATAAAACCTAGTTCAGCCATTCTCAAGCTCGATCAAGGTACGTGCTTAGCTCGGGTTTTGATAATTTTTACGTTTTTGAAATCATTGCTTAATAATCTTCAAGACACATGCTTTAATTTTTTATTTTAATGAATATTTTGAGTTGTACCATTATTGAGAGCCTGTGATTTTTATTGTTTGATGATGAAATATGAAAGATATGTTTTAGATTAACATATTTTGTATTGGAGTTTTTGATGATTTTGAGTAATTAGAACTAAATCGTAAAAATAATAATTTGAGGGACAAAAATGTGAAATAAATGAAAAATATGGGCTTGTATGAACACTAGGAGTATTCGGCCGGGTATCTTGAAATTTTGAATATTTTGTGTTTTGTGCAATAGGGACTAAATTGTAAAAAAGTGTAAATGTCAAGGGAAAATGGTAATTTGCCCATTTATGTGTTTTTGGACTAAATTGAATGAAAATATATTTGAGTGAGCTTAATTTGAATATGTTTAGATCAAGAATCAAAGAAATCGGATTTGGATCAGGGGAAAACAAAAGTCGTCGACTAACTATCCGGTTCCGTTTTATATTGTCCGAGGTAAGTTTATAAGTAAATAGAAGTTGTTAAATTTCAATATATGTGATTAATAGATAGTTATATTTATTAAAAGTAAATTACAAATCGATATTGAAAATGGAAATAATCTATGTTTGATAATAAGTGATGAATAAGTTTAATATTAAGTTTAATATTAAAAGTGATTACATGAATTATATATGCTAAAATGTTGGTTATTTGTATATTAATTACAAGTCTATTTTCGGCTAAATGAAATATGTAAGTGACATTTAAATGTGAATTATGATTAAATGTGTATATATATATTCGATTATTTAATGATAATGTGATTTTGGTTATGAATGATAATTTTGCTAATGAACTTATGTACAATTTGGTCGATTTTAAAGTTGATATCTGGAAGTATATGTGGTATCGATATGTGACTTCGATATATATGTGTGAGTAAGTCTACGTTTAATACGTTGGCATCGACATGTGACTTCGATGTATATGTGTGCGAGTAAGACCATGTTTAATACGTTGGCATCGATATGTAATGACCCGAATTTTACCGATGCCGGAAAAGTATATTTTCGGGTCTTTATTTCTGAAAAATAGATTCGTAAATATTTATTTAAAAATATTTACGAAGTTAAGTGAATAGTCAATTAAAGCTTAATTAAGAGAATTTAGCTTAATTAAGAATAATTAAGTATAAGGATTTATTTGAATAAAAATAAAAGTTTAATTATAGAATAAAGAAAAGTGAAGGGACTAAATAGGCAAATAAGCCAAAAATGGGTGACAAATTTATGGTTAAAATAAGTTAAATGTGTACAAATATAAATGGTACACATGTATTATACATGTGTATTTACTTATTATATAAGTAAAATAATAATAATTAAAGTTTATTTTATTAATATTATTTTATATTAAATAAATAAATAAATAAAAGTTATGACAAGTGTAAGGTGATAAATGAATACATGTGTATTAATAAATATACACATGTATAAATAATAAATATTATAATAGTTTAATAATAAAAACAAAGAAATATATGAAATAAAAGAAATGAAAAGAGAAACAAAGCAAACGAAACAGAGAAGAACAGGGGAAAGAAAGGAAAGAAAGAAAGAAAGGAGAAAAGGGAAAATCAAGGTTTTAAAACTTTAAACTTTAATAGATAAGTCAATCAAGCCCTTTTTACTTAATTTTGATATTTTAGAAGTTTTAGAACAATGTTTTGATGAAATTAAGTTGATATTTTGAAGGTTATTAGATTTCTAGATATTATTCATGTTAAATAAAATGATGAATTATGAGTTTTATTGATAGGAATTTAAGTTAGAAGTGGGAAAAGGATTAAATTATAAAGAGAAAGTTAAGTTTTGACATAGTAAGGACTAAGTTGAAAGAAATTCAGAATTTAAGTTTTATGTTGAATATGAAAAGCTGGAATTTATTTTAAGCAAGTATAAAGATGAAAACTTAAGTTAATTTTGAAGAAAAAGAATGGTTATGGTGGAAGGACTAAACTGGAATTTATGAAAAAGTTACATAGAAATCTTAAGAATGTGATATTAATGACTTTAAATGAATGTAAATTTTTCCGTAGCTAACGTAGCGCCGGAAATGTCATCGAAGAAGGGGAAAGAGAAAATGAACGAGGATATCGAGTAAACTCGAGAATTACGGTTTGTATTTCTATAAACCGAATCTAATAATTATTTGTTGAATTTATTATTTATATGAATGGTAAGTATTATTATTATTATTATTATTATTATTATTATTATTATTATTATGGTATTGAATTGAATAAAAATTCATGAATTATTAGTGATTATTGATATTGAATAGAATATGTGAATATTGAGTGGAAAATTGAAAATTGTATATTGCATTGAAATTGATTTGCATGTGGATTGATATGGAAAAATGTATTAAATTGGATTGAAACTAAATTACAAATGAAATTGAAAAGTTGAAAGTTTATTGAATACCCTATTAATTGTATCGGGCTAGTCGGATATAGTTGGCATGCCATAGGATTGGAAGTGTTCAGGGATATTCCGACTGTGTGTCGATGAGACACTATATGTGTCTGTAACAACCCCTACCCGTATCTGTCGCTGGAATAGAGTACGAGGCATTACCGAGAAGCACGAAACACTTATAGATAATTTAAATACATTTTCATAACAACTTGTCTCGATTTCATACTATTTCGTATTTAAGCTTTATTCACTAAAGTCTTTGAAATATCATCTTTATGCAAATAACACACATGAGGTACATAATTCCGTAGTTATAAATGAACACATTTATCAAACATATTCCATGTTTTTATATATATATATCATAGTCTCAAATTTACATGTATCAATTACTATCACTTCCTCGTATTTCAGACAAATACGTGTAACAATTCATAAATATGCAATTCACTAACTCTTCCTGCCAATTACGATTTAAATTGCCAAATCACTTATTGAGCCCAATTTCAATGTACACTAAAATCTATCATATAAATTTGGATGTACGTATTCATCAATAAATTCCATGTACAGATATCATCATCTCTTATTTCCACATACATTTACTTTCCACATTCATGAATTCAAATAGCATATACAAGACATACCAATGTATTTCAGGTACGTTTTCAAGATATTTCATTTCGAACTCAGATTATTTCATACTAGAAGTTTTCTCATTAACTCATTTGGAATACCAATTCATACGGATAATACACTCAAGGCGTAGAAATATATAATCACAAATGAACTCATTCATCAATCGGGTTTTATGCTCATGTCTCATCAACTCGTATTTCCTTATGTCACATAATTCCATGTAATACTTACCAAACTTTTTCAAATTAGTGAACATCTTACGGAATTGGTCTGCACCGGTATGCACTGAATTTCACTGACAATCACTGATGCCATAGCATAGCTATGGTCTTTTCACTAGAATGCCATAGCTCAGCTATGGTCTTACATTTTATACACATATCACAATCGATGTCTTATCTCATATATGGTCTTACACGAAATCACTTGTCACTTGTAGCAAGCTATCACTATTCATCGATCGGTAGCCGAGCTACCATTTTCACTAATCAAGTAGTCGATGATCGGCAGCAAGCTACCACTTTTCATTGATCGGTAGCCAAGCTACCACTTTTACTTGCCATTTGTCCTTGATCGATAAGTGTAGTGAAGCTATCACTTATCACTTTCATTTGTCCTTGATCGATAAGTGTAGCTGAAGCTATCACTTATCACTTTCACTTATCCTTGATCAAATAAGTGTAACCGAAGCTATCACTTATCACTTTCATTTGTCCTTGATCAGATAAGTGTAACCGAAAACTATCACTTATCACTTTCACTTGTCATTGATCAGATAAGTGTAGCCGAAGCTATCACTTATCACTTGTTGCCATGGTCCAACCATGGTCTTTTCCTTCAATTCATCTTGTCACTGAATTGTAATGCTCAATTTGATCATTTATTCAATTTTCATGTTTTTACATTATTCGCGATTTTATCATCAATACATATAAAATAACACATCATGAAATTCATAAAATTAACAAATGGTCACTAAAATTTAGTTATACAAACTCACAAGTACGATTTTTGTATTATAACGATATTCATAATTTCATAATAAATATTCCAAATAAAACATTATATCATTTCTAATTCAACATTTATCGATTATAATCGGGCATGTGATCAAGTCATTCATATATATATATATATATTTACTTTTCCTCCTTCTCCTCTCCATCCACATCCTTAGTATAAATAACACACTTGTAAGTAACATCATCCATAATTTTCACTATTTACTTATGTGAATATTCAAGCTGTCCATCCGTGTCATAGTCACTAAATCATTTTTATCTTGAGCTACAGAACTTGAAATTAAGATCCATAAATTTTCCCAGAAACTAGACTCATATGTTTTCTTTCCATAAAAATTTCATAATTTTTGGTTGGGCCAATTAATACAGTTTATTCATTGAAGTCTCCCCTGTTCTGCTGTCTGACAGTTCCGATCCTTCTTCACTAAAAATTAATTATCTTCTTGTACAGAATTCGAATAATGTCTTTGTTTGTTTCTATTGAAAATAGACTCATTCAAGATTCTAAACATATAAATTTAAGCCCCTAATTGTTTTTATCAAATTTTTGATGATTTTTCAAATTCAGAACAGGGGAACCCGAAATCATTCTGACCTTGTCTCACAAAATTTATCATATCTCATGATTTACAATTCCATTGCTTACATAATTTCTTCTATAAGAAACTAGACTCAATAAGCTTTAATTTCATATTTTATTCATCCTATAATTCCATTTCTACAATTTTTGGTGATTTTTCAAAGTTAGACTACTGCTGCTGTCCAAAACAGTTTTAGTGCAAAGTGTTGATTTCCATTTTTCCCCAAATTTCACAATTTATACAATTCAGTTCTTACTCAATTAACCCCTCAATTATGATAATTTTCTAAATTAATACTTTTCCTAGACATTAGAAGTTATTTTATAACTATTGAAATTCAGAATTTCCACATGAAACTTTAACTTCAAACTCTTTTACAATTAGGTCCTAAAAATTCACTTTCTATTCAATTCTTTCAATAAAATCAGCATATAAACAATCTAAAGCTCTAATTCCATGCCAAATCATAATATAGTTCCAGCACATATTCATATCAACTTTCAATTTCTTTCATAGAATTAAAAACTAATGAATTCAACAAGTGGACCTAGTTGTAAAAGTCACAAAAACACAAAAATTTCAAGAAATAATCAAGAATTGAACTTACTTGAAGTAAAAATATGAAAAAACAGTTTGAAGGAACTCTTCCATGGTGTTTTTGCTGATGAGAATGCAGAAAAATAAAGAGAAATCTCGATAATTCCACTTTAGTCCTAGCTTTATTAAGTAAATTTTGCAATTTTCCAATTTTTCCCTTAATTCTCCTTATTTTCTTGCTGATTTCATGCCTTTCCGTCCAGCCCAAAGAGACCTTGGGTCTATTTGCCTTTTAAACCCTCTTTCTTTTATCATTTAAGCTATTTAATCATTTCTCACAATTTTGCATTTGATACAATTTAGTCCTTTTTGTTCAATTAACTATCAGAACTTTAAAATTTCTTGACTAAACTTTAATACTAACTTATTAATGCTCCATAAATATTTATAAAAATATTTATGGCTCGATTTAAAATTCCCGAAGTCTTAATACCTCGTTTTTCGATTCTAATTATTTTAATATTTATTTTTAGTACGCTATTCACTATTTAAAAATTTTTTTTTCCTAACTTCACATTTAACTTATACTCACTAAATTAATAATATTTCCTACTCATTTGTCGGATTTAGTGATCTCAAATCATTGTTCGACACCATCGAAAATTAAGTCATTACGATTGTCGACTCATCACATCGTTAGGATTTGTTCAAGAGGTACTTCTGCACTGACTGTTATTGTTACTATTCCGAATTTGTTCCGATGAGGTACTTTGTGTACCGCCACTGTTACTGTTACTGTTACCCTTACGGTGTATTCCGGCTTCGACCGATGAAACACTGTATACTATCCCCGGTGTGTGGGTTGGATCCGTGTATCCGTCCAGGTCCGAGTCATGTTAATAGGGGTAATGAAAAGTATTAAAGACTGTCTGCTACTGAATAATTTACTGTTACTGAATAAATGACTAATACTGAATAAATGAATATTACTGATTAACCGATTATTATGTTGGATCGATGCATGAACGATAAAGATCAATTGGTTGTTACCAAAGAATATTGATGTTATTAAAATGAGATAGTATGAATATTGAATGAAAGGTGAATAATATTATTACTCAAATGAATTGTAAATAAAAGTCTTGAAAAACTAATTGTTCTTGAATAATGGACTGCTCTTGAATGTCCGAATGATATCGAACACAAGTTATTCTTGAATAATTATGAAAATCGACGGATAATGAATAAACATTGAAACTGTATACATTTCATCGAAAGTGATTAACAAGATCTTAGCATTATATTTCAAAACAAATGATTGAACTATTAGGAGTAATAGATTGAATTCTCAAGGTTCATTGATATATGATTTATTATTGACTTAAGTATCGGTTTATAGAAATACCACTGAGTTCATACTCAGCGTACGGTTTGTTTCCATGCAGTTAGGTTAAAGACAGATCGTCGAATCAGCATCATAAGCCGATCCCGAACTCAAAAAGGTAAAGCATGTTAATTATCGGTAATGGTATGTACCTAGGATGTCTTAAGTGTGTTATATTGGATTGTGATTGTAATAGTGAAATAAGTTAATTGATAATTGATAATAATACATGATAAGTGTTTAAAGTTAAGTATTAGATAATATATAAAATGCGTTTGGATTGGTTTAATATTGGTATTTGTATTGGTTGTGGATTGAAATTTACAGGATTGATAAATTTTTAAAATACAAGGTTCATTTTGAGTTCACATAGTTTGTCACACAGGCGTGTGCCTTGGTTGCCACGGCCATGTCTTAAAGTCAGTTTAGCACACGGGCAGGCCACACGGATGTGTGTCATGGCCGTGTGTAAAAGTCAGTGTTGCACATGGGCTGAGGACACGGGCGTGTCCCATGCCGCACGGGCATGCTAAATTAGCCCCACGGGCGTGTGGTACTATTCAAAAGAAGAAAATTTCAATTTCACAAAAAATTTACTAAGCTTTAGGATAGAATCTCGATTTGTTTTAATTACACTTGTAAAGTACTGTGGACCCATTAAAATTATATTTAGATGGATTTATTGCATTTATACTTGTTTATGTGCAAATGTACTGTAATGACTGGTAATACTCTGTAATCCTGTTCCGGTAACGGGACGGGGTTAAGGGTGTTACACGATATGTGACTCCGATATATGTGTGCGAGTAAGACCATGTTTAATACGTTGGCATCGATATATGACTCCGATATATGTGTATGAGTAAGACCCTGTCTGGGGCAGTGGCATTGATACGTGATTACATGTAAGACCACGTCTGGGACGTTGGCAATGTACGGCATATGTGATTATCCGAGTGTCCTATTCAATTTCAAATGGTTCAATAGGCAATATTAAGTTAAGATCGAATGAAAAATCGAGCTAAAAGGTTCAGGTATGTATTCATACTAAGTTATGAAATTATGGTAAGTTAGACACTTGAATCAGTGATATAAATGTTATTTGTCATTGTGAATTACATATATGCATATGTAAAAGTATACATTCGGTTTAACAATGTATTCATAATGCAAATAAAAGTATATGTGTATATGAAAATTATAATTGGTTAAATGTTTAGTATATGCAATCTTGTAAATGTGATTTATGTATATTCGTATATGAATGAGTATATTCGACCAAGGGTTTATATGTGACCTTAGAAGTGAAAAAATAATTATGATATTAATTACATGTGTATTTATTCTATTTAGATTTGATGCATAGTTATATGTTTGATAAATGCATATTTTTGCAAGTTTGAAAATGTATCTGAATATAATATAATGATTCCATTTTGTTGTAATGAAATATAAATGTTATTGAGTTACTTAATTGCTTATGACTTACTAAGCTATGAAAGCTTATGTGTGTGTTTATGTTTATCTTTGTTTTATAGATTTTGGAATCTAATTACGAGCTCGGGGATCGTCAGCAAAGTCCATCACACTATCGACTTTTTTTGGTATTTTATAAGTTTAAACTTGGATCTATGGCATGTATAGGCTAGATTACATTTAGTTAAGTTTGAATTTGAATATGTATTAAGCCATGCAAATATGGCTTGTTTATTTTATTAGGCTCGATTTTAAGGTTTGATCAAATTTTGGTTATAATTAATATGGTTGGAGTTTATTTTGGTATGCATATTTTATGATATGTATGATTTGTGTTTTGGTGATGTGTTTGTGATGCTGATTGTAAGATTGAAAAAGAAATGTGTTAATGATGAATCATAATCGGCCATGGAAGTAGCTTATTTTTGATGTATGATTTGTGGTATATTTTGTAAGGTGATTGATTATAAAATTTGGCTTAAGTGAGGTTAATGTGGTTGATAAATATGGATAGGTATGATGTTTAAGTATAAGCAAGCTTCGATTTTAATATATATGTGTGAAGTGGCTGGCACTTTTGGTAAGGGTTGTCTAAGTATGGTTTTGGTTTAAATCTATTTTGAAAACATCGAGCATGCTATATGTGAATGATATATTTAACATATTAATGATGATATAGTCACATGATTTAATATGATTAAATAGGTGAAATGTTGTGTTAAGTATGTATGGTGAGATTTAACATGTTTGTTCGAGTATGATTTAAATTAATATAATTATATGAGTATGGATTTGTGATAATTAAAAGGAATATTTAATTTTAATATATTGCTTGTTATGTGATATAAATATGAATGTATATTTAATATGCCGTATGGATGCTATAATATAGAATAATATATATATATATATATATATATATGTGAAATATGATTGATACATATAGTAATGGGGTGAGGTTATGCCAAAGAATATGTAAATGGTATATTTGGTTTGAATGAAATTATGAATGTATATTTTTGAAGAGTGGATGTGTAATGGAATAGATATAAATATAAGGTTATTACCTTTAATCATTGTTTATAAATAAGATGTTAATCATAATGAATAGTTCGTGAAATGACTATGTTTAGATTTGGCAAACAAGGTGAATTAACTTTCAGTGGTTGTATAATAATTGAGGTATCATGTATTTGATGAAAAGTTGGATGGCTTTGGTTATATGGATTTATATATAAACTTAGCCGAAAATGTGGCTATTAAATTAGTTTGAGTATGACATTTGTTAATTTAATTGATATGTGC
Organism: Gossypium arboreum; assembly: GCF_025698485.1. Classification (NCBI taxonomy): domain Eukaryota; kingdom Viridiplantae; phylum Streptophyta; class Magnoliopsida; order Malvales; family Malvaceae; genus Gossypium; species Gossypium arboreum. The sequence continues at coordinate 110,101,222 of NC_069081.1, read as the reverse complement.
TAGTAGCATGTCAAAATTTGAGTTGATATGCTATACATATGCTGGATGAATAATTAATATATTATATATATATATATAAAATGATGTATTGGTGTGAAGGATAAAATAAATGTTTGATTATATAGTTAGGTAATGTGGCAAATGTTTCATATGTATAAAGTGATAGAGCATAATAGAAGTAGACAACAAACAAGGCATATGTGTTTGCATGTTTTATATATGTTTGGTTAAAGATTTAACAAATGACCATATGAATAGTAACTTTTTTTTTTTAATAAAGTTGCATGTATGTCTGATCTAAGTAATTAATAATGAGATGTTTATTTACATGTGTCTATATCTGGCCATTTGATAATGATTATAGTTATATGTTATCTAATTTATGTGTAACCTGTAAATTTGGTTTGATTTAATATATGTCCAGTTGTGATAATTTAAGATGAATAATTTCTATGTGTATTTATAATTATCCGAAAGTTATGTTTAGTTAGTAATATGTCGTAACCCTTTCCGACGACGGTTACGGGTTAGGGGTGTTACATCTCAAGACACTAGAAGTTGGGTCTCGAGGCAAAGTCCTACATGTCTTGAGATTGGGTTTCGAGACAAACCTCCCCTATTTTCTTATCTTAGCTTTGATCTTGAGGCTCAGAATACGACAAAACTAATTTAGCTTTGATGTGCCTCTATCTCAAGACATAGATGAAATTGTCTTGAAACCTAATGAGAATAGTCTCAAGACCAAGATTGATAAAACATCTTGGATCTTAAAATTTGTTCTTAGAACCTCGAGATATGTTCTTGTCCTAAGACTCAATGGATGTTTGCCTAAATTGAACATTTCAAAGTAACCAAATCATAACCAAAACTTATTCAACTTACCTAAACATTATAGAGATTCAATTCAACCAATTGGCACATGCAAAACACAATTATACTTCATCAAACAATAGCCTTCAACACATCAAAGCATAGCCAAACCATTTTTCATATCCACACATACAAAAACATTACCTACCAATTAAAGGATGAAGTTCAACTTTTAAAACCCTATAGGTCAAATTTTAAATAGCCAAAACATTAACTTAACACCAAACCACGACAACTTAGTTACATGCCATATAACCAAAACACGCACACACATTTACATACAAAAGAGGTAATTAGATGATTTCCGAGTTAAGTTGTTGAGTTGGATCCTTAACAACTTCAAACTATGGAAATCCTTGTCTGAAACATATGCTCGAAAATAAACATAACCATACACTGAGTATTGAATACTATGTGATGCTAGTATAATTCAAGTTCAATTTATATTAAGATTAAATTAAAGTAAATACATAAACATGACTTTAACTACATTACATTATCACATGATTGATAATCATATAATTCCCAAACTTTCTCATTCAATGCTTATTTTAATATTTCATAATTTCATATCATGATGTACTCAATGATTCAATATGTCATTCAATATCATTTTTAATGATTACTTTTTTCGGCCCTTATTTCATAATTGAGGCTACTCACGACCCTTTAAGAATTGGAACTAATAAACCATTGGTATTGGTGACCCTATGGCATACCAACTATACTCAAACTACGTCTAACATTGTTTAACGGGACATGATCATTATTATCATCATAATAACACGAATCAACATGGTAACAAGATTCAAATGCTTATATCCATATACATGTCAAGTATATATGGTCATACATATATAAAGCACAATTCAAGAATTCCTAATTAATTCAATAATCACAATGTCAAAATCATCATCTCATAGTTTTTGGTAAAGATAAGATTACCTCGATATTTATTTCATATTTGTTTATAAAAATTAACTAGTCTACAAACAAGTTATTGTAAGTGAATTATAAAAGCACAAACTGTAGTAGTTAATCAATATTTGTCTTTTCATTTCCTTTTGCCTTGGATTGTCTAACGTCATCTTTCACTATGTTCGTTAATACAGTTTCAAAATGATATCAGTTTCTCAATTAAATATACATATTAATAATAATTAAATATGAATGCATTTTATTTATTTTAGTCCCTATAAACCTGATATCCAAAATGCTCGTAGCTTTTCATTTACTTTATTGGATTGAAAATCGATTTCATATTTCTTCACTAGGGACCTTAAGCTTTCAATTCATGACAATATTTTCTTCACTACTAAATATTATAAGCAATGCATTTATATTGGAAAATTGTTTGAAAAATTAGTAAAATATAAGCACTCAATAGAATTATTTTATGTTGTTTAATAAAAGTAAATATATATTTTAAAATTTAGTTATTTCTTAGTTTTAATCTTATTAATATAATACTTTATATTATTTTGAATAATTTTGGATAAAAGTTAAATATGATAATTTTGAATATCCATTTTTTTAATAAAAGGATAATTTATTTTAGATATTTTAGTAAAATAAAATCTAACTTAATATTTTCAACATTTAAGTGACAAGTAACTATTTATCTATTTATCTTATTCAACACTTTTTTTGTTGAAAATTATATATTAAATAAAAAATTGAAATAATTATCAAACACATTTAAAATATTAGATGTTAAAAATTTCATTTTAATGAAATAAAATTTTCAATGATTTATCAAACCCATCTAAGAGCTTCATTTGTCGAAATTTTAACTGTGCAACATTTAATTGTTTTATTATTTGCTTCAAAACATTGCTTTAAATAATATATATAAATATATATATATATATATATATATATATATATATATATATATGGTATTATGCATGTATCACTCTAACTATGCGCACTAAATGCGTAGGTATAAATGTTAAAAATGAATTGATTGGGTTTGCCCAAAATATTGCCCCAATGAAAAGATGTAATCAAACCCAAAGGCTGTGGCCCAAATATAAAATAGCTTCTCTACTAAATCCATCCATTAAATTTTTTTTAAATTTTTTTTTAAATTTTTTTTAATAATCTTATTATAAATTCTGATTGTATCTAATTTTTTAGTATAAAGCTTAGAATTATCTATAATCTCTTTCTAACCCATAAATAAGAAGATAATGCCTTTCAACACACTCGAACTCATGTCCTCTTACATTGCCAATAATACCCATACTAATCGAGCCAATACTGAATTTTGAAAATAATATTTAGATATAATGTGCATATATAAATTATATATTAGATACTAAATCACATAAACATAACTTTTATAAATTAATAAAATTTTTACAAGTGATGAAATAATTGATTAAAATGTAAAATATCTTTATTATTATTACCATGATACCATGCTATTTTATTTTGATATTAATAAATATTTAACTTAAATTATAATAAAAATATAATAAATAATTATGAAATATGAATTTTAAATAGTTTTAATCAATCAATAAATTATTTATAAAATCTAATAAGTATGATTTATGATTTATAGTTAATATAAATGAGAGGTAAATTTATGATGTAATGCGCAAACTAATTTTTGAAAATTCAAAACTTTCCAATTTAGCTTAAAAGCTAATTTGAATGCGGATTTAGTAAGTTTAATGTTAAATACACCCTTAAACTTACAAGTTACAATCCACCCAACTTATGTGGTCCAAGCTTGGGTAAAATCATTTCGGATAAATATGAGTTGGCTCAATTACTGTTTATATAGAAAATATTACCAAATAACTTATATTAACATCATCTTAAAATATATAATTTTAGATACCAATAAGTAGTGTCATATCATCAACTTTTAAAAGACATATAAATGTTATTATACACTCATCCATATACAATATGTTTTCCACCTTACTTAAAATTAATAAATTTAAAAATATTAAAATCAATAATTAAAAATAAAAAAAACTAATAAAAATCATAACCAGAAAACTGAAAATAAAAAATTGAAATAAATAACTAAAACTTAAGAAAAATTAAAAAAAATAGCAAAAAGAAGTTGAAAATTGAAAACTATTTTGTGGTGTTATCAAACTTTGGTATTTAATTAAAATTTTAAAATTAAAAATTATCTGCTTAAAATCTAAAAGAATTAAAAAATTAGTTGCAGGAAATAAAAGACTGTTAAAATAAAATAAGAAAACTAAAATGAATAAAATATTATAAAAGAAGAAAATATGTTTATTTTAAGAAATTTTAATTATTTTTAATTAAAATTAAATTAAGTTAGAAAATATATTATATATGAATGGATTTATAATAATATTTATATATCTTTAAAATTTGATGATATGATATTATTTTATTGATGTCTAAAAATTATATATTTTAAGTTAATTAAGATATAAGTTATTCTCTAGTATTATTTTTTATTTAAATTTTTAGTTATAAAAATCTAAATATTAATATAATTTTTTTTAAAAATAAATATTGTTTATATAGTAAAAGAACTTGTGATTTCATTTGGACCTACCGAAGAGCCAACTTTTGATAAAAGCAATTATTAAATTAGAATTTGATTCAACTTGATCCCATCAAGAAACAATATGCATGTAGAATTATTATTTAAATTCAACTTCATATTTTTATTTATTCTTTTGAGTTAAATTTGATTATTAAATTTTTAAAAAGAGTCAAATGGTTTTTTTTAATGGAAATGTAAAATGTTATCTAAAATATTATTTTTTTAATGATATTTGTAATACCCCCTACCTGTATCCGTCGCCGGAATAAGGTACGAGACATTACCGAAACTTACGAAACCAATTTCCATTTATCCAAACCAAATACCATTTATTTATCGAAAATTATTATTATGTCCCTTGGATGGGCTTTTGAAGCCCAAATTATGCATCGGGACCAGACCGGAACCAAATCAGAATCACAGGGAATTTTTCACAAAATCTCAAAATCATACTTACTTTAGCCATGCCCATAGCTAGGTTACAAACATCCATTTCCATGTAAACAATAGTGTTTAGTTTATACATGCCATTCTTTCAAAATAAGTTATTTTCATATACTAAAAGATATGGGTTGATAGTGTGATAAGGCTCCGACTAATCTCCGACCTTCGAGGTCCCGAGCAATACAAAACAGGGAAAAGAAAAACAGGGTAAGCACATGGTGCTTAGTAAGTTCATGCAACAGGAATTATACTCACCATACTTATACATCCATCATTTAACAACACAAGCACACATCCAATTCACATAAACATATACCCATCACATACAAACTCAACTTTTGCATTAGTTAAGCATCATTATATAAATTCAATACAAAGATAAATGATTGATGAGCTCATCAATTCCATAATTTTCATGTTCTTCCATTTCTCATATTTATCCCGTTGAATTTCTTGGAATTTCGATGGATATTCAGTAGTACACTTTTGTGTACAATTCCAGGTCCATCAATTCGTACACATATGGGTATACCTTTTTTTCAGAGAGTACACTCCCACGAACCTCATTTCTTACAGCGGGATTACTAGTCCAGGCTAAATCCCCTGTATCATATGCTCAAAGAGTATTGTCGGGATTACCAATCCAAGCTAAATCCCTTGCAATGACAATTACTCTAATGAGCTTAATTTGGATTACCCGTCCGGGCTAAATCCATTTCACGCATATTCTTCGAGAGGGCTATATCATTAGGATCACCCGCCTGGGCTAGATCCTTTGTACCATCAATTCCCTTTTTAGTGATCCATCAAAGTCCACTTCATTCAACCGAGATTTATTTCCCCTTTTTATCGAGAATTATCAATTTTTCATCAAATACACACAATGAACATCCAAACCATATTCACATCAATAAACATACATTCCAAGCATTTAAGAATATAATTCAAGTTACACAAACTCACTCGTAATAATTTGTAGTAGTTGTAGAGATTTCAGGGACTATTCGACAACTTTTTCCTTCCCTCGTTTATCTTCATTTTCTTGATCTATAATATAAAATTTTCCATTTATCAGCATCTAATTTTAATCTAATTTATTTCACAATTTATACCTCTTAATTTTCAAAATTGCATATTTACCCCAAATTTTACAATTTTTACAATTTGGTCCCTACTCAATTAACCCCCCAATTGAGCTGATTTTTCCTCAATTAACACTTTATTATATCATCTTAAACTACTTCAAAACCTTTGGAAATTAGAATTTTAACATCAAACCTTAATTCTAAACTTTTTCACAATTAAGTCCTAAAAATCAATTTCTACTAAAAACATTTAGTAAATCCATCTTTTGATGAAATTAAAACTTCAAATCCATGTTTATTCATCATAAAATTCTAGTACTCAACCATGGTAACTTTCAATTTCATCCATAAAATTAAAAACTAACGAATTTAATAGTAGAACCTAGTTGTAAAAGTCCTAAAAACATAAAAATTACAAGAAAAAGACAAGAATTAACTCACTTGATGCTGAAATTATGAAATACCAGCTTATAGTACCCCTCCACTTTAGTCTTAACTTTATTTAGTTAATTATGCAATATGCCAATTTTGCCCTTAAATCATCAATTTTCTTGTTGATTTCATGCCCTTGCCGTCTAGCCCAAATAATTTTGGGTCTAATTCCTTTTAAATCCTTTTTCATTAGACACTTAAGCTATTTAATCATTCTAGCAACTTTTACACTTTTTTCAATTTAGTCCTTTCTATTTAATTGACTACCCAAACGTTAAAATTTTCTATCGAAATTTTAATACCACAATACCAACATTTCATAAATATTTATAAAAATATTTTCGACTCAAATTTACAAGATAGAGGTCTCAATACCTCTTTTTTACCTAATTTCTTCAATAATTTTTTTTTCTAATTAACCACTAAATCGATAAAATTTTTCTATTGATGTTTTCATACAACTTTCCTATCATATTAATATTCATGTAATAATTTTAAAATAAATATTCTTTTAAATCAGATTTGTGGTTACGAAATCACTGTTCTGATAACCCTGAATTTAGGCCATTACAATATTGGTAAGGCAACCTGTGTGACAGTATACGTGCACCGTATGTTGACATGAGATTATTTGTATGATATGTCACATCAACAAAAATTTAAAAGTTATAAAAATATCCAAAAAAATAAAAAGCGTAAACTACATCTAATGTTACTAAACTATTAGTAAGTTTACATTTTAGTCACTCAACTTCAAAATGTTACGAAATAGTTATTGAACTATCCGAAAGTTTTCAATTAAGTCATTAAACTATTTGAAAGTTTTTTTATTTATTTAAGTCACTAGGCTGACAATGTTTTTTTTTTTTTTATAGTCTGGCTAACAAGCTCCAAATGACAATTTGAAAATCAATAGGATGAAACAATACCCATCGATGAATAGAAGAACATCCTTTAGATCCAAGTTGATTTGTAAGTCAGTGTTAGAGATCGGAGAAGAAAGTTGTTTAGATTTTGGTTCACAAACTCGTAACATTCAAAGTTGTTTCGTGACAAAAAAACTGAACAATAGAAGAGAAGAGAAATGAGAGTTTCCGGTTGGTGTAAGTGATTTGAATAGAGAAAGCCATACAACAATGATTTTAACAGCCCAGTGGCTTAAATGAAAACTTTCAAATATTTCAGTGACCATTGTGTAACTTTTTGAATTGACTAAAATAGAAACTTACTAATAATTTAGTGACCTTGAAGTGATCAAAAGTTACAAAATGTTCATTGAACAATTAAGAAGTTTTCATTAAGTCACTGAACTATTTGAAAGTTTTTATTTGAGTCACTGGGTTGCTGAGTTTTTTTTTATTAAAAAAAGTCAGATTAGTGAGTTCCAAGCAATGATTTGACAGTCGGTACAGTGGACCTGTACCTATCGATGAGCAAAAAAACATACATTAGATCCAAGTTGATCTAATGATCAGTGTCAAAGAAAACTTTTTGAATTTTGGTTAGTAAATTTGTGGCGTTCAAAGTTGTTTCATAAAAAAATTGAACTATAGAAGAGAGGGAGAATGAGAGCTTTTGATTGGTACAAGCAGTGCGAACAAAGAAACCATACAATAATGATTTTAACTACTCAGTGACTTAAATGAAAACTTTCAAATAGTTCAGTGACCATTTTGTAAGCTTTTGAAGTTTAGTGACTAAAGCATAAACTTACTAATAGTTTAGTAATAGTTTAGTAACCTTGGGTGTAGTTTACCCTTAAAAATTTAACGTTTTAATCAGTATTTTCGTTAAAATAATATCAAATTGTCTCTTTTTAAAAGGCTGATGGTCAAATTCAGCTTTGTTTAAAAGATTGAGAGTCAAATTTAACTAAAAAAAAATTCAAATTAACAAAAAATGTAAATGTTAAGAGTTAAATTTATCATTATGCCTATTTTAATTTTATAAATAAAAACCCTAGCCGCTCAATTTTTTCAAACCAAATCATTACTTTTCTGGTGGTGGAGCCAAACTTCAGATTAGTTGTTGGTTGCAACTTCTTCGACAATATTCTTTGGTTTTTAATTTTAATTCACATTATCATGGTTTTTGTTTTGTCTACTCTGTTTTTTCTAAATAATAATAGCTTAATTTTAATTTTTAGTTTTTAGTTATGTTCTCACAAATATATAAGATTTGTCAAAGTAAGAGTATCGATCATTTGTCAAAAACCGTTTTTGGGGTTCATTGTCAAGTTGGTATAATGATGACAAGGTTATGATACGATTTTCAATAGTTTTGATCAAGGTAATGATGCATCTTTAATTTGTTTTTAAATGATTTTAGTGTTGTGATTATTGCCAGTTTATTTTTTTTCCTTTTTTAAGATTATACTGCAAACATTGCATTTATGCTTAAGAAATTATTTTATCTTTTGTACTTTTGTACTATCTCTCGTGTCTTTATATTTTTATTATTAATGGTAACATTTCCTTAAAAAAATTTGTATCCCTTCGTAATCATTCTTTTAAGTGAGAATAATCTCCAATCAAGCGTATAGCACATGGCAATGAGCTAGTTTTGTTGTTTCTTTTACCCCAAATATTACAAAAGCCATATTCTGTACCAAAATCGTAGACCTTGATAGTTGGGCAGGGGGAGGCCTTGATCGTCGCCGTGATCTCGGTTAGACGGCTACTTAGGTGGGGTCAACCTTGCGGCTGCCACTGCGAAATCCTGTGATTGGAGGCCAGAGTATATCTACTCATTCGAATCTTAGAAAATCTGTGGCAATATCACCCAATTTTGATTCCACACCCTACAAGGAATTTTTGATGGTTCAAAAATGCTCTATTTGATGCCTCTTCTCTTCTTTTTCTTTTATTTTGGATACAAATTGACGTGTCATCTTTGATAGGCTAATTGTAGTCGCCATCCAATTAGACTTCCCCACGCACTAATCTTCTCCCACATGGTCGGGACCATAACTTCTGCATCACCAAAATAATGTCATCCTTTAACATTCAACACCAAACCTATTCCGAATCATTAATAATGGCATATTATTACGTATAAAGGGAAAGATAGAAAATTTTTTAGATATCAGAATTAAATTTTAATTATTATGATAGTAAATATGTAATTTTACCATTTGAATCGTCTATATTTTTATAATTTTAAAAATTAAATTAAATTTGATTTGTATCATTTTTAAGGGAGGTCAAAGTGTAATTTTAATTTTATTAATTTAAAATTTTAAAAAATTTAAAGGAACTAAATGGAAAATTTTCCATTTTAGGACACTTGGCTACCCTTGATTACGTATATATATTTATTCAAATTAATCAGAAATCCAACTTGGAAGATTTTCTTCTAATAAACCTCTAAACCGAATCTGAATTTTTTTCAAGCTGGTCAAATGATAAAAACATCCCTCCTAACACTTGTCACGTTAACATATTATGCACTTTCTTTTTTCCTTTTTGGTATATTCACATGCTATGTTTTATGATCATAAAGTGATGTTACACACATTATTTTACATTTTTAAAAAATTGTTGGTAAGCATCGGACATGAGTGAGTAATGGTGAAATACCATACTTTCTGGAGATAAAAGATGGTCCTGGTTTTGGTTAGGAAGGTGGTGTCTATATGCAACATCATGCTGCTGTCTGTATTTAGCAGAGAAAGAGACCCATTGTGGGGAAAGCAGTTCCAATTCATGTCCCTGTTTGAGAACCACTCACCTTGTTAATATTGTTGGAAATACTCCTCACCCACTTGGACCAAAGGGGTCCCATTTCTTTCAAGTTTCAAGGCAGCCATGGCCCTTTTTTTTGCATCATATATACTCTCGCTACATCTATGTTTTCTGATACATAAAGAATACGATATCTAGCCGACCAAATGAGAATCTGAAAGTGTGATCTGACAGCAGGGCCAAATGTACCCTAGAGCCCTTCAATATTTGAACACTTGATCATATATACACGTATGATATCCTATACGATGTATGCATGGCAAGGAGAGGCCTGTTCCACTGTTCACCATTCAAGGTCTGCATGTGCAAGGGATAGTGTATGAAGGAACCCGGGAGTTGGGGTGTCTAGCTCCTCATTAATAAAGAAAATGACGTGTTGAACTTGGAAAGCTTAGTCACTTTTGTCAAACATCTCCATTATAACTTATTACCAATTTCAAGTTTTGATAAAGTGAGCCGCAGATTGTTTTGACTTGAAAAAGTCGAATTTAGATACAAATACTTAATTCAAGTAGTTTACAAGAACAATCAGGCATGTTTAAAATTTAATTTGTTTAATTAACTTGATAAATGAGTTTAAATCCGAATTAGCTGAAACAATTGATATCTATTTTGTATTGAATTTAAACTCAAGAAAAATATATTTATACAATCTCAATTCTCAACGATTATACCGTGATTTATGCATCGGTGAATGAGGACTAATTGCCGACGAATTGTGTGGATTTATGTGGATGGCTTTGAGTGGAATCCCATGTTTGAAAATTTTGTTTTACTTTGTAAAGAACCGATGATGATTTAGTGGTGTGGTGGAGCCAATTTAACTCTATATACTTTTTATACGAGTGGTTGTTCAACTTTCCTTCTCACTCAAATTTAATTCGATAACAGTTGGAATTCATGCTTTTCCATCAATCTACCCTTTCAATTCTTTGTTTCATTATTTTTAAGCTCAGTTCGTAATTATGATAAAGGGATTGAAAAGAGATGTTAATGGAAAATAAATAAACGTAAACTTGGAATTTTAGTATACATATATCAACACATCTACACTTGCTTTCTCAAAGTTCATCAAGATTCTATAATAGAATCCCTAGATGTTCTAAGAGAAACAGGCCGAGGTTGTAATAATCATCACAGATTCACTGTTGAATGAACAAACAAAGGAAAAACAAAAAGAGGGGAGGGGGGAAAGCCGATTAAATTAATCCTATTGGTAGACTTTTCTTCACCTTCACCTTCTTCATTTTCTTTTTCCTCTAAGAACTGAATTTAATTTGCAGTCAAACACCATTTTCGACCACTTGGTAATTAACGAAGTGTCGTACGTGTTGGATCATATATGTCTCAATCAGCAACGAGAACCTTTCTTGCAATTAAGTGAACCAGCATTAGTGGTTATGGTGGCCACCAGTGAAGATGGCCTAGCACCCAAGCTCGAAGCCTTGGAATAGCTCGACGAGGCACCGGCACCCGACCCCGTGAAAAATGCACCGTTCACCATCAGGTCGCCTTCCGATCTCCAATTCCAGTTCTTCCAGTCACTCTCTGGTGCATCTTCATGCTTGGTCACCTGCATGAAAAGTAATCAAAATTTTACTGTAAATGAATTAAATAAAAAAATATTGTTAATTAATGGTTTTTACCTCTTTGCTGAATCTGTCGTTTGGTGCTGTAAATCTGTTGCCTTGGCTGTTAATAGTTGGGTTTGCACTTCCTCCAATGGCATACATTTCCCAATGGGTGTAGTCATTGTTAACCACATGGAAATACCCATGTCTACATCTGTAAATAAAAAAATAAAAATTAGGATACTGGGATTCAAATCTTAAACTTTTTGGATATTTGAGTATGAGATTGTTTACCTTGGCATTCTTTGGACAAGCCCTTCACCAAAGTGATTAAAGGCTATAGTGACTTGCATGTTCTTGTCTTGAGTATAGGAATCACTGTGCCCCAAAAGCATGACTTTATCATGGTGAGTCATGTAGTTGTTTGAGATGGTGATTGCGGTGGACCCATGAATGGCATCAACCAGGCCATCATTGCAGTTGGACAAGGAGTTATGATCCACCCAAACATGGCTACCACCGAAGATAGACACACCATCCCCATCCGATATGGTTCGCCAACCGTAATGCCGTGGGGAGTCCCTCACCATAGCATTCCCTCCTTGCTTGCAGTCATGGATGTTGAGTCCATGAATGATAATGTTGGTCACATACTGAATGGTTATACAAGGACCCCCTGCAATGTGAACACTGGCACCACGCCCATCGATGGTCTTGAACGAGTTCATGAGCAGTTCCTCCTTCAACCGGATGGTCATGTCCCGGGCAAAAATGATCCACAACGGTTCATCTTGAATCACGGCATGTCGTAAAGTTCCCGGTTTGGGGTTCACAGCATCATTGTCACTCGAGTCAGTGACAACATAAATCTTACCATCTCTTCCACCAATGGCATTCTTGCCGAACCCAATTGCACAGTCTGCTAGCCTCTGGCGGTTCTTCTCCCAGTTAGGGTCACATCGCCAGCAGTCATCAATGGGGTTGCCGGTGCCGCAGGATAGATATCCAAGGTTCCTCCTAGACGCATTGATGGCCCTGCCCCAACAAAAACAACAGTAATAATAAAATGTTATTTCTACACAAAATGTGACAATTTAGACACCATGACATAAAAATGGGATCGCAGTTTATTTACCTATGCACATCTTGGACAACAAGTTCAGGGTCTTGAACAGGGGAAGAGGAAATGGGAGAGGGGATTAGGAGAGAAGTGAAGAGGAAGAGGAGAGAAAGGGAAGGGAGTGGCATTGTGGCTTTGAGGGTGGTGTTTTGTAATAAGAGGGAAGGAAATGGTTTGAGCTTGAGAGGGAAGGTATGGGCGTGGGGGGATTTTATAGAGGGGAGTAAAGCCATGCTCGATGGCGCGATTAAATTAAAAAACAAGGTAGGGCCGACTGTCGTCCATGCTTCGTGATTTCAGGTTTTACGGGATTCCAGTTGGGTAGTTTTAGCCGTTAAGCAAGGCCTTGAATAAAGCTGTCCCCAAACAATCAAAAAAGAACAACACTTGGGGGGAAAAAAAGGTTGCTCTATTATAGTCATATTACAAAAAATTCTCTTCTCTCTATTCATTTTTGGCGTTTTCCATGATTTCTCACCCTAAGCTTGACTGACTATCATGCAACTACAATAATGCAAATAAAACGAGGGTTGGTAAAGTAATTCAAAATCCTCAGCTTTTCGTATCATTCATGTCACTATTTCTGTTTTTCAATATTTACTTACCTACACATTTCATTGACTTTTACTGGACTTTATCATTATCTTTGGTTTATTTGGTACATTTTTTTTTAACTAAAACTTAAAAGTGATTCGAGATTAAGATTAATTTTGGATGCTAAAAAAGAAATTTAAAATGTCAAATCGTTACTATTATAAATAAAATATTGATACTATAGTCATATGATAGAGAGATATGAAACTTCGAATCTAATTTGAGCAAGGGATTCTTTGGGAAGGGGAGGGGTGGGAGTAAGTTAATTTGTTGAAGAGAGTTGGTTCAAATGATGGATATGGGTATCACTTCATAGACGAAGGAAATGAGCGGGGGAGAAATGAACCTAAACTAAGAAGACTTTGAAGCACCATTGGTTGATTTGTTTAGAAGTAGGCCAATAAATTTTATGGATTTTATGGGTCCCCTTTTAACATTTTGCTTGATTTTGTCTCTAAGGTTGGAGTGTGATGAAAAATAAATAAATATTGATAATGTCTTTATCTGCTTTTTGGTTATTAAATTAAAGGTTAAATTTTGTTATTATTCTCCCTATTTGTATTTATTATGAATTTAATTTTATATTTTAATTTGATTATTTTTATTATTATATCTTTTAAATTTTAAATTTTAATCTTAACTAAATGGTAACGGTTAATATTTTTAAAATTTAATGCATCAAATATATTTTGCATGTGTAATATTAAATCAATTTGTTATTTTCAATTTTTTAAAGAAAAGTCAATTAATATATTTTATAATTATCATTTGCGTCAAAATCGAATCTTTAAAATAAAATAAAAAACTATTGAATTGAAGAAAATGAACTAAATCTACATCTTAACATATAGTACAAGAGTAATAGCAAAAACAAACCATACTAATTTAATTGTTGTTGTGTAGGTTAAGATTAAAATTTTGAAATTTGAAAATATAAAGACTTATGAAATAGGAGAGCAAAAGAGAACATATTTTTATTAATGAATGGGGAAGTTTAAAAAGCTTCTCCAAAATCTATATTTATAAACATAAAAAGTATACATGATAGAAAACCCCACTTCTAATGGATGCTAGAGTCCTAAGTGCATCACATTTATCTTATTCTTGATAGACACCGACTTAATAATAAGATATTCATAACACTCCCTATTATATATTCATTGGTAGGTAATATGTCTCGTTAAAACCTTACTAAAATTAAAACCCTTCGAGAAAAAAAAAAGTACATATTTTTATAGTACGCATAACATATTGATTCATTAAAAATCTTAACGGAAAAACTCAATGAGACAAAACCCAGTTAAGGAAAAAAAGTGTAACGCCCCCACACCCGAGACCGTCGCCGGAGTCGAGTATGAGGTGTTACTAAGCTTAGTTTAACATTTTTAGAACTTTGAATTATTTGTTTCTACATTCACAGCTTTTAAGCTACTTGCGTCACAGTTACAAGAAAAATCATATCTCGAGTTACGAAACTCGAAATTAAGATCCGTAAATTTTAGCTGAATCTAGACTCATAAAACTATCTACTAATTTTTTTTTAGAATTTTTTGGTTGGGCCAATTAGTACAGTTTATTAGTTAAAGTTACCCCTGTTTCAAGACTCGACTGGTCTGACCTCTGTTTACTACGAACCACATTTCTCTCTGTACAAAATTCATATGACTATGAGGTTTGTTTATACTAAAACTAGACTCAATAAGGATTCTGAGGATATAAAATACACCACCTAATTATATCTTTACAATTTATGGTGAATTTCTAAAGTAGGAACAGGGATTCAGAAACTGCTATGACTCTGTTTCACTAAAATTAAAATATCTTCTAACATATACTTCCTTTACTTGTTTCATTTGTTTCATGTGAAACTAGACATAATAAGCTTCAATTTGATATGTATTTCACCACCAAATTCAATTTCTATGATTTTTAGTAAATTTTCAAACTCGCGTTAGTATTGCTGCGGTATTCTGTTTATGGTAAATTTCATCCTTTTATGAGTTTTATGCACTAAGTATCTTAATAGTTTTCCTTAACATCAAACATAATCTAAACTAACCATTTTCATAATTTATCATTATCAAGCATTTCCTCAACCATTTCACAACCATACCATAAGATCATTTACACAAAATGGGTATATTGCTATACATGCCATACTTAAATTTACAAGCCATTTACCAAAAATCTTCGGATAGTGTGGTGAGCCTTCGACCTATCCCGACTCGAAATGGCTTGTCCAAAACTACAATGAGTAAGAAGGAGGAGTAAGCATAAATGCTTAGTAAGTTCATATGAAAATAATAAGTAACATAACAAGCAGTTATACCAGTCAACATTAGCATACATCACTAAAACACATATCACATTTTAATCATTCTTCATCATCTTATTACCTTATCGTGGTTGTATCAATACTCAACCCGAGGGTTAAATATATACCTGTCCAAAATATCCATTTCATATCACTTACCAATACGTCTCTTTATATCTCAAATTTTCCTCCATTTGAGTAGAACTTTACCCGTTGAACACATCGAATATAATTCGGATACATGGATAACTTGCACATAAGTGCCACATATTCAATCAAGCAATCATGTAACCCGCCCATAGCGAACTCGGACTCAACTCAACGAGCTCAGGCGTTCAGATCCATAAGTGAACTCGGACTCAACTCAACGAGTTCGATGCCTAGTTACATCTCACGAACTCGGACTCAACTCAACGAGTTCGGACATTCGCATCCATAAGTGAACTCGGACTCAACTCAACGAGTTCGGATGCTCAACCATCCTAGTGACATGTCACTTGTATCCTAATCTATTCCTAAGGTTCAAACGGGCTTTTCCTCGAACACTTATCCTTGCCGTCTTCCGTAGAATGCGAAATCAATACTGGTAACAATTATATTTAACAAGTAGTTCACATAATTTACATATTATTTGAAATTAACCACAAAGCATACATTTCATAATAAAATTCAGCATAACACATAATTAATATCAATAACTTAAAAATAACAATTATGCTACATTATTTACACATGAACTTACCTTGGTACCAAAATACAAAGATTTTGCAATTTAGTCCACAATCTTTTCTTTTCCTCGATTGAGGTCGATTCCACGTCTTTCTTGATCTAAAATAACACATTTAGCTTATTTAATACTCACATTATCAAATTAATCCTTAACTCAAATTTTGGCAAAATTACAATTTTACCCTAAACTTTTGCATATTTACATTTTTGCCCCTAGGCTCTGGATTAAACTTTATTCCTTATTCTTATGTTTTACAACATGCTGATCACTTTTCTCTTCTATGGCAACATCAAATTCTCACTCTAACATGTACTTGTGACTATTAGGTATTTTTACCGATTAAGCCCTTTTACTCGCTTTTTGCTTAAAATCGAGTAGTACAAGTTGTCTAACATAATTTAAAACTTCATATTCTATCATAAAACATCAAAATACACAAATTTCACCTATGGGTATTTTTCCAAATATAAACCCTAGGTTAAATTATTGCTAACATAAGCTTTATCGAGTTACCGAGATCTCAAAACGTAAAAATCATTAAAAACGGGCTTGGAATCACTTACTATGGAGCTTGGAAGCTTGAAACAAACCCTAGCTATGGAGAACCCTTGAAATTTCGGCCTAATGAAGAAGATGGACAAAATTGGCTTTTAATTTTGTTTTAATTCATTTTAATAACTAAATGACCAAAATACCCTTACTACTAAACTTTCCAAAATTCCTTCCATGTCCTAATTTTGTCCATGAACTTAAAATTGGTAAAATTGCTATTTAAGACCTCCTCATTAATATTCCAAAACAATTTCATACTAAAAACTTCTAGAATGCAAGTTTTGCAACTTATTCGATTTAGTCCCTACTTTCAATTTAAGCACTTTAGGCATAGAATTTCATCACGAAATTTTCACACAATCATGCAATCATATCATAAACATCAAAATCATTGTAAAATAATTATTTCTATCTCGGATTTGTGGTCACAAAACCACTATTCCGATTAAGCCCTAATTTAGGATATTACAACTCTCCCCCCCTTTTAAAGATTTTCGTCCTCGAAAATCTTACCGGTAAACAGGTGTGGGTATTGGTTTCTCATAGTTTCTTCAGTTTCCCATGTAGTCTCTTCTACCCCATGCTTTTGCCACAACACTTTCACAAGTGCAACACTTTTATTTCTTAGTTGTTTGACTTCTCGAGCTAAAATCTTAATCGGTTCTTCTTCATAAGTCATATCAGGTCGCAGTTCAATTTCTGTCGGTGAAATTATATGTGAAGGATCTGAACGATACCGACGTAACATAGATACGTAAAACACATCATGAATCTTTTCTAATTCGGGTGGTAAAGCTAGCCGATATGCTACAGGTCCAACTTTTTCAATTATTTCATACAGTCCAATAAAACGCGGACTTAACTTGCCCTTTCGTCCAAATCTAAGGACTTTCTTCCATGGAGACACTTTCAAAAATACCTTATCACCAACTTGAAACTCAATGTCCTTTCGCTTTAGGTCTCGCATAAGATTTACGTCTATCTCAAGCGACTTTCAAACAATCTCGAATTATCTTCACTTTTCTTGATTTCTTTTATTAAATCAACTCCATAAATCTGATTTTCCTTGAGTTCAGTCCAATACAAAGGCGTTCGACACTTGCGACCATACAATGCTTTATAAGGTGCCATTTTCAAGCTCGTCTGATAGCTATTGTTGTAAGCAAATTCTACAACGGCAAATATCTTTCCCAACTTCCTTGAAATTCCAATACGCAACATCTGAGCATGTCTTCAAGAATCTGAATTACTCTCTCTGATTGTCCATCGGTTTGTGGATGAAAAGCGATCGAAATTTAACCGTACCTAACGCGTCTTGCAACTTTTGCCAAAACCGCGAGGTAAACCTTGGATCTCTATCTGAAATAATCGATAATGGTATTCCGTGTAATCTAACAATTTCTTTAATATACAGATTCAGCCAACTTGTTAAGAGAATAATTCGACGCATCGGATAAAATGAGCCGACTTAGTTAATCATCAACTATTACCCAGATGGCATCTTTCTTTCCCGAGTCAATGGCAATCTGAAACAAAATCCATAGTAATCCGATCCCATTTCCATTCAGAACCATAATAGGTGGAGTAATCCCGAAGGTACTTGGTGTTCAACTTTCACTGTTGACAAATTAAGCATTTGGACACAAACTCGATATATCTCTTTTCATTCCATTCCACCAATACATTTTCTTCAAGTCATTATACATTTTCGTACTACCCGGATGAATCGAGAAATAACCACTATGTGCTTCCTCTGAGGATCTTTTGAATCAATTCCTCATTCTTTGATACACAAACCGATCTTTAAACATTAAGCACCCATCGAACCAATTCAAATCGATCCCGTGTCGACTTCACTTTGTTTTCTTTTGGCTAGCAAATCTTGATCATTTTTCCGAGTTTGAAATCTCTTGTAAAAACATTGGTTTTGCTCTTAACTCGCTAGAATCGAACCATCATTTGACACTTTCAACCGAGTGTTCATAACTCTCAAAGCAAACAACAACTTTCGCTCAAAGCATCAAGAACCACATTCGCTTTCCGGATGATAATCAATAACAAGCTCGTAATCTTTCAACAACTCCAACCATCTTCGTTGTCTCAAATTCAAGTCTTTTGTGACATCAAGTACTTAAGGCTTTTGTGGTCGGTATATACCCGACATTTTCACCATACAAATAATGTCGCCAAATTTTCAAAGTAAACACCACCGACCAATTCCAAATCGTGAGTAGGATAATTCCTCTCATGAGGTTTTAATCGCCTCAAGCATATGCCACCACTTTTCCTTCTTGCATGAGCAGACACCCCAAACCATTTAGAGAAGCATCACTATACACCACAAATTCTTTACCGATTCGGGCTGTACTAACACTGGTGCCTCTGTTAATAACTTTTCAATTCTTCAAAACTCGTTGACATTCTTCCGTCCATTCAAATTTAACATCCTTTCGAGTAATCTAGTTATAGGAGCAGCAATTATAGAAAATCCATTTACAAACCGCCGATAATACCCAGCTAGCCCCAAGAAACTTCTAACTTCGTTATGTTTTTCGGTGGTTTCAATCAACAATGGCTGAAATTTTACTAGGATCAACCCGTATACCATCACCGAAACAATATGACCCAAAATCCAACTTCCCGAGCCAAAATTCACTTTTACTAAACTTAGCATATCTGCTTATCTCTCAAAGTTTGCAAAACTATCCTCAAATGCTCAAGATGTTCGTCTCATCTTTTGAATAAATTAAAATATCATCTATAAACACCACAACAAATTTGTCCAAGTATGGCGAAATATGCGATTCATTAAATCCATAAACACAACAGAGCATTTGTCAATCCGAATGGCATAACTAACAATTCATAATGACCATACCTTGTTCTAAAAGCGTTTTAGGTACATCCGACTCCTTTACCCGCATTGGTAATACCAGATCTCAAGTCAATCTTTGAAAACCATGTCGCTCCTTTTAGCTGATCAAACAAATCATCAATTCTCGCAGCGGATACTTGTTTTTGATTGTCACCTTGTTTAACCGCCGATAATCAACACATAATCTCATAGAACCATCCTTCTTTTCACAAATAACACGGAGCACCCAAGGTGAAAACTCGGTCTCACAAAGCCTTTATCACCAACTCTTGCAATCTGCGACTTTAATTCTTTCAACTCTGTTGGTGCCATTCTATATGGAGCAATCGAGATCGGAGCTGTTCCGGTATCAAATCAATACCAAATTCTACTTCCCGACCGGAGGCAAACCCGCAATTCTTCCGAAATACGTCCGCAAATTCACACACAACCCAAGACTGATTCAACTTTCTTTTCAACTTCTTTTGTATTAATTACATACGCCAAATAAGCTTCATAACCCTTTCTCGAGATATCTTTGAGCCGACATTGAAGAAATCACACTAGGCAATGCCTCGATTTATCCGATTCAACCCGCAGAGTTTCACTATTTCCACACTTTAATTCTATAACCTTTTCTTTGCAATTTACTATAGCATCATGCAATGTCAACCAATCCATACCCAAAATAACATCAAATTCATCAAACGGCAACAACATCAAGTCGGTAGGAAAGTAATGATCCCGAATCATTAAAGGACATTTCTTACATACTTTATCAACAATCACACATTTGTCTAACGGATTCGACACTCTAATCATAAATTCAGTATTCTCACAGGTATATTCATACTAGACACCAATTTCATGCACACATATGAATGAGTAGAACCGGATCAATCAAAGCAATAACATTAACATTATAGAGAAAATGTACCAGTAATCACATCGGTGAGGAAGCATCTTCACGCGCTTTAATAGCATAAGTTCTAGCCGAGCCCTTCCTTCAGTCTAACCGGTGCATCCTCGCTACATTCTTACTACTTGTTTCACTTCCAACTTTTCTGGATACCTTCCCCGAGTCCGCACCACTAGCTTTTACATTCTGAAATTTTTCTTTCTCACTCTCTCTGGGCGGTCTCTAATAAAATGATCCGGAGAACCACATCGAAAATATTCATTTGCTCGCACGGACCAAAATGATTTCTACCACACCGGCACTTTCGGGTTTAACAAATCTCGTATTTCCACACTAGCCGCATGAGTAGTCCGAGATTTAGGACCCACATTTCGCTTCTTAAAATTTCCATATGATTGCCCAAATTGAAACTTGGGAACGAGGATTCATATTTCTTGACTTTCCGGTTTTTTGTGAGGGTGCATTACTCATTGGTCTTTTCTTCCAATTTCGTGTTTGATTCTACCTTTTCTTTTCCTTGAGAATTCTTCACCTTGCAAGCTCGATCGACAAGTACCACCATTTCTTTTAGTTCAAGGATCCCAACAAATACATTAATGTCTTCGTTAAGCCCGTCTTCAAATCGTCGGCACATCTTGGCTTCAGAGGAACATATTCCCGGCATACTTACTTAATCGAACAAACTCTCTTTCATATTCGAGATCGTCATATTACCTTGCTTCACTCAAGAAACTCTTTACATTTCGATCAATAAATCTTTCACTAATATATTTCTTCCAAACTCTTCTTGAAAGAATTCCTGTGTTACCCTCTCTTTCGGTACCACCGAAATCAAAGTCTTCCACCAATTATAGGCTGAATCTCTCAACAAAGATGTAGCACATTTCAAACATTCTTCAGGTGTACAAGATAATTCATCAAATACCCGGATAGAATTTTCAAGCCAGAACTTTGCTTTCTCTGCATCATCATCAATATTTGCTCTAAATTCTTCAGCCCCTTGTTTACGAATTCTATCAACGGGGGTTCTGTGAAATTTTATCATATCCACTCCTTGAGGCATTGGAGGCATAGGTTGAGGAATTGGGGGAGGTGGGGGAGGTCGTACATTTGGGTTCGTACGAACGAACTCGATGTACCATGCACTCATCATTTGGAGAAAAGCTTCCGATCCCTTTCCTCCTCCCCGACCAACAGAGGGGTGGGTTTTCAGTCGGCGCTGCTCCATCAGCCGGAGCTGGCGCATTACTCTGTACTTCATCTGCCACAGCTGGATCGGGATCCATTTACTATATAAAAAAAATTTCATTTAAAAAGGTCAGAAGTCGTCACACTATCACAATTCATACATATGGCATGTATAGCAAAATCCGTACATACAACACGTAGTCCGAGAACCGACTAAACCTGCTTTGATACCACTAAATGTAACGCCCCCACACCCGAGACCGTCGCCAGAGTCGAGTATGAGGTGTTACTAAGCTTAGTTTAACATTTTTAGAACTTTGAATTATTTGTTTCTACATTCACAGCTTTTAAGCTACTTGCGTCACAGTTACAAGAAAAATCATATCTCGAGTTACGAAACTCGAAATTAAGATCCGTAAATTTTAGCTGAATCTAGACTCATAAAACTATCTACTAATTTTTTTTTAGAATTTTTTGGTTGGGCCAATTAGTACAGTTTATTAGTTAAAGTTACCCCTGTTTCAAGACTCGACTGGTCTGACCTCTGTTTACTACGAACCACATTTCTCTCTGTACAAAATTCATATGACTATGAGGTTTGTTTATACTAAAACTAGACTCAATAAGGATTCTGAGGATATAAAATACACCACCTAATTATATCTTTACAATTTATGGTGAATTTCTAAAGTAGGAACAGGGGATTCAGAAACTGCTATGACTCTGTTTCACTAAAATTAAAATATCTTCTAACATATACTTCCTTTACTTGTTTCATTTGTTTCATGTGAAACTAGACATAATAAGCTTCAATTTTATATGTATTTCACCACCAAATTCAATTTCTATGATTTTTAGTAAATTTTCAAACTCGCGTTAGTATTGCTGCGGTATTCTATTTATGGTAAATTTCATCCTTTTATGAGTTTTATGCACTAAGTATCTTAATAGTTTTCCTTAACATCAAACATAATATAAACTAACCATTTTCATAATTTATCATTATCAAGCATTTCCTCAACCATTTCACAACCATACCATAAGATCATTTACACAAAATGGGTATATTGCTATACATGCCATACTTAAATTTACAAGCCATTTACCAAAAATCTTCGGATAGTGTGGTGAGCCTTCGACCTATCCCGACTCTGAGTGGCTTGTCCAAAACTACAATGAGTAAGAAGGAGGAGTAAGCATAAATGCTTAGTAAGTTCATATGAAAATAATAAGTAACATAACAAACAGTTATACCGGTCAACATTAGCATACATCACTAAAACACATATCACATTTTAATCATTCTTCATCATCTTATTACCTTATCGTGGTTGTATCAATACTCAACCCGAGGGTTAAATATATACCTGTCCAAAATATCCATTTCATATCACTTACCAATACGTCTCTTTACATCTCGAAATTTTCCTCCATTTGAGTAGAACTTTACCCGTTGAACACATCGAATATAATTCGGATACATGGATAACTTGCACATAAGTGCCACATATTCAATCAAGCAATCATGTAACCGCCCATAAGCGAACTCGGACTCAACTCAACGAGCTCGGCGTTCAGATCCATAAGTGAACTCGGACTCAACTCAACGAGTTCGGATGCCTAGTTACATCTCACGAACTCGGACTCAACTCAACGAGTTCGGACATTCGCATCCATAAGTGAACTCGGACTCAACTCAACGAGTTCGGATGCTCAACCATCCTAGTGACATGTCACTTGTATCCTAATCTATTCCTAAGGTTCAAACGGGCTTTTTCCTCGAACACTTATCCTTGCCGTCTTCCGTAGAATGCCAAATCAATACTCGGTAACAA
Organism: Gossypium arboreum; assembly: GCF_025698485.1. Classification (NCBI taxonomy): domain Eukaryota; kingdom Viridiplantae; phylum Streptophyta; class Magnoliopsida; order Malvales; family Malvaceae; genus Gossypium; species Gossypium arboreum. The sequence goes on along the minus strand of NC_069081.1, from coordinate 110,077,424 downwards.
TTATATTTAACAAGTAGTTCACATAATTTACATATTATTTGAAATTAACCACAAAGCATACATTTCATAATAAAATTCAGCATAACACATAATTAATATCAATAACTTAAAAATAACAATTATGCTACATTATTTACACATGAACTTACCTTGGTACCAAAATACAAAGATTTTGCAATTTAGTCCACAATCTTTTCTTTTCCTCGATTGAGGTCGATTCCACGTCTTTCTTGATCTAAAATAACACATTTAGCTTATTTAATACTCACATTATCAAATTAATCCTTAACTCAAATTTTGGCAAAATTACAATTTTACCCCTAAACTTTTGCATATTTACATTTTTGCCCCTAGGCTCTGGATTAAACTTTATTCCTTATTCTTATGTTTTACAACATGCTGATCACTTTTCTCTTCTATGGCAACATCAAATTCTCACTCTAACATGTACTTGTGACTATTAGGTATTTTTACCGATTAAGCCCTTTTACTCGCTTTTTGCTTAAAATCGAGTAGTACAAGTTGTCTAACATAATTTAAAACTTCATATTCTATCATAAAACATCAAAATACACAAATTTCACCTATGGGTATTTTTCCAAATATAAACCCTAGGTTAAATTATTCTAACATAAGCTTTATCGAGTTTAGGGATCTCAAAAACGTAAAAATCATTAAAAACGGGCTTGGAATCACTTACTATGGAGCTTGGAAGCTTGAAACAAACCCTAGCTATGGAGAACCCTTGAAATTTCGGCCTAATGAAGAAGATGGACAAAATTGGCTTTTAATTTTGTTTTTAATTCATTTTAATAACTAAATGACCAAAATACCCTTACTACTAAACTTTCCAAAAATTCCTTCCATGTCCTAATTTTGTCCATGAACTTAAAATTGGTAAAATTGCTATTTAAGACCTCCTCATTAATATTCCAAAACAATTTCATACTAAAAACTTCTAGAATGTAAGTTTTGCAACTTATTCGATTTAGTCCCTACTTTCAATTTAAGCACTTTAGGCATAGAATTTCATCACGAAATTTTCACACAATCATGCAATCATATCATAAACATCAAAATCATTGTAAAATAATTATTTCTATCTCGGATTTGTGGTCACAAAACCACTATTCCGATTAAGCCCTAATTTAGGATATTACAAAAAGTACAGTGCGTATTTACTTCCCTTCGTGATCATATGATATCTCAAATTTTGTATATTACAATCTTGAATATTAGCTTTTCAAATGATTGCTTGAACTAATCTGCTAAACATTTATATCATCATTTTTCTAAATGTCATGAGTGAGGAAGAACTTTGGGAAAATATATTTTGATCTCTTCAGGAGTTCAAATAATAATCAGCAAACTTTGTTTACGGTCGTTTTATAAAAATACATATGGGTATTTTGGATAATTTTATAATCTTCCTTCAACTATTATTCACTGAGTTAGTTTTACCACATATGTTCAAATTATTTCAATTTATATAAATATTTATTCAAACGTATTGAATAATTTCCCAAGAATTTTTATATGCTTCTAGCATTCTAAATCCTTCAAGGATTTTAATATAACATTTATAATATAATGATTCATATAAAAGTTGTAACAACCATTAAACACATGTTAAATCTTTCATAAACTGTTAGACTAGTGAGATATCTAAAGGTTTATTATATCCACCATAAAAAATATTATATCTTCAATTTGGTACCTAATTTTTTAAAAATTTAATAAACTAATTTAAATTTTTAAATTTTTAGAGTTTTAATAATTTAATTTAATTAAACTACAAAGAATAAAGTTGAGCTGATTAAACTAATGACCTAAAAATCACATGTTTTGATCCTATATCTTTTTTTAATCAAAATTTAAAAATAACAAAGAAGAAATCGAATATTTAATAATATTTTGTATGGGTTTTACAAATATGAATAACTTTTTTTGTTATAGAAAATTAATAAAACAATAAATAAAAGTGGATGAAAATACAAGAGAATTTTTTTGTCTTCTTTTATCTCACTCGTAAGGATTCTATTTATAATTTATAATTAGCATTCAATGCAATAAATGAAGCTTACTTAAGTGCTTCATTAACTCATATTAAACATTGTATAATGAATTAGAGGTTTTACCTCATAAATGGGGGAGAGGGTTAGAAAATAGACATTCACATTTATTTATAATACTCCCCATTGGATGTCCACTAGAGAAAACAGTGCCTCATTAAAACCTTTATTAGGAAAAACCCTATGGGATAAAAACTTAATGAAGGAAGAAGAGTACACGGTCTCCTATTACAAGTTGTCTCGTTAAAAACCTTTACCAGGAAAACCCAGTGGGACAAAACCTTGGTTAAAGGAAAAGAGTACAACGTGTTTTAGACTCCCCCTAATGACGACATCACATTATATCTTTGAGTCGACGCATTCCAATCTTGTTTCGTAGTCTTTCAAATGTTGAAGTTGGAAATGCCTTGGTAAAAAGATCAGCTAAATTATCACTAGAACGAATTTGTTGAACTTCTATGTCACCTTTTTTCTCAAGATCATGAGTGAAGAATAATTTTGGTGAAATATGTTCCGTTCTATCACCTTTGATATAACCACCCTTTAATTGAGCTATACATGATGCATTATCTTTGTATAAGATAGTTGGCATTTTTTCCTGTAAAGGCAAATTACATATCTTCTGGATATGTTGGGTTAATAACCTTAGCCAAACCCACTCTCGGCTTGCCTCATGCATTGCAATTATTTCAGCATGGTTTGAAGAGGCACCAGCTAATGTTTGCTTTGTCGAACGCCATGATATGGCAGTACCTCTACATGTAAATAAATATCCCGTTTGAGATCGACCTTTATGTGGATTCGATAAATATCCAGCATCAGCATAACCAACTAATAAGGATTTTGAATTATTTGAATAAAATAACCCTATATCAATGGTCCCTTTAAGATATCTAAATACATGTTTAATTCCATTCCAATGTCTACGTGTTGGAGAAGAACTAAATCTTGCTAACAAGTTTACAGCAAAAGCTATATCAAGTATTGTGTTATTTGCAAGATACATCAATGCTCCTATGGCACTTAGATATGGTACTTCAGGACCAAGAAACTCTTCATCATTCTCACAAGGATGAAATTGATCTTTATTCACATCTAACGATCGTACAACCATTGGGGAACTCAATGGATGTGCTTTATCCATATAAAATTTGTCGAAAACATCATTCTCTTTAAAATATTTTAATTTTTAAAAAAGGAGAGATTGACTTTTTGGAAAATAGAAATATGGAGTCGCCACCGATCCTTTTGTTTTGGTGTGATCGGGTCACCTAAGAATTTGGTTATTTTAATAAAACATTTTTGGTTTACAATGATTCTGGTCTACGAAAATATGAGAAAACAGGCTCGGGAGTCGGTTACGTATGAGGAAGGATTAGCACCCTCATTACGCCCAAAATTGGTGCCAAATCGATTAAATACTGTCCTTATATCTAAAATTAAAAATGTTTTTGAAATGTGGTTCTTGTTAACAACATTTGAATAACCCGAATTGGTTGCCGAAAATCTTCTTGTTTCGACATCCGAAAATTTATAATTCTAAAATCACAAAAAGATGCTCAATAATTTAGTCTAATGGAAAACCGAAACCCAGCACAGTAGGGTACGATTCCTCGAATTTCCAAACATTGACCATTGACTTTCCTTAGAAAATACGTGTGAAATCCCGGAGAGATGTTCGATTATTTGGGACAAATGAAAAAGCGCAACCCAGCACGATAGGGTTCGATTCTCAAATCACCAAACATCGAACATTGTCTTCATTTTGAAAGATTTTAGAAAATGTGAGTGAAATTTCGAAGGGATCTGCAATTGTTTCGGACCAATGAAAAAGCGCAACCTAGCACGGTAGGGCACGATTCTCAAATCGCCAAACATTGAACATCGTCTTCGTTTTAAAGTGTTTTTAATAAACGTGAGGGGGAATATAAAGGACCATTCGGTTATTTTGAGCAAACGAGAGATCACAAACAAGCACGATAGGGCATGATTCTCGAGTTGTCAAACGCCGAATGTTGTCCTCGTTTTAAATAATTTTTAGGAGACATGAATGAAATTTTGAAGGGATATTTGATCATTTTAAGCAACAAAGAAACTGCAACCCAACACGTTAGGGCACAATTCTGCGAATTGCCAAATATCGCACATCACCTTTATTTTAAAGAATTTTTAAAAGGCGTGGGTGAAATCTTGAAGGGATATTCGATTATTTTGAGTAAACGCGAAATTGCAACCCAACACGTTAAGGCACTATTCCGCGAATTGCCAAATATCGAATTTCGTCTTCGTTTTAGAGAGAATTTTTAAAAGACATGAATGGAATTTTGAAGTGATATTCGATTATTTTGAGCAAACGCGAAATTGCAACCCAACACGTTAGGGCACGATTCCGCGGATTGCCAAATATCAAATCTCGTCTTTGTTTTGAAGAATTTTTGAATGAATGATTATAAAGCTAGCTTAAGACGTATTAATTTGATTTAAAATAAGACGAAATTAATCATAAAATTTGGGTTTTATAGAACCACATTTCAAAAATCAAATGAAACGATGATACGGGGTAAAAGGCACATATGATGGTACGATGCTTGATGAACAGAGCATTAATCGACTAGTAGAATAAGAAATTAAATATAATTAATCTAAAAATTATGACCTAACTTCAATCACGTATGAATAATAATCGACATATCAACAAAACGAATATCATGCAATGATAATGTATATGTTACGGTATAGAACAAACAAAATATATGCAAAACAAAACAGAATTTGAAAGTCAAAGTGGTATAAGACGATGTCGAAACAAAAACGACCTAATGAACCAAATATTTATACGACTTGCGAATTAATGAATTAGTACATTTTAGAATCTATTTTAAAAAAAACTATAGATATATACTTAATCATTTAAAATACATATTATAAAATGAATGTCTTTATCGAATATCATATTAAAACATAAAATAATGTTGGTGTAAAAAAGGATTTAGTATGAAAAATTCAAAATATATGTAGAATATTTTACAAATGATAATAATAAAATGTATAATACGATGTAGTCTTTAAAAACATAATGGTTCTATAAATTATATGTATATATATAACTTTAAAAAAATTACTTGTAAAAGCATAGAAATACAATGCATACTTAAGTTAATTTTATAATAACTTATATAATAGTTTTATGAACGTGCTCATATATATATAAAGAAAACTACGTATGTAAATACATAAATTTAATAATATAAATATGGATTGAGCATAGGCGTTAAAAAGACATATATACCATAATAATTTAAAAGCTATGTTATGAGAGATTATACAATAAAATATGAGAATGTGCATTTAAAAGAAACTATATGTATAGTAATGTAAGATTAATAACATGCGTAAAATAAAAGAAACCTTATTATAGAGTATATATACATATATATATATATATATATATATATATATATATATATATATATATATATATATATAGAGGAGTTTAAACCAAACAAATTTAAAAGAAAATAAATATATATATATATATAGTTACATATATAGATATATGTATATGGGATAATGTTATGCAAATTAAGAATGAATTTAAAAGATATTATATGTATAAAATAACATAAAGTTGATAGTACACATATAATAAAATGAACTTTATTATAAAATGCATATATATTTGTACAATGGTGTATACCAAAACACAAAAAGACATTCATGTAAAACAATGTATAAAATATGGCAGATAATTATCGAAAGAAGAACAAGCCAATGATACATAATGGTGAACACGAATTAAAAGGAAAGAAAAAAAATGAAAAATGAAGGAGAAGCAAATTATTTGAAATCAAATTAAAATAATAAGAATGGTTTACAAATGAAATAGTTAAAGGGACCAGTATATGAAGCGCCCGACTATGCGAGGACTAGAAATGGGAATATCCCCTAGTCCAAAACGCAGCACTACCATGGGCTAAAACGAAATTGCGTGCAAATCGAGGAGCTAATTTAAAAAATGGGCCAATTGAACGTGTATACAAAAGGGGAGGACCCTTGGCGCAAATTTCCCTTTAGAACATAAAGACGCCGTTTCTTTGATGGTTAAAGCTCTCCATTCCATTCATTTTCCTTCCCCAAAAACGCAACATGAAATGAAATAAATAAAAAAATAAAAGGAAGGATCTTTGCTCTGCTAGGGTTCGTCTATTATGCAGCCATTAGACCACCATCAGTTTGGTGGCTAGTGACGCGAATGACGATTAACTTTCTCCGGCGGGAGCCTCGACCACGAAGATCCGGTAACCTCGCTCTCTCTTTTCCTTTTTTCCCCTTTTTTGAAAAAAACTTAGATCTTATATTGTTCTTAAAAAACGAAACAAACTTAAAAGATTTGATTAAAATTTTAACACCATTCGACCCTTACCCACATCCATGCGTTTTTAGATGCTTGGATTTTCATCGGCGTCGATTCAAGTTCCCCTTACGTGTTCACGCTAAGTTTGCGAACCCCCTCAAGAGAAACGAAAAGAAAACAGATCTGGAAAATCACCTTTTTTGCTTTGTATTGCTTGTATATCTTGCGTAAAATGTGTAGGCATTCGTAACCTTTACATAGACTAAGAACTATGGCTTTATAGCCGAAGGAAAAAAGAAAAAGAAAAATAAATAAAAAATGCCATTTTTTCATTTGCTGTTCTGCTATTTTTGTTTGTGTTTGTTACCGTGTTCGTCCTTTCTTTTGCAGGTACGGGATGCGCTGGTGCTTGGCGTGAGACTGTGCTGGCGCGGGTGTGGTTGCTAGAGGGTACGGAGGCCGTACATGGGGCTTGGCTGGTTGCAGCGCATGGGAAAGAACCCTAGGGTCCTAAAATTTATGGGCCATTCGGGGTATTAGGCTGAGACATTTCGTAAGTGGGCTTGTGACTTGGGTCTTGGGTCATGTAATCTGAACTTTGGACATTTATTGGACTGTTATAAATTTATTTTATGTTTTATGGTTTGTTTGTAACGGGCCCGGGCATATTTGGCCGACTACAAAATTTATTTAAGATTTTTTTCATATAAGTTGACTGATGGACATGAATTCCATCTTTTAAATACTTGATCTGCAGGCCAAGACAAAATTTTGTTTTTCCTAAATCTTTTATCTCAAATTCTTTCTTTAAATAATTTACTGCGTTTTGAAACTCTTCAGGAGTTTCAATAATATTTAGATCATCAACATAAATAACAATTATTACAAAGTTTGATTCAAACCTTTTTATAAAAACACATGGGCAGATTGGATCGTTTTTATAACCTTCTTTTAACAAATATTCACTAAGACGATTGTACCATATACGTCCAAATTGTTTTAATCCATGTAGAATTTTCTTTAATCTGATTGAGCAATTTTCCCGGGAAACTCTATATCCTTCAGGGATTTTAAATCATTTTGGGAGTTATATATAAATTTCACTATCAAGTGTACCATACAAATAGGCTGTAACAACATCCATTAGACGCATGTCAAGTTTTTCACGTACTGCTAGACTAATAAGGTATCTAAACGTGATTGCATCCACCACAGGAGAATATGTCTCTTCATAATCAATGTCGGGCCTTTGCGAAATTCTTTGTGCTACAAGTCGTGATTTATATGTTACAACTTCATTTTTCTTATTTCGTTTTCTCACAAATATCCATTTATATCCTACCGGCTTTACATATTTAGGTGTTTGGACTATAGATCCAAAAACCTCACGTTTAAAAAGTGAATTTAATTCTGCTTGAATTGCTTCTTTCCATTTTGGCTAATTTTTTCTATTTCTACATTCTTCAATAGATTTAGGCTCATGATCATTATTTTCTTTTGCTATTTCAATAGCAACATTATAAGCAAAATTGTTTTCGGCAACTATATTTTTTCGGTTCCATTTTTTTCCTGAAGTGACATAACTTATTGAGATTTCTTCGTTATCACAATTTTCAGGTACCTGAACCTCTTCTGGGGTTTTTTGATTAGTTATATCTTTGGTCTCTTCTGGGGCACTTGCCTCCACAATATTACCATCTTGAATAATTGCTCTTTTCCTTTTACGAGGATTTTTATCTTTAGAGCCGATTGGCCTTCCACGCTTCAGGCGTGGATTACTTTCTTTTGCACTAACAATTTGCCTTCTTGGGATATCAATTCGTATTGGAGCATTTTCAGCTGGTATGTGAGATTTTGTAATTCTGTTTAGGTTAGTAAATGAATATGGCAGTTGATTGGCAATGTTTTGCAAATGTATAATCCTTTGAAATTCTTGTTCACATTGACTTGTACGAGGATCTAATTGAGATAATGATGATCCGTTCCATGTAATTTCTTTCACCAGTTGTATTTTCTCTCCTCCTAATGTTGGGAATGTTGTTTCATCAAAATGACAATCAATAAATCGTGCAGTTAATAAATCTCCAGTTAATGGTTCAACATATTTAATTATAGAAAGAGATTCATAACCAACATATATTCCCAACCTCCTTTGAAGACCCATCTTTGTGCGTCGTGGTGGAGTAATTGGAACATATACTGCACATCCAAAAATTCTAAGATGGGAAATATTTGGCTCCTGACTAAAAGCCAATTGTAATGGGAAGTACTTATTATAACTTGTTGGCCTTAAGCGCACAAGTGCTGCTGCATGCAAAATAGCATATCCCCAAGCTGTAACAGGGAGTTTTGTTCTCATGAATAATGGCCGAGCTATTAGTTGGAGGCATTTGATAAACAATTCAACTAAACTGTTTTGTGTATGAAAATGAGCTACAGGATGTTCAACTTTTATCCCAATTGACATACAATAATCATTAAAAGCTTAGGATGTAAACTCACCAGCATTATCAAAACGAATAGTTTTGATTGCATAATCTGGAAATTGTGCTCTTAATCGAATTATTTGAGCAAGTAGTCTTGCAAATGTCAGGTTGCGAGTCGATAATAAGCACACATGTGACCACACCTACTAGATGCATCTATTAATATCATAAAATATCTGAATGGTCCACATGGTGAATGAATGGGCCCACATATATCACCTTGTCAGAAATGCTGGAGATTCAATCCCAACTTTAGCTGGTGATGGTCTAATAATCAATTTTCCTTGAGAACAAGCGACACAAGATGAATCCTTGAATTCAAGAATCTTTTGGTTCTTTAATGGGTGTCCAATTGAATTCTCGATGATTCTTCTCATCATAATAGATCCAAGATGGCCTAATCGGTCATGCCAAATAGTAAAAGTATATGGTTCTACAAACTTCTGGTTTGTAGTAACATGTGACTCAATTGCACTAATATGTGTATATTATAAACCTGATGAAAAAGCAGGTAGCCTTTCCAAAACATATTTCTTTCCATATTCAACATTTGTAATATATAGATATTCAACATTTTTCTCATTCATAGTCTCAATATGATATCCATTAAGACGAATATCTTTAAAACTCAATAAATTTCTTTGAGACTTAGTGGAATATAAAGCATCATCAATGATAAATTTTGTACCTTTAGGTAATAATATAATAGCTCTTCTAGAGCCTTCAATAAGTTTTGAACTACCCAATATTATATTAACATGGGCATTACTCATTGTCAAATGAGAAAAATATTTTTTATCTTTGAGTATCGTATGTGTTGTAGCACTATCTGCAAGACACATGTCTTCATTGATTTTGGGTTCATCGAAATTTTGTTGAACATTCATATTCTTTATAAAAACAAACAAAATATAATATGAGAAACATTGTAAATATTTATTAAATATATAAATTATTCTTTATGCAAGAAAATAAAATATATTTAAAACAACATAAAAATGTCAAAATAACATCAATTTTTCTAATGATTCTCAAAGAAATCTGCCACATCTAGGTGAGTTATATTATTAAGGTCATTAAATTTATCACCCTCGTAGGCATGGTCAGTTTTAGTATTATAGTAAATATCTTCATCTTTTGCCTCCATTTCATCATTTTGGGATATAAAATTTGTCTCCATATGCTTTCCCTTCCTTTTAATAGATGCTTGATAAAGTTTCACTAAATGCTCAGACGTACGACAGGTACGTGACCAATGCCCCTTCATACCACATCGGTAGCATATATTCTCAACAATCTTTAAAGGATTATTTTGACCATTTCTTTCTTGACTTTCATTGTTATTCTTTTTCTAGTGGTTAGAAGTATCATTGTTATGACCACCATGATAACGATTACTAATACGTCCTCGACCACGTCCCCCACTACGTCCACGACTACGGCCGCTACTTTTATATTTTCTATTTTCATAATGATTGTGTACTGCTACATTCACTTCAGGGAATGGTGCATAACCAGTGGGACGAATTCCATGATTTTTCATCAATAGCTCATTATTTTGTTCAGCCACCAAAAGACATGAAATCAATTCAGAATACATTTTAAAACCTTTTTCACGGTATTGCTGTTGCAGGAGCACATTAATATCGTGAAAGGTTGAAAATGTTTTCTCTAACAAGTCCTCATCAATTATGTTTTCTCCATATAATTTTAGTTGAGAACTAATTTTGAAAAGTTTTGAATTGCATTCACTTACAGTCTTAAAATCTTGCAACCGTAAGTGCATCCAATCATAACGAGCTTTAGGGAGTATCACAGTTTTCTGATGGTCAAATCGTTCTTTCAATTTTGTCCACAACTCAAGAGGGTCTTTCACAGTGAGATATTCCACTTTTAATCCTTCATGTAGATGATGACGGATGAAAATCATTACTTTTTCCTTGTCTTGATTAGATGCTTCTTTATCTGCTAATATAGTATTTCCTAGACCTTTAGCATCTAGGTGAATTTCAGCATCTAACACCCATAACAAATAATTCTTACCTGAGATGTCTAAGGCCGCAAATCCAAGTTTGGCAAGATTTGATATTATAATCACTTGAATCAAAATAAAAAATATTAGTAAAATAATAAGTATTCTCAATTGTAAAATAATTCAATTATATATACCAAATTTGCTAAATAATAATATGTATGTCAAATATTGGCATAAGGAGGAATAATCATAATAATAACTTAACACAAATTAAATTAATTGAAATTTCTTTTAATAAAAAACATGTATATATAATTATCATTATTAGATTTTAGTTGTAAAAATAAATGTGCAAATGTTAGACAAAGCAAATATTTCATCTAGAAAATAAAATAAAAGAATTATGAAAATACGATACCGTATATAGTTTAACGAGAGTTATACGGGCAATTTATATAAAGCGAAATGACATGAACTTCACTATGAACTCGTAAAAATTCTTGCTGATAATGTGTTATAGAAAAATTAATAAAACAATAAATAAAAGTGGATGAAAATACAAGAGAATTTTTCTCGTTTTCTTTTTATTTCATTCAGGTAAGGATTCTATTTATAATTTATAATTAGTATTCAATGCAATAAATGAAGCTTACTTAAGTGCTTTATTAACTCATATTAAATTTTGTATAATAAATGAGAGATTTTACCTCATAAATGGGGTTAGAAAATGAACTTTCACATTTATTTTTAACATTTTTAAAGTTATTTTTGGTTTCTATCATTAACTATGTTGGTAGTGGCAGGAAGTAGTTAACTATAAACTTCCACGTGTCAGACTTTCTTCTTTCTTAAAAATTTGTTCTCTTAAAAATAGATGACAGTTAAAATGCATTAAAAATTATTAGTGTCACAGCACATGCTTTTTTGCTATAATTCAAACTTTGTAGGACCTTATATTTTCTTCTTATAATTTATGTTTTTATGGCCGCAAAGTTCGCAGAAATGATAATAACATAATGAAAAAGGAGAAAATATAAGCTACTGTGAATCACACAGTCTGCCACTTGTTTGAACAATTAGCCGACACATCTCCATTGAAAGCTACGTCGACTCTTAACTTTTCTCCTTCATCGGAGATTCATGCCCGTTGATTTCGGATTCTAAGGACGATCGCCGCCGTTGGTAGGGGGCATGATCCACTTTTACAAAACAGCTGGAAACTGGACACCATATCTACCAAACGTGAAACCCTTTTTCTTTTCAATAGTGAATGTCTTTTTCTTTTTTATAAAGAAAAATTTAGATGCATGATAAAAATGTTAAATCGTGGTGCGTTTCCAAAACTAATATCAAATAAGTCAATAAATTTTTATGTAAAAATATATTATTTAATAAATAATAATATAAAATATATAAATATTTCATTGTAATGCACAAATTATGAGCAAAATCAAATTTTTTAAGGACAAAATTGAACTATAAATTTATCTCTTGTAATTTAAATTTGTATTGATTTGTAATTTTATATTTTTAAAGGAATTAAATAAATTTTTTATACTTAAAAGATAAAGTATAATTTTATCATATATTAACTTTTAATTTTATGGAAATTTGAATAAAAATATGGGTGTTATCATCAAAAGGTTAAAAATTTAAATGAAATACAATATTAGAAAGGCACAGCCATGTTATTAGTTGGGCATTTTTAGAGATGATTGGTCCGTGCATGCTTTTTTCATTTCGTTTTCCTCTCTTTGATGGGAGGCTAGGGATAGTGAGTGAAAACAATGGGGCAACTCCCTCATCCACTTAACACGTGGTCTGCGCTTTTCATGCCACGTGTCACGCCATACCTTTTTGTTCATTACGTGTCATGCTATGTTAGCCAATAGTTTTCCTCCTATGCACATGTATGGTATCATGTTATTTCACACTCAGTTTTCTTTTCCTTCAATTTTATTCCTTTTTTTTCCATGTCTTTATTTCATATTTTGCTGCTTAATTCATGGGATTAGGATTTGAAAATCATTCGTAATAGATTTTGAACGTCAATTTTTGAACCGATAGCTCAATATAATTTTGGGTAGTAAGAATTAAGGATTAAATTGAATGATATTCATATTAGACTTGATTTTACGACTATTTATATTGCCCAAATTCTTAATTTATCCTATTTATGTTTTTAATGATTAATTGGGATATAATATTTTGTTATTTATCATTCCATATAGTTATAATTATATTCAAACAAAAATTTGGATTCATACCAGTTTAAATATAAGTCTAAATAGAGTATTAATAGTTTTTATGATTAAACATAATTAATATTTTAGGTATTGAAAATTAATAGTCAAGTTTTTAGGTGATAGTCTATAATTAATTAACTTTGGTCAAAATTTGTATACATTTTTTTGGGAATTTTGAAAGCAACATTTTAATCTTCAAAAACTATTTAATATTTTCTCTAATGGTTGGATTTTTTTAAAAAAATAACCCTATCAATACAACTAAAATGTGCAACAAACAAGGAATTCCTAATAAATAAAAAATTGATAGTATTACTATTAAAATAATGCTTTGGTCAGAAAGTTTCATATGATTACGTAAGATTTGTTATTTTCATGCCACGTGTTATGTTATTTATAAATTCATAATAAAATAAAATTACAGACATATAATCAATAATTTTAATTTTGAAAAAAATTAATATTGAATGTAGTTATAAAAGTAGCCATTTCCGCAATTAAGAGTTAAAAGATGTGAAGAAGCATAATTAATGATATGGTCGCAGCCCGTCCATTATATTGCAATAGAAAGGTGTAACGTATTTATCAATGTTTTGTATCATTGTATGTTTGGGTTTCTTTAAGTCTCAATTTGTCACTTCTTATCGCGAACCTCAAACATGCATGTTAATGCATGTTGGATAATGATATTCATCCAACAAGTTGAGGGAGATAAGGGCGTCATTAAATTAAGCTTTGAATCCTATATCTTTTTCAACTCTACTTAAAATTTTCGAATATAATTTAAATTTGATTTGAGATGAATTTTTTTTTAAAGTAACATAATTTTATTGATTAAATTTGTTTATTTAGTAGAACTATAAACTTAAAAATAATATTAGACAGAGGCGATTCTAGGGGGCTGGCATGGGCCTTGGCTCCCCTTAAAATGAAAAATTGTCATTTAGACACTCTAATTTTTTTTAAAAAAAATTTAAATTAGTAAAGATAAAATTACACTTTGGCCCCCTTAAAATTATAAAATTGATTTAATCCTTTAAAATTATAAAGATATAGATATAAAAAATTAAGATTTCATTCGACTCTGAAAAATTGTTCTGGCTTCTCCCCTGATATTAGACTTCAAACTCTATTATTGATCATAAAATTTGGAATATAATTAAGATTTTTTACATAATTAAAAATATATTAAAATAAAAAAAGTTCAATCACACTGTTTTAGCCTCGTCATAATGTAACTATGATTGAATCGAGTTTATTTATTATTGAACTTACAAGCCTATGTATCTCTTTCATGAGAAATTATTATATGGATCTTTCTCACCACATCATTTATGGTCTCTTTCCAATTATTTAATGTTATTTCAGTAATTTTTTCTATGTCAATAACACATAATTTTGATAAAAAAAAATTTACCCTAAACCTAGAACCTCAAACATTAAGCCTAGAACCTTGTGCCTTAAACCCCGAACCTTAAACCTCGAATCTTAAACATCAAGTCTTAAACCCTAAACCCAAACCATAAACAATAAACTTTGAATCTTGAATCCTAAACCACAAGTTTAGGGTTTAAAGTTTATGATTTGAGTTCATCGCTCAAGGTTTAGGATTTAAAATTCATGATTTTGAGTCTAATTTTCGAGATTCATAGTTCAGAATAAAATAAAAAATTACCAAAATTATGTATAACATACAAAAATTTACTGAAATAATTGGAAAAGAATCATAAATGATATGGTGAAAATGATTCATAAAATAAATTCTTCTCTTTCACACACTATTTTCACATTTTTCATTGGTGCATTCATATTTTTCTAAATTTTGTTTCATATTTTTAAAAGATGTTAATATGTATTATTCATTTGTGTCAAAGGCGGATACTTGAGGAAAAAGGAATAACGTCGAAAAGAATTAAGAGAGAAAGCAAGAATGGCAGTGAGAGGGGTGGAAGGATGGGCCTACACATCAACCGCTCATCAAAGCAAATGGTCTAACAAACTATGATTTAATAGGTTGAAGGGCAGGGAAGGGCCTTTCTTTCATTTCTTAACCGCAACAAGAAGACCCACGCCTATACTCCGCTCCAACTCAATTCTTCCCCACGTACCACTTCTTTTCTTAATTTCCTTTATTTTATTTTATTTTATTTCAATAATAATAAAGAGTTTGCATTGTTAAATCACTTTCATCGTATTTTGATATATAATTTTAATTTGAACAACTTGGATTATAATTTTTAGTTTGGTACAGTTATTTACATGAAACTTGAATTGTAATTCATATATATATATGAAACTTTGATTTTGTTCAATTGCATACATTTAAAGAAATTAATACATACATTTATTTTATATTGGGTTAATATAATTGTTTGTGCATGGAATATGTCAACATAAAATTGTGTTAATTCGATAATTTTGTTAGTGATTTGTAAAATTGAATCAAATTAAAATTTCATGTATAAAATCGTATAAAATCGAAATTCATGTTGACAATGCACATTAGATTAAAGTTCATGTGTACAGTTTTTATATTTATCCTTTTAAATTACTATAATTTTGAATTGAATTAATAAAGTATTATTATTTGATACATAAACTATAGAGTTTTTAACTTGATAAACAAAGATAAGGGATCACCCTCTTAACTCTTTTTGTAGGGTTAAAAAAACTCCACCGCTTGTGTATCAAATGATTGAAATAATTTTATCATTTTTAAGCAAGTTTTACTATATAGTTTAGATTTTTCGATACAATATTAAAGATGAGAGTAACATAGTTCGAACCTATACCAAACAGATGTCTAACAAAAGTTTTAATCACCATTCCATTCAAACCAAGATCCATATAATTTAGTTTTAGATCATAATTATTTTAGAAAAAAAAACTTAGCATAATATTTATGGTATAAATTTATGAAAGCGGTCAACTTAAGTGGTATTTTTTTTAACTATTGTTTTTGGATTGTAGAATGACCCTTTACTTTTTTGGGCGTTCAAAAATTGGGAAGCCCCTTAACAAGTTTGTTATTGTTCTTAGTGGAGGTTTTATCTCCCAATTTTACTAACAACCTAAAGAGTCTTATCTGAGGAGATAATAAGTTCACAGAGAAGTGGTACGATGGATGCTTGAGAGGCAAGCCATGCATGTTGGGTATGCCCATCTACTAACATTCTCACCCATAAGTGTCATAATTGTTATAGGGTACAAGTTCGAGTCTAATAATAACAGCATGAATGGTTTGCCTTTTCAAAAACTCAATATGACATCTTATTTGTGAACTTATCACCTCTTCAAACAATTTTGAGCAAATATAGTTGTCTTACTTAATAAACATGTAAAATATTATTATATTATAATCTAGAGAAATGATTGTATGAAACTGTGATTCCACGTCATCCCTATCCCTTTCCAATAAGAGAATGACAAATCAGATTTTTCGTCATGTTTTTTACCATTTTTAGTTGAATTTAAATTTTGTCAGGAGAAAAAAGCTGAAAATGAGGAGGAAAAATCTGATTTGTTATTCTCTTATTGGAAAGGGATAGGGATGATATGAAATTATAGTTTCATACAATCTCTTCCCCTATAATCCAATCATAATAATTATTTAATAGATAAATAGTTTCTTTTTCTCTCTTTTAAAGCCTACAACTTTTTGGACAGTAAGAGTATTGAATTAGGGTCCCTAAGCATCTCTTCCATCAGCTTTCAATTATTGAATGAAAGAAAAAGAATAAATTAATTTGTAATAATTAATATGACAGATCAAACCATGCTTTTAACCAACAAAAGTTTTACAATCCAAATCTAATAACTGGAAGCATGAGAGCTCTACTCATAGTTCATGATGGGTTGAAAGGCTTCATATATAAATATTTATTTACATTAATTATCAACTTGTTTGCGTAGATGGAAAGCATAAATCTCATGCGAATATTTATACATTAATTACATTCACTTCTTTGGTAAATATATATATCTATACATTTTTGAATGGAGTAGATTATGTTTGAATAATTTAAAAATATTGGTTATATAAAATCTAATTTGATATAAAGGTTATTTTTGATAAAACTACTATAAAATATTTTTCTACTATATTTTAGACTGCATTTTAATTTTTCTACTAAAAAATAAGTAAATTAACCCATGTACATTAAATGAGTGAGCAAAACAATCCCTTCGTTAAAATTTGGTGTTTATATTTTATTGAGTAGTAATGTGATTCAATTAGAAAAACAAATAAATTTTAATAATTTTAAAATTTTGGTATATTAAATTTTTATTTAAGACTCATAAATTTTATATTTGTTAACAACTTAATCAAGCAAGTTGTAAGAGGTTTTATGTAAAAACATATTTATGGGTGGATCGAGTTTAAATATGATGTTAATATATTTATGCCTATTTAAGTTCAACTTGATTTAAAATATAAACTTAAATAAAGATGTTCATATATTGGTTAAATTTAAGCATGATATTAACATATTTTAAGTTTATCTAAACCCGATCGACTTAACTCAAAATATATACTTGAAGTTTTGCCCAAGTCTATCCATATTTATAAATATATAGGTCTAAAATTTTACTAAATCGGTCCAACTTAAATGTTTGAACCCAAACTTAACCCATATTTTAAACATGCTTGTTTTTTCTTCGAATCCATGTTTTGAGTGTGACTATAAATGAACCGAGCTTGAACGAACAAATCTCTGTTCATATTCATTTGTTAATTTTTAAGCTTGTCCGTGTTCAGTTTGTGTTAGTTAAGAATTTTAAATTTTTGTCCATGTTCATTTATTTAAAATTATGTGTGTCCATATTCGTTTGTTTAATGTTTCACGAAGATGTTCATTTAACTTAATCGAACAAGTTCATGAACATATAATTGAATATGTTCACGAATAATGTTAATAAATAATAAACAAACATACACACATATATTGTTTAGATATAAAATAGTCAAATATAAATATTAATAATTACATTATAAATGAAAAATACAAACCAAAATAAAATTTTTAATATATACTAATGCAACAATAAACGACTTCTAAGATCATTTTATTAATATATACCAATAGAATTTTTATAAGAAAATATCAATTAATGAATAAATGAGTCATAAATGAATCAATAAACGAGCTTTTAAACAAGCTTGGTCATGACTATAAATGAACTGAACACACCTTTGTTTGTGTCCGTTTATTTATTAAACGAATAAAAAAAACTTGTTTATTCTCGTTTCTTTAATTTTATAAACAAACATTGTACGAATAATTCATCGAACGTTTTATTTATTTACACCCTAGTTTTGGACTTATATATTAAAAAAAATAAGGAGATAGAGTAAAAAGGGAGATGAATAATAAAATTGGTAGGCATGTGCAATGGGTGTTGTATAAATCACGTTACCCCTTTTTGGCTTTGGTAGCTAGCTGTCATTATACAAGTTTTAACCCAAAGCTTCTTGCCCCCTTACTATAAGAAAAGAAGATGATATAATAAAATTTTATTAACTTTAATCAATGATTATGTCTGTTTATAGGTAAAAAAGTCATAGCTTTACCATTTAATTGCATTATATCTTTCTCCATGTTTCGTTTCAAGTACTCTTCACATAATTAAAGCTATGATCCATTTGAGAGTCGGTTTGTGATCTTAAAATTTTCTAAATAAAAAATAAAAAATAGAATTGACACATTAACAGAACTATATTATGGGGTTTATCCAATTTTAGAATAAAGCAAGGGCCGGAGATTTCTTTTCAATGGGCTTCCCTTCGCAACACCCTGCAAATCATAAACCATAAACTACAGCAAGATAGTTGCTCAATATTGATTGGCTAATCATCAAGAAACTTATGGCTTAGAAGGCTGATTCTAGCTGACCTCTCGTTTTATCTGAAAGGGTTTAGTTCATCATCCGTTTTCTACGGAAGGTCTTCATTCGACACCCTTTCTTTTATTTGGAATGTGACTCTTTAGGCCACTAAATCTTATTGTGCCTAACCACTCTGCACCATGGTTCAGAAGGAATGATAGAATGTGTCCCATCACAAATATCCTTCCCATACATCTTACAATGAAGGGATGATAGCAAGTTCACCACATTAGCATTACCAAACATGGAACCTCCTCTATAAATACCCCTCCTTGTGATGAAGATAGGATCAACCCTCAAGCATTCAAGCCTCCTTGTTGTCCTCGGCATACTCCTTTGCAATCTCAACCTCCTGGCTATTTTACCTCCTTTGGCTCTCCACCTAGACAAACAAACCGGCCTCCATTAGCACCACCACTTTCTCCTCCGTGTCTCCTTCCTTGTTGATACCTAATATCAACAATCATTAATCATTCACCACCTTTAAATTAAAGGAAAAGACATTTATAGTTGAACTTATGTCCTCTTAGTTGTTATAATAACGGTGTCGACTGAGTGTATATTGAAATTTAAATATCAAATTAGTTAAATTATACATTTTAAAAGAAGAGGATTCACTACACATTTTATATATTTTTGTATGATTAATATTTTAATGATTCAACCGTTGAATTTATCTATATAAGTACTTGTTATGCATATAAATTTTCAAACCAATCCAATATTTCTATCATATCAACCTAAAATATTATATATATATATATATATATTTAATGAAACAAAGTTTGTTTACATAAAAAATTGCTAGAAAATTTTAATTTATGTCAAATTTAAGATACATAATTTATATAAATAAAATATGAGATATGACTATTATATTGTTAAAATATTAATCGACCAAAAATATTTAAAAATTAACATTTTAATTTTATACAAATATAAAGGGTAAACTATTAAAATAGTCACTTTTATTTGTCTCAGATTACATTTTAGTCACTTATGTTTGAAATGTTACGTTTTAGTTACTTATATTATTGTGTTGTAACATTTTAGTTACTGAGCTATTTATTGTCGTTAATAGTGTAATGATAAACTGACGTGGCATGCTAACTCATCATTCCAAACAAAAATTTTAGGTTAAATTATACAATTGATCCCTATATTTTTTTTTTTATTTTGAGCAATTTATTTATTTTTTCTTTTACGTTCTTTTAACTTTTTTTTTCTTTATTTTCCATTCTTTTTTGCTTCTCCCTCTGTTTTTCCCCATTCTCCATTTCTTTTAACATAGTTTTTCTATGTTTTTCATTTGTTAAAACTAGTCCCTATCCTTTTATTTTTTAAACAATTTAATTTTTTCTTTTTATTTCTTTATTTTCCTTTTCTTCTTCCCCTTTATTTTTCTCTCTTCTAATATTCTTCACCGCAGAAATATAATGCCCACCAAATAAACTAAGTCCTTGTTTCTTTCACATTATTCCTGAATTGAATTTAACTCAAAATCGAATATCAATCATTCTTAATCAAATTTCGATTTGAAACTAAAATTGGATCTAACTAATCAATATAAAAAATCATAACATTAATCAAGTATTCTTTATATTCAAAACAATTTTTTCCATTTCCAAATTTTTACAGAATTATGTAGATTATTCATTTCCTTTTCTTTTATTTTCTGACAAATAAAATTAAGCAAACGATAAAATTGATTTAAACCTTCTTGGATATTCCCAAGCAAGCTTGATTGGAAGCTGAGCATGGATGAACCGAAGAGAGAAATGGAGCATGGAACCAAATTGGTTTGGGTAAAGTTGATGATAAGTTTCGTATAGTGGACGTTTTAGTCATTAAAGTGTAGAGTTTGTTTGAAGAATCCGTGTAACAACGTAATTTCGAGAGGGTGAGAATGTTGTAGGTAAGATAGATAAGGTGGTCGTGAGAATTGGTTAGGAGATTGAGGGAACGGGCTTGGGAAACTTTGTTGAGGGTGGACTGCCATAAGTCACGACTGGGAAGGTCTTTGAGTGAGGCGAGCTTGTCGACTAGGTCATTGAGAGATCCAAATTGGTTCAATAAAGTGGTGATGGATGATGAGAGTTTGTAATTGTAGGGTGAGAATATGTGAAACAAGTTTTATTTTGGTTTAAGCTTTTGCCTTTTCTTTTTTCATAAACATAAAAAAGTTTTAACAAATGGAAAACATAGAAAAACTATATTAAAAGAAATGGAGAATGGAGGAAACAAAGGTAGAAGCAAAAGAGAATGGAAAAAAAAAAAGGAAAGTTAAAAAACATAAAAGAAAAAAACTTAAATTACTCAAAACGAAAAAAATAAGAGGATCAATTGTATAATTTAATCTAATTTTTTTGTTTGAAATGATGGTTAAATGTGGCATGTCATCTTATCGTTATCCCGTTAACGATAATTAATGGCTCAGTGACTAAAATATTACAACATGATAACGTAAGTAATGAAAATATAATATTTCAAACATAAATGATTAAAATGTAACTTGAAGTAAACAAAATAACTATTTTAATAGTTTATCTAAATATAAATGGGTTGCTCTCCTTTTAAAAGTAAATTAGTGGATGAATTCATTAAGTTTTGGGTTTCCATGCCTTACTAAAGTAAGGATGCAAACGTTTTTAGTTTTTTCTTTTTGGAACTAAATATGCTTAAGAGTCAAATGGATAAAAAATTATATATTAAAAAATAATTTGACCCTTTTGGCTCTAATTAGGAGGATTATTTAGTTATTATCTCTGATTTCACATTAAATATTTATCACATTTTTAAGAAGTTAGATAGTCACTCAGGGAATTAAGGATTGCGAATGTTTGTAAGATTTCCGTTGAGGGAGTTAGACGATTTTATGCAGTTTTTTTTTTTCTTGTAATCCTTTCTTTATCAAAAAAAAATAAAATAATTTGAACTAAATTTTAAAATGAATTTCTTTATTAAATAGAAGTAGACTGATGAATACCATAGTAAATGGGCAATCCACTAAAGGAAACAGTTACTTTCAAGCAACTGTTACGTAAATATAAACATGTAAATTGGTAATTATCTTTTTGAAAATGAGACTAACGTTGCATCTAATATTTGTTGTAAAAATACCAATAAATGATCAGATTTAAATTAGGACAAGTACATAATACTAATATATTTAAAGGGTTATATTTGTCCACAATATAAGAGAGGAGTAATTAAGTGTTTCATTGAAACTTCAAGTAATTTTCTAAATTGGACCGATGTTGAAATCAATTAGGTTACTGATTTAATTGATTTGATTAAAAAATTATTAATAATTTTAAAGAAAATCTTGGTTCAATCGGTTCGACCATCGATTTAATCGATTTTTTAGTTAGTTCAACCGATTTGTACCAGTTTTCAATCTAACCAGTTCAAAAGCACCTTTTGGACCAATATACCAATTAGTTCCCAATCTGGTTCAAATAATATTGATAATTAGGGTTCAAGTCTGGTTGATGTAATCTCATTTTTTCAATTTGTAATTTAACTTCAAAAAATAAAAAATTCCCAAATATTTTAAAAAATCATATTTATAAACACTTTCATACAAATACAATCCTTTTTCAATGTTATTTGAACCAAATCGAACCAGTTGGATTGACAACTGATTGGAAAATCAGTTAGAAAAAAAACTTTGAATCGACCAAACCACCGATATGATTTGAAAAACAATTGAGATTGTCGTTTTTCAAATTTTATATTTCAAAGTCAGTTTGGATTTGAGGTAAGAGGGATTCCAACTCCAATTCTTTCAAGAAAGGAGATACCATTAATGTGTTGTTTTTTTCTTTGAAATTTCTATAATTGAAGGATTATATTCCAAGTAGTGAAGATATGAGAGAGAAATACTTTGAACAAAAACTGAAAAGATGGAGCAATATGGTTTATGTTTAAAAGAAAAAAGAAAACAATAAAGCATCTTAAAATCTAATTTGAGTTTAGCCTTTCACAGAGAAAGACGATTGATGAGGTCTGGTTGCAAAGGTTCAACTCAAACTGCATTTAGGTTTAGTTTCTGAGCTAATGTCAAAGCAGTTGCAACGAAAGTTTTTTAGCATGTTGATTAATAAGACGCATCTTTTTCCCTTCCTTTTCACTCTTTTTTAATCACTTCCTTTTGCTTGTCTACCTCAAATTTGTTCATGAAACTTACTTCTTTTCCTCCATTAATCTCAAAACCTCATCTCTAATATCTTCCCCCACCCCTCCATTGTCTGTTTGATTGCCATAAGAAACCTGTAACTCGTTCATTTTTTTATTTTCTTCCTACTTTTCAATCTCTATCTTCTATTCAATCCTCTCCTTACATTCTTCTATATAAGCTTTATACTAAACATCTCCCAATTCCCATAATTTGTTTGTGTCGGAATTATGACGACGGTTAATGCCGTGTTATCAGTTGTGGTCGCGATGGCTCTGGTGCTCGGAATAGCCGAGAGTTTCGACTTCCATGAGAAGGATTTAGCATCGGAGGAGAGTCTGTGGGATTTGTACGAGAGGTGGAGAAGCCATCTCATGGTTTCTCGGAGTCTAGACGAGAAACACAAGCGTTTCAACGTGTTTAAACAAAATGTCAAACATGTGCTCCACACCAATAATGACAACAAGCCTTATAAGTTGATGCTGAACAAGTTTGCAGACATGACAAACCATGAATTTCGAAATGCTTATGCCAGTTCCAAGATCAGACATCATAGGATGTTCCAAGGGACACCCCGTGGAACAAGCAGTTTCACGTATGAAAACGTGAACAATGTCCCAACCTCCGTTGATTGGAGAAAGAAAGGTGCTGTCACCGCTGTTAAGGACCAAGGCCAATGTGGTACGCCATCACCATGCATTTCCTGTTTCATTCTGCATTTTTCTTTTAATCACCATCGCCATCTATTTTGATTGTGTACCCTGGTAATTTAGGTTGGCAAAATTATCAGAATCATCATGTTTTAACCCCATCTTTTACAGATTTTATTATTATTATTTTAAAAATGGCCTCAACTTTTGATTAAACGATGATTTTAGATACACTAACATGTCTCAAAATATTCACTAAAATAACTCTCTTTTAATTTTGTAACTATTTTTATATATTTTAATTAGCATGCCTTAACTTTTACAAGATTTATCACATGAATTTCATTTAATTTTGTAAAATTAATATAATATAAAGCATCAAGTAAAATTTTGCATCTTGGAACAAGATTGAATATATATAGTTTTAGAGTCAGAGATAAAATCTTAAATAAAATCGAATTTGAGTAAGATTTTGAGTATATAGATAGATAGAAGTTGAGCTAAAATGGGGATAAGCAGGAAAAAAAAAAAAAACCGCTTCTCTCCTACTGTTGCGATCCTAAAATTGTTAACCTCTCCTGTTGATGCTAGTCATATATATATGTTTACATGTGGAGTAAGTGTTAACAGGTAGCTGTTGGGCGTTTTCAAGTGTTGTAGCAGTTGAAGGAATTAATCAAATAAAGACGAATAAATTAGTGTCTTTATCAGAGCAAGAGTTGATAGACTGTGACACTGAAAAAAATCAAGGGTGCAATGGAGGTTAATGGACATTGCATTTGATTTCATCAACAAGAAAGGTGGGATCACTTCAGAGATTCATTATCCTTGCGCCGCTAAACAAGGCACTTGCGACGTTTCCAAGGTAAAATGAATATTATGATAAAAGGAACATACTTCATCTTAAGATTTGATTTAACTCGGTGAGAAGCTGTTGACCGTTTTGTGTAGGAGAATTCTCCGGTGGTGTCGATCAATGGGCACGAGAACGTGCCGGTTAATGATGAGGAGGCTCTGCGTAAAGCAGTTGCAAATCAGCCTGTATCAGTGGCCATAGATGCTGGTGGTACGGATTTCCAATTCTACTCGGAGGTAAATTTATCTGAATGTAGGGTTGACTAAATAATCCCAAGCCCTCAGATTCAGAACTGAATCTGAAGTCGTTTTATCTGAATGTGGTTTTAGATTAAATTCACCCTGTCCCTAGATATTTAGTTTTATAAAATTAATATAATATATGAAAAAATGTGGGGTGGGAAAGGTAGAGGTCAGAATGTCTTTATTTTTCGGGGTCAGTGACTAGAGTATTCAATGAAATTCCCAAGATTTGATATATTGAGGAACCAAAGCAAAGTATTAAAAGGCTAAAAGGTTAAACAGACTCTTGAACTATTTCACTTTTCTTAAATAAGTCATTAAACCATTCTCTTTTGATTTTTCACCAACACAAGCCCATATATGTAACCACAATGTTGATTTATATTAAGAGTTCATTTAGATATTGTTAAATGCTAACTACTTATTTTGGCACAGGTTAAAAGAGTAAAAGACTATTTGAGTGTAATATAAGTATACTATATCTACAATACTTTGTTGAATGGGAAGCTAAGGATTTAAAGATCTCGGACAAATTTTTTATCCCTCCGTACAGTTGCAGAAAAAATGAATGCTATCATTATAAATTTTAACCAAATTCGGTCTGCAGGGGGTATACACTGGACAATGTGGAATAGAGCTGAACCATGGGGTTGCAGCAGTGGGCTATGGAACAACCCTTGATGGAACTAAGTATTGGATAGTGAAGAACTCATGGGGACCTGATTGGGGTGAGAAAGGTTACATAAGAATGGAACGTGGCATCAAAGACAAACAAGGTCTCTGTGGTATAGCAAGGGAAGCTTCATATCCCATCAAGAACTCTTCCTCTAATCCTACAACACCTTCCTTTTATCCCAAAGATGAACTCTAAAATTCTACCCAACTGATTCCAACTTCGTTCTCATAATTACGATTGAATAATTTACACTTCAACTATGTTACGACGCTTATGTTTGATATATATATAGACATTTGTATGAGACTACAGATCTTCAAAATTTATGAAAAAGCTTTAAAAAGAATGAATGTACCTGCATCAAACATATACTTCAGCTTTCCAAGTTGTTCCATGCGCAACCCGTGCGGATCATGTCCAGGTACAGACAACCCCATTCTTATCAGCATAGGCTAATGGTTTTCCAATTGCACTCCATGTACAACACAGGATGGGAGCAGTATGTTCCTTCAGAGTGCTAACCATGTCAGCTTTGGAAATTGACCAAATGTAGATGGACCCATGCGCAGAGCCTGCAGCAATATTATTGTCACCCGGACTGATAAACGAGCGACTCCAGTTTGATGCCACTTTGTTTCCGGTTGCTCTGAATGTACCAAAAACTTACAAAGATCAGATATCAAATAAATTGTGTGAATTATCTCTGCCACTAGTCAATACTACATTTCCGTTTCGCGACAGAGAGAGAGAGATATGTGATAGCAAGTGAATGTGCAGAAACTTCACTAAGCAACTTTCCTGTCTGGATATCCCACAAACGAAGATTCCCGTCGACGTGACCTGAACATATAGTCAGTCCATCGGTGCTGAAGCAAAGCGCGTTGCAGTTGCTGTGAAATATTATTGTGTTAGTGCAGTAACCTTTCTGCAAATCCCATACTTTTATAGTGCGACCATAAGCTGAACTCACAACATGACGACTTGAAACTTTGCTCACATCTACGGCACACACTTTTTCTGTGTGACCGGTGAGAGTATGATGGACATGTCCCAAGTTGACATCCCATACAAACAAATTGTTTGAACTACTTCCTGCTATTATGGATCTATTGTCGTGTGTAATTGCAAGATCAAGGACAGAACCAAGGCAGCCAAAAAGACTATGACCTAATGATCCAGTGCTAGAATTCCAAATTTTGATAGATCGATCCTGCCCCCCCAACAACTGAATTGTACTCAAACATTATAGAAGCACAACCACCATCATGAGCATTGATCCTGTCTTTGCAAACAGAGGGAACAGTTGATTCAGCAAAGAACTCAGCACCTTCTTCACTTCTACGGACAATACCATCTACTTGCTCTTGAGCAAGTTTCTCTAAACCACTAGCCTTAAGCCGCTCAGTCATATCTTCATAGAGTGCGTTTGCCTAAATTAAATAAAGGAAAACTAGAGGTAACCACTAATATCAGTTATCTAAAGCAGGCAAATTGAAAAGCATTATACTCTGTCAAAATCAAGGGGCAGAAGCCAAACCTCATACCCCACATATATTTGGCCTTTTGATTTCAACTTTAGACTGTTGAGCTATACCATTCTGAGTGACAGTTTTTCTCATAATATCCTGTCAACTGTGATAGAGTTAAATGAATGCTAAAAAAATTGGACCTAGAAGAAGTTGTAAGAAATATAATCATCGAAACATTACTACTCAATTTTATATCTTATTGGCAATATTCACCAAAACCCTAAAGATTAAATACAATCCTTCAGGCCCTCTTTTCCATTTCGTTTTTGTTATTCCATTTTCTTAAGTGTTGTGCAATCCATTGGGAATGCAACTCTCAACTTATGTTTGTTCTAAGATCCTTTATTCCATCAAATTTTGAAAAGAAAAAGTCCCAAAGAATGCCAATGGTGAGACTTGTATAATGTTCTAACTTAACTACTGCATGAACTACCTCTTAATGAGTCACATGCTTGATACATTTTATTTGTTAAGCACATAACAATCCAGTTCTTCATCATTCTAAGACAACTAATCAATATATACATTATTCCGTGTTTTCATGTAGCTATGAAAACAATATACCATACGTCCATACCACATTAAGCAGTTCAGCATCCTGCATCTTCTGAAGCATTCAAAGATCGACTAACCTCTTATTTTCGGCCTCTGCATTCGTAGCTCTAATAGTCAGTTGTTCTAGTTGAGCTTTGAGTTCCTTGTACTCGCTCAACAATAATTCCAACGCTCTAACCTTTTCTTCAAAATCCGTTTTTAGTTGAGAGTATTCATCTCTGTCTTAATAAACAATGAATCAAGTATTCATTCAAATCAACTCCAAATCTAAAAAAAGAGCATCACCCTTGCAAGCCAAACCATAAGGATACATCAAGCCTCGTTTGGGTCAACTCCTTCTCCAATTCAGCCATTGCAGTTTCTTTCTCTTGAAGAAAAGCTTTTAATGTTCTGGATTCAGCTGCTTCCACCACAAGCTGCTCAGATAATCTTGATTGCGCTTTATAACATTGTTGAAGTTCTACTTCCAATTTTTCAGCTTTCCCTTTCCATTCCGAACCCTGTAACAAAATTCACCAATAACCTAACATTGCTATTTGCATAGCGGCTATCTTTTATAATGAAAACTCAAGAGATTCATCCAATTCCTAATTTCAGATAGATTTGTTTTTATAACTATCAACTAACACATCGTCAACGATCAAATAAGCCCCCCAAAAAGAAAGAAAACCTGGGAAATGATTGGCCGAGAAAGAGCAATATAAGCAGGAGCATGAGCTCCTTCTTCGACTAAATGTCGTTTCTTAAGCGCCTTCAATGCGTGCTTTATAGCTTGCTTGGCTACCTCCTCTTGCCACCTGAAAATAAGATTGAACATCAAATTTGTTTCGAACAATTAGTATGTCGAAGATTACTTTCAATAAACATTGAACGAAAGAAAAGATAATTCAACTGGATTGAATCGAATTCGCAACATTTTCATGTGCTCAAAGAACAGTATGTTCTAAAATTTCTTTAGTTCAATTGATTTGACTTACATCGGAAGCTAGCTGAGTTTATATGGTGGATGAATCGATTCATAAATCGGAATTGCTTTAGCAAGAGATTGAAATGAAGGCGATATGGAGAAAAGAGAGAATTGTTCGATGAGTTACTTTTCCAGGAAAATCGGATCCGATGGTATTTTCCAGGAAATGAAACTTTTCCCGGCACGCTTTCAATTTCCCACACACTTCAACCATCCATCCAATCCAAGATTTCCGAATCCGTCACCGTTTGGACAACAAAACGGGTTTGGTACAAAGAAAAAGGGTTCGGACCTCAACATTTCGCACTCGGCCCATTGTTAATTATATAATATTACATAATATTTTATAGATTATGTAATTTTGTTTATTAAAATGATAAAATTATTTGTTAAGTTTATCACATTTAATAACGTAAAAAATTAAAATTAAATAAAATATTTTTAATTTTTAATGATATGCTTCTATGTTGTATGAAACATGATTAAGCGAGTTGATATCTTAAACCAACTCGATCATGAAAATATCAATACAATAATAATTTTATCTTTTATTATTTTTATGTAAAATGTTTAAATTTAAAAATCAAATGTTGAATGATTGAATCCAAAATGACATGTTTAATCATAAGTACTTTACTATTCTATCTATAATTTAATTAAGAAATCATTATTATAAATATATTCTTATTTTTATTTTTTCTTTCATTTATAAAATCTCTTGTTGAATTTAGTTTCCTAAATCAATTCAACATTAATTTAAAGCTATTTTTAAATAAATTAATATTTTTACAATATTTTTATTCAGTATAAATTTATATAAAATGGTTAAATATAACAACTAAGAAATCAAACATTGGAATTAAACCCAATATCCATAAGGATTTTATATAAACATTTCACCGCTTTACAATTCATTTGTTAAATATTTTTTATAAATAAATTTTAATATACTTTTGATTCTCTATAATCTATTACTTTATTATTTTAAATTATTCATTTATAAATATAAAAATATTTAAAATATTTAAAGGTCCATTATTAAAGAAAGTGTTTGTATTGGTGTTTAACAAGGGAGGGAGGAAGCAAGAAGAGATGGTGGTAACAATAAGGAGGTCAATTCACCTAAATCATACGAGAGTCAATGTATGTGAGGGGAGTGAAGGAGATAAAGAGAGGAGAGGGAAACTTTATGCTAGGTAATATGCTTAAGGTTGCTAAAGGAAGGGAAAGGATCCTTTCATCCTCATGCCTAAGGCTTTTATAAGGGGAAGACCCCTATGCCTGGTGGTGCCATGTCATTGATAGTACGAGTGGTGGCCCAATCGTGTGGTTGACTAGGTGGCAAGGTTGTTACTTGTTGGTTGTCGTCAGGCAATGGTGGTCCCTTAATGGTGGGGACAAGTGCGTACCTGCTAATAGCTGGTAGCCTAATAGAGGACCTATTAATAGCGTGTGGCCCACAATGATTGGCTTTATGGTTTGAGGCATACAGGTAGTTGGTCACTGGATGACTAGTTAATAATGAAAGGTGAACGGTCATCCATGGTTACTTCTCAGATCACTTCTCACGTTGCCACGTATATAAGTCAAATAGGGATATAATAGAAAGAAAGAGAAAATAATGTAAATTTCTTATAAGTAAATTATCTAGTTGGTCACCCAGCTTTTAGGGTGCTTTCAATCACCTAAAATGAAATCCTTGCTATTTCATCACTCGATTTTTAAGACGCTTTTATTTTAGTCATGCAATCATTAGATCTCTAACAATAGTTAACTATACACGCCATATCATGTTCACATTTTCATTTTGGTCATCCAACTTTTAGGTTGCTTTCATTTTGGTCACTCAAAATATATTATTTTTGAAAGGATTAAACTAAACATATATTGCTTTAATAATTGTCAAATTGTACTTTTTATCACATTGCCAAAAATTCTAAATTTTTTTCAATATTAAAATTTAAATTTCAAGACATAAAATCAATTACATAAATTATTAGAAATTTTTCCTTTGATAATGTTAACCGATTTGTTATTGTAAAATTATTAATTAAACTAACCTCTTTCTAAATTTTAAAATTTTATTTTATGTTTTCATATTAAATAAATTT
The DNA here is from genome assembly GCF_025698485.1 of Gossypium arboreum. Classification (NCBI taxonomy): domain Eukaryota; kingdom Viridiplantae; phylum Streptophyta; class Magnoliopsida; order Malvales; family Malvaceae; genus Gossypium; species Gossypium arboreum. The sequence continues at coordinate 110,046,642 of NC_069081.1, read as the reverse complement.
TTAAATTTAAAAGAGACTAAATTAATTAATTTCAATATTATAGTAAAAATTGATCGACTCTATCAAGAGATAATTTTTTTAATAACTTATTTAATTAATTTTTGAAATTTAAAATTTCAATATTGAAAAAATAAAACTTTCGACAAGGAGATAAACAAGTACAATTTGACAATTATTATAGCAATATATTTTGGGGGACTAATATAAATGTGTGAATATGACTTAGTGTGTATAAGTTAATTGTCGTTAAAAATTTAACGGTTAAATGACTAAAATAAAAATATCTTAAAAATTTAGCGACAAAATTACAAACACCCCTAAAAATTGAGTAATCTATCTGATCTTATTACTAAAGAATTTAAAGGTGGAGCGAAAGTGGGGCTGATGTCACCGTGAACTAATACGGAAACATTTTGTACTTGATCTACAAAGATATCACAATTGAAATTGGTTTGAGCACAAATATCATAGGCTTAATACAACTAATTTCTTTTTATTAAGTAAAACAAATCCGATTATAATCAAGCGTTTAATCTACGATAATGGAGCCGATTCAAGCTGAATTCTTGCACCAATTAATCCACCATCACAAATTGAGGTTATAATTTTAAATTTATATTTTTCCAATAAATCAGGAGAGAGAGTGTGTATCTTTTTTTGCCAGACATATCTTACAATGTAACAAAATCCGACATCGTTTAGGGAAAAAAAAAAGAAAAAGAAACTATAGGTAAATAAAGAGGAAGATTGATTTCCAAAGTTATATATCTATATTCAACATATACTTTGATATAAATAAGAGAACAACTGGTATTAGATGTTATAACCCGGATTAGAGAAGGCATAATCTAAAGGAAACGTCGGGTTGGCCATCCACCTTCACCATTTGCTGCCCCAACAACAACTGGTTTCATCACACAGTAGCCTGAGTTGGAACAACCACCCACCTTACCTCTCTTGAAATCTTCTTCCACGCCCACTCTTCGCTCCATTTCATGTCTCTCACCTCTCCTCCGAAGATTCTGTCTCTTTATCACAGAACCAAGTTTTTGATTACTTCGATCTTTTCTCCGACTAATCGTCACCGGCACCGCCTCCAATCCCATCAGCTTCGCCACCACTCCTGGTTCGCACCAAATCACAGTTTCGCCACCCAAAGTTGATGGCAAACATGAAGCTTTGTAAAACCTTTCTCTCAATCCATGATCGCAGCAAACCGAGTTCCTTCCATTGATTTTTTCAGGGTTTCGAAACGATGATCGGTACATGGAATCTTTCCCGTCGAGGGAAAAACGAGGGTACTGATTCAATGCATTCCTTGCAGACCGTAGTATGTCGGAGTTGTTGACGCAAGACATCCGACCACCTCGAAAATTCTCACTGTAGTATTCATTCAGTTTTGATTTTCTAGCAAGCTCTTCTTCCAGCTCTAACCTTAAGATCATCTCCTCCAACGTTGTGGGAGGGCTTTGCGCCGTGGTGTTCGAGGCAACAACCGATGGCGGAGCGACCAATTCGGACGAAGTAATAATACCGGCCCCGCCGTGGTCCGTTCGGTTTTGGTTAAGAGTGGAGGTGGAGCCATCACCATTGCAAAAATTACGAATCCCTTTCTTCATCTTGGCCCCAACCGAGTTCTTCAAAAGGAAGAAGGATAGATCTTTCATGGGGTCGATGAACTGTGAGTATTATCACACAGCGTTTGAATTCAATCCAACTTTTTAGCATAAAGAAAAAGTGTATTAAATCGGTAGTTAAAACGTGAATGGATTAAATTTGGAGCGGTTTAGGGTGATATAGTTGGAGATCTACAATAGTAATAAATAGCCTTAAAAGAGATCACATGACAAATGAATTATACATATTGTTTTCACAGGTTTCTTCTCCAACTTCATGAGTTTTAGACATATCAACAAAGCGATGCTTAATTGCTTCTTTATTTGAAAGTGGGTGGTGCATATATAAATATAATGGGAGATCATTAACTTCTGGAATTACAGTTTGTTAGAAAAAGCCCCTACACTTGATAATGGAAACACAGCTTGTAATATATAAGAGCATTTTAACAAATGATTATACCTTAGGGACTTCACGTTCAAACTCTCAATCATCATTATTCTGTCTTGGAATGTAAGAGGGTTAAATTGCGTTTTGAAACATAGTAATTTGCAAATCAACTTTTTAAGCTTTATAAAGATGGATATTGCATGTATACTGGAAAGGAGAGTAAAAATGGCATGATCCAAATGGTAGAAGCTGGTTATGCTTCATCCTTGGAACTGCAGACGCAAAGGTTAGTGGTTGTTCGCAAGAGATTTTATCCAGTGAAGCACCACCGGATATAGACAAACTAGTAACCAACAAAGAAATCAGAGCTGCTACGTTTTCATTGAATAGTGATAAGAGTCCCGGCCCTAATGGATATATATGACTACTTCTTCAAAATTGGTTCAATGTTGGCTGCTTTTTAATGTCACTTTGGTGCTTAAATGCCTTAACCCAATCTCTATAAAAGAGTTTCGACCAATATCATACCATTTTGTATTTTATGTGTATAACCATGATTCATGCTAATAGAATTCAAGCTCATCTTCCAGAGGTTGTTAACAAGAACCAAAGTGGTTTTTCATCCCTAACATACACGTGAACAGCCATATGGAGGTAGGATCTTCCAACATATAGGAAAAACTTAGGAAAAAATTTAGCATGCCTGTGCTGGAAATACAAGTGATGACAGAAATTAAGGGTAAGTTTTGATACTATCACTGAAGATCATGTCTGAGCATCATGGAATTCCCCATGCCCAACCTCTTCATCAATCCAAATAACTTGTACACACAAATAAACAAGTCACATATAAATGCTTTATTATATGTGATTCAGCTCAAATCACCAACTAATTGCAGGTAAATGATTCCCATGGATGCTAAAAACAGAGACTTCAATCTTTTCGTAAATTCTACAAGGAAACCTCTCAAAGTCTAAACCACCCGGCATGGACTTGGATGTTAATATGTCTGCTTTATGCCCAAAATAAGAGGCAAATATAAACTATCATTTCGTATATTATAAGATACCAGTAAAAAAACTAGTCATTTACAAGTCACACAATACAAAGAACAGACGAGCATGCAAATTCTGAAATTCAATCTCGATCTGCTTTGGGCAAAACCCAAATGTTCTACATTTAAAGACCTTAGAAAGTAGAGAGAACCAATCAAATAATCATGAAGAAAACACCAAATGCCAAGTATATAAATACTGAATGAATTGATTAATCCAGGACACAAAAACAAAGAAATCTGATCTTTTTTTATTAGTCAAGGGGTTAACAAGGAGTGAATTTGCAATTGTGATTCTAACTTAATTGGCTTAGCTTCCATTGATAAGGCAGCGACACTCGGGGTTAATGAGGACTGAATTCGCAATGGTGATTCTATCTTATTTGGCTTAGCTTCCTTTGGTAAGACAGCAACACTCGAAACTTGCATGAGTAGAAGGACAATAAACTATATTAACCCAACCAGTGTAATCAGCTAAACTTCAAGTGTGTCATTTTCCCTTATTTGGAAAACAGACAATCATAGCTGAATTGAAATTCTACATTACCTGAAACCTCAACCTACATTCTCTACCAATTTATTAACTCATTCAACCTATGTTATTCGGATTCGTGTGTGAGAGTCAGATTGGGTATATTCCGACAGGAGTATGCCCATTTTCCCCCTAAGTTTTTCCAGGTATTTGAATAGTCATTGAAGGATTACATCCCCATACCCATATACCGATATTTGTCGGATAAAAATGCTTCTAACAAAATGAAGAATCTGAGCAACATAGAATCTAACAAAAACCATATTCATTCTACTTGAAGACCAACAGGCATCAGTCCTAAGAGTTAGCTCTTTCCTAGCTACCTTCTAAATAGCCTTAACTTAGCAACACAATCTTTGTCAAAAAGTTTAATTGACAACAAAAGTATCAGTTTCACAAAAGAATAAAGGGAAACCAAAGTGGATGAGATCCATCTAAAGGAAGGACATCAACTTCACACCATTAAAATAAGAAAAATATCAGAAAAACAACAATATTTGAGAATGATTTTGCCTGATATACACTTTTTCATCTCCAGTCAATCCTAGTCCCATATCCAATAAAGAAGAAATCAATCATATCATATGCATAAATCACTTCATGTCAATTGTTCATTGTTTATCCTATGACATTTGACATCTTAATTCATACTCAACTGTGATAAGAATTTCCACCATATGTGAGGTAGGATTCATTCATACTAGTAAAAAAAAAAAAAAAATTAAACAACAATGCAGAGAAGGAAATAGTCAAGTTCTTACAAAGGAAGTCGTAGTCCGAGGGTAAGATAAAAGGATTTCGTGGATATTAAGATTCGAATGTCAAACTCATTGTATTCAATTACCTTTGAAAATTGTATGATGGTAATCGTTCCTGTCAATGTTAGTAAGCTGACTCATTTCAGCTGAGCTAATTTATTGTCATCGGATGTGAAAATTCTCAAACGTTCCATTCCTATCCTCAACTCAAATCAAGTTTTGTTCAAAAAAATACGAAGGGAAAATTTAGTCCCATATCATCTAGTTCCAAAATATTTGAATAAATTATTAAAAAAAAAGACAGGAAATAAAACTTCTCCGTGAAATTCTCACCAGAGAGAAAGCCTATGTTTTTCTCCTGAGACGCTTCCTGAGTTTCTTGTATTTATGCTTGTTCATCTTCTTCTTCCTCTTCTTCTTCACACTATCTGCCCATGCTTTTCCGGCATTATTATCCTCAGTCTCTACTTCCTCCTCCTCGACCTCCATGATAGCCATTGTGTCAAACCCAATTGAGCTAACGGGGTTCAATAAATACCCAAACGGGAAACTTGGGTACAACTTCGAGGGTTCAGTAGATTTGTCATTTTCAAGGGAATTTTCAGGTTGGATTAATGAAAAATGGTGAGTTTGTTGAGGGATTAGTGAAGGGCTAACTTTTGAGAGTCGATGTTGGTGTTGTGGGGTTTTGAGAGATAGGATGAATCTTTGAGTTGATTTGTTTTTGAGGAGTTCGTGCATGAGATATGCCATTTTTGCATAGAAGAAAGGTCCAAAGAAGTGAGCCTGACTCTGGAAACTCCAAAAAATAAGTGAAGAAAGTTGGGATTTGGGTAATAATTTTTTGCTGTGATTCTTGAAGGTTTGATTCGAAGAACCCTGAAAGGTTTAAGGATGAAGGCCTGGGGTTTATGAGTCCCAAATCCGACGGATTTTAAAAATAATGCCCCCACGCAGGATCGAACTACGGACCTTCAGTTTACAAGACTGACGCTCTACCACTGAGCTATAGGGGCTAGCTGTTGCCAAATGTTTAATAGGCTATATTACTACAAATGTAATTAATTTAACAAAAGCAAAAAGATTCAAATAAAGAAGAAGCGAGAAGGAAGAAAGCGGATTCACTTTGGCCATGGATGACAATGAAGCTCCCATTTTCGAACCAGTAATCCCTATATTATCCCAAAATATTTCCTTACTTTTGGGTTATTAGAATCAATTTGCTTGATACATTGTTTTTGTTTCCTTGTTTTAAGGATTTAATTAGAGCCATTTTCAAGCACATTTGGATAAAAAAAGCTCAAGGTTTGCAATTCCCTCTCGCCCTTTTCCTCCTCCAGTTTTATTCTCTCTCTTCAAAGATTTAAGGGTTTGTGACTGATTCCCTTCCAGAGCGTGAAAGGAACGGATTCCCAAACACTGAGGCCGGAGATTCCGAGGTACCCTTCCTTTTTCTTTCAATTTTCTCAAATTAAAATTCTTCTGTAAAATCTTTTATTTTGCTTTCTTTTATCCTTTTTGGATTCTTCAATTTTAGGTTGGAGCTGGAACATCAAAGAAGAATCGACCTACTTCCGGTAATGTTTTGGATCAACTGAAAATATGATCTGTTGTCACTGACTTTTAAACTATTTACACTATTCGATTGCAGCTAATACAAATGCCTTGAAGCTGAGTTGTGAACTTCTTCGGATTTTTATCACAGGTTTTTTTTTTTTTTGTGGAAAATTTCTTTTTGTTTTAGAACTTTGATTATAATTTTAAAATAAAATAAAACCCCAATTTTGTTTTGAACACAGAGGCTATTCAGCGAGCTGGTACAATTGCTGAAGCTGAGGGTAGTACCATGATTGAACCAACTCATTTAGAAAGGATTCTTCCTCAATTACTTCTGGATTTTTAAGGGTACTTATTAATGAATGCCTTTTTTTTTCTTTTTATGTATGATTGTTGTACAAATGAGGGGAAAAAATCGAAAGCAAATTGTTTAATTTGGCTGTTTTTTTCATCCAATTGGTAAAAATAGAAATTGTTAGAAAATTGAAAAGTACTAGAATGCTATTATGTGGACTGGGGTTTAAGTATCCTACAAAATTTTCAAGATTTCCGTGTTGTTGAAATTTCTATATCGATGTTGGAATATAGTTGGACATAGGTGTTGGATATTGGTATTTAAAGAAAAATGAAGATCAGAGCAACATAGCTTGAATCTGATGAATTCTGTGTTGCGATTGAAGCTTAGTTGATCGAAATTAAACCTATTGCATTGTGAAGTTGCATAATAGTATATAGGTCACTGTGGTGATTCAGAATGCCATACTTTCCTTTACCCTGTAGTTTGATTTATCTGAAGAATATGTGTACTGGTTTATTGTGATGTTGCATATTTGTTTCTTCTGCTTTACTAATTGACTATTCCCAAAACCACACAAGATACTATAGGTTTCTCATTCATCAAGGAAGTTGGTACTACTTACTAACTTGGCTAATTGTGATCCATAATGTGGAGCAATATCATAAAAAAATCCATGATATTTGGCATTTTATTCTATCTTCTTTATTGATTTTTTAATAGAAAATAAAGCATAGACCTGGAGTTATCTGATTGTAGTTACTAGATGTTGGGATTGTCTTGCCGACAGCTTTGAGTGTAGAAAGTTGAAACATTCAACTAGACTGCTAATTGAACTTTATTTGTATCTTAACATCTGACCAGGGTTCAGCTCGCTAACTAATTCGTTGGAACTGACAGACATCAATGCAGTATCTCTACATCAGCTTGTAGGTAGTATTATCGTATTGTTTATTGATTGTGTAGTGGACAAGTAGACTTTATTGGCCTAGTGGTAATTTAGTATCAAGTATATCTTCCAAGTGTTTTATTCCTATGAACTTACTACAGTATTTATGGCTTAATATGACCGAGGTCGATTTTAGTTGACATGACATTTGATTACACAGTGGTGAACCTAAGTAATTGTTTTGATATATTGATAGTGTACAGATCGTGTTCTTGATCTCATCACGCTACCTTTTCTGTTTTCATTCATGAAAAGGGTTTACAGATGAACCTGGGTTCACAGGTAAAAAAGAACGGACCGGCCAGTTCAACCAGGTAGAGACGGTTGAACAATATATTATACTGGAAAATTGACAAACTGACAAACGATTAATAATCGGTAAAACCAGATTCTTGGTGTCGACTTCTTTAAACTAAAAAATATGGACTGTTTATTTTATTTTATTTTATGTTGTGGACCTGTTTAACTCAATTTTAAGGTGATTTTATAACCCAAAATTTTAACTAAATTTGATTAATTTGTGCAATAATAATAATGGAATTGGTTTCTTGTTAATATAAATTCTCTTTGAATTTTACCTTTTCAATGCTTGAAAAGCAAAGCTTTTCTTAAAGGAGAGGGAGCTAATGAGAAATTCTGTTCATGTCATGATCGGGAACGTTATTTGCTGCTTTTGTCGGCCAGAAGAAATGATTGATTTAATATGTCATATTCCCATGGGATTAGCACCATTATTTTCAAGATACGGCCGATTTTGCACCAAAGAAGAACATGTTTCACCATGGTATTGCTCCCCCATTGGCGACCCATATGTTCCGATTCAACATTTTCGAGTTGTTCCCTTTACAACAACAAATATGTAAATTTGACCCTTGAGATTTCTAATTTAGGTGCACAACCCAAAAGCCAGATAGATTATATTTCTTACAAGCATTACAATTACAGTTACAAAGCATAAGGATCATATGCTGGAAAGAGAAAACATGTAGCATAAACTAAAATTTATTCAAATATTCTTGATCTTCTTGCATCATCGTGATCTGACATTAATTATTGGCTTGACCTTCGCTCTTGATTTGAGACAACATGCATCTCACATCCTTGCTACTAGGCCTCTCCTTTGGATCATCCAAAGTACAAAAGTAGGCGATTTTCAGGACCAAAACAATCTGTTCATCATGCCCTTTTCCCTGAAGTTTAAGATCGATAGCTTGGATGGCGTTGTTCGAAACCATGATGTTTCTCATCCATTTCACCAAGCTCATTTCATCAGTGAGTTGAAAGAACTCATCGGATGGAAGCTTTCCCATCACTAGAACACCCAGTATAACCCCGAAGCTATAGATATCGCACTTATCAGTGAACTTGAGTGTTTGATGATACTCCGGTGCTATATATCCCACTGTTCCGGCCACATTTGAAGTGGTTACATGGGTGTTTGCATCGGGCATGGCTTTGGCAAGCCCGAAATCCGCAATTCTAGCTTCCATATCATCATCCAGAAGAATGTTTCCAGGTTTCAGATCTCTGTGAATGATACGGGGACTATGATGCATGTGGAGATATTCCAGCCCTGCCGCAATTCCGGAGGCGATCTTGTGGCGAGCGGGCCAATCAAGCTCCTTTGTACCATCTGAAACTTGTTGCAAGAGATCTTGTAAGCTTCCATTCTTCATGTACTCGTACACAAGGTAATGACAGTCGGGTCGAGAAACGTGAGCCAACAAAGAAAGAAGATTCCGATGGCGGATATGACCGACAGTGGTGATCTCCGATCGGATTTGGCGCATTTTCTTGTTCAGAAGCTTGCTATCTTCATCAGTCAATTCAGTTGCATCTTTTGGAGGCTGAATAATCTTCTTAATAGCAATCATTTTGCCATCACTTCCTGGCAATTCAGCCTTGTAAACTTCCCCACACCCTCCTTTGCCTATGATCTCTAGTGAATCCAACCCATCATCTTTCTCTAGAAATGCTAAATCTTCAGCTTTCTTTATCAATGGACTGAATATGGATGGACCTGAGTCGCTGCCTCTTCCTCTAACAGTTTCAATCACCAGCTTAAACATCACTGAGAAGACAAACCCAGATAAACTGCCAGCTGTCCCTCCAGCGAGGAACCCCAAAATCCATCCCATTAGTTTCCTGATACTTTTTTTGTGTTTGTGTTTAGGTGATGATACTGGAGTAGGGGCGGGGGCTTCACTGCTTCCATATGGTGATGGAGCTGAAGCTGGACCTCCATTATTGCTTGTTAAGTTCCTTGTCTCCGCAAAAACGTACCGTTTGGGGTACCTGGACACTGCTGCTTCATCAGCTTTGCTCATCAATGGAGCTGAACCTTCAAGGAAACTGTTCCCGGAGAAGTCGAAGAATCGAAGGTTTCGAAATGAACGTATGGATGGTGGGATTTTCCCGGAAAATTGATTGTTTGCAAGGGAAAGGCTTTCCAGGTTGGGAAAATGCTTCAGGAAACTCAAGTCGCCGGTAAACTTATTGAAGGACAGATCGAGAACTCGAAGACGGATCAAAGAAGACAAATTCGATGGTATCTCACCATCAAACATATTGTTTTTGAGGTCAAGAACTTCAAGTTTTTTACAGTCAACGATTTGGGCGGGGATTTGATCAGCAATATTGTTGTGAGAAACAGTTAGCTCTTTGAGCTCAGTAAGCTTCCCGATTTCAGGAGACAGAAACCCATCCAACCCTTTGGACTTGAATACGAGCCTGGTGATTTTAAGAACATAAGTTTCGTTGTGGGTGAGCCTTCGCTCACAGAAAACTCCGGCCGCGGTACAAGGATTAGTGGAAGGGAATCGTTGAGCGTTGATGCCAAGGTTTTTAACGATGGTGGAAAGAGCTTTCAAGTCTGAATGGTGGAGAGTTAGCCTTGCATGGGAGATGAGGAAGAGAGAGAGGAGAGTGAAGAAGAGGAGGTGGGGGTGGCGATTGGCGGGAGAGAATGCCATTGTTGTGGCGGAGGGATGTGAAGGAAGGTTTTGATATTTAATTAGTTCATAATTAAATAGAACTAATATTTTGATATGTTTTATAAAGCTCATAACCGTGTGGAATATTGATGATTAGTGTTGACTGGGCCTTTCGTTTTTTCGCAAGAAAATAATTATGTTATTTGATGGCCACATAGTGCTTTTTGTCATTTGCTCTCTTTTTTCCAAATGTAATATTTAGGTCAGTTTTTGTAATTTCTTTGAAGGTGCATGATATATCCTCAAAATAATATGTTCATATTGATGTTTAAAGTGAAGTATGGAACCAAAGCAGACGCTACAACTGGTTGTTTTTCTCCATCGTTTACCCCACGCCATGAGCGAAACTTCAAAGAAATATACAAGTCAACTCTGGCTGAGTCAGTCAAGTCAACCCAACGAGTCTTTAAGTCTTCCTTTTATTTTTAGCCCTTAGATCTTCTTTCTTCTTTTTCTTCACTGCTGTCCTGAAGTCGACACTCCTCAATGTTATTAAAATCTTTCCAGTTCCACAACCATAGACACCCATTTCACCAAAATCAACTATTTATTAATATTCTATTTGGTTTTATTTATCCAAATAAGAAAATAAAACGCACAATACTAATCTATACTAGCCTTTAACCTATGCAATAACCTAATGCCTCAAACTAAACAAATTGATTCTAGTGTTTGTTGTTAAAGCACCATATTCTACATTATTACTGGGTCCAAGTTACGAAATGTTATATTTGTTGTCAGAACAACTACGATCAATTATAATTTAATTTTAACTATTTACACATGCTATTAAGTATATTACACATTCACAATGTAACACCCCCTAACCCTATACCGTCACTGGAACAGGGTTACGGAGCATTACCGGATATATCGAACAAATTACAAATAACTCATAAATAATTAACATACAAAGTATAAATTTAATCATTAAGTCCTTATAATCGACCCTCGAGACCAAAAACACGTATTAGAAGTGGATCAGGACTTATCCAAGTGCTCGGAGAATTTTCATAACTTTTAAAATTTTTTTTAACTCAATATAATCTCCTTCATATACATCTAACATTCTCTGCAATTTCAAACCAAAACCAATCCAATACCAATGATATAACCAATTCAATTCATACATGTAAACATCTAAAACATATCAATATCAATACTAGAATTTACTATATGATCATTCATACCATTATTCAAATTAAATTAAAAGTTCTATTCAATTACCAATTCAAACATAATGTTATATATATACCATTTCATTTATTTAATCTTTCATTTACCAATTTAAATCATCACATATTATCCTTACAATCCAAAACCACATTAACTCAAAATACAACTTAGGTACATGCCACATATACCAAAATAAAATATACATCACCAAGGTTGCTGAGATCGGGATTGGTTGAATGCTGGACCAGATTTTGACTCCTACTGACCTGCGCACGGAAAATAATTGTACGTTGAGTATAGACATACTCGGTTGTATTACTGTAATTCAAACTATAATAACAATAATGAAATATAAATATTAAACATATACCAATTGAATTTTTTCAAATATTAACTCATTCTTAAACTTCATTCGTTAATAATAGTAACACAATTTCAACTATTTATCAATTTCAATCAAATATCATAGACTTCAATTTTCTTCACAACATCAACGTTTAGTTCATGCCTTCCACTTCCAATCTCAATTTCAATCCACAATTTATATTTCTCATTTCAGTTTTTCACCCTATTAACAGACCCAGACTTTGGCGGATACACAGATCCAACCAAACACACCAGAATGACACCCAGTGCCTCATCAGATAGTTCAAAGCAAAGTTGACACCCAGTGTCTCATCGGCCTAGCTGAAGTAAAGTGGTACCCAGTACCTCATCGAATCTCTCCAAAGTACAATAGTGACATCCAATGTCTTATTAACTCGAGGTCGAAGTATCCCTGAACACTTCCAATCCTATTGTAATGACCTGAAATTCATGGGCACCGGAAAAGTGAGTTATAGGGCCTCCGTCTTAGTGAAATAAGTTCGAAAATAATTATTAAAAATATTTATGAGCCTAGTGGTGTGTCTAATTAGGATCTAATTAAGTGAATTTAGCTTAATTTAGAGTAAGTAATAAAAAGGATTAAATTGAATAAAGGGTAAAAGTTTAATTATAAAGCAATAGAAAATAAAAAGGATTAAAATGGCAATTAAGCCATTGACTACAAATGAGGTGACATATTGGTGAAATAAAATCAAACATTTTTTTAGGTTTTATATATTATAATGATTATTATTATGGTTTTATATTAAATTGTTATGATTATTTAATTGATAATATATTATAAATAAATTAAATAGAAGATAATTGTATGGTAATAAAATATACATGTGTAAGAATTGTATGGGTACATTTGTAATTTAAATATTTAATTACTTATAATTTAAGTATAAAGATATTTGTTAATTAAATAATTAAATTATAAGATTTTTGGTATGAAAAACAAATTAATTAATGACATTTGTAATGATATGAATATATACATTTGTATTATAATTATGTATTTACTTAAATTTTAAGTTAAAGATATTTATTAATTAAATATTAATATTATAAGATTTTTATTTGTTAATTAAATAAAAGAAAGACAAATGGATGGTAATAATAGTGTACAAATGTACAAAGATACATGTATACAAATGTGTTAATTATATTGTTATTAAATTAATAATAATATATATTAGTTAAATGATAAAATAAATAAGTAAAATAAATAAAAGAATAAAAGAATAAAAAGAAAGACAAAAGAAACAAAGAAGAAACAGAACAGAAGCATTTCGAAACAGGGAAAGAAAAAGAAAGAAAGAAAAGGGAAAGGAAAAATTAGGGTTTTAAGGTTTGAAGCTTTAAAAGATAAGTCAATTAAGTCCTTTTCTCTTAATTTTGATGTTTTAGGAGCTTTGAAACAAGATTTTGATGAAATTAAGTTGATAGTTCAAGAGTTCATATGTTTCCAAGTAGGGTCATGTTGGAAAAATTATGGAATTAGGGATTAAATTGAATGAATTCTAAGTTAGAATTGATTAAGGGATTAAATTGTAAACTAGGCTATAAGTTTTATGTTGTAGTGACTAAATTGAAGAAATTTCGAAATTAGGGAAATATGCTGAAAATTTTATAGTTAAATATAAGTTTAGACAAAATTTGAATAGAAAAGAGAGTGAATTGGATTAAGAAAATAATTAAGTTTAGTTAGGATTAAATTGGGAATAAGGTAGGAGTTGTTTAGAAATTTAATTATTTATTATAATTAGTGTTGTAAATAATAATGTAAATTACTACTATTTTCAGTAGCCAACAAAGAACCTGAAGCATCAACATCGAAAGGAAAGGAGAAAGTCATCGAGGACTAAAGCGGAGAATTACGGTGTGTATTACTATAATTCAAATTTTAATTATTATTGATTGCTGAAATTTTAATTGTTATGTATGGTAAATAAGACTTGAGGTAAGTATGTGAAATCGATATGAATATTGAGTGAAAATGAAAGTGATATAAATTGAATCAAATTGAATTGAATAAGTGAATTATGGAATATGTGATTATTTGAAAAGTGTATTGATTGAAAATAAATAAATTGTGACAAATGTATGGTGTTGATGGTATACACTTGTGTGAAAATTAATTTGTATATGAATTAAGATAATAGATATTTGAATTGAATGAGTATTGAAAATTTTGTGTAAATTAAATTGAAATTAGAAAAAATAAAATAAAATAAAATAATACCCTATTAACTTGTCGGACTAGATTCGATACAAATGACATGCCATGGATTTGTGATGTGATGAAGAGATTGTAGTTCGGCCGAGAGGATGTTTCATTATTATATTCTTGGTTTATCCGAATAGGCATTTAATGCCTTATTGGTGTGTTTGGGAGGATATATTATACCGGTGTGTTATGGAGGATTTACAATATTCGGGTGTGTTTGGGTTGGACATTCTGGTGTGTTTGGATGGAATCCAGCGTATCATCATAGTCCGAGCTTTGTTAATAGGGTAAATAATTGAAATGAAATCTTGAAAATGAGATTATTTGTTTTAGCACTATTGAAAAGTATGAGAAAGAATGTATGAACTAAATTATGAATTGAGTTAGTATGAGAAAAATAAATTATGAATTTAAGATTTATGAAGTAAAATAATTTTATATAAAAGTAGTTTAAATAATTATAAAATCTATGGTTGATGTTTGTAATTTATTAATGTTAAATAGTCTTGAGTTATAGTAATACCACTGAGTATATCCATACTCAGCGTACGGTTGTTTTCGTGCGCAGGTTAGTAGAAGTCAAGTGTCCCGACTCAGCATCTAGAACAATCCCGACTCCAACACAAACTTGGTGATATATATTTTTCTTTTGGGTAAAGGTGGCATGTACATAGGTGTTGTTTAGTCACCTGAATATGTATATTGTTTTGAGTAGTGAAGGATGAATTATAAGATTTAGATGGTTAAATGAAATGGTAAGAAAAGTACATGATATTTTGATACATGAACATTAAGTTGTTAAATGAATGAAGTTTTTATCAATTTTGAATGATGCTATGATAGTTATTAAGTTAAAATTTTGTTAATAATATAAATATTAGTATATGAATGTGAAATATTGGTGTTGGTTGTTTTGGTTTGAATTTGCGGAAGTTTAGGTAAAATAAGCGAAATGCTGCGAAATTTTATAAAAAAAAATTAGAATACTCGAACAAGTCCCGTTTTACTTTTAATACGTGTTTGAACTTCGAGAGTTCAAGATAGGGACTTAATTATAATATTATACTATGAAAGTTATATTAATTGTAAATTATTCGTAAGTTGTCTGATATGTCCGGTAATGCCTCATAACCTCGTTCCGGCGACGGTTTGGGGTTAGGGGGTGTTACACCTATGGCATGCCAACTATATCCGACTCAGCCCAACTAGTTAATAGGGTTTCTCGATCACATATAAATCTCAAATCAGTTACAATTTCTCACATTTTCAATTCAATCGTTTTCCACTTTTCAATCAAATTTTCAATTCACATATTCATAATTCATTACACTTTCTCAATTCAAAATGCATTTCAATTATTCACATATAATCACAATTCAATTTAATTTCATACAATTCAATACTAATACTTACTATGCATATCAACTTAAAATTCAATAATTAATAATAATTAAATTGAATTATAGTAATACCAACATGTTTTTCTCATTCAATTCAATTTTCTAAATTCAATTCAATAAAATTACTTACCTCAATATTTACTTACTTTAAAATAAATAAATCTAAAATTAATACTTAATAATAAATAACTTGAATTATAGTAATACAAACCCGAATTTGTTCGATTACTCCTCGACAACTTTTTCCTTTCCTTTCGGTACCGATACCTCGGGTTCTTTGCTAGCTACTGAAAATAATAATTTTCACTATTAATTACAGCATTAAATTATAATAAATAATTGAATTTTATTCAATTCCTACTTATTTTCAATTTAATCCTAACTAAGTTTACTTATTTTTCTAACTTAAATTCATACTTCTTTTCTACTTAATTTCTTGCCATATGAAACTCAACTATTCAATATTTATAATAAAACCCTAATTTAAAATTTCTTTCAATTTAATCCCTCTATCACGAGACTTATAGCTTCTTTTACAATTTTATCCCTTTATCAATTCTAACTTGAAATTCATTTAATTAAATCCCTAATTCACTATTTTGTTCAACATGAACTATATTCAAAAACCTTAAAACTTCCAAAACCTCAACTTAATTTCATCAAAACTTTGTTCTAAAGCTTTAAAAACATCAAATTTAAGAGAAAATGGCTTAATTGACTTACCAATTTAAACTCCAAACTTTAAAAACTCTATTTCCCCTTTTTCTTTCTTTTTCTTCTTTCTTTCTTCTTACTTTCGAAAGTCTCTGTTCTTTATTTCCTTTTGTTTCTTTCTTTTCTTTATATAATAATAATAATAATAATAATAATAATAATAATAATAATAATAATAATAATAATAATAAATATCTATTTAAATATAAATATTTAAATTACAATTGTCACCATTTAATTTGTTAATAATACAAAAATCTTACAATATAATTATTTAATTAATAAATATCTTTTAACTTAATAATAATAAACAATAAATATCTATTTACTAATTAGATATAAATATTACAAATGTATGTATTTTATTAATACACTTGTACTAAATCATCACCTTTCATTTGTCATGATTTTATTTATTTTATGTAATTTAATATAAAAATCTATTTACTTAAATAATAAGTAATTAAATAAATATATTACAATTGTATAAATATATGCATTACATATGTATCATTTAATCACCATACACTTGTCTATTTCAATTTATTTCATAATATATCAATAATATTTAATATAAATTATAATTTAATAAAATAATACTAATAAATAATAAATATCTATTTACTTAAATTACAAGAAAATACATTAGTATTTTACAATTGCCCACATGTATTTATTACACATGTAATTTATTCACACTATACATATGTCAATTATTTAGTTTATTTATAATAATATAATATAATATAATTTATATAATTTAAAATATGATCTAATAATATAATTTAATATTTAACATTGCAGCCTCTTTCATTGAAATAGGTTTAATTGCCTATTTAGTCCCTTTTATTTTCTTTTAATTTATAATTCAATTTTTACCTTTTATTCAATTTAATCCTTTTTCATAATTACTATTAATTAAGCTAAATTTACTCAATTAAAACCTAATTAGACACACTACTAGACTCATAGGTATTTCTAATAATTATTTACATGTTCGGTTTAGTGAGACAAAGGCCCGATAATGTACTTTTTCGATGCCCATGCATTTTGGGTCATTACACACAATATGTTTTACAATCATAATCGAGTCTTATACGAGCTTATGAAAACTCTTTTAATAACCCAATGTAGCGACTTCGGGAGTTCCAGGTCGCGGCGTAACTCACTTCTTTCCCGTCGTCACGATGTTAAGAATTCGACATCTTTACGTGATTGACTGTTTTCAAAAGGCTCACATGATAGCAATTCACAATGGCCTAGTAATAGCCAATTTTCCACATCTACTCATTTGAAACTAAAATCACACTACCAAACACTTAATAAACTACCATAATTGTATGGTCATCAAATTCAACAACGTAACCATTCAACATTCAAAACTGACCATAATGCACAAGACAATTTCAACTTTAGAACCATTTAAACTATAGATCATATATGCATTTGAAAACTTAACATTTCATAAACATAAATTTCAATTGACATTTACCTATTCAATATTCCAAGATATCATATACATTACAAAAACCGATTCAAAACCTAGGTCCATGCCATTTATAAAAAAAACATAAGGAGACTATACAAACTTTGTTGAGTCGAGGGCTGCAGATTGAATGCTGAATCACTTCTCGAAACTTCAAAATCCACCTATACATGCGCATGGAATAAAAACGATCTGGAACTGTAGGTACATGTTGAATGTAGAATGAATGTTGAATTTGAGCATTTATCATGTTTTCAATTTCTAAGTTTTCATGAGGGCAACTATTCCTAAAGTTTCCTATTTTTCCACATCGAATGTAGATTTTGCAAATGCGTTCATAGCGGAAGTCAATCTACTTCTTGACGCCACCCTCTAGCTGGATAGTGCAACCTACGATAAGAGACCTCCAAAGATATTATCAACACAGACCCTTAGGCAGTGGATGTTGCATGGGTGACTATCATTTCACCCACTTGAAGTATGTCACTTGCAACTTACCCTAATTAGGTGCAATTGAAGACTTGAGATATTCTACCGATAAGCCCCAAATTTGGATCTAGATAAGGAGCGATGTGAAAAGATCAAAGTTAAGGTATGTGTTGGGAATCTATCTTCCTATCATTAGAAGGGTCTCATCAACAATTAAGGGCCCTCTTAATAGATGAACATTGGTTTAGACCATATAGTCAAAGCGAAGGAAACAAACACATTGTCATTTGAGGAGATTGTCATATGACCTTAGATATTCCAATTTTTTTTAATAGCCTTTAAATGATTAGAAGAAAAGTTAATTGTAGTCATGAATATTTTCAATGAGGAAAATGTTCCAATGGGTTTTGTTGTCTTCCAACTCACGTCTGCTAAAGGCGAAATTGGATCTCTTCGTACCAAAGCATTATCTAGGGATGAACTTTACCTGAATAAAGTGTTGCATATTGTTATACTCATTAGAAGAGATATTTAACTTTATGCTCTTATACCAATTTTAATCGCGAAGGGGATTTTTGCTCATGTAGGTTTAAAAGAGTTAAAAAGGATGGATTTGGGTTTATGACAAAGCGAAAACGAATGTGAAGAGAATGGGGCAAGGGAAGTGTTGTATGCATATTTAAAAGGGGAAATGATGATGGAGGAAACATAATTGGATATTTTTGCCACTTAAAATGATGAAGGCTCATGTTTGGGATTGTAATAGATTTAAGGAAACAAAGGGTGATGCCCAATCCAAATGACATGTATCAGGGCATCATAAGGAAAAAGAAAAAGTAAGAATAGTAAAATAAATCGTCTAGGTAATGATTAAGGGGGAAAACAAAGCGTAGGCGATTATGAAGTTGAGTCCAATGACAATTAGGTAGACAATAATTTTGGGAAGAGGAAAAGAATCCAAGTGGTAAGGATAGATAGAGAGTGAGTGAGTGAGTGAGTGAGTGGGTGAGTAAGGGAGTGAGGGAGAGAGAGAGATTGAGGTAAAAATTAATTGCCAAAAAAACAATCAGAGCACTTAAGGGGATAACTCTAAGAGAAAAGCTCTTTTAGAGAGAGGAAGAAAGTATCCATTAGACTAATGTCTAGGTCGGCTTTTTATGGAATAATATAGAAAAAAATATTTACCTAAATAATATACAAATTTTTATTTACATGAATAATATGGATTTGTATTGAGGATTCCCAAATTCTCATGTTGACTGGTAATTTGGGGTGAAGTCAATGTAATTATATCTAAATCAAACATAGCAGAAGGTAACTTGCTTTGGAAAACCAAATCTCCAAGTGCCACTTTTTTCCTTATTTTATCTCATTGTTCAAATTTTTATAAATAGAAAATTAGTAAATATCTAAAATAAAAAAAATTGAGTGAGTATCAAAATCAAATATATGAAAATGATCATTTTCTAATTTTGATAAATAAAAAATTTAATAATATGTTTAACCTTTTATTAAAAAATTCATTTACCAAAATTTAAAATAAAATGTGATAAATTTCATATATGTGATTTTGATACTCCAATTTTTTGGTATAATGACTTATTTGGTTCTTCAACTTTACAAAAAAACTCATATTAGCTCTCCATTTAATTTTTTTTTGTCTCTTTTAACCTTTGAACTTGCATTATTTGTCAAATCACCTAAAAGTTAACAGGCAATAACTTTTCCATCCATTTCGGGTAGTAAAAATGAAATCCCTCCTACAAATTCCTCACCCAAACACCTCTAAGGGACATGAGAAATCATCTTAATCTTGTGGTTTTTTTTCTAATAGCAAAATACTAAATGATAGTCCTTTTTAAAGTTATCATATCTTATAATATTTTTGTTTTAATTGATTACAAATAGAAATAAAATTAATATATTTATTAACCTTAAGAATAATTTTAGCAATTTTTTTTTTCAAATAAGAAAATAGGCCTAAAAATTTTTCAGTATTGTTGGGGCCAACAGGAATCGGTCCCAGATGAATGGGGCGAAGGCCCAAATAATGAAGGAAATGAAAATATCAAATTGAAAGCCGCTTAGCATCACGAGAAACACCTATCAGATCAGTAAAATAGTTGAGAAATTGAAGTTGACCGAGAGAGCAGAGCCCTACAAGTGTGAATTAGGATTAGCACTGAAAATATATGTTGAGATGGAAAGGCCGAGAAACTGTACGAAGAATTTTAAAAAATGATGAATCTATCCTCCACAATGAAGGCCTATGGATGCCGCTATTGCGTGTCACCATTAAAGCAACTCTTACACACCACTAATCACCATCTCCGTTTTCGACCATGCTCTCCTTCCTTATTCTCTTCTTCATTTAACAATCTTAAGCTCCCCAACTTTAATCTTCTTCTCACTTCTAACTCTTTCTTCTTCACCATGGAGGTATCCCTCTCTCCCTCTCTGGCTTTATCATTTTTGCTTTCTGGGTTATTTAATGTGATCATGTTGGAAGTGGGTTTTTCAAGAAATGATGACCTTGGTAAAGAGTTTTTATTGAGTTTTATTATAGTTTGTTTTTGGTGTTTGAAAGCTATGAATTGAAGGGACAGTTTTGAGGATTATATAAGCAATGATTATCAATGAATTGTAAACAGAACCTGGTTAAAGAGTCTAAAGACCTATGCTTATATGTGGAAGGCACATTTGAGTGGTGGAGTTGTTGGGATTGTTGACTGCAACCTTTAATGGACTTGTATACCCATGATGCTCATGAATGACACAGCTTTTGATTCGGTGGTAAAAGTAGAGGAGAAGTTGTTCATTGAGTTGGGCTGTTCTTTTGTTCAATTCAAATGAGTTAGATTCAGTGCTTAACCCTTGTCTTGATAATTTGTAGCACTTGTGGGATCGAAGTGGGATGAACACTAACAAGAAAATGGTGGAGCATTTGCAGCAGTATGGGGTGATTTCATCCGAGAAAGTTGCTCGAGTAATGGAGACTATCGATAGGGCGTTATTTGTACCAGATAAGACCCCAGCTTATGCTGACTGTCCGCAGGAAATAGGTTACAATGCTACCATTTCTGCACCTCATATGCATGCTACCTGCCTTCAATTATTGGAGGAAAAATTGCAGCCTGGCATGCATGCTCTAGATGTTGGCTCAGGTCCTTTTTGCAACTCCACGCTTTTTTCACTAAATCTTTTTTTTTTTGAATCTGAGTAACTTACGCAATATCTTTTTGTAAAACCATCAGCAATCCATTCACGAGTGGTTTATGACTTTTGAGGCAAAAAAGAGGGGCATTAAATGTGGGGAGTTGGGGTTTTTGGGAGGATCATTGAAAAGAGTTATTACTGTCATTGTATGCAGTCTCTATCAACTTTAGCATCTCTAATTTCTTTGTTCTGTAGGAACTGGCTACTTGACTGCTTGCTTTGCAATGATGGTTGGACCACAGGGTCGAGCCATCGGTGTTGAACACATTCCCGAACTGGTTGCTTCTTCCATAAACAATATTGAAAAATCTGCTGCAGCTCCATTGTTGAAAAAAGGCTCTCTTTCGATGCATGTTGGCGGTATGTACTTATCAGGAACTTGCAGTATTTTGACAGACTGTGCTCTAAACTAAACTGTAATTCGAATTCTCAACCTAGGCATTGCATCTCTTGGTTCGAGACTGGATTTTTTCATAAAGAATTCATTTATACCTTGTCATGGCTACAAATTGGATCATCTAAATCTGTTTGTGACTCCATGTTTCATTGAATGCTTATGAACTGATTTTGTTTATATAGATGGAAGGGAAGGTTGGCCAGAATGTGCACCCTATGATGCTATACATGTCGGGGCAGCAGCACCTGAAATGCCTCAGGCACTCCTGGATCAATTAAAGCCGGGTGGCAGGATGGTGATTCCTGTAGGAAATATATTCCAAGATTTGAAAGTAGTTGACAAAAATCCGGATGGCTCGATTAGCATCCGAAGCGAGAGTTCTGTCCGGTATGTTCCTTTGACGAGTCGTGATGCTCAGTTGCAGAGTTAATGGAATTCGGGAAATGCATCAATTGGCTTAAAGCTTGTTTGAAACTTTATCCATTGTGCTGCAGAATGCTTGTAGTTTAATGGTTCATTTTCCAGAATGCTAGGAATATATCCCCATTATGGGATGAGTCTGTTTACTGTTTCATTTTTTATGTTTTCTTTTGTTCGGATATAAATATTTTAATAACTTCTGCCGAAATTATCTAAAACTGACTTGAAGAACACAGTACAACTCGCATTTCTCATATATTTAAGGACAAAACAGATTTACAAAGAATTTGTTACTAAGATTGCTTAAAAGAATTAAGAGAAATCTGCATGGAAGTTTTGTCATTTGACATGGTAAATGATACCTCAATATATAAACTCAATATCTCTAAAATTGCAATCACCTGTTAGATCAAGTGTCAATAATCCATTCTCAGAATTGTATATGAATTCCTCTTCTTCCATATCCACCATACAAGACCTTGGTTTCAAGCTTGTATAGACTCCAAATCTGCCACACCCTCGAACTTTGATTTTGATTATGAACTCTGAAGAATTTTTCATGTTTTCATCAATGGATTCCACTGCTCCTCCTGAATTGTACATGTCAAGCAATCCTATGGGGGCAAAATGAACACCCTCGCCCGATACCTGTTTGACATCGTTTTAAAGATTACTACAGATGTCAGATATTTCAAGAAAAAGAAAAAGAGTGGTGGATGGATTTTGCTCACTCTGATTGGGGAAATGGTAAATGTTTCACATTTAAGAGTGGCCAATGTCACTTTAATATTTCCATTCATTGGCAATCTGGAGAGAGATCCTGCAGTTGAAAAAGAAAAGGTTAATATATATGTGTGCGCCTGTGCTTTAATTTCAGATTCAGCTTAAAGGCTAACCTGAATTGAAGGCATATACTGCAAAATCTCCATTCCAGTTTTCCCCTGCAACATGTTCAATGAAGTCGACATCACAGGGACTAACGTTGCCTGAAATGACCAAAGGTGTGCTTGGCAAGTCTTTGATTGTTTGTTTCAATGGCCAACTTCCTGCTCCTTGGCAGTTGAAAACACCCACCACTCCACTTAATTTGTTCAAGTTCCATATCTTCAGAAGACTGCAAATCACTTCATATTTGTTGGTATATATATATATTGAAAGCGAAATCTGTAATAAGTTTTCAGCATTTTCTTCTACCTTTTGCCATCCATGACAGGGTCTCTGAATAAACAATCTCGAGTGGGACGACCAGCATGTTTAGCTCTTAGAACCGATCCATCAGGCAATACCAGCTTTCTTAGGATCTCAAAATCATGATTGCCTGGCTTGTCACTGTGATAATAAGTGGAGAAATTATAACAATGTTCCTATTCTCAAACATAACAAGAACAAAAAATTATCAAATAGTTGTGGCTAACCTTACATACACTGCACAACCCCCTATTGCCCTTGCGATACCATGGAATTCAGCTGTGTCATGTTTGCTCTGCAATAAACAAGAAAAAGAACGCTGGGAGTTGGGTTGTGCCATGTGATAAGCGAGAAGAAGTCTTCTATGTGATCCAGGGTAGAAGATAGGGGATACTGAAGGGATTGCAGGTATTGGGATTCTAAGCCCGAAACTACTGGATGGCACAGTTTAAGTCCTGAGGGTGATTATATGAACTAACTGGGTTAAACCCGGAGTTCTGAATGTGATTCAGATGTTAAATGTGCATTCAAATAAAAGTTTCCATGCAAAAGAAAAACAGCATACATGGAACATGTCCCAATCTGGCACCACAATCTCCCCAAGAAGTAGACTGTTAAAAGCAACAGATGCGATATGTAGGGTCTGAAATGTTGGCTCTCGTGGCATGAAATCTTCCGATGCTCTTGCAACCGTGCTGGTTTTCCAACTGAAAATCATACAAACATTTTATTATCAGTACTTACATTCAACTTAGCAACTTGGGAAATATTTTGATTTGATGATATAATTTTACCTATAAATTGAGTCTGAATTATGACTCATACAACATATCAGATTATTATCTTTGAAGTTTCTTGATGTAGATTGTTCGAGTGCTTGTTGATATCGTCTAGTCAGTAAAACTCGTCCACCGAAGCCAGAACCTAGGGTCTCTATCAAATTCTGGGCATCTACCTTGACTCCATCGACACCGTTGCTGGAGAGATAGCTATGGAGATCATTGTAGAAATCAAAGATTTTCTGAGGGTCGATGATCCCCACACCATACTTCTCCAAGCTGTCCGGAATAATGTCTCTCAAGTTCCCTATATTACCAGGTGATTGGATTGGATAAACAATCTTTGGATTGTATTTTTTCATTGTTTCAGATGATGGAAGTACACCTCCCCAATAGCCAGTTAAAGCATGCCAGACGTATACATACCTGCATGCATTAACATGTAAGTTTCATCATAAAAATACTTCAAAAAACAGCATAAATCCTGTGTTAGTCAGACTTAGGGTGAGTGCCAGACTTGGGTACTTCCGAGGAAAATGAAGAGTTGTAGTAACATAGCAATAGAATATTATTAACAGAGAAGTTTTCATCTCCAGAATTGAAACCTTACTTTAACCCATATTTTCCTTTGATCATGTTGATGAATTCATGGAGATTGTTGCACCAGGCATCCGATTCCGAACTTTTGAATTTGCTGTTTTCTTTGATATCTACTAATCTAGTTGCAAACCTTACAGAGAAGAAAAGCAGCAAGAAGCATGATTAATAAAGCAAGGCTCAAGCTCGGTACATATTCAAATACGGGTAAGGTGGTATGAGCCTTCAAATATATGAAAAAATGTATCCAACACTCATCTCGAGTCTGGGCACATTAGCATTACTTACTGTGTCCCTTCAATGAGTGGTTCTCCTTCTTTTTGGAACTCGTTTACAGTATCTTGCCATCCATCATCAATGATTAGGTACCTTGGAGAACAGCCTCCATCTGAGAAACTGCCCAAGTTACAGAACAAAGATTATATGTTGTATGAGGTTTGTAATGAATTTGGAGAAATGAACGTTGAGTTTTATTTATTTATTTATTCTTTTAGTACCTCTGAAGACCCTCTTTGATGCCTTGAGGGTTCACTTCAGTATAAAAGGCATCCCAAGTGCACCATCCAAACCAGTCCAAATGTGCAGGGATCTGTTCGTCAAAACATCCCAAATTTATGAATGGAACAAATGTTGATGTGTACAATGTTCAACAGTGTAAGATTAATAAAATACCTTCTTGTTTTCAATATGTCTGAAAGTGCCCTTGTGCTTCTCCAATATCCTACACAAACACAAACAAGGTAAATGTCAAATGACAACAAATTGCAGCAGATAAAACATTGGTAGTCAGTTTCGTGTTTGCTTTTTTGAGCTTACTTTATGGAATTCTTAATGAGTTCAAATGGATTATCTCCTGAATTGATGAACACTGGCTCCAATATTTGTGAGTTCTGGACATTGGCATCACCTGGAACATTCAAACAGTAAGCCTATAGGCTACTACTGTATAATGTGAGAGTGGAATACGAATATGTCCTATTTTAAGAAATATGAAGATCGTAACACGATTGAACGTATAGAAAACTTGAAATTATAGATAAAATACCGACCACTTTCCGCACAAAATTGGAGCTCATTTGCAGGAGTTCCTTGCAAACTTGTTCGGAAATCACCATCCAAGACAGGCAAGAAAAGAACATAGAAAGTGGTGGGTGTGGGAGGACCAGAAGAATCGTCATCTTCAACAACCGATTCTTCTTTTATTTCCAGAAGAAGCAATTGAGTCTCCAATGGAATTTCACTGCCAGATTTCCCATACCCTGGAATCATCCACCATATTTTGAATCTATACAGACATAGATGCTTGTATCCCCTGTAATAATCAAAGCCAAAAAAAAGATGAAACCGAAGTTCATGAAAAAGGAGGCAGATTCGTATGAACAAAGTGGAGGAAACTGGGAATTTACTCAAGAATCCCAAGAGTGAAAACATGGCGAGAAGTGGGAATGGGTGAAGTTGATCCCAGAAAAGCTGCCCCTGAAATTCCCGGAGAAAGGATTATGTTGGTGGGAACATGAGTTAAAACCACCTTTCCCCGCACCATGAGGCAGCCATCATTCACACAGGGCGCTGCTGTGATTGTCATTTGTTTGAGGAAATCAAAATGAAGAAGAAAGAAGACGCGTTTGACAGATTTTTCAATGGAAAGGGATCAGCTATTTATAGGTTGAAGTAATTCAAACGGCGAGAAGTATAGTTATCCAAATAAAATGTGAACTCCAAGAATGAAAGCGTGGGGTTAGACTTGGATTTGATGATGATGATGGCGATGTTGTCGAGAGTTTGGTCTGCTGCATGTTTGGCTCCTCTTCAGTTACAGCTTTGCAATGCCACGTCAAACACACATCAGTTTTGGAAAGATGTTCATCTACATGCTTTCATCGGATTCGATTTTATCTGGTCGGATGAAATTTAGTTTTAACTCCAATCAAACTCCATTTATTCTAATTTATGAATCAATCAAAACATCTATCCTTTTATTGTTTTAATGAGTTAATGTTACTCTTAATTTAATTTAATTACTAATTTAATTATGAAAATACTGAAAATTATTTTTAAATTATAATTAATCTATATAATAGAATTATATTTAAGTACTTATTAGATTAGTGTTATTTTTATTCGAATAACCAATTTAATTATAAAATTATAAAATTATATTTTATTTTAAATTATAATTAAGTAAGATTATGACACTTTTATTTTTTCATACTTTTATATCGTTTTTAAATAAAATGTTTAAAAATTACAAATTAAGAATTAAATATGTGTTCAATAATATTAAATACAAATTTATTACCATTCAATTATATTCATTATTAAATGAATTTTTAACATATAATATTTTTTCACCTAAGTCGTAAATGTGACAAAATCTAATATATATATATATATATATATGTATATATATTGTGACGAGGGTTATAAACTTTCAACAAATTGGATTCTTTTTATGTCAAAGTTTATAGTACATGAATAAGCCATAACAAACCCAATTCAACCTCAAGACTTAGGATTCTTTTATATGGATATTTACTTTTAGTATGGTGCGTTTAATTTTTTCTCACATTATAATATCATTACAGTATATAATTTTCTCTGTCATCATTTGTTTTATATTAACTACAAGTAAACGCACCATCTATCTACAATGGTCCTTATAACTAAAAAGTTAAAAACATCTATCTACAATGGTCCTTACAACTAAAAAGTTAAACATGTCAAACTAAAATATTTTACATTATAACTAATTTCATGTTGTAACACTTAAATTTGAAACCCTATACATTTGAAAAAAATTCAAATAAAAAAATTTAGTATGATAAACTTGAATAACCAATTAACTTATTTAGATCCCAAAATTATTATTTTAGAAAATTTTAAAATTTTAACTTATTTAGATATCAAAATTAATTAATTAAAATTTTTATAATATTTTAAAATATAAATTTTGGAATTTTATAAATATTTTGAGTTTTAAAATTTATTTTGAATTTACTTTGTAATTTTTGTTGAGAGAGAGACCATTTTGCTCATTTTCAAAATTGACGGTGACCAAAGTAGTATTTACACCAATCTATTATTCGAATTATTCAAGTTATTCGAATGGTAAATGCAACTCGACTTGAACTACTTATTCAAATTGACTCGAAATTTAAATCTTTTTCGATTTTTTCGAATCAAATCGAATTTGTTCACTCCTAATTACTTTGGTCTCCAATTCTTGTGTTGTTCAAATATGAGGGCTGCTAATCCCACCTACATCCGATCTATATCCAAAACTACCTCCATATTTTTATGTAATATTATTGTCTCTTTTTCTTTAACGTTTATTACATTAATTCACTTTTCATTTTCTAACTTTGACAAATTTTCTAATCTTATAATTTAACATTTTTATCACATTGCTATTTACGGTACATATATTCTAATATCCGAATTTAATTAATTTTACGTGAACCAACTAAAATTTAATATTTTTATCATTTTGATGAATTTCAATTTCACCAAAACTCAACTTTGGAATAGTATGTTGTGGAGGTTGTTACATTAAATATAGAGCATCGCCACATTGAACTTTAAAGTCGTGATTTCAAGTCCTCGAGGTTGTGGCTCCAAACCAAATGTTGAAGTGAAGGGAACCTTGTGGCTTATCGCTCATGTCACGATGACAGTAAGGCCGTGCTATGACACCAAGTGTCCCTCAAACTTTCTTCATGTTAATTATTATGGGTGTCGTGATACTGAAGACTGACAAGTTAAAAACTACAGGAATAATTTTGTAACCAAACAAACTTAAGTCACTTTTCATTTAAGGATATAACTGTTATTAGACTATAAATATTACTTTATAAGCTTTTGAGAGTAGATTTTAGGAGGCAGAACATTTTCTTTACTTTTTCATATTTTTAGATTAGATTTCTTTTATTTTTCTTCTCATTTTTTAAATTAGATTTTCTATTTTCTTTTTATAAAATATTTTTTTTGTTGTTGTTTTATTTCTTCTTTTTTGTTAATGACTTTTGTAAATGGAGATGATCAAACCTTTGGGTGTCATTGGTTCCACATCTAAATGAGCATTTCTTACCTTTACCTTTATATTATGCATTTCAATTGTTCATTTCTATTTGGGTGTTAAACTTTATTATGTATTGATATTGCTTATTAGTTAATGGATGAGTTGATTGTTAGATTAAGTTAATGTTTTATGCTTGATTGTTTGGTTATTCTTTTATATCGGAATTCTTAATACCCTAGAAATGACGCATCTATTCAAAAATTTAGATAAACAAGACTAAGAGGAGAGTTTATCATTAGATAGTTCGAGATAATTGTGTCGAGTAGTGAGACCAAGAGGAGAGCTTAGATGGTAATTTCGAGTTAGGATGAGACTGAGAGAAGATTCTTAATTCGAGTAGCAAGTAATATAATTAGGATAGGTTATTAGTTTAATTTGCAACCGACTAATCAATCAACCATCGTTTCATCATTTACATCATCTAAAACAATATGAAAGAAACTAGATTAGTTTGTTTAATTTGTTAACTGAGAATTATCTTAAATATATCTTTTTATTTGATTGCACTAATAATTCTTGAATAAATTAGATTAGTAATTGCTTAATTTTTAATTAACTTGATAACACATTTATCATTTTGACAATTCTTTGAGTTCGATCCTTAAAATACTCTGTTTTCAGTTGTAACACATAAATATTCAACTTGTCACACTTGCACTCAAAGTTGCTTTTAAATCTTTATATTTGTGCTAATTCTTTGTTTAGTGTATGAACACCGATGTGTGCAATCAAGCCAAAACTTAATTACAAATTATTTGAGGCCTAATTATTTATGTCCAATCGGCCTCTCCGCTAACTCGATAAAACCAAAAACGAATTGTGTATAGATCTAATCATATGAAATGAATGAAAGCGATAAAGTAAGTGTTAGAGTTGTGTGACTCAAATTCTAAGAGATTGCTTACAAGTCAAGTTAAACAAAATATATCTTCTTTATAGAAGATTTACTATTTATGAGTATAATATTTTTAGCATTTATTAGCATAATATATTTGACTTTGATTAGAATTAGGCTTTTTCAACCTATAAATAGATGTAGTTGACATAGTGAATTTTCTTCTCCTCTGCCCGTGGTTTTTTTCCGAAAAGGTTTTCACGTAAAATCTGTGTGTTCTTTATTTTATTTTTACAAATTTGGTATCACAGCTTCCAGGTAGTTCATCTCGATCATGGTAATGACATCTTTGAAGTATGAAATTCCGCTGTTGGATCGCAACACCAGATTTGCGTTATGGCAGATTAAGATGCAAGCAGTTCTTGCGTAGATGAATCTCGAGGATGCCCTACTAGGGATAGATAAGATGCCTTCAACATTAACAGATGAAGAGAAAAAGCGTAATGATCGAAAGACGTTAACACAATTACATCTGCATTTGTCCAACGAAATTTTGCAGGATGTGATGAAGGAGAAGATCGCCGCTGCATTATAGAAGAGGCTGGAACAAATATGTATGTCAAAAACTCTAACAAACAAGTTGCATATGAAGCAGCATTTTTATGCTCATCGTTTAGAGGAAGGTGTGTCTGTACACGAGCACTTAACAGTGTTTAAAGAAATTATTTCAAACTTGGAGGCTATGGAGGTTCAATATGATAAGGAAAATCTAGGGTTGATTCTACTTTGTTCGTTGCCCCCGTCTTATTCAACCTTTAGAGACACAATTTTATATAGCCGCGAGTCTCTCACAGTTGATAAGGTTTATGATTCTTTGACCTCGTATGATAAGATGAAGCATCTTGTGGCTAAACCCGACTCTTAGGGAAAGGGACTCATTGTTCGTGAGAGACAAGATCGGAATGTTGATGATGATCATGGAAGGACACAGGAACAGAATCCTCGAGGTAAATTTAAGGGTAGATCGAAGTCTTCAAAAAGAGGTAAAATTTGTAACTTCTGCAAGAAGAAATGACACATTAAATCTGAGTACTATAAGCTACCAAACAAGATTAAAAGGGAGGCTGCGAATCAAAAGGGAAAACAACCAAAAAATTTCAGTGAAGCTGATGTTGTAGAAGACTATAACGATAGTGAACTTCTAGCCGTTTTTGTCAACAATTCTAAAGTGAGCGATGAGTGGATACTTGATTCAGGCTGCACCTTCCACATGAGTCCCAATCGGGATTGGTTTACAACTTACGAAACAATGTCTGAAGGTGTTGTTTTGATGAGAAATAATGCTTCATGTAAAATCGCAGGTGTTGAAACAATTAAAGTTAAGATGTTTGATGAAGTTGTCAGAACACTTAGTGACGTACGACATGTTCCAGAATTGAAGAGAAATTTAATTTCGTTTAGTACTCTTGATTCAAAAGAGTACAGATATACAGCTGAAAGTGGAGTTTTAAAGATTTCCAAAGGTTCCCTTGATGTGATGAAAGGGCAGATAAAGACTACCAAGTTATATGTTTTGCAGGGTTCTACTGTTACTGGTGATGCAGTTGTCGCTTCCTCTTCCTTGTCAGATGATGATATTACTAAACTTTGGCATTTGCGCCTAGGGCATATGAGTGAGAATGACATGACAAAATTGAGTAAAAAAGGACTTCTTGATGTGCAAGGAAATTGCAAACTAAAGTTCTGTGAGCACTGTATTTTTGGGAAGCAAAAGAGAGTTCGATTCACCAGAAGAATCCATAACACGAAGGGAACGTTGGAGTATATTCATTCTGATCTGTAGGGGCCATCTAAAGTGACTTCGAGAGGTGGAGCTAATTATATGCTAATTTTTATTGATGATTTTTCCAAAAAAGTTTGGGCGTTCTTTCTAAAGCAGAAAAGCGATGTGTTTTCTGCATTTAAGTCTTGGAAAATTATGATTGAAAAATAGACGGGAAAACAAATAAAATACCTACGCACAAACAATGGCTTAGAGTTCTGTTCTGATGAGTTTAATAGACTGTGCAAGTTAGAAGGGATCGTGAGACACTTGACAGTTCGTCATACTCCACAGCAAAATGGCGTTGCAGAATGAATAAACAGGACGATCATGGAGAAGGTTCGATGTATGTTGTCAAATGCCAACTTACCGAAGTCGTTTTGGGCAGAAGCAGCCTTTACTGCATGTTTTTTGATCAACCGATCTCCATCCGTTGCCATTGAGAAAAATACTCCACAAGAGGTATGGTCTGGTAATCTTGCTAATTATTCTGACTTAAAGATCTTTGGGTGTCCTCCGTATAATATCCCGGAAATTTTTACAGTAAAATATTATCCGTGATATAATAAAATAAGGAAATAAAGGGACAAAAAGGGAAATTTTGAGTTATGACAATATTGGGAAGTATATTATGGTATATTAATTCAAGAAAGGATTAAATTGTAAAAGTGAGAAAAGTTTTGTTGCACAAGAGTAAATACTCAAAATTTGAGGGGTTAAAGTGTAAATATAAAAAATTTGAAGGATCAATAGTGTAAATATTTTAAGGGTGGAATGATCTAGAAACTAAGAAAAATTGATAAATTAGGACCAAATTGAATAGATGAAGAACTATAAGGGACTAAATTGTAATTTTACCAAATTAAATAATGACTCAAGGATGGAATTTTAAAAGATAATGAAGGGCAAAATGGTCAATTGGAAGAGAGAGAAATCTAGAAAGTAATAATGATGCCAGAGATATTTTGATATTTTATAATTATTTAATTAGATAAATATTATTTTATTAATATTTTAATAAGATATTTTATTATTATTTTATTATTATTTTATTAGTATATAAATAAAGAAAGATGAGAAATTCTCATCCATATTTCCCATGCATTAACGTGAGAGAAAGAGAGAATGAAAGAAAGAAAATTTTACTTTCTTTACAATTTGGTCCTTTTACCAAAAATTCACTATTTTCACCCAAAAATCAAAAGAATTTCCATAGCTACCAAGAGAGAAAAATATTAAGGAGACTATGGGAAGTTAGAATATCAAGTTGGATTCAAGAAATGGAAGCTGAAGGAGAGAGAAAATCAAGATGAAGATTGAAATCAATAGAACAAGGTAAGAACATCATGATTTCAATATATTTTTAAGTTTGATATTATTGAAAAAGCATGGGATTAATGTTAATGTAGAGTTTCCTTACATATGGTCCTATGTTCTTGATATGCTAGTGAAAATAAAACAAGAGAAAGTGGTGAGAAATAGTGTAGAGAAAGAAAATAAGAGTGTTATAAATATGGTAAATAATATCTTGCACTAAAACAGTTTTGGACAGCAGCAATAGTCTAATTTTGAAAAATCACCAAAAATTGTATTAATCGAATTATAGGATAAATAAAATATTAAATTAAAACTTATTTATTCTAGTTTCTTATAGAATAAATTATGTAAGCAATGGAATTATAAATCATGAGATATAATAAATTTTATGAGACAAGGTCAGAATGATTTTGGGTTCCCTATTCGACTTTGGAAAATCATCAAAAATTGGATAAAAATAATTATAAGCTAAAATTTATATGTTTAGAATCCTGAATGAGTATATTTTTAATATAAACTAACAATAAAATCATTTGAATTCTTTACGAGGAGATAATTAATTTTTAGTGAAGAAGGGTCGAACTGTTAGACAACACAACAGGGGTAACTTTAAAGAATAAACTGTACTTATTGGCTAAACAAAAAAATTCTGAAAATTTTATGGTAAGAATATATATGATTCTAGTTTCATGGAAAATTAGCGGATCTTAAGTTTTAGTTCTATAGCTCCAGATATGAATAATTTAGTGACTATGACACGGATGGATGACTTGAATATTCAAAAAGTAAATAATAAAAAAATATAGATAATGTTACTTACAAGTGTGTTATATACATTAAGGATGTGTAATGGAGAGGAGGAGGAGGAAAACATATATGAATATTCATTTAGCATGGCTAATTTTCTTATTTTAGGCTCAGGGACTAAATTGAATAAAAGTAAAACTTTATGGGCAATTTTGTAAAATGTCAAAAATGACCAAATTGCATGAAATGGATTAATTTTATTATTTAAATTACAAAATTGAATGAAATTATTAATTTAGTTCAAGATAGGGAAAATATGTTTTAGGATTAAATTGAAAAGTGTTGAAATTATAGAAAATTCGATATTTTATAGAATTCATGGATTGTTATCAATATGTATGAGAATAATAGCTGGAAATAAGGATTAAATTGCAATAATTTTATTTTCCGACCCTAAGGATGAAATCATCATTAATTAAAAGTTTAGGGGCAAAATGGTAATTTTTCCTAGAGCATTAATTAAATGCATTAGAATATGAAATGAATGAAAATGATGATCAAATTTATTTATAAAGATCCGGACGACTCAAATATGAGACTTGATCGTGGAAAAGAAAAGATATCGGATTAATGAAATTATAAACACAAGCAAGCAATGAGGTAAGTTCGTATAACTTGAATTATATTCTTAAATACTTGAAATGTATGTTATTGATGTGAATATGATTTGAATGTTCATTATATAAAAAAAAATTATGAAACATTGATATATTTGATAAAAGGGGGAAGAAATCTCGGTTGAATGAAAGGAAAATTCGATGGATCTCTGAGAAGGAATTGACGGTAAAAAGGATCTAGCCCGGACGGGTGATCCTATCCTGATATAGCCCTCCCGAAGAATACGTGTAAAATGCATTTAGTCCGGACGGGTAATACGAATTAGGGTCTGAATTTAGCCTGGACTGGTAATTCAGATCCAAGCTCATTAGAGTAATTGTCATTGCAGGGGATTTAGCTTGGACTGGTAATCCCGACAATACTCTATGAGTTTATATTACAGGGGATTTAGCCTGGACTGGTAATCCCACTGTAAGGATGAGGTTCGCGGGAGTGTACTCTTTGATATGAAATGTGTAAGACCATGGTTGAAAGATACCATGGCAACCTGATATGAAATGTGTAAGACCATGGTTGAAAGGTACCGTGGCAACCTGATATGAAATGTGTAAGACCATGGTTGAAAGATACCATCGCAACGTGATAAGAAATGAATAAGACCATGGTTGAAAGATACCATGGCAACGTGGCATGAAAAGAATAAGACCATGGTTGAAAGATACCATGGCAACATGACAGAAAAGGAGTAAGACCATAGTTGAAAGACACTATGGCATCATGTCAAAGATAAATAAGACCGTGGATGGGAGACACTATGACATCTATTGAACAATTGATATTCAGGTAATACGTATTAGATGACGAATGGTTATATGAAATGGTTGTGTGAAATGTTTACAAGGACTGGTCATATGGAAATATATGTACAAAATAGTTGTATGAAATAATTATGAAGATAGATAAACGAAATAAGTATAAGTACATGGAATATAATTTATGTTAAGTTTGATATAAACTATTACCGGAATAAATATACATAAAATATATGGAAATGATGGAGCATGAAATATTGATATAATGAAATGAATGATATATGCTTATGAAGAAACGGTAAGAGCATGATATGTTTCATGACATGTACATATATGATTATCTTTGATATGTTGATACAAGGAAATTATGTAAGTTGAGACTATTATTAAGCTCAAGTGCGATATGTAGAGAAAATAAGTATATCAATGTTGAATTTAGATGAAATATGTGCAAGTATACTAACAATGATGTTGTTTGACGCTTAGACAAGTGCCAAACTATTGATTGAATGGTAACATGTTTAATTATAAGGAGCATTGAAATAGTAAGTACTTAGATGAAAATAAAATTTAAGATTTTGCGAATTTTTTTTTATAATCCTGATTTAATTCCGGTTGGTTTCTAATGTATGTTTGGGGCTTCGAGGGCCCAATAGAGAGACGTTATGATTATTTTCAAAATATGAATAATAAATGACTCAGAATTATCTGAAAATGTTCAGTAAACTCCGGTAATGCCTCGTACCCTATTCCGGCAATGGATACGGGTAGGGGGTGTTACACTCCGTATGCTCATGTTGATAATGGAAAATTGGAACTGAGATCCATTAAATATGTTTTTCTTGATTATAAAGTCGGTGTAAAAGGGTATAAGTTATGGTGTCCTAAAAATAGAAAAGTTGTGATTAGCAGAGATGTCGTTTTTGATGAAACTGCTATGCTACCTAACTTATCTCTTAAAGACTCTTCCAATAAAGAAAATCAAAAGCAGGTGGAGTATCAGATTAATACAGAGTCGACTCCACAAGCCAGTACAAAAATTGAGAATAAAGTTGCTTATTCACCACAATACTCCATTGCCAAAAACAAAACTAGAAGAGAAATTAAACCTCCAAAGAAATATGCCGAGGCTGATCTAGTTGCTTATACTTTAAATATGGTTGAAGATATAGATGCTGTAATGACCTGAATTTTACCGATACTGAAAAAGTGTAATTTCGGATCTCTGTTTATGAAAATAGATTCGTAAATATTTATTAAAAATATTTACGAAGTAAAATGAGTGGTTAATTAGAGTTTAATTAAGTGAATTTAACTTAATTAAGAGTGATTAGGAAAAAGGATTAAGTTAAATAAAGTGTAAAAGTTTAATTACAAAATTAAAGAAGATAAGGGGACTAAATAGGAATTAAGCCTAGTCTAAAGAATAACGCGGCAAAACATAAAAATCTTTTTAAATTATAAATATATTATTAATGTTATTATTTTATTATATTACAAATTAAATTAATTATATTATTATATTTTGAAATAAATTAAGAAAAGACAAATGTATGGTGTATATGGATATGGTAACATGTGTAATATTAATATACATACAATTGTAAAATACATGTATATTTACTTATCATATAAGTATATTATTAAATTATATATTAGTATTAAGTAAAAGATATTTATATAATAAATAGATTAAAAAAGACAAATGTAAGGATATAAATGGATACAAATAAATATTGGTTATTTAGTAGATTTTTATTGTTATTATATTATATATATAAAACAAATAGAATAAAAAAAAAAGAAAAGAAGATAGAAAAGAATAGAATGAAGCGAAACAGAGAGCAGGGGAGAAAAAGAAAGAAACAAAAGAAAGAAAGGGGGAAAAGGGAAAATTGAAGCTTTAAACTTTAATAGGTAAGTCAATCAAGCCTTTTTTACTTAATTTTGATGTTTTAGAAGTTTCAGAACAAAGTTTTGATGAAATTAAGTTGATATTTTGAAAGTTATTAGATTTCTAGATATTATTCATGTTAAATAAAATAATGAATTAAGGGCTAAATTGATAGAAATTCAAGTTAGAAATGATATAAGGATTGAATTGTAAAGTGATTCATAAGTTTTATGCTTTAAGGACTAAATTGAAAGAATTTCGAAATTATGGTTTTATGATTAAAATAGATAATTATGTCTAAGTTTGGTTAAAAATTGAGTAGAAGTAAAGTATGAATTAAGATATAAAAGCAAGTGAATTTAGTTAGGATTAAATTGAAATTAAAAGTAGAAAATCAACATTATGCACTAAGACTATTTTGGACAACAGCAGTAGCCTAAGTTTGAAAAATCACCAAAAATTTTATAAATTGAATTAGAGGATGAATAAAATATGAAATTAAATCTTATTGAGTCTAGTTTCTTATAGAAGAAATGGTATAAGCAATTAAATTGTAAATTATGAGATATAATGAATTTTGTAAGACAAGGTTAGGATGAATTCGGGTTCCCCTGTTCTGACTTTGAAAAATCACAAAAAATTGGATAAAAATAATTAGAGGCTTAAATTTATATGTTTATAATCCCTAATGAGTATATTTTCATGATAAATCAATAGGAATATTAACCAAGTTTTGTACTGTGAGATAATTAATTTTTAGTGAAGAAGGGTCAAAACTGTCAGACAGCAGAACAGGGGTAACTTTAAAGAATAAACTGTACTTATTGGCTAAACCAAAAATTCTGAAAATTTTATGGTAAGAAAATATATGAGTCTAGTTTTAGGTAAAATTAGAATATCTTAATTTTTAGTTTTATAGCTCCATATATAAATAATTTAGTGACTATGACACAGATGGACAGCTTGAATATCCATAAAAGTAAATAATAAAAAATTATAGATAATGTTACTTACAAGTGTGTTATATACATTAAGGATGTGGAATGGAGAGGAGGAGGAGGAAAATATATATGAATATTCAGTTAGCATGGCTAATTTGCATGTTTTAAGCTCATGGACTAAATTGAAGAAAAGTAAAACTTTAGGGGCAATTTTGTAAAAATGACAAAAATGACTAAATTGAAGGGAATGGATTGTTTTATTATCTAAATTAATGAATTGAATGAAATTATCAATTTAAGATTGGGTGAAATTTGGAAAAATGGTAAATTACCAATATGCCCCTAAATCTGGGTATTTCTGCAATTTAGTCAGGTAGGTTCATATATCCTGAATGAGCATGTAAATATGACAATTTAAGTATTGTATCGTATTTTATATGATATTTTAAATTGAATATATGAAAAGGATGTTACATGAAACATGAAAATGAATACTAAATAATATAAATTAATTGAAATTATTCTGAAAATCTCGGTAATGCCTCGTATCCTATCCCGGTCTCAGGTACTAGTATGGGGTATTACAGATGCAAACCGAGAGCCATCTAATTATTTTGAGACAGTTAGCTGTGAAGACTTAGAAAAGTGGATGTTTGCTATGCAAGAGGAGATGAAATCACTCCACAAAAACAAAACATAGAATCTTGTGAAACTAAACAAATAATTAACCTAATCACAAAATTACTAACAAAATAATTTTAAAATAAATTAAAAATAATAAAAGATTACATTCATAACCTAACAAATCACAATAAACATTAAACTAAATAAATAATTAACCTAATCACAAAAATTACTAATAAAATAACTTTTAAATAAATTAAAAATTAATAAAATTTACATTCATAACCTAACAAATCACAATAAACATTAAACTAAACAAACAAGTTATAATAGTTACTAACAAAATAACTTTAAAATAAATTAAAATCAACATAAAAATAAAAATAAATAAACTACACAATACTAACAAAATAATTTATCCTCACCATAATCCATTCTATTTAAAAAACAAAAACAAAAATATCTTATCCTTCTTTTTTCTTTCTTTCTTTTTATTTTTTATTTTTTTGTTAAACTAATTCTCTTCTTCATCAGGGACCATTAAAAGGACCTCCAAATTTGTTTCACTGGTGCCGCCTATCAAATAGAGGTTACTAGTGCCACCTACTGATATGGCACCACCCCATATACCATTCCCATATATCTAAGCGGGTATATACTAAACCCGAAACTCGTATTTTTTGTGATACCGCCTGCCAATAATACACCACTAATATAAAATTATTTTTTTAAAGATTAAAAAAATATTTTTTTAAAAAAAGGGTGATACCACCTATGCATCACCCTCCACCGCCTTTAATATACCATTTTGATATATAATCTTGTTGACATACCAATTAAGGATATAATTATTTATTTTATATCATTAGTGTTAAAAACCTCATCAGCAGTATATTTTTCAAAAATTAATATGTAGAAATTTTATTAAATTATTAGCTAACTTTTAAAAAGGTAAATTGAATTTCACTATAATTTTCATATAATTTAACATTATATTATTGTAATATTTTAATTATCAAAATAATTAATATATTTAATTATGTTCACTAATTGAATAACTTTTGACGTCCAAATTCAAATTGAAAATCGAAAATTATTAATATTGAATAAAAAATTAGAATGGATGCACGAAATTCAAATAGGAGTCCCATCAGGCTGACGAAAGACAGGACTACCACCTCAACGTCTTGCTCCAGTCTCTTTTACTACCGTCACGTTCGAAAAATGTGCATGTGATTTTCATTCTTTCATCCTATTTATAAAGCCATTGTTTCTTAGTACTTGCACTCATTACTCATGGAATCCCACTTTGATTCCCATGTTGAGCAAGATAACGAAGATGAGTTTCAGAAATCTCTCAAAGAGATGATTTCTTCTCTCCTTAAAGGGAACAACTGGGGTCTTCCTGATCATCTATATCACTATCAAGGTTTTTGGCTCACCCCAACTTTCCTACAAGGAGTCATGTTAGCTCAACAACAGTTTGAGGCTCAACCCACTGATATCATACTTTGTAGTGCCCCTAGAACCGGCACAGCCTGGCTAAAATCTCTCACTTTCGCTACTATTACAAGAACTTCATACGATGATTCCACCACCCCTTTGCTTTTCAAGACGCCCCATGATGTTGTACCTTTCATGGAGCTTGATCATGCCCATTTTTCCGCTAATCGACATCTTGGAATTCCTCTCTTGGCCACTCATGCTCCTTATTCTTTCTTACCTACATCAATAATTGATTCTGGTTGTAAAATTATTTACATTTGCAGGGACCCCAAGGATACATTTGTTTCAATGTATCACATCTGTGCCAGGTATGCAAATCCTAAAACACTCAACCCATTGAACTTGATGAAGCGTTTGAGTTATTTTATAAAGGCATAAGTTGGTACGGACCTTATTGAGACCATGTTCTGCGATACTGGAAAGCAAGCTTGGAACATCCGAACAAGTTTATGTTCTTGAAATATGAAGAAATGAATGAAGATACTATTTTGTATCTTAAGAAATTGGCAGAGTTTATGGGTTGTCCATTTTCATCAGAGGAACAGCAAAAAAGGATGCCTGAAAAAATTGTAAAGATGTGTAGTTTCAAGAATATAAGCAACTTGGAAGTGAATAAAAGTGGGAAACATCGTGAAGGGCAAGGAAATCTGGAGATTGAAAACAAAATATATTTTCGGAAAGGGAAGGTTGGAGATTGGAAAAATGATTTGACGCCTGAAATGAGCACACAGTTAGACCAAATAACTCAGCAAAAATTAAGTGGTTCAGGTTTAAGTTTTAATTAAATATGAAGGAAATGTTTCATTAGATCCATTTTCGAAACTAATAATGTATGCATGGTAAAGTTTAATCTCTATTTTACTATCATTTGATTAAGGATTAGGATTATGTTTAAACCTTGTATTAGTTTCATCAAACTTAATTTGCAATTCTCATTGAAAAGTGATTAGTTTGCAGTGTAGGTTGTTGTTGTTTTTTTTTTTAATGAAAAATTTGGCCATTAAGATTAAATGACCTTAGTTATATTTTGGGTAAATTACACCAGCAGTCACCTAACTTTGGGGTAGCTGACAAAACAGTCACCTAGGTTTCATTTCAGGCACTCAACTTTCAAAAAGTTACAAAACAGTCACCAACGTTATAAATAAGTGACAAAATAGTCACTGATTAACGGTTACCGTTAGGGTGTTAACAGAATTACTGACGTGGCAAGTTAACTTACCACGTTGGCGACAGCTGATGGGTGCTTGGTTTGGGGCGAGTTTAGGGAAAAAAATTGAAGGGTTATGAGTTAAATGTTTTAGGGTTAGAAGCAGATTAGGTTTAA
Source organism: Gossypium arboreum (assembly GCF_025698485.1). Taxonomy (NCBI): domain Eukaryota; kingdom Viridiplantae; phylum Streptophyta; class Magnoliopsida; order Malvales; family Malvaceae; genus Gossypium; species Gossypium arboreum. The sequence continues at coordinate 110,005,574 of NC_069081.1, read as the reverse complement.
AGGGATTTGGGGGAAAGAAAAATCGATTTGGGAAATTTCAATCATGATTTGGGGGTTTTTAAGGTTTAAACTGAATTGAGAATTAATTAAGAAGAGTTTAGGGTTAGAAATCAGTTCAATAATCGATTAACAGGGTATAAGGTTTAGGGTACAATTGTCTATTTTTTTTGGGGAGAAAAGAAGACAAACCAGAAACCATTCAGTGTTTTTGATTGTCAGCGACAATGGGCAATAGAAGAGAAGCTACTAGTGTTACATCCACTTTAACGGGTAAGTTGTTGCATTTAGTTTTAAATTTTTTGGATTTTAATGCTATTATTTGGATTTAGAGTTAATTAGGGTTATTTCGGTTTTAATTTTAATTTCGATTTTGATTTTGATTTTGATTTCGATTTCTATTTTGATTTTGATTACAATTTTGAAGCACTCACTGATTCTGATTTAGATTTTGATTTCAATTTCGATTTTGATCTCGATTTAAAATTAGAATTTAATTTTGATTTCGATTTAGGGTTACTTCGATTTTGATTGTATTTGTTATTAATTAATGTGCATGACAGATTAGGGTTTGGTTTTTAAAGTGTATGACATATAATGTGTTTTGTATGCCATGCGCATGATTTTTATTGTTTGTATTTGCCATTGTACGAATGCCATTATCAAACTGATGCTTATTATGTATATCTACCATTGTTTGTATCTGCCATTGTATAAATGCCATTATCAAACTTATGTTTATTGTGTATATCTGTCATTGTTTGTATCTGCCATTGTATGAATGCCATGATCAAACTGATGTTTATTGTGTATATATGTCATTGTTTGTATCCAAGCTCCTATTGTATATGGCAAAATCAAAATTTGTTATTTACCTTTTTTATTGTACTGGTTATTGCCTATTATTGTCTGCCATGTGCATGAGAAAAATAGTTGTGTTTGATTAAATTAATTTTTGTATTGGTTGTTGTCTACCATGTGCATGACAGAAGTGTTTGTATTAAATTATTCGGTATTTTGTATTTGTTATTGTCTGACAAAAATGGTTAAAGTGTTTGTCTATGTTGTCTGTCTTTATTGATGAGTACTTTGTTTGGCAGGTTTAATTGATAACAATTTTAATGAGAATGAAGAAAACATGTCTGGTAGTGATGTGTCTGGTAGTGATAGTGATGCATCTGAAAGTGTTAGTTTAGATGGTTTAAAGATGGATGGTATAGAAGTAGATGAACTGTGTGATAGTGATGATTCTGGGAGGTTAGATAGTGCACATGGGTCTGACTCGGATGGCCAAAATTGGCCTGAGTTCAACCTAGAGAATGACATGAGTAATCCTAGACTGAAGATTGGAATGTTATTTAAGTCTAAAGACAGTCTAAAAGAAGCTGCCAAGTAGTATGGTAGGTTGAATAGTTATTTTATTAAGTTTCTCAAAAATGATTTTAAAAGGTTAAAGGCAGTTTGCAATGAAAAATGTTCTTGGTTCATATGGGCTTCTAGGCTAAACCCTAATGACCCTACTGACCAGACTTGGCAAATTAGGAGTTCAAACCCTAACCATACTTGTTCTAAAGTCTATAAAAATAGGAATGTAACCTCAGCTTGGATAGGTGAACATTATAAAAAAAAATTCATTGCTGATCCTGATTATTCTCTGAAATCATTACAATAAGATGTGAAAAGAGATTTTTGTTGCTTAGTCTCACTAACCAAATTAGAGGGCTAAACTTAGGGCATTCGAATTAATTGAAGGAGCTCATAAGGCTCAATATGAGAAGATTTATGAGTATTTGTTAGAGGTTAGGGCCCAAAATGAGGGAACAACAACAATCTGTTATTTGGATAACAGGCTGTTTCAAAGGATGTATGTCTGTCTGCAGGCATGCAAAGATGGCTATAAGGCTGGTTGTAGGTGGATAGTAGGTTTAGATGGATGTTTTTTGAAGGGATACTATGGTGGCTACTTGCTTGCAGCTGTTGGGATAGATACAAATAATGGAATCTATCCTCTTACATATGCTATTGTCGAAAGTGAAAACCAGGCATCATGGCTTTGGTTATTAGAGTTGCTTGCAATAGACTTGGAAATTATGGGCTCGTACCAGATATCTTTCATGTCTGACAAACAAAAGGTAAAAATCCATTTATTTATTCTTTTATGTTGTTTCGGTTAGGGTTTGTCAAATAATTAAACTATTTTTTTTAATTGTAGGGACTTGTATAAGCAATATGTATATTGTTTCCTAATACAGAAACAAGACACTATGTTAAGCACCTACATGCCAATTTCAAGAAGGCTAGTTTTTGAACAAAGAAATTGAAATATTTGCTTTGGAAAACTGCCAGAGCAAGCACTACAAGGGAGTTTGAGGATGCCATGGATGAACTGAGGAAAACCAATCAGCATGCTTATGATTGGTTAAAGGAAAAGAACCCTACTCACTGGTCAAGGTCTCACTTCTCAATTAGGAGTCATTCTGACATGTAGGTGAATAATCTTTCCGAATCATTTAACAAGGTAAACCCCTATGTTTTATGTTTCTTACTAATAATTAGCAATTCACTAATCATTTATATTGTTTACTAACAGATGATACTGGAAGCAAGAGGGAAACCTATTCTGACCATGATGGAAACAATAAGGACCAAGATTATGTTGCTTATTGTCAAGAAGAAAGAAAGAGCTGACAAATAAAATGGAATGTTGTGTCCAAAGATCAAGAAAAAGGTGGATGTAAATATAAAAGACTTATTAAGGTAAAAATTCTTTTTGATGCATATATTCTAACTTCATGTTACTGATCACATGCTATTTTAGTGAATGTTTTTTAATATGCATACACTGATTGTTGGTGTGTTGAATATTTTTTAATATGCATGCAGTGATTGTTGGTGTGTTGCCTATTTTTTAATATGCATGCAGTGAGTATTTTTTTTATAATATGCATGTTGGTGGGCTATTTTTTTAGGGGTGTGTATATCATTTGTTTAGTGATTATGTTTTAAATAAGCATGCTGACTGCTTTTTAGGTGTGTTCCATCACATGCTGGTGGGGACAAGTATTAGGTTGAATGTGGTCCAGGCAGCCAGCATGTGGTGGACTTAGTTGAGAATTTCTACTCCTGCAGGAATTGGGATCTCACTGGTATCCCTTGCATGCATGCTAAACAATGAGCCTCTTTGTCAAACATGCTACCAATATTGCCTCCTCCACTAAGAAGGTCACTTGGCAAACCTACTAAGGTGAGAAGGAAAGAACCTGATGAACCACAAACAACAGAAAGATTGAGCAAGAGAGGGATGGAGATAATGTGCAGTAAATGCAAAAGAGTAGGCCACAATAAGATGAGTTGCAAAGGGGAAGTTGGCCAAAACATTCCAGTAAGTCATTTGCCTTAAGTTAAGTAACAATATACTTCTATTTATGATTTTGTTTGTTTTTCAAATTTCTCTTATTCTTGTAGGTTAAAAGACATAAAGTTGGTGTCCCAACTCAGCAACAGGCTACCCCAAATCAGCAAGAGGGTACCCCAACTCAACAAGCTGCCCCAACTCAGTTACCTACTGCCCCAACTCATCAACAAGCTACCCTAAGACAAAAGCTCCCATTGAAGAGAAAACCAACCACTGTTAGATAGATGCCTTCTACTCAAGAGTCATCCATGACAGACCATTGATGATGATGTGGACAAACTGCATTTTGTTAACTTTTTGAAAATGTGTAAATTTGCCAGCTACTGATTTATTAACTTGGCAGATAATTTTTTTATAAATTTTCCTATGATTGCTACTGTTGATAAACTTAGGCTAGTCACTGAATTTTTTTGTAAATTTCCCTACAATTCACATCTGTTCAATTGTGGTGAATTGTAGGAAAATTTGGTAATATTTTGCCCCTTATTCCTTTTGTAAACAGTTTGGTGTTTTCACCTTAATATATGAGCATTGATCCATGCTATTTGTTATCTATTCTCTTCTAGCATATGTTTCTTTTTTCCATCTGTTATATTTTTTAACAACTGTGTGACTATTAAGAAATGTGTGAGAATTGAGAATTGAGAAATACATATGTTTTTTCCATCTGTTATCTCTTCTAACGTGTGAAAATTTGACAAATGCATAGGTTTTTTTCCATCTATTGTCTTTTTCTGATACATGAGTATTGAGAAATACAAATGAAATGAGCTGGTTAGCGATGCATACCAGCAGCCATATATAAATCTTGTTCTAGCAATTTGTAAACAAAAACATGAGTTGGTTAGCCATGTATACCAGCAGTCATGGATAACATATGTTAAACAACAAAAATATTCCAAAACAATTTGTAATCAATAAAAATATCCCATTTCAAGTCTTTCAAGTGTTTGTAAACAATAACATGAGCTGGTTAGCCATGTATACCAGAAGCCATGTATCACATATGTTAAGCAACAATATACCAGCAACCATGTATACCAACATAAGCAACAATTTACCAACAACAAAATTACAAAACATAAGCTGGTTTTCAATGAACATAAGATGATTTTTAAGCTTTTAAAAACAACAAAACTGTTACAATTACAAGCACCAATAACCAGGTTCTTCTCTCTCTCTTCTTTGCATCCTCCAATGTCCTCACTTTTTTTAGAAGACCCAACAACACAATTCTTGAATTGGGAGTCAGCTGAAAAATCGACATGGTTTTTGAAATCAATTGCCAAATTTCTTACACCCAGAAAACCTCCTACCTAGGTTGTCATTGGACCAAGACGTGTTTAATTTGGCTGGGTTTCCACAATGGCACAATGGAATCACTTCAAGCATCTCCATTTTTCCTCTTCTCCTTCTTCTTCTCCTCTTCCTCCTTCTCCTATTCTTCTTTTACTATTTTTTTCTAACCCTAAACTGGTGCTTCAATAGGCTGATAAAGTTAGACTAAGTGACTAACCGGCCAGCTGGACTGCCATTGGACGTTGTTACTTGCCATGTCACTTTGCTGTGACGTCTGTGACGGAAAATGACAAAAGGGACTGTTTTGTAACTTTTTAAAAGTTGAGTGACTGAAATGAAACCTAGGTTACTGTTTTGTCAGCTACCCCAAAGTTGAGTGACTGTTGGTGTAATTTACCCTTATATTTTTTACTTTTTATTTGAAATAAAATGACTAGGCTATTATTTGATAAATAAAAACAGCTACCAAAACTTTCCAACACATATTGGGCTCAGTGTTTTTTAGAAAACAAAAAAACGGATGTGGGAACCCACTTCTAAATCAGAAGCCCATTGCTAGAAGTAAACAAAACAAAAAACGACAATAAATTTGAAATATACAAACATAAAGGAAATAAAAAAAAATAAAAGGAAGTCTATCCCTATCCCCAGTCACATCTTAACAGCCTGGCCACCATTTAATTTTCTCCTCTTTTCATGCCATTAGTCATATCTTTTTTAGCCATAAATTTTTGTTCTTAGTGAAATTATATTCACAAAAACAAATTAAAATATAAATTAACGAGAATTATGTGAAATTTCATATTAAAATATTTTTAATAAGATGTAATAATATAATTATCTAAAAAATTTAACTCATTAGAAAAACTTAACAAATATAAGAAAGATTGAAATTTTTGAAAAAATTTGAAACTTTAAATTTATTTATTAAATTTATTAGAAAAACAATTTGAAAAGAAAAAATCAAAGGTTGATGGCTAAAAATGATTAAAAATATAATTAGAGTTATTTTGACAAAACATGTAAACGTCAATGATCAAATATTTTCTTTATATTTAAGTGAGTATTTGGTATAGTGATTAACGTTTAATAATATATTAAATATTTTTTTTGATGAATCACAATAGAAGGGTAAATAAAATTCTAACAGTAACGCGACTAGAGCAATTCAATCCCAGACCACACTTGAGATAGTAAACAGCCTGACCATCAAGCCAACACATGGATTCATATATCAAATAATTTTATATTATAAATTCCATATTCATTTTCTTTTCTATCCTTAATTTTGTTTAGTTTATCAAACAATAGATAAAACTTATCACTATAAAGTTGAAATTTAATATATAGCAATTTTCATTAAATCATTAGCTAATTATTTAAAAATAAATTGAAATTCATTATAACTTTTAGACTTTGATTATAATTTTAATTATGTTCTATAGTTTGAATAACACTACTTTATATTAATTATATGAAATTAAAATACATATTTATTAAAATTAAAAATAAAAATTTAAAATTTAAAAGCTTAGTGAAGTTGTTAAAACCTACAAATTGAGAAGATAACATGTGATGATGGAGTGTGGTAAAAGATAAAAATGATTTATACAAAAAAATTAAACTCTTTCTGATATATTGAATAATTACGTAATAGATATAGTAAAAGAATAGTGCAAAATTTTAAAAATAAAGTTTTGTTAATGTCGAAATTGATATTGTATATATTTTATAAGTTATTATTAATTAATTTTAAATTATATATTTTATTATTTATTGTATATTATTTTAAATATATATTAGTAATTTTCACATGCCTAATACAATTTCTAATTCTATACAGCTAGTGATGTTATTGAACTCTACCAGCAAAATTAAGAGGATAACATGTATATAAAAATATAGTAAAAATAAAAATTAATTATATAGAAAATGAAACCCATGCCAACTTTTTAACCTTGTACAAGGAGTTTACACCTCCAGTATATTGAATAATTACCTAACTAATATAGTAAAAAGAAAATAGCGTAAAATCTTAAAACTAATCCAATAACTTTTTTGACGTCGAAATTAAAATTGAAAATTATTAATGTTAAATAAAAAATTGAATGGGATATGCACGAAATTCAAATGGGAGTCCCCCATTGGGCTGACGAGGTTGTTTGTGGTTTATGGCCGACTACTGCCCTAAGACAGGACCCACCACCTCCACGTCTCGCTCCAAATCTCTTTCACTGCCGCCACGTCCAAAAAAGTTGCATTTGTGATTTTAATTCTTTCAGCCTGTTGGACGCGTAATAACACATAAATAAAATATAATACAAACTTTTTTTTTCTTTCTATACTAGCTGCTGGTAGTTTTTCCTTCTATAACTCACAACACTTTTTTTTTTTTTTCTCTCAAGCTCGCTAACGTTTTCAGCACACACTCAATTCATTTTTCATGAGACTCTACTTACTTTTTTATAAGCATAGTAAATCGACTTAAACTTTATCATGCCTTACCGTCTAAGATTGTTCAAGCTGCTGCCATCATTATCCTTTGTCCTTGATTTTTCATGAAATTCGGCAGGCCACGTTTTCTATGAGGTTGAAAGCCAATTGGATAAAAATTCTTTGGCTGCAATTTTTATGCTGAAAGTCGGTTTGTTTTCTAACACAGCCTATATATAAAGCCATTGTTTCCATACTACTTGCACTCATTAATCATGGAATCCCACTTTGATTCCCATGTTGAGCAACATAACGAAGATGAGTTTCAGAAATCTTTCAAAGAGATGATTTCTACTCTCCCTAAAGGGAACAGCTGGGGTCTTCCCGATCATCTATATCAGTATCAAGGTTTTTGGTTCACCCCACCTTTCCTACAAGGAGTCCTGTTAGCTCAACAACAGTTTGAGGCTCAACCCACTGATATCATACTTTCTAGTGCCCCTAGAACCGGCACAGCCTGGTTAAAATCTCTCACTTTCGCTACTATTACAAGAACTTCATACGATGATTCTACCACCCCTTTGCTTTTCAGGATGCCTCATGATGTTGTGCCTTTCATGGAGCTTGATCATGCCCATTTTTCCGCTAATCGACATCTTGGAATTCCTCTCTTGGCCACTCATGCTCCTTATTCATTCTTACCTACATCAATAATTGATTCTGGTTGTAAAATTATTTACATTTGCAGGGACCCCAAGGATACATTTGTTTCAATGTATCACATCTGTACCAGGTATGCGAAATCCCAAAACACTCAACCCATAGAACTTGATGAAGCGTTTGAGTTATTTTGTGAAGGCGTAAGTTGGTACGGACCTTATTGGGACCATGTTCTGGGATACTGGAAAGCAAGCTTGGAACATCCGGACAAGTTTATGTTCTTGAAATATGAAGAAATGAATGAAGATACTGTTTTGTATCTTAAGAAATTGGCAGAGTTTATGGGTTGTCCTTTCTCATCAGAGGAACAGCAAAAAGGGGTGCCTGAAAAGATTATAAAGATGTGTAGTTTTGAGAATCTAAGCAACTTGGAAGTGAATAAAAGTGGGATACATCGTGAAGGGCAAGGGAATTTGGAGATTCAAAACAAGATTTATTTTCGGAAAGGGAAGGTTGGAGATTGGAAGAATTATTTGACGCCTAAAATGGCCACACAGTTGGACCAAATAACTCAGCAAAAATTAAGTAGCTCAGGTTTAAGTCTTAATTAAATAAGAAGCCAATGTTTCATTAGATCCATTTTCGAAACTAATAATGTATGCATGGTGCCTAGTTTCTTTCTTTTAAAGCATGGGTAGGGTTTGATCTCTATTTTACTATCCTTTGATTAAGGATTAGGATTATGTTTAAACCTTGTATTATCGTTTCATTTAACTTAATTTGCAGTTGTTGATTAATGTGTGCATTGCCACAACATTTAACACTTGTTATTGGTACTATTTTTTAAAATTATTTTATCATAGAGAGGGATTATGATGGAGAGGATCCACTTAACCAACCTATTTTATAATTTTTGTAATTTTTATATGAATAATATTTTAGTAATTAAACTGTCATATTTAATGTTTTATTTTATGCAAATTATGCATGTTCGATACAAATTAAAAATTTTAACTATTTATTTTATATAAAAATTAACTGTTAAATAATAATATTTTAGATTTATATGATAGAGATATTGAATTAATTAAAAAATTATGCTGATGATAAATATAAATATATTAATAAATTCAATTTTAGATTGTTAAAATAATAATTATATAAAAAAATAAAATCAGATAAAGTACAATGATACTCACCTGTTTGATCATATATTGAAATTAGTTTAGTAGAAAATTGGATGTCTTGATTGATTTTTGAATTTTGGAAGATTGAAGTGATTAGATTTTATTATTGGGAAAATGGAAGAAAAGGAAGTTGATTTTGAAGACCAACCTACATACATCCAATTTGAAAGAAAGGGAAGCGGTGGCACATGGGCTCGAAGCGGTGGCGTATGGGATTCTATCTCCTTGTTAGGTTTGAATAAAGAAATTTTGTTCTGATCTCCCTTCCAAATTAATAATTTCATTACTTTCTAATTATTTGATTAGATTTAAAATATAATTTTTTTAACTTTTACCCAAAACAATTATAACATTCTTGTCTCCATTTTTAAAATATAAATTAATAAATTTTGGTTTATATGTAAAAAAATTAAAAATTATGAAAAAATAATTAATTTTTATATTACATTCACATCTAATTGAGTATTTATTTTAAATTAAATAAATAATTAAGTTTCTTTGTTAACGAAAGTTAATCATGTTGACTCTTAAAATAAATTAATGGACCATTAAATAATGATACATTACAACTTCTAGTCTAATTGAATATATTTTTATAAAAAATTGTAAATCATAATAATATAAAAATAGAGAAAAATAGAAAAATAATAAAAATATTAAAATTAAAATATTTTTGAAATATTAAAATTGATATAAACTTATGAAAAATAATAAAAACTTATAAATATTAAAATATTTAAAAATTTAATAAATTCTAATAAGTTTTATTTTTATAAAATTAATAAAACATATTTAAATATTTAAAATTATATAAAAAGTTAAAAATCATAAAATTATAAAATATATATTAAAAATCATAAAGATTATTAAATATTAAAAAGTATTAAAATTGATATTAACTTATAAAAATTATAATAAAACTTATGAATATTATAAAAAATCTAATAAATTATTATAAAAAATTAGAACATTTAATATTTTATAAAAAACTTATAAAATTCATAAAAATTTATAATTTATAAAAAAATTCAACCCTAAATCATAATAAATCATTGGATAATGAAAATAATTATCATATTCATTTTCATGCTTGATATTCCACCAATAAAATGAAATTGTGACGCTCCCTTTTTAATTTTTATTCATAAATTATTTTTTATTTTTTTATCTCTAATTTTTTAACTACAATAGAAGTTAGGAGTGAATTTACAGAATAACAGGATATCTCATTACACTTTATTCAGGAAATTAAAAACATATTATTTTGAATATTGAAGACAAAGTGCAAGAAAGATCAAGCAGGGATGAATCTAATCCATTGAGATAAGCTAGGGATGCCATTATTAACAACAGTAAGCAAATAGTAACCAGGTGGTGCCACATTCGGCGATGGTGGAGCCTCCAAAACAGCACTCATCAAACCACCGCCGTCCCTTGTTGTGTGCCGGCACCTCAGTTTCAGCAACCTTTGATTCATCGAAATGGAATGCGTCGTGAACGGCGGCGCATAAACACTATATTCCACGTCTTTACTCGGCCTTCGTCCAAGCCAGAAATGAATAGTAAACGCTGTCCCATATGCAACACCAGATGAATGCCCCTCATACTCTACCGTTACATTCCCAGGCCTCAAATCATTGAATTGCCGATCCATATAATCAGGGACGAAAGCTTGTAATCTTAGCTCCGTCGGGTAAGCAACGTTGCTGAAAGTGTATGTATTATAAGGGTTGCCGCCGGCAACCAAGACTCTTCCGTCCGGTAAAAGAAGAGCAGAGGAATGATACATTCGGGCAATCCTGGTGGCTTTCAGGACCGTAAATCTTTGTCCACGACTTTTCTTAGGATTGTAAAGGTACGGCCTGAGCGATGGGGTCGCTGCGTTTTGCCATCCTGCGCAACCACGTCTAGCGCCATTGATGATTAGTATGTGACCTGTAGGAAGGATCAACATGTCATGCATGGTACGAGGTCGTGGCATGTTTTCCATTTTCCATATGTGATTGTTCCCTGTAATCACCATTCTCCCACAGGAGCTCAATGCCGGGAGGAATCTCCCTCTGGCTGCCGCTTCGTAAGCTCCCGAGGCCGCGCCGCCGCATACCATGACTTCGACTTTTTGGAACCTGTCTTGGTGATCCAATGGGAGAATAACCGATGATCCTGAGCTCGGATAGTTTCTGGAACCACCCCCTGGAATCCTCGGAAAGGTTTTGACCACACGGTTTCGTTGATAATTGAAAAGGATGGAGTCACGGTTGGCGAAGATGAAGAGGTTACCATCAGAAGAAAGATGAAGGAAAGGGTAGAGGTTGTTTCCGCCACCATCCTCGTCATGAGTGTCATGCAAAAAGGGAAGATTAAAAGATCTGTCCTTGGTATGTAATTTAGGTATAAATTCGTAACTATAAGCATTCCTTCCACCAACAACAATAACTCGATCATGTTGAGGCAATAATAGATTCGAAGCATACCATCGATTACCCGACAATGACCTCTTCGATTGCTGCCAATTGCATAGATGATCACGGCAAGGTCTGAAATATCGTATCCTTTGAGATCCTCGACCATGGCCACCAACTTGGAGAAGTGTGCCATTGCTGAGGAACGAACCCGAAGAACACCATGGATCCGAGACAAACCTAAGCGGCCGCAAGTTATTACCATGAATGTAATATTCAACCGAATGAGCATAACACGCCCCATCTTTTAAATCGGCACGGGAACGAGTGCTGCATCTTCTCCCATTGTACCGTTGATGAAGCCGGTACTGGGAAGGGCCTGCTTCAGTTTGGTCGAAGATAATAACAGTATTTTCATGGGTTAACGCCATGTGCATGGCGACAACTCCCGTATTATTCCGTAAGAGCTGCCATCTCTCTTGTCGGCCCCCAGCACGGGCGAGAGTCTCGACTGCATCACTGACAATGAAATGCAGCAAAGCCAAGATTGCATGAATTGTAACAACGTAAAGCAAATGGTTCTTGTCACCCATGGTGTAGGACTTGGAGTTCAACTGTTGCGGTTCATGGAGTTAATATATAAAACTTCATTTTATAGGTTGGTTTTAGGTCTAGGGTAAATTCAAGACTCGAGGCGGCTGTTAATGACGCAGCTGCTAGTTTTGCTGAAGTTGGGACCGATGAGTCCTAAAATGGCGTGAAGTTATTCGAAGCAATCTTGACGTGAGCTGAATGTGATATTCATGCAAAGCATCACATAGCGTACCACTGCAGTGCACAATTCTTGGCTGACTACTCATTACATCTTGCAATATCTATATTCATCAGTATTTTCTTATGTGTAAAAAAATGACACATTAATATTTTCATTATTATATTCATGTTATTTATGGCAAAGCTAAAGAAAGCGACAGTAGCATGCCACTCCTAACTACATTCCTCCGACCGATGACATATTTTCGGACATGTGTATAAGAATATAATATTTCAAAAATCCTCCAAATACATAAAAAAATCTTTAAAAAATGAATATGTCCGTATCAAACACATCCGCACATCCAGATAAAAGGCGAGAACCTATGAAACTTTTTTGACCAGGACAACCAGGTTAGAAAAGATCAGGCCGTCAACAAGTGGAACTGTTTCATTGTGCAAATTATGGCTTAAGTAAGGATTGCCAGTTATAGGTTAATAAATGGGGGCTGAAAATGCATTCTCACAGCACGAAAAATAGTACAGATTACAGTTGGCATGGGGCACGGATGCTAATCCGACAATGAGACATGTCTGTTCCCAGTTGTTCTGTGCCTGATTACATTACAACAATATGATCTACTGAAATAGATAATGCTATATGACTAAGTTTTTTAGTTCGATGAAATCCACAACTATGTACAAAACTTTGGATACATATATGACGGGTGCCCAATCTCTCTAAAGAAAAGATCCGATGCGCATCCAATCATGGCCAACTATGAAGCCTTTTGCACAATAAACTTAAAGGACTTACTCTTGGAATGCTGGACGACAGAGAGAGCATAAGCAAGTCCAGGCAAAGCATATTATGCTTAATAGAGTCTTATTCTCGTATCGATTGTGCCTCGGCAGATGGGACACAACTGAAGGTCTTGTCCGCACTCACAACAGGTCTGCATGGAAATGAAATTTAGGAATCATTCCATTCAACAAGGGATGTCAGATAATAATAAAATCCTTAGTTATGTTACCTGATGTCCACAACCAAAGGCCATATCCTTTGCATTGCAAATGCAAATAGGGCAAAGCTGTCGGAAAAACATGCAAATACCTTTAGAGATTGATTTATGAGAATTGTGATTTTTAAGTCATTGAAAAAAAGATAGATTACATGATTATCTGAAGCAGAACTTGCAGGAGGAGCGGTTTGGACTGGTGCTTCACGTCTAGCGGAAGAAGGTGCACTTGGACGAAAACTGCTCGACCACGAAAGTTTCGAGTTGCTAAAAGAACCAGCACCATAAAGAGGAGGGGGAAGGGGAACCCTATCAATAGCCTTCCCCCTGGTATTACTGTTTAACCAATAACATAAAAGAAGTTGCACTTCAATGTTATCTTCCCATTAAGACTGGTTAAATGCCTTGTAAGCCTACTAAAACAATACTAATTATTACCCCAATATGTTGAGCTCCAGCGTTGCTTTGTACTGAGACGGAATTTCCATCAATGCTGAAAGAGCAAACTCTGCCTCTTTTCGGGACCTATCCATATTCTTCGACATTATTTCCGTAAAATTCACAAACTACAGGAAGCAGCTTTTCAAATTAGATGGCGAATATGAATAATATGGTTCACCTTACCAGCTTCAAGGAGCAAATATAAGAAAGTAAAACATCGATGAGCCACACTTGCCTGGAAATTATCAAAGGCACGGGCAGGAATGTTATCATCAAATTCTCTCATCATGTCCCATGGTCCATCTCCAACTCCGACTAAAATAATAGACAACGGATACTCACTACAAAGTAATCGTATATTAGGAAGTTGAACATAGAAGAAAACATCATTTGGGAACACAAGCGACCATATAGCACCTTGCTTTTACTATTGCTTCGACTGTTTTTTTTTCTTGTGGGCTTAGTTGGCCACGCTCTGTATCAACACTTCTAGTCACCTGCATCCATTACCAGATAGAAACTATCGACAAAGATTTCACTTAAAAACATGTTTTAGATAGAAAGCTCAAATTTCAGCAACAGAAGATCATTACCGGAGGAGTCTTGCAGTAACTAACGGGGTTAACAGGATGAAAAACAAATTTGCCTAGTGCTGTGGTCATTCGATACTAGGACTAGATTATAATGTATAATTTATAATTATATGCAGTATACAAACCTATTAAGTACGAGCAAAGGCATGCGGAACCCTTTTCCCAAACCAAGTATTTGTGTGTGTTTAAAGAGGATTTACCAAGCATTTGAAATTAAACAAATTATTGTACAACACAAAGCAGATAAGTTACCTGCCCATCGGCTATTATCAGCAACACATGGTATTGCCCACCACTTTGCTCAACAATGGTGATGGCCATTTCAATTATAGGAGCAAATGACGTTGGCCCTGTCAAAAAGAATAAATGTGGGTAAGTGTAGAGATGAAGGAAAATATCCCGAAAATAAGATAAGCACAGGACTGACAACGGAATGAATAAAAGGAAGAAGTGAAATGAATTATAACCTGCAAGTTTCAGATTAGGGACTAATTCTCTGTATCGTCTCAACACTTCTTCAAATCCATTGCAAAACGTCTCATCCGGATAGAAGCTGAATACTTCTTGATCATGTGTTGATGCTGCCAGATCAAAGAATCTCATATCATCTCAACTATGAAAAAGATTAAATTAAGAGACCCAATGGAAAAATCTTACGAAATAAATACCATCTCCGAATCCAAAACAAGGAATTAAATTATCCTCATCAAAGGAAGACAATGTTTTTCCAATAATGGATATTGCCTGTTCGTATGGATTTTGCTCATCTCCAATGTGGTGTAGACTTCTTCGGTGGAATGATCTTGCACCTATTTTAAAGCACATTAAAAGGTGTTGCACCATTATAAAAAAACCTTTAAATACATCGAGAGAATGTCAGACCTGTCCACTCATTGCTCTTAGTGAAATCAATGCCAACAATAAGGTTCGAAGACTCCAGGCCAGCACGGGCCAGGGCATCGGTGACCTGTGGGAAAAGAGGACTTTAACAAACTTTACTTACCAAATCTGTATATATATTGGCTAGCCAAATAACATAACAATGCCAATTCCAATGTTGATATGAAGTTTTAATCTTTTTGTAGTGTATATCTATGTATCCTATAAATAACAAAAACGGGTGTCTCTAAGTGTATTCCCGCGAGGAACATGCTCCGCAATTCTCAAATTGACTGAAGATTTCTTGCATTTAAATCACCGGGAATTACAAATACAGTATACCTGCTCCAAGCTGTTGTAGTTATCATCTATCTTCGAAAATTTTCTCTCCAACCTCCTCTTCGACTCTGGGGCATGACTGCCATAACTGTGATGTGGAGGGGCATAACGCTGCTCTGGAACATAGTCTTGGCCTGAGGGAGCATTTGATGGCTGTGCATATCTATGAGAATCCCATGAATATGAATTAGAAGCTACAGATGAGGACTGTGATGTGGTCGATCGTTTTGATATTATGCCACCCATCAGCTCTATAATTGATATATATTCTGCAAAATTCAACATATGCGAACATGAATGCAGCAAAGAACCCAAGTTAACTGTAAATAGCAATAATGTATTTTCGCAGGTATTATACATAATTTTGAAACAAATAACAGGTTTAAACTCAGTTGATTATGTGCTATTATTAAGATTAAGACAATGGCCAGCTTTTTTGGAAAAGTGGTACCAGTTTCACATAGAAAGGCCCATTTCCATACCAAGTTGTGATCAGAAGTAGCAAGTAATCAACAATGAAAATAGCAGGAAAAGAAAAACCTATCAAGTTTCAATTCTGAGGCAAATGCAGTGTCACTTAACGCCTATCCCATCTCCATCATCTATCTGCAAGGTTATCAAATTATATGCCATTAATTTGCCCCGTTTTCTTTGGGATTCAGTAATGCATTTATCCGGATAAACTTAAGTTAATTAATAGAAAGGTCAACGCTTTTAACATTATAGAAGCAATCACATACTTATTGCTTCAAAATGCAACAATCAGAAATGCTGCTACACTATTAACACCAGATGTTAAGCCACACCGAAGATTCCTTATCATACCTCCATGAGATTTTCAAGCTTATAATTTCGACATTATAAGGAAGCATACTCATAAAGAACCCAAACTGAACAGACACACTTTACACAAACATAAATCTTGTTATAATCCAGACCCAAAAGAAAGGGGGTGGGATGAATTGCATTAAGAATCTAACTACGTTTAAAACAAGATCTCAGATGTATAAACAATCGTAGCCGAAAACACAGGAAGCAAATAAAAACCTTCAAATGTTCCAAACTCTACATCCATTGAACAAAATTCACCAAAACAAAAGAAAAGAAACCCAGATTCAAAGTGAGGAACAAAAGTTGTAAACTAAAAATATATTTAAAAAAAAGTAAGGAACAGGGTTAATTATTTGTTCACCTTTTAAGCAAAAGAGTGAAGTATTGGGTGAGTAAAGAGAAAAGAAAGAGAAGTGAGTGGAGGGAGAAGACCATGCGTTGTAAGCGGTAAAAGTAAAGAAATAGCGGCGAAGAAGATGGGTTGGGTCGGCTTGGTTGGTTGGTTGTTTGGTTCTTGGAAGTTTCCTTTTGATGACTCTTGAGATATTTCCATTCAGTCTTACTTTTTCTTTTAAAATTTGACACCCGTAATCCACTTCAACCTTTACTCCACTTTCAACTGCTTTCATATCTTTGTCTTATAACCGCTTTACCCACCGTTATTTTCAGTTACTGCAGTTATTTTTTCTTTTTCTGTTTTTTACATTTATTCATTTTAATTAAAATCATTTCGTTTAGATTAGGCTTAAATACTAAAAAAAATCTTTCAAAAATAATTAAAAGAATTAATTGAGTTTTTCGTTAAAAAATATAATCATTTGAGCTATTGAAATATTATTTTTCTTTTTTCGTTAAAATATTAACGTATCGTCAAGTGTTATCATAATATGTGACATAGAAAATTTTTAATAATATAGAGGCTCAACATGATATTTGATGTAGAAAATGTCGATGATGGAGTCCAAGAGAGTTTTTAGTTTGTACAATGAAGATTAAGGACTTCATAAGTGTCTTATAAAATATAATAAAAGGGTGAATATTTAGTATATTGACAATGAACATTTTTATTCCACGAGTTAAAAATTAACATGTGTATATATATATTTTTAATATTTTATTATATCCTATGAGATACTTGTCAATCCTTTAAACCTACTTGAGATTATTTATGGAATAAGAAAATTATACTACTAATGTACCAAATATTAACTAAAAAATGATTACTTATTTTTATTTTCTCTCATACTCTATCCTCCATCGTACATCAATCAATCCTTATTAACTTCTCTCGCATCACTTCTCTTTAATCAAAATTATTACTTACCATTTATCTTTAGTTACCAAACGTTAATTTTATTGTTTTTAAATTACTTACTAGACACCTATATAATTATCGATCATCAATATATTCTAAGTCGCCATTAAAATCAAATCCAAACTTTTCAAATAACAAAATTTTCTATAATTTATTTTTGGTTTTATAAACTTTATAACTTTTTCATATCTTTTAAAATGTTTATATATATATATAGATTTGTCAAGTTCAAGTATTAAAAAATTAAATGAATGATTATAATAAATTTTTTTTTATAAATTTGAGGGAGAAATAAGTAATCAAAAAAAACGACGTCGTTAATGGCGTGCATGAAGGCGTTAAGATTTGGATAGTTGGATTTTCGGATAATGATCCTCCAGGAACCCAACCCAGAAAGGATGAAGCAAAAATTCAACTGATAAATTGACCTTTTTTTTTTTAAAGAGAAAAATCTCGAAACAACCATAACAATGGCTTCTTTGGCTTTTCCTTCTCTCAGTTCTTTAACCATTTCGCGCCTTCATAGCCAGAAAGCTCCTTTTTTGAACTCTTCAATTCCAACTCCAAGTATGTCAACCTTCAAACATCCAACTGTCACTCTGCATCGTTTTGTATGCTTCTCTTCCAGCCAATCAAATTAATGGGTTTTGGGTTCATTCAAATTTGTTTTATTGTTTTCTCCTTTGGTTTCTTTTGTTGTTTTTTTTTTTTTTAAATTATTGTTTTCTTGTGAATTTAGCAATGTGGGGTTATTCGAATGCAAGCTGGTGAAGAAGATTTTGAGTTGAAACAAATGAGAGATATGGCTGCTGCGAAGAAAAGATGGGATGCTATGGTATATTTTCTTTATTCCTCAGCTTTAAGTTTTCGTTTCTTTTTTCTTTTATCTGTTTTTTTTTCCTTGAATCCTCACTACCATATTTGATAAAGTACCCCCCCCTAATGAGGATGATTCTCATGACAATGCTAAATCTAGTAAATTGAGCTTTAATATGGGGGCTTCTTGCTTTATTAGCAGTAAGTTTTAGCTGCATTGTGTTTACAGATTAGGGAAGGAAAAGTAAAGATTCTTACACCTAGAGAGGCAGGTTATGCAATTCAACTTTCAAACAAGCCTCTACTCGATGTTCGCCCGTCTAGTGAGCGCGAGAAAGTAATTAATCACTTCTCTTTTAACTTTAATCTCGCAAACATGATTGTTACAACTAGTCTCTTAGCTCCCTTGTCTTCTAGATTGAAGCTACTCTAGTCTTATTATTCATTGTATCATAAATTATGGTTTTGTTTTCAATCCGTGTTTCTTTTGAAATACCATGTTTAAAGCATTACATAGGCATATTTCTTTAAGGTATTGATTATTGTTGGGAAAGTGGTAAGTAATTGGTATCTAAAAACAACAAATTCTTGTTTTTTTCATTTCATCCCTTTCTTATTTAGGGAATTGTATGTTGCGTGGTATCTCCAAGGTTGGTGTCACTTTATTTGTGATTGGAACATATTCATGTTTTCTTACACTGTTTTGAAGGCATGGGTTAAGGGCTCCACCTGGGTACCGATCTTTGAAGTTGATAATAAATTTGACGTTGGAACCCTTTCCAGAAAAGCCACCAATTTTGTGATGGGTATCTCTTGATTCTTTTCCATCATCCGACTTCTAGGAAGATCATATTAATGGTTTACCTAATGTAGGATTACTTGATAAAACCAATTTGGTCCGCTTTCAGGACATATATTGAAACTGTTTTATGTTTTCTATAGGGGGTTGGTGGAGTGGGGTGCCTACATTGTCTTATGACAGGTGCGTTATAAGTTGCCTTTGCTTCTCTATTTTGCGTATGTGGCTCTGCACACATATGTGCTTGTCCATGGCCACTCTCACATTTCATGTATATAAAATAAATTTTGTACTTATTCTTTAACTGCTTTCTTTGACAGTCAGTTCTTGTCAAAAGTTGAGGAGAAATTCCCAAAAGATGCAGAGCTTATCGTTACATGCCAGAAGGGATTGAGGTGATTTTTTTTTTCTTTTAAGTGACAGAGGAGAGAGTGTTTGCACTTTAGTATTGATTTTGTTTCATTTAATGGATTACTTTTCCTTTTAATTTGATCTCAGCTGAAAATGTTTTATGTTATTTAGACCTTAAAATGCTGAAGCATCTTTTTAGGCGAAGCATTTGGACCCAATTTATGGATACAGCTATTATTATAATGTTTGCTTTTGATCTTTTAAGGGCAGTATGAGTCATTTTCAATCTTTATGCAATAATTCTCTCAAAAGAA
Organism: Gossypium arboreum; assembly: GCF_025698485.1. Taxonomy (NCBI): domain Eukaryota; kingdom Viridiplantae; phylum Streptophyta; class Magnoliopsida; order Malvales; family Malvaceae; genus Gossypium; species Gossypium arboreum. The sequence continues at coordinate 109,985,731 of NC_069081.1, read as the reverse complement.
TGAACTTGAGACTATGAATGCTTTGGAATGCTTTGGATGATAGTTTTGAACAATCAGTTTTATTACTAACATAACAAAAAGTGCTCGGAATGCGAATGTTCTTCTGAATCAGAGCTGGAGTTATTAGTCTGTGTCGTGTCTTGACCATTCCAGTTTGTGAGCTCAGTGAAAGAAAAAAGAAAAAGAAGATGGAGAAAAATAGATAGAATTTGATAGTATATATTGTTGTTATGCAATGTAGGCACATGGGTCAATTAGATAAATGATAACTACATTTTAAGTTCTCATTTCAGATTTATGGTCTGTCTACCCTGACTTTGTACGCTATACTTTGTTCTTTTCCGGAGTTGAAATTCATTTCCATGGATTTATTTAGAAACCCACTGCTTGGTCACTGTGACTGAAGGCGAAAATATGTACATCTTTGAGTACCCTTTAGCTGCTAAACATGGCATCAATTCTTTAGCTTCACTGGACTGCACTTTTTTGCCAGATCTCTAGCGGCTTGTGAGCTACTGTGTAATGCTGGCTATAAAAATCTTTTCTGGGTTCAAGGGGGTCTAGAGGCTGCTGAAGAAGAGGTACTGCTTGACAGAATTTCCTTTTAGTTTTTATTCTCATTTTCCTGCTGACTAATTACTTGTGTTCGATTGTACATGAAGAAGTTCAATTAATTTGGCAAATCTCAATTTAATTTTCTTCAGGATCTTGCCAGAGAAGGTACTCAGCCTTTGAAGTTTGCAGGAATTGGTGGGCTTTCAGAGTTTCTCGGGTACATGATATATCTCTCCCTTCTCTCCAAAATAAATATGACAAATTGACCTGCCAGGACCTTGTTCCAAAGACTGGTTTAAGGATATTAAAACGTATGCTACTTGGACTGACGATTTTATATGGATGATCGTACCCTCATACCTATATTTGGATATGCATTGGGCCTGGGTAGAAACACAGGTATTTGACTAAAATGAAGAGTTAGATTAAAACCATTTTATTATAGCTCAAGTTTTTAATACGGAAATAGGTCCTGTATATTTGATTGTAGGGTGTAAAAGAATTTGAAGAAGAAGAAGAAGAAAAATCTCATCTAAAATGTGATCTTGAGTAGCAAGTGCAGTTTGAACTTTGAAATTGAAAACCAGAGACTATGTAACTTATAGTTATCATGTAGACTAGCCATTTTATCTAATTCCATTTTAACTTTCAGTTGGACGGATCAGCAGAGAGCTCAAGCTGCCAGAGAAGGCTGGGGTTACCGATTACTCTACTCGATTCGCCTGGTAATTATTCACTTCATCTTTTCCAGCAAAATGAGCTCAAGTGTAGTAGTTACTTGCAAACATAATCCCGTGTTGATTTTGTCGTCAGGTTGGAGTTTTTGTGGTTGCTGATGCCTTGTTCATTGGTGCACAGCAAGTGGGTCATTATCTTCAGGATATACGGACTCACTAAAGTTATATTGATCTTCTTGAAGATATTCGATTAAAAGTTAAACCATCTGAAAGATGGCAGTTGAATTTGTGATCAACTATAAGATACTGGAGATGTTTTGAGGATCCCAATTTTGAAAGCCACAGTAGTTAGCAGAGTTTCATGGTGTTGCCTGTTTCTTAGGTGCAAATCCTTGTGATTACATATGTCCTCAATCACATTGGCATTGGATACATATAATGGTATCGATTGAAAGCCATTCCGTTCACTTAAAATCTAGTTTTCGGACGCTACAAGTAGAGAAATTTAATGCATTATGGCAAGGAAAATAACATGCATAGATTTACAAGCACATGTAACTTAGAATACTTACTGTAACAGACGAGGCTTTGCACTAGAAAGAACATCTATTCGCTACAGCGATTAGAGGAGATTTTTTGTGTGTGGTAAGGCCGACGGTTTCGGTCATGTCCAAATCCTTCTCTTTTGCTCCACCAGGCAATGACCAATCAAACTTGTGCACGAGATTTGCTACGAGAAGCTCATTTATTGCGATTGCAAACAAGATTCCCGGACAAGTCCTCCTTCCAGAGCTGAATGGAATCAGCTGGAAATGTTGTCCTTTGAAATCTATGGAATTATCCAAGAACCTGTCCGGAATAAACTCTTCCGGATTCTCCCATGACGCAGGGTCTCTTCCGATCGCCCAAGCATTGATGATAACTTGAGTTCCTTGGATAACGTCATAGCCCTTGAGCTTGACGTCTTTTGTAGATATTGTTGGAAGCAACAAGGGAATCGGAGGATGTAAACGAAGAGTCTCTTTGATGACTGCTTTTAGGTAGTGCATGTTATCGAGATCATCCTCCGATATGCTTGAATTTTCAGCAGAAACATTCCTGACCTCGTTTTGAAGTTTCTTCATTATCTTGGGGTGCCTTAAGAGTTCTGTCATTGCCCACTCCAGGACCGCGTATGTCGTATCGGTACCGGCTGCAAACATATCCTGGAAAGATATCCACTTCAGCTGAAGTTCTGGAACTGTAATATATATATATATATAATTCTCTTTACAGTGAAAACAACAGTATACACAGATACGTTATGCTAACATATATGAAAAATTAACTTGTTAGTTCTTACCAAGATAAGAGCCTTAATGCTGATTTTTTCTAAAGGGAAGCCAACTGTGTTTTCCCTCTGAATCTCCAGCAAAACATCCACAAAGTCTTCTTGATATTCACCTTGGATCCCTGCATGATCATTTACGTGTCTGTCATGCCGATTCATATGTTCTTCGAGCACTCCATCCAGAAATTCATCAAACTCCTTCGCCACTTTCTCTGCTTTACCATGGAGTCCATTAACATGGCTTAACCATGCAAGCCATGGAAGATAATCCCCAACATCCAGAGCACCCAACAACTTCGTAAACTCATTCAAAAGCTTACCAAACTTGTTGGTATCTTCACTGTATTTTCTTCCTAAAGCGATTCTGCAGATAACGTTGTTGTTGGTTGCGGAAAAGAGTTCGCTTAGATTCACCGGGGAACACAAAGAGCTAGACTTTTCGATCTTCTCCACTGCTAGAGCCGTTTCTTCTTCTCGCACACCTCGATAAGATTGAACCCTTCTGTTACTCAAAAGATTTAGTACGCATATACTTCTCATTTGTCTCCAATACTCACCGTAAGGTGCCGACGCCACGTCTTTGTAGTCATAAAGAAGCTTTTGAAAGATGCTGCGTTTCGGTCTGTTTACGAATGTCAAGTCATGAGTTTTCTTGATCTCAGAGGCAGCATGAGCGGAGGAGACGACGAGTACGGGGACATTGCCGAAGCGTAGCGACATGAGAGGACCGAACCTTTGAGCTAAGGACTTGAGTGAGCGATGAGGGTAGCGTCCGATGTTGTGGAGGTTTCCGATGATTGGGAGTTTCGGCGGCGACGGTGGTAATACGAGGTTTCTTGTGTTAAAGGTACGAATGAAGACGACCACGAAGATGGCCAACAAGGAGAAGAAGAGGGGACATGAAATGAAAAAGATTTCATATTGTTCTAAAAGTTGCAGAAGACTGGAGATATCCTTTACCATATTCCACAAATTACTGTATGAAAGATGAAAGAGATGGGTGTGTACAATTCTAGGATCAGAGCGCATGAATTTAGATAGAGATTGCAAAGTGATATTAGGGTTGTTTTTGGGTTAATTCAGATTGGACACTTGTGCGTGTTGTGTTGGTAATTTCATTCAGCGGCTTTGAATAATGATGTTGAAATTAAAATACGTGATTCAAAAACTACATAATTGTAGACAACGCAGCAGCTTCCAATTTCGGTTTCGGTGATAATATCATAAGTAGGACAATCACCACCTTCAATAAATAATTTTAAAAAAAAAAAATGTCATGACAGTAATTGGCATAATGAAATTAAATGGGATAGACACAAATTCGGAACACAAAAAGCATCCAATTAATTTGCTTTCAGCATTTCAGTCCCTACAATATTGTTTATTTTGTTAGAAAACACTTGTTCTCTTTCCTTTGTTGTTTATATTTGTTTGATGTCATGTTAGTGCACGATGTATTGTTACTCAAAAAAAAAAAAAAAAGTTGGTTGCTTTGTTAATAATTTCTATGGATTTTTTTTTGTGAGGATGATATTCGATATGTTTTTCTCGATATATAAATTTAATGAATTATTAGTGAATAATAATATTATATATTATTATATTTTTTTGAATTTTAAGTTTATGGTTTAGTATTTGAGTTTATGTTTAAATAAAGTTTATTTATTTATAAGTTTTCTATTTTTTTATTTCACCATAGAGGTATTGTACGTATTGTTATTTGTTTACTGATAATGCATCAAATATTCATATTTATTTATAATTTTTTAATATGTTTTAGCTTAATTAATAAATTGGTCCTTAAATTATACCCAAATTCTCAAATTAGTACCTAAGGTGCAAGTTATCCCTAAATTGTCAATTTTGTCTCGGTTTACCCAAAAACGATATTAACTATTAAGAACATGACATGAGACGCATTCTTATTAGATGCTATACACTTTTCACGTAAGATGAGGCAAAAAAATAACCGTTTAAGTAGGACTAAGCAATAAATGCCAAGAAATAGAAGCCTAATCTAAACTAAAGTGTTTGGATAATTTTAGAATACAAATTAAAAATTACGGTTACTCAAGCCGAATTGAATTTTAAGATGTAAAATAACTATTTTATATTTAAAATAGATAAAATAAACTAAAACCCTATAAAAATAATTTTAAAAATATAATATAAGAGTTATTTATTTTTTATTACTTAAAATTTTATTTCTTTTAGAAACATTAATCAAAAAATTTTGGAACTTTATATTACTTTATAAAATATTGTCCAAACCTTTCAACAAAACTTATTTTGTCAAAATAAACTCGAAAGGCCAAAACCTAAAAGCAGTATGAAAAAATTGATAACTACACTAACCCTTCCCCAAGTTTAGGGACCATTTCTCATAAAAAAATTATAGTTGATGCACAATATCAATGGAAGTCGAGAAGAAGGAAAGGGGCTTGAGTCAAGGAATTAAAGCCGGTTCACCCATTCTAGGGCCGAAAGTCGAACAGGTAGAAGGATTCCACACAAATGCTTAATGTATTAGGGTTTTGTGTGGAGAGAAATCCTCCTACTAAGTGATATCTTAGATTATTTTATAGTAGATGTGAGTGTCCAATGGAGGGTCCAAGTCCAACCAAGTGTAAATTGAGGTAGGGATATAATCCCCCAATTGAGAGGTAAGTTATAAAGTAACCATGCCTCGAGACCATCCGTAGATTGTCCCCATGAGTGGTAAAGTATCAGGGTGAAGGGTGCAATTTATTGATCAGGTGACTCGAGAATATACAATGTCTTACGAGATTTTTAAATTCATGCCCACCTCTTTAATAATGTGTTTTCGAATGATACTTCTATTTAAAATTTAACTCATTCAAATTTCACTTTATGATTTAATGGATGGTATGCCCATTAACTTGATAATCAAAAAATGGATAACCTATATTCTAGTGGTGCAAATGTGAACTAGAGGTGTGCATGGACCGGGCTACCCGGCCCTGCCCGAGGCCCCCATCTGAAAATGGGAAGGTTCTAGTAAAAATATAGGCTTGAAATATGGATTTGGGCAAAAAAAGGAGGCCCGTTTAGAAAACGGGCCGGGCCTCGAGTAAAATTTTTTGGCCCGGTCCCTGCCCGAATTATATACTAAATATATATATATATTTTTATTTTTAATCACATTTACATTTTATTTTCAATTTTAATATAACTACTTTTTATTATATTTTCAATTTGTGTATTATTTTAAGAATTGGTTTAGTCTCATTTTTTATTTGTTGCTTGTTTTAATATTTGTTTTTATGTTTTTAAATATATTTAATTTATTATATTTTAAAATTTTTTATTTAATGAAATAAGCTAAAAAAACTAATATGGGCCGGGCAGGACCAGGTTCGGGCTTAACAATTTTATTTAGGGAAAGACTTGGACAAATTTTTAGGCCCGTATTTTGGGCCGGGCCAAACCCGGGCCTAAAATTTTATTTGGACCCGGCCCGGCCATGCACACCTCACCACTAACTAGCAGTCGACATTTTAGACTCAACACCAATGACATAATAGGAGGGACGTTTTGGCATTAATCAGTCATTCGTCAACTATTTTAGATATTTTCTATTTTGTGGTTTGAAACGCATCCACCAAAACCCTTTAGAAAGCCCACAGTCCACACACCCCCACAACAATCTGCTTTTAATTCTTTTCCATGTACTCCACCCAAACCACGCTACCTGTAACATTTTAAACCCTTTGCCATGTTAATATTTATAAACTCAACTTATAAATTGGGTTTGGAAGAGGAAGGAAAAAATCATTCATTCTTGGGCTTGGAAGAGATCTGTTGATTAAGGGACTTGATTGGCAATTAAGAGATGATAAGCACTTTTTTTGTTGCTGATGGTAATATCTATCACAAGGAGCTGATTCCTAGTTCTGATACAAGTTAGCTTTTAATCAAATCGAATAAAAATTTTTTATATCAATTGAGTTTATGACTCTTATTTTATCATCTTAACTCAATTTAAAATTTTTTCGAATTAAGTTGATTGAAATAAAATTTGAGTTGAGTAAAATTGTTTAAGATAACTTAAAAATTAAACATGTCAAATTAAAATTTTATTACAGTATAATTAATTATATGTTAGAGCATATAAATTTAAAACCATATATATTTTTCAAAGAAAAAATAATAATAATAATAATAATAATAATAATAATAATAATATATTCTAGTATAATAAACTTGAATAAATAATTAACTTATTTCGCCTCAAAATTATTACTTTAGAAATATTTAAATTTTAAAATTATTTTAATTTTTTTGTAATTTTATTGAAAGATTGACCAATTTATTCATCTTCAAAATTAACAGGGATTAAAGGGATATTTCCACCAATCTATTATTCGAATTATTTAAGTTGTAAAGTTCAACTTGACTCAATTTAAAATTCAATTATTTATTCAAATTAATTCAATAATTAAATTCAATTAACTTAAATATAAATTTTATTTTATTTTATTTTAAATCGAATCAAATTCTACTTTCACTACAAAACAGTTTTAATGTGATCGCAACCTCATGTGTATTGGCAGAGCCTGGTGGCCCTTCTCCTAGCTAAGGGACCACCCATCTCCTCACATTTGTGCTGAAATTATGAAGAAAGGTATTAATATATGAATTCATGATCTCAAAACTATACTTTTCTTTTTTCTTTTTCTTTATCTAAGTTATCTCAATTCTTAACACAGTTAAAAAAAATCATTAATAAATTATATCGTGCCACATCAATACTGGGATATAGAGGGACAATAGGGGAGAGAAATTCTTTTAATATTAATATAATTATTTTAATTAATATTAATATTAATATTAATATAAAATTATAAAATAACACTTTACCACCCATGTTGAACTAAGTTAACGAAATTCAAAATTAATTATCAAACTAAATATTTACTAAGATGGTGTTTGATAAATTTAAAAATAAATGTTAGAGAAATTGAGTACTAAAATTGAAGTATTAAATTTATGTTATGAAATTTGTTTGAACATTATATTTTTGGTAAATATAGATTTTAAATTATATAAATAATATATTTTACATTTTATTTTTAATTTTTAAATATTTTACCTTATTCTAAACAAAAGTCAAATTTTAAATGTAAAATTTTATAGGATAATATAATATTAAAATAAATAAAATAAAATTTAGGATAAAGTTCAAAATTATACATGAACTATAGTTTAACGTGCAATTGTATACATAAACTTTGATTTTGTGTAATTTTATACATGAAATTTTGATTTGATCCAATTCTTAGAAATTATTAACACAATCATTGATATAACATCATTTTATGTTAATATGTTGCATACATAAATAATTATATTTATATTTATATTTATCTAATATAAAAATAAATTGATGTATTTGTTTCTTTAAATGTGTATAATTAAACCAAAATTAAAGTTTCAAGTATGCATTTGAACTACAATTAGAGTTTCACATGTATAATTGCACCAAATTAAAGTTCATGTACACAATTGCACATTAAATCAAAGTTCATATATAATTTTGAGATTTATCCTAAAATTTAAGTGATAAGTAGCTCTTATCTACTTATCATATTCCACTTTTTTTATAGAAAAATTCTACCAGATTATTTTTATTTTGGATTATCAAACATGTGTAAAATATTAAATCATTTTCAATGGATTAAATTTTTTTCAACGGTTTATCAAATAAGACCTAAGTTAACGATAAGAGTAATTAAAATATTTAGTTATGTAACACCCTTAACCCATATCCGTCACCGGAATAGGGTTACAGAGCATTACCAAAATTTACAGAATATATAACAGACATTTCATATAATTTATCATTATATCAGAATCTATTCATAATAAATCATATAGTCCCTTTTTATGAGCCCTTGAAGCCTAAAATAAACATTAGAAACAAGTCGGCTCTAAACCGGGTACTTAGAGAATTTTTCGCAAAATCTCAAAAAATTTTCCACGGTATAGGGGACACACGCTCATGTGATCAGGCCATATGGTTCACACAGTCGAGAGACACGCCCGTGTCCCTGACCTTGTGGACATTCGAAATAGGGACACACGGCCGTGTCCTATCCTGTGTCCAAATTAGGGTGGTTACTGACTTGGGTCATACAGCCAAGCCACACGCCCGTATGCTAGGCCGTGTGAACATTTTAATTTATATTAATTAGGTGCAGGGGCTACATGGCCTAGCCACACACCCCAGTGCTAGGCTGTGTGCCACACACAGTTGAGACACACATCCGTGTGCCAGGCCATGTGCCACACATGGCTGAGACACACGCCCGTGTCTCTGCCCGTATGAAAATACCTAAGCATTCTATTTTTGCAATTTTAAAGATGCAAGGGACATGCAGCCAATCCACATGTCTATGCGCATGGCCATGTGTCACACACGGTTGAGACACATGCCCGTGTCTTTACTCGTGTAAATGAAAATAGGTCATTTTCTATGCCGCTTTTCTCACCCAATTTGCTTTCCACCTATAATAACGTTTAAGCACATTCACAAGCCAATTAATAACTTTCAAATCAAGCCAAACTAAGTCTTATACATGATATATCATGACATTTATTCAAACTTCCAACTTACTCAATTGATCATTTACTTAAGTATGTTTATAGCTAAAATACCAATCTAAGCACACTCACATACCAAACATAATACAACCTCATGCATATATACATCAAACGTACCATCACTAGCCATTCCAATGGCTAATTACAACCAAAGCATATAATCATTTGGCTTAATTTAGTGTATACATGCCATTATACCAAAGGTAATTTTACTAATTATACCAAAATGAGCTGAAGGATAGTGTGATTTTGCTATGACCCACTTCCAACCTTTATGAGCTTCCGAGTACTATAAAACAGAGGAAAGAAAACGAAGTAAGCATTTAATGCTTAGTAAGTTCTATAACAAGAATTTAACTTACCAATTGTATTTGTTTAAAGTAAACATACATAGTACATCCAAATCAATTTAATCAATAACTAAACACACATACATCATCATCAAACATGTTAGTGATGTAATTCACATAAATACTAAGAAATATGGATGAGCTCATCAATATTCTATTTCCACGTACGTGTATTTATCACTTTAAGTTTCCAATGAACATGTACATTTCAGATCTTTGTATATCAAGTATTTCTCATAGTCATTAATCTTGAATTCATATCATCTTATACTAGAAATTTACTGTAACACCCCTCGCCCACATCCGACGTCGGGACGCTGTTCGAGGTGCTACCTGACTTTTACTAACACTTCCATACTAAACAAGGCCATGAAATCTCAAATAATTAAAAACTTTTCTTTTCACATGTAATCTGTCCCTTATGCGAGCTTACAAGGCCCAATACATGCATTCGGGGTGGTTCGGGACTCATTAACTTGCTTTATCAATGTTTACAACATATTCTCAAGTTTACTACAAACTGTCTTCCTGAGCAGCAGTCACTAAATTATTTATATCTGGAGCTACGAAACTCTAAATTAAGTTCCGTTAATTTTTCCTGAAACTAGAATCATTTATCTTTCTTCCATAAAATTTCCAGAATTTTTGACTTAGCCAATTAGTACAGTTTATTCCTCAAGTTTGCTCCTGATTCACTGTCTGACAGTTTCAACCCTTCTGCACTAAAGTTCAATTATCTCATAGTACTGGACTCGAATAATGTTCTCGTCTATTTCTCTTGGAACTAGACTCATATGTATACTTACTAATTTTTTTCTAGAATTTTTGGTCAAACCATTTAGTACAGTTTATTAGTTAAAGTTTCCCCTATTTCAGGGTATGACTACTCTGACCCCTATGCACTTCGAACCGATTCTCCCTGTACATAATTCCAATGATCATGCCGTTTGTTTCCCATAAAGATAGACTCAATAAGGAATCCATGCATGTAAGTTATGACTCTTAATAATTTTTTTACAATTTACAGTGAATTTATAAAATCAGAACAGGGGATCTCAAATTCATTCAGACCCTATTTCACGAGAATTTAAATATCACACAATATATAATTATTTTTCTTCCTCTATTTCTTTCATGTGAAAATAGACTCATTAAGCTTTAATCCTATATTTTATTCTGCCTCTAATTCATTTTCCACTATTTTTAGTGTATTTTCAAAGTTACACTACTGCAGTAACTCAAATCTGTCAAGGCTAAGTTACTCATTCATGGTCATTGTTCATAATATTAATACAACACCATTTTATCCATCATGGTAAGAACACATATTATGCATCATAGATAATCACATATCAAGGCATTCTCATAGGCTTAGTATACATACTTGCACAACTCGTAACATAACTCGAGTGCATACTCACCAATGATTTACCTCATTGGGACCATCATCAACTCTTTCCTTGGATTGCCCGTTGAACACTTGGAATACTAATTGGATACTCGGAAAAGCCTTTGCACATAAGTGCCTCAATTGTAGCTAAAGCTATCTCATATCTCATGACATTTCAATACTCACTATCGAGCTAGTCATCTAGACTCATAATTCCTAGTGACATGTCACTCGTATCCTAATTTATTCCTAAGGTTCAAACGGGATTTTTCCTTGCCTATTAAGGCTTTGTCTTATCATATCTCTATTAATCACATACACATTAATATCTGTACAATTCATGTAATGATAACATTTAAATACATGTATAGCATGGTATTGTTTACATACGAACTTACCTATATACCACAAAGGTGAAAAGACATACTCGTCCATAAATCGATTTCTTTCCGTTCTAGGTCCAAATCTCAATTTTCATCATCTATAACATCAATTTAGCCTAAAAATCAGTCACAATATTCATATGGGTCTAAAAATCATATTTTTTAAAATTTTCATTTTGACCCCTAAAATTTTGCATATTTGCACTTTTGTCCCAACGTTCGTAAATTAATTTTTATCACATTTCTTTACTCCTTGAGTCTAGATGAACCATTTTCATAACTACAGCAACTCATAATTTCAACTATTTTACACATTTACAACTCATTTTACAACTTAGCAATTTAGCCCTTTTTAAGGTATTTTCATGCAATTTCTTTCACAAAAGTTGTTTATTAGACAACTAGGACTCATAATCTTCCATAAAAAGACAGAAAACAACACATTTACTCTCATGGTAAAACCCTAGACTCTTCATCATTTTGCAAAATAATCCCTCTTATGAAAGCTCATGCTTTAGGGTTCCAAAATGTAAAAATCATCAAGCAAAGACATTAAAATCACTTACTATAAAGGGAGTTTCTTTGCTGAAAGTTTCCAGCTTCTAAACCCTTTCTTTGCTGCCATTTTTCGGTGGAGAGAAGATGAAGAAAAGATGATATTTTCTTTTCTTTATTTTATTACTAATTAGTCAATTAAAACACATAAAAGCCACAAATTTTGGCCTTTTGACCAATTGGTCTCCCCTTGGCCGGCCACACACTTAAAAAGGGTCTAATTGCCCTTTAAATGCCTTCAATTTTAGTTCTCTAGTCTATTAACACATTTAGCATTAACACACAACTTTTATCTTTTACGCGATTTAGTCCTTTTTCGAAATTGGACTAGAAATCGCTAAAATTAACTTACCAAAATTTACATGCACTTATAAAGTTATATTATAACACAAAATAATACTAAAATAATTTTCTCTAGCCTCAAAATAGTGGTCCCAAAACTACTGTTCTGCTAGGCCCAAAATCGGGCTGTTACATTTCTTCTCCCCTTTAGGGATTTTCGTCCCCGAAAATCTTACCAGAAAAAGTTGTTCTTTACTTTCACTAGTCACTTATATATTTTTCTCACAACTTACAAAACAACTCAGCACAAGCTCATACTCAAGATTTCCTATAGTTTTTCCATAGTTGAGGTATAAACCTCGGAGCTCAATTTGAAACACTGGAGACTGACATTCTTGGAACTATAAACTCAGAAACATACAACTCAGTCACATCTGTCAAATAATATTTCTATACATACTAAAATAATCATGCGGACTTCCATCATCAATCTATCACAAATCAACTTGCATCCCTCTTTTTTCCTGGGAATGAGAGACATCCCGATACGAAATTCATAACAGTCCTTTCTCATTTTCTTCCCACTGTCATCACTGACAATAATAATCTTGAATACATTTGATATTTGGCTTTACCCTATAGACAATTCGACATCCTTTGAACAAATAGACAAGATATTGCTGTGAACTCTGTACTCAATTCTCTGTATACCCAGAGTTTCTCAGTACTGAAATCTTACTCTGAATTAATAGTAATAGAAACCAGAAATCAAATCCTCCCTGAAATTCCAAATTAAAAGTCGAATCATGCTTTACTTGTTTAATTTACCACTTATAGCCACATTTCTATACTCTGATCATCAACTGTTTAGAAACTTTACTAACATGAATCAAATGATTCCAACTTCATAGATGTGGTCTCTTTATTAATCAGGATAACTATACTTATAACATCTCTCGAACAAGAGAAATCCAACTAATATGTTTCTATAACATACTTTCAAGAATAAAACCCCATCATTTCTGACTGTACGACTACTTACCAAAGAACACGTAACAGTATTCTCGAACTAGAGAATAAACTTAAATGCACATAACTCAGATTTACTTTTGCAGAATAACCATTCTTTACCCCAGGAATTTTAAAAAAATCTTGACACTGAAGTCCCCACATTTCTATGGTCGAGCCAGAAGCTTAATCATAACAGATTCTAATATCGCAAGTCAAAGATTACTCGTAAAGATAAGCCAAGCTTGATAATTCTCGAAACAAGAACGAGAAAAAAACCCATATAAGAAATTCTAAGATATAAAGACTATACCAGAAATCCGAGAATATAATCCAGAAGAAAATACTAAAGATGATCCGGAAAATCCCTCAGAAAAAACCAGAAGGAAACTACTGTCTGTACGCTCTAGAATTTCTCGTAACAGAGATAATATAATTCTCACATATATAAACCATAATCAATAGAACATCAGAATAATCTCACATAGATTTTTTTTTTTTTACTATCAACTTCATTCCAATATATCAGAATAGAAATCTGAAGAGATGGGGAAAATGTCAATCATAACTAACTGGACCAATAGAGCTTTTCATCTAATATCACAGTCACTAGCATCCTCGTATGATAGAATTTCCATTCGAAAGGGATAACCATACATATTCCCCAGAATTGAGGAAAACATAGAATATTCAGAAGAGAAAGATAGCCATCACTTTTGTTTAATTGAATCTGTTATACTCAGACATCTGTGTGAGTCTGATGTTATTCCTCTAACTAATTCTGTCTTCGCTAATCTCATACTATTCCATTATTGTACTCTTCAGTTTCACTTTTGCAAGCTTATGCAACATATCTCTCGAGAATCTCATGTATAACTCTATTCTAGTAAGAGGGCGAAGATTGTAAAGCCTCTAAACTTTTGACTCTCAAGCAAATACATATTCAACAACAACATAGCTTTAAGCATATTGATTCAAACATTTCAAATTTCCAACTTGTTATAAACACATTTTCACTTATCTCAGTAATACATGCAACTTTATTTCATGCGAATATTAGCTAAACATAAGTGAATTTATCATAACTCAAACTTTCATTTCTTTTTTCTCAAATTACCCTTAATGTCTTATCAAGTTTCCACATTTAGTCTTAATCACTTTCCAATATTTATCAAATTAGAGAACGTCTTACGGTTTTGATTACATCGTTTACTTGATGCCATAGTTCAACTATGGTCTTGTACTAGCTCTCATCCATCTAGGTCGATGCCGTGTCCCAGACAGGTCTTACACTGACACATGTAACCGTGCTGACGCATGTCCCAGACATGTCTTACACTAGCACATCTCGTAACCGACGCATGTCCTAGACATGTCTGACACTGGCTAACATCTCGAGGCCGATGCATGTCCCAGACATGTCTTACACTAGCCCTCGTCTCAATGCCGATGCCATGTCCCATACATGGTCTTACACTGGCACACAAATCTCATGTATTGCCATGGTCCAACCATGGTCTTTTCTGTCAATTCATTAGTGAACGATCGTACTCATTCCTTGCGTTCCACCCAATTTGATCTTTCATTACAACTTTCATGCTATTGTGACATTTATGATTCTCTAACTGAGATTATAAAACATAACATTACTTGTAATGAACCGAATGTTACGGTATCGGAAATTGAGTCTTGAGTACTATTTTCGTGAAATTTATTCATGAATATTTATTAGAAATATTTATGAATTATAATTGAATGGTTATTTAGTGTTTAATTAAGTGAAGTAGCTTGAATTTAGTTTAAAGGATTAAATTGCATAAGGAATAAAAGTTTAATTATAGATTAAAGAAGTAAAAGGGACTAATCTAGCAATTAGACCCTAAGTGCCATGTGTGTGAATGTATGATATAACATGTGTAATAGTTGGTATATATGTGTAATAGCTATAAGATATTTTATGTTATAGCTATTACACATGTGAATTTTATATTATTATAGGTTAATAATAATATAATATAGTATAATGAATAAAGAATAATGAGTAAAGAAACATAGAAAGAGTTACAGAGAGCAAACGTGAGAAAGAAAGAAAGAAAGAAATAGAAAAGGGAAATTTGAGGATTAAGGCCCTAAAGCTTGATTGGTAAGTTGTTTTAGCTCATTTTCTTATGATTTTTATGTTTATGGATGCCTAATTCAAAGTTATACATGTATGAGGTTAAAATGAAGAAAAATAGAAAATTTTTAGATATTGATTTAGTTGAATAAATTGAGGTTTTATGGGTTAAATTGATAGGAATTGAAGTTAGAAGTGAAAATTGAGTGATTTATTAAAAGAATTCTAAGTTAGGTTTAAATAGGGATTAAGTTGAATAGAGCTCAAAATTTATGTTTTATAATGAATTTTATGAGTTAGAAATTGTTAATGAGTTGATTAAAAGAGAATATGAAGCTTAAGTTAAAGAAAAAAGATTAGTAATGGAAAAAGGACGAAATTGGAATTTTTGTAAAAGTTTGATAGAAAGTGAAAAATGTGTTTTATGAATTAGTATATTGATGATTTTAATTGTATGATTGTTAGTAGCAAACGTAGTAATCGGATCGTCATTAAAGAAGGAAAAGAGAAAGTGAACGAAGATATCGATTAAATTCGATAAATAGTGGTTTGTATTTCTATAAACCGAGCTTAATCGTTATTGCTATATTTGATATTTATATTGTATGAAAATGTGAATGAGGTAAGTATTTTTACTATATTGAAATGAATGTGATTTTGAATACCCTATTAACAGTGTCGAGCTAGTCGGATATAGTTGACATGTCATAGGAATTGGAAGTATTGGGATATTCCGATATTGAGTCGATGAGACACTATGTGTCGACTACTGTTAAAGTTCCGGATTTGTTCCGATGAAGTACTTTGTGTACTATAATGTTAAAGTTTTGGATTTGTTCCGATGAAGCACTATATGCTTATCCCGGAGTGTGGGTTGGATCCGTGTATCCGTTAGTATCCGAGTTATGTTAATAAGGGTAAATAAAGTAAAGGTTATTAAAGTACTGATTGATATTGAATAATAGCAATAATGTGTTTGAATCACCATGTTTTAAAGTTGATTAAGCTATTGTTTATAGAAATACCATGAGAGTATTCTCAGCGACGGTTTGTTTCCGCTTGCAGCTAGGTACTGAAAGTATAAGGACTCAAAGATACAAGCCGATCCCCAAACTCAAATTGGTGAAGTTTCTATCTTTTAGAAAATGGCATTGTACCTAGGATGTCTTTTGGTTATTTTGAAAGTATCTAAGTTGTTAAGTGATATTTTGGTATGTTTTGTAAATGTTACCAAAACCTTAAGTATGGTATGTTTTGATATGTTAGTGAAGAATAATAAGAGGAATTGTTGGTAAATGTTGTAGAGAGAAGAAATGAAGATGTTATAAACTTAGTTATCAACATTTTATACTAAAACAGATTTGGACAGTAACAGTAGTCCAACTTTGAAAATATACCAAAAATAGTATAAAGTGAATTAGATGATGAATAAAATATATAATTGAAGCTTAATGAATCTATTTTTATATGGAAGAAACAAAATAGGTAAAAGAGTTGTATTTTATGAGATATTTACGTTTTGGTGAAACAGGGTTAGAACAATTTCTGGATTCCCTATTTTGACTTTATAAATTCACCATAAATTGTGTATTAAGAATTAGGACTCAAACTTTATTTGTATGGATTCCTTATTGAGTCTATTTTTAATTGAAACAAATTTCATAGTCATTGGATTTCTGTACAGGAAGAAATTTGATTTGTAGTGTACAAGGGTCAGAGTAGCCGAACCCTGAAACAGGGGAGACTTTCACTAATAAACTGTACTAATTAGCCTGACCAAAAATTCTAGAAAACAATTAGTAAGTAGATATATGAGTCTAGTTTTAGGGAAAATTTACGGAATTGGATTTCGAGTTTCGTAACTCAAGATATGATTTTTTTAGCGACTGTGACGCAGATGGATAGTTTACTACGAAAACTGTTTAAGTGCTAAGATAAGTTTTGTAATGTCTCCTGCTTGACTCCGGCAACGGTCTCGGGTAGGGGGACGTTACATTACTGCATCTTGACTTCTTAATCTAGACATAAATGTCAACCTCATATATATACTGATTATTAATCATGCAATAAAAGCATTCATACATACATTTTGTCACTTCAAGCAAATTTCTTTCTTTTCATAAACACTTGGCCAATCAAGTTGGACATTTAACATCGTATGAATACTAGCATGCATAAAAGAGTTTTTCACAACTTAACTGTGGTTTGCTCCACTATTTCACATTCTTTAACTCAAGAGTATCATATAATGAATACTAGGTCATGTAAAAATCATGAATTTCTTTTTATACCTTTCCCAATTTTCAGCATATCATAAGCATGATTCAACAATCTCAACTTTACTCTTATCTTTATCAAGATTTGCTCGGTTGGAACTCATTCATGTCTTAACCAACAGTTTTGTTAGGGCCGAGAGATATCACACTATCATGAGTAATACTATGGCATGTATAGCTAGACTCTATTACGCTAGGTTAGTCCGAGAACCGACTAAACCATGCTCTGATACCACTAAATGTAACACCTCTCGCCCGCATCCGACGTCGGGACGCGGTTCGAGGTGCTACCTGACTTTTACTAACACTTCCATACTAAACAAGGCCATGAAATCTCAAATAATTAAAAACTTTTCTTTTCACATGTAATCTGTCCCTTATGCGAGCTTACGAGGCCCAATACATGCATTCGGGATGGTTCGGGACTCAACTGAAATCTCATGAAAAACTTAGGAAATCTCTTGCATCAAGGCTCCACACGCCCGTGTAGGTATAGAGCACACGCCCGGGTGCTAAGGACACGCTCGTGTCCCGAACCCATGTCCAAAAACCTGGACAAATACAAGGCTATTTTCCAAGCCATTTTGTCACACTCACAACACATGCACGCATACTTATA
The DNA here is from genome assembly GCF_025698485.1 of Gossypium arboreum. NCBI lineage: Eukaryota > Viridiplantae > Streptophyta > Magnoliopsida > Malvales > Malvaceae > Gossypium > Gossypium arboreum. Next base: position 109,967,566 of record NC_069081.1, on the reverse strand, counting down.
CAATAGCATACAACATGACAAAATTAGGCACTTAAACCTTTCTAACATGACATGACCATGGTAATTTCACATGCAACCATTACAATAAGTTTTTCTTTCATCTTTACCATATTAATGCTATAGCTATCAACATGTCATCAAACCTCATGTCCATCACAAAGCATGCATAATCAGATCCACAAACCATTCATGAAGCATTATTAACTATTTACCAATCACTTAATCCTGCATTAGTTATTAGCTCATCAATGAATCTCAATTCAATCTCTAGGCATACATGTTGTAAGCCACATCACAAGAGATAATAACATACATGCATAAGAATAATCATATGGGCCCATAATGATATTAGCCGACATAGGCCAATTTACATGACTAATACTACCTTAATAACAAGCCAATGCCTTTGGCTAAATCATAATATTACATACTTACATTAAAACCCTATACATGCCATAGACTAGAATCACTTGAGTTTAATTACGCCGATAGCATTAACTCGACAGTGTGATAATATCTCTGACGGCCTCCAACCCGAGCTAACCTAGAAACTCTAGAAAACATGGGAAAGAAGAGGGTAAGCTTTCTCTTAGTAAGTTCATATGAAAACAATAAGCAACTCATTAACTTGTTTTATCAATGTTTACAACATATTCTCAAGTTCACTACAAGCTGTCTTCCTGAGCAGCAGTCACTAAATTATTTATATCTAGAGCTACGAAACTCCAAATTAAGTTCCGTTAATTTTCCCTAAAACTAGAATCATTTATCTTTCTTCCATAAAATTTCCAGAATTTTTGACTTATCCAATTAGTACAGTTTATTCCTCAAGTTTGCTCCTGATTCACTGTCTGACAGTTTCAACCCTTCTCCACTAAAGTTAAATTATCTCATAGTACAGGACTCGAATAATGTTCTCGTCTATTTCTCTTGAAACTAGACTCATATGTATACTTACTAATTTTTTTCTATAATTTTTGGTCAAACCATTTAGTACAGTTTATTAGTTAAAGTTTCCCCTGTTTCAGGGTATGACTACTCTGACCCCTATGCACTTCGAATTGAATTTCTCCCTGTACATAATTCCAATGATCATGCCGTTTGTTTCCTTTAAAGATAGACTCAATAAGGAATCCATGCATGTAAGGTATGACTCTTAATAATTTTTTTACAATTTACGGTGAATTTATAAAATCAGAATAGGGGATCTCGAATTCATTCAGACCCTATTTCACGAGAATTTAAATATCACACAATATAGAATTCTTTTTCTTCCTCTATTTCTTTCATGTGAAAATAGACTCATTAAGCTTTAATCCCATATTTTATTCTGCCTCTAATTCATTTTCCACTATTTTTAGTGTATTTTCAAAGTTACACTACTGCAGTAACTCAAATCTGTCAAGGCTAAGTTACTCATTCATGGTCATTGTTCATAATATTAATACAACACCATTTTATCCATCATGGTAAGAACACATATTATGCATCATAGATCATCACATATCAAGGCATTCTCATAGGCTTAGTATACATACTTGCACAACTCGTAACATAACTCGAGTGCATACTCACCAATGATTTACCTCATTAGGACCATCATCAACTCTTTCCTTGGATTGCCCGTTGAACACTTGGAATACTAATTGGATACTCGGAAAAGCCTTTGCACATAAGTGCCTCAATTGTAGCTAAAGCTATCTCATATCTCATGACATTTCAATGCTCACTATCGAGCTAGTCATCTAGACTCATAATTCCTAGTGACATGTCACTCGTATCCTAATTTATTCCTAAGGTTCAAACGGGATTTTTCCTTGCCTATTAAGGCTTTGTCTTATCATATCTCTATTAATCACATACACATTAATATCTGTACAATTCATGTAATGATAACATTTAAATACATGTATAGCATGGTATTGTTTACATACGAACTTACCTATATACCACAAAGGTGAAAAGACATACTCGTCCATAAATCGATTTCTTTCCGTTCTAGGTCCAAATCTCAATTTTCATCATCTATAACATCAATTTAGCCTAACAATCAGTCACAATATTCATATGGGTCTAAAAATCATATTTTTAAAAATTTTCATTTTGACCCCTAAAATTTTGCATATTTGCACTTTTGCCCCAATACTCGTAAATTAATTTTTATCACATTTCTTTACTCCTTGAGTCTAGATGAACCATTTTCATAACTACAGCAACTCATAATTTCAACTATTTTACACATTTACAACTCATTTTACAACTTAGCAATTTAGCCCTTTTTAAGGTATTTTCATGCAATTTCTTTCACAAAAGTTGTTTATTAGACAACTAGGACTCATAATCTTCCATAAAAAGACAGAAAGCAACACATTTACTCTCATGGTAAAACCCTAGACTCTTCATCATTTTGCAAAATAATCCCCTCTTATGAAAGCTCATGCTTTAGGGGTTCCAAAAATGTAAAAATCATCAAGCAAAGACATTAAAATCACTTACTATAAAGGGAGTTTCTTTGCTGAAAGTTTCCAGCTTCTAAACCCTTTCTTTGCTGCCATTTTTCGGTGGAGAGAAGATGAAGAAAAGATGATATTTTCTTTTCTTTATTTTATTACTAATTAGTCAATTAAAACACATAAAAGCCACAAATTTTAGCCTTTTGACCAATTGGTCTCCCCTTGGCCGGCCACACACTTAAAAAGGGTCTAATTGCCCTTTAAATGCCTCCAATTTTAGTTCTCTAGTCTATTAACACATTTAGGCATTAACACACAACTTTTACCTTTTACGCGATTTAGTCATTTTTCGAAATTGGACTAGAAATCGCTAAAATTAACTTACCAAAATTTACATGCACTTATAAAATTATATTATAACACAAAATAATACTAAAATAATTTTCTCTAGTCTCGAAATAGTGGTCCCGAAACTACTGTTCTGCTAGGCCCAAAATCGGGCTGTTACATTTACCCATTGAATCATTTAAAATATCGATGGAGACATGGCAGTACACAAGGAGTGTACAATATGGTAAATCCATCAATTCATATCCAGGAGTGCTTATAAAAGCACATAAACAGGAAGCTCATAAAAGCCATAATCAGGAAGCTCATGCGAGTCAATAACGACTAGCTCCGAAGAGCCATTAACGGGAAGCTCCAGATAGTCATATATCAGGAAGTTCAAGCGAGCCATATCGGGAAGCTCACAAAGAGCCAATTAACAGGAAGCTCACGAAAAGCCATATATCGAGATGCCCATAAGAGCTAAGGTGTGTCCGCAACACATGTAAGACCACAACCTATCGGGACACTCTGAAGAGCTATAACGGGAAGCTTGCAAGAACCATATAACGGGATGCTCATGAGAGCTAATAACGGAATGCTCTTTCAAGCTATGGTGTGTCTGCAACATATGCAAAACATAACCAATCCAGAAGCCCTATATCCAATCGATTTTCATGAATTCAAATGGGATTTAATATTTATCAAGCATTTTTCGGATATATGATTAATTTCATAGACATAACAATTATACAATTCAATATTCACATATACAACATTTTATTCAACCGTATAAATATATACAATTTAGTTACATGAACTTACCTCGATACTTGATCGTGTACAAAAATCTATTGATCTGATACTTTTTCTTTTCCTCAATCTAACTCCTTCTTTGATCTTTCCGAATCTATATAAATAAGTCTAACATCAATTAATACATTTCATATTCAATTCGGTCCAATTCACATATTAGACAAAAATACCATTTTGCCCTTATACTTTTGATTAATTCCAATTTTGTCTTTAGGCTCGAAAAATGAAATTCATGCAATTTAATCCTTATTCCAAGCCTAACCAAATTTTACATGTAACAATAACAGCCCATGTATTTCAAAAAATTCAAATTTTTTCCATTAATTTTACAACTTTTCAATTTAGTCCCTAAATCATAATTTCATCAAAACTTCCTTTACAAAAGTTGTTTATCTATCAACAAACTTTCATTTTCTACCATAAATTTCATAATTCATCCATGGAAAAACCCTAGTACCTTGATAACTTTGCAAATTAATCCCCAAAATAGCTAGATTAGGTTATTACGATCTCGGAAATATAAAAATTACTAAAAACGAGGCAAGAATGCTTACCCAATTAAGCTTGCTTGAATTCTTTTCTCTAGATAGGGTTTCCATGAAAATAATTTGGGAACGATGATGAAATAAGACTATATTTTGTCTTTTAATTAATTATCATATTTTATTTTTCCACTTTCCAATTTAATCTTTTTCTTTTCTTAAATTTCCATGGATGGATCATCATAATTATCTATTAACTTCTCTTAATGGTCTAATTGCCATATAAGGACCTCAAATTTTGAACTCTATAGCTACTAGAATTCAACTTTTTTATTTTTACAATTTGGTCCTTTTTATCATATTAAACATGAAATCAAGAAAATTTCTTAACGAAATTTTCATACGATATTCCTATCATACTGTAAAATATAAAATAATATTAAAATAGAATTTCTTTCAGACTCGGATTTGTGGTCCCTAAACCACTGTTTCGATTTCACTAAAAAGCGAGTCATTACAAGTTACATAAGCATCCATGTGTTTTTTTTCTCATTTTATAATTATATTGTAAATATTTGTTTATTTTTATAATTAAAATATTTAATTTATAAAATTTGAGTAACTAAATTGAAAAAAATTAATAGTTGGGTAACTAATATAGAATGAACCGGATAATTGAGTGACTATTTTGTACTTTACTCTTAAATTAATTTTAATATTATAGTAACAAATCAGTTAAAACTAGAAATTTAAAATTCTAGGCATTGGGTTAAATAAGTACCATTTGACAATTTTATATCATGTTATCGTTAATTGGATAGTTGAGTGATTAAAATATAACAAAGTAATAGTTGGGTGACCAAAATAGAACAAACCGAATAGTTGAGCGACTATTTTTACCTTTACTCTTAAATTAATTAATTAATAATAACAAATCTATTGAAACTATAAATTTAAAATTTTAGGCAATGGGATAAACAAGTACCATTTGACAATTTTATATTATTTTATCATTAACTGGATAGTTGAGTGACTAAAATTATAAAATATTTAATGAGTGATTAAAATTTAATATTTAATATTTCAAAAATCATCCTAAATATTTTATCCTCTCAACTTTTGAAATTAAATATTTTAGTCACTCTTGCAATTAACTTAGTAATGGAAGTCTAATGTGAATTTTTTATTGGTCTTTACATGTTCTATCAACTTGATCTTAAATCTAAAATATTCAACAAATTCAACCCTCAATGTTTACAATATTTTTCATTTTAGTCTTGATTATAAAAATATAAAAAGTAAATACAAAATAAAAAAAGTAAAATGTAAATATGATTTTCTTTTTAGATTTTTTATTCAAAATAACAATATCTTCCATTTTGTTCTTTCATTCAATTAACCAAGTTGGAAATGTCAATTACCACGACCTTAATTTGCAATCCTTCTCCAATGCTTGAGCTAGAAATGATAAAAACACGAGGACACCAGAGCTTGAAACTGGTACCATCTTTGTAGCAAAGAGTAAAGCCATTAGAGTTGGTGTCATCTAGAGGTGTTCATGGGTCAAGCCCAACCAAAATCTTATGCCCGTTTATTAGGCCTGAGCCCGGCCCAATCTGCCCATATTAAATTTTTATATTATTTTTATATAATTTTAAATATAAATTATATTAAACATACTAAAAACATTAAAATAAATATTTCCCAACAAAGTTGAAAATAAATTTTAAAAATATGTATACTTAAATAACATAAAGATAAATGCAACTTAGCAAGCAAATGCCTCTAAAATAATAACAAAATTAACAAAAAAAAAGTGTTATACAATATCCAAACAGTAACAATAAAATAGTAGCAACATAATAGTGAAATGATAGCAAAATAAGAAGAAAACAAGAAAATAGCATTAAAACAAACAACATTTTTTTTTTGTCTTTTTGTGAATTCGGGCCGAGCCAGGCCAAAACTGTCTTACCCGAGGCCCAACCTATTTTTTAAATGGGTCTTATTATTTTGCCCTAACCCATTTTTCGACCCTATATTTTTTCTCAAACCTCCCACTTTTCAGGCAGGTCAGATGGCCTAACCCATGAACAGGACTAGTGTTATTAACCCAATCATTTTTTTGGATTTATAAATTTTTTAAATTTGAACTTCTTGAGTTGCAATTAGGCAACCGAGATGAACAATGTAACAAAAGAGAGAAAAAAAGGACTAAATAAAAAATTTGAGTCAATTTTTTTAATTTATGGGTTTTTTTACATGTTTGGTTGATGAGAAAATATAAATATAAAGTATAGAAAGTTTAAATATAAATTATAAAAATTTTAACAAGTATAAAATTATCTTTAATACTTTTGAAATATATTTTGTAATTTTAGAATTAGAACTAAATGAAATATTTTGTAAATAATGAGGGCTAAATTTTTATTAGGCCAATAAAAGAAAGTCCACATTAGACTTTAGTTACTAAGTTAACAATGAGAGTAATTAAAATATTAATTTTGAAAAGTTAGGTGACCAAATTGACAAAAATTAATTGTTGGGTGACCAAAATAGAATAAACAAGACAGTTGAGTGACTATTTTTGTACTTTACTCTTAAATTAATTAATTTAATTAATTTTAATATTATAGTAATAAATCAGTTGAAACTATCGAGGAATAAAAATTATCAACAATTTATTTAATTGATTTTGATATTTTGAAATTTAAAATTTTAAGATTGAAAACAAAAAAATATATAGAATTTTAGGCAATAGAATAAGCAGGTCAACTGCCGTTAGAAATTTAACGCTTGAGTTACTAAAATGAAAGCTTTCTATAACAATGGTGATGAAATTATAAGGATTTCTTTCCGGGTGATCAAAATGAAAGCACTCTAAAAGTTAGATGACCGACTAGATGATTTGTATTTTTTTATTTAAATATTATATAAAATATAAAAATAAAATCATCATTATATTTATATTAATTATCATTTTAAAAATCGTATATTAATATTTATTTTCAAACTAAATTGATAGTTAGTCAATAGCACAAAATCAAATATTGAAGTATAGATTTTCATAAATGAAGACACCAAAAACCATATTTTTTATTATCATTATACTAAAGTTCTTAAATGTATAAAATAAAGATATCAAAAATAATAAATTAATATAGAAAAAAGAATTAATATTATGTTGTTTTACTACGTCTCTGTCTGCTGGTTAGTACGATTTTTATTGTTTGTCTAGAGCTTTAGTGTAACAGCCTGATTTTTAGTGGTGCCGGAAATAATGGTTCAAGATCACCAAATTCAATGAGTAAGCTCGTAAATTTTATTAGTTAGTATTTACGAGTCAAATGTGATTTTAGAAAGATTTATGAATTAGTAATTTGTGTTTTATAATGATTTATTAGGTTAAGTGGTTTGGAAAACAAGGAATTGAGACCTCGATTTTATAAACCGAGCCGTAAATATTTTTATAAATATTTACGGAGTGTTATTAAGATGGTATTAAAGTTTCGTTAGAAAATTTTAACGTTTTGATAGTTAATTAATTAAAAAGGACTAAATTGAAAAAGGTGCAAAACTTACTAATTAAAGAAATAGTGATTAAATGGATTTGATGTTAAATGACGGGGGATTTAAAGAGTAAATAAGCCTAAAATAGATGGTTGAGGTAGCAGAAGCAGGAAAAAAAACAATGATTTTCTAGACATTTCTTCATCAATCTTCAGCCAAAAACATCCACAGGAGAGCTCTTAAAGCTGGTTTTTCATATTTTTGCTTCATGTGAGTTCAATTCTTACTCTTTTCTTGAAATTTTTGTGTTTTTAAGACTTTTACAATTAGGTCCAACTACCTAATTCATTAGTTTTTGATTTTATTGGTAATTTTGAAAGTTACCATTGATGAATACTGAATGTTTTTATGAATTAACATGGATTAAGAGCTTTAATTTTGTTATATGATGATTTTATAAAGTGAATTTTATAGATATTGATTTTAGGACTAAATTGTGAAAAGACTAAATATTAAGGTTTGGTACTAAATTTTGTTTATCAAGGGCTGTATGATGGCCTAGAATATTTAGATAAATTTTTAATTGAGAAAAATTAGTTCATTTGATAGACTAATTAATAAGGGACTAAATTGTAAAAATTGTAAAAGTTGGGGTAATTATGTAATTTCAAAATTTGAGAAGTATTAATTGTGAAGTGAATTGGTACTGAAATATATGCTAATGAAGGGATAAATTTATATTTTAGATCAAGAACTCGTAGACAATTGTGAAAAATAGAAATTAGCAGAATAATCCCTGAACTACTACAAATCTTACAAACTAATCCAGGTAAGTTTGTATGGTTAAAATTTAATATTCATTTATTAAATTGATGAATGGTATTATGTATTTATTCATATTTATTGCTGAAAATAAAATTATTGTTAAATTATGAAATTGAATCGATTGTTCAAAACGAGTGGAACGGGAGATTGAGTACAATCATTCTATGGCAAATGATGAATTAACGGTAAATGCAAAGGATGAATTGACAGCAAATTACCCAAGTAAATCGAGGTTCAGCATTTGTTGCGAACATTTGTGTTTACTTTTTATTTGACTCTTTTGAGCTTCAGTTTGACCCTTATGGGTTTCCGTTCAGCTCCTATGAGCTTTCGTTCAACCCTTACAAGTTTCTGTTTAGCACTTATGTGCTTCTGTGCAGCCTTCGAGCTTCTGAATACGATGTACTCATATCCGTAAGTCGTTCTCCGATTCAGTAAGGGTTGGTAAGTGACGTATGAAATTAATGTATAAAGACTTAATATTATGATTAGTATTTATCTGAGATAAGTGAATTCATTAATTAAAGTTGTGATTGGCAGGAAATGTACATTGAATGATTTACTTAAATGATTTGTTATAATATGTACAGTAAGATTTATGTTTAACCTATTGAACTTACTAAGCTTCATTAAGCTTACTTGTGCTGTTTAATATTCTTGTAGATTAACGTGAGGTCGGTGGATCGGATCAACACATCAAGTCACACTATCCAGCTTAATCTGGTAGCTTTTGCAACGTATATTTTGGTTTATATGGCATGTATAGGATTGATTTGGAAATAAAATAATTTGAGACATGCTTGTCAGTGATATATGCTTGTATGTATGTAATTAGTAGTAGATTTTGATAAATCAATAAGATGGATTAAATAGGTAAGTGTAAGTATTTGAGTATTTGATATGTTATGTCATGTTTAAAATGATTTTGACTTGTGTTGATTGCTTGTTTGGAATGTTTTGATATATTAAAATGTTGTGTATAGGTTGACATCAAAATGGGTGAGAAAAGTAGCCTTGATATGACCTATTTTCATCCACACGGGCGTGTGTCTCAGCCGTGCGTGACACGTGGACTAACACATAGGCATGTGTTCTGGCCATGTGTCCCTTGCATCTTTAAAATTTAGAAACAGAATGCCCAGGTTTTTGCACACGGCCTAGCACACGAGTATGTGGCTTGGCTCTGTGACCCCTGTACCTTAATTTCATAACACATGGCCTAGCATACGGGCGTGTAACTTGGCCGTGTAACCCAAGTCAGAGAGTTACACGGGCATGGACACGGGCTGGGACACGGTCGTGCGCCTTACATCCAATGCCTACACGGCTTAAGACATGGACGTGTCACTTGGCCATGTGAGCCACACGACCTGGCCACACGGACGTGTGTCCCCTGTACCTAAGTAAAATTTTGAAATTTTGAGAAAAATTCTTTGAGTTTCTAGTTTAGTCCAGACTTGTTTCTAATGCAAATTTTGGGTCTTGAGGGCTCATATAAGGGACAATATGAGTGAATTGTGATTGGTTTCTGATATGTGTATTAAATGATATGAAATGTTTGTAATTGGTCTGAAAAGTTTGGTGATGCTCCGTAACCCTATTTTGGTGACGATTAAGTGTTAGAGGTGTTACATTTAGCGATTGTGGGAGGGTTTCGTATTTAGTGGTTTTTTATAAAGGGAAAATAGAGGAGGATTTAGCCAATTTGAATATTTTAGAGGAAGAAGAAGTGTCGTTCTAGGGGTCAAGGGAATGTAGATGTGATTGAAGAGGATTACGAGCTTTGTTTGATGGGGAGGGTGCTAACGGATAGTGTGGTGCACTTTTCTTTGACAAAGATTACTCTTGTTGATCTATGGCATCCGCTGGGGGGAGTTGCTATTTCAGAGATTGGGGAAAAGAGACATTTGTTCTTTGCTTATGACAATATTTTTTTCGGTGAAGCAAATGAGGAGGGGGCGTATACACGACAAAGACTATTCATGTAATTTGAAGATCAAATTTTGGCTAGATCACTACATTATAAAAATATTAATATTAGCTAGAGGGGTGAAATACTAAAAAATATTGATTTTTAACTAAAATGACCGGATTAGACCAATTTTTTGAATTTACCAAATTAGACCAATTTTTAAAAACACGACCAGTTGGATGCGTTTTCAGCGAATTTGTAGGAAAACGCTTCCAGCTGGACGCGCTTACCCCTAACGGTTGAATTATAACGGTTCCATAAACTACGGGTGACCAAAACTGTAACACTCTTAACCCCGTCCCGTTATCGGAATAGGATTACAGAGTATTACCAGTCATTACAGTATATTTGCACATAAACAAGTATAAATGCAATATTATCCATCTAAATATAACTTTAATGGGTCCACAGTACTTTACAAGTGTAATTAAAACAAACTGGGATTCGATCCTAAAGCTTACTAAATTTTTCGTGAAATTTTAAATTTTCTTCTTTTGAACAGTACCACACGCCCGTGTGGCTAATTTAACATGCCCGTGCGGCATGGGACGCCCTTGTGCTTAACTCGTGTGCAACACTGACTTTTAAACACGGCCATGACACACGTCCGTGTGGCCTGCCCGTGTACTAAACTGACTTTATGACACGACCGTGACAACCAAGGCACACGCCCGTGTGACAAACTATGTGAACTCAAAATGAACCTTGTACTTTAAAAATTTACCAATCCTGTAAATTTCAATCCACAATCAATACAAATACCAATATTAAACCAATCCAAACGCATTTTATATATTATCTAATACTTAAATTTAAACACTAATCATGTATTATTATCAATTATCAATTTACTTATTTCACTATCACAATCACAATCCAATATAACACACTTAAGACATCCTAAGTACATGCCATTACCGATAATTAACATGCTTTACCTTTGAGTTCGGGATCGACTTATAATGTTGATTCGACGATCTGTCTTTAACCTAACCTGCGTACGGAAACAAACTGTACGCTGAGTATGAACTCAGTCGTATTTCTATAAGCCAATACTTAAATCAATAATAAATCATATATCAATAAACCTTGAGAATTCAATCTATTACTCCTAATAGTTCAATCATTTGTTTTTGAAATATAATGCTAAGATCTTGTTAATCACTTTCGATGAAATTTATACAATTTCAATGTTTGTTCATTATCCGTCGATTTTTTTTTCATATTTATTCAGTAATAACTTGTGTTCAGTATCTGAAAGACATTCAGTAGCAGTCCATTATTTAGTAACAATTAGTTTTTCAGTACTTTTATTTACAATTCATTTGAGTAATAATATTATTCACCTTTCATTCAATATTGTACTATCTCATTTCAATAATATCAATATTCTTTGGTAATAACCAATTGATCTTTATCGTTCAATATCAGTCGACCAACAATAATAATTGGTTAATCAAGAATATTCATTTATTTAGTATCATCGTTTATTCAGTAATATCAATTATTCAAGAGTGCGTCTTTAATACTTTTCATTACCCTATTAACATGACTCGGACCGGACGGATACACGGATCCAACCCACACACTGGGATAGTATACAAGATGTTTCATCGGCCAAAGCCGAATACATCGTAAGGGTAATAAAGAATAAAGATGTGATAGCGATGAGCGGTACACAAAGTAACTCATCGGAACAAATCTGAAACGAAGAATGAAGTGATCAGTGCACGGAGTACCTCTTGAACAAATCCAAACGATCACGAGAGTCGACACATATAGTGTCTCATCGACACACAGTCGGAATATCTCTGAACATTTCTAATCTTATGGCATGGCAATTATATCCGACTAGCCCGACACTGTTAATAGGATATTCAGTAAACTTTCAAATTTTCAATTTCATTCGTAATTTAATTTCACTTCATTTCAATACCTTTCTTTATCAATTCACATGTAATTCAATTTTTAATACAACATACCTTTTAATTCATTTTCCAATAATCACAAATTCAAATATTTCATACTTTAATTACTTGTCCTATATTAATCATGATACAACAATTAATAATCAAATTCAATAAATTATAAGACATTATAATTCTTACCTTAGCATTTCCATTCTCAAGCAATTCAAATATTAACATAACAATTAACTATTAAGTTTAGTTTATAGAAATACAAACAGTAATTTCCGAGCTATCCCTCGTCGACTTTGTCTTTTCCTGGCCTAGCCGAGATTTTCTGGCATAACACTAGCTACGGAAATCAATTAAATATTATCAATACATTACCATTCAATTTTCATATTGAATATTTTAATTTCTATCCATCTTTTGCTTAAATTCCAATTTAGTCATTAAACTGAGACTAACTTTTATTCTTCACATTTAACTCAATATTTTCATTCAATTTCCACTTTAGACTAATTTCAATACTCTAATTTCAGCATAAAACCATAATTTTGAAATTATTTCAATTTAGTCCCTACTATTTAAAACTTATGAATTAATTTACAATTCAATCTTTTTCACTCATAACTTGAATTTCTATCAATTTAACCCTTAATTCTTCAATTTATTCAATATGAACAATATCTAAAAATCTAATAACTTTCAAAATATCAACTTAATTTCATCAAAACCTTATTTGAAAGCTTCTAAAACATTAAAATTAAGTGAAAAGAGCTAAATTGACATACCTGTTTAAACTTCAAGCTTCAAACCTTCAATTTTCCCTTTCTTCTTTCTTTTCTCCTTTCTTCCTTTCTTTCTTTCTTTCCCTGCTTTTCGTTTTGCCTATTCTGTTTTTATTTCTATTCTTTTCTTTCTTTATTTCATTAAACCAATATATATATAATATAATAACTCAATAAATATCTATTATAAAAATCTATTTAATAATAAATATTCTTTTAACATTTGTCTCCATTTATAATATCACACTTGTCTTTCACTAATCTATTTATTATATAAATATCTTTTACTTAATAATAATATATAATTTAATAATATACTTATATAATAAGTAAATATACATGTATTTTATAAATGTATGTATATTAATATCACACATGTCACTATACATACCATACATTTGTCAACTTTTTATTTATTTATCATATAATATCAATTTAATAATAAATACATTAATATTTACTTAAAAATAAGCAACTACATACATGTTTGACAAATGTGTGTATTATATTTATTACACTTGTATTTTATTTTTGCCATACACTTGGCACTCTTTTTGGCTTATTTACTTATTTAGTCCTTTCAATTTTCTTTATTCTATAATTAAACTTTCACACTTCATTCAATTTAATTCTTTTATCCAATTATTCTTAATTTAAGCTAATTCACTTAATTAAACTCTAATTAACCACTCGATTAACTTCTTAAATATTTTTATAAATATTTAAGAATCCATTTTTAAGAAACGAAGACTCGAAAATACACTTTTCTGGTAACGGTAAAATTCTAGTCATTACAAAAATTCGATTCAATTCGAGAAAATATGAATTTTGAGTTAATCGAATTGAGTATTTCGAGTTTCAATTTCGAATCAATTTAAATTTTACAATTCGAATAACAGATTAGTGTAAATACCCTTTTGGTACCTGTTAATTTTGAAAATGACCAAATTAGCCTCACAATAATGACAAAAAGAATAATTTTAAAATTTTAAAAATAATGTTATTTTTAAAACTCAAAATATTTATAAAACTCTAAAATTTATATTCCCATCAAATATAAATATTACAAAAATCCTAAAAAATATATAAAAATGTTAAAAATTAAATAGTTTAATTTTGGGATAAAACAAAAACCTTAAACTTCAAAATTCTTGACAGTAAACAAAAACCCTTTAAAGAGCTCAAAATTATAACCTTAAAAAGCCTTAAACAAAATATCTTAAAAATTAAAAAATTATAGAGAGAGTGTGAAAATGTATTCAGCTGAAAATATTTTTCTTCTCTATTGAAAATTGACTTAATCAAATAAATTTCGAAAAATCAACCTAATCCAATAATTTTTATAAAAAGGGTAATTTTGGTAATTCACCAACTAGTGGAGTTAGTAATAATCATTTGTAGTTTTCCAATTTATGTCTTTTTCAATGTTATTATAAATATATTAAAATATCACACCACTAGCATTATAAAATATTAACATTAGTTAGTAGAGTTATCAATAAGTGTGCATTTCAAGAACTTTTCTGAACAATAATGGCGTAAAATAGTAAGAACGTCCCTTTCAAAAGATATTTGAAATTATCTTTCAGTGGAAAATAATGCCAACCCTAGACGTATGCAGGCATAAACTATAATGAACTTCCCGAAAATGATGACCCTCTGGAAAGACTATAAGAAGGGCCAAGTGCTGGGTTTCACTCACTGTTTAGATTTGCAGATGGAGTTGAGTGTAGCTAAACTTCCCAGCACTCCATTGTTTCTATGTCTTGTTCTTCCCCTGTTTACCCTTATGATTTGGCTTAAGTTACAAAGAAATGGCCGAAAAAGACTTAAGTTGCCGCCATCACCCCCCAAACTCCCATTCATCGGCAACATTCATCAACTCGGCAAGCTTCCCCACCGCTCCCTCCGAGATCTCTCCAGGAAATATGGCTCACTCTTGCTACTTCAATTGGGCCATAACCAGACGCTGGTGGTTTCATCAGCCGACATGGTTAAAGAAATTGTCAAAAATCATGATGTTGCTTTCTCAGATAGACCAAGTACCACTGCCGCTAACATCTTGTTTTACGGTTGCACCGATGTGGCTTTCGCACCGTATGGCGAGTACTGGAGACAAGCTAGGAAGGTGTGTGTCACTGAGCTTTTGACTCTTCGAAGAGTTAACTCGTTTCAGTTCTTGAGAGATGATGAAGTTGAAGTCACCATTGATAAACTCCGCCGAGCTTCTTTCAAGGGAGAGGCTGTTAACCTGACGGAGTTGCTGATGGTTGCTTCGAATAACCAGATTTCGAGAAGTGCTCTGGGTCGAAAATTCGACGACGAAGATGGGAAAAGCAAGTTTGGGTTGTTGGGTAGAAGGCTTTTGATCCTTATGATGACTTTTTGTGTTGGCGACATGTTTCCTTACTTGAAGTGGGTTGATGTTCTTCGAGGATTAACATCAAGCTTGAAACAAGTTAAAAACGAATTTGATACATTTTTTGATCAGATCCGTGAAGAAGATAGATCTTCTCAAAACAATGGAGAAAGGGACTTTTTTTCTATTCTGCTCAAACTCCAAGAAAATGGCTTGCTTGAGGTGGACCTCACTCCAGACAACATCAAAGCAATCATACTGGTCCTTGTTATTTTTTTCTTACTTTTTTAATCTTATGTTTATATTTGTCATGGCTGATATTTGTGTACGACTCAGATACATGTTTCTTTTTTTCAGGATATGTTTCTTGCTGGAACTGATACAACTTCAACAACGCTAGAATGGGTAATGGCTGAACTAATGAAAAACCCAAACGTCATGAAAAAGGTTCAAAAAGAGATAAGAAATGTGGTTGGAAAGAAAGCAAAGATAGATATGAAGGATGTAGATGAAATGAATTACTTAAAATGTGTAATCAAAGAAACTTTAAGGCTTCATCCAGCTGTTCCACTCCTTGTTCCTCGACGAACAACGTCAAAGATTAACATCGGAGGTTACGATATTCCTTCAAATATCATGGTTTTCTTTAATTCCTGGGCGATTCATAGGGACCCTGAAGTGTGGGAGAAACCAGAAGAGTTTATCCCAGAAAGATTCGAGAAAAGCTCAGATGATTTCAAAAGTCAAGATTTTGAGTACATCCCATTTGGTTTCGGCCGAAGGGGTTGTCCCGGAATGGCGTTTGCAGTGGCCTTCATTGTTGATCTGGTTGCTAATCTTTTGTACTGGTTCGATTGGAAATTACCTGACGGTGAAAATGCCGAGAATTTAGACATGGATGAAGGCCATGGGCTCACTGTTTTCAAGAAAGCCCCTCTTCGTGTTTTTCCCATATTTAGAAATTTCGAATCTCAAGTTGATCGGGTGTAACTTTTTTCCACTCAATTGATCGCTGCTTATATTCTCTAATTAGATCTAATATAAATTAGTTTGTATAACCCACCAGTTTATCCTACTTAATAATAAAAATATGACAGTAATTACATGAAAGTTTAATTATTAGGTATTAATTATATCTTTTATAATTATAAGAAATTATAATTTATTAGATATGTTTGCTAATGTAATGTTATTGTATTTGGTAATATAAATTATAAATTTTCAATAAAAAATATTAATTAAAATAAATTAAAATCAAATCATGGTATGTATATATTATGTTAGTTCAAGAAAGTAATCAACAATTAACAATTATTAATAAAAGTATTAAGAAAAATAAACATCATTTATAATTTTATCTAGTTGTTGTTGCATTTCATATTTATTGCTGCATGAAAAATAAACATCATGTTAATATGTTAGTTGTATTTAATGCTTGTGTTTAGCTGAATTTTCATAAGTGATATTATACCCTCAATATGGTGTAAGAAAACCTTTTGTATTTACAAAACTAGCATTTACTATAACTTCTTTCTAAAACAACATATATAAGAATTTGAATAATTTATAAGTAAAATAAAACAAATAACAAATATTATTGGATTACCAAATGCAATTTTTCCTTATTTTGTATCTTCCCAAACAACATTTTTAGCACTCTAAAATCTTTGTAATCTTACGATTATAATAGATTTTATATATCTAATTTGTAGTTGACTTATGTTAGAATGTCCAATAACAAACCAACTTTATAACTTTTTTTTTTTAATATTTCGATAACTATTATTTCATGCAAATTTATAAATCTAATTTGCTGTTGACTTACATTAGAATGTACAATAACAAACAAACTTTATAATTTTTTTTTGTAATATTTCTATTACTATTATTTCATGCAAATTAGTTAAAAATAATATAGAATGCTCCCTTGGAATTTTTAGATTTTAAATTTTATATATAAGTTATTATGTATTTTAAATTTGGTGTTCACGTTGAATAACATTAGCCCCATTGGCCAAATTATATTTCATAAAATTCATCCCTTAAGCCATAAGGTTATATTTTATATTAATAAATTATTTTTAGATTTTAATTATATAACTTTAATAATAATTAAATATTCATGTATGATGGGTCTTAAAAAGACTAATCTTAGAGGCTCAATATGAACCTTAAAGCAAAATTCCAAAATTAATTGATTTGGCCCATACTCATACATATTAGGTTAGTGACTTTATTGTATTTTGATTTTTTTGTCGACACCACTGAGAGAAAAAGAAAGGAGTTTGATGTCGAGACTAAGAGCATAGAGTAAAAAAAAATACAAATTATCTTCCTTTAGGTAAATATTTTTGCAAAAATTATGTTCTTTATTTATTCCACTTATTTTTTTTCTTTTTCCTAATATGTTGTTGTTTAATATATTATTATAATATCAGGTTTTTCGATTAAATTATGGTTGTAGCTGTAACACCCCGAACCCGAGACCATCGCCGGTGTCGGACGCGAGGGGTTAACGAGCTAAATCCTCTTAAAGCACCAACCAATTTGGCATTTCCAGACAGGCTGGAAAACTGCGTCACTGTCGCCTTAAAAATCATATCTCGAGTTTCAAAACTCGGAAACTGATTCCGTAAATTTTCCCTGAATTTAGACTCATATATCCTTCCATGGATTTATTTCTAGAATTTTTGGCCAGGCCAATTGGTACATTTTATTAGTTAAAGTCACCCATGTTACAGGGATAGACTGCTCTGACCTTCGCGCGTTACAACTTGAATATCTCTCTGTACAGGGCTTTAATACTGGTTCCGTTTGTTTCTAATAAAACTACACTCAAAATGGAATCTGTACATATAAGGCATGACTTCTAATTATTTCTGGATAATTTATAGTAAATTTTTAAAGTCGCGACAGGGGACCCAGAAACCGTTCTGGCCCTGTCTCACAATAACTTTAATATCTCTTAACATGTAACTTCTATGACCGTTTCGTTTCTTCCAT
Source organism: Gossypium arboreum (assembly GCF_025698485.1). NCBI lineage: Eukaryota > Viridiplantae > Streptophyta > Magnoliopsida > Malvales > Malvaceae > Gossypium > Gossypium arboreum. The sequence continues at coordinate 109,949,121 of NC_069081.1, read as the reverse complement.
ATGAAAGTAGACTCATCAAGGTTCAATTACATAACTTATTCACTATTTAATACCATTCCTAAAAATTTTGGTGATTTTTCAAAACCACACCACTGCTGCTGCCAGCATCTGTTTTTAAGGTAACCTTTACCTATTTCATGATTTCCACGATTCAATTGGCCCTTTTTGCATACATAGCACAAAGTGTGATCATGATTAACCATTCCAATGGCTAATCTTTTCAAAACAATTCCATACCCCATAATGATCATCATACAAACGATTATAGAATCATACTAAAAGCGATATAAGCCATTTTCGCATGGCTATCCAAGCTTACACAAAACCGAAAGGTACATGACCTTCAACAATAGGGTAGTCCTATACATGCCATTTCAAAGTTCAACCAAAATTATACAAAATGGAGGCTTTGATAGTGTAGATGACTTCGACTTTAATGATCCCGAATCCGATCGCTAACGAGCAAAATCTATAAAACAGAGAGCCAAAGCAACGGGTAAGCATTTTATGCTTAGTAAGTCTCAAGCAATAAAATCAGCTTTAACTAAAGCATTACATTCACATAGCCAAATGAATCATTTCATTAATACACATCCACATAATCATACTTACTTCACACTTCATCATTATATACTTTCACAAGATATCAACCAATTCAATAGCTGAAAACTCGTTAGTCGATTGAGCGAATGTTACTCAAACATATCGACTTTTCCAATGCACATATAAACATACCTTATCCTTTGGGCTTTTCGAGCGTACTAATTAAATTTATTACAGCAACCAACGCTCACCTCCAGCCCAAGCTTCTTCGGAATACGATCGGATATAACCACATGCACGAATGCCTTCGGGTCTTAGCCCGGATAGAACGACTTGCACAAATGCCTTTGGTATTAGCCCGGATTTAACAACTTCGCACGAATGCCTTGGTCTTAGCCTGGATGTAGTCACTAGCACAATTGCCTTGGTCTTAACCGGATATAATTACCAGCATAAATGTCTTGGGACTTAGCCGGATATCATTCAATTGCTCATGCACACACATACATCAATAATCATTACACATCCATGTTTCATTTTCATTACTAAGGCTCAAACACAAATATATCACTAGCGTAATCGCCTTCGGGACTTAGCCGGGTATCATTCAAATACTCATACACACATAATTCAATAATCATTACACATCCATATTTCATTTCACATAATTTGAGTAGGGTCATTTCTTGAGGACTTACCTCGGATGTTGTCGAACAGCTTCAACGGCTATTCGATCACTTTTTCCTTCCCTTTATCGGATTTAGCTCCCTTTGCTCTTGAGCTTAACGAATACAAGTAGAAGTATTCAATATTTTCTCAATAATGTTCACTAGTCAATCACATTCGGCATCTCATATCATCTCACTTTATTATAATTTATCATTCAACCTTTGAACCAAAACGCCATTATATGGCCACATATACATACATCCATATATTTAAGCTCAAGAATTTTAACATAACATCAAGTGCTCAAATTACTCATGTGGCCGATTATACATGGTCATAAATACACAAAATCAAAAATAATTTCAAGGTTTTTCACACTATACATGTACTAGGCCGAATGTACATGCAAATTTCACAACATTCTTCAACAAATTTCTTCTTTAAACAAACATATTTATCACTTTCTTCATAACCAAAATATCATGTGCAAACATATATACACATATATGTGCAAGGCAATTTCAAGGTGTCCATAACCATCCAAAACACAAATTTTAACTAACATGCAAGAAGCATAAACCATGCTCATGAATGCTTCATGGCGAATACATCACAATCATGCCCCTTTCAACTTCGGTCATGGTTAAACAAAAAAACTCAATGTCTTACTCAAGATTGCTACAAAGAAATTTCAAGAGTAGACAATCCATCATTGCATGCATCATTAGCAAGCTTCACATTTAGCATGCAATGGCTTTAACACAATAACAACTTTGGTCAAACACCATTTCCATGGCATAACAAGGATTTGAACTATGGCTAACATGAACATCAAGTTAGCAACTAAAACATGCATGAATCTCATGACACAACCTCATACATACCTTAATCTTGATGCAAGTTTAGCCAAATCTCCTTCTAGATCTCTTCTAAACCAAAAATGGAGCAAAATCCTATCTTCTTCCTTAGTATTTTCGGCCAAAAGGAGAGAACAAAGATGAACAATTTTTTTGTTTTTCTTTCACTTGCACGGCAACGGGGAAAGGATGCTACACTCACACACACATTTTTTTTTGTTTCTCTTCCCACATCTAATTATTTTATCACTTAATACATCATGCATTAACAAAACATGTCATAACATGTTTTCTTTGCCCATAATTCCTTGCCATGGCGGGCCACCACCTATAAAAAGGGGAATTTGACATGCAAGTCCATTGTTTTGCATGCATGCTTTAATTAGTCATCACACATTTCCCTATCGTACTTTCAAAATTCACTACTAAGTCCCTTCTAGTGAAATTCACCTTTATAACACTAAATCAATCATCAAAAAATGTCACACGTGAGCACACACATATTATAGGCATCAAAATAAATTTTAAATTATTTTTATGCCTCGGTTTTGTGGTCCCGAAACCACATTCCGACTAGGGTCAATTTTGGGCTGTCACAGTAGCACCCCTAACCCGTCTCCATTGCTAAATTAGGGTTATAGAGTATTACGACACATATCATAACAATTATTAGCATTTAACCATCCAAATATCAAATTAAATAACAAATAATCAAACTCAAATGTCATTCATAGCATAAATACGGTTACAAACCTTAAATCAGGCTTACAGGCCTTTAAAAACAATTTAGGAACAATTAGAGACTAATTTGAAACAAAAGTGAAAGTTTTAAAAAAAAATTCAAAAAATTTTGAAAATAGGGGTCACATGACTGTGTGGCACAAGGAAATGGCCATGTGATTAACCACGTAACTTTCAAAATAAATTCACATGGTCGTGTCGCAGGCTGTGTGCCGACCATGTAACATTCGAAATACCCTCACATGTCCATGTCGCAGGCCGTTTGCTAGACCTGTTTAATTCAATGTTGGGTTACATAATTGTATCGCAGACCGTGTAATTCCACTGACTTGGAACACAAGACCGTGTAAAGAGACCATGTGCAGCACACGATTGTGTGATAGGTTGTGTCCCAAGCCGCATGCCCCTAATTTTTCCTTCAAATGCAAGCTTACCAAAACATGCTTACTTGAACATCAAACAACTCATTTACCAATAATTAAACCTATTCAAAACACACCTAAACAAGCCCGAAACAAGCCCGAAACATACCAAAATCATCCAATCTAAGTGCCTAACCAATGTGCCTTCATTGACAACACAATTCAATTAACAAATTTATCCACAAGTCATATCAAATAAGTTACATTCTAACTTATGAGTTTAAACATAAAAACACATACCAACTTACCATTTTATTCTATCTATTCATATTCAATCCTACCACAATTCAAACATTTCCAAATGATTTATATCAACTAACCAAACACCAAGGTTATATGCACACTTCATTCCAAACACAAAAAAGGCCCATACATAAGTGATCTAAAACCAAGTTTCTAAAACCAAGTTTAAACAACTTTACATCAACCAAATATGTAACACATAAAAATATGTATTCAACATAAATACAAAATACACCTATTACATGCTATATAACCCAAAGATAAACATATCAAAAACTACCAAAAGATATCTAAATAGTGTGATTCTTTGATTTGATCCGATCACTCAATTCTATAAAATGTAATATTCTACAAAAAAAAGAGAAAAATACACGAGTAAACTTTAATAGAGCTTAGTAAATTTAACCATTAAAACGATAAAACTTAACGTATAAACATAACAATTACATTAACAAGATTAACAAACAATAATCTATGTCAACTACAATCATTTAACAAGTGAGCTTATACATATCCATATACGAGTGATAAAATATATTCAATAGCATGAGATCATTCAATATGAGATCATTGAATATAAGTTACGATAATATCAGAAAAGTCATGAAATTCACTATACAAAGCAGTAACAAGTCATTTATCACTAGAAAGTTTGCACACTCAAAAGCTTGCGAAACTTGTTCGTATATTGACTGTATTTTCTTCCTAAAGCGATTCTGCAGATAACATTGTTGGTGGTTGCAGAAAAGAGTTCGCTTAGATAACATATCATTACTAACGATACGTGTACATGCATTAAAGTAAAAAAATATTAATTTCACACCCCATGTAAAGCACAAAGAATATTATACATGACAAAGACTATTCATGTAATTTGAAGATCAAATTTTGGCTACATCACTACATTATATTAGCTAGTGGAGTTTTCTCTTTTATGTTTTTTCAATGTTATCATAATAAAAATACATTAAAATGTAACACCACTAGCATTATAAAATATTAATATTAGTTAGTGGAGTTATTAATAAATGTGCATTTCTAAAACTTTTCTGAACAATGATGACGTAAAATAGTGAGAACGTCCCTTTCGAAAGATATTTGAAATGATCTTTTAGTGGAAAATAATGCTAATCCTAGACCTATGCAGGCATAAACTATAATGAACTTCCCGAAAATGATGACCATCTGGAAAGACTATAAGAAGGGCCAAGTGCTGGGTTTCATTCATTGTTTAGATTTGCAGATGGAGTTGAGTGTAGCTAAACTTCCCAGCACTCCATTGTTTCTATGTTTTGTTCTTCCCCTGTTTACCCTTATGATTTGGCTTAAGTTACAAACAAATGGCCGAAAAAGACTTAAGTTACCGCCATCACCCCTCAAACTCCCAGTCATCGGCAACATCCATGACTCGGCAAGCTTCCCCACCGCTCCCTCCGAGATCTCTCCAGGAAATATGGCTCACTCTTGCTACTTCAATTGGGCCATAACCAGACGCTGGTGGTTTCATCAGCCGACATGGTTAAAGAAATTGTCAAAAATCATGATGTTGCTTTCTCAGATAGACCAAGTACCACTGCCGCTAACATCTTTTTTTACGGTTGCACCGATGTGGCTTTCGCACTGTATGGTGAGTATTGGAGACAAGCTAGGAAGGTGCGTGTCACTGAGCTTTTGAGTCTTCGAAGAGTTAACACCTTTCAGTTCTTGAGAGATGATGAAGTTGAAGTCACCATTGATAAACTCCGCCGAGCTTCTTTCAAGGGAGAGGCTGTTAACCTGACGGAGTTGCTGATGGTTGCTTCGAATAACCTGGTTTCGAGAAATTCTCTGGGTCGAAAATTATAAGACAAAGATGGGAAAAGCAAGTTTGTGTTGTTGGGTAGAAGGCTTTTGATTCTTATGATGACTTTTTGTGTTGGCGACATGTTTCCTTACTTGAAGTGGGTTGATGTTCTTCGAGGATTAATATCAAGCTTGAAACAAGTTAAAAACGAATTTGATATCAGATCCGTGAAGAAGATAGATCTTCTCAAAACAATTGAGAAAGGAACTTTTTTTCTATTCTGCTCAAACTCCAAGAAAATGGCTTGCTTGAGATAGACCTCACTCCAGACAACATCAAAGCAATCATACTGGTCCTTATTTATTATTATTTTCATTCTCTTTTAATGTTATGTTTATATTTGTCATGGCTGATATTTATGTCCGACTCAGATACATGTTTCTTTTTTTCAGGATATGTTTGTTGGTGGAACTGGTACAACTTCAACAATGCTAGAATGGGAAATGGCTGAACTAATGAAAAACCCAAACGTCATGAAAAAGTTTCAAAAAGAGATAAGAAATGTGGTTGGAAAGAAAGCAAAGATAGATATGAAGGATGTAGATGAAATGAATTACTTAAAATGTGTAATCAAAGAAACTTTAAGGCTTCATCCAGCTGTTCCACTCCTTATTCCTGGACGAACAACGTCAAAGATTAACCTCGGAGGTTACGATATTCCTTCAAATATCACGGTTTTCTTTAATTCCTGGGCGATTCATAGGGACCCCGAAGTGTGGGAGAAACCAGAAGAGTTTATCCCAGAAAGATTCGAGAAAAGCTCATCTGATTTCAAAAATCAAGATTTTGAGTACATCCCATTTGGTTTCGGCCGAAGGGGACGTCCCGGAATGGCGTTTGCAGTGGCCTTCATTGTTGATCTGGTTGCTAATCTTTTGTACTGGTTCGATTGGAAATTACCTGACGGTGAAATTGCCGAGAATTTAGACATGGATGAAGTCTATGGGCTCACTGTTTTCAAGAAAGCCCCTCTTCGTGTTTTTCCAATATTTAGAAATTTCGAATCTGAAGTTGATCGGGTGTAACTTTTTCAACTCATTGATTGCTGCTTATATTCTCTAATTAGATCTAATATAAATTAGTTTGTATAACTCATTGATTGCAAAATTAATATTTACTACATAACATCTTTCTAAAACAACATCTAACAATTTCAATAATTTATAAGAAAAATAAAATAAATAACTACAAGATGACTATAATATTAGTGGGTTAACAAATACAATTTTATCCTATTTTGGATCTCCTCAAACAACAATTCTTGGCACTCTAAAATTTGAGATGCAAAACCAACTTTATAATCCTATGATTGTAATAGATTTATGGGTTTTTTTTATCTATATATTATAAAATAAAATAAAAAAATACTGAAATGGCATGCTAAATAGATTATGTACCAAAATGGTACATCTAACCAAGTGAAAAGTGGTGTATAGACGGCTTCACCTTCAAATTCTGATAAATTTGATTGAATTTAAAAAAAAAATGATAAAGGCAACTAAATAGGTGGCACCTAAAGAAATACGGGTCAAATAGGACTTGTATATAAACAAAACCCGACCCACTGTCATAGATGGGACAGCACAACTGAGCAGCAGTGGTCATGCTTGCTAGAGAGGTGACACCGCCTGGTCACGCCTACTGTAGAGGCGGCACACCTCGATCAAGCCATTTCCATAGGCGGCATCGGCTTGTGGCTTGTCAGCGATGGAACGGGTTGGAATTGAGCCTGTTTGTTTCGTTTTTGGGGACCATTATAAGGTCCCCAATGCCCCATTATTTGCCGGAACAGAGAAGAAAATCTTTGAAGAAGAGAAGAAGAAGAAGAAGGAAAGAGCGGGAAGGGAAAAAAGAAAGAGAAAAAAGAGGAAAAAGAGAAAGAAAGAAATAAATAGAAAAGGAAAGGAGAGTTTGTTGTCTAGGGAAGATTTGGTGTTTAAAAAAATTATAAAATGTAAATTTTTTATTTAGTAAATTTTTTGTTATAAATAAATGTTAATTTATTATTATTTTGTTATTGTTGATTTAATTAGGATTTAATTTTTAATTTTATTTTTGTAAGATATTATTTGATTAAAAGAGCTATTAAGGTATGTTTGTATTTATTTTTTATTTTCATTCATTCATAAGTTATTTTGATGTTTATTGAAGTGAAAAAGCATATTTATGTTATGTATAAAGAATGTTTTATTTTTTTATGTAATTCATTTGTGATGTGTGTTTTAGGATTTTTACTATAATAATATGAAGAAAAAAAACTAAAATAGGATGCCCTTAAAATTATGTACGAAAATAGGCCATTGCAAGTGGTGGAGGGTGGTGCATAGGCGGCACCACCCTCAAATTTCTGCCACTTTTGACATTTCAGGGGAAAAAAAAAAGAGGCCGAAAAAAATAATAATAAAATATTAGTGGAGGGTACCCCACAAGCGGCACCGGTGGAGGATACCCTACAAGCGGCACCAGTGGTGCCTTTCTCACAACTTTGACCCCCTCTAGTATATATTCACCCTGCACCCTCCATTCGACTCTACCAGATTAGAAAAAAAAATTTACAGAAGAAGAAGATAGAAAGAAAGAAAGGAGAAGAAGAAAGAAAAGAAAAGAAAAGGTAATTTTTTGTTGTTATTTTTTAAATAAAATAGATTATGATAAGAAAAATTATTTTGTTAGTATTATATAGTTTGTTTAGTGTTACTTTTATGTTTTGTTTTAAAATTTATTTTGTTTATTGTGAAATGTTAGTAAGTTTTCTGTTTAGATTAATTATGTGTTTATTGTGAATTTTATGTTTTAAATTTTTAAATATATCTGAAAGTTTTATGTTAGTAAAACTATTATAAAGTAATTGTTAATTAGTGATAACAACTAAAAATATTTTTGTTATACATATTGTTAGAAATGGCAACATATTTGGTATTGCCTGATGAGATAATAAGTTTAGCACAAAGGGAGAAAGTTGATAAGATGATGAGAGAAGTGCAAGATTACAGAATGAAACCAAAAGAAGACATTGTTCAACACCTTATTACCGTAAATCGAAAGATGCAAAAAGTGTTGTGGATGGGTCATGAAATGATTAGAAACAATAAAGTGCAATACTTAACCCTTAGAGGGACATTAATAGAACATGAGCATCAAATCATTTTAGATGAACTTTGGAAGACATCGGTACCACGAACCTATTGGAATCTAGTTATAAACTTCGCGAAGTTTATAATATCTTATGGAGCAAGGAAAATAGCTAGACAAAGTATAGGTTCACGAAAGTTAATTGGGAAGCAAAATGTGTTTGACCAACCATGGATGGATAAATTAGTTGTTAGGAAATTATCAAGAGAACTTGTATATTCAATACCAGTTATAAAGATTGAAGAGGCAGAAGATCCCGAGGAATTTTCAAATTGGATTGTAGAAGATGAATATGAAGAGAATCAAGAATTTCTAAATTGGATTGTAGAGAATTTCCCAGATGAAGATACGGGATCGGAGATGGAAGAAAATGTAAAACTGAATATAAGTGGTTAAATGTAAAGATAAATGTTGTTCATGTACAAAATGAGAACTGAAAAAGTATGGGCTTATGAATGAAAAAAATTACATATTGATTAATTAATTTTGTATTTAAGTAATTTATTTATTGTTCGAAATTGTTTTGAGAAATTTTGTTTATTTTTTTAACAGATTGAGTATTGAAGATGGATAATCAGTTTTTCGTATGTGTTTATTTCAATGGAATCATCTTAACAACAACCGTTGGATGCATATTTGAATGTCGGCAACAAATAGCAATGAGATTTAATAGAAATGTCTCGTTGGATGATATGAAGGGAAGAATTGCAAAAATTGTTAGACATTGTGGGAGAAAGATCTCAAAACTTTTCTACAAGTTTCCAGTTTCGACAGATCCTATCAAATTCACCAAAATGGAACTTGTAGATGACGAAGACATGGAGACAATGATAGCTCTTTACTGTGGGAATGGGAGTGACAAAAACTCACCGATTCACTTATTTGCTGAGTTAGCCGGTATGGAGCATAATGAAGATCTCACTGCATATGGTGAAGAACATACAACTGAAGAACCGTACGTGGTGGCTCCAATATCATACGTTGATAGTGAATCAACTATACGTGGGATCGATATCGATCTTAATGTTACACCCAATATTGATGTGGTTGGTGATAATGGATACGATAATAGTGATCATTGTGATGAAGAGGTCGATAGTGATAGTGATCTCGATGTGGACGATGTCCCCGATGATATTGATGATGAAGATGTGAATGACGATAGAAACATTAACGCGTTTTTAGTGGGGAACCAGATGCAACGTATTGTAATACACAATAACCTTAGGCCACACATGTCACTCATAGACCCCAATGTGGCGCATGAAGCTGAGTTCTCGGGGTACCCTGAAATACTTCCTGCTCACCGGCTGGCCGTAAATTCTGAGCATGAGGTGTTATTGGTAGGCCAGAGATTTGAAAGTAAAGAAGAGTGTGTATTTGCTATTAAGCGGTATAACATGAATATATCAGTGGATTACAAAGTTACAGTGTCTAAACCGACATTATATATTGGAGAGTGTTAGAAGTCGGCGGAAGGCTGTAATTGGCGTATATGAGCTGTATTTATTCAAAAATCGCAGATGTGGGAGATATGCAAATTTGTTGAGCCTCACACATGCACATCAATACGTATGACTGAAGACCATGGAAAACTTGATTCTAAAATTATCTGTACGTTTATCATGCCAATGGTGAAGGATATGCCGACCATTAAAGTTTTAGTACTGATTGCCAAAATACAGGCACAGTTTCAGTATCGAGTATTATATCGAAAGGCATGGATAGCTAAACAAATGGCAATGGAGCAATTGTATGGGGATTTCGATGCATCGTATAACGAGTTACAGGGATGGATAATTGCTATGCAGGAGTACGTACCAGGGACTATCATTGAGTTATAGACACGACCTTATTACGGCCCGGATGACCAATTATAGCCAGGAAAAAGAATTTTCCATCAGATATTCTGGACTTTTGATCTATGTGTGCGCGTATTTCCCCACTGCAAGCCGTTTGTACAAGTAGATGGGACCTGGCTATATGGAAAATATACACAGATATTACTTTTTGCGGTTGCTCAAGACGGCAACAAGAACGTGCTCCCGATAACATTTTCCATCGTAGATAAGGAGAACATGGAATCGTGAGAATTCTTCCTTACCAACTTGCGGAGGTATGTTATTAGCAACGATAATATTTGCATCATCTCCGATAGAGGGAAATGATTAATTGCCGCCATTAGGCGTTCCGGTGTACCATAGAGATCTTTTTACTGTATCCGGCACATCGCGGCTAACTTTAATCGAGATTATAAGAATGCAGACTGGAAGAGACAAGTTGTGAAAATGGGTAAATGATTACCTTATCTTTTCAACATATGTTTTAATGCTTTAGGCCAATATTGTAACTTATCTTTCCTTAATACATATACAGCGCACGAGTTGGAGCCACATATTTTTCGCCAAAGAATGGCTCGACTTGAGAGTGATATGGAGGGTTAAATGAACACATCTTTCCAATAGTGGTTAGGTACTATGGAGCCGTGGCAATGGGCTCAAAGTTTTGATGAGGGCTTTCGTTATGGTCAAATGACCACAAACTTAGTGGAGGGGGTCAACGCTATGTTGTTGAAAACACGACATCTTCTGATTTCATCTGTCTTTTCGGCTATATTTTACAGGTTGGCAACTTGATGCCAAGAATGAGTCAGCAACAAGTCAATCAGATAGAGGCGGGACACGTGTTTGTTGAATATGTCAGGGATACAATGGTTGCAAACCATCGGATGGCGAGGTCGATGAATGTAGAAATATATTCATGACGCCATGAAACATTTCATGTTACAGAGACCATCGGTCGTCAACCCGGTATACCACATAGGTCCTATGGAGTTGATCTCCGTAACAGACGGTGTGATTGCAGGAGGTTCCAAACAGTTCATTATCTATGTGCGCATGTCGTGGCAGTGTGTGCTAAGGTGAACCTTAATGTTAAACAATTTGTCGATGATGTGTACACACTCGAGTGCACGTTACGTGTCTGGGAAAATAAGTTCCCCATCCTGCCTGACTTGTCTACGTGGGAGGTGCCTTCGACGACTTTCGAGCTTGTCCCAGACAGAGGGCTACGCAGGAATCCGAGAGGTCGTCCGCAATCATCCAGAATTCGCAATGAGATGGACATTAGGGAGAAATCCGATGGTAAGCGTTGTGGATTATGCAGGTTTGCTGGTCATAATCGGAGTAAATGCCCGCAGTGAAACTATCATATTGGACAATCGTCACGATCGGGTAGGAATTGAGCCTATTTTGTAATGTATTTAATTTATATTACAAGACTAAGTTTGTTAAGTTTTAGTGTTTTAATGTTCAAAAAGTCCAAATTAATCTAATTTACGTTATGGTCAAATTTTGTTACAATTTTGAAAATTCCAATTAATCTAATTAAATATATAGAAAGAAATACAAACTTTTTAATATCAAAACCCAATAAACCCCTAAAGTTGATGGTTAGATGGTGTGGTCCTAGGGGTATACCTATTCGGAGGTAAACGTTTACGTTGTGGGTGATCGCGACGACCAACATCCTCTTCAGTCGCAGGTGAGGGTGTCTGATACATGGAAGAAAAATCATATGACTTGAATGGCATCGATGAACTTGAGCCGGGAGGAGTGCCATGCTGCAGCAGATACATCCTAGGAGGAGTGGAGTACTGCGATGGATATAGGCCGAGGCTAGTGCTGCACTGAGGGGGATACAGGCTGAGAGAAGTGCTGTGCTGCGATGGAGACGACCCAAAGATATCAAACCCGTAATGGTATTCGCCCCCTAACGAGCCTGGGAAATAGTCTTTGTCTGGGAAATCCGGATGATAAGAAGTATCAGCCGAATGTGAATGCGATTGCTCGGACTCAGCCTCAGGCTGTGCCTCGGGCTTCACCTCTCGCTCGGGCTCGAGATCTAGCTGTGGACCGGGTTCTATATCAGCCACTGGCTCGTATGCCCCATGTCGCTGCACGTGCGGAGGGACTACAGTCGACTAGGCACCAAGTAAATATGGCTTTCCCATACTAAAGTACCATTGTATGTACTCTGGTGATGGTTGCAAATTGGAAGACATATCCATCCGAGTCTTCGACCCATCCGATTATCCCACACCGCAATATATCTCCGGTGCACAACCCCCCAATGCATTCCATGTTTCCTTCTCTTGTTGATGCCGTAAACCTTCCCCACCTCCTTTGGCGGATCCGGGATATACTGGATGCAACCAAACTATCGTAGTACTCGATCCACATGGTACCACTCGACTACATTGAAACTGATAATTGGTGCGTTAGTGCACCACAATTGAGAATGAATATACGCAAAAGATGGTATAACAGCCACAATTTCTGGTCTACGATATGGCATCCAAATAAACTGCATACCATGGTTAAAATTCACACGGTTTGAGTAAGATATATAAAGTAATTACATGTCGCGAATATTGGAATAGCTTACCCCTTCTCCAGCATGTTGCTCAATCAACAAACGATATATCGGGACAGTGTACGGCCTCTCGATACCCGGATAAATACCCCATCTACGAAAACAAATTTCAAATAAATATAGTATCGTTAGAATAGTATCATTATAAAGAAATTATCAATTAATAACAAGTTAAAATTTATCACTTGTTAACTAGTGGATATACATATGGCTGGTGACTAACCGATGCCAAGAATGACATCCGATAAAGAGCCCATGACTGCAACAATATAAGGCATCCGCCTATGTCTTCAGCATGAGGCTTTGTCGTACGACAAAGCTCACGATACAACATAGCTAGAACTGCGGAGCCCCAGCTATACGAGCGAACATTATGCAAATCAGTTAATAGAGGTAAATACATGAGATGAACCCTGTTGTTGTTCGCATCGGGCATCAATACACCCCCTATAATATGCATAATGTACGCTCGAGCTGCGTATATCAACTCTTCTTCAGTGGCATTATCTGGTAAATGCTAAAAATTTGCTTTCGACCATGTAATTTCAAACCCGATAAATTGGACTCATCATCGCCGAGCGAGGCTCCTAGGAGGCTATAACAAAATGCAGCTGGCTCAGTTATCGCACTTATACCCGTTACCGGACTCCCGTCGATTGGGAGCCCAAGTTGCAGTGCAACATCCTCCAGAGTGACAGTGCACTCCCCACACGGTAAATGAAAAGTGTGGGTCTCGGGTGCCAACGCTCGACCAATGCGGATATTAAATCGTACTGCAAATCAAACGTCCGGATCAATGCTGCTGACCCGAATCCAGCTAGCTCCAAGTACGACATCAGTCGTGCATCCGGGGAATATCCTAAACCATTCACCCAACCCCTTAATACGCGGTACGATTCCTGACAATGTTAAATTGCAGAAAAAAGTTATAATAACATAATTTATTTACGTAAATTACATAAATCTTTTTTTAATGGAACCCATGAGTACCAAATAACAATTTATTACCGTTTTATTAACTGTGTCAGCTATGTGAGGATCTTTCTTAATCAATGAAGCCGTTGTCATACCTGCAATTTCAAAATAAATTTCGGTTATTAATTTCAATGTTTGATGGATTTTAAATATTTGTCAAAATAACTAAATTTTATATATTGTTTTTAATTACAAAAAAAATACCAAACCGTTTTTCCGACAGCATATTTTTTGCCATACTACATTAAAAAAAATAAATATACCCAATTCAAATTCAAATATTATTATTATTATTTTAAAATGATAATAAGTTTTGGTTTAAATTATAATATATATAATATACCCAACATGTAGTTTAATATATTTTGGTATTTATTTTATTTTTAGATTCTATTTTTAAAAATATTATTTTGTATTTTATTTTTATATTATTTTAGTACATAATGTTTCAAATGTATTATTTTTGTATTTTTATATTAATTTAGTAAAAACTCGATTTTGGCCATTTATTTTTTATTTTATTTTCGGATTTTACTTTTTAAAATATATTATTTTTGTATTTTATTTTTATATTATTTTAGTATATAATGTTTCAAATGTATTATTTTAGTTTTTATATTAATTTAGTAAAAACACTGATTTTTATTGTTTATTTTTATTTTATTTTTAAAATATACTATTTTCGTATTTTATTTTTTATATTATTTTAGTAAATAATATTTTAAATGTATTATTTTAGTTTTTTATATTAATTTAGAAAAAAACTCTTATTTTGGCCCTTTTATATTTTTATTTTTAATTTTATTTTTAAAATATACTATTTTCGTATTTTATTTTTTATATTATTTTAGTACGTAATGTTTCATGTATTATTTTAGTTTTTTATATTAATTTAGTAAAAATCTGTGATTTTGGCCCTTTTTATTTTATTTTTGGATTTTATTTTTAAAATATACTATTTTCGTATTTTATTTTTTATATTATTTTAGTACATAATGTTTCAAATATATTATTTTAATTTTTATATTAATTTAGTAAAAATTCTGATTTTGGCCGTTTGTTTTTATTTTATTTTTGGATTTTATTTTTAAAATATACTATTTTAAGTATTTTATTTTTTATATTATTTTAGTACATAATGTTTCATATGTATTATTTTAGTATATTTATATTAATTTAGTAAAAACTCTGATTTTGGCCTTTTTATTTTATTTTCAAATTTTTAAAATATATTTTTAAAATATACTATTAAGCTATTCTTTTAATATTTTTATACTATTTTGTAAAAAAACCTCATCACATAAAAAATAAAATAAAAATCAAATATAACATGCCAAATAAAATTAATAAAAATATATCTAATTAACCTAAAACACACTTACCAAATAAATTAAATAAAATAATAATAAAATATTTTTGTACATAACATAGATAGGATTTTTACTTCAATAAAAATTAAAAATAAATTATGAATATATATAAAAAATAAAATAAATACAAACATACCTTGATATCTCTTTTAACCAAAATATACCTTCCAAAAATTAAATTTAAAAATTAAATCAAAATCAATCAACAATAATAACATTAACCATTAATATAAATAATTTATTTCCTTAAATTAACAATAAAAAATTATTTCCTTAAAAAAAATATTACCTTTTTTCCTTCCCTCCCTCTTCTTCTTCTTCTTCTCATTCTCTTTTTCTTTTTCTTTTTTCTTCCCTCACCAATGCCGCCTCCTCCTCCTCCTTCTTCTTCTTCTTCTTCTCCTTCCCCTTTTCTTCTTCTTCACTCACGCACACAAAGAAATTGGGGACCATTTTAAGGTCCCCAAACACATAATAAAACAAAAGAAAAGGCAGTGAGCAATCCCGTCGGTGCAGAGCAATGACCGGTGCTGCCTGTGGGGTACCCTCCACCCTTATTTTATTACGTTTTTCGTCCTATTCTTTTTTTTAACCTGCAACTGTCAGAAAGTGTTTGGATTTGAGGGTGTTGCCGCCTATGCACCACCCTCCATCACTTGCAATGGCATATTTTTGTACATAATTTTAAGGGCATCCTATTTTGATTTTTTTTCATATTATTATAGTAAAAATCCCGTGTGTTTTAGGTTGATTATATTTTTTTTATGTAATTTATTTGGCATGTTATTTTGATTATTTTAATATATATTTTTATTTTTATGTAGGCAAAAATGATACCATTGATATGGAATTTTGAATAGGACCATTGAGTTGAAATTTATAAGATAAATTAGGAATAATAGTTTACATGTTCTAATTTTTAAGATTTTATAATTGAGAATAAGAGTTTATGTTTTTAATTTTATTTTATGTTTTTATAAATATTATAAATGAAATTTCTTTTGAATATATTTTGACAATAATTAAGTTGACATGTTATTATATATATTATATTTTAAATCAATACATTTTACTTATTATCATTTTAAAATAATAATAAAATATTCATATTTATTATGTTGAGATAGTTTATGTTATGTTTTTGCTATATTTTTTTATTGGCATGTTATTTTTATTATTTTAATATAATTTTTTTTATTTAGGTAAAAGATTAAACCATTGAGATGAAATTTGTGAATGAGACCATTGAGTTGGAGTTTGAGTTGAAATTTATAAGATATATTTATTTTGTTAATGTAGTATAGCAAAAAATATGATGTGGACAAAAGCATTTGGTATTTTTTGTAATTAAAAGCAATATATAAAATTTAAGTATTTTGATAAATATTTAAAATGCATCAAACTTAGAAATTAATTACCGAAATTTATTTTGAAATTGCAGGTATCGTAATGGGTTCATTGATTAAAAACGATGATCACATATCAAACACAATTAATAATATGGTAATATATTATTATTTGTTAATCACGAGTTCCATTAAAAAAAGTTCTACATCATTTACGGAAATAAATTATATTATTATAACTATTTTCTATAATTTAATAGTATTAGGGCCCGTACCGCGCATTAAAGGGTCAGATGAATGGTTTAAGATATTCTCTGAATGAACAACTGATGCCATACTTGGAGTTAACTGGACTCGGGTCAGTAATATTGATTTAGCCGTTTGATTTGCGGTACGATTTAATATCTGCATTGGTAGAGTGTTGGCGCCTAGAGACCCATACTTTTCATTTGTTGTGTGGGGAGTACACTGTCACTCTGGAGGATGTTGCATTGCAACTTGGGCTCCCAATCGACAGGAGTACCATAATGGGGATAAGTACAATAGCTAAGTTGGCTGCCTGTTGTTATAGTCTACTAGGAGTCTCGCCCAACGATGCTGAATCCAAATTTACGATTTTGAGATTTTCATGGCTAAAAGCCAATTTTGAACATTTATTAATTAATGTCTGATAAAGGTTGAGAAGGATGAACGCGAAAGCGGATCGTAAAGTTTGTCAAAGTCGCGGATTTGACTTAGGGCTCTAGATGTTCGGAAAGAAACTTGGATTTTTCTTGACACAACCTGAAACGAAATTAAATCCAAGTTAGATAAAATAATTAAAACAAATAATAAATCAAGGATTCAGGAAGTGAATAAAGAAGATAAATGGAAAGATAGAACGTGGAGTGTAGAAGTCCTAAGAAGCCTTGGAAACACGAAGAATCCACAACCCCCTTCAAGCGGCTCTAATTTCCCCTCCAAGATAAAAAACCTTGGCAAGAAAAAGTTTGAAGATGATCCCCACAATCTAAAAAGATTGTTAAAACTCTTCTAAAAGAAACTCAAGAGAAATTCTTGAAAAGAAAAAACTCAAAGAGAGTTTATTAACTCAAAAGAGAAATAGAATAATAATCAATTGTCCCCCTGTATACAATGTAAAGGCCTATATATAGGCTAGATAAATAAATCTAAATAAAACTCCTAAGTATACTAGAACTCTAATTTAATCTAAACAAGAAGTAGTTTTAAACTAAACTTTCTTGTTAACATAAAATTCCTAAATAACTTAAAATACTTAATAATTATCAAAATTCGAAATAAAATAATAATAAAATAATAAGAGCTAATAAACAAAATATTGTGCTTATATATAATAAAAATTAAGCCTAAAACTTAAACCCAATATGAAATGTCTAAGCTTGTAAGATCAATTGGGGTTCTTGAAGTGAAATGCTTAAGCTTGTTAGCATTTTCCACATGGGCTTGTCGTCATAGATTGAGAGTTTAGGCCCACAAACATAATTAGTCTCTTCTAATTCATCATTACTCCAGAATTTATTGTCTTGAAACTTCAACTCTTCTTCTTGAATTTTTTTCGTGATAAAGTCTTGAACCACTAAGTTGAGTTTTGACTTTATTTGTTTGGATTTGGATCTCGTAATTGGGCCTTGAGGAAAACTAAACTCATCTCTATTATGGCCTTTGAATTGGGCTGAGTTACTCGTATCATTCCCCTCTTCCACAAAAGGATTCGCCCTCGAATCTGTAATATCAAAAGGAGAAAGGTCAGCGACATTAAAAGTGGCACTAACATTATACTCACCGGGAAGGTTGATTTGATATGCATTGTCATTAATGCGCTTGAGTACTTGAAAAGGTCCATCACCACGTGGGTCCAATTTTGTTTTGCGTTTAGTTGGAAATCGCTCTTTTCGCATGTGGACCCAAACCCAGTCACCGGGCTCAAAGATAATTTGCTTGCGCCCCTTGTTAGCTTTGTTGGCAGTTGTTTCATTTGTTTTGGCGATTCGTTGTCTTGCTTTCGCATGCATGGATTTCACCAATTCAGCTTTCTTCTCACCGTCTAAACTAGAAATGTTTTCTATAGGCAATGGTGCAAGATCAAGTACAGTTAGTGGATTAAAACCATAAACAAGTTCAAATGGGGAATATGCAGTTGTAGAGTGAATAGATCGGTTATATGCAAACTCAACAAATGGCAAATATTCTTCCCAACTTTTAAGGTTCTTACCCACAACAGTTCGTAGTAAAGCACCTAAGACTCGATTGACTACCTCAGTTTGTCCATCTGTTTGGGGGTGACATGTAGTAGAATATAATAATTTAGTACCAAGCTTACCCCACAATACTTTCCAAAAGTGGCTTAGGAACTTTACGTCTCTGTCCGATACAATGGTGCGAGGTATCCCATGTAGGCGCACCACCTCTCGAAAGAACAAGTCAACCACATGTGTAGCATCGTCCGTTTTGTGACAAGGAATAAAGTGAGCCATCTTGGAAAACCTATCAACAACAACAAAGATACTATCTCGACCCTTTTTTGTTCGTGGTAAACCAAGAATGAAATCCATAGATAAGTCTACCCATGGCGAAGAAGGGATCGGTAAAGGAGGATAAAGTCCATGAGGCATTACCTTAGATTTTGCTTGTTTACAAGTAATACAATTAGAACAGACCTTTTCAACGTCTTTTTTCATGTGCGGCCAATAAAAATGTTTATGTAGAATATCTAGTGTTTTGGCGACACCGAAGTGTCCCATGAGGCCTCCACTATGTGCTTCACGAATTAATAACTCTCTCATTGAACATTGTGGAACACATAACCTGTTTAGGCGAAAAAGAAACCCATCTACAAGATAAAACTTGTTAAAGGCACCATTCCCACAATTAGAAAAAACATTTGCAAAATCAATATCATTTAAGTATAAATCTTTTATATGTTCAAACCCTAAGACTTTAGCATTTAATGTAGTTATCAAAGAATATCTACGCGATAAGGCATCAGCAACTACATTTTCTCTACCTATTTTATACTTAATTGTATATGGAAATGTCTCTATGAATTCCACCCATCGAGCGTGTCTCTTGCTTAACTTACCTTGTCCCTTTAACCATTTGAGGATTCATGATCTCGTATGGATAACGAACTCATTTGGCAACAAGTAATGTTGCCAAACTTGTAAACTCGGACTAATGCCAACAACTCCTTATCATAAGTTGAGTAGTTTAATTGTGCCCTGTCGGTTTTTCACTAAAATATGCAATTGGCCTTTTTCTTGCATCAACACGGCACCAATTCCAATACCAAGCATTACATTCAAGTTCAAAAGTATTAGAAAAATCAGGTAATTTAAGAACCGGAGCAGAACATAACTTATCCTTTAAAGTTTGAAAAGCCTTTTCCTGAACTTCTTCCCATTTAAAACCCACAGATTTTTTAATAATCTCAGTTAATGGAGCAGCAATAGTGGAGAAATCCTTCACAAAGCGTCTATAAAAACTTGCTAAACCATGGAAAGATCTCACCTCGGTAATTGATTTAGGAGTGGGCCATTCTCTAATTGCCTTTACTTTGTCCTCATCGACATGAATACCTTGAGCACTTACTATAAAACCTAAAAAGATTAGTTTATCACAACAAAAAGTGCATTTATCAAGGTTGGCAAATAATTTTTCAGTTCGCAGAATATCCAAAACTGATTTAACATGAAAAACATGGTCATCTAAAGAAGTTGAGTAAATCAGAATATCATCAAAATATACTACCACAAATTTACCCAAATAAGGTCTCAAAACATGGTTCATCAAGCGCATGAAAGTACTAGGTGCATTAGTCAAACCGAAAGGCATGACTAACCATTCATATAAACCAAACTTAGTTTTAAATGCTGTTTTCCATTCATCCCCCTCTTTCATTCGAATTTGATGGTAGCCACTTTTTAAATCAATTTTTGTAAAGATACAAGCACCATAAAGTTCATCAAACATATCATCAAGCCTTGGAATAGGATGTCTATACTTAATAGTAATATGGTTAATTGGTCGACAATCGACGCACATTCTATACGTACTATCTTTCTTTGGCACCAGAATTACCGGCACTGCACAAGGACTTAAACTTTCACAAATGTGACCCTTCGCCAAAAGTTCATCTACTTGCTTTTGTAACTCCTTCGTCTCATCGGGATTGCTTCTATAAGCTGGTCGATTTGGAATTGTTGACCCAGGTATTAAGTCAATTTGATGCTCAATACCCCTCAAAGGTGGCAATCCTTTAGGTGCTTCTTCAAAAATATCTTCATATTCCTGTAAAATAGACATAAAAACACTAGGCAAAGAGTTATGAAGGTTAGTCAAAGATAAACAGTTTTGCCTAAATCGGATAATGATGCAAGTTTGTTTAGTGAGTAAGGCTCGTCGCACATCTTTTCCACTCGCATAAAAATTAGGAACCACTCTTTTTTTCTCACAAGAGGATGCACTCACCATTGGGTCATTATTAATTTGGCTTTTTTCACTAGAGACCTCTTTTCTCTCAGCCTTTTTTGAATTTTGTGTCTTACTTCCCATAACCTCCTTACAAAACTTCATCATGTCGATTTGATCATTGTGAATATCTTTCGGATTCAAAGGGGTGAAAGTGTACTTTTTCCCACGGAAAATAAAAGAATATCGATTTAATTTACCATGATGAATGACATCACGATCGATCGCCATGGTCTACCAAGTAACAAGTGGGCGGCATGCATGGAACAACATCACACCAAACATCATCAATGTAAGTCCCAAGTTTAAAAGTGATTAAGCTTTGTTTTACCACACGGACCTCCAACCTTCGTTAAGCCATTGAAGATGGTATGGTGTAGGTGTTTGCTACATGGCAAAGCAAGAGAATCCACAAGGTAGCTGCTCACAACGTTAGCACGACTTCCACTATCAATGATAAATGAGCAAAGTGTACCTTTAATCAAACACCTCGAATGGAATATATTACTCCGTTGAAGATCATGATCATCCTTCAATTGGATGTTGAGTGTGCGCCTCACAACTAAACATCGGGATGAGTTAGTGGTTCCACCAACTCTTCTTCACCATAAAATTTACCGCAATCGTTGACATCATCAATTAATTCGGGCATATCCGGGTCTGCATTTTATCGTAATCGAAGTATAATCACCATCTTGTGATCAACAAAAGTCTTGTGTTGGCACAATCACGGCTATAGTGCCCACGCCCTTTGCACTTAAAACATTCAATTTCACGAGCTCGTTGTTTTTTTGGTGAAGTAGTAGAAGTGAACTGCTTAGAAGATGAAGAAGAAGGTTTTGTAGGAGCCCCACTTTTCCCCTCAAAAGATTTAGTCTTATCATGTTTTGGCAGCAACTTATTAGTAGCAAAAGGAAATTTTGAATTCTTGAAAGTAGAATTAGAACTCGTACCTCTATAATATTGTGAAGTACTAAATGAACGAGATTGACGTTGTTGAAATTGTCGCTCAATCTCAATTGCCTTGCGTACAGTATCTTCAAGATCAATGTAGGTTTGAAGATCATGAACATTGGCTATCGAAACATTCAAACCATCTACAAACCGCACCATGGTAGTCTCCTCATCTTCTTGGATATTTGCTCTATGCATAAGCATCTCCATCTCTTTAAAGTACTCATCAACAGATCGATTACCTTGAACAAGGCGTTGAAGTCTTCATTTAATATCTCTATAATAATGAGGTGGGATAAAACGTTTTCGCATGATTTGTGTCAACTGTTCCCATGAATCAACATCTCGTTCACGATTCCTTTGGCGGTTCAACACAAGTTGAGTCCACCAACTCAATGCATAATCAGAAAATGCCAATATAGCTAATGGAACTTTCTCCTCCTCCGGACACTTATAACAACAGAACATGATCTCCATTTTATCCTCCCAATCGCAATATGCATCTGGATCATACTTTCCTTGGAATGGTGGAATGTTGAACTTTGGTTTAGCAACAGAAGGATGACCTTGATTAGAAATACCCAAAGTTTCATCAATGTGACGATATTCATGTCTACCAGGATTAGAACGAATACGAAGTTGTTCATTATCCCTATCATGATCACTATCACGAGCACGAGATCGTCGATTCGAAGAAGTCTCCAAACGAGCAACAACTTGAGTGAGCAATTGAATATGATTGGAAAGCTGATTAATGTTCTCTTGTAGTTCTGTTCGACACGTAGTCAAATTGGCCTCAAATGTATCACGTATCTCGTTCAATTGTTGATGTTGCAATTTTACCATCCCCACAATATTCTCCAATGTAACATCTTGTTCTTTGTCATCAGATGGTATCTCATCATGGTTTTTACGGGCACGAGTGTCACGAGTCATAGTGAAAGCCTGGAAAAGCACAACACTTCAAAAGAAAAAATTAAGCAAACCTCACCTATATGCACTCAAAAAAAAAATTCTCAATGAGGTAAGAATTAATCTTGTGAGTCTTTTAAAAGTGTCTATATCAATCAATCAAGATGTTTTAGAATCAAACTATCAAAGCAAACCTAATAGCACTATGAGTCCAAAATGTGCTTAGACATCAAAGAATTTTGTTGCACGGATGAAGGAATATGCAACGTGCTTTAACCTACTAACACAAGAAACAAGAAAGTGTTAGAATGCGTAAGGAACAAATAAAAAGGAAAACAAATGAATACTTAAAGCTAAGAGTCAATGAAAATTGTTGAAACCCGAAAACCCGAAAAACTGCGAAGCAACTTGACAAACTTCGTTCAAGGTGTTCCCGATTTCCAAAAATCACAAAATTTAAATTGAAGCCTCCTCAAATAATGTAGATTTGATCTGGAAAGTTTCGGCACAAAATTCAACCCACAGAATTTATTTTATTTTATTTTATTTTTTTCGTATTTTATTTTTTGTACTTTTTTTTATCACTTTTTTTTGTGGAAAATATTTTTTATACTTTAAAATAGTGCCAAGAAATAGGATACAAAATTTTAGATCATTTGAAAATCGTTTACCCACTGAAAAATATTTTTTCTAAAAACTGTAGGGGTAAAATTTATTTTGAAGCTGTTTTCTAGAAATCAGTTTAAAAAAAGAACACCGAAAACGCCCAAATCTGATACCAAATGATAAAGGTTGAGAAGGATGAACGCGAAAGCGGGTCGTAAAGTTTGTCAAAGTCGCGGATTTGACTTAGGGCTCTAGATGTTCGGAAAGAAACTTGGATTTTTCTTGACACAACCTGAAACGAAATTAAATCTAAGTTAGATAAAATAATTAAAACAAATAATAAATTAAGGATTCAGGAAGTGAATAAAAAAGATAAATGGAAAAATATAACGTGGCGTGTAGAAGTCCTAAGAAGCCTTGGAAACACGAAGAATCCACAACCCCCTTCAAGCGGCTCTAATTTCCCCTCCAAGATAAAAAACCTTGGCAAGAAAAAGTTTGAAGATGATCCCCACAATCTAAAAAGATTGTTAAAACTCTTCTAAAAGAAACTCAAGAGAAATTCTTGAAAAGAAAAAACTCAAAGAGAATTTATTAACTTAAAAGAGAAATAGAATAATAATCAATTGTCCCCCTGTACACAATGCAAAGGCCTATATATAGGCTAGATAAATAAATCTAAATAAAACTCCTAAGTATACTAGAACTCTAATTTAATCTAAACAAGAAGTAGTTTTAAACTAAACTTTCTTGTTAACATAAAATTCCTAAATAACTTTAAAATACTTAATAATTATCAAAATTCGGAATAAAATAATAATAAAATAATAAGAGCTAATAAACAAAATATTGTGCTTATATATAATAAAATTAAGCCTAAAACTTAAACCCAATATGAAATGTCTAAGCTTGTAAGATCAATTGGGGTTCTTGAAGTGAAATGCTTAAGCTTGTTAGCATTTTCCACATGGGCTTGTCGTCATAGATTGAGAGTTTAGGCCCACAAACATAATTAGTCTCTTCTAATTCATCATTACTCCAGAATTTATTGTCTTGAAACTTCAACTCTTCTTCTTGAATTTTTTTCGTGATAAAGTCCTGAACCACTAAGTTGAGTTTTGACTTTATTTGTTTGGATTTGGATCTCGTAATTGGGCCTTGAGGAAAACTAAACTCATCTCTATTATGGCCTTTGAATTGGGCTGAGTTACTCGTATCAATGTCACTGAGCAAGAGGTGATGTGCGCAGCTCGAGCATACATTATGCATATTATAGGGGGTGTACTGATGCCGGACGCGAACAACAATAGGGTTCATTTGATGTATTTACCCCTATTAATTAGTCTGCAGAATGTTCGCTCGTATAGTTGGGGTTCTGTAGTTCTGACTATGTTGTATCATGAGCTTTGTCAGATGACAAAGCCTGATGCCGTAAACATAGGCAGATGCCTTATATTGCTGTAGTCATGGGCTTTTTACCGGATGCCATTCTAGGTATCGGTTAGGCACCAAGCATACGTATTTCCACTAGTGAATAGGTGATAAAATTTAACTTGTTATAGCAATTAATTGATTTTTTTTCTAATGATAATATTCTAACGGTACTATTCTAACATGTAATTTGTTTTCATAGATGAAGTGCCAATTCGGGTATCAGGAGGTCATATATTGTCCCAATATATTGTCTGATGATTGAACAACATGCTGGGAAAGGGGTAAGCTGTTCCAATATCTGTGACATGTAATTACTTTATATATCTTACTCGAACCGTGTTAAATTTTAACCATGTTATTAATCGTGCAATTTATCTGGATGTCGTATCAGAGACCAAAAATTACAGTTATTATACCCTCGTCTGTGCACATTCATTCTCACCTGTGGTGCATTAACGCACCAATTATCAATATCCAGACAGTCAAGTGATATAACGGGGATCGTGTACTCCGACAGTTTGGTTGCATCTAGCATATGCCGGCTTTGCCAATGTGCATTTCTTTCATGTAGGGGCAATAATTGGGAGGTAGTGCATCATAAATATATTGCAATGTGGGATAATCAGATGGCGCAGAGACCCCAGATGGATATTTCTTTCGATTTGCAACTATCGTTAGAGTACATACATTGATACTCTAGTACGGGAAAACTATATTTACTTGGTGGGTAGTCGACTGTAGTCCCCCTCCACATATGCATCGGTTTGAGGTATACGAGCCAGTGCCCGATGTAGAGGCTGAGCCTGAGCCGGAGTCGGAGCCTGAGCCCGAGTAGTCGCATACATATTCTGGTGATAGTTTTTATCATCCAGAGTTACGGGTCAATGACTATTTTTTGGGCTCGTTAGGACACGAATATTATTTCGGGTTTGATATTTTAGTCCAGTACCACCGCAGTACAACACTCCTCTCGACTTGTATCCACCGCATTACTCCACTCCTCCTGGGTCGTATCTATCGCAGTACAGTACTTGTAACAGCCAAATTTTTTAGTGGTGTCGGAAACAGTGATTCGAGATCACTAAATCCGACAAGTAAGTTTAGAAATTTTAACAAATAATAATTATAGGCCAAGCGCGAACTTAAAAGAATTATTTTTAATTAGTGAATTTTGCGATTTTAAAAGAATTAATCAGGTAAATTTGGTTGAAAACGAGGTATCGAGACCTCGGATTTATAAACCGAGCCATAAATATTTTTATAAATATTTATGGAGTGTTATTAAGTTAGTATTAAAGTTTCGTTAGAAAATTTTAACGTTTGGTTAGTCAATTAATTAAAAAGGACTAAATTGAAAATAGTGCGAAATTTATTAAATTGTGATTAAATAGTTTAAGTGATTAAAAAGGAGGGATTTAAAAGGCAATTGGACCCAAATTGTATGGGCTGGATGGTTGGGCAAGAAAATCAGCAAAAAAGACAAGGAGAAACAAGGGCAAAATGGGAAATTTTGCAAATTAAACATATAAAACAAGACAAATTTGAAAAATCTAGAGATATCATCATTTTTCTTCAGCAAAAACGCCATGGGAGGTCTGAAATCTGCTGGTTTTTCATACATTGACATATGCGAGTTCAATTCTTACCCTTTTCTTTGAGATTTTTATGTTTTTGTGAATTTTACAATTAGGTCCA
This sequence comes from Gossypium arboreum, assembly GCF_025698485.1. Classification (NCBI taxonomy): domain Eukaryota; kingdom Viridiplantae; phylum Streptophyta; class Magnoliopsida; order Malvales; family Malvaceae; genus Gossypium; species Gossypium arboreum. The sequence goes on along the minus strand of NC_069081.1, from coordinate 109,922,457 downwards.
AGTGTTTAATTCATTAGTTTTTGATTTTATGAACAAAATTAAAAGCTATCATTGATAAGTGTTAGCTATTTATGATGAAATAAAATGAATTTTAAGCTTTGATTTTGTTGTTTGATGATTTTATCAAGTAATTTCAATAGAAATTGATTTTAGGACCTAATTGTGAAAAAGTTGTGAATTAAGGTTTAGTGTTAAAATTCTGATTTTCAAAGATTGTGTAATAGTTTAGAATGATGGAATAAAATTTTAATTGAGAAAAATTAGCTTAATAGATGGGCTAATTGAGCAAGGACTGAATTGTATGACCTTTGAAATTTAGAGGAAAAATGGTAATAAACATCTTGAACTAAAACAATATTGGACAGCAGAAGTAGACTAACTTTGAAAAATAACCATAGATTGTAGAAATAGAATTAGAAGATGAATAAAATATGAAATTAAAGCTTATTGAGTCTAGTTTTTCATAGAAGAAACGTTATAAGCAATGGATTTGTAAATTATGAGATATAATGAATTTTGTGAGACAAGGTTAGAATGAATTTGGGTTCCCCTGTTTTGACTTTGGAAAATCACAAAAAATTGGAGAAAATTAATTAGAGTCTAAAATTTATATGCTTAGAATCTTTAATGAGTCTATTTTCAATAGAAATCAATGGGAACATTATCCGAGTTTTGTACTGTGATATAATTAATTTTTAGTGAAGAGAGGTCAGAACTGTTGGATAGTGAAATAGGGGAAACTTAAATGAATAAACTGTACTAATTGGCTAAACCAAAAATTCTTAAAATTTTATGGTAGAATTATATGTGAATCTAGTTTTAGGGAAAATTTACGGATCTTAATTTTGAGCTCTGTAGCTCGAATTATAAATAATTGAGTGACTATGACTCGTGTGAACAAATTGATGTGAGCATTAATAAGTAAATTGTGAAATCGTACTTACAAGAATGTTATATACATTAAGGATGTGGAATGGAGAGGAGGAGGAGGAAAAAATATATATGAATATTCAGTTAGCATGGCTAATTTGCATGTTTTAAGCTCATGGACTAAATTGAATAAAAGTAAAACTTTAGGGGGCAATTTTGTAAAAATGTCAAAAATGACTAAATTGAAGGGAAATAAATTGTTTTATTATCTAAATTAACAAAGTGAATGAAATTATCAATTTAAGATTGGTTGAAATTTGGGAAAATGGTAAATTACCAATATGCCCCTAAATCTTGGTATTTCTGCAATTTAGTTAGGTAGGTTCGGATACCCTGAATGAGCATGTAAATATGAAAATTTAAGTATTGTATCGTATTTTATATGATATTTTGAATTGAATATATGAAAAGGATGTTACATGAAACATGAAAATGAATACTAAATAATATAAATTAATTGAAATTATTCTGAAAATTTCGGTAATGCCTCGTATCCTATCCCGGATCTCAGGTACGGGTATGGGGTATTACAGTACTCGTCCCGACTCAAGTTCATTGATGGTATTTGGGGCACATGATTTTTCTTTTCATGTTTCGCACACCCCCACTTGAGACTGAAGAGGATGTTAATTGCCGCGATCACTCGCAACATGAACTTCGAGCCCCGCAGAAATGTACCCCTAGGACCACACGATCAAACCATCAATTTTAATGGTTTCTTGCAATTTAAATATTACAAAGTTTGTACTTTTTTGTTATATAAATTAAATACATTACAACATTAAAACTTGGAACAACCTTTGGAATATAAATTAGGTACATTAGATTACATAAGCTCAATTCCTACCTGATCGTGACGATTGTCCAATATGGTAGTTTCATTGCAGGCATTTACTCCAATTATGACCAGCTAATCTGCATTATCCACAACGCTTACCATCGGATTTCTCCCTAATGTCTATTTTATTATGGATTCTGGATGATTCACATGCAGACGCATAAGTGTGTGATAGAATTTCTAATATTAATAATGTTGTTGATTGAGATGATGTCACAAATTAACTTAACACAAACTTAGATTTTATGACAACATTATGATAAATAAATTATATTCATTTAGTATTCTTAACCTGATGTATTTATGTGTTTGAATTTTGTTTTACTTACAATTTTATCTACTTTTTTTAAATATCGTACATATTCTATTTGTTATTATTAATTAGTTTCAAAGCATATATTTAATTCTTTATTTTATGTTAATCTTAAACATACATCTGTGTCCTCAATATGGGATTTCACACACATATGCCTATGATAAAGTTTTTAGTTTCTCATAACATTTGTAGAAAATAGTAAAATAATTTAGGGTGTGCTTGGCGGGATAAAAAAATAAAAGGACGGGAGGAGAGAACAAAAAAGTAAAAAGTAAAAAGAAAATAAGTTTTAAGTGTGCTTGGTTGCCAAGAAAAGTGAGAGGAAAGAAAAATAGAAAGTGATCATTTTTCATCCGAATGAATAAAAAATAATCCTTTTAAATTGGAAAGATGAGAGGAGACAAAATGAAAAAGAAACTTATATTAGTTCAATATTATGTAATTTTCAAATGTTTTATTTTATTTATTTTCATTTATATAACCCTATCAAGCAATATAAAAGGAAAAATTGCTTTTTCTTTCTATTTTCCATCTTTCCCGCCAAACATATCTATTGAAAGAAAATTATTTTTCATCTTTCCTATCAAACATACTTATGGGAAAAAAATTATGTTGATATAAAAACAATGGAAACTTTAATTAAAATGGTAAAATTAATATATTTGTATCTGATTTAAATACGTGTGTATTTTAAAATTTTATATAAAATATAAAAAAGAAATGACCACTCTCATAGTAGCATCTCTTACTTTGTTTAAAAATTGATTTTTTGATAATTTCACGACTATGTTGGAACTTAGTTAAAGGATGATACCAATTCAATTAATCGGATTGTCTGAATATTTCATGTCGAGCTCATAAATAATGTTGACCCCGGAAGGAAAGCTTACGCCAATATCCAACGCCACCTCTCTGTTCACCATTTGCAGTCACGATCTGTGCAACAACCCACATCTTTTGGAGGTTTCGTTTCTCCATACAAATCAACCCAGTGAAAGCAGGTTATTCTATACACTCTCTTTTCACTTTTTCTTGCATAAATATGGTTTAATTTTCTCTGTTGAAAACCAACATGTATATATATTTACATATCATAGCTTATGTATGCTTCGGATGTTTTAAAATTATATAGCTTAATTTCCCTTTGTGAACACAACAGTTTCATGGTTAAGAAGCAGAGAGAAAGAGGAATGTGTTGAGTCTTGACATTTATTAAACTTATCTCGATCTGTCTTGCATCTGGGGTTTTCCTTGCAGTTTTGATCCGGGATTTTCACGTTTAATTTACTCAATGGGGTTATCGATTTTTTAAGGGAAAGTCAAAGTACTTTGGATGAATCTCGTTGCTTTGTCTTTTAGCATTTGCTTTGAGAATCTGCCCTCTATTCATCCACCAGCTGACTAAATTATTAATATTTTTTTCATTTTCTCTATAGTATTCGTGATTATGCATGCACATCTAAGGGGAAGTTAGCTGGAGAATATGTTAGACTGGGATTTTTTTCCCTGAAGTATCCGTATCCTATAGATTTGAATAAGGGTACAAGAATATTTTGACACTCATGTCGAGCTCATAAGGCTGACCCGAATCGTGGTATAGTAGTTTGGAGTTGAGGTTGGATATTGGAATAAATTGTAAGTATCCCTTAGTTCAGAATGATTTGTTCATGATGTGGTCTAGGAGAATAGAGTAGTCTCTTCAGATGCTCTTAAGTGTATTCTTCATGTCATTGGTGGCGAATCATAGTTCTAAATTAGTTTGCAGTTTGTATAATTTAGAATCCTAAAGGTTGGACTTGAGAATCGATTTAGAAATTTTCTCAACTGTAAATTTCTTAAAAGTTCCTTTCGTTTGGCATTGTCTATTTTTGATGTTTTGTTGTGCACTTATGCGCTCACATAAGCCTAGTTTTATTGAATGAGTAGATTAATTAGTCTCCAAAACTTCTCCTCCATTTGTGACCAAAAGCCTTTTAGTTAAAGCCTCTGTTTTTTTTTGGTGATGAAAAACCTGAAATGCAGGAGTAATGGTGAATATATGCAATGAGATTTCAATTTCTCAGATGGCTAAATTGTGCAATACTGCTTCATTTAGGTTGAATGCATTTGTTTCCTATTTACGTTGTTCTAACTTTTCAGTAATGGGCTGATAGCTGTTAATTACATGACATTCTCTGCTTCACTTGGTACCTATCCTGTGATAATTCATTTCTGGCAACTTTTATTTTTCGTTGTCCAAGGAATCCATTTCATTGCTAATTTCTTTCTCGATTCGGCCTTTTAAAGTTAATCATTGAGTTGACAATATAATAGGTGTAAGGAGTGATGTCTGCATGGACTTAGGAAACGGTTTAGCAAACGGGCAAGGCAAGCGTCCTCTATTTTCCTTTGGTGTTATTTCTGATGTTCAGTATGCGGATATCCCTGACGGTCACACATCCCTTGGTGTTCCTCGGTATTACAGACATAGTATTCTTGTTTTGCAAAGGGCAGTGAAGAACTGGAACGACCACAAGAATCTTAACTTTGTGATTAATTTCGGAGATATTATTGATGGGAAGTGTCCCAAGGATCAATCTCTAAATGCTGTGAAGAAAGTAGCCAGTGAGTTTGAAAATTTTCTCCCGTGTATCACATGATTGGAAATCATTGTCTTTACAATCTCCCACGGGATAAGTTATTCCTTTATTGAAGATCCCGAATCATGGTGATGGTCGCGCTCACGCATACTATGACTTTTCACCAACACCGGGATACAGATTTGTTGTATTGGATGGATATGGTATTAGTGCAATTGGATGGCCTCAAGACCATCCGAATAGATTGGAGGCCTTGAAAATCCTGAGTGAAAAAACCCGAATTCAGATAAACACAGCCCAGAGGGATTGAAGGGTGTTGATAGAAGGTTCGTTAAACAGAGTGCTCAATGCTTGTTGACACAGATCGAGTGAAAAGCACCGATTTTTGTTTCGATTTCTAGACAAATATTTATAAAACATCAATTCATTAATAAAAGATTTATAATATGGTATATTTACCAATTTAAATTTCTTTTTATTCATAATCTAAATAAAATTTTATTTTAATTTAGTAAATATTACACAATTTTTTTATTAGTTTCAAGCCTTACCTATTATTATTTATGGTATGTTATTTATAAATGTACTCATGCATTCTACATACATGGTTTCCACACATATAAGTGTGTGATAGAATTTTAATATTAATAATTTTGTTGATTGAGCTTGTAGCATAAATTAACTCGACACAAATTTAAAATTAATGATAACATTATGATCAATAAATAATATTCATTTAGCATTTTTAATTTGATGCATTTATGTATTTAAATTTTATTTTACTTACAATTTAATCTAATTTTTTATTTTAATATTGTACCTATTACATATGCTATTATTAATTAGTTTTAAAGCATAGATTTCATTATCTATTATATTTTATTTTTAAACATAAATTTTTCCTAAATATATATGCCCATGATAAAGTTCCTAGTTACTCTTAACATTTGTAGAAAATAAATAAAATAATTTTGGGTGTGCTTGGTTAAATAGAAAAATATAGCGAATAGAGAAGAGAATGGAAAAATAGAAAGAAAATAAATTTTCAGTGTGCTTGGTTTTAGAAAAATTAGAAGAGATGATATTTTTATACTGATGTATAAAATTAATCATTTCAAATTGAAAAACGAGAGAGATACATGTTAATTTAAAATTATATATTTGTTAAATATTTTATTTTCTCTTTTTTTTTAACTCTACTAAGCAATGGAAGGAAATAAAATTATTTTTCTTTCCATTTTTCTACCAAACATTCTTATGGAAAGAATATTTTGTTGACATAAAAACAATCAAGGCTTTAATTTAAATGGTAAAATTGATATGTTGAAAACCGTGTTGTATTAGTTCAAATCCTATATTATGTGTATTTTAAAATTTCATATAAAAAGACATGAACAGTCTCGTAGTAGCATATCTTATTTTGTTTTAAAATTGACTTTTTGGTAATTTAACAACTATGTGATTAATAGGTGATATCAATCCAGCCAATCACATAAATAATAATTTAAATTAATATTTTTAGAATCAAATTTGTGGTCAAACAAGTTAGACAATCAATTTCCAATTCGACTGATTTGAGCAATTCTTTACCTCTCATCGGCATATACTTCAACCAGTTCTTTATTCAACCAATTTGATTGATGGGTCTAATTAAGACAACATTAATATACATACTCATATTTTTTCAAATTTTAAAATAACCAAAGAAAAAGAATCCAACTATCTATATATTTATACAATTGCCTAAGAGATAGGTTAAGTTGTGGGATTCCAATTAAATTGTATCATTGACTAAAAATTATTGTTTTTATAAAATAATTTTACAAGTATAATTTTATATATAAAATCTTAAAAACACGTAAAAATATGGAATTTCTAGCACAAAATGTTATAACGTTCATTAACCTAACTTTATTATTTCTAGTTAACATTATTTATTTCAAAGCAGAAAAAAGAAGTTGACCCCCGGAAGGAAAGCTTTCGCCAATATCCAACGCCACCTCTCTGTTCACCATTTTCAGTCACAATCTATGCAACAACCCACATCTTTTGGAGGTTTCGTTTCTCCATACAAATCAACACAATGGAAGCAGGTTATTCTTTACACTCTCTTTTCACTTTTTCTTGCATAAATATGGTTTGATTTTCTCTGTTGAAAACCAACATATATATATATATACATATCACAGCTTTGTTTGAGGATTAGTTTTCCGTTATGTATGCTTCAGATATTTTTATATCATACAGCTTAATTTCCTTTTTCATGATTAAGAAGCAGAGAGAGAGAGGAACGTGTTGAGTGTTGAAACTTATTAAGCTTATCTCGATCTGTCTCGCATCTGGGGTTTTCCTTGCAGTTTTGATCTGGGATTTTCACGTTTAATTTAAACGGTTGTCGATTTTTTAAGGGAAAGTCGAAGTACTTTGGATGAACCGCGTTGCTTTGTCTTTTAACATTTACTCTGAGAATCTGCCCTCAATTCATCCACCAACTGACTAAATTATTAGGATTTTTTTCATTTTCTCTATAGTATTCGTGATTACGTGAGGAGAACTTAGCTGGAGAATATGTTAGACTGGGATTTTTTTCCCTGAAGTATCCGTATCCTATAGATTTGAATAAGGGTACAAGAATATTTTTATACTCATGTCGAACTCATAACGCTGACCCGAATAGTGCTATAGTAGTTTGGAGTTGAGGATGGATATTGGAATAAATTGTAAGTATCCTCTTAGTTCAGAATGATTGTTCATGATGTGGTCTAGGAGGATAGAGTAGTCTCTTCAAATGCTCTTAAGTCTTCATGTCATTGATGGCGAATTATATTTCTAAAATAGTGTGCAGTTTGTATAATTTAGAATCCTAAAGGTTGGACTTGAGAATCGATTTAGAAATTTTCTCAACTGTAAATTTCTTAAAAGTTCCTTTCGTTTGGCATTGTCTATTTTTGATGTTTTGTTGTGCACTTATGCGCTCACATAAGCCTAGTTTTATTGAATGAGTAGATTAATTAGTCTCCAAAACTTCTCCTCCATTTGTGACCAAAAGCCTTTTAGTTGAAGCCTTCTTTTTTTCAATTTATCGGACTTTCTGCAACGATCAACATGATGAGAAACCTGAAAGGCAGGAGTAATGGTGAATATATGCTATGGGATTTTGATTTCTCAGATGGCTAAATTGTGCAATACTGCTTCATTTAGGTTGAATGCATTTGTTTCTATTTACGTTGCTCTAACTTTTCAGTAATGGGCTGATAGCTATTAATTACATGACATTCTATGCTTCACTTGGTACCTATCCTGTGATAATTCATTTCTGACAACTTTTATTTTTCGTTTTCCAAGGAATCCATTTCATTACTAATTTCTTTCTTGATTCGGCCTTTTAAAGTTAATCATTGAGTTGGTAATATGATAGGTGTAAGGAGTGATTTCTGCATGGACTTAGGAAACCGTTTAGCAAACGGGCAAGGCAAGCATCCTCTATTTTCCTTTGGTGTTATTTCTGATGTTCAGTATGCGGATGTCCCTGATGGTCACTCATTCCTTGGTGTTCCTCGGTATTATAGACATAGTATTCTTGTTTTGCAAAGGGCAGTGAAGAACTGGAACGACCACAAGAATCTTAACTTTGTGATTAATTTCGGAGATATTATTGATGGGAAGTGTCCCAAGGATCAATCTCTAAATGCTGTGAAGAAAGTAGTCAGTGAGCTTGAAAATTTTCATGGTCCCGTGTATCACATGATTGGAAATCACTGTCTTTACAATCTCCCACGGGATAAGTTGCTTCCTTTATTGAATATCCCGAATCATGGTGATGATTGCACTCACGCATACTATGACTTTTCACCAACACTGGGATACAGATTTGTTGTATTGGATGGATATGATATTAGTGCAATTGGATGGCCTCATGACCATCCGAATAGACTGGAGGCCTTGAAAATCCTGAGTGAAAAAAACCCGAATTCAGATAAAAACAGCCCAGAGGGACTGAAGGGTGTTGATAGAAGGTTCGTTATGTTCAATGGAGCAGTCGGAAATAAGCAAATGGAATGGCTGGATAATGTACTTAAGGATGCAACAAATATGAAACAGAAAGTGATAATATGTTGTCATGTGCCATTAGATCCAGGTGCAACAAGCAAAACAACGCTTTTATGGAACTACGACCAAGTAATGGACCTGATTCACCAGTACGATTGTGTGAAGGTTTGCCTCAGCGGACACAATCATCAAGGAGGATATTCAGTTGATTCTCGTGGAGTTCATCACAGGGTGCTTGATGCTGCTTTAGAGTGTCCTCCTGGGACCAATGCGTTCGGGTATATAGACGTTTATGACAACATGTTGTCGCTTGTTGGCACAGATCGAATGAAAAGCACCGATTTTTGTTTCGATTTCTAGACAAATATTTCTAAAAGATCAATTCTTTCATCAAAGATGATGGAGTGTATATTACTGTAATTTTCATCGACTGAAGTTAATCCATTTACAATAATAGAGCAAAGTGGAGATTTTCAAGTCATTGAGGGTAAACATTCATCGACTGAAGTTAATCCATTTACAATAATAGAGCAAAGTGGAGATTTTCAAGTCATTGAGGGTAAACAAACAATGAAAGGGGAAAGCAAGTTGTATCCATGTGCAGTGCATAATCACAGATAAGCCTTGCAGTTAAATGATTTTATTATAAATTTATCGTCATTATATATATGAGCTTGCGCACTTATCTAGAACAGATCAAGAAAGAAGAAATAAAAGAAAGAATTTCATAAAACAGCTAGATGTGGGAATTATTGGAGCATGTATATGAATGTGATACAATGTGCGTTGCTTTGTCCAATTCTGAGCCACTTGTTTGAATCCCAGCTGTGATTTCCATTTTCTGCTCAATAATGGAGTCAATATCCCTTCACCACACCATGATGTCCCATAACACGAAAGATTGAAGCCCCATTTTGGTTCACAATCTTATGGTATTGATGGTGATGTCATTCAATATTCCAGGCATAAAGGAACAAGCAAAATTCTGATGAGCCACCATGGTTAAGCCCTTCTAATGAACCACTGCTCCCTGTTTGAGATGACAGTGATGATGATGATGATGATAATGGTGTGGACGATGATGATGTTGATGATGAAACAGGCTTGAATATAAACAAGGCATGCCTTAACCCAGGGCTAAAAAGCCAATCATGAACATCCCAGTAAACTTGTAATCTTCTTTTGTTAACATTAATGGATTCATTCCCTCTGAATTTCCATTGGAGATGCTTGACATGAAGGGCCAAATTCCCATCAATTCTGATCTCCATTTCAGGCTCAACACCAACCACCCCACCTAAAGAATCCACATTTTTATTCTTACACTCAATTGAAACCTCATGAAACCCACCTTTTTCATGAAATTTAACTCTTGTTGAGAACCTCTTCTTGCCAAATATATGCTCTTTTCTTGAAACCAAAATGGGATCAATAAGTGCAGGCCTGCAGCCAGTTTTCCTATAAGCTTCTTTCTTTAGATCCCCAACGAGTAAAACAACTTCTTTATCGCAAACAACAGCAACATAGTACTCGGAGATGGGATCGGTTTCGCCATTGAATTTAGCAGCCTTGAGGTCCCAAAACACATCAACAGGTTTACCATCGATCACAAAACGTTTGGATCCTTGCTTTCTCCAAAAACACCATGGCTTAAGCTCGACTTTACACCCATACTGACTCTCTCCCCCGGGTCCTTCAACTGATACCGAGAGACCATGGAGCAATAGGTTCTTGTACCAAGTGATAGTTACTAAACGACACTGGTCGGCAATCTTTGTTCTGAAAACAGACATGAAAACACTCTGGCCGGACCTGGTTACTGCTGTGGGATCATCAGCAGGCTTCTCACCCGATGAAAAACAAGCAGGAATGCCAATGGTGTCTTGCATGGTTTCCTTAGGGAATTTGATCCAAGCTCAATCAATGAAGCTTTTTAGAAATGGTGGGTTGAAGTGGGAACCCAAATTAGAACAAAGGAGAAGAGGAATAACAAAGAGTTGGAAAAAAAACATAAGTGAGTGGGAGAGACAGATCTTGGTCACAAGATGTATGAGTGTGAAACAGAAGCTGCCAGAGGTGATATTGGCTGCATTAATGGAGATTAAAGAAAAAAAAAACAAATTACAAACTGGCAAATAGATGGCAGTGAGTGAAGAACAAACCCTGTTGTTTATTAGTATATATTCCAGTGATCAACTTTCTCTTACCTGGATCTTTAATTTTAGTTATTTGTTTTGTTTCCTTTGTTTGCTTTTTACTACTACTTTATTCTGTTTTTTTAGGACAACTTTATTGAATACTAGGTGGGTTCACTCCAATTTGTTGTTTTACGGATTTAGGGTAAGTGGTTGGCTTTTCTCCAACCTGGATGATGAAACAAATAAATTTGATAAATGTTTATTCCCTTCCATTGCCATCCTTGCTTTAACCACAGACAAACACATTTGGTATTTTTAACTGGAATTTTTCTCAAATATTTAAATAAGAAGATAATACGCTTTAGCGTATTCAAACTCATATCTTCTTATATCAACAACAATACAATGTCAATCGAGCTAAGATTTAATCAGCATAATTTAGAGATTATTGGATAGACTTTTTATTAGGTTTTAATGCTTATTTAAATCCTATCATTTTTTTTTTGAAACTCATATTATTTAACATTATAATATTGAAAATGAGATGAATTTCGTGTTAAATCAAAATTAAAAAAAATTTGGTATGGAGATTATTTAAATATGTTGATAATTTCTCTATACAAATTATTTATTATTAAAGGGATAATATTTAATACAATGTTATTATATTTTATTTATTGCAAAAAGATACTAAAATATTTTAATTCCGATTATCATCTTTTTTTTATAATCCGAAAACGTCAACTATATAATTCTATTAATAAAATCTAAATATACAAAATAAATTTATGTTGATTCTTCCTAAACAAATCACAGCAGTTTTGTAAATTAACATCAATAAAAATTTTCTTGCGAAAAAATACTCTCGCATCTGTTTATAACCTTTAAAAAAAAAAACCTGCCTTCGACAGCAGTGGTTAGTTAAAAAGGAGAAGAGGTCAAAATTAAAAAGATATGGTTTTTCAAGGTGGGTGTTTCGCCATCTTTATCGTTTGTTAAAAAAGAGATTAAAACTCATAATTATGGCAAAAGATAGATTTGGTTATTCAAGGGGTGTTTACCAAAGCTTTTGCAAACACAGGTTTCATATATAACCGGTTGCAATAAGATTGGGTGTGAATGGTTACTGCCTAGTCACGATCTCGAACAACCTCTGATTTCAGCTATCACTCCATTGCAAGTTATAAAAAGAGTTACATCCAATAATTTTAGCCAATCAATATTATATTTTTTCTTTTGTACAAACCAATAGAAAAGTTAGGGCCATGAAGAGCTAATAAACGTGCTACATTATTTGGTTTCTCAAAATAAATGGTTTTTGTCCATTGGTCCGTGGATAAATTGGAGGAAATGTCCTTACTAATAAGCAAAGTTTTGTCGGTTAGGATGCTTCGAGTCAAGTATAAGTTTTTTGAAGACTGTCCTGAGGATATTTCAAGTAGTAAATGTTTTGAAGACTATCCTTATTAAATTCTAGATAGATATTTGGTTAGTGGAGATGAGTTCTCTTATTAATTATTGTTTGACTCCTTCTCTTATTGATAAATCTATCACCTTTCGAGAGGTAGTGACTATGGAGGGTAACTGGAATTGGGATTATATGCGGTGTTTTTTAAATAATGATATTCCTTACTTATATTGCGGGTACATTGGCTCCGACTTCCCCTAGTAGGTCCTGATGTTATTATTTCAAATTGGGCCACTAATGATAATTTTACTGTCAAAGAAGCTTATGGTATTCTAATGAAAAGCACCCTAAACCCACCAGAGGTTAAATGGAAGCTTGATTGGGTAGGAGAATCTTATTAATTATTGTCTGCCTCCTTATTAATTATTATTTTAAATTGGGCTACTAATGGTAATTTTTGCTGCTGCCATTTGGTTAGTATTTAAGGGTCATCTTTTTATTAATGCGTAACGTTGTAGGAGAGGTTTATCAAAGGACCCTTTGTGTAAGCTTTGTGAGAGTGTTGAAGAATCTTGTATTCATGTATTACGGGACTATTGTAAGGTAAAAGAAATGTAGGAGCAGATCATCCGCTCGAGGCAATCGTCTCGATTTTTCTCTTATTCGTTGGAGGATTGGCTTTCTACTAATTTGAGGAATGAACTTGATTTAGTCTTTCAAGATGTGGATTGGCCATCTTTATTTAGTATTGTTTGCCGAAGGATTTGGAAACAAAGGAATTTTTGTTTGTTCCAAGATGCTCTTTTTAACATAATCAATGTGATTCATTCCTCGTGATGTTGGGCTAGATCCATTAAGCAGAAGCATGTCAATTTAAGTTGGGGTATTATGAATTAGATTAGGGATCAAAGGTGGGTTTCACCGCCTACTAGTTCTTTTAAACTAAATGTAGATGCGCTTGTAATCCGAATTTGAAACTTGCCTGTTTAGCAGTATTGGCACATGATGAGATGTAGTGTACAACAAACTGAGCTTTGAGCTATGTATGATGGTCTCCAATTAGTATGGGAGGCTAATTGGGAAAATGTTATTGTTGAGACTTGATTGTGCTCTAACTATCAAAGGTATCCATGGTGATATCAAAGGGAATTGAAAAAAAGATTTGGAGATGTGAATCCAAGAACTGTGCATATGCAAGTGGAGAGTGGTCATGGAGAAAATGCCAAAAGAGGTGAATTGTGTCTCTGATATTTTGGCTGACCTGATGAAAGATTTTTCTATTGGTGCTCGAATTTTCATGTTGCTCCTTCATTGATTGATGATTAGATATGTTTAGACAAACATTTTCTATTATCCAACCCTGCTTCTACTATTAGTTTGTAATTGATTTTCTTTTTATTTTGTTACCCAAAAAACATTTGGAGGAGATGCTTGATGTTGTTGAGTATTAGTTGAAGTTTCCATCTCACTTCGATATACTTGCATATGATATTCAACCATTTTTTTCATATTTTGAAGAACCTACAAGAAGAAATATTATGAATTTTAGAGTAATAAAAATAGAACCGAAAATGAAGTCTAACCTAGATTTTGTTAGTAAATTTGAAGCTTTAAATGGATAAAGACTGAGAGCCTTTATGGTATTGATAATGACATCTCCACCAATCATGTTATTTCACCTGCAATAGGTAATGTAAAGAGAGAGAAGAGAGTCTAGCAGGAAAGAGGACTTTCAATAGTCTCAAATGTTTGAATTCTTAACTGTCAAGGGGGAAGAAGTTCATTATAGAATCATAAAGATTTTGAATTCTTATGATTGCCATTGAAGAAACTAGGATGATAAAGAAGAAATACGGATTCCAATGATTGGAGAGCAAGAGGAGAACCAAACTAGATAGCTCGAGCAAAACTATATTCAAGGAATAGGTACTTAATGGATTCCCTACTATTTTTGCAAAAGGGAAAGTTATTATCATTGTTAGGGAGGTGCCTTTAACTTTGTAAGGGAGTTTTAGTTTTCCTAGATTAGTCCATGCTTTGTGCGAAGGTGAAACCACATGGGTGATTACGTCATACTGATATAGAAGGGCATAGGTACTCTTCACGGGGAAATGTCCATTAAAATCAAATTTCCAAACAATTGTCTTCTCCTCTCTGAATCGAGAAGGTCCCACTAAGGAAGTCAGATATAACAGCCCGTTTTTCAGTGGTGTCGGAAACAGTGGTTTCGAAGCCACCAAATCTGACGAGCAAGTTCACAAATATTATTATTTAATATTTACAAATCAAATGTGATTTTTAAAAAGGTCTTTGATTTGATAATTTATGTTATATAAGAGATTTATTAAGTTTAAGTGGTTTTAGAAAATAAGGTATCGGGACCTTATTTTTATAAACTAAGCTGTAAATATTTTTATAAATATTTACGGAGTGTCAATAAGGTGGTATTAAAGTTTCGTTGAAAAATTTTAACGTTTCGATAGTTAATTAATTAAAAAGGACCAAATTGAAAGAAAAAAGTACATTTTCGGGACCCCGTTCCCGTAAATCGGACTCGTAAATATTTATTAATATTTATGAAGCTAGTTGTGTAGTTAATTAGATTTCGGTTAAGTGAATTTGTATAAATTAAAAGTAATTAGGTATAAGGACTAAATTGTATATAGGATGAAAGTTGAATTATAAATTAAAGAATAATTAAAGGGACTAAAGAACTAATTTTACCATTGTTTCTTTAAGTGGGACTGTTAGTGATATATATTATATGTAAATTTAATTTATATATTATATTATAATATGAAATCTTAATTGTTAAGTATATATATTATATATAATAATAATAAAACAAATAAGTATTAAAAGAAAAAGAAATAAAGAAAGATAAGGACAAACCAAAATTAGAAAGAAAAGAAAGAAAGAAAAAGAGAAAGAAAGAAAGAAGCAGACTCACGGCCTAATGGCTTCAAAAATTTCCAAGTTTAATTGGTTAGTTAATTTTGTCATTTTTCTTGTAATTTGTATGTTTTTAGAATCCTGGTATTAAGTATTACCTGATTCATGTCGAAATTTTAACAATTATTAAGTTTTCAAGTGTTGTTAATGTTGAATAATTTTAGTATTAGGGATTAAATTGATAGATTTTTAAGCTAGAAGAGAAAAAGGATTAAATTGTAGAATAAATTGTAAATTTTGAATAATAGAGACTAAATTGTGAAAATTAAAAATTTAGGGGTTTAAGTGAAAATAGGGAGTTAAATTTAGTTTAAAGTGGAATTTGTATAAAAATAGAGAATTAAATGTGAAGAATAAAAATTATTATTGGTTTTGGGACTAAATTGAAATTTAGGTAAATATTGAGTAAAATTGAAATATTCAATATGAAATTGAATTATGTTATATTGATAAATTTTAATTATTTTAATTCCGTAGTTAACGTTGTACTAGAATCCTCAACTAAAAAGGGGAAAGATAAAGTCGACGTCGAATAGCTCTGAATTCCTAGTTTGTATTTCTATAATCCGAATTTAGTTGTTTATTGTTGTAATTCAATTTAATACATATGATAAGTGTTGAGGTGAGTATTTGACATTTTGACAGTTGAGTGAAATGAATATATGTGTTAATGTAAAAGTTGGATGTTGATTGTTATAGATTGAATTGAATTCATGTGTATATACGATTATATGAAAACTTAATATTGAATATTGGTTGCATATGAAATGTGAAATTAAACCTTAATAACTGTACCGGGATGAGTCAGATATAAATAGCATGCCATAGGATAGAAAGAGTTCAGGGATTTTGTAACACCTCCTAACTCTATCCCGTAGCCGGAACAGGATTACGGGGTATTACCAGTCGCTACAGTTCGATTACAGTTAATAGAGAAAAAAATATAATTCAGTTTATAAAAAAAATCTTATTGTCTCTTAATGGGCTCTCGAGACTTATAATGTATGTTATAACCAAACCGAGACTCAATTGGTAACTTATAAATTTTTTTATACAAATCGTAAAATTTCCTTTAATGAACAGTACCACACACCCGTGTGGCCTAAGAGACATGCCTGTGTCTCCATGACACGCTTTTGTTGTCACCCCATGTGACTCACATGGCTTGGACATGCCCGTGTCCTTTATCCGTGTACAACACTGACTTATTACTCATGAATAAACTAACTTCACACGGCCAAGTCACACGCCCGTATACTCATCCCGTGTGGTATTCTGTTTTACAAAATTTAGGTGCAAAGGACACACGGCCTATCAACATGCCTGTGTGCAAGCCGTGTGTCGCACACGGTCTAATCACACGCCCGTGTGACAGGCCGTGTGGACTCAAAATGAACCTTATAGTTCAAGTTTACCAGCCCTGCAAACCTTAAATAACAAGCAATTTAAAATAAAAATTTTCAACCAGTCCAAAACATAATTAAACATATCTAATACACGCTAAAACTACTAGTACAACAATCTATCATATATATTTTATTTTTAAGAACCATTCAAATTAGATCAAAATGTACTATATTATTTCATACACTTTACATT
This sequence comes from Gossypium arboreum, assembly GCF_025698485.1. Lineage (NCBI taxonomy): Eukaryota > Viridiplantae > Streptophyta > Magnoliopsida > Malvales > Malvaceae > Gossypium > Gossypium arboreum. The sequence continues at coordinate 109,905,647 of NC_069081.1, read as the reverse complement.
ATGATCCAACAATCAGCATTCTTTACTAATATCCCTTATATATAAAAAATAACATCAAAACAACTTAGGTACATGTCATTCTTTAGGATAGGAAATTTCACCAAGTATTTGAGTTCGGGAATTGGCTTGAATGTTGAGATTTTAGTCACTTTGTACTTAACCTACGCATGAAAGCAAACTGTACGCTGAGTATACTCAGTGGTATTTCTATAAACCAATACTTAATATGCAATTTAAACATAACTGTAAATTCTAACAATAAGAAATTCATAAAATTTTCATTCAATTATCCTTATATCATTGTAACATGTATCAATAAAATCATATTCAGTAAGAAAATACAGTTTCAATCAGTATCTTTCAGTGTTCAGTACAGTAGTTTACCTCTATTAACATAACCTGGACCTGAACGGATACGCGGATCCAACTCACACACCGGGATATTATACAGTGTTTCATCGACCGAAGCCGAAATACATTGTAACAAAGAATAAATGATACTTGATAAAGATACTTGATAGTGAATAAAGAACGGTAGCAATAGTGTTACACAGAGTACCTCATCGGTACGAATCTGGAACAGTAACAGTAATTGACACTCATAGTGCCTTATCGACACAAAGTCGGAATATCCTAACACTTCCAATCCTATGGCATGCCAATTATATTCGACTAGCCCGACACTGTTTATAGGGTTTTCATTTCACTTTCAATTTTTCATATAACATCTATTGCATTTCAAATATAACAATACTTATCTTTAATTTACTTGCCATACATAATAAAGTAATACATACAACACTTAATTTAAAAGCTTAGTTTATAGAAATATAAACCGTAGTTCTCGAGTTTATTTGTTATCTTCGTTCACTTTCTCTTTTCCCTTCTTCGATGGCGTTTTTGGTGCTACGTTAGCTACGGAAAAATTAACATTTAAGATCACCAATACATATCATTTAATAACATATTCTTTTATTTTCCATGTAACTTTTACATAAATTCCAATTTAGTCCTTCCACCATAACCATTCTTTCTCTTCAAATAAATCTCATATTTTCATTTAATACATACTTTAAACAAGTTTCAACTCTTAATATTCAATATAAAACATCAATTATACAATTTAAACAATTTAGTCCCTACTATAATGAACTTATCTCTCTTTACAATTCATTCATTCTCCCACTTCTAACTTGAATTCTATCACTTTATCTCATAATTCATTCAATTGTTCAAATTAATCAACATCTAAAATTTCAATTTCTAATTTTCAACATAATTCATGTAGATTTATGCTTCTAAGATTCCATAAACACTAAAATTACAAGAAAAGAGACTAAAATGACTTACCAATCAAACTTTAAACCCTAAGCCTTCAATTTTCTCTTTTCATTTCTTTCTTTCTATTTTCGTTTGGCCTTCCCTGTTCCTTTTCTTTGTTTTGTTTCTTTTATTTCTTTATTTACTTTAATACATTTTAATAATAATATAATATAATATAATATAATTTACTTATAATATAAGTAAATTCTTAATAATTATATACATTTATGATTAAAATTAATTCCACATGTATTTCATTATTACCATACACTTGTCACCTATGGTTTAATTACTAATTTAGTCCCTTGACCTTTCTTTAGTCTATAATTAGACTTTTACTCTTTATGCAATCTAGTCCTTTCTCCTATTTATTCTTAATTCAAGCTAATTCACTAAATTAAACCCTAATTAATCACTTAACTATCATTCATAAATATTTCTAATAAATATTTACGAATTTGGGTTTACAAAAACATGGACTTAAACCTTCAATTTTTGATACCAGTAATTGTGGTTCGTTACAGATTTCTTCAACCTCGAGTCGATGAGGCACTGGGTGCTAATTTACTTTGGTTTAACCGATGAGACACTAGGTGTCAATTTATATAGCGCTGGCCGCGGTTAATACTTCAGATTTATCCGATGAGGCATTGGGTGACAAACTGATGTGTTGGTTGGATCTGTGTATCCGTCCGAGTCCAAGTCATGTTAATAGGGGTAATTAAATAAAATGGTACTATGATTGATATTGTATGTGAATTGAAAATGGGATAGTAATTTGAAACATGAAAATGAGATACATGGGTTATGTACTCATGAATTGGATATGGAATGGATAATGTTATTGTTTAAATGATATGTGGATCAAATTGTGAAAAGCTGTTATATAGCAAATGATGAGAATTAAGGTTGATATAAAATGATGTATTCATGAGTTGATTATTAAATGGCTAATGCCATTGTACAAATAAATGTGATTTGATATGTGAATAACTATTTATATATCAATTGTGTGAATTGGGACATTATTTAACAAATTAAATATAATAACATATGATAGTCATGATATTAGACATTAATATGTGCTTAAAATTCAATTGTGCAAATTATATTATCTTGTTTTTAAATATTCGAATTATAAAAATACCACTGAGTTTTATTCAGTATATGATTTTGTTTTTTCGTGCGCAGGTTAGATACTTCACTTTTGATTGCCAATTAAGCATCCAACAATGATCTCGAACTTAAATGTGGTGATGTTTACCTTTTGTGTCGGCCTGTATCTAGGGTTCTAAATAATAGTTATTTTGTCGATTGATTGTAAATGAGGTTATAAGCTTAATGTTGGTTAGTATATATATAAACATGTGTTTGTTTTTGAAGCCATATTATGGCATAATAAATTGAACCAAATTTAGATATGTGCATGTGAATTTAAGTTAGTGTTTAAGTGCTTATAAATTAGGCAAAATGGATTGAATTTGGTATGTTTATAATTTGGATTTGAATGATGCTTTGATGATATGTTTTGATGATATAAATGTAGTACCAATGAGGGTACATTGGTTAGGTGTAACACCCCTTACCTGTATTCGTCGCCGGAATAGGGTAGAAGGTATTACCGGAGTTTACCGAATTAATTTTCCATTAATACGAGTTAAATACTATTCATTTACTAAAACATGTCATGACGTCCTTTAGATGGGCCTCCAAAGCCCAAAACATACTTCGAGACCAAACCAGAATTAAATCGAAACCATAGGGAGTTTTTCGCAAAATCCCAAAGTTTTTTTTCTCAATATAACCCCTTTATAAATATCTAACCTTCCCTGCAAATTTTAAAACCGAGACCAATCCAACCAACCAATTCATTTCAATCAATTTGATACCAAATTATACTTCTATTATAACTACACTATTTAACATATTCATCATTCTTTACTTTAATGTATATTCATTAAACAAGTCTTAGTATTTATATAATCACCAAACCTTATACATGCCATATAAATCAAAAAAGGAAATTTACAAAAGCTACCGGAGATAATCTGGATAGTGTGATCCTCTGTGTTGATCCGATCCTCCGTATACTTCTACGTCAATCTACAAGAGACATTGAATACACTCAAGTAAGCTTATAAAAGCTTAGTAAGTTCATAGGCATAAAACATAAATCTTACCAAATATTTATACACTTATACAATATACACAATTATTAAGTTCACCTGTCAACCACAGTCATTGGTGAGTTCCCTTGTATAAACTTATTACCACTTATCCATTTCCTTTAATTCTTTTGGGCCCATTTGTCACATATCATTCTTTAACTAAATTAGGGAATGGTTACGGAAAATTGAGTACTTCACTTTCACTTTGCCATAGTATAACTATGGTCTTGCATATGATCACTCATCACTTTTTTTTGAAGTCATAGTCCTGTCACGGTCTTACATTGATCACATTTATCACTTGTCACTGATCAGATAAGTGTAGCTAAAGCTGCCACTTATCACTTATCACTTGTCACTGATCAGATAAGTGTAGCTAAGCTACCACTTATCATTTATCACTTGTCACTGATCAGATAAGTGTAGCTAAAGCTACCACTTATCACTTGTCACTTATCACTGATCAGATAAGTGTAGCTGAGGCTACCACTTATCACTTGTCACTGATCAGAAGTACTCAAATTCGACATTTCGCTCAATTTGATCATTTATTCGATTTTCGGGTTGTTATTTTATTCTCTATTCATCAATAAATATATTTCATCATACATTATATAATTCATAAAATTAACATATAATCATTAAACTTCAACCATGTGAACTTACTTGGGTTGATTTGTAAAATTTGTGAAAGTTCAGGGACTAATCAGCTACTTTTTCTTTTCCTCGACTTGCTTCGGGTTCTCGATTTACAGTAAAAATATGAAAAACCAGCTGAAGAAAACCCTTCTATGGTGTTTTTTGCTGATGAGAATGCAGAAAAATAATGAGAAATCTAGATAATTCCACTTTAGTCCTAGTTTTATTAAGTAAATTTTGCAACATTCCAATTTTGCCGTTAATTCATCAATTTTCCTGCTGATTTCATGCACCTTGCCGTCCAGCCCAAATAGACCTTGGGTCTATTTCCTTTTAAACCCTCTTTCTTTTATCATTTAAGCTATTTAATCATTTCCCATAATTTTACATTTGTTACAATTTAATCCTTTTTATTCAATTAACTATCGAAACTTTAAAATTTCTTGACGAAACTTTAATACTAACTTATTAACATTCCATAAATATTTATAAAAATATTTATGGCTCGTTTTAAAAATTTTCAAACTCTCGATATCTAGTTTCTGATTCTAATTTTTTTTAGAATTTATATTTCTAGTACACTATTCGCTATTTCAAAAATTTTTCCTAACTTTACACTTAACTTATATTCACTAAATTATTAATATTTTCTACTCATTTGTTGGATTTAGTGATCTCGAATCACTGTTCCGACACCACTAAAAATTTAGGCTATTATAATTCTCCCCCTCTTAAGAAATTTCGTCCTCGAAATTTGTTACCTGAAAATAGGTTCGGATATTGTGATTTCATTGATTCTTTTGTTTCCCAGGTTGCCTCCTCCACACCATGTCGATGCCACAACACTTTTACTAACAGTACCCGTTTGTTCCTTAACTCTTTAATTTCCCAATCTATAATTTTCATCGGTTCTTCTGAATAAGTCATGTCGGGTTAGAGTTCTATTTCTGTATAAGGAATTACATGTGATAGATCTGATTTGTACTGTCTCAACATAGACACATGAAACACGTTATGAATCTTTTCAAGCTCCGGGGGCAAAGCCAATCTATAAACTGCCGGACTGATTTTTTCAATAATTTCATATGGCCCGATAAATCGTGGGCTGAGTTTTCCCTTTCTACCGAACCGCAAAACTTTTTTCCATGGTGACACTTTCAAAAATACACGATCACCCACATTAAACTCTATATCTCTTCTCTTTAAATCTGCATATGATTTTTGTCAATCAGATGCAGCTTTTAAACAATCTCGAATAATACAAACTTTTTCTTCGGTTTCCCGAATCAAGTCCACTCCCATTAGTTTCCATTTACTTAATTCAAACCAATATAATGGAGTTCTACACTTTCTTCCATACAGAGCTTCAAATGGTGCCATTTTAATACTAGTTTGATAACTATTATTATAAGCAAATTCGACTAAAGGTAAATACCTTTCCCAGCTGCCGCCAAACTCAAGTACATAACACCTTAACATATCTTCTAAAATCTGAATCACTCGCTCGATTGCTCATTCATTCGAGGATGAAAAGTCTTTGAAATTTAATTTAGTGGCCAAAGCATCCTGTAATTTACTCCAAAATCTCAAAGTAAATCTCGGGTCTCGATCCGAAATAATAGATACTGGAATTCCATGTAATCTCACAATCTCAGAAATATACAATTCCGCTAACTTCTCCAATGAAAAATTTGATCTGACTGGAATAAAATGTGCCGACTTTGTCAATCTATCAACGATAACCCAGATTGAATCTTTCTTTTTCGGAGTCACAGGCAATCCTGATACAAAATCCATCGTAATGTGTTCCCACTTCCATTCAGGAATCATAATAGGTTGTAATAAACCTGTTGGTACTTGATGCTCTACTTTCACCTGCTGACAGATTAGACATTTTGCAACAAATTCACAAATCTCTCGCTTCATACCAAGCCACTAGTACATTCTTTTTAAATCGCAATACATTTTTGTACTACCCAGATGAATAGAATACTTACTATTATGAGCTTCAGCAAGAATATCATTTTTCAATTCTGGATTATTTGGAACACAAATTCTATTACGATAACGCAACATACCACCATCATCAACGCTATATTCTGAACTCAAATTATCCTAAACCGTTTGTCGTTTCAACACTAGTTTCGGATCATCACTCTGTAATTCACGGATCCGTTGAAGGAATGTAGATTTTGCTTTCAATTCTGCAAATACTGAACCATCTTCATTAACAGACAAATGAACAATCATTGCTCAAAGTGCAAACAATGATGATTTTCGGCTAAGTGCATCAGTGACCACATTAGCTTTCCCCGGGTGATAATCAATAACAAGATCATAATCTTTCAATAGTTCGAGCCATCGTCTCTGTCTCAAGTTCAGCTCTTTCTGTGTCATCAAATATTTCAGACTTTTGTGATCGGTATACACATAACATTTTTCCCTATATAAATAATGTCTCCAGATTTTTAAAGCAAACACAATCGCAGCTAACTCCAAATCATGGGTAGGGTAATTTTTCTCGTGCGGTTTTAATTGTCGAGAAGCATATGTCACTACTTTCCCTGACTGCATTAAAACACAACCCAAACCATTTAAAGATGCATCACTATACACAACATATGGTATACCTGATTCTGGCTGAGTTAACACTGGAGCTTCTGTCAATATCTTCTTCAACTAATCAAAACTTTGTTGGCACTCTTCAGACCATACAAATTCAACATTATTTTGAAGTAGTCGAGTCATCGGCAAAGCAATCATTGAAAAATTTTTAACAAATCGGCGGTAGTATTCCGCAAATCCCAGGAAACTCCGCACTTCTGTTACGTTCTTTGGAGTTTTCCAATTCACCACTGCTGACACTTTACTTGGATCTACTCGAATTCCTTCAGCTGAGACAATATGACTTAGAAATCCAACCTCATGTAGCCAAAATTCACACTTGCTGAACTTTGCATACAACTGCTTCTCTCTCAAGGTCTGTAACACACTTCTCAAGTGTTCTGCATGATCAAGCTTGGTCTTCGAATAGATCAGCATATCATCAATAAATACAACCACGAATCTATCCAAATAAGGTTGAAAAATCTGATTCATCAAGTCCATAAATGCAGCAGGAGCATTAGTGAAACCAAATGGCATTACCAGAAACTAGTAATGACCATATCGAGTTCTGAAGGCAGTTTTTGGCTCGTCACATCCTTTAACTTTCAGCTGATAATACCCAGATCGAAGATCAATTTTTGAAAACACAGCAACACGTTTCAACTGATCGAACAAATCATCAATGCGGGGCAAAGGATATTTGTTCTTGATTGTAACCTTATTTAACTGTCTGTAATCTATACACAATCTCAACGAACCATCTTTCTTTTTCACAAACAAAACAGGTGCACCCCAAGGAGATGTACTCGGTCTAATAAACCCCTTATCTAACAATTCTTGCAACTGAGTCTTCAACTCTTTTAATTCCGTCGGTGCCATTCTGTATGGTGTTATGGATATTGGAGCTGTTCCTGGGATCACATCAATCACAAACTCAACTTCACGATCTGGCGGTAAACCTGACAATTCCTTAAGAAACACATCAACAAATTCATTAACAACTGGCAACTGTTTCAACTTTGATTCAGAATCTCGAGTGTCAAGAATATAAGCAAAATATGCTTCATTACCCTTTCGTATTAGTTTTTAAGCTAAAAAGGCTGAAATAATTCGGACATTATCTTTCATATTTCCAAACTCAGCTGAAATCATTTCTCCTGTCTGATTTTTCAAATCAATCTGTTTCCCTCGACAGTTCACTATAGCATCATGTTTTGTTAACCAATCCATCTCCAGAATAATATCAAATTCTCGAAAGGGTAACAACATCAAATCAGCAAGGAATTTACAGCCTTTCACTTTCAGTGGACAATTACGACATATTAAATTAACCATCACACTTTGACCTAATTGATTAGTGACTTGTATATCATAGTTAGTGGACTCACAGATAACTTCTTTTCAGATGCTAGCATAGTGCAAATATATGAATGAGTAGACCCAGGGTCTATTAATGCATAACGGTAACATCATAAAGATAGAAAATACCAGCAATTACATCAGGAGCCGTAGCCTCTTCCTTTGCTCGAATGGCATAGGTACGTACTGGTGCTCTATTCTCTGATTGACTAACTGGTTCTCTCATACCCAAACGGGTAGCCTCTGTAGCACTTCTCTGGCCCGAACGTCTACTTCTTTGGGGAGTGGTTCTCTGTATCTCTTTCTGATCTACTTCATCTTTTTACAGTTGGGGACAATCTCGAATAAGATGATCAGTAGCCCCACATTTATAACAAGCCCCAATCTTAGTCCTGTATTCACCGAAATGATGTCTTCCACAATGTTGACACTTAGGCCGGGGAGTATTCTGAACACTGCTCACACTAGCTGCAGGTCTATCAAATACCCTGAAATCAGATTGTCTTGATCTACCTCTACCCAATATTCCCGGCACTGATGTAGTTCGACTAATTTCTTCTCTAAATTTCTTCACCGGCAAATCTGAAAATGACTTAGAAGCACCTCTTTTAAATGACTCTTTATTTTTTCGATCTCGTTGTATTTTTCTGGTATATACTTCTTCGAGCTTTTGAGCACGGTCTGATAGAACAACGAACTCTCGTATTTCATTACCCCCAATCATCATTCTAATCTCATCATTTAACCCTTCTTCAAATCTGATACACATTTCTTCTTCAGTTGGTACAATGTCTCGAGCATATTTGCTGAGGTAGACAAATTCTCTTTCGTATTCAGCCACTGACTTATTTCCCTGCCATAGATCAAGAAGTTCTCTCTTTTTCTTGTCTAGATATCTTTTCCCCACATATTTCTTTTTAAACTCGTTCTGGAAAAATTCTCAAATAAGCTTCTCTACAGGTACTACAGCTTCCACAGTTTCCCACCAGTTATATGCTTCTTCTTTTAACAATGAGACAGCACATCGTAGATAATCCTCTGGAGAACAAGCCATCTGTTTAAAAATTCTTACCAAACTCTGTAGCCAATACTCAGCTTTTACAGGGTCATCATCTGATCTCCCTCGAAATTCCTCAGCTCCAAACTTCCTAAGCTTTTCAATCGGAGAACCTTTACTAGTTTCAATTATTGAAGGAGGTGGAGGAGCAACTGGAGGTACCACAGGTGGTGCAGTAGGGGGAGGAGGTGGTTGAGACTGACTTCTTTCTTGTATCATCTCCTTATACCACTGATTTATAACTCTATAAATCATATTTTTAAGTTCTCGCTCTCGCATCATAGAAATTGGAATATCACTACTTGTTCCTTGTTTAGAATTCTGCACTCTACTGTTAGCTTCCTCTTGTTCAGTACGTTCAGGTCTATCTGACATCTTTATAATTAGAGAGTATCTATAAAAATGACAAAGATTAGATCTGATCATACACATCATACTATCACAGATTTATATTTGCATGTATTTCTAAACACTTTACACATAACACATGTTTTGAGAACAAGCTAAACCGGGCTCTGATACCACTAAATGTAACACCCTTTACCTGTATTCGTCGTCGGAATAGGGTAAGAGGCATTACTAGAGTTTACCGAATTAATTTTCCATTAATACGAGTTAAATACTATTCATTTACTAAAACATGTCATGACGTCCTTTAGATGGGCCTCCAAAGCCCAAAACATACTTCGAGACCAAACCAGAATTAAATCGAAACCATAGGGAATTTTTTGTAAAATCCCAAAGTTTTTTTTTTGCTCAATATAACCCCTTTATAAATATCTAACATTCCCTGCAAATTTTAAAACCGAAACCAATCCAACCAACCAATTCATTTCAATCAATTTGATACCAAATTATACTTCTATTATAACTACACTATTTAACATATACATCATTCTTTACTTTAATGTATATTTATTAAACAAGTCTTAGTATTTATATAATCATCAAACCTTATACATGCCATATAAATCAAAAAGGAAATTTACAAAAGCTACCGGAGATAATCTGGATAGTGTGATCCTCTGTGTTGATTCGATCCTCCGTATACTTCCACGTCAATCTACAAGAGACATTGTATACACTCAAGTAAGCTTATAAAAGCTTAGTAAGTTCATAGGCATAAAACATAAATCTTACCAAATATTTATACACTTATACAATATACACAATTATTAAATTCACCTATCAACCACAGTCATTGGTGAGTTCCCTTGTATAAACTTACTACCACTTATCCATTTCCTTTAATTCTTTTGGGCCCATTTGTCACATATCATTCTTTAACCAAATTAGGGAATGGTTACAGAAAATTGAGTACTTCACTTTCACTTCCATAGTATAACTATGGTCTTGCATATGATCACTTATCACTTTTTTTTGAAGTCATAGTCGTGCCACGGTCTTACACTAATCAGATAAGTGTAGCTAAAGCTACCACTTATCACTTATCACTTGTCACTGATCAGATAAGTGTAGCTAAGCTACCACTTATCATTTATCACTTGTCACTGATCAGATAAGTGTAGCCACTTATCATTTATCACTTGTCACTGATCAGATAAGTGTAGCTAAGCTACCACTTATCACTTGTCACTTATCACTAATCAGATAAGTGTAGCTGAGGCTACCACTTATCACTTGTCATTGATCAGGAGTACTCAAATTCGACATTCCGCTCAATTTGATCATTTATTCAATTTTCGGGTTGTTATTTTATTCTCTATTCATCAATAAATATATTTCATCATACCTTATATAATTCATAAAATTAACATATAATCATTAAAATTCAACCGTATGAACTTACCTGGGTCGATTTGTAAAATTTGTGAAAGTTCAGGGACTAATCAGCTACTTTTTCTTTTCCTTGACTTGCTTCGGGTTCTCGATTTGCAGTAAAAATATGAAAAACCAGCTAAAGAAAACCCTTCTATGGTGTTTTTTGCTGATGAGAATGCAAAAAAATAATGAGAAATCTAGATAATTCCACTTTAGTCCTAGTTTTATTAAGTAAATTTTGCAATATTCCAATTTTGCCGTTAATTCATCAATTTTCCTGCTGATTTCATGCACCTTGCCGTCCAGCCCAAATAGACCTTGGGTCTATTTCCTTTTAAACCCTCTTTCTTTTATTATTTAAGCTATTTAATCATTTCCCATAATTTTACATTTGTTACAATTTAATCCTTTTTACTTAATTAACTATCGAAACTTTAAAACTTCTTGACGAAACTTTAATACTAACTTATTAACACTCCATAAATATTTATAAAAATATTTATGGCTCGTTTTAAAAATTTTTAAACTCTCGATATCTCGTTTCCTATTCTAATTTTTTTTTAAATTTATATTTCTAGTACACTATTAGCTATTTCAAAAATTTTTCCTAACTTCACACTTAACTTATATTCACTAAATTATTAATATTTCTACTCATTTGTCGGATTTAGTGATCTTGAATCACTGTTCTGACACCACTGAAAATTTAGGCTATTACATTAGGCACCTAGGATGGTTGTTTTGGTATGTTTTGAACGTATTTGATCATGTTTTGAACTGGTTAAACGAATGGTTTTTGAGTTGTTTAATGCCCGAGCATGTAGAAAATAGTAAATTGGTTATTCAAGGCACCTTTTAGGTCCACACAGCTAAGACACACGGGCGTATGACTTGGTCGTGTGAGACACACGGCTAGCACACGGACGTACAAGACCATTTCAAAAGGGTGCACGGTCTAGCACACGGGCGTGTGGCTTGGTTGTGTGACCCAAGTCAGAGAGTTACATGGGCACCGATACGGGCTAGGACACGACCATGTGTCCCTACTTCGAATGCCCACACGGCCAGACACACGGGCTTGTAACTTGGCCATGTGACTCCTGTAGCTTTAAAATTTTTTAATGTATTCCGAAAAATTCTCCAAGTTTCTGAATTAGTCTCGACTTGTTTCTAACGCGTATTTTAGGCCTCGAGGGCTCAAATAAGGGACAGTATGTATGAGTTTGATTGTTTTTTGACTTGAATATTATATGATATGAAATATTTGAAATTTATGTCTGTTTGATCTGTAAACTCAAGTAATGCTCTATAACCCGGTTCCAACGATGGATATGGTCGTTGGAACCGGGTTAGGAGTGTTACATCAGAGGTTTGATCATGATTGATAAGGTTTAAAGATTTCTTTTGATCTAGATGTTGATGTGGGAGAGTAGGGAAGAATGAACATCAATGGCTGGGGCAAGTGGTTTAACAGTATCAACATGAGGGAAGTTAAGATTCGTATTGATGCAGTAGTTTTTACGCTCTCAAAGTTGAACATCTTTTCCTTGCACAAGATGTCGCTTCCTCTAAGAATACCTTTCCAAGCCCAAGAGTCTATGGTCTAGGTTTAACTACTAGTTAGTAAGGGTGAGCAAAACTCGATTTAACTTGAAAAAATAAAATAAAAAATCAAATTTCGAGTTAAATAAATCAAGTTATTCGAGTCAACTTGAATTTTTTTTTCCGAATTTTGAGTTCAAATCGAGTTTAGTTTTCGAATTTGAATAACTTGAATAATTTGAATAAATCTAATACAAAACCATAATTTTTACATTTTTACCCCAAATCCCAAAACTTTTTAGCCCAAGACTTTTGCTCCCTCCCACTCCCCCCTCCAAAATTTTGCTCCCCTCCCATCTCTTTTTATTTCCCCCAAAATTTTTACTTCTCGCCCTTTATCCCAAATAAAATATCATCCAAAAAAATTCTTAAACTTAAATAGTAATAATTTTATTCATATCTAGTATTTATATTATTAAATTAAATTTCACATTTTGTATTATTTATCTTATTAAATTGTTTATTCATATAAATTTCTTATTAATTATTTATAAATTTCCCTAAACCTGCATTCTCTAAGAGTATGTTGTACTTTAATCTTTTTTTTAGTTTAGTTTTTTTTTTCGTTTTGCGTTAATGATTGTCTTGCCTAAAATTTTACTCTTTTTCTGGGCTTTAGTTAAGTATAATTCGACTATTAAATTGTTACTAAGTGAAAAATCTGAATTAATGCTCCTTGGCTTCTCTAGTTTTTGTAAGTCAATGTTTTGAGGTTGGTTTGTTTATAAAGCTTGTAAAATTGTTTAGCGGACAAAAGTTTGATCCAAAACAGAAGAATTTTTCCCTTTCTAAGTTTTAGTTAAGTATAATTTGACTGCTAAATTGTTGGTAAGTGAAAATTTTGAAGTCATGTTGCTTGGCTTTTCATGTTTTTGTAAGTCAAAAGTTTGTGATAAGTTTGTATATAAAGCGTGTAATGTTTCTGTACAAGACAAGATTTGGATCCCGAACAGAAGAATTAATGTCTCGAGGTAGTTCTGGTGGATTGCCGGTTCCAGGCTTGTCTCCATTGGCTGGAATGGTCTCTACTTCTTATAGTAGGTGTATGACAACAGCTGCCTCGACTACTATGGATTCTTCTGAATCAGTAACTGATGTGCCTCCTCGAATTAAATTAAAGAGGCTTGATAAAACTGCCAAGCACATAATGCAGGTAACTGTCACTCGTCTTTGCCTACTAAGGTGAATTGTTTTTTTCTTTCTGATTCCTGATTCCTTGATTTGATTCATACGAATTATGTACTTGCAGATACTGGATAAGGAAGCCGTGGAGGAAGTGAAGGGGCAGAGGAAGATACTTGACATAAAACCTGGCTACATTGTGCAACTGAAAGTGGTATGACATGTTTCTATAGAGTTCTTGTTATTGTATGTGATAGTTGCATGCTTTTGAGCATATTAACTTAATTGGTATACTGTCGGTGAGAACCGGAAGTACCTTACCTGAAAACAAGCGACGAGTTTCAACTGTAAAAGGGATTGTTATCGCTAGACGTAATGCTGGCCTAAACACTACATTCCGAATAAGGAGAATGGTAGCAGGAGTTTGGGTTGAATCTCTCTTCCCACTGTAAGTAACATTCAAGTTATACTCTTCGGAACTCTATTTTTTTAGGCCTCAAAAGCATGTTATTTAAGACTAGACTTATCAATTCTGGAAAGAAAACATGTTACTGTTTCCAGAGTTATATTCTTCCAAGGACCTTCCAAATACATAGAAAAACTTGAAAAAGAATTGAACATACCCTTACTGATACTTATACTTGAGTCCGAGTAACAAAGCTCATAAGATCTTAAATCCTAATGCCTTCTCTTTGCTATTTTAAAAGTTAAAAAGATACTGAGTTTTCACTATCTTTTTAGTTTGCATATACTTAACCATTTACAAATTGGTAAAATAAAAATAGAGGATGTGTGATAGGTATTCCCCTAACATAAAGGAGATAAAGGTGGTGGACAAGAAGAAAGTGAGAAGAGCGAAGCTTTACTATATCAGGTGTACAAGCTCAATTTTGGGCCCAAAACCCCTAAACCCACTAAGCCAATAACCCCAAAACCTACTAAACCCAGACCCAAACCCAAGCCCACTAAATACCCACTACACCCAAAACAAATAACCTACCCAAATCACCCCAAAGACCCAAACCTACCCATGTCCACACACACAACGAAAGAAAAAAGCTAAGGAAACCCTAGCCGTTTAGCACCTGCTCCCCATCCCATCCCATCCACCACCGACGTCTGCAAGCTAGTCACATCCACCGCCCCAAGTTGCACCCCTGCGAGCATTAAACAAAGAATAGACAGATATTAAAAGAAAAAGAGATGTAATGGCTATTTAAGAAGACAAGCAAAAACCTTTTTTTTTCGGCATTTTGGGTGAAATAAAAAACAGTACTAGATCTTAAAAACACAAGCAAGAACAGAGATTAGCAATAGCAAAGAGCAGGAGTAGTCCAAACAAAGAATCAAAAACTAATAACCCAAGGTGATTGTTATTTGCTTACCGTCATTTCTTTCTTTTTTTCTTAATCTATTTACCCACATACACATATATTATAAATACACTTTAAAAAATAAAAAAAAAATCAAAATTTTACCATTTTTCGATTTCCAGCCACCGTACACGGTGGCCGGCGCTGCGGCATCTACGACGGACGACGACGGGCCCAGCCACAGAGACTTGCTGCAGAGAAAGGAGAGAGAGGTTTCAGCCCTTTTTTTTTCTGGAAAGAGTGAAAAATGAAATTTCAAAAAAAAACTTGACTTTTAAAGGCCTCTGGTACGACGTCGTTTTGGGGCAAACACTCAACACCCAAAACGGTGTCGTTTAGCTGCCCTGATCCGAGACCCAACTCTGACCCGTCCCAGGATCCGCGCGTTTTCGTTTAAGGGTCTAATTGCGCTCAAGACCCTTTCGCTTTTTTCACATTTTGTAATTAAGTTTTATTTAAATTTAATTTGACCCTAAAATTTATTTCGTTTTCAATTCGGTCCTCCTTCCAGCGACATCGTTTTAAGGGTTTGGATAAATTGCCCTTTTGGCCCTCTATAGTCGCGCGCGCATTCAAAAAGGTCCCCTCCTTTATATTTATTTTAAGATCGGCCCCAGGACTTCATGTTTATTTCGGATTTAGTCCTTTTTTGAGAATTAATGTGGGTTTTGGAATTATTTTCACCTTTTCATTATACATATTATTCATTATTCTATTTACTATTTTCGTATTATTATTATTAACGTATTTTACTATTATTTAAACATTTTAGTTTTGATTAATACTTAAATATATATTTATAGTTGTTTTATATATGTATTATTATGCCTAAATTATATTGTATGTATGCACATTTAACACCATATTATACACATATTAATACCACGTTATATACATGTTTGCCCTTGTTTGTGTATTATTAATATTAATATATGTTTTATTATATATCTTTAACATATATATACGTATACATTATATATATTATTATTATTATTATTATTATTATTATTATTATTATTAGTTTTGATATTATTGTTTTGTTAAATACATTCGTGTCATATATACATACTTTTAATATATATGTTATACTTCATATTATGCCCATGTAAATTAATATTATATCTTGTATATCATTTTATTATAGTTTTATATGTTGTAAATATCATATTATGTCCTATCATGTATATTATGTAGGTCATGTATATGTTTTAATATATTATGTGTATACTTTGTTTTGGTATTTCACATACATATTATGTATAAACATTCAATATTATCATATATTTAATTTCAATATATATTTACACAATGTTTCTTTATTATTATCATTATCTCGTATTATTACTATTATTATTATTATTCCTTCCGTTACCATCACTATGATATTATTATTTTTATAACATTTTATATAATTATCTATACACTATTGCTTTTACACTAACTAATAATATATACACATTTTTGCGTACATATTTTGCTTATATATATCATTACCCACAGTATTATCGTTTCATCACCTATTTATACCTTCGTAAATTCTTTCAAGCCTTAAGGCATTCATTGTTTGCATTATTATTATTAATATATATATATATATACTATGTAATTTTATATTATGTATACATTCTATATTATGCATATGTACCTTGTAATATTGTACTATTATTATTATGTATATATATGTTTCTATATTTCTTCTTATTTTTATTATCATGCATATACTTGAGTACATATAATATCATTATTATTGTTTTCATTATCATCTTATGTTACCATTATTTATTTATTTATTTGCTTGCGCGTTCGATCATTTCATTTTTTTCCTCGCATATTTGTTTACATTTGTTTAGCCTCGTCATTATATCATCTTTTACAACTGTTCATATTATTGCTTTTGACACTATCGCACCCGTCATTATGTTATTATTCATTTGCTTTTATGTTTACTATAAATCACGATTTTACTCAAAACATTAATAATTTTCTCATAAAAGTAAATATTACGTATTTAGTAATTCGAGACAATCGTGCCCTAACTTACTGGGACTCGATTGGTCATTCAACCTAAATAAACGGAATATTCTTTTAAATCACGATACGAGTCTAAAAAATGCTTATTTTCGGAGCTTCGAGGTGTGGTGCCCTAACTTACCGGGTATGACATTTTGATACCTCGAAATAAGATCTTTTGCAAATAAAGGCAATGTTCGGTGTTCGGAAGTTCGAGGAAACATGCCCTAACTTACTGGGTTTCGATTTTCCTCGTTCACCCTAACTAACCGAATATCCTTTTAAAAGAAGGTAAAATACATCGATTTTAAATAAAAGGCAAGCTCATTCTTAAAAGTTCGAGATGCCGTATCCTAACTCACTGGATATGACGTATCGTTGCCTCGAGACGAGAATGTCTTTAACATTTTAATGTTTATTTTACAAAAGAGGGATTGTATTTCAAGGTCTTTCAAGTTCTCAATTTTCGACAATTAAGACACTAATTAATTAACTAGGTACCAATTTTGGGCGTATCGGGGGTGCTAATCCTTCCTCGTGCGTAACCGACTCCCGAACTCATTTTCTGATTTTCGTAGACTAAAAATTATCGTTTTAGTAAATCTTAACTTTTATTAAAATGATTAATTTAAAGGTGACCCGATCACACCTCGTCAAAAATGATTGGTGGCGACTCCCGTTAATTAGTTTTCAAATCCTAGTCGATCCCCGTTTTTCAAAAAAATGGTTACGACAGCTTGGCGACTCCACTGGGGAAACGAATGAGAGAGTCAAGCCACAAGTTGATTAACTCTTGTCTTTTTATAGAAAATTAAAAATTTGGTTTTGAAATACGATCCTTTCATTGCATTTCATCAGCTATTTTTGTGGTACAATACCTGCTGCGTTGGTTCGAGTCTTTAAATAGTTTTGCATATTGCATTGCATGACCGCTGTGGTCACACCCCTTTAAGTGGGAGTGAGAAACTGTTTTCACCTCCGTGCAGGATAGTGGATCGCTTTCGGGATACATCCGTACCTATGTCTTCGTGAGATTTTCATCTCCGTGCAACCATAGGGAAATGTATTCCCCTGAACCGAACTCGATCTGTATGAGCCTATAATGGGTGAAGATCGAGGAAGCTGCTGGTTCAGGTACCCTTACTCTAGAACCAAACCCCATATAGCGAGCCTTAGGAACCCACCCTAGGTAGAGCCACTCCGAAACCCTAGTAGTTACCTGAGTAAGTGCTATATTTATTATTCTTTGTTTGCTTTGAACTGCGTATAAATTACTGACTTGCTTTATTTTACTTTGATTGTATTTACATGGCATTTTCATCATAAAAGGTGTTGATTTGCATTCGGTTCCTAAATAGATAGCTTATCATGGAAAAGGGGTTTTTTGATAAAGTAGAAGACAACGCGACTGTCTGGATATGGGCTGAGGCAACACAAAAAGAGAAAGGTGACAGTCTTACCGAGGGGTACGTGTCAGAGTTGTGGAATTTTACTCAGATCAGCGTAATTTAGAATAATCTCCAAGAGATGAAAGAAATTTGGGGTCAGTGGGATGATGAGGTCAAACAGCTATTCTATTGTCATTACGGTGATTTACCTTATCTGCTCAATGTCAAGGTAGATGAACACCTGTTTCGAGCCCTTGCCCAATATTGGAATTCTGCTTACAGTTGCTTCACTTTTGAGAAAGTAGATTTGGTACCTACTATAGAAGAATACACGACCTTGCTCCATTGCCCAAAGATTCAAAGTTGATGAATTTATGCGGATCTGCTAACGTCCCAAAGATTTTCAAAAAGTCGATGAACATCACAGGGATGAGCGAACAGTGGGTGACAACTCGGATCAAACAAAAAAGAGATTGTAAATGCATTCCTTGGAGGAACTTGAGGGATCTAATCTTAGCGCACCCCGACGTGAAGAAAATGGTAGATGTCTTCGCCTTGAGCGTCTATGGACTGGTCATCTTCCCCAAAGCTTTGGGGCATGTAGACGAGGCTGTTGCCGACCTTTTTGACAGGCTTGGTAAAGGAACCACACCTGTACCCGCAATCTTGGCTGAAACTTTCAGATCATTGAATGCTTGTAGAAGAGCGGGTGAAGGGAGATTTATTGGATGTGCACAGATCTTGCTATCTTGGTTCCACAGCCACTTTTGGAAAGTGGAAAAGGTCTCGTATCGTATCTTCTCTAAAAATTACTCTCCACTAAAAGAGTTAGTGGCTACTCCGAGGCGAGATGATGTCATAGAAGAAAATTGGATGACGGTTCTCCAAAATTTACAAGAAAAAGACATTGAATGGAGAGCCCCGTGGATGGTTCCTGATGAAATATTATACCGATGCGGAGACTTCGATTGGGTTCCCTTGTTAGGAGTATAGGGAGCCGTCGGGTATGCTCCTCTGCTTGCACTAAGACAGTACAGATCCAGACAGTTTACACCACCAACATATGGGTTAGCCCAGTGCGAGTTCGTGTTCATAGGGAATAATTACAAAAGAAAGTTCGCGAGATATCCAATGCCTAGAACCAGACTCGTAGAATGAAGATGTTTGCTGCCTATCCCATGACTATTCCTGAGTACGACCGATGGTGGAATCAGAGGATCAACGACAACATCCCTACATCAGATCAAGAGAATCCTCAGTCGATAGAAGAGCACTTGAAAGTAATCCCATCTGAGCTAGAAATTATCAGGTAAGATTTCGAGAGAAAGAGTCTGGAACTAGGAAAAAGGATCGAGCAGTTGGAAGAAAAAGAGATGTAGTTTGGGTTAGATGTCGGTGTCCAGAAACTAGAAGTTGAAAAACTTAGAAAAGGGAAAAACAAGGCTGAAGAGGACTTGAACAGTTTGAAAACGGAGTATAAGAAGCTGCGTAGATCAATGAGAACTGCTGGGTTAGGAAAAACATCGGAACAGTGGCAACAGGAAGTTAAAGAAGAACAAAGCAAAGCTAACCAATGGGAAGAAAAATTCCGGGATGCTCAAGCTCGAGAAGGTGCTCTGAAAAGAAGTTTGGTAGAAAGCCAAAATGAGAAAGAAGGGTTAAAGATCCGGGTATCAGAGTTAGAGAGGTCATTGTATCAGTATCGCTCACGTAACTCTGCAATCGAGTTGATAGCTAGTCAGAACAGAATCGAAGAATTAAAAGAGAATATAGAAGAACTCAAAACAGCGCTGCAAAATCGTGAACTTCAGATAGAACTCCTCGAGGTAAATAACGAACGATGGAAGGAGCAACTTCATCAATCTCAAGACCAAGTCAGGAACAGGGACTATGTCATGGGCGAAGCTTTGACTCAAGTGCGAGAAGTGGCTGATCACTTGCAAACATTAGCAGTACAAGCCGATGTGCTGAGTTTAAAATACGAGTCAGAATCGGACCGAGGCCGAGAGCTAGCTTAGCTTCTTAGGCAGGTCAAGGCCTTAAGTATCAGGGCCAAGCCTTATATGTAATCTATTTTATGCAAAAAAACTTGTTTTCTAGAAAAGTTACTCTAATGAAATCGAATTGGAATCAACACTTTTTTGCATTCATCCTATTCATTGCATTCATGCACCAGTATTGCATTATACGCACTAAAACTCACGAGAAACCTTAAAAAAATCATGGCAGTTACCTTGGAACATCGTTACGGTACAAGGGGAAAAACAAGAGCAATGGACCAAAGGTTAGAGAGATTGGAACAAATGCAAAAAGAGATGCAGGATCAATTACAAATACATATGCAAGAACAGCTTGCCAAAATCCAGCAAGATATGAGGGACCATATGTTGGAGTCCCAGAAAAGCATGATGGACCAATTAACTCGTCTATTGGCTGGTGGATTAGAAAAAAGGGAAAAGCCCTTTGATCAATGCGAGATAAGATAATGAAGATCCTACCTACCCTCCGGGTTTTGCCCCAGCGGACGTTCAGACACAACCTGACATGTACCCAAGAAGGCCATCGGTCACAATTAGGCCCCAACCATTTTAGGTCGGTGTTTCGGCACCGATGAATTATCAGGCCGGCTCAGGCTCTAATCCGGGGGACAACCCAACCAACCCTGTGGTCCTCAATCTCGACAAAGTAACAGAAGTAAAAAAGACAATGGCAGAACTCCTGAGAGAGCTTGAAGAAAGGTGTAGATGGTTGGATGAAAAATTTAAAGAAATGGAAAGCACCGACTATCGTGGTGGAATCGACGCTAAGGAATTAAGTTTGGTTCCGCACTGTACTCCTCCCAAGTTCAAAACTCCGAATTTGAGAAATACAACGGACTAGTCGTCCGAAGCTCACATCACTATGTTCTGCAGACGAATGGCAGGCCATGTCAATAATGACCAACTATTAATTCACTGCTTCCAAGAAAGTCTGGTTGGGGCCGCTTCTAGATGGTACAACCAACTGAGTCGCGCCCAAATCAGTTCATGGAAAAATTTAGCACAAGCCTTCATGAAACAGTACGGTCATGTGGCAGACATAGCCCCTGATAGAATCACCTTACAGAATATGGAGAAAAAACATAATGAGAGCTTTAGGCAGTACGCCCAGCGATGGAGAGAAGTGGCCACATAAGTCCAACCCCCTCTGTTGGAAAAGGAAACCATTATGCTCTTCATCAATACCCTGAAGGAACCTTTTATTAACCACATGCTGGGTAGCGCAACCAAGAGTTTTTCGGACATAGTAATGTCTGGAGAAATGATGGAAAATGCCATAAGATGTGGGAAAATAGAGGCCGAGGAAAACGCCAAGAGGTCAACGCTGAGAAAGAAAGAGCACGAGGTGAATAATGTGAGCTCATATTCGAAATCGATCACCGTAAGCCAACCAAGGTCAACAACTACTGGACAGCAGGGCCCACCCAGACAAGAGCCCAACACAAAACAAAATAGGGAGAAACTCCAATTTACGCCCATTCTAATGACGTACAAGGAGTTATACCAAAGTTTATTTGATGCACATATCGTGTCTCCCTTCTATTTAAAGCCAATGCAACCTCCATACCCCAAATGGTATGACGCAAATGCCCAATTCGAATACCATGCGGGAGCCACAGGACACTCGATAAAAAACTGTACCACTTTCAAGAAATTGGTTGAAAGACTCATCAATATGGGGATTGTGAAATTTAAAGATACATCTAGTGCAGAGAATCCATTACCTAACCATGGGGATAAGGGAATAAATGCGATAATCGAGAGTTCGGGGAAAGAAATTAAGATGAATATTGCAGAAGTGAATACCCCGTTGAAAGAAGTATGGAAGAAAATGGTGGAAAGAGGTTTGATAGCACAGAATTCAGGGGTCAGGCCCCGAGAAGCGAAGAATTATTGTGAGTTCCACGATCAAGAGGATCACAAGATTCAGAAATACAGCCAATTCAGGGCTTTAGTACAAGGATTGATGGATAATAAGGAGCTAAAATTCTTCGAATATGTCGGGAGCCCAGAAGAAATAGATGCGTGTGCCTCCGAAGAGGGATCAATGAAGGATGTTTACAAAGTCAACCACCCAGTGGTTATCATATCACGTCCGAGAATAAATAGAGTCGGGGCACAAGTTGCGCCAAAGGTCGTGATCCAAAAGCCCGTTACTTTCCCTTATAAAGATAGCAAAAGGGTACCGTGGAACTATAGCTGCAATGTGACATTCCCGGGAGAGGAGACCTCGATTAATGCATCAGAGGAAGTTTAAGACGAGGGTTTTATACGCACAGTGGAAGGCGTTATACCCTAAATACAAAAGTCGAGCAGGTTAAAGAAAAATCGTTAGCAATTGAGCAAAAGAAAGAAAAATCGGCAGGGCCTGAACCAACCGTTAATGAATCAGTGACTGAAAAAGAAGCAAAGGAATTCTTAAAATTTCTAAAGCACAACGAATATAATGTCGTAGAATAATTGCACAAACAGCCAACTCGTATATCAGTACTGGCCTTACTTTTAAGCTCCGAAACCCATCGTAGCGCATTGATGAAGGTGCTGAATGAAACTTATGTTGCTAACGATATCTCTGTAAACAAACTGGACCGCTTAGTCAACAATATAAGTACCGAAAATTTCATATTCTTCAATGACGATGAGGTACCGCTAGGGGGCCAAGGATCGACTAAATCTTTGCACATCATGACTCGCTGTAAAGGGTACAAATTACTGGGGGTATTGATTGACAATGGGTCTGCACTGAATGTCCTACCCCTATCTACGCTAAGTAGGTTACCAGTGGATAGTTCCCATATGAAGACATGCCAAAGTGTAGTGAGAGCATTTGATGGCACGGAAAGGAAGGTAATGGGGAGAATTGAAGTACCCCTCTTAATCGGGCCAAGCACATACGAGGTAGATTTATTGGTCATGGACATTAAGCCTTCGTATAATTACCTATAGGGGAGACTATGGATACACTCGGCAAGGGCAGTCCCTTCATCGCTGCATCAAAAGTTGAAATTAGTGACCGAAGGTCGGTTAGTAACGATCAATGCTGAAGAGGACATCATCGCGGCAAAAACCAGTGACGCCCCATATCTGGAGGCAAATGATAAAGCAATCGAGTGCTCTTTTCGATCTTTGGAGTTTTTGAACGCGACGTTCATTATCGAAGGAAATAAGATTCCAATGCTCAGGTTATCTGAGAATACAAGAATGAGACTACGACTAACTGTTGAAAAAGGGGCCCTACCCGGAAAAGGACTCGGGAGATACCTCCAGGGAAGGATTAATGTACCAACGGTGAAGGACAAACAAGACCGTTTTGGGTTATGATTTAAGCCAGACATGAAACAAAGAAAGAAAGAGCTAGAGAAGAAGCAAGAAAGAAAGAGAGCGCGATTGAGTGGTGGAGAAATCGAATGGGAACCAATGATCTTCCCCCATATATCGAAGACTTTTGTGTCTGGAGGGGTCATTCACTCCGAGCGGAAGACGTCCGGAAAAGAAATCGTGGAAGGAATGATGGAGAGTTTGGACATCAATGCCACATATGAAGAAGGAACTAGGGTAGAGAATTTGTCGGGCATTCACCCCTTTGAGCCGGGAAGTGTTCTGAATAATTGGACTGCGGAAGAGATTCCTGTAGTCTTTAGAACTAACTCAGAGTAATGTCCAGAACACACTTATTGCTCTAGGCTTAGGAGTAATAAGTGTCCTTTTGTGAAATAGGCTTATGTTCGAAATCGTTATTTCAATGAAATGTATCCTTTTGACTTATTCTGTGCAGATATTCTTTTATTCTTTCTTTCATGATCATACTATACATATCATTGTTATTAGATTCTCTTGTTCTTTGTATCTTCCTTCGCACCTACAACAGGTCTCCAGATATCAATGATGTGAGTGACGTTGCTACTAATTTAGAGTCTCCTTTTGAGCGGAATATGTGTCTAGAGGGATCTCAGGACTTTGAGGATGACGGAAATTGTAACTTATCCCCTGATTTGTTAAGGATGGTGGAGCATGAGAAGAAACAGATTCTACCCCACAAAGAGACCGTAGAAGTCGTGAACTTGGGAGATGAACTAGAAAAAGAAGAAGTAAAGATCGGGGCTTGTATTACCACAGAGACAAAGCGGGACCTTATTGAGTTACTCCAGGAGTTCAAGGACGTCTTTGCATGGTCATATCAAGATATGCCTGGGCTAAGTACTGACATTGTGGTACACAGGCTCCCCATCAAAGAAGAATGCAAGCCAGTTCAGCAAAACCTTCGAAGGATGCGGCCCGATGTTTTGTTGAAAATAAAAGAAGAGGTCAAGAAGTAATTTGATGCTGGTTTTTTGCAAGTAGTTAAGTACTCGGAATGGGTAGCCAACATCGTCTCAGTCTCTAAAAAATATGGAAAAGTACGAATATGTGTAGACTACAGAGACTTAAACAAAGCCAGCTCGAAGGATAATTTCCTGTTGCCTCATATTGACACCTTAGTGGATAACACGACAGGTTACTCACTCTTCTCCTTCATGGATGGTTTCTCAGGGTACAATCAGATCAAGATGCATCCTGAAGAGATGAATAAAACCACATTTGTGACCATGTGGGGAACCTTTTGCTATAAGGTTATGCTATTCGGATTGAAAAATGCAGGAGCAACATATCAGAGAGCCATGGTAACCCTGTTTCATGATATGATGCATAAAGAAATTGAAGTCTACGTCGACGACATGATCGCCAAATCTTGGACTAAAGAAGAGTATGTGCAAGTCTTGAGGAAGTTATTTTTGAGGTTGAGAAAATTCTAGTTGAAACACAATCCAGCAAAATGTACCTTCGGGGCCAGGTCAGAAAAACTGCTAGGATTCATGGTCAGTGGAAAAGGGATTGAGATTGACCCAGATAAAGTCAAAGCCATACAAGAGTTACCTCCACTGCGTACTCAAAAGGAAGTTCAAGAATTCCTAGGAAGACTAAATTACATCGCTCGGTTTATTTCACAACTAACCGAGAAATGTGACCCCATATTCCGTCTCCTTAAGAAACACAACCCTGGTGTTTGGAACGAGGAATGCCAGAAGACGTTTGACAAAGTTAAACAATATTTGTCTAATACCCCAGTGTTGACACCGCCTAGTCCAGATAAGCCACTGATACTGTATTTAACGGTATTTGAAAATTCTATGGGATGCGTGCTTGGCCAACACGATGAATCAGGAAGGAAAGAAAGAGCGATATATTACCTCAGTAAAAAGTTTACTGAGTGTGAGACGAGATACTCGTTCATTGAAAAGTTGTGTTGTGCCTTAATCTGGACAACACGAAGACTGAGACTATACATGTTGTATCACATAACTTGGCTAATCTCTAAAATGGACCCTCTGAAGTATTTGATGGAGTCGACTGCTTTGAACGGGAGAATGGCTCGATGGCAAATTCTACTTTTCGAATTTGATATCGTCTATGTAAATCAGAAAGCTGTGAAAGGGAGTGCAATAGCGGATTTTCTAGCCAGTAGAGCTCTAGAAGATTACGTTCCTCTAAACTTTGATTTCCCTAATGAAGATCTGATGTACGTGGCAACCACTGAAGAAGACCCTCAAGAAGGTCATCCTTGGAAGCTAAACTTCGACGGAGCATCGAATGCTGTGGGTAACGGAATCGGGACAGTCTTGGTATCCCTAGACGGTGAGCATTATCCCTTCACTAGTAAATTGGATTTCGACTGCACAAACAACATGGCAGAATACGAAGTATGCATTATAGGAATACGCGCAGCCATAGAGCGTAAAATCAAGGTGTTAGAAGTATATGGAGATTCTGCCCTAGTAATTTATCAACTCAAAGGTGAATGGGAGACGAGAGATCTCAAGCTGATCAACTACCGAAGTCTGGTCCTTGAATTAATCAAAGAATTTGATGATATCGTCTTCTGCTATCTCCCTCGAGAAGAAAATCAGATGGCCGATGCCCTAGCAACTTTAGCCTTTATGATCAAGGTGAACAAACGAGAGGATGTGAAACCAATCCAAATGAGTATCTATAAGGCTCTAGCTCATTTTTACAACCTCGAAGAAGAAGAGGAAAATGAAGATCACCCTTGGTACCACGAGATCCTGCGATATGTGAAGAATCGTGAGTACTCCGACCAAGCTACTGAGAACGACAAAAGAACGTTGAGAAGACTGGCCAGTGACTATGTCTTAGATGGGGAGATCCTATACAAAAGAAGAAATGATCAGGTACTGTTAAGATGTGTAGACGCTATTGAGGCTAAAAAAATCTTGGAAGAAGTCCATGAGGGCGTCTGTGGGACACATGCTAATGGCTTTACAATGGCCAGGCAAATTATGAGGTTTGGTTATTATTGGTACACCATGGAAGGAGACTGTATTAACTACGCCAAAAGATGTCATAAATGTCAAATCTATAGAGACAAGATTAACGTGCCTCCTTCACCTCTGCATGTTATGACTTCTCCATGGCCTTTATCGATGTGGGGCATAGATGTGATTGGGCCAATTTCACCGAAAGCTTTAAATAGGCATCGATTTATCTTTGCGGTCATCGATTATTTCACCAAGTGGGTGGAGGCTACTTCATATGCCAATGTTACTAAATCGGCAGTTAGCAAGTTCTTGAAAAAGGAAATCATTTGTAATGCCAGAAAGGATCACATCTGACAATGCATTGAATTTGAACAACAGTATGATAGCGGATGTCTGTAGTCAGTTCAAGATCAGACACCACAACTCCTCACCATACCGTCCGAAGATGAACGGTGCAGTTGAGGCAGCTAATAAAAACATTAAGAAGATTGTGGGGAAAATGACTGAAACTTATAGAGACTGGCATGAAAAGCTACCATTCACCCTCTATGCTTATCTAACGTCTGTCAGGACTTCCACCGGGGCAACGTCTTTCTCATTGGTTTATGGAATGGATGCGGTTTTACCTATCGAGGTCGAGATTCCTTCCCTCAGAGTTTTGTCAGAGATAAATTTGGATGAAGCAGAATGGATCCAGTCCCGATACGATCAGTTGAATTTAATTGAAGAAAAGAGGCTAAGGGCTATTCACCATTGTCAGATGTACCAAAAGCGAATGATGCGAGCTTACAACAAAAAGGTTCGTCCTAGAGAATTCCACAAGGGAGACCTAGTATTGAAAAAGATCCTGCCCATACAAAAGGACTCTAGAGGAAAATAGATGCCGAATTGGGAAGGACCTTATGTGGTGAAAAAAACTTTTTCCGGTGGAGCATTGATGTTAGCTGAAATGGATAGCAAGACTTTACCCAATCCTGTGAATTCAGATTCGGTCAAGAAATACTTCGCCTAAAAAAAAAAAGAAGGAAAGGCCAGGGTGAAAACTCGCAAAGAGCACCTTGAGACCAAAGGGACTTTGAATTAAAAATCCGTAAAGGACGATTCAAATTTTGATCAAAGGTGGGGCATGTGATGGTCTTATGATACCTAAATTAACAAGGAGGGGAGATGTTACATCTTGGGGCATCTACAAGAGTATTCTAGACCCCTTCTAAATACATATTGTGCAAAAAGGGAGTCCCCAAGAAGTTAGTACAGAGAAGCTCACGCTGCGATATCTGGGGCACCTATTCCCTTTTATTCATTTTGTATTCCAGCAATGTTTGTTGACTGTGATTAATATATTCCCTTCAAATTTTGTTTCTGAAGAATTTCAGTTTGTCATTATTATGATCCTTTTCAAGCATTTTGCATTGAAAATGATGATTAATAGACTAAAGCCATTTTCGCAAAAAGAGTTTTGTATATTACTCTGAAAGTTTCTAAATAGTACAGAAACCTAAAACAGGACTATTATTTAGAACTAACCAAACTCAAATATTAGAAGCATCTGAGAAGAAAGAGTTTAAATTGGGACCACCTCTTCGGGTTTTCTGCTCAAAATTTGAGCTGAACAAGAAGACAGGGTACCATTTCAGTGAAAGAACCTTGATGAACAAAGAGCAATAGCACCTAAACATTAAAAGAGATTCACGCTCACAACATGTTACACCCATACATTCATAGATCATTCATAATGCATCTAATTAAGAGCATTTGATTCACTTTGATCATAGCATCAAATTCTTTGGCATAAGCATAAATACATGGAACTGATTCTACAGGTCATGTTCCTAGAATCAGTAAATTCACCAGGCCTTAACCCCCTAAGCAGTAGGGTAACAGGTTGAATTCGCAGATCTTAACCCCCTAAGCAGTAGGGAAACAGATCGAAGGCGACGAGCTTTAGCCCCCTAAGCAGTAGGGTAACAAGCTAAAGTTCATAGATCTTATCACCCTAAGCAGTAGTGAAGAAGATCAAAAGATGGCGAATCTTGCCTTTATGAAGATTGCAGTGAAGCAGATTCAAACCACCAAGCCTTAAACCCCCTAAGCAGTAGGGTAACCAGCTAAAGTTTACAGATCTTAACCCCCTAAGTAGTAGGGATATAGATTAAAGATGACAAGTCTTAACCCCTAAGCAGTAGGATAACAGGCTGAAGATCTACAGATCTTATCACCCTAAGCAGTAGGGAAATAGATCGAAGATGATGAGCTTTAACCACCTAAGTAGTAGGGTAAGAAGCCAAATTTACAAGCCTTAACCCCCTAAGCAGTAGGGTAATAGGATGAAAACTACAAATCTAGCCTTCCTGAAGTTGCAGTGAAGCAGATTGCAGTCACTAGTCCTATCTCCCTGAAGTTGCAGTGGAGCAGACTGAATTTATAGATCTTAACCCCTAAGCAGTAGGGAAACAGATCGAAGATGATGGGCTTAACCCCCTAAGCAGTAAGGTAGCAAGCCAAATTTACAGACCTTAACCCCCTAAGTAATAGGGTAATAGGCTGAAAGTTACAGATCTTGTCTCCCTGAAGTTGCAGTAGAACATATTGAATCCAGCAAGTCTTATCTCCTTGAAGTTGTAATGGAACAGACTGAATCTACAGATCTTATCACCCTAAGCAGTAGGGAAACAGATCACAGATCACAGATAATGGGCCTTAACCCCCTAAGCAGTAGCGTAACAGGCTGAAAATCAAATATCTTCTCCCTGAAATGGCATTGGAGCGGTTCAGAGCCACAGCAGACCTCCTTGAAGTTTCAGCGAAGTTGATCCAAGCCACAACAGATTCCCTTGAAGGTTCAGTAGAGTTAACTGAAGTCACAAGTCTTATTCCCCTAAAGATGCAGTGGATTAGAATGAAGCTACCTGGAGAAAAGGAGCGCTAAACAAGTCTAGACATGGTGAGACCGGGCAAAATTGGTCTTTCTTAAGTCTTTGCTCTGTTATCGTTACACGACAACAAGCAAAGAGGGGCAGTTGTACAAGCCCAATTTTGGGCCCAAAACCCCTAAACCCACTAAGCCAATAACCCCAAAACCTACTAAACCTAGACCCAAACCCAAGCCCACTAAATGCCCACTACACCTAAAACAAAAAACCTACCCAAATCACCCCAAAGACTCCAACCTACCCATGCCCACACACACAACGAAAGAAAAAAGCTAAGGAAACCCTAGCCGTTCAGCACCTGCTCCCCATCCCATCCACCACCGATGTAATGCCCCGTACCCGAGACCATTTTCGGAGTCGAACACGAGGTGTTAACGGACTTAATTCATTACTTAAACAGCTCATACAATTCATTTTAAAATTTCGCACAAGTGGCTAATCGCATCATAGTCGCTTTAAAAATCATATCTCGAGTTCCGAAACTCGAAATCCAATTCCGTAAATTTTTCCTGAAATTAGACTCATATATCTATCTACTAATTGTTTTCTAGAATTTTTGGTCAGGCCAATTAGTACAGTTTATTAGTTAAAGTCTCCCCTGTTTCAGGGTTCGACTACTCTGACTTCGGTGTATTATGAATCAGATATCTCCCTGTACAGAGATTCAATGACTATGCTGTTTGTCTCTAATCTGTACATATAAAGAATGACTTCTAATTATCTTTGTAAAATTTATGGTGAATTTCCAAAGTTAAAACAGGGGATCCAGAAATCGCTCTGGCCCTGTTTCACAAAAATTTAAACATCTCATAAAATATAACTCATATACCTGTTTCGCTTCTTCCATAACTTATTCATTATTTAATTCCATTTCTAATATTTTTAGTGATTTTTCAAATTCACGTCACTACTGCTGTCTGAATCTATTTTATGGTAAATTTTACCTATTTCATGGTTTCCATGGATTAGCTAGCAATTTGACATACATAACACCAAATATGATCATGATTAGCCATTCTAATGGCTAATCATTGCCAAGCATTTCCATACCACTCAATAACCATATCATAAGACAATATATACAAAATGATTATAATACTATACATGCCATACTCAAAATATACAAGCCATTATGCCAAGATGGTATACGGATAGTGTGAGCGAGCCTCAAACCGTTCCCGATTTCCGAAATGGCTTGTCAAAACTACAAGGAATGAAAAGGAGGGAGTAAGCATAAATGCTTAATAAGTTCACATGCAAATAGCAAGTAACATAACCATAAAAGCAAACATAAAACATTATTTGCATAATCATCACCAAGACATTCATATTACATTTTCATTTATCATATTACCATATTGTTGTTATATCGATTTTTCAACCCGAGGGTTAAGTACATACCTGTTCAAAGTACCCATTTCACAACACTTACCAATATGTCCCTTTCATCTTGAGTATTCCTCCATTTCAGTAGAACTTTACCCGTTGAACGCATCGGAATATAATTCGAATACATGGAAAGTTTGCACATAAGTGCCACATATGTAACACCCCTATCCCGTAACCGTCGCCAGAATAGGTAAGGGGCATTACCGGACTTGTAACTCATGTCAGAACAGTAAAATTTTGAACTTTTTCTTGAAATAAAGATCATTCATTTAAATAAGTACTAAGCACGACCAGGATAAAATTTAAACTTCTAAGTAAACATTCAAAAGATGCCATTTTCGCATGGCTTATATACATTAACCAAAAATATTCTCCGCCACTAGTCTATTCTATACATGCCATAAAATAATTCTAAACATAACAGTAACAAGCAGTGGATAGTGATAGTGTGACTAGTTGCTGACGATCCCCGAGCCTGTAGCTTTGCAATGAGACCTACAAGACAGAGGAAACAGAGTAAACGGAGTAAGCATTACAATGCTTAGTAAGTTTTAAGCAGTGTCAACAGATAACAATCAAATTATAACATAGTTGTTCGTATTTTTATTTCACTCTTCCTTCGGGCATACCATCCCTTTTCCGAATATGCACATCTCATCATATACAATAGGCAGATAAACTCTCACATAAAAGTGAGCTCATGTGACATAGATATATCGTATGATTTCACATAACCTTTCACACTAATCCGATGTCACATAATCATAGGAATAGTCCCATAGGTTGCTCTCGTATGCATCATATATAAACTTGGGGTACATACCTGTTTAACCTTTCGCATTGAATATATTTATAAACAATTCTTATTACGAAGTCTTATAGCTTTAACCTCTACTCGGATTATCGGTGAGACCTTTAGCTCAGACGAAATCTCCACACGAAGTCATCGGGTCTTACCCGGAATATATTTCCAAGTTTCATGTACATTTAATCGCATGTTACAACCTTCACATTAGCCATTCGGCTTTACCACATATTCATATCTCATACATATTTCACATTCGCCATTCGGCTTTACGACATATACATATCTCATATATATTTCACATTCGCCATTCGGCTTTACCACATATACATATCACACATATATTTCACATTCGCCATTCGGCTTTACCACATATACATTTCACACATATATTTCACATTCGCCATTCGGCTTTACCACATATACATATCACACATATATTTCACATTCGCCATTCGGATTTACCACATATACATATCACACATATATATATTTATCTTGCACATCAATTTCAGCCATAGCTTATAAGCAACTCAAATAGTTTGATCAATGTTTACAACAAATTCACATATTCACCACAAGCTGTTTTCCTGAGCAATAGTCACTAAATTATTTATAACTGGAGCTAAAAAACTCAAAATCAGTTGCCGTTAATTTTTGCTGAACATAGACTCATATATCTTCCATCCATAAAATTTTCAGAATTTTAGGTTTGGCCAATCAATACCAGATTTTTCTTAAAGTTTCCCCTGTTTCACTGTTTGACTAATCTGACCACTCTTCACTACGAATCAAAATTTTCATTGTACAGAATTCATAATGTGTTCTATTTGATTTCATTTGAAACTAGACTCATTAAGGAGTCTAAGCATATAAATCTTATCTTATAACCATTTTTTTACTAATTATAATGATTTTCCAAAAACAGAATAGAGGATTTCAGAGTCATTCTGACACTGTCCCACGCAACTTTAAATATCTCTTTATAGGAAATTTCTTTGCTTCCACGGTCTCTTTTATAAGAAACTAGACCAACTAAGCTTTGATTACATATTTTATTCAGCCTATAATTCCACACCAACAATTTATAGTGATTTTCTAAAATCACATTACTGCTGCTGTGCAAGCAAATTATTACAATTTGCTCTTAAATTCCCAAGTCCAAACACTTATGAACTTACCATTTGAGTTTAAGACATATCATGGCCACATCATATCTTATTAAATCAACTCATTATGTCCTATTATGATTGAATTTACTCAACGTTTAATCGCTTAAAACTTACCTCGAAGTGGTCGACGATTAGATGTCCACGGCTATTCGCTTACTTTCTCTTTTCCCCTATCCGACTTTGATCCTCTTTGCTCTTAAGCTTAATTAAAACAATAGATTTGCTTAAGTACTTAACTAATATTATTCACTTAACAATCACATTTGGCAATCACATATCATTTAATCTATATCTAAAACTATAGATTTCAATATGTATCATATTTATGGTCAAACATAGCAAGGAAACTAAATAGGCTTTACTAGCCACACTTAGTTCTATTATAACATAACTTCACTTACTTATATGCACATTCGGCAACTTGATAATTAAGTTAATATCATGGTATCATAACTCAACATTTATCAATATGTCATTAACAAAATATGCTCTTGTCAAATTTACTCCCAATCACATCTCAAAAATTCAACAAGCTTAGAACTCATTTAATAATTAAATTCCATTTCAAAGTATCAAAATATTATCAAATGTATACTCATCCTAAATGACCGAATGCACATTAACTAAGCACTTAACAATTTTCTTTAGCGATTAAGCTCATTCGGCAATGATAAGAACAAATTTAACAAACCTTAAATTTAACTTATAATTGTACATATCTCATTCAAAGCATCCACACCAATTTATTATCCAATCAACCATTCAAAGTTCACTTCAATTATTTTAACCAATAGAACTAATGTTTAATACTATCTCCCAATTTGGTATGAGTTACCGAATGAAATTAAACTCCTAATTCATGCACTAAAATCACATTCGGCACAAGCAACTTCATTTCAATTTTGCCACTCTTGAACTTATCCATAATATCCTAAGTTCATTTAGTAGCTAGGCAACAATTATACAAAACAACAAGCATTTAACAACAATGTACTTAACCAATTCCTCAAGCATACATTCGGCAATATATATATATGTTAATGACGAAAACACTTATGCCAATTCTAAAACATCCACAAATCTTCATGCTTACATGCCATAGCCGTATGGTTCTTATCACACTTGGACCACAAAATGCATAAATTTCACAAATTCTAATTACTATCATAAGCTCAATTTAGCACTCATTTAGCATTTCAACATAGCCGATTGTCATTAAGCAATTAAGCCACAAATATTCAATTTTACCAAGCTCAACTCATCTATAATCAACCTTCAATACACTAAAACATCAAAAACAACATCAAAAAAAAATACAAACTTCCATGACCGAATGTCATCTTCATAAATTTACAAAAACATTTGCCATGAGCTAGCTTCTATACTTGATGACCACTCCAAATATACAAAGATTTTCAATGAAAGAGCATTAACATACCTTAATCCCCTTAAAGGTGACCAAATGCCTTAACTTCAATTCCTTCCTTTTTTTCTCTTTAGGTACGGCAATGGAGAAGAAAAAGATGAACCAACTTTGTTTTTATCACCCATTTCTTTTAATATAAGTCCATACTTCATATTATTTATTCATTTAACATTTAATTTACTAATATAAAAGGCATAAAATGGCAATCATCCACTAGCCTTGCCGTCCACTAACTTAAGGAAGGGATATTTGACATGCAAGTCCCCATACTTTAAATCATACAATATTTGGCCACTACAAATCACCTATCACATTTTCAAGTTTCTCACATAAGTCCTTTTTAAGAATTCCACATTCAAATGACAACATTAAAACACGATACTTTCACACATGAAACTTTACATATAATAAACATAGAAAAGAAAATTTATATACTTTTGTGACTATATTTTGTGGTCCCGAAACCACTTTCCGACCAGGGTCACTTTAGGGCTGTCACAACATATGTAGCCAAGCTACCATGTAACCCGCCCATAAGCGAACTCGGACTCAACTCAACGAGCTCGGGCGTTCGCATCCATAAGTGAACTCAGACTCAACTCAACGAGCTCGGATGCCTAGTTACATCTCACGAACTCGGACTCAACTCAACGAGTTCGGACGCTCGCATCCATAAGTGAACTCAGACTCAACTCAACGAGTTCGGATGCCCAAATATCCTAGTGACACGTCACTTGTATCCTAATCCATTCCTAGGGCTCAACGGGACCTTTTTCCCAATCATGTGTCTCAACCATCTTCTACGGAATGCCGATACCGATACTCGGTATTATTTCACATTTTCTAAGTATATCACATAATTTAACATATTATCAAACAATTATCACAAGTATAATATTTCATAATAATTATCATATCATTTAAATAACATTAAAACATTTAAAATAATAATTATGTTACCAAAATTTACATATGAACTTACCTCGTATGCGAAAATAGCTACTTTTACCATTTCGTCCACAACTTGGTATTTTCCCCATTTTAGCCCGAATTTCAGTTTTCCTTGCTAATCGAGCTTGGAAGCTTGAAAAACCCTAGCCATGGTTTCTCCTTGCTATATTTGGCCATGGGGTTGAAGATGAGCAAAATTGGCTTTTAATTTTGTATTTTAATTTATTTTACCCCTAAATGACCAAAATGCCCTTACTACTAAACTTTCCAAAAATTCCATCCATGTCCAATTTTTTGTCCATAGACTTAAAAATTGGTAAAATTTCTATTTAAGACCTCCTACTTAATATTTCAAAACAATTTCATACTAGAAACTTCTAGAATGCAAGTTTTTCAAATTATTCGATTTAGTCCCTAATTTCAATTTAAGCACTTTATGCATAAAATTTCTTCACGAAATTTTCACACAATCATGCAATCATATCATAGACCTTAAAATAATCATAAAATAATTATTTCTATCTCGAATTTTGTGGTCACGAAACCACTATTCCGACTAGGCCCAAAATCAGGATATTACAACTCTCCCTTCCTTCAGGGATTTCCGTCCCCGAAAATCTTACCAGAAAAGTGGTCTTCACTTTTAATCTCATATTCGGTGCCGAAGAACTTGCACTTAGACTGTACCTCCAATACATCTCTTCAATTTCTCATATGATCTAAAAGCTTACAGTCTCAACTCTCAACTGTTCTTAAATTTTCAACCCTTCTCAGTTTCCCATGATATCATGACATAAAACCCGGATCTCAACTTGATTTAATGAAGATCGGAATTCCAAGAAATCCAACAATTAAAGAGACTTGAAATTCCATGAATCTGATGAGTAGGAATTCATTCAATACAGATATGATTTATAGATCTCGCCAAACATTTAACAATAGGATACATCACATTTTCCTCTTTTCGCCATAGAAATAATTCTGATATGGCCTCAAGAATAATCCTTCTCATTTCCATCCCAATATCAACACTGACAAGGATAATTTTGATAGATCCCAATGCTTGGCTTTAACCCCTTTAACAACTTCGATTTTATGTAACATCGGATGCTCTAAACTATCACATTACCTCACTGTCTTGAAACACATCACAATTCATACAACAATACATTACCGAAAGTCGAAGTCTTTGCTCAATGTAGACTAGTCTAGTTCAGTAACTTGGTTACCAATATTCTCATCTATCCGAACTCTGTCAACATGTAATAAACTTTTAGCTTTCACAAGATGGAAACCTTATCATTCGTAGTGACTTAAACTAATATCCAACTCTTTCTAATAAATATACACTTCTCGCTCAAACTATTTACTCTTTTATCCGTACAAAATGAAATTCTATTATCGACTTGGGAAAATAATCCGACATAATTGTCACATGAAATCTTTCAAATAAATAATTTACCATACCGAAATGAAACTCGCGCTTTTATCACCTATGCCTTTCTCGATGTCAAATCCTTACACGAAATTAGAAAAATCCCAATACTAAAATCACCACATTACCAAGATCAAATTAAAAGTATAGTCATATTTGACATGATTATCACGAATGAAGAACCCACTTGAACATGAGTCGTGATTGACAAATTATGGAACAAAGATAACAAGAAAACCGAATAAAGAAATCCAAGATAGAGAAACCGAATAAAGAAATCCGAATAAAGAGATCCGGGATAAATAAACCCAAGATACGATACTATGCCGAGAATCGAAAACCAAACTCATAGAGAAAATACGAAATACCCCGATAATTCTTCAAAGAAAGAAAGTCTAGAAGAAAACATCATTTAATCCCACTGAAATCAAATATAACAAGATCAATATATCTTCCCATACATATATATCAGATGAAGCATCAAGTAGAAGAAACAGAATCATAATATCATACGTATTCTCTCATCAATTCTTATCAGACGAAATGAAATAGAATACCCGATGAATTAGAACAATATAAATTATAAACCAGTCAGACTACCAATGCTTTCATCCAACACTAGAATTAGAAGACATCCCCATATAACAAGAATTTCTTCAGAAGATCAATAGCCATAGAAATATTTCGAGAACGGGTAAACACATAGAACATCTCAAAAGAGAGATTAAATCATCCGATCATAACTGTCACACTCAGATAGTTCACATTTAAATTATCATTTCCCAACTAGTTACGCCATCACAAATTTCATATTAAACCATTCACTAAAGAAGGCCGATTCGAATAAATTTCGATTTACACTTTTCTCGACCTTGCACCGAGTAATTCGGTTTACCAAGGAGAATTCCTTTTCTAATCGGGACAAAGGCATAACTCCAATAATCTTTACGTCAATCCGATACTTTACTGGCTCTGACTTTACTTATCAACTCATTTTCAATCTCTAATCATACTTATAATTATTCTATCACTGTACTCTTTGGGTTCTCAACCGGAAACTTATTCAATACAAATCTCATGAAATTCTATTATAAGTACCACTTCGGTAAGGGGGAGGGGTTGTAGGACCTCTGACTCGACTTTCTTATACATATACATATGACACAACTTCCATCATCATAGTAACATCATCAAAATCATGTCATTCATTCATGTTGGCTTACACCAATTGTCCTATTGTCCCATTTAGACAATATACTTATGCATACATTCTATGTTTTCTAGACAGCTTTACTTATCCATTCATTTATTTAAATTAATTCATGCTCATGACATTATATAAGGCCAAACAAACATAGATATTTGCATCACAATCATAACTTTCATTTCGTGCATCATTATGTACATATCATTACAATCATATAATTCAGTCCAACAATTTAACATAGATAAGTTCATTTCATTATAATCCTTTATCTCATAAAAATTATATATCATTAACATATATCAACATTCGACGTCCAAATCAAGACAAGGACATTTTCACTCGTATCATAATATTATGACCTTTATTCATACCTCTACTACTTTCTATTTATTCCGTTCATCTTATCAAGTAAGCCACATACACTACATCATATGAGCATTAAGCAAATATGAATATTTATCACATATGTATCATAAACCTTTATTCATACTTTTCTGAATCGAGACTTATCATAATCATAATTTTACTCAAATACCTTCACATAACATTGAACATGGTCGGTGCAGCTCGGTTGGAGAGTACCCTGTCTAAATAAGACGATACTCATACGCGTCGGAAGAGATCACACTATCATAGATCAGTGGCATGTATAGCTAAACTTTTACACATACTAGGTTAGTCCGAGAACCAACTAAACCTGCTCTGATACCACTAAATGTAACGCCCCGTACCCGATACCATTTTCGGAGTCGAACACGAGGTGTTAACGGACTTAATTCATTACTTAAACAGCTCATACAATTCATTTTAAAATTTCCAGACAAGCTGGCTAACTGCATCACAGTTGCTTTAAAAATCATATCTCGAGTTTCGAAACTCAAAATCCAATTCCGTAAATTTTTCCTGAAACTAGACTCATATATCTATCTACTAATTTTTTTCTAGAATTTTTGGTCGGGCCAATTAGTACAGTTTATTAGTTAAAGTCTCCCCTATTTCAGGGTTCGACTACTCTGACCTCTATGTATTACGAATTAGATATCTCCCTGTACAGAGATTCAATGACTATGCTGTTTGTCTCTAATAAAACTAGACTCAATAAGGAATCTGTACATATAAAGAATGACTTCTAATTATTTTTGTAAACTTTATGGTGAATTTCCAAAGTCAGAACAGGGGATCCAGAAATCGCTCTGGCCCTGTTTCACAAAAAATTAAACATCTCATAAAATATAGCTCATATACCTGTTTCGCTTCTTCCATAACTTATTCATTATTTAATTCCATTTCTACTATTTTTAGTGATTTTTCAAATTCACGTCACTACTGCTGTCTGTGTAATATCCCGAATTAGGGCCTAATTGGAATAGTGGTTTCGTGACCATAAATCCGAGATAGAAATAATTATTTTATAATTATTTTGAGGTTTATGATATGATTGCATGATTGTGTGAAAATTTCGTGATGAAATTCTATGCCTAAAGTGCTTAAATTGAAAGTAGGGACTAAATCGAATAAGTTGCAAAACTTGCATTCTAGAAGTTTTAGTATGAAATTGTTTTGGAATATTAATGAGGAGGTCTTAAATAGGAATTTGACCAATTTTAAGTTCATGGAAAAATTAGGACATGGAAGGAATTTTGGAAAGTTTAGTAGTAAGGGTATTTTGGTCATTTAGTTATTAAAATGAATTAAAAACAAAATTAAAAGCCAATTTTTGTCCATCTTCTTCATTAGGCCGAAATTTCAAGGGTTCTCCATAGCTAGGGTTTGTTTCAAGCTTCCAAGCTCCATAGTAAGTGATTCCAAGCCCGCTTTTAATGTTCTTTACGTTTTGGAATCCGTTAGCTCGATTAAGCTTATGTTAGCAATAATTCAACCTAGGGTTTATATTTGGAAAAATACCCATAGGTGAAATTTGTGTATTTTGATGTTTTATGATAGAATATGAAGTTTTAAATTATGTTAGACAACTTGTGCTACTCGGTTTTGAGCAAAAACGAGTAAAAGGGCTTAATCGGTAAAAATACCTAATAGTCATAAGTACATGTTAGAGTGAGAATTTGATGTTTCCATAGAAAAGAAAAGTGATCAGCATGTTGTAAAACATAAGAATAAGGAATAAAGTTTAATCCCGAGCCTAGGGGCAAAAATGTAAATATGCAAAAGTTTAGGGGTAAAATTGTAATTTTGCCAAAATTTGAGTTAAGGATTAATTTGATAATGTGAGTATTAAATAAGCTAAATGTGTTATTTTAGATAAAGAAAGACGTGGAATCGACCTCAATCGAGGAAAAGAAAAGATTGTGGACTAAATTGCAAAATCTTTGTATTTTGGTTCCAAGGTAAGTTCATGTGTAAATAATGTAGCATAATTGTTATTTTTAAGTTATTGATATTAATTATGTGTTATGCTGAATTTCATTATGAAATGTATGCTTTGTGGTTAATTTCAAATAATGTGTAAATTATGTGAGCTACTTGTTAAATATAATTGTTACCGAGTATTGATTTTGGCATTCTACGGAAGACGGCAAGAATAAGTGTTCGAGGAAAAAACCCGTTTGAACCTTAGGAATAGATTAGGATACAAGTGACATGTCACTAGGATGGTTGAGCATCCGAACTCGTTGAGTTGAGTCCGAGTTCACTTATGGATGCGAATGTCCAAACTCGTTGAGTTGAGTCCGAGTTCGTGAGATGTAACTAGGCATCCGAACTCGTTGAGTTGAGTCCGAGTTCACTTATGGATGCGAACGCCCGAGCTCGTTGAGTTGAGTCCGAGTTCGCTTATGGGCGGGTTACATGATTGCTTGATTGCATATATGGCACTTATGTGCAAGTTATCCATGTATCCGAATTATATTCCGATGTGTTCAACGGGTAAAGTTCTACTCAATGGAGGAATATTCGAGATGTAAAGAGGCGTATTGGTAAGTGATGTGAAATGGATATTTTGGACAGGTATGTATTTAACCCTCGGGTTGAGTATTGATACAACCACTATAAGGTAATAAGATGATGAAAAATGATTAGAAATGTGATATGTGTTTTAATGATGCATGCTAATGTTGATTGGTATGACTGTTTGTTATGTTACATATTATTTGCATATGAACTTACTAAGCATTTATGCTTACTCCCTCCTTCTTACTCATTGTAGTTTTGGACAAGCCAGCTCAGGAGTCGGGATAGGTCGAAGGCTAAGTCACACTATCCGGAAGACTTTTGGTAAATGGCTTGTAAATTTAAGTATGGCATGTATAGCAATATACCTATTTTGTGTAAATGATCTTATGGTATGGTTGTGGAATGGTTGAGGAAATGCTTGATCATGATAAATTATGAAAATGGTTAGTGTAGATTATGTTTGATGTTAAGGAAAACTATTAAGATACTTAGTGCATAAAAACTCATAAAAAGGATGAAATTTACCATAAACAGAATACCGCAGCAACACTAATGCGAGTTTGAAAATTTACTAAAAATCATATAAATTGAATTTGGTGATTAACTACATATAAAATTGAAGCTTATTATGTCTAGTTTCACATGAAATAAATGAAACAAGTAAAGGAATTATATGTTAGAAGATATTTGAATTTTAGTGAAACCGAGTCATAGCAGTTTCTGAATCCCCTGTTCCTACTTTAGAAATTCACCATAAATTGTAAAGATATAATTAGGTGGTTTATTTTATATCCTAAGAATCCTTATTGAGTCTAGTTTTAGTATAAACACACCTCATAGTCATATGAATTTTTTACAGAGAGAAATGTGGTTCGTAGTAAACAGAGGTTAGACCAGTCAGGTCCTAAAACAGGGTAACTTTAACTAATAAACTGTACTAATTGGCCCCACCAAAATTCTAGAAAAAATTAGTAGATAGGTATATGAGTCTAGATTCAGGAAAATTTACGGATCTTAATTTCGAGTTTCATAACTCGAGATATGATTTTCTTGTGACTGTGACGCAAGTAGCTTAAAAGCCGTGAATGTAGAAACAAATAATCCAAAGTTCTAAAATGTTAAACTAAGCTTAGTAACACCTCATACTCGACTCGCGACGGTCTCCGTGTGGGGCGTTACATTTAGTGGTATCGAGCAGGTTTAGTCGGTTCTCGGACTACGTGTTGTATGTACTAATTTTGCTATACATGCCATATGTATGAATTGTGATAGTGTGACGACTTGACCTTTTAAATGATTTTTTATATAGTAAATGGATCCCGATCCATTGTGGCAGATGAAGTAGAGAATGCGCATGCTCCGGCTGAAGGAGCAGCACGACTAAAAATCCACCTCCTACTATTGGTCGGGAGGAGGAGAAAGGGATCGAAGCCTTTCTCCAAATGATGAGTGCATGGTACATTGAGTTCGCTCAGACGAACCCAAATGTACGACCTCCCCACCTCCCCAATTCCTCAACCTATGCCTCCAATGCCTCAAGGAGTGGATATGATAAAATTTCACAAAACCCCCGTTGATAGAATTCGTAAACAAGGGGCTGAAGAATTTAGAGCAAATATTGATGATGATGCGAGAAAGCGAGTTCTAGCTTAAAAATTCTATCCGGTATTTGATGAATTATCTTGTACACCGAAGAATGTTTGAAATGTGCTACATCTTTGTTGAGGATTCACTTATAATTGGTGGAAGACTTTGATTTCGTGGTACCGAAGAGAGGGTAACTCGGGAATTCTTTCAAGAAGAATTTCGAAGAAATATATTAGTGAAAGATTTATTGATCGAAATGTAAAGAGTTTCTTGAGTGAAGCAAGGTAATATGACGATCTCGAATATGAAAGAGAGTTTGTTCGATTAAGTAAGTATGCCGGGAATATGTTCCTCTGAAGCCAAGATGTGCCGACGATTTGAAGATGGGCTTAACGAAGACATTAAGGTATTTGTTGGGATCCTTGAACTAAAAGAAATGGTGGTACTTGTCGATCGAGCTTACAAGGTGAAGAATTATCAAGGAAAAGAAAAGGTAGAATCAAACACGAAATTGGAAGAAAAGACCAATGAGTAATGTACCCTCACAAAGAAACCGGAAAGTCAAGAAATATGAATCCTCGTTCCCAAGTTTCAGCTGGGCAATCATATGGAAATTTTAAGAAGCGAAATGTGGGTCCTAAATCTCAAACTACTTCTGCGGCTAGTGTGGGAAATACGAAATTTGTTAAACCCGAGTGCCAGCGGTGTGGTAGAAATCATTTTGGTCCGTGCAGAGCAAATGAATGTTTTCGATGTGGTTCTCCGGATCATTTTATTAGAGACTGCCCAGAGAGAGCTGAGAAAGAAAAATTTCAGAATGTAAAAGCTAGTGGTGCAGACTCGAGGGGAAGGTATCCAAGAAAAGCTGGAAGTGAAACAAGCAGTAAGAATGTAGCCAGGGATGCACCGGTTAGACCTGAAGGAAGGGCTCCGGCTAGAACTTATGCTATTAAAGCGCGTGAAGATGCTTCCTCACCTGATGTGATTACCGGTACATTTTCTCTCTATAATGTTAATGTTCTTGCTTTGATTGATCCCGGTTCTACTCATTCATATGTGTGCATGAAATTGGTGTCTAGTATGAATATACCTGTTGAGAATACAGAATTTATAATTAGAGTATCGAATCCGTTAGGCAAATGTGTGACTGTTGATAAAGTATGTAAGAAATGTCCTTTAATGATTCGGGATCATTACTTTTCGGCCGACTTGATGTTGTTGCCGTTTGATGAATTTGATGTTATTTTGGGTATGGATTGGTTGACATTGCATGATGCTAAAATAAATTGCAAAGAAAAGGTTATAGATTTAAAGTGTGAAAATGGTGAAACTCTGCGGGTTGAATCAGATAAATCAGAGGCATTGCCTAGTTTGATTTCTTCAATGTCGGCTCAAAGATATCTGAGAAAGGGTTATGAAGCTTATTTGGCGTATGTAATTAATACAAAAGAAGTTGAAAAGAAAGTTGAATCAGTGCCGGTTGTGTGTGAATTTGCGGACGTATTTCCAGAAGAATTGCCGGGTTTGCCTCCAGTCAGGGAAGTAGAATTTGGTATTGATTTGATACCGAGAACAGCTCCGATTTTGATTGCTCCGTATAGAATGGCACCAACAAGTTGAAGGAATTAAAGTCGCAGTTGCAAGAGTTGACTGATAAAGGTTTTGTGAGACCGAAGTTTTTCACCTTGGGTGCTCCGTGTTATTTGTGAAAAGAAGGATGGTTCTATGAGGTTGTGTGTTGATTATCGGTAGTTAAACAAGGTGACAATCAAAACAAGTATCCATTGCCAAGAATTGATGATTTGTTTGATCAGCTAAAAGGAGCGACATGGTTTTCAAAGATTGACTTGAGATCCGGTATTACCAACTGCGGGTAA
The DNA here is from genome assembly GCF_025698485.1 of Gossypium arboreum. Taxonomy (NCBI): domain Eukaryota; kingdom Viridiplantae; phylum Streptophyta; class Magnoliopsida; order Malvales; family Malvaceae; genus Gossypium; species Gossypium arboreum. Next base: position 109,861,172 of record NC_069081.1, on the reverse strand, counting down.
AAGAGTCGGATGTGCCTAAAACGCTTTTAGAACAAGGTATGGTCATTATGAATTTTTAGTTATGCCATTCGGATTGACAAATGCTCCTGCTGTGTTTATGGATTTAATGAATCGCATATTTCGGCCATACTTGGACAAATTTGTTGTGGTGTTTATAGATGATATTTTAATTTATTCAAAAGATGAGACAGAGCATGCTGAGCATTTGAGGATAGTTTTGCAAACTTTGAGAAATAAGCAACTATATGCTAAGTTTAGTAAAAGTGAATTTTGGCTCCGGGAAGTTGGATTTTTGGGTCATATTGTTTCAGGTGATGGTATACGGGTTGATCGTAGTAAAATTTCAGCCATTGTTGATTGGAAACCACCGAAAAACGTAACTAAAGTTAGAAGTTTCTTGGGGCTAGCTGGGTATTATTGGCGGTTTGTAAATGGATTTTCTATAATTGCTGCTCCTATGACTAGACTACTCCGAAAGGATGTTAAATTTGAATGGACGGAAGAATGTCAATGAGTTTTGAAGAATTGAAAAGTTATTAACTGAAGCACCAGTGTTGATACAACCCGAATTAGGTAAAGAATTTGTGGTGTATAGTGATGCTTCTCTAAATGGTTTGGGGTGTGTACTCATGCAAGAAGGAAAAGTGGTGGCTTATGCTTCGAGGCAGTTAAAACCTCATGAGAGGAATTATCCTACTCACGATTTGGAATTTGGCTGCAGTGGTGTTTGCTTTGAAGATTTGGCGACATTATTTGTATGGTGAAAAGTGCCGAGTATATACCGATCACAAAAGTCTTAAATACTTGATGTCACAAAAGACTTGAATTTGAGACAATGAAGATGGTTGGAGTTATTGAAAGATTATGAGCTTGTTATTGATTATCATCCGGAAAAGCGAATGTGGTTCTTGATGCTTTGAGCGTAAAGTTGTTGTTTGCTTTGAGAGTTATGAACACTCGGTTGAAAGTGTCGATGATGGTTCGATTCTAGCAGAGTTAAGAGCAAAACCAATGTTTTTACAAGAGATATCTGAAACTCGAAAAATGATCAAGATTTGCTAGCCAAAAGAAAAAAAGGTGAAGTCGATACGGATCGATTTTAATTGGTTCGATGGGTGCTTAATGTTTAAAGATCGGATTTGTCTACCGAAGAATGAGGAATTGATTCAAAAGATCCTACAGGAAGCACATAGTGGTTATTTCTTCATCCGGGTAGTACGAAAATGTATTGGTGGAATGGAATGAAAAGAGATATATCAGAGTTTGTGTCCAAATGCTTAATTTGTCAACAGGTGAAAGCTGAACACCAAGTGCCTTCGGGATTACTTCAGCCTATAATGGTTCCTGAATGGACGTGGGATCGGATTACTATGGATTTTGTTTCAGGATTGCCATTGACTCCAGGAAAGAAAGATGCCATCTGGGTGATAGTTGACAGATTAACTAAGTCGGCTCATTTTATTTGATGCACGCATGATTATTCTCTTAATAAGTTGGCTGAATTGTATATCCGAGAGATTGTTAGACTTCATGGGATACCTTTGTCAGTCATTTCGGATAGAGATCCGAGGTTTACCTCACGGTTTTGGCAAAAGTTGCAAGAAGCATTAGGTACAAAGTTAAATTTCAGCACTCCTTTCATCCACAAACTGATGGACAATCAGAGAGAGTAATTCAGATTCTTGAAGACATGCTCAGATGTTGTGTATTGGAATTTCAAGGTAGTTGGGAAAAGTATTTATCGTTGGTAGAATTTGCTTATAATAATAGTTATCAGACAAGTTTGAAGATGGCACCTTATGAAGCATTATATGGTCGTAAATGTCGGACGCCTTTGTATTGGACTGAACTCAAGGAAAATCGATTTATGGAGTTGATCTAATAAAAGAAATCAAGAAAAGTGAAGATAATTGAGATTGTTTGAAAGTCGCTTCAGATAGATGTAAATCTTATGTAGACCTAAAGCGAAAGGACATTGAATTTCAAGTTGGTGATAAAATATTTTAAAGGTGACTCGTGGAAGAAAGTCCTTAGATTTGGACGGAAAGGCAAATTAAGTCGCGTTTTATTGGACCGTATGAAATAATTGAAAAGTTGGACCGGTAGCATATCGGCTAGCGTTACCACCGAATTAGAGAAGATTCATGATGTGTTCCACGTATCTATGTTACGTCGGTATCGTTCGGATCCTTCACATGTAGTTTCACCGACGTAAATTGAACTACAACGGATATGACCTACGAAGAAGAACCGATTAAGATTTTAGCTCGAGAGGTCAAACAACTAAGAAATAAAAATGTTGCACTTGTGAAGGTGTTGTGGCAAAGGCATGGAGTAGAAGAAGCTACATGGGAATCTGAAGAAACTATGAGAAATCAATACCCACATCTATTTACAGGTAAGATTTTCGAGGACGAAAATCCTTAAAGGGGGGAGAGTTGTAATATCCCGAATTAGGGCCTAATCGGAATAGTGGTTTCGTGACCATAAATCCGAGATAGAAATAATTATTTTATAATTATTTTGAGGTTTATGATATGATTGCATGATTGTGTGAAAATTTCGTGATGAAATTCTATGCCTAAAGTGCTTAAATTGAAAGTAGGGACTAAATCGAATAAGTTGCAAAACTTGCATTCTAGAAGTTTTTAGTATGAAATTGTTTTGGAATATTAATGAGGAGGTCTTAAATAGGAATTTGACCAATTTTAAGTTCATGGACAAAATTAGGACATGGAAGGAATTTTTGGAAAGTTTAGTAGTAAGGGTATTTTGGTCATTTAGTTATTAAAATGAATTAAAAACAAAATTAAAAGCCAATTTTTGTCCATCTTCTTCATTAGGCCGAAATTTCAAGGGTTCTCCATAGCTAGGGTTTGTTTCAAGCTTCCAAGCTCCACAGTAAGTGATTCTAAGCCCCGTTTTTAATGTTCTTTACGTTTTTGGAATCCCGGTAGCTCGATTAAGCTTATGTTAGCAATAATTCAACCTAGGGTTTATATTTGGAAAAATACCCATAGGTGAAATTTGTGTATTTTGATGTTTTATGATAGAATATGAAGTTTTAAATTATGTTAGACAACTTGTGCTACTCGGTTTTGAGCAAAAACGAGTAAAAGGGCTTAATCGGTAAAAATACCTAATAGTCATAAGTACATGTTAGAGTGAGAATTTGATGTTTCCATAGAAGAGAAAAGTGATCAGCATGTTGTAAAACATAAGAATAAGGAATAAAGTTTAATCCAGAGCCTAGGGGCAAAATGTAAATATGCAAAAGTTTAGGGGTAAAATTGTAATTTTGCCAAAATTTGAGTTAAGGATTAATTTGATAATGTGAGTATTAAATAAGCTAAATGTGTTATTTTAGATAAAGAAAGACGTGGAATCGACCTCAATCGAGGAAAAGAAAAGATTGTGGACTAAATTGCAAAATCTTTGTATTTTGGTACCAAGGTAAGTTCATGTGTAAATAATGTAGCATAATTGTTATTTTAAGTTATTGATATTAATTATGTGTTATGCTGAATTTCATTATGAAATGTATGCTTTGTGGTTAATTTCAAATAATGTGTAAATTATGTGAGCTACTTGTTAAATATAATTGTTACTGAGTATTGATTTTGGCATTCTACGGAAGACGGCAAGAATAAGTGTTCGAGGAAAAACCCGTTTGAACCTTAGGAATAGATTAGGATACAAGTGACATGTCACTAGGATGGTTGAGCATCCGAACTCGTTGAGTTGAGTCCGAGTTCACTTATGGATGCGAATGTCCGAACTCGTTGAGTTGAGTCCGAGTTCGTGAGATGTAACTAGGCATCCGAACTCGTTGAGTTGAGTCCGAGTTCACTTATGGATGCGAACGCCCGAGCTCGTTGAGTTGAGTCCGAGTTCGCTTATGGGCGGGTTACATGATTGCTTGATTGCATATATGGCACTTATGTGCAAGTTATCCATGTATCCGAATTATATTCCGATGTGTTCAACGGGTAAAGTTCTACTCAATGGAGGAATATTCGAGATGTAAAGAGGCGTATTGGTAAGTGATGTGAAATGGATATTTTGGACGGTATGTATTTAACCCTCGGGTTGAGTATTGATACAACCACTATAAGGTAATAAGATGATGAAAATGATTAGAAATGTGATATGTGTTTTAATGATGCATGCTAATGTTGATTGGTATGACTGCTTGTTATGTTACATATTATTTGCATATGAACTTACTAAGCATTTATGCTTACTCCTCCTTCTTACTCATTGTAGTTTTGGACAAGCCACTCAGAGTCGGGATAGGTCAAGGCTCACCACACTATCTGGAAGACTTTTGGTAAATGGCTTGTAAATTTAAGTATGGCATGTATAGCAATATACCTATTTTGTGTAAATGATCTTATGGTATGGTTGTGGAATGGTTGAGGAAATGCTTGATCATGATAAATTATGAAAATGGTTAGTGTAGATTATGTTTGATGTTAAGGAAAACTATTAAGATACTTAGTGCATAAAAACTCATAAAAAGGATGAAATTTACCATAAACAGAATACCGCAGCAACACTAATGCGAGTTTGAAAATTTACTAAAAATCATAGAAATTGAATTTGGTGATGAAATACATATAAAATTGAAGCTTATTATGTCTAGTTTCACATGAAATAAATGAAACAAGTAAAGGAATTATATGTTAGAAGATATTTGAATTTTAGTGAAACCGAGTCATAGCAGTTTCTGAATCCCCTGTTCCTACTTTAGAAATTCACCATAAATTGTAAAGATATAATTAGGTGGTTTATTTTATATCCTAAGAATCCTTATTGAGTCTAGTTTTAGTATAAACACACCTCATAGTCATATGAATTTTTTACAGAGAGAAATGTGGTTCGTAGTAAACAGAGGTTAGACCAGTCAGGTCCTGAAACAGGGGTAACTTTAACTAATAAACTGTACTAATTGGCCCCACCAAAAATTCTAGAAAAAAATTAGTAGATAGGTATATGAGTCTAGATTCAGGGAAAATTTACGGATCTTAATTTCGAGTTTCATAACTCGAGATATGATTTTTCTTGTGACTGTGACGCAAGTAGCTTAAAAGCCGTGAATGTAGAAACAAATAATCCAAAGTTCTAAAAATGTTAAACTAAGCTTAGTAACACCTCATACTCGACTCCGGCGACGGTCTCGGGTGTGGGGGCGTTACAGTCTGAATCTATTTTATGGTAAATTTTACCTATTTCATGGTTTCCATGGATTAGCTAGCAATTTGACATACATAACACCAAATATGATCATGATTAGCCATTCCAATGGCTAATCATTACCAAGCATTTCCATACCACTCAATAACCATATCGTAAGACAATATATACAAAATTATTATAATGCTATACATGCTATACTCAAAATATACAAGCCATTATGCCAAGATGGTATACGGATAGTGTGAGCGAGCCTCCGACCGTTCCCGATTTCCGAGCTGGCTTGTCAAAACTACAAGGAATGAAAAGAAGGGAGTAAGCATAAATGCTTAATAAGTTCACATGCAAATAGCAAGTAACATAACCATATAAGCAAACATAAAACATCATTTGCATAATCATCACCAAGACATTCATATCACATTTTCATTTATCATATTACCATATTGTTGTTATATCGATTTTTCAACCCGAGGGTTAAGCACATACCTGTTCAAAGTACCCATTTCACAACACTTACCAATATGTCCCTTTCATCTTGAGTATTCCTCCATTTCAGTAGAACTTTACCCGTTGAACACATCGGAATATAATTTGGATACATGGAAAGTTTGCACATAAGTGCCACATATGTAGCCAAGCTACCATGTAACCCGCCCATAAGCGAACTTGGACTCAACTCAACGAGCTCGGGCGTTCGCATCCATAAGTGAACTCGGACTCAACTCAACGAGCTCGGATGCCTAGTTACATCTCACGAACTCGGACTCAACTCAACAAGTTCGGACGCTCGCATCCATAAGTGAACTCGGACTCAACTCAACGAGTTCGGATGCCCAAATATCCCAGTGACATGTCACTTGTATCCTAATCCATTCCTAGGGTTCAACGGGACCTTTTTCCCAATCATGTGTCTCAACCATCTTCTACGGAATGCCGATACCGATACTTGGTAGTATTTCACATTTTCCAAGTATATCACATAATTTGACATATTATCAAACAATTATCACAAGTATAATATTTCATAATAATTATCATATCATTTAAATAACATTAAAACATTTAAAACAATAACTATGTTACCAACATTTACATATGAACTTACCTCGTATGCTAAAATGGCTACTTTTACCATTTCGTCCACAACTTGGTATTTTCCCATTTTAGCCCAATTTCGCTTTTCCTTACTAATCGAGCTTGGAAGTATGAAAACCCTAGCCATGGTTTCTCCTTGCTATATTCGCCATGGGGTTGAAGATGAGCAAAATTGGCTTTTAATTTTGTATTTTAATTCATTTTACCCTTAAATGACCAAAATGCCCTTACTACTAAACTTTCCAAAATTCCATCCATGTCCAATTTTTGTCCATAGACTTAGAAATTGGTAAAATTTCTATTTAAGACCTCTTAATTAATATTTCAAAACAATTTCATACTAGAAACTTCTAGAATGCAAGTTTTTCAAATTATTCGATTTAGTCCCTAATTTCAATTTAAGCACTTTATGCATAAAATTTCTTCACGAAATTTTCACACAATCATGCAATCATATCATAGACCTTAAAATAATCATAAAATAATTATTTCTATCTCGGATTTTGTGGTCACAAAACCACTATTCCGGCTAGGCCCAAAATCAGGATATTACAACCGACGTCTGCAAGCTAGTCACATCCACCACCCCAAGTTGCACCCCTGCGAGCATTAAACAAAGAATAGACAGATATTAAAAGAAAAAGAGATGTAATGGCTATTTAAGAAGCCAAGCAAAAACCTTTATTTTCGGCATTTTGGGTGAAATAAAAAACAGTACTAACACAAGCAAGAACAGAGATTAGCAATAGCAAAGAGCAGGAGTAGTCCAAACAAAGAATCAAAAACTAATAACCCAAGGTGATTGTTATTTGCTTACCGTGTAACATTCCGAAATAGGGCCTAAACGGAACAGTGGTTGCGAAACCACAAATTTAGGGTAAAAAAATATATATATATATATATATTATTATTTTGAGGTTCATGGTATGATTACATGATTGTGTGAAAATTTCGTGATAAAATTCTATGCATAAAGTGCTTAAATTGAGGTTAGGGACTAAATCGAATAATTTGCAAAACTTGCATTCTAGAAGTTTTTTTTATGAAATTATTTTGGAATATTAATTAGGAGATCTTAAATGGTAATTTGACCAATTTTAAGTTCATGGACAAAATTAGGACATGGAAGGAATTTTTGAAAGTTTAGTAAGGAGGGCATTTTGGTCATTTGGTTATTAACATTAATAAAAGGTGAAAAGATGATAAAATTGTATCATCTTCTTCAAGTTACCAGCAGAACCTTACCTCTCTCCATAGCTGGGGTTTATTCAACTTTCAAGCTTCATAGTAAGTGATTCCAAGCCCGCTTTTAATGATCTTTACGTTTTGAAGTCCGGTAGCTCGATAAAGCTTATGCTAGCAATAATTTAAGTTAGGAATCAAATTTGGAAAAATACCCATAGGTGAAATTTGTGTATTTTGATGTTTTATGATGGAATATGAGGTTTTAAATTATGTTAGACAACTTGTGCTACTTGGTTTTAAGTGAAAACAGTAAAAGGCTTAATCGGTAAAAATACCTAATAGTCATAAGTACATGTTAGTGTGTGAATTTGATGTTGCCATAGAAGGAAAAATGATCAGCATGTCATAAAACATAAGAAAATAGGATGAAGTTTAATTTACGAGCCTTGGGGCAAAAGTGCAAATATGTGAAAGTTTAGGGGCAAAATGTAATTTTCCAAAGTTTGAGTAAAGGGTTGTTTTTATAAATGTTGATATTAAATAAGCTAAATTTGCTATTATAGATCAAGAAGAGCGAAATTGAGAGTAGATCGGGAAAAGAAAAGTAAAGGACTAAATTGTAAAGTTTAGTCACATTTTGTATCGAGGTAAGTTTACAGAAATAAATGCAATATTCTTTTATTTTACATTATTATTGTCAATTTCAGCATTTATATATTTATGTTATGAAAATATTTAAAGTCGAATTTAAGGTGAAGTGACAGAGGAAAAGTGTTAGAAAGCCGGTTGAACCCTAGGAATGTTAGGATATTAGGGTTGTGTGATGAACGAAATGAGCCATGTAAGTCCATATTAGAAATATGGCTTTGGAGACAGGATTGAGCCATGTAAGTCCATATTATATATGGCATTGGAGACAGAATAATTCATGTAAGTCCATGTCAAAGACATGGCATTGGCGAGATATTGATAGACAGAACGACCCTAGTATCCTTAGTATTCCGAGTGGTTCAACGGGTCAGGATACGAGTTAAATTACAGTGAATTAACAGCAAAGGAAAAGTAGATTATACTTATGAAAAGGAAAGGTCGGGTAAGAAAGAAGGTAAGGGAATAAAGAAGAAGATAGAAATTGAGAAGTAAAGAAATTTATGATGTTAGATGATATTATGCATAATTATCCATTATGTTGAATGTTGTGATTTATTTGCTTGTAAGCTTACTAAGCCTAGTGCTTAATCTCTTTATTTTCTTCTTCTTATAGTACTTATCTAGCCACTGGGATCGAAGGAAACGTCGGAGGCCGATCACACTATCAAAGAAATAACTCGGTATAATTAGACGTTTTGTTTTGTGTATGGCATGTATAGAAACTTAGCCACTTTTGGTATAATATGAACAATGAATGATGTGTAAATACTTGCTAGTGATTAGCTAATAAAATGGCCAATGATATGCATGTTTATTAATATGTATGATTGAATGGTGATTATCACATGAAAATTATGAAAATGTGAAAGTAACCTAAAACAGATTCAAGTAACAGCAATAACGTAACTTTGAAAAATCACTAAAATTTTATAAACATAGTTTGAAGATGAATAATATATGAAATTAAAGCTTATTATGTCTATTTTCTTATGGAATAAGAAAAATAGGTAAAGGTATTATATTTCATGATATATCTGAGTTTTAGTGAAACAGGGTCAGAGCAATTTCTGGAACCCCTGTTTCAACTTTGGAAATTCACCATAAATTTTACAAAACTAATTAGAAGGTATACTTTATATGGTTATAATCCTTGTTGAGTCTAGTTTTAAGAGAAACAAACGGCTTAGTGATATGAATTTTTTACAGGAAGAAACATGGTTCGTAGTAACAAGAGGTTAGTGCAGTCGAGTTTTGAAACAGGGGAAATTTTAACTAATAAATTGTACTAATTGGCCTAGTCAAAAATCTATGAAAAAAATTAGCAGATAGACATATGAGTCTAGTTTCAGGAAAAATTTACGGATCTTAATTTCGAGTTTCGGAACTCAAGATATGAATTTTTAGGCGACTACGATGCAGAATGGCAGCACATTCCGAAATGCTTAAATAAACAATTTAAACCTATTTAAGGGATAGAATAAGTTTAGTAATGCCTCGTGCTCGATTCTGGAAACAGTCTCGGGTAAGGAGTGTTACATTTATTGGTATCAGAGCAGGTTTAGTCGGTTCTCGGAGCAGTTAGTGTGAGAAAAGTCTAGCTATACATGCCATACTTGTATTTTGATAGTGTGACGACTCACGACGATTTTTTTAAATATTTTGTTTTATAGTAATGGATCCGGCAGCCGGTGATGATGATGTAGAAAGTAATGCGCCTGCTTCCACAGAAGGGGCAGCGCCATCTGAGAATAGGCCAGTAATAGTTGATCAGGGAGGAGTGACTCGAGAAGCTCTCTTCCGAGCTTTGAATGATTTATTTGCCGAGTTCGTTCGTACGAATCCGGCAGTTAGACCTCCACCCCCTCATGATTCTCAGGCTACCCATGTAGCTCAAGCTTCCCGATCCACAGTGCAGTGGTAAGAGAAAACCACCAGTTGATAGAATCAGAAACAAGGGCGTAAGAGTTCGAGCAACAAAAGATGATGATGCAGAAAGAGCGAATTTTGGTTAGAAAATACTATCGAGTCTTTGACGAATTATCTTGTACACCGAGGAATGTATGAAATGTGTAGTATCACTTCTTAGAGACTCACCTACTACTGGTGGAAGACACTTGTATCGCTTGTACCGAAAGAGAGGGTCACTTGGGATTTCTTTCGGAAGAATTTCGTAAAAAGTACATCAGTCAGAGGTTTATTGACCAGAAGAGAAAGGAATTCCTGGAATTGAAACAAGGCAATATGACGGTGACCGATTATGAGCGTGAATTTGTCAGGCTCAGTAAATATGCTCAAGAATGTGTGTCCACAGAGGCTATCCTGTAAAAGGTTTGAGGATGGGTTAAATGATGATATCCGATTGTCGATGGGTGTCCTAGAAATAAAAGAGTTCGTTATTTTAGTTGAGAGAGCACTGTAAGGCGAGGAGCTATTAAAAGAAAAGGCAAAGTTGAGACAGAGACACAAGATACAAAGAAGAGACAGATGAGCAGATCATTTCAGGCTACATCCAAGAGGCCCAGAGAGTTTTCTACCAGATCTAGCTTTTCGGTAGGGCAATCTAGTCAGAATAGAGGTAGCAGATTTAAGGATTCGAAGGCTCAGACCACCTCGACTACGAGTGTAGGTAATGTCAGACAGGGTAGATCAGGGTGTCCACGGTGTGGTAGACTTCATTATGGTCCTTGTCGGGCAGGCGAAAATGTTTGCTATAAATGTGGTGCTCAGATCATTTTGTACGAGAATGTCCGAAGTGGCTAGCCGAGAGGTAACACAGAGTGCTAGATCCGAAATGCTCCTACTAGAGGCGATCATTGAGGCAACCGGAGTAGGAGCAAATGTGAGGTACCTCTAGAGATTCGGTGTGAGACCGGATGTTAGAGCCCTGCAAGGACTTATGCTATTCGTGCACGCCAAGAGGCATCCTCCCGATGTGATTACTGGTACATTTTCTCTACATGATATTAATGTCATTGCTCTGATTGATCCGGGTTCAACATATTCTTATGTTTGTATGAAATTGATGCCTAGTATAAGTATGCCTATAGAATCTACAGAATTTGTGATTAAAGTATCGAATCCATTAGGCAAGCATGTATTAGTAGATAAGGTATGTAGAAATTGTCCTTTAATGATTAGAGGCTACTGTTTTCCGGCCGATCTCATGCTATTGCCATTTGATGAGTTTGATGTGATTCTTGGTATGGATTGGTTGACTACACATGATGTGATAGTGAATTGTGGAAAGAAATTCATTGAGTTGAAGTGTGAAAATGGTGAAATTCTTCAAGTTAATTCGGAAGAGTCGATAGTTCATTTCTATAATTTCGTTATGTCTGCGCCGTAAATACTTGAGAAAAGCGTATGAAGCTTATCTTGCTTTTGTGTTGAACACTAAAGATCCGAATTGAAAATTGAATCGATGCTCGTGGTATGTGAGTTTCCGATGTGTTTAGGAAGAACTACCGTGTTTGCCTCTGTTAGAGAAGTTGAGTTTGGTATTGAGTTGATTCCGGTACCACGCCCATTTCTATTGCTCCTTATAGAATGGCTCTATTGGAATTGAAAGAATTGAAAGCTCAGTTGCAGGAATTAACAGATAAAGGCTTTGTAAGACCCAGTAGTTCACCATGGGGTGCACCAGTGCTATTTGTGAAAAAAAAAGACGGATCGATGAGATTGTGCATAGATTATCGGCAACTTAACAAGGTAACAGTAAAGAACAAGTATCCATTGCCTAGAATTGATGATTTGTTTGATCAACTGAAGGGAGCTACTGTGTTTTCCAAGATAGATTTGAGATCCGGATACTATCAGTTGCGAGTTAAAGAGTCGATGTCCCAAGATCGCTTCCGGACTAGGTATGGTCATTATGAGTTCCTTGTGATGCCATTTGGCTTGACTAATGCTCCCGCCATTTTATGGACTTAATGAACCGAATTTTAGACCATACTTAGATAAGTTTGTAGTTGTGTTCATTGATGATATTTTGATTTATTCTCATGATGAGACTGAGCATGCAGAGCATTTGAGAACAGTTTTACAAATTCTGAGAGATAATCAGTTGTATGCCAAGTTCAGCAAAAGTGAGTTCTGGTTACGAGAAGTTGGTTTTCTTGGACATATTGTCTCGTGAAGGTATTAAGGTTGATCTGAGTAAGATTTCAACCATTGTTGATTGGAAGCCTCCTAGAAATGTATCGAAGTTAGAAGTTTTCTTGGTCTTGCGGATATTATAGACGATTTGTGGAGGGATTTTCCATGATAGCTACCCGCTGACAAGACTGCTACGGAAGGATGTTAAGTTTGAATGGATCGAGAAGTGCCAACAAAGTTTTGACAAGTTAAAGGCATTGTTGACGGAAGCTCCTATCTTAGTACAAATGAACCGTAAAGAGTTTGTGATTTCTGATGATGCATCCTTGAATGGGCTCGGTTGTGTACTCATGCAGGAAGGAAAGGTAATTGCTTATGCCTCTAGACAATTGAAGCCACATGAGAAAAATTATCCGACACATGATTTAGAGCTAGCTGCTATTGTATTTGCATTGAAGATTTGGAGACATTATTTGTATGGTGAAAGGTGCTTGGATATTTACCGATCATAAAAGCTTGAAATACTTGATGACTCAAAAGATTTGAATTTGAGGCAAAGAAGATGGTTGGAATTGCTTAAAGATTATGAGTTAGTGATTGATTATCACCCGTAAGGCAAATGTAGTTCGACGCTTTAAGCAGAAACTTTTATTTACATTGCGAGCTTTGAATACCAATTTAGCCATGTCGATGATGGTTCTATTTTAGCTGAATTTAGAGCTAAACCGGTATTTCTTGAAGAGATTTGTGAAGCTCGAAAGATGATAATGAGTTACAAGCTAAAAGAGTTCAATGTGAGTCGGGCATAGAATCGATTTCGGATTGGTTCGATGGTTGTTTGATGTTTAGAGACGAATTTGTGTACCAAAGAATGATGAGCTTATTCGGAAGATTTTACTGGGAAGCACATAGCAGTTCTTTATCTATTCATCCAGCAAGTACAAAAATGTATAATGATTTGAAGAAATTGTATTGGTGGGTAGGAATGAAAAGAGATATTTCGAGTTTGTTTCTAGATGCTTGATCTCATCAACGTGTAAAGGCCGAACATCGGTACCCTCGGGATTATTGCAACTCGTGCTAGTTAGGAATGGAAATGGGACAGAGTTACTATGGATTTTGTGACAGGATTGCCGTTAACACTGAAAAAGATAGATGCAATATGGGTTGTGATTGATAAGCTAACTAAGTCGGCTCATTTTATCCCAATCCGTATGGATTATTCACTTGACAAGTTGGCCGAGTTATACATTTCGAGATAGTTAGACTACATGGAGTGCCATTATCGATCATTTCGCATGAGATCCAAGATTTACTTCACGGTTCGGAAGAAGTTACAAGAGGCTTTAGGTGAAGTTGAGTTTTAGTACGGCTTTTCACCCTCGTAATCGATGGTCGATCGAGAGAGTTATTCAGTACTTGAAGATATGCTTAGATGTTGTGTATTAGAATTTCAAGGTAGTTGGGAAAAATACTTACCATTGGTAGAGTTTGCCTACAATAATAGTTATCATCAAGTTTGAAGATGGCACCTTATGAAGCTTTGTATGGACGTAAATGCCGCACACCTTTATATTGGATGAGCTTAAAGAAAGCCAAATTTACGGGTTGATCTAGTTAAAGAAACGGAAGAAAAGTGAAAGTTATCGAAATTGTTTAAAAGCGACGCAGACGTGCGTAAGTCGATGCGATTTAAAAGAAAAGAGATCGAATATCAAGTTGGTGACAAAGTTTTTTGAAAGTATCCCGTGGAAGAAAGTTCTCGATTTGGCAAGAAAGGCAAACTAAGTCCACGTTTTATTGGACCGTTTGAAGTGATTGAGAGAGTCGGACCATTAGCATATCGGTTAGCTTTACCGATTGAGTTAGAGAAGATTCATAATGTATTTCATGTGTCTATGCTACGTCGTTATCGTTCAGATCCGTCACATGTGATTTCTCAAACAGAGGTTGAGATTCACCAGACATGACTTACGGTGAAGAACCCAGAAAGATTCTAGCTCGAGAGGTAAAGCAATTAAGGAACAAAAGTATTGTACTTGTGAAAGTACTATGGAATAGACATGGGGTAGACGAGGCTACATGGGAACCCAAAGAGGCTATGCGAAAACAGTACCCATATCTCTTCACAGGTAAGATTTTCGGGACGAAAATCCCTAAAGGGGGGGAGAAATGTAACATTCCGAAATAGGGCCTAAACGGAACAGTGGTTGCGAAACCACAAATTTAGGGTAAAAAAATATATATATATATATATATATATTATTATTTTGAGGTTCATGGTATGATTACATGATTGTGTGAAAATTTCGTGATAAAATTCTATGCATAAAGTGCTTAAATTGAGGTTAGGGACTAAATCGAATAATTTGCAAAACTTGCATTCTAGAAGTTTTAGTATGAAATTATTTTGGAATATTAATTAGAGATCTTAAATGGTAATTTGACCAATTTTAAGTTCATGGACAAAATTAGGACATGGAATGAATTTTTGAAAGTTTAGTAAGGAGGGCATTTTGGTCATTTGGTTATTAACATTAATAAAAGGTGAAAAGATGATAAAATTGTATCATCTTCTTCAAGTTACCAGCAGAACCTTACCTCTCTCCATAGCTGGGGTTTATTCAACTTTCAAGCTTCATAGTAAGTGATTCCAAGCCCGCTTTTAATGATCTTTACGTTTTTGAAGTCCGGTAGCTCGATAAAGCTTATGCTAGCAATAATTTAAGTTAGAGTCAAATTTGGAAAAATACCCATAGGTGAAATTTGTGTATTTTGATGTTTTATGATGGAATATGAGGTTTTAAATTATGTTAGACAACTTGTGCTACTTGGTTTTAAGTGAAAACGAGTAAAAGGCTTAATCGGTAAAAATACCTAATAGTCATAAGTACATGTTAGTGTGTGAATTTGATGTTGCCATAGAAGGAAAAATGATCAGCATGTCATAAAACATAAGAAAATAGGATGAAGTTTAATTTACGAGCCTTGGGGCAAAAGTGCAAATATGTGAAAGTTTAGGGCAAAATGTAATTTTCCAAAGTTTGAGTAAAGGGTTGTTTTGATAAATGTTGATATTAAATAAGCTAAATTTTCTATTATAGATCAAGAAGAGCGAAATTGAGAGTAGATCGGGAAAAGAAAAAGTAAATGACTAAATTGTAAAGTTTAGTCACATTTTGTATCGAGGTAAGTTTACTGAGAAATAAATGCAATATTCTTTTATTTTACATTATTATTGTCAATTTCAGCATTTATATATTTATGTTATGAAAATATTTAAAGTCGAATTTAAGGTGAAGTGACAGAGGAAAAGTGTTAGAAAGCCCGGTTGAACCCTAGGAATGTTAGGATATTAGGGTTGACAGACGAACTAAATGAGCCATGTAAGTCCATATTAGAAATATGGCTTTGGAGACAGGATTGAGCCATGTAAGTCCATATTATATATGGCATTGGAGACAGGAATAATTCATGTAAGTCCATGTCAAAGACATGGCATTGGGAGATATTGATAGACAGAACGACCCTAGTATCCTTAGTATTCCGAGTGGTTCAACGGGTCAGGATCGAGTTAAATTACAATGAATTAACAGCAAAGGAAAAGTAGATTATACTTATGAAAAGGAAAGGTCGGGTAAGAAAGAAGGTAAGGGAATAAAGAAGAAGATAGAAATTGAGAAGTAAAGAAATTTATGATGTTAGATGATATTATGCATAATTATCCATTATGTTGAATGTTGTGATTTATTTGCTTGTAAGCTTACTAAGCCTAGTGCTTAATCTCTTTATTTTCTTCTTCTTATAGTACTTATCTAGCCACTCGGGATCGAAGGAAACGTCGGAGGCCGATCACACTATCAAAGAAATAACTCGGTATAATTAGATGTTTTGTTTTGTGTATGGCATGTATAGAAACTTAGCCACTTTTGGTATAATATGAACAATGAATGATGTGTAAATACTTGCTAGTGATTAGCTAATAAAATGGCCGATGATATGCATGTTTATTAATATGTATGATTGAATGGTGATTATCACATGAAAATTATGAAAATGTGAAAGTAACCTAAAACAGATTCAAGTAACAGCAATGACGTAACTTTGAAAAATCACTAAAATTTTATAAACATAGTTTGAAGATGAATAATATATGAAATTAAAGCTTATTATGTCTATTTTCTTATGGAATAAGAAAAATAGGTAAAGGTATTATATTGCATGATATATCTGAGTTTTAGTGAAACAGGGTCAGAGCAATTTCTAGAACCCTATTTCAACTTTGGAAATTCACCATAAATTGTACAAAACTAATTAGAAGGTATAATTTATATGGTTATAATCCTTGTTGAGTCTAGTTTTAAGAGAAACAAACGGCTTAGTGATATGAATTTTGTACAGGAAGAAACATGGTTCGTAGTAACAAGAGGTTAGTGCAGTCGAGTTTTGAAACAGGGAAACTTTAACTAATAAACTGTACTAATTGGCCAAGTCAAAATCTATGAAAAAATTAGTAGATAGATATATGAGTCTAGTTTCAGGAAAAATTTACGGATCTTAATTTCGAGTTTCGGAACTCAAGATATGAATTTTTAGGCGACTACGACGCAGAATGGCAGTACATTCCGAAATGCTTAAATAAACAATTTAAACCTATTTAAGGGATAGAATAAGTTTAGTAATGCCTCGTGCTCGATTCTGGAAACAGTCTCGGGTAAGGAGTGTTACATACCGTCATTTCTTTCTTTTTTTTCTTAATCTATTTACCCACATACACATATATTATAAATACACTTTAAAAAATAAAAAAAATTAAAATTTTACCATTTTTCGATTTCTGGTCACCGTGTACGGTGGCCGGCGCTGCGGCATCTATGACAGATGACGATGGGCCCGGCCACAGAGACTTGCTGCAGAGAAAGGAGAGAGAGAGAGGTTTCAGCCCCTTTTTTTTTCTAGAAAGAGTGAAAAATGAAATTTCAAAAAAAAACTTGACTTTTAAAGGCCCCTGGTACGACGTCGTTTTGGGGCAAACACTCAACACCCAAAACGGCGTCGTTTAGCTGCCCTGATCTGAGACCCGACTCCGACCCGTCCCAAGATCTGCGCGTTTTCGTTTAAAGGTCTAATTGCGCTCAAGACCCTTCCGCTTTTTTCACATTTTGTAATTAAGTTTTATTTAACTTTAATTTGACCCTAAAATTTATTTCGTTTTCAATTCGGTCCTCCTTCCAGCGACATCGTTTTAAGGGTTTGGGTAAATTGCCCTTTTGGCCCTCTGTAGTCGCGCGCGCATTCAAAAAGGTCCCCTCCTTTATATTTATTTTAAGATCAGCCCCAGGACTTCATGTTTATTTCGGATTTAGTCCTTTTTTGAGAATTAATGTGATTTTTGGAATTATTTTCACCTTTTCATTATACATATTATTCATTATTCTATTTACTATTTTCGTATTATTATTATTAACGTATTTTACTATTATTTAAACATTTTTAGTTTTGATTAATACTTAAATATATATATTTATAGTTGTTTTATATATGTATTATTGTGCCTAATATATATTGTATGTATGCACATTTAACACCATATTATACACATATTAATACCACGTTATATACATGTTTGCCCCTGTTTGTGTGTATTATTAATATTAATATATGTTTTATTATATATCTTTAACATATATATACATATACATTTATATATTATTATTATTATTATTAGTTTTGATATTATTGTTTTGTTAAATACATTCGTGTCATATATACATACTTTTAATATATATGTTATACTTCATATTATGCCCATGTAAATTAATATTATATCTTGTATATCATTTTATTATAGTTTTATATGTTGTAAATATCATATTATGTCCTATCATGTATATTATGTAGGTCATGTATATGTTTTAATATATTATGTGTATGCTTTGTTTTGGTATTTCACATACATATTGTGTATAAACATTCAATATTATCATATATTTAATTTCAATATATATTTACACAATGTTTCTTTATTATTATCATTATCTCGTATTATTACTATTATTATTATTATTCCTTCCGTTACCATCACTATGATATTATTATTTTTATAACATTTTATATAATTATCTATACACTATTGCTTTTACACTAACTAATAATATATACACATTTTTATGTATATATTTTGCTTATATATATCATTACCCACGGTATTATCGTTTCATCACCTATTTATACCTTCGTAAATTCTTTCAAGCCTTAAGTCATTCATTGTTTGCATTATTATTATTAATATATATATATACTATGTAATTTTATATTGCATATACATTCTATATTATGCATATGTACCTTGTAATATTGTACTATTATTATTATGTATATATATGTTTCTATATTTCTTCTTATTTTTATTATCATGCATATACTTTAGTACATATAATATCATTATTATTGTTTTCATTATCATCTTATGTTACCATTATTTATTTATTTATTTGCTTTGCTGTTCGATCATTTCATTTTTTCCTCACATATTTGTTTACATTTGTTTAGCCTCGTCATTATATCATCTTTTACAACTGTTCATATTATTGCTTTTGACACTATCGCATCTGGTCATTATGTTATTATTCATTTGCTTTTATGTTTACTATAAATCACGGTTTTACTCAAAACATTAATAATTTTCTCATAAAGTAAATATTCCGCATTTAGTAATTCGAGACAATCGTGCCCTAACTTACTGGGTCTCGATTTGTCTCATTCAACCTAAATAAACGGAATATTCTTTTAAATCACGATACGAGTCTAAAAAATGCTTATTTTCGGAGCTTCGAGGTGTGGTGCCCTAACTTACCGGGTATGACATTTTGATACCTCGAAATAAGATCTTTTGCAAATAAAGGCAATGTTCGGTGTTCGGAAGTTCGAGGAACGTGCCTAACTTACTGGGTTTCGATTTTCCTCGTTCACCCTAACTAACCGAATATCCTTTTAAAAGAAGGTAAAATACATCGATTTTAAATAAAAGGCAAGCTCATTCTCAAAAGTTCGAGATGCCGATCCTAACTCAATGGATATGACGATCGTTGCCTCGAGACAAGAATGTCTTTAACATTTTAATGTTTATTTTACAAAAGAGGATTGTATTTCAAGGTCTTTCAAGTTCTCAATTTTCGACAATTAAGACACTAATTAATTAACTAGGTACCAATTTTGGGCGATCGGGGTGCTAATCCTTCCTCGTATGCGTAACCGACTCCCGAACTCATTTTCTCGATTTTCAGAGACTAAAATTATCGCTTTAGTAAATCTTAACTTTTATTAAAATGATTAATTTAAAGGTGACCCGATCACACCTCGTCAAAAATGATTGGTGGCGACTCCCGTTATTTAGTTTTCAAATCCAAGTCGATTCCCGTTTTTCAAAAAAATGGTTACGACATCAGGAACAAGATGAATGCACTTGGATAATCTTAAAAATGGAAAACATGGTTTATGGCTGGTATGAAATCAAACATGGCTTCATTGTGAAAATTGGTTGGTTCGAATTGTTTTGAAAGAGAAATTCCTCCAATTATCTTGTTATCTCTATTTTTTTTCTTTTACACTGATCAAATAGTTGTTTTAAAGGAAAACATAGCAAGCTCAAGCTGATTAAATACATTTATTGCTACCTGCTCTTGTTGGATTGCATGTGTTGTTTTACCTAATTTTTGCTTCTTACTCTTTTGATGGTAAGGGTTAAAATATCATAAATGATGTTATGAGCATTAATGTGGTTATGGCATATGTTTTATGTACATAAGCACTTGGATGTGGAAAGTGTTAGATTATGTGTACGTAGGCAATTCCTGTGGACTGAAAGGAAAGGATTTAGCAGAAACCTCGGTTTCCACATATTGAGTGCTGGTATGGAAATGAGGCATTGTTGCTGCAACTCATGTACCTAATGTTAATATAATTTTGCATGTGCCCGAAGGTATCTGCAGATAATCCAAAGTTGAAGCTAAGCTTTCTCTTTTTCTCTTCCATTTCTCTATTGTTTAATAGAATTTCTACTAGAAAAAAACTGGGCTCAGAGAGGACGGTTGGCTAAATATGGTTCAGCTTCTATACAGGGCAGATGAATTGACCAAGCCATGTTCAAGACAACGTTATTGAAAGCTGGGAAAAAAAGTGGTATTTGTACCAAAACAGAGTCTAACAAGCCTACCTTCCTGATGCTCATTACATGAATTTGTACAACATAAATAATTATAACTGGAGTTAATCATAGCCAATAGCAGCCTTGAAATGCAGTTTTTGAAGCAAAATTGTCAAGGCAATGGCAGACTATGATTTTCATTATAATAAAGTAGCCTGAATTTCTTGAAATTAAATGACCAGTTTAAATTTGTAAGAGAGCGGGGGCTTTCAGATTATCTGCTGAAGCAGCTATAAACTCATGGCAGTGTTCAGCTGATTTATGAGTGATTATAAGTAATCATTCACTATAAATTCTCCAGTTTAAATTATAAAACATTGATAGTAAAACTACAAATAACCAATCCAAGAGTCTGGGAAGATCATCAAACATAACTAGTCGCGTAGGTAGGGGACCCAGCCCACTAAAATGATTTTTTATTTATTTAGGTTGTTTAAATTTTTAAAATTTTAAATTAATAAAGATAAAATTACACTTTCATCGTCTCTAAAATAATAAAAATTAATTTAATCCTTTAAAAATAATAAAGATATAGACTATTAAAATGATAAAATTATATTTTTACTATTATAAAAATTACAATTTTAATTTCGACTTCCTCTAAAAAATTTCTATTTTCACTATTCAACATAACTCTTCTGTACATATTTGTTTTTGGTTACTAATTGTCTAATCAATAATAGTTTCGCGAAATATTGTTCTTTGCATGAGCATCTTTTGAGAACAATTTCTTTTGAAAACAACTTTGCTGGGAACGACTTTTTGGGAATAACCTCAGAAGGCTGGTAGGATTCTTGAGTCATTCCATTTTTGAGATGTCTTGAAAAGCATGACTTGGAAGCTCAAATACGGAAACTGTTAAGCATTTGTTCTTAACCTTTCTTTGGGAATGCAAGTGCTTCCTCCTTATTTCTTTAATGAAAATTTGTTACATTGATACTTAAAAGCCTTTTTTGCTAAAATACTTCAAATGGGTGCAACTTATATTAATTGTCATTATACCTATAATCTATGTAAGTTACCTTCCATTTTTCCACGTTCAAGTAATCACTTTCAATCCCACTATCTACCATTTTAGGACATACATGCCCACTTTTTCTTCATTCATAATTTCTTTTTTCAATGCTTATAAATAAAAGGTTCAGCGTCTTATTTAAAGAACATTTTTTGATCTTTTGGCAAACTTAGCTCTCTAAAGTTCTCTCTGTAGTTTTTTTTTCTACAATCACAACAACCGCCCTAGCTCTCATCTTTCTCAACTCCTTGTTGCATCCATCACCACCACTTGCCATCACACTTGTTTTTCTAGAGTCTGCTATGATCTTCTTCTCTGTCATCTCTTCACAACATCTCATTTTTCTAGATTGTAACATCTCCTCTCCTTACCAAAAGAACCCTTTACATTTTGGCAAGTCCACTGGGGAGGAGCAATTACATTCAATGAAACATTAGTCATATTTTTCCTTTAATTTTTCTTGGAAACTATGAAAGGTTATCGAATTTTAGATAATCCAATCCCTTTATACATTCAAGATTTGATGAACATGATGAAGACAAACGAGGAAACTATGTAAATGTTGGAGGAGAATAATAATAAGATGGTGGAAACTATCTCCCAACTTACACCCTCTTCTAACAACACTCCTTACATCCACCTCATAGGAGACACTTCCACTGGAGCCATTCTACCCAAAAAAGGCAATGGAGAAAATACAACTAATGCTTCTAATCATGTGCTTTTCGTGACAATTGGTGTAATCAACACCATAAATAGCAACACACCTACAACTTACACCTTAGTTGCTTCCATGGAAAACCATGTCACCGCAAACTCCTAATTTTGAACATGCTTCTTGGTGGCACAACCCACCGAAACCCAGGGTTTTGTCACCAAAGAAAAACTTCCAAGTTAGTTAGAAGAAAAAAAAATAAAAGCCTTAGTTTCTCTGAGTATGACTTCAAACTATCATATCTTACTATGAGTAGTTGCCAAACCATATCCAAAGGACTACATCAGTCCTAAATTTAAGAAAATTCAATGGCAAGTCTAGTGATGTTGATTTCTTGGTTTCAAATTCGCCTAAGTCAGTTTAACTCTCTCAAAGTAAGAATTCTCTATAACAATTCTCTTAAGTCACCGAAAATAAAGTGGAAGCAACTTAAAATAAAAGAACAACAAAAGAACAGAAAATGTCACAAGAAAGTAGAACATCTCAAGTGTTTGAGTAAATGCTCTCAAAGTATTCTATTACTCAAGAAAGAATACAAAGAATGAGATTATATGGGATGATTACAAATGAGGGAGAAGACCTCTATTTATAGTTAAGATTCCTTAAAACCAATGGTATAGATTGAGTTACATTGACGGTCGAGATTAAAGTCTATCTACAATTGAGATTCTTAAGGGATTGACTCGATCCTTTAAGATTACAAAATCAAATCTTAGCAGATTATAAGTCTTTTTAATATTACTGTTGGGCCCAATTTTAGCCTGGGCCCAGATTACAAAATAAAATAGATTTAAACCAAAATATAATTAAAGGTCCAATGTCCTTTTTATAAATACCAGGCCCAAACAAATGGCCCAAATCCATCTAACCCTAACCCAAATTCTGGCCAAAACCTAAAAACATTTCAGAAAAAAAAACCCTAGCCTTTGCCTTCACGCCATAAGCCACCCCGAGCGTCGCACTACTCGCGCCAGACGCCTCCTACTCGCAACGTTAGCCGCTCCACCATGCCTCGTCAGAGACATGCACGCCCATGAAACTGCAAGCATGTTGTAAAAAAGGCTATAAAAGCCTCATGAAAACTCATTGCTGGGTTTTTTTTTTGGATACACGAAATTGAAAGCAATCAAAGCAGAGAAACTTTTTAAAGGTGTTTTTTTTCTCTTTTGGTTTTTTATTTTTTTCCTGTTTTATTCTATTATTTTTTTATTTCTTTTCTAAAAAAGGGAAAGAAAATAGAAAATTAAAAAAGGGAAAATTTTACCTTCGGCGACGGGGCGTGCGGTGGCGCGTGCGACGGAGGCTCATCAGTCCCCTAGCCGGATTCTGGAACCCTTCAAAGAAAATAAGGTGCTTTTTTCTTCTTCTTTTTTTTGAAACTGAAGAGAAAAATGAAATCTTAGAAAAAAAAATTCAGCTTTTATAGAAGGCCAAAATGGCACTGTTTTGTGCCACAAGCCCAGGTGCCAAAACGGCATCGTTTAGGCACACGACCAGCACGCATGACCCGACCCAGGGAGGATCCGCATGTTTTCGGTAATGGGCTATTTGCCACTTTAGTCCTTCCGCTTTTTCAGAGCTTTGCAATTTAAATTTTCTCAATTTCTAATTTGGCCCCGAAATTTTACCTCAATTTTAATTTGATCCTTGGGTATTTTAAAAGCGAGTATTGAGACGGCGCCGTTTGGGAATAGGGTATATTTTCCCAATGAGTCCCTCTTCTAAGACGCGCATTCCAATTGGGTCCCTAGATTGGCCCTTTTCTTTTATTAATTTAAAATTGGCCCCAGAACTTCAGTTTTAAGTCCAATTTAGTCTTATTTTAGTTATTTTAGCTAATTTTCACATTAATTAAGTTTAATATTATGACTATTATTCTTATTCTTATTTTATTATTCTTATTTTTATTCTTATTTTTACTATTATTATTTAATGTACTATTATTATTCTTTATCTTATTGTTATTATCACTATTTTTTTCATACTATTACATATATTATCCATTTTAAATTTTGCCACAAGTTTGTTTATTATTATTTTTATATATCGTTTATTTTATATATTTTACTTTGTTTATATTAATCTCTTCTTTATAAAGTTTTATTTGATTTCTTAGTTTTTTTTTGTATATATATTCGATTTGTCATTATTTGCTTTATTATCTTTATTGATCTATTCATCTCTTCAAAATTGGATTTTGCTATTTTAACTCATTTATTAATATTGTTATTATTTTCATATTGACCTTAGCATTGACATTGTATTATTTGTGCTATTAACTATGTTCTATTATTCTTTTTTTTTGTTGTCTATAATAGTTTTGAAATTGGTACATCCTGTAATTCTCATGAATTGTCTGTATTTTGTAATTTATTAGCGTAATGTTCTTATTCCCAAATCATCTTTTTTAATAAAAAAAGTATTGCTACGTTTTATTCATAAGTTTTCAAAATAAGGCAATACTCGGTATTTGGAATTTTCGAGAAGATTGTGCCCTAACTTACTAGGTACCGATTTTCCTCAATGAATCTAAAGTAACCGAGTATCCTTTTCTGTCAAAACAGGCAAAAGCTTATTCTCGGGAATTCGGGGTGTTCTGTCCTAACTCACTGGATATGACTCTTTGTATATTGAGATAAGGGTTTCTAAAAATAAAGGCAATATTCTGTATTTGAAATTTTGAGAGATTGTGCCCTAACTTACTGGGTTCCGATTTTTCATTTGACCTAAATAACCGAATATCCTTCTTAAACTTAAATGCATGAATTTTGAAAATTAAAAGATAAGCTTAATTTCGAGGGTTTGAAATGTTGTATCCTAACTCACTGGGTGTGACATGTTTTTTTTTCGAGATAAGAGGGTCTTAGCATCCATTTTAATTTACTCAAGTGTTCTTTTAAAATAAAAGGATCGTATGCTAAGATCTTTTCAAATTTTCGACATTAAGATAATAATTAATTAATTAGGTACCAATTCTGGGCATAACGAGGGTGCTAATCCTTCCTCGTATGTAATCGACTCCTGAACCCAATTTCTCAAATTTCGTAGGCCAAAATCGATATTTTAATAAAATAAAATATTTTATTAGGTGACCCGATCATACCTAAACAAAAAGGATTGGTGGCGACTCCATACCTCGTTTTAAAGTCAATCCCTATTTTTCAAAGCAAAAATGGTTTCGACAGCTTGTCGACTCCACTAGGGACCAATAAGAGAGTCAAGCCGTAAAATTGATTATTTTTTACCTTTTTTGTCGAACATTAAAATTTGGTTTTTAGCATATGATCCTTTCATTGCATTTCATTGGTATTATGGTTTTCG
This sequence comes from Gossypium arboreum, assembly GCF_025698485.1. Classification (NCBI taxonomy): domain Eukaryota; kingdom Viridiplantae; phylum Streptophyta; class Magnoliopsida; order Malvales; family Malvaceae; genus Gossypium; species Gossypium arboreum. The sequence continues at coordinate 109,835,690 of NC_069081.1, read as the reverse complement.
TCATTTTATTTATGTTTTTGTTTCTTGAGTTTTTATATCTTCTCGCATTGTGTTGCATGACTGTTTGGTCATACCCTTTTAAGTGGGAGTGAGAAACTATTTCCTTCATGAGGTTTTCACCTCCGTGCAGGATAGTGGATCGCTTTCGGGATACATCTGTACCTATGTCTTCGTGAGGTTTTCACCTCCATGCAGCCATAGGGAAATGTATTCTCTTGAACTAAACTCAATCCGTATAAGCCTATAATGGGTGAAGATTGAGGAATCTGCTGGTTTAGGTACCCTGTTCTTTAGAACCAAACCACATATAGTGAGCCTCAGGAGCTTATCCTAGGTAAAACTACGCCAAACCCTAGCAATTACCCAAATAGGTGTTTGATTTTTTTTTTCATTTGCTTTGACTCTTATTTTTGGTATATGATACTGACTTGTGTTTTATTTTGGCTATGATTGTATGTCATTTCATTTTAAAAAGGTGTCGATTCACGTTTGATTACTAATTTAGGGAGCTCATCATGGAGAGCGAATTTCTTGATAAAGTGGAAGATAATGCGGTTGTCCGTATATGGTCAGAGAAAATGCAATTAGAGAAAGGGGACAGTCTAGCCGAGAGGTATATATCAAAATTGTGTGATTACACTCGCATTAGTGTGACGCAAAATAATGTTCAAGAATAAAGGAGATATGGGACCAGTGGGATGAAGAGACCAAGCAGTTGTTCTATGGTAATTATGGGGATTTGCCTTACTTACTTGACATCAAGGTAGACGAGCATTTATTCTGGGACTCGCTCAGTATTGGAATGCTGCCTACAGTTGTTTTACCTTTGGGAGGATAGATTTGGTACCTACCGTAGAAGAATATACAGCTTTACTTCATTGCCCAAAGATCCAAGCCGATAAGGCCTATTTGAGAGCCGCTTATGTTCCCGCCTTTTTGAAGAAATTGATGAATATTACAGGGATGAGTGAGTAGTGGATTGCAGCAAGGGTCAAGTAAAAGAGGGAATGTAAGTGCATCCCATGGAGGAATTTGAGGGATTTGATTCTAGTGCATCCTGATACGAAGAAGAGAGTTGGCATTTTTGCTTTAAGTATTTATGGTTTAATGATTTTCCCTAGGGTATTAGGGTATGTAGATGAGGCAGCCTTGGATCTCTTTGACTGACTTGACAAAGGAATCACACCTATTCCTACAATCTTGGCTGAAACATTTAGATTTTTGAACGCATGCAGGAGAGCTAGCGAGGGCAGATTTATAGGGTGTGCGCGGTTATTATTAGCTTGGTTCCACAGCCATTTCTGGAAGGTGGATAAAGTTTCTTATCGGGTTTTTTCTGAGAATTACTTCTCATTAAAGGAGATAGCAGCCACGCCCAGGAGAGACGACATATCGGATAAAAATTGGACTTCGCTCCTTCAAAATCTCCAGGAGGAGGATATTGAGTGGAGAGCTCCTTGGTTGGTTCCTAACGAAATTCTTTTTCAATGTGAGAGTTTTGACTGGATCCTTCTGCTGGAAATTTGGGGAGCCGTTGGGTATGCTCCTTTGCTTGTACTGAGGTAACACAGATCAAAACAGTTTATACCGGCAATGCATGGGCTAGCTTAATTTGAATTGACGTATGGGGGAGTTAACTACAAGAAAAAAATTAAAGCGATTTCTAGTGCTTAGAATTAGACTCGCCGAATGAAAAGAGTTGTTGTAGGTCCAATGACGATCCCTGAATATGATGGTTGGTGGGGTAGAAGACTTAATGATAATATCTCCAGACCAAGGCAAGAAGGCACTCGACCGATGCAAGAATACCTACATGTAGTCTCCTCCGAGTTAGAAATCGTAAAACAGGACTTCAAAAAGAGAAATTTAGAGTTAGGGAAAAAGATAGAACAATTGGAGGAATAAAAGATGCATTTGAGGTTAGATGCTGATGTCTAGAAACTCGAGGCTGAGAAGCTAAGGAAGGGAAAGAGAAAAGTCGAAGAAGAATTGAACAGTCTGAAGACTGATTACAAGAGGTTGCGCGTGTCGATGAGAATAACTGGATTGGGGAAGACTTCGGAGCAGTGGCGACAAGAAGTTCAAGAATAAAAAGCTAAAACTGATCAGTCCGAGAAGAGGTTCCATGATGCTCGAGCACGTGAAAACGCCTTAAAGAAGAGCTTGGTTGAGGGCCAAGATGAGAAGGAAATGTTAGTTGCTCGGGTAGCAAAGCTAGAAAAGGCACTGCATCAGCACCGTAGTCTCAACTCCGATATTGAATTAAGAGTCATCTTGAGCAGGATCGAGTATTTGAAAGGGAAGGTAGAAGAGTTCAAGTCTGCATTATAGAACTGTGAACTTCGAATCAAATTTCTCGAGTCGAATAATGAGCAGTGGAAGGAATAGCTCCATCGATCGCAGGACCAGGTCAGGGATAGAGATCGTATCATGGGCAAGGTCGTGACTCAGATTCGAGAAGTGGCCGATCATTTACAGACCTTAGCGGTTTAGGCTGATGTGCTAAGTGTGAAGTATGAGTTAAAGTCAGATCAGGGTCGTGAGCTGGCTTGCCTTTTTAAGAAAGTTAAAACCTTGGGCATTAAGGTAAAGTCGTATATATGATCTGCTTTATGTAAAGGATTTTGTTTTCTAATCAAGTTTTCTAAAAGAAATTGAATCAGAATCGACGCCTCTTTAGCCTTGTATTCATCTCATGCATTTGCATTACATCGTGTCATGTGCATTAAATTTCACAAAGGAACCCTAATTAATTAAAAATCTTTTTTCAAAAGTTACCCTGGAACATCAATACTACACACGGAAAAAGACCAAAGCCATGGATTAAAAGCTGAAAAAACTGGAACAAATGCAGAAGCGGCTGCAAGCACAGATGCAAGAGCAACTGGCCAAGATTCAACAAGACATGAAAGATCAGATGATAGAATCACAGAAGGTTATGATGAATCAGCTAACTCAGTTACTGCTCGGAGGGCCAGGAAAAGGGAAGAGCCATATGGTCAACCTTGAGGACGATAGTGAGATCCTCGCTTACCCTCCAGGTTTCACCCCAAAGAATACCCAGATCACCGCAAAGCGGTGTCATCAAGATTAAACTCCGAAGATCGATCGGTATTTCGGCACCGATGAATTTCTCAACGGGCTCGTGTTCTAAACCCGAGGACAATCGGGTAAATCCTTCAATCCATGACTTTGATGAGATGGTAGAGGTAGAAAAGGCAAAAGGAGAACTCCCAAAGTAGCTGGAAGTTCGATAAAAATGGCTGAAGGAGAAGTTCAAGGCGCTGGAAAGCACAGATTATCAATGTGGTATGGATGCTAAAGAGTTGAGTTTGGTTCCGGATCTAGTGCTCCCTCCGAAGTTTAAAATGCCTAAGTTTAAGAAATACAACGGAACCAGTTACCCTGAGGCCTACATCACGATGTTTTTTCAGAAGATGACTGGTCATGTCGATAATGATCAGTTGCTAGTTCATTGTTTCCAAGATAGTCTGATTGGGGCTGACGCCAAGTGGTACAATCAGTTGAGGTGCACCCAAATTAAATCTTGGAGGGACTTAGCACAGGCCTTCCTGAAGCAGTATGGACATGTGACTGATATAGTACCTAAACGGATCACGTTACAGAACATGGAGAAGAAGTCAAATGAGAGCTTCAGGCAATATGCTCAGAGGTGGAGGGAAATCGCTACGCAAGTTCAACCACTGCTCTTGGAAAAAGAGACAACCATGCTTTTCATTAATACTTTGAAGACACCTTTTATTAACCACATGTTGGAGGGCGAGACTATGAGTTTCACGGACATAATAATGTCTGATGAAATGATAGAGAATGCGATGAGGTATGGAAAGATAGAGGCTGGGGAGAGCACCAGAAGGTCAGCCCCGAAGAAGAGAGAAAATGAGGTCGGCAATGTGAACATGGGTCATGTAAAACCGATCATAGTTAATCAATCGAGAATGATAGTCACGGGCCAGCAAGCTTCGTCAAGACAGGAGCCCAATATAAAGCAAAACACAGAGAAGCTCCAGTTTACTCCCATTCCAGTAACGTACCGGGAGCTATACAAAAGTCTATTTGATGCGCATGTCATATCCCCCGTCTTCCTAAAATTGTTGTAACCCCAATATCCCAAATGGTACGATACAAGTACTCAATGTGAATACCATGCGGGAATAGTGGGGCACTCGATAGAGAACTGCCTCTCTTTTAAAAGGCTAGTCGAAAAGGTCATCAATATTGGCATTGTGAAGTTTGACGATGCACCGGGAGTAGGAAATTCGTTACCCAATCATACTGAAAATAGGGTAAACGCAATAATTGATAATGAGGGGAAAAGAATTAAGTTGGATGTGGCAGAAGTGAAAACCCCGATGAGGTGGGTTTTGAAGAAGATAATGGAAAGAGGTTTAATCATGCGAGACTTCGGGAGTAAATCCCGAGAAACAGGGAACTATTGTGAGTTCCATGGAGAGGAGGACCATGAGATTGAAACATGCGATGAATCTTGAGCCCTGGTACAGGGTCTAATGGACAACAAAGAGATGGAGTTCTTTGAGTTTGCTAAGGAGAAAGATGTATGCACTTCAGAGGAGGGGCTGATAGAGAGAGTCTGTGAAATCAATCACCTAGTGGTGATCATTTCACGATCGAGAATCAATGAAGCTGGAGCAAGAATGACGCCAAGAGTTGTGATTCAAAAGCCCGTGGCTTTTCCTTATAAGGATAGCAAAAGGGTCCCTTGGAATTACAATTATAATGTGACATATTCGGGAAAAGAAAGTCTGGTCAGCACGCCAGATATGAAAGCCGAGCCTGTAAAAGGGGAATCTTTGATGTTTGAACAAGGGGAAGAGAGGGAAAAACTACTGGTTAATGAACCGGTAACTGAGGATGAAGCTAAAGAATTTTTGAAGTTCCTAAAACACATTGAGTATAGTGTTGTGGAACAGTTGAACAAGTAGCCAGTACGCACATCGGTACTAACTTTGCTCTAAAATTCGGAGGTACACCGTAATGCGTTGATGAAGGTGTTGAATAAAACATATGTTGCTGAAGACATTTTGGTGAACAAGCTAGACCATCTTATTAGCAATATAAGTGCCGATAACTCTATTTCTTTCAGCGATGATGAGATACCGCCAGGTGGCACAGGGTATACCAAGGCTCTGCACATCACTACCCGGTGCAAAGGGTAAACACTACTGGGGGTATTAATTGATAATGGGTCGGCACTGAATGTCTTGCCCTTATCCACATTAAACAGGTTACCTATAGATAGCTCTAATATAAAGACATGCCAGAACATAGTGAGAGCGTTTGATGGCACCAAGAGAAAAGTAATGGGTAGGATTGAGATCTCCCTTCTGATCGGATCCAAAATGTACGAGGTAGACTTTCTCGTGATGGACATCAGGCCCTCTTATAATTTTTTATTGGGGAGGCCTTGGATTCACTCAGCGGGAGCGGTACCATCATCATTGTACCAAAAGCTGAAGTTGGTAACAGAGGGTCGATTGATTACCATAAATACAAAGGAGGTTTGTTACTAGTGATGCGTCGTACATCGAGAATGATAATGAAGTAATTAAGTGTTCATTTCGGTCATTAAAATTTGTCAATGCGACTTTCATTATCGAATGAGGCAAGATCCCAATGCTAAAAATATCCGAAGCTACTAGGATGAGCTTACGACTGATGGTAGAAAAATGGGCATTTCTTGGAAGGGGACTAGGAAAATACCTTTACGGATGGGTCGAAGTGTCGAGTTTAGCTGGCAAGCAGGATCGTTTTAGTTTGGGGTATAGGCCAAATGCCAGACAAAGGAATGAAGATTTGGAGAGGAAACAGGATAGATGAAGGGCACGATTGAGTGGGGCAGAGGTCAAGTGGGAGTCAATGACCTTTCCCCACATATCCAATACATTCATGGCAGGAGAAATTATTCATCTTGAATTAGAGATGACATGAGAAGGGACAGCTGAAGATTTGATGGGCAATTTGAGCATCAACGCCCTATCTGAGGAGGGAGTGATGGAATGAGACTTATCAGGCATTCGCCCTTATGAGCCTGGCATTGTTCTAAACAATTGGACTGTAGAAGAAATTCTTGTAGTTCTTAGAGCTAATACAGAGTAATGTTCAGAACATACTTATTGTTTTAAGCCTAGAAACAATAAGAATCTTTTGTGAAATAGGCTCAAACATCTTTATTTTGAATAAGAAATGCATTTTTGAATCTCACTTTGGGCAAATATTCTTTCATATTCTCATTACATTCATAATCATGCCATACAAATAAGCCACTCTTAGATTTATTCTTTGGAGATTTCTTTCATGTTACAATAGGTCTCCGGATATCAAAGACACGAGCGATACTATTACGAACCCAGAATCTCCTTTTAAGAGAGATTTGTGTCTAGAGGGATCTCAGGATTTTGAAGACAACAAAGATTATCGGTTATCTCTAGATTTGTTAGGGATGGTAGAACAGAAAGAGAAACAGATTCTACCCTATAAAGAGACAACCGAGAATGTGACTTTGGAAGAAGGGAAAGAAGTGAAAATCGAAACTTGCATACCCGAAGAAACAAAGCGAGACCTCATTAGACTACTGCAAAAGTTTAAATATGTCTTCGCATGGTCGTATCAAGACATGCTTGGATTAAGAGCTGATATTGCGGTATACCAAGTCCCCATAAAAGAAGAGTGCAAGCCTGTTCAACAGAAGCTTCGAAGGATGAGACCCGATGTTGCAGTAAAAATAAGAGAAGAGGTCAGGAAACAATTTGATACTAAGTTCTTACAAGTGGTGAATTACTCGGAATGGGTAGCCAATGTCGTCCCCATTCATAAGAAAGATGGAAAAGTACGGATGTGTGTAGATTATAGAGACCTAAATAAGGCCAGCCCAAAGGACAACTTCCCGTTGCCCCATATCGACACTCTAGTGGATAACACGGCGGGTTACTCATTGTTCTCTTTCATGGATGGTTTCTATGGATAAAATTAGATAAAGATGCATCCTGCGGACATGGAAAAGACCACATTCATAACCCTGTGAAGAACATTTTGTTATAGGATGATGACATTCGGGTTAAAAAATACAGGAGCAAGAGCCATGGTAACCTTGTTTCACGACATGATACACAAGGAGATTGAAGTTTATGTTGATGATATAATCGCAAAATCCCAAACAAAAAAAGAGCATATACAGGTTTTGAGGAAATTGTTCTTGAGGCTGAGAAAGTTCAATCTAAAGCTTAATCCAACAAAATGTACTTTCAGGGCTAAATCAGGAAAACTGCTTGGTTTTGTAGTCAGCGAAAAGGGAATTGAGGTTGACCTCGACAAAGTCAAAACTATACAATAATTGCTCCCGCCACGCACTCAGAAAGAAGTTCGAGGTTTTTTGGGAAGACTAAATTACATCGCCTGGTTTATTTCACAATTAACCGAGAATTGTGACCCCATATTCCGTCTTCTCAAGAAACACAACCCAGGTTTGTGAGATGACAAGTGCTAGAAGACCTTTGACAAGGTTAAACAATATTTGTCCAATCCCCCAGTGTTAACGCCACCTAGCCCGGGTAGACCATTGATATTGCATTTGACAGTATTTGACCATTCAATGGAATGTATGCTTGGTCAACACGATGAGACAGGAAAGAAAGAAAAGGCAATATACTACCTCAGTAAGAAATTCACTGAGTGTGAGATGAGATATTCGTCAATTGAAAAGCTATGTTGTGCTTTGGTCTGAACAACTCGGAGATTAAGGCAGTACATGTTGTACCATACGACTTGGTTAATCTTGAAATTAGATCCTTTTAAGTACATGATAGAGTCAGCCGCTCTGAATGGAAGGATAGCCCGATGGCAAATTCTGCTTTTCGAATTTGACATAGTTTATGTATACCAAAAGGCTGTAAAAGGGAGTGCAATAGTAGATTTTCTAGCCAGTAGAGCTTTAGAAGATTATGAGCCTTTGAAATTTGATTTTTCCAATGAAGATCTAATGTATGTGGCAACCACCCAAGAAAACACTCCAAAAGATCATCCTTGGAAACTGAATTTCGACGAAGCATCAAACACCGTTGGTAATAAAATTGGGGCAATCCTGATATCCCCAAATGGAGATCATTATCCATTCACTTGCAACTTGGATTTTGATTGCACAAATAATATGGCAGAGTACAAAGCATGTATCATGGGTATTCGTGCGACCGTAGAGCGCAAAATCAAGGTGTTAGAGATTTATGGGGATTTTATACTGGTGATCTATCACCTCAAAGGTGAATGGGAAACAAGAGACCCAAAGTTGATCAAATACCGAGAGCTGGTTCTAGATTTAATCAAGGTGTTTGATGATATCACTTTTCATTACTTCTCGCGTGATGAAAATCAGGTGGCTGATGCCCTGGCTACGTCAGCTTCCATGATCAGAGCAAATAAATAGGAGGATATGAAGTCGATCCAGATAAGTATTTGTGATGCTCCAGCTCATTGCTGCAATATCGACGAAAAGGAAGAGAAGGATGATCATTCTTGGTATCAGGATATTCTACGATATGTGAAAAATCATATATATCCTGATCATGCAATTGAAAATGATAAAAGAACGTTGAGGAGGCTGGCCGGTGACTATGTCTTAGACGGGAAAATCCTGTATAAAAAAAAGAAAGACCAAGTGCTGCTAAGATGTGTTAACACTGTTGAAGCAAAGAAAATCCTAGAAGAAATCCATAAAGGTGTCTGCGAGACGCATGCCAATAGGTTCACAATGGCCAAACAAATTATAAGATTCAGGTATTACTGGTCTACAATGAAAGGAGATTGCATCAACTATGCTAAGAAATGCCATAAGTGTCAAATTCACGGTGACAAGATCCATGTGCCTCCTTCACCTCTTCATGTTATAACTTCCCCATGGCCTTTCTCAATGTGGGGCATGAACGTCATTGGGCCGATTTTGTCGAAGGCTTCTAACAGACATCATTTCATCTTTGTGGTCATCGATTATTTCACCAAGTGGGTGGAGGCTGCTTCATATGCCAACGTCACGAAGTCGGCAGTTAGCAAGTTCTTGAAAAAGGAAATCATATGTCGATATGGCATGCCCGATAGGATCATATCTGACAGCGCGTTAAATTTAAATAATAGCGTGATAGTGGTGGTCTGCAGTCAATTAAAAATTAAGCACCACAACTCGTCACCATATTGTCCGAAAATGAATGGGGCAGTTGAGTCGGCTAATAAAAATATAAAGAGGATCGTGGGGAAAATGGCTGAGACCTACAAGGATTTGCATGAAAAGTTACCTTTTGCCTTCTATGCCCATCGACGTTGGTCAGAACTTCTACCGGGGCAACAACTTTCTCGTTGGTTTGTGGGATGGAGGCAGTTTTGCCTATTAAAGTCGAGATTTCTTCTCTCCGGGTTTTATTAGAATTGAAGTTAGACAAAGCAGAATGGGTCCAATCCCAGTATGATCAGCTGAACTTAATTGAAGAAAAGAGGCTGTAGGCTATCTGTCATGGTCAAATGTACCAGAAGCGAATGATGCAAGCTAACAACAAAAAAGTTTGCCCAAGAGTATTCCAGGAAGGGGACTTGGTATTGAAAAAGATTCTCCCTATGCAAAAAAATTTCAGAGGGAAATGGATACCAAATTAGGAAGGACCTTATAGTAAGAAGGCTTTTTTTGGAGAAGCATTGATATTAGCAGAAATGGATGGTAAAAACCTTCCCAACCCGGTAAATTCAGATTCAGTTAAGAAGTACTTCACCTGAGAAAAGGAGAGGCCAAGGCGAAAACCCGCAAAGGGCGCTTTGAAAAAAATGGAGAGGCCAAGGCGAAAACCCGCAAAGGGCGCTTTGAAACCAAATGGGTTTTAAGTTGAAAACCCAGAAAAGGGCAGCTCAAATTGTGATCAAAGATGGGGCATGTTGCGACCTTGTTCTGCCAGAATTAACAAGAAGGAGGAACATTACATATTGGGGCATCAACGAAATACTTTGAACCTCCTAAACACATATTTGGCTCCCAATGGTTTTCGAACAGTCTGAATAGAGAAGCTCATGTTGCGATATCTGGGGCACCTATTTTCCATCTTATACATTTTTTTACCTTAACAAAATTTGTTACCTTGATTAATTTTCTACTTCGAGCTTCGCTCCCAATAAAGTTTCATCTTGTGCAGTTTTGATAATCTTTATGAGCATTTCTTATTGAAATATTGGTTAATGAACTAATAAATACTTTCATAAAAGGAGTTCTGCATAAGTAGTTCAAGAACCCGAAACATGTCACTTATTCGGAACTCACCAAGCTTAAGGGTTGAAGGTACTTGAGAAGTAAAAAGTTTAAGTTAATATTATTACTTCAGATGTTCTGCTAAAGATATCAATTTAACGAGAAGACATACGTCAATGACAAACAGCGAGCGATAATAGCCTAAACATTAAAAAGGGCATCCTCATGACATTCTGCATTTATACAAATGTCATTTATAATACATCTAGTTAGGAGCATTTGATTCATTTTGATCATAGCATCCTAGTCATTCGGATAAACATAGGCATACGGAACCAAGTCTACAGGACATGTTCCCCAGAGGACAGTGTAGCAACATCGGTAAAAATTACAGATCTTATCTCTCTAAGCAGTAGTGGAGCAGATCGAAGACTGTGAGCCTTAACCCTCTAAGCAGTAGGGTAACAGGCTGAAAATTACAGATCTTATCTCCTTAAGCAGTAGCGGAGCAGATCGAAGACAGTGAGCCTTAACCATCTAAATAGTAGGGTAACAAGCTGAAAATTATAGATCTTATCTCCCTAAGCAGTAGTGGAGCAGATTGAAACGAGTTCCTATACCCCTAAGTAGTAGGGTAACATGCTGAAAATTACAGATCTTATCTCCCTAAGCAGTAGCGGAGCAGATCGAAGACCATGAGCCTTAACCCCCTAAGCAGTAGGGTAACAGGCTAAAAATTACAGATTTATCTCCCTAAACAGTAGTGGAGTAGATCGAAGACAGTGAACCTTAACCCTCTAAGCAGTAGGGTAACAGGCTAGAAATTACAAATCTTGTCTCCCTAAGTAGTAGCGGAGCAGATTGAAGACGGTGAGCCTTAACCCCCTAAGCAGTAGGAAAACAGGCTAAAAATTACAGATCTTATCTCTTTAAACAATAGTGGAGTAGATCAAAGACAGTGAGCCTTAACCCCCTAAGCAGTAGAGTAACAGGTAGAAAATTACGGATTTTATCTCCCTAAGCGGTAGTGGAGCAGATTGAAACGAGTTCCTATACCCCTGAAGATGCAGTGGGTTAAAGTGAGGTTACCTGAAGAAAAAGAGCATTACGAAGTCAAACTTTGGCAAAACCGGGCAAAATTGACCCATTCAAAGTCTTTGTTCCATCCTTATTACACGACAATAAACAAAAAAGGGCAGCTGTTGGGCCCAATTTTAGCCCGAGACCAGATTACAAAATAAAACACATTTAAACCAAAATATAATTAAAGGTCCAATGTGCCTTTTATAAATACCAGGCCCAAACAAATGGCTCAAATCCATCTAACCCTAACCCAAATTTTGGCCCAAAACCTAAAAACATTTTAGAAAAAAAACCCTAGCCTTTGCCTTTGCTCAGTCAGCCACCCCGAGAGCCGCACTACTCTCGCCAGACGCCTCCTCCCCTCAACATGCGCCGCTCTAGCACGCCACGTCAGAGATGTGCACGCCCATGAATCTGCAAACATGTTGTAAAAAAGGCTATAAAAGCCTCATAAAAATTCATTGCTAGGTTTTTTTTTTTGATACACGAAATTGAAAGCAATCAAAGCAGAGAAACTTTTTAAAGGTGTTTTTTTTTCTTTTGGTTTTTTTTATTTTTTTCCTGTTTTGTTCTATTATTATTATTTTATTTCTTTTCTAAAAAAAGGAAAGAAAACAGAAAATTAAAAAAGGGAAAATTTTACCTTCCGCGACGGTGAGTGCGGCAGAGGCTCATCGGTCCCCTGGCTGGATTTTGGAACCCTTCAGAGAAAATAGGGTTTTTTCCTTTTTTTTTAAAAAACTAAAAAGAAGAATGAAATCTTAAAATTTTTTTCAGCTTTTATAGAAGGCCAAAACGGCACCGTTTTGCGCCACAAGCCCAGGTGCCAAAACAGCGCCGTTTAGGCACACGACCTGTACGCGTGACCCGGCCCGGGAAGGATTTGCGTGTTTTTGGTAATGGGCTATTTATCACTTTAGTCCTTCCGCTTTTTCAGAGCTTTGCAATTTAAATTTTCTCTATTTCTAATTTGGCCCCAAAATTTTACCTTAGTTTTAATTTGATCCTTGGGTCTTTTAAAAGCGAGAATTGAGACGACGCCGTTTGGAAATAGGGTATATTTGCCCAGTGAGTCCCTCTTCTACGACGCGCATTCCAATTGGGTCCCTAGATTGGCCGTTTTCTTTTATTAATTTAAAATTGGCCCTAGAACTTCAGTTCTAAGTCCAATTTAGTCTTATTTTAGTTATTTTAGCTATTTTTCACATTAATTAAGTTTAATATTATTACTATTATTTTTATTTTTATTATTTTATTATTTTATTTACTATTATTTTTAATGTACTATTATTATTTTTAATTTATTGTTATTATCACTATTTTTTCATACTATTACATATATTATCCATTTCAAATTTTGCCACAAGTTTGTTTATTATTATTTTTATATATCGTTTATTTTATATATTTTTACTTTGTTTATATTTGATCTCTTCTTTATAAAGTTTTATTTGATTTCTTAGTTTTATTTTTTTGGTATATATATTCGGATCTGTCATTATTTGCTTTATTATATTTATTGATCTGTTCATCTCTTCAAAATTGAATTTTTCTATTTTATCTCCTTTATTAATATTATTATTATTTTCATATTGACCTTAGCATTGACATTGTATTATTTGTGCTATTAATTATGTTCTATTATTTTGTGCTATTAATTATGTTCTATTATTCTTTCTTTTGGTTGTCTATAATAGTTTTGAAATTGGTTTATCCTGTAATTCTCATGAATTGTCTGTATTTTGTAATTTATTAGCGTAATGTTCTTATTCCCAAATCATCATTTTTAATAAAAAAAACATTTCTACGTTTTATTCATAAGTTTTCAAAATAAGGCAATACTCGGTATTTGGGATTTTCGAGAAAGAGAATTAGTATATGATCTATTCGAAGCTGCCACCGGTATGAGAATGATGCATAATTATTTTCAGATGTCGGAGGAGTGGCACCGATCTACCTTACGGTGGCTAGATAAATGTTTGGATTTCGTGATTATTTTTTAACAGAATTGTTGAATATCAAAAACTTATTATGCGAAATCCTATTTTTTTAGAACGAGTTGAAGGGATAGGCGTTATTGGTGGAGAAGAAGCAATAAATTGGGGTGTGCCATAACTTACTAGGTACCGATTCTCCTCAATGAATCTAAAGTAACCGAGTATCCTTTTCTGTCAAAACAGGCAAGTTTAAAATAAAAACTTATTCTCAGGAATTCGGGAAGTTGTGTCCTAACTCACTGGATTTGACTCTTTGTATCTTGAGATAGGGGCTTCTAAAAATAAATACAATATTCTGTATTTGAAATTTTGAGAGATCGTGCCCTAACTTACTGGGTTTCGATTTTTCATTTGACCCAAATAACCGAATATCCTTCTTAAATTTAAATGCATGAATTTTGAAAATTAAAAGATAAGCTTAATTTCGAGGGTTTGAAATGTTGTATCCTAACTCACTGGGTGTGACATTTTATTTTTTTCGAGATAGGAGGGTCTTAGCATACATTTTAATTTACTCAAGTGTTCTTTTAAAATAAAAGGATTGTATGCTAAAATCTTTTCAAATTTTCGACATTAAGATAATAATTAATTAATTAGGTACCAATTCTGGGCATAACGAGGGTGCTAATCCTTCCTCGTATGTAATTGACTCCCGAACCCATTTTCTCAAATTTCGTAGGCCAAAATCGATATTTTAATAAAATAAAATATTTTATTAGGTGACCCGATCACACCTAAACAAAAAGAATTGATAGCGACTCCATACCTCGTTTTAAAGTCAATCCCCATTTTTCAAAATAAAAATGGTTTCGACAATTACTTTTCATATCTACCAAGTTAGCCCTAATTTTCCATAAGTGTTTCACGAGGCCACTAATGTTTCAAGTAGATGGGCTTCTCTACATGTTTCACAATTCGGGTAAGTTCCAGTGGGTCGAATGAGTCTCATTTAATCGATTAGCTTCCCAGAGATGTTCTTTACACAATTATCATGAGATTTGATCTGTGACCCGTGACACTAGAAGTTGCTGGGTTGGATGATGGTTTAAAGTTAAGAGAATTTTCTAAATCCTTGATAGAGAAGACATATACTTGATATGTTAACCTCAAACCTGGTTCTGTGGAATCTTGGAACCAATGTGTGTAATATTTGGAGAGAAGTTCTTCTCCACTTAAGAGAGACCAAAAAGAGGATGTTATGGATTACATTCAACACTTTAAAGAGAAAGTTTTAAATGTGCAAGAAGCTCATGAGAAGATCAATTAGTTAAAGCGTGCAGCCAAGGTATGTTTTTGATGAATTCTAACTTTACCTGCAAAATTTGCTACTCCTCTTTTTGTAACTTGGTAGAAGTTGCAAGAAAGACCAATAATACTATCATGGAAAATAAGAGACAAACATATCACTTTCATAGGCAAAAGGGCTACTTCTTTGCTTCAAATAAAGAGAAATCATTTAAGAAATTCAAACTTGACAGTGATGGGAGAGACTTTCCACTGTCATTCTCATGCTCTATGGAAAAAAAGTACTTGAACTTTGGAATAACTGAGTGAATGAAGGTAGTGTTTGTTTGCCTAATGTTGAGCACCAAGCTACTAGTGGAGAAAAATTTAGTCCTATGTGTTGTCATTTCCATAAGACCATTAGACATTCTACACAGGAATGCAACACTCTAAGAAAAATTTGCCACAGAAAGTTAAAGAACAACTAATTGATGATAAAAAGGTGTGTATTTCAATTTAGCAAGACCAACTTTATTTGTCGTTTTACATATGTGTTTGAAGGTTATTCTCTGTTGATATTTAAGTACATTCTTACAGGCTTGAATTGTCAATGTGCTTTTCTTAATTTTCATGCTTGGCCAATTCAACTAATTATTGTATATAACTACATTTAATGGAGAAGTCAACCATTGGGGTCAAAGCTCCACTTTGGTTACACTTCCAAATACAAATTCTTTTAAATAATTAATAAAATATTATTAAAGTATTTGTCTTTTCACTTTAAAAAATAATAAAAATATGCATAAGATTGAACCCACGCTAATTTCATTAGCAAAACTTTTAATTTACCATTAGACTAAAATTTTATTTTAATATTTTTATACATTTTAATTGTATTATGCATAATTGATTACCTCTATCAATTGTATATCTATATGCTCACTATTATTTAAAATCCTGATTGAGTTGGTGTCACGAATCAACCGAGTACCAACTCGGTTAGTGTAACACCCCATACCCGAGACCGCTGCCGGAGTCGGACACGAGGGGTTAACGGCTTAAACCACTCATTTTCACAGTCCATTTTAAAAATTTTCAGGCAGTTGGCTAACTGCGTCAC
Source organism: Gossypium arboreum (assembly GCF_025698485.1). Lineage (NCBI taxonomy): Eukaryota > Viridiplantae > Streptophyta > Magnoliopsida > Malvales > Malvaceae > Gossypium > Gossypium arboreum. The sequence goes on along the minus strand of NC_069081.1, from coordinate 109,820,011 downwards.
TGTCACTTTAAAAATCATATCTTGAGTTCCAAAACTCGAAAATCAGTTTCGTAATTTTTCCCTGAAACTAGACTCATATGTCCACCTACAGATTTTTTTCTAGAATTTTTGGTCAGGCCAATTAGTACAGTTTATTAGTTAAAGTCTCCCCTGTTACAGGGTGCGACTACACTGACCTTCATGCATTACGACCTGGATATCTCCCTGTACAGGGCTTCAATACTGATGCCGTTTGTTTCTATAGAAACTAGACTCAAAAAGGAATCTATAAATATATGGAATGACTTCTAAATGTCTCTGGTTAATTTATAATGAATTTCCAAATTCAGATCAAGGGATCCAGAAACCGTTCTGGCCCTGTCTCACGAAAACTTTAACATCTCATAATATACTTTTCATATTAACGTTTCGTTACTTTCCTATGAAAATAGATTCATCAAGGTTCGATTACATAATTTATTCACTATTTAATTCCATTCCTACTATTTTTAGTGATTTTTCACATCCACATCACTGCTGCTGCCAGCATCTATTTTTAAGGTAAACTTTACCTATTTCATGATCCTTCATGGATCAACTAGAGTTTGTCATACATATATCAAAAGTGATCATGAATAACCATTCCCATGGCTAACCGTTGCCAACATTTCCATACCTCTCGACGGACAACATACAAAACGATTATAATGCTATGATCAAAGTATATTTAAGCCATTTTCGCATGGCTATCCAAATTTACACAATACCGAAGGGTTCATGACCAACAACAAAAGGGTGGTCCTATACATGCCATTTCAAAGTTCAACCAAAAGTATACCAAAAGGAGCTTTGATAGTGTGGGCGACTTCGACTTCAAAATCCGAGTCCGATAGCTGAAGAACCAAAATCTATAAAACAGAGAATCAAAGAAACGGAGTAAGCATTAAATGCTTAGTAAGTTTTGAGCAAAGAATTTAGACACAACCAAAGTATAGCATTCATGTAGCTAAACAGATAATTTCATATGCACAAATTTTCAATATCATACTTACTTCACATTACCAACCCTTATATTCATACACAAAGATCAACTTAGCCAAAGGCCGGTAGCTCATTTATCAACTGAGTGAATACTTATTTGTAAGGGCTCAACTAATTCAAAGCACATACGAAACATACCTCAATGTTGGGATGTTACAAGCGTATTAACTGAAATTTTTACAGCAAGATCGTTCATTCCCGAATCACGTACCTTCGGAATTTAACCGGATATAGCTACTCGTTCAAATACCTTCGGGACATAGCCCGGTTATAGTAACTCGCACAAATGCCTTCGGGACTTAACCCGGATTTAGTAATTCGCACCAATGCCTTCGGGCTTAGCCCGGAATTAGTAACTCGCACAAATGCCTTCGGATCTTAGTCCGGATATTGTCACTTAGCACAAAGCCTTCGGGACTTAGCCCGGACATCATTCGAATAACCATGCACATTTAACAATAAATCATGACACATTCGTATTTCATTTTCATTAGCAAAACTCAAACACAAGACACTTATCACACTTGCAATTTCGGCTCAATAGCCACACACAAAGAGCATGATTTTGATTTGCTTAAAACATGATCTAATCAAATCATAATTTAAGCTCTATTACTCAAGAACTTACCTCGGATGTTGTCGAACGATTCCGATGGCTATTCGACCACTTTTTCCTTCCCTTTATCGGATTTAGATCCCCTTTACTCTTGAGCTTAATTAAACAAATAAATTGATTTAATCATTTGAGCATCGAAAAGAGGAACACAAGGCACTTAGCCCATATTTATACATTAGACATTAAAGTCGCATACATGTGAAATCATGCATCAACTCAACATATTAACCCACACTAGCCAATTGTCCTAACCAAGATAAAGGCATCAATATGCTTGCCTCTAACCGAATGCATGCAACACTAATCTTCTCATGTGGCCGAGTATGCATGTATATGTTGAGGCCAATTATACGCTTAATACTTCCTACAAGTATGGTTACTTGTATTGATTATATATCGTTTCATTTCAAATTCAAAACTCGGCTAATACGCATTTATACACTAGTAATCAAATACTAACATTTTGCATTTCATCTTACTACCATTTCACATCTACTTTTCGCCATGGCGAATGCATCAAGACACCATTTACCCTTGCAAGGCATAAATTTCACCATCAAAACTAACAAGCTTATAATCCCATGACCGAAACCTCTAACAACACCAATTAAAATACTTCATGGGTTTGAGGTAAAACCAAGAAAGAAACTCATGAATATCGAGATATAAGCACTAACATTGTTCATCTAGATTTAGCATGACACAACATCCATCATCCTTATATTTACCATAGCCGAAAACCTTACTCATTCCAAAATTCAAATCTCAACTTGGTCACAAAAATAACTTGATATCTCACCAACACAACATTAACACCAAGCAAGAATGATGCATCCATGGCGAGTGTCATTTCCATCACATAGCAAGATTTAGACCATGGGCTAGGTAGAACTCAAGCTAACAACTAAAACATGCATGCATCTCATGGAACATCATCAAACATACCTTAGCCTAGTTACATGCATGGTCGAACCTCTTCAACCTTTCTTCTTCCTTCCTCCTTAAAATTTTCGCCAAGGATGAACCAAAGGATGAACACTTTTTTTTCTTTCCTTCAACTCACGGCAATGGGGGACAATCACACACATCCTTTCTTTTTTTTTTTTGCTTCTCATCCTACTAACACTAATATTTTATTGCCCATGCTCTTTATTTTATTAATCCTTACATAATGCATTACCCCAACATGTTTATGACATGTTTTTAGCCATAACATCTTGTCCACCCATGCTCATGGCCAGCCACTACATATTAGGGGGGAAAATTGACATGCAAGTCCTCCCTTTTGATTACATGCACTATTAGGTCCTTGTAGATTAGCCTATCACATTTCAAAAATGTCACCCATAAGTCCTTTTGACTAAATTCACATGCAATTTACTAAATCGAAGCCTAAAACTTTTACACATTCATAATCACATATTTTAGACAATAAATATCACATTCAAATAATTTGGTGACTCGGTTTAGCAGTCCCGAAACCGCTTTCCGACTAGGGTCACTTTAGGGCTGTCACAGTTAGGAAATTACAAGAATGCCTTTTCGTAATTAAAATAAGTAATATTATTCAAGAGTATTTTAGCCTTTTCACTTTTAAAAAAAACATATGTTCCATTACTTGTTGTGTTATTTTTAAACACACATTTGTATTCTAAATTTATGGTTTCCACGCGCATACACGTGTGATAGGAATTCTAGTATTAATAATGTTGTTAATTAAATTGGTGACACAAGTTAATTCACCAACTCAACACTAATTCATAATTATTGACAAAATCATGATAAATAATTACAGTGCATTTAGTATTGTTTATATGATACATTTATGTGTTTAAATTTCATTTTATTCACAATTTAATCTATTTTTTATTTTAATATCGTATATATTTCATGTGTTATTATGATTAATTAGTTTTAAACCATACGTTTCATTATTTATTGTATGTTTATTTTAAACACACATCGTGTTTTAAATCCTTGGCTTCAATATGCACACGCATGTGGTAGGATTTCTATTATAATATAATATTTATATATTTTATAATTAAATTTAGTTGAAATATATTTTAATTATTTAATTATTTAAATTAGATTGAGCAAGGAAAAAGTTTTTAAAAAATTTGTCCAAACTTAACCCTTTAATGAGTTTACTTTAAAACTTTTAAATAAGACTTTTTAAAAGATTGATTATATAAAGTAATTGGCCAAACCTTCAAGTTATAAGAGAATACTATATTTTTAAAATTCATGGTTGATCCTTTCGATAATATTGCTTTCAAGATTCGAACTTGAGTACTCCATTTGAAAGCACAATGGCATGACTAAGGTGCACACTATTGACCCAAGTTTTTATGGGTGGTTTGGTTTTTACTTTGACCTATCAAGACGAGTCCAATATTTGGAAAGTTTTAGAATACAATTTACTTAAAACATGGTGATCCATTAAGCACTCCAATAACTTGTATTTTATTAGTGTAATTTGTTTCTACGGATAAGAGTTTAAATTCTATAAGGCTATCTTATTGATAGACTTGAATTTGAGTCGTTGATGTAAGAGGAGCTCAATTATAAATAAAGATATTCCCCAACCTCATTTGTATTATTCAACATCCAGTAATTAGATTGAGATTATTTTACTCTTAAAGCTTTTAATACCTTAGTGAATTCTTTAAGATTTTCAACTTTAAGGGCTCATGTTGATTAAGGCAAATTGAAGTGAATTCTCTGCCTAGGTTGCACAATTCATTTGATTAAAGTTCAAGCCTGTGACAATTGGTATCAGAGTAATTATTGATTTCTCGATTTCATGTCAAGTGTCATGATGAGTGAGGTAGGCAGGGTGGACTAGTCATAACTAAAGAGTCTGTGATAAGGGCGTTATTAGATTAGATTGGAGAGAATGACATGCTAAACACTCTAAAAAAATGGACAAGTTGCATTAATATCGCGTTGGTAAAGAAAGGGAAGGATTTTGGGTATATAAACTAGGGTACCCTACATGACTATTTCACTTAACGCTTGTTGATTATTCATATATATATATATATATATATATATATATATATATATATATATATATGAATTTGCACTAAATTTACAAAGTAAAAGTAATTAAAAAATAAAGTGAGAAAAAGATTTGAAAGCAAAAATAAAATGAATTCACATTGATTAATCAATATCGAAATCGAGGTTAGATGATGGTATGAGGGATAAGTACATTTAATGTAACGTTGAGACATAGTTTAGTGTCCAAAACATATTATCATAATGACATGATAGTGTCCTGAAAAAGTAAGAAATCATAATGACAAACAGAACCATGGATGTAACTTCAATTCATTACAACTTTTTGCGCAATACCCAATAATGACCGAGTGGACTCGGGAGCTATTTCACTCCACCGAGTTATTTGACAAGGTGAAGAAATATGAGAGATAAAATGAATGGGATTATGTCGGGTCGGGAAACGGCGACACCTTATTCTTCTTCTTATTGCATGCCAAAGTGTTTTCCTTTATTTGGGGGGTAAAACCATTTTTATTTGTACTAAATAATTTATGTATGATGAGCCATTCCCACCACTCATTTTGCTTTTGCAAGAAACAGAAGGCAAGCTAGGACATGGTGTTGGGACATTATTGTCGTGTTGTCCCCATCAATATGGACATATTATCTGCATTTTTGGTATCTTTCTACAAATTTCCCAAGAAAATGACAGAAAGTATCTGCTTTTCTCATTGCATACACGACTCCTTAGTGAAATGGTTTTGTCTGGCTTGGATCATGAGTCGCTTGTTTTCTTCACTACAATTAGTATGAGGTATTCCCATTTTTTACATGACCCATACTCACTTCAAATTGAAACAAAAGAAGAAACATCTGTCCAATAAAATTTCAGATCAAACCAACTTAGGAAGAAAAGCAGATTCGCGAGGAATACAAGTAAAAAAAAAAAAAAAAGGAAGTTGAAAGGTAGAGAGAATAGATACAGATGTAATAATGGCGGAAAGCAAAGCAAAGAAGAGCGGCCTAATGACTAGTAAAGCAGCAAGCATCTTTTGAATCTTTTCAAGAATGATTAGTAGATCATCAACTACAAGCAAACAAAAAAATAAATATCATCACACCTCGATTTCTGTGCTTGCTTTCTTTTATATATATATATATATATAAGTATAACGATTGTTTTAAAAAGAGTATACTTGCACATTAAATCCTCTTTTATTTAAAATCTACAAGTAACTAATAGTATAAATGAATAAAGTTGTTAAAGATAGAAGAGTTGGGTTTGCTTTTCAACAAGTATAAGTTTGAGTTGATTCATGGGTATGGGGAAAGATTCAGCGGATAGATAGAATCCTTTTGTAATTTAATTTAGGTTATTTTTTAAAATCAAAATAAAAAATGTGAAGTTGAAAAGAGGAACATAATGTAAGAGCCGGCAGGAAATCAAAAGTGAAAAGCAGTCAACAAATGAAAAGGGATTTCTTTTGTCAGGAATTGGGATTTATTTATTTGCTGTTGATGACTTCTATGATTAGGGCTTAATAAATTTCTAGGGATCAATCCGCACAAATTTGTGCACCAAAAACAATCATTGGTCAAAATTCCTTACCATTTTCATAAATTGTATCTATATATTGGATCTGAAATTCATTTTTATTATTATTTTAAATAAAAATAATATTGGATCAAATTGCCAAACAATCCTAATCTAAACAGGGAAAGGAAGGGCTAAGAAAAGCAAACTTATTATAATCTATTTTATTTCTAAAATATATATTTTAAAATTAAAAATATTTCGATATCAATAACCAATCATTTGCATACACCCATCACAATAAAGATGTGTACTCATCATTTGGTCTATTAGAAGCTTACATCACCACCCTTGTGTTCTTCTTTTAACAAAATTAATGGATGTCCTATTTTTCTGCCAAGCTAACTCATGATGTTAAATTCTGTGAAGGAGTTAAAGCATTTAATTTATATTATTTGGACATCATATAATAATTGGATGAAAATAAAATTATTAGTATAGTAAGTACACTATTTTGTAATTACAAGGATTTTATTTCTTTAAATGCTTTTGACTAATAAAAAGTCATGTTAGTAATATAAATTATAATTACATAATTACATAGGTTGAAATATGTCATAAGCCCTTGTACTTTTTATAAATTTGAGATTTAATCCCTATACTTTAATTTTTAGAAATTTAGTCTTTCTACTTTTCAAATTCAAATTTCAATTGTTACCATTATTAAAATTAATTTGTTAAATTCAAGTTCATTATAATTTTAGAAATTTAGTTACATGGTTACCAAGTAAGTAACTTTTTATTTCAAAATGTCACATCAACAAATTTAACAAAAAAAGTTTTAACTGTGTTAACAACTAGACCTAAATTTTGAAATCTAAAAATAGATTAACTAAATTCATGGAAATAAAATTACAAGGACTAAGTCTAAATTGTAAAGAGTACATGAACTTATAGCATATTTTAACCTAAATTCAAATTCTTAAAAATATTAATTATTATGAAATTATCAATAATACTTAGGAAAAAACCATAACAAATAACAAATCCTAAAATCAGATTGCATACGGTATATAATACATTAGACTAAGAATGTATTCGACAATACAATTGCTAATACAATTTAAAAATATCTTATCCAATTTATCTAATTACTCTAGCATTCCATATTTGTTGGGTTATTCTCTATCTTACATTAAACAAATACTCCTTATTATAATCAAATGGTCATTGACTAGGTATAATTGATTAATATTAAATTATGTATAATTTAATTAATTAATTTTAGTATAAATAATTTATAATAGATATTATGTAATTTAGTTAATTATTTAGTAAATTAAAATATATAGGAAATTAGTTCTCATCAATAAAGTTTTCATATTATTTAAATGACATTAACAAAATAGCAAATAATTTTATCTTAAAAATAAAATATATATATCCTAAAATTAAAATACCATTATTATTGTATAAAATATTTTTAAACTTATATCATATACAAGCATATTTAGAAAGTAATATGATAATTGGATTTGAGTGTAATTATTTGTAATTACCTATGTAATTACATCAATTTTCACTCTCCTCTTAAGAATTGAATAGTATAATCCAACTACTAGAAGGCTTTCCAAATGCACTTTAAGTGTCTAATTGAGTTGGTATATCCTATCAGTAAGATCTCAACTTAATTGAAAATTTATCAAAAACTCATTATTTTCATAAACTAACAACCATTACTATGAGTGTTGCTTTTTTTTATATATTTTATATAAAATCTAAAAAAAATATACATACACATGATAGGATCATTTATTTTAAGATCACTTAACCTAGTCGATAGGTTGGTTTTGTTAGAAGTTACCACTGGAAGTTTGTTCAGAAAAGAATCTAGTTGAGAGTGCATTTTTGTAAATAAAATTTAATTCAAGTGAGTCACTTAGTTTTACTGCTAAGATTTTAAGGGAAGATTTAATGAAGAGTGATTTGAATTTAGTATGAGTGTGAGGTTGCTATATGGTGAGTTGTAAGACTTAAATTATTACTTGTACATGTTGAAGAATAAGGGATTGACCCTTTAAACTAGGCCTCACAAATGTAGAAAGAATCTGAAATGCTTAATCAATTTTTTAGTGTTTTTTTTTTTTTTCATTTTCACCAATCACTTATTATTGCAGCTGAACCAATATTTTATAAACTCATGAAAAGAAAACTGTTTACTTGAATTTTTATATTAATTTTTATTAAATATTTATTATAATCTTTAATTTTACCCATTGTAAATTATGATAAATTCCTGGAAAAAGCATCATGAATATGATTATGACTCAGCACAACACAATAATAAAAATAATAAAATATACTATGAAATAACAAATGAATATCTTAAAAGTTTATATAAAATTATTAATGTATCAAAACTTATATAAATATGACACAAGTATTCAAATTATGAGATTTTAAAAAATATTTTCTTTGATTATTACTTTTCTTTTCTTTTCTAAAATATTAAAAGTTTGAAAACAGTTGAAAAGAACATGCAGTAAATTTTAAACTAAAAAAGTTATACCACATTCTCTTAAAAGCTAAAGTTAAAAGGTAAGTTTCACTCAAATAAGTTATAGGGAATTTAAGTATTTAAAACTTTTTTTTTCCTTTTGAAGTAACAATTTTTGTGAATAAATATGTAGAAGCGAGGGGTACTTGTTTTGCAAAACAAAAATCGTGTGTTAAATAGAACTTGAAATTTTGGCTACTTTTTCAACTACAAAATTAAAAGTGCAAAAATATAAAGATGAATATCGAGATTATTTACGTAGTTCGACTTTAGCCTATGTCTGCGGGGTTTTTCCCAAAATAATAATTTACTATCATTCTCGTAGTACAACCAACGATTTAAGTTCTAATACTAATCTAACTCTCATCAATTTAACAATCTCATCATTGTACAAAAACTAGATTACTCTCCCATTAACCTCCCCCTTCAAAAGCTTAGTTTTATAACTCTTGAGACTCCTTTGATTACTTACAAAAACAATGCACACATACATGTTATTGACTTGAACGAATTTGTGCTTTATCAAGCTCTTAATATCTCATTTATTCTCAATCATCACATTAACTTAGACAAAACTTAAGTTTTGCTTACGTAAGAGTTATAATCTAATCAATTTTCTATAAAATAAAGCTAAAAATCAACATAATATGATACTTCCATAAAAGTCTTGATATGATCCAATGCCTTCAATTATAGAAAGCAGTTTTACTTGTTCCGCAAATAACCAATTTTAAACCATAAGAAATCAATCTACAAGTCTTCGATTTCATCTCAATTGGTCTTCATGTTTTGGACTCTAAACCTTCAAAATATTTTCAAAACAGATAGCCTAATGCTTTTGTTCTAAAATATGTCAAATTGAAAATAGACAAGAAATGAAATAACATTTGAAGTTATAAAATAACCGCAAATTTTTTATGCCTCCAAATATGTCAACAAAATATGATAACTTGTATATGCATATCATATATATTTAAAATATTAACCGTTTAAGAAAAAAAAACTAAAAGTTATTGAATATCAAAATCCTAAAACATTAATATATATATATATATATATATATATATATATATATATATATATATATGTCATGTTAATCATATTTAAATATATTATTTATTGACTAGATAAATCACATTAAGAAATTGCAAGTTCACTAGCAGACGAGCTCTTTGGAGTTGAAGATATATTTGGCCGAGGAAGAAAATAGTAGGAATGAAAGGGAATTTAAAAAAAAAACTATAGCTCTAATTTAAATTAATGAAGGGTATGTTTGATAAATTATTAAAAATTTACTTCATTAATTTTTTTGAATATTTAATTTTTATATGTGTTTAATAATCATAATAAATTTTCATTTAGTTCAAAATTTAAAAAAAAATGTTACAATAAAATAAGTAGGTATATAATTACTTATCACTTGATGTTGAAAAGATTAAGTTGATTTTTTTATAAAAATATATTAAAAAATTTTATTTTGTGAAAAATGAAATATTCAAATTTTTATATTTAATTTTTATCTAAAATAATATAAAATATTATATTAATAAGATTAAAATTATGAAATGAGTAATTTACAAAACTTAAAATTCATTATTAAACAACATAATTATATTCCATTCTTAATTTTATTAACATAACAAACAATTTTATAATATAAATTCAGCACTTATAAAATTTTGAACTAAAATACTTAATTTTTCAATATTTAATTTTTAGTTTATCAAATAACATTAAAATCCTAATACTTGTCTAAGGGTTTTGATAAAGTTGGTTAAATTTCAGTTGATTCGGTTCCAAATTTAATTAATAATAAGTATATATTATTCTATTTAAATTAAATTCTAATAATATGAAAGTATTAATATAAGATATTTTTAGATAGTAAAACTATTAAGTTGATCTCGACTCTTTGATAAATCGTTAAAAAATTAAACCAATAGGAAATTAATATTTTCAATTATCTAATATTTATTCTATAAAGTATGTGAAAAATTATTAGTAAACAACAGCTACTTATGAATTAACAGAGAATATTTTCAATTAATTATTTTATTTTATTTTATCATTATATTATCCTATAAATGCTTTAGGTTTAAAGTTTTACTTTGTCTAGTGAAATATTTAAAATTAAGGAAAAAAATATAGAATACAACTTTGCATAGTTTAAAATTTATATTTATTTCTTATTTTATTTTAAGTAATATATCAAATGAATTTTATAATTTAAATTAAGTATTTAAAATTTCAAAATTTTTATTTTTCTGGCATTTATTTTTCAACACTTTATTTTTTTTCATCTATCAAATAACATGTAAGTAAATTGTTTGAAGAAAAAAGACTAATATTCTAAAAAGCCGTTAAACTATTATATGTGGTTTAAACAAGCCCGTATATTATTTTTATAGTTGAATAAGTCCTTAACTTATACTTTTACCCACAAAAGCTTTTAATTTTAATATTAAAATAAAAATAACTTTAGCTAAAAAGCCCTGAAATTCAAAATATTTTTATTTTAATATTAAAATTAATCACTTTTATAGGTAAAAATCATATGAAAGGAACTTAATTAACTATTTCAGGATTTGTTTAAATAAGTGTAATATATAGTTTAAGGTTTTTTAGTATATTAACCAAAAAAATTAGAGAAGGCGATTGGGTCCGACCATGTTCGCCCTCAAGGATATACAATGTTGAAAGAAAATGGTTTGATGAGTAGGCCGATTTTAAGTTTTAACATTGAAATTAAAAAAAGAAAAGGATAAAGCAAAGATAATGATTGATTGCACTAAGCTCAATCTTCAATGTCTTACTTTGGTAAAGCATTGAAGAAGAAAACTATACATAAATATTTATAATGTATTACCCCTCCATCTAAACTAAAAAGAATACAAAGAAACTAGAGACCTCCATTTCCATGGCCGTAGAGTACAGTAAAAAAGAAAGATAAAATATCAATCTGGTATACCCCATCTTAAAGCTCCAAAAAAAAAAAAAAAAGGAAAAATACATTGAAAATGAAGTTGGTTTAATTCAGAGCTTCCATTGGCGACGACTTTCACACTCTAAGCAAATAGATGCTAAGTTCAGGAGCTCCATTGCTGTCAGGATTCATCATATAGAAAGCTTCAGAATCTCTTGACCCAATAATCCTCTCGAACTTAGCCCTCATATACATTAGCTCACCATCGCCAGCTTCTGGTTCAGTCAGTGGTAAAACCCCAGCTCCCATGGAGATTGGTTCAACAGCTTTAAGGATCTTCCATTCTTTAGGCCCACAGTCCCTCCTTGTTGCAAACCCACATTTCTTTCCATTGCAGTAAGTTCTCCACACTGGCTCTTCCAGTAATCTCGCAGCCTTTTTCTCTTCATTGTCTTCTTTATCACACTCCAAAGCAATGCGTACCAACCCAGACGCCATTTCTCGAACCAGGACACTAATGGGTGTGGCGAGTTCAACGAGGAAAGCTGGTGGGGAATTGGGTTCTTTCTGAAAAGCAAAGTGAACATGGCCACGCCTGGAACCAAAAAGGGTGCCGACAACTCGAGGTCCAAGAAGACCTCCAAAGGGCGGGTTGGAACGGTTCTTCCCAAAAGCAGTTAGAACAGCTCGAAGCCTTGCGATTGCAACTGCTTGAAGCTTCTTCCTGGGGGTTGGAACACCCACATGGGTTTTAACTTTGATGTTTTCATGCTTCTTGTCTTGTTGATCACTGGGGTTTGAAGTTGGCTGCTTGAAAGTTGAAGGTTGTTCGACATCGTCCTCTTCGGTTCCAACTTTTTTGGTCCAGTGGAAGTGTATTTTGGAGGTGTCTTGAGAGGCTTTCGCCATGAATGGATAGTTGTGGAAGGGAGAAAGAAAATAAATGGGAAGGCCGGCAAGTCTGAGGTTGCTCTCGTTAAAAATGGAGTGAAAAAGAAGAGAGAGTGATATAGAGATTCTTTATCTTTTACTGATCATATATGCGGGGACTCCCCCCATTACCTTAGTGCAAGAGAATCCTGAGTCCTGACAAAACAAACATAGACTGCCCCACCAGCAAAAGAGATGATAAATTTTAATATCAAATATATTTAGTTTGATGAGTTCAATATAATACAAATCTATTGGTTGGTATGGAAAACTAGAAAAGAAGAGAAATTGTTCAAAACAAAAAATAAAGAAGAGGGGACAATCTGTGCGTTACTTCACTTTCTTTGTGGGGTAAGAGAGAGAAGATTTTGCTTGACTCATCGACTCTTTTTTGACTTGAATCCTAAAGCAGCGAAGGGTATGTATGTGCCATCCGCATCCGCATTGGCAGCCCAAGCCACACTACACCCATCCTTTTACTTTTATTCTATTTATGTCCACTTTACCTATCTCTTTTCTTCAATTTCTGACTCTATCATGTTACATTATTATCTCACACTCCCATCCCATTCCCATTCCCATTCCCATATGCCATTAAATATTATATAATTATTATATATATAGTAGGTTTGAAACAAATGCAGATTAGGGAATGTAGCAGGCTGCTGCAAATATTACCTGAATCACTACAGCTTCATACTCCCCCTTCAAAAAAAAAAAAAAAACTCCCTGCCTGGCTTCTATTCGGACTTGCACTAATCAGTTATGATTCCAGACATTTCATGTCAGATGCTCTGCCTGCCCCGCCTTACGTTATTCTTTTTTATTATTATTTTATTGGTTTTGAGTTCTTTCTGGTAATATGTTTCTTTAGTAATATTTATTATTTTTGTCATTACGATAAATCAAACACGAATCACAATGAAATGATTCAATTTTCATGATTTTAATTCTTTTTTTTTTATTTTATAAATGTAGGTTAATGGAGGAGTGTGTAGAGAGAATGAAGTGCTCAAAATCCACCAAGAATTGGAAGAGCATCCATTGAAGAGACCAAGAAATCAACAGTTGCAAACCCTGTTCAACTTCAATCCAACAATTACCCAAATAACATAAGCCTGGACACAAATACAAAAGATTAAATTTTTATAGTTAAAAGAGAAAACTAAACATCTCTTCTCTTTCTTTCTTTCTTTTTGTATGAATTGAATAAATTACAAAGCTCACATTCTAATTTATTTGTAGGCTTCAAAGAGTTGAAAGAAAAAAGAAAAACTAAATAATTGAATAAAAAGTCCAAGTCAAATCCCCCCTTTGAGAAAAAGAAATCATCGTCGAGTTAAATTCATCTTCCCAATAGAATGGGGAGAAATCAGCTATTTTGTTTGACCTGCTTGGATATCTTGTTCTTGTTGTCTTATGGGTAGCAACTATGCTTGATCTTGGGGCTTGTGGAAGTTGTGTTAAGTCCAAGCATGTCGAGGGCATTGGACATAGACAACAGAAAAAAGGTGACTTATTGATTGCATTGTGGGCAAGCTCAGGTTGGGACAAAGCAAATGCCCATTGTTTAGGTCAAGAAAGACAGCAACTCTTTATTTCTGAATGAATTACGAATATCACCTAAAAGCCTATTTAATATTTTTAAAAAAACTAATAAAGTAAATAATTTAAGTATTTATCTAATAAATAAATTATTCAAAGAAAAATAATGATAGCTTCACTTTAATAAAAAAAATAGTGATCAAATTTATCTAGATGACGATAAACTAATATATTAAATAAAAAATTTACTTATATTTTTTTTATATGTATATTAAAACTAGAAATGATTGGATGAAACTGTCATTTTATGTTATCCTTATCCTTTTTCGATAAACTAATTTTTAGTATTTTTAATTGAATTTGAATTTTGTAAGAAGATAAAAACTGAAAATTAGGACGAAAAATATAATTTATCATCTTCCTATTGAAAAGGGATGAAAATGATGTGGAATCACAATTCCATACAATTCCTTCTCTCAAAATCTCTTCAATTGTCCGAGGATTAAAAAGAAAATAGATTCATTAGCCAAAATAGTTGGCTTTGAATAATTACTTTTTTTTTTCACTTTTGATCCAACAAAAGAACCAATTTGAATATATTTAAAGATGACTTGAACTAAAATGGAATTTGATTTATAGTGGGTTTGGATAGATGATGTGTTTACCGATAGTTAATATAAAAATAATAGTGATAGTGAGATTAAATACTGTAATGTGTAACAAAAAATAAGCTAAGCACACCATACCCCCACCCCCTTCCAAATCCACCCTTAATTTCTTGATTTTTGTCAACCTGAAAGCATGGAAGCAAAAGGGTGTGAAAAACATGGATATTTCATTCCTTGATCTAATATTTACAACTATCAATATGTATATAGTCATCTTCATCAAACTCAGCCAGACAAGAAAAGATGACATAGACCTTGACGGAATGGAGATAAGGGGTAACAAGAAGTGGTTTCATGTGGCCCTTCAAACGAAGCAATTTGCCTGGAACATTGTTCTTGGAAATATTATCAAACATTTAACCGAGGGATCAGGTTCCTACAACAATCCCCAGAAGAAAAAAGAGTAGAAAAGATCAAATCTAGGGTCATGATGACAGACTAATACCTAGAAATTCCAGGGCTGATTTTCCCATTATAGAAGAAAATTCAGTGAAGCTAATGACACCATCCCCATCGGAATCAGCCTCTTTAATAATCTCAGTTAGCTCTGAATAGGTCAATGGATATCCCATTTTGGCCATGCAACCAGCGAGCTCCGCTGCGGTGATGTATCCATTGCCGTCACGATCAAACAATTGAAACACCTCCGTTAATCGCTCTTGGTTATTCAATATTTCTCCAGTAAGTTCAGGCAATATACTGGCTAGTTCATCAAATTCAACCGAACCATTGCCGTTGGCATCCATGTTGGCTAACAAAACATGGATTTGATCACCTGATGGCTTGATCCCAATCGATCTTAGCAGTGCCGCAAGCTCTAGAATCGTTAGGCTGCCATCGGAATCCATGTCGAACCTTGCGAAAATTTCCTTTAATTGACTTAGGTCATCTTCTCCTAATGGCTCCATTTTCAGCAAAACCCAAATATACTAACCAAAACCAATAAATTATTTGTTAATGTTGGTGGCGGCTTCGGATCGCAATGAAATGAGCAATTAAGGAGAAAACCATCAAGGAAATCAATGTCTTCGGTTTGTTATGAGTTTGAGGTTCACATCTATGTTTGGAGTGGCATTAAAAATAGAAAGGTTTTTTTTTGGGGTTCCATTATAAATATCAATTATTCCATTACTACTATTATTAAAAATTAATAAATATAAAAATATAAAAAAACAGTTTCATTAATTTTTTTTAGTTCGGTCCAATTAATCTCTATTGATTTACGGATTAATAATGTCTTTCTCCAAATTAATAACCTGACCAACTCTCAATCCAATTTGATTGAAACTTGCAGTTTTATCCGTCGTCCCTCCTATATTTTTAAGCCTTCACTTCCACTTTAAAACATAGGCTTAAAGGGGAAAAGAAAAAACTGAAACACTAAAAAGAAGAAAATGAAAGACGAGATATTAGAGGTGGACCACGAAGAATTATAGATTGAAGAAGTCGAAAGTCTTGTCCAAATTGTCCGACCATGATGGAGTGACGCCATATTATCTGCACTCCTTGCCATTTACTTTATTATGATAGTGGTTGATGATCACACGTGACACAGATAGATATGGTGTTTGGGAAGGCAATGCCATATTATTCAACCTCCCATTATTATTTTAACCTGAAGGTGTTTTTACTTATATGCAATTATACATCTTCGTAAATTATGGTTCTGAAGGGTATTCATTCATGGAAGTTCTTACGTCATTGATTAGTAATATCAGAGAGATTAGGAAGATTTGATATTTAATTTACGGAAGTGTTAACTGGTGAGGTGAATAAAGAGAAGAAGGTTTGGTGAAGAAGGAAGGAACAAAGGTTGGAAGGATGTCTTAATTTTCTTTGGAGAGGAGATTTGGTAGGTTGAAGCAAGTCTATGAGCTATTTGCATTACTTTTTGTGGATGATAAATTTGGCTATATGTCTTAAAATTGTTGACGTGGAAATCTGATTTTGATACATTTGATAGTGACAATGATATGATATTCTATGATGGGGCATGTTAGAGTGACTAACAATTAATTATATTGAGTTTCATGTGGTCCTCATATAGCTTTAGCGTTAATAGAGATGCATAGTTCGTTAGATTGAGGTTCATAAGCTAACCATAAGTGAAAAGGCACATAGTTCATCAGGTTGAGATTTGTAGACTAACCATTAGTAAGTTGTAAGGTCCTGGCCCCCAAGACAAGTGTGGGTCATAAAGTGACCTTTGCGAGCCTGGTGAGGAATTCGTAACATGGGTATCTGTGATGTAAGTGTCTTGAAGTTTATAATGAAGTGTTGTACATTGTAAACATGCTCTCAAATTAAGTGTGAATATATATATATTTTTTAAATTTGTAATTTGAATTTTGAATAATTGAAACTTTTAAACTGACTAAATTTATAGCGTGAGGAATAATTTTTATATGCATGTTCATTTGAGTTTAATGATGAAGTTTGCAATATATGAAATGTGTTACGACGTGTTGGTGTTGGTTAGATTCCCAATGAAATCGTTATTGTCTTTAATATTTAGATAAACATGTTGTGTATTAATTGGAGGAACTTTTTTGTGTATAAGTAGTGATGTGCACGGGTGCACGTGATAATTTACCTAGGATGATTCATAACAATCGAAGAGTTTCATCTTGTTTATAAATAGGAATAAAAATTTTAGCCACGTAACCATCTGTTTGCTAAATCTTTGGATTTCTGCAATTTCTTTCTCGTTTGTGTTCCAGGTGCAATTTAGTTTGTTAGGTTTCAATTACTTTAATTTTCTTATATTGTTCTTTGGTTTTTTTTTATTGTTAGCAAAACACGGTCTCTGATAAATCGTAATATATACATATTTTTACTCCATGCTTGGCATATTTATGAATGATTTTTCCTTGGTTTTAGTGAATTTGATGCTCCTAATCCTTTAATTTCATGTTTTATACTCAGGATGATACGAGTAACTCAGCCCAATTCAAAGGCCATAATAGAGATGAGTTTAGTTTTCCTCAAGGCCCAATTACGATATCCAAATCCAAACAAATAAAGTCAAAACTCAACTTAGTGGTTCAAGACTTTACCACAAAAAAAATTCAAGAAGAAGAGTTGAAGTTTCAAGACAATAAATTTTGGAGTAATGATGAATTAGAAGAGACTAATTATGTTTGTGGGCCTAAACTCTCAATCTATGACGACAAGCCCATGTGGAAAATGCTAACAAGCTTAAGCATTTCACTTCAAGAACCCCAATTGATCTTACAAGCTTAGACATTTCATATTGGGTTTAAGTTTTAGGCTTAATTTTTATTATATATAAGCACAATATTTTGTTTATTAGCTCTTATTATTTTATTATTATTTTATTCCGAATTTTTGATAATTATTAAGTATTTTAAGTTATTTAGAATTTTATGTTAACAAGAAAGTTTAGTTTAAAACTACTTCTTGTTTAGATTAAATTAGAGTTCTAGTATACCTAGGAGTTTTATTTAGATTTATTTATCTAGCCTATATATAGGCCTTTGCATTGTACACAGGAGACAATTGATTATTATTCTATTTCTCTTTTGAGTTAATAAATTCTCTTTGAGTTTTTCTCTTCAAGAATTTCTCTTGAGTTTCTTTTAGAAGAGTTTTAACAATCTTTTTAGATTGTGGGGATCATCTTCAAACTTTTTCTTGCCAAGGTTTTTATCTTGGAGGGAAATTAGAGCCGCTTGAAGGGGTTGTGGATTCTTCGTGTTTCCAAGGCTTCTTAGGACTTCTACACGCCACGTTCTATCTTTCCATTTATCTTCTTTATTCACTTCTGAATCCTTGATTTATTATTTGTTTTAATTATTTTATCTAACTTGGATTTAATTTCGTTTCAGGTTGTGTCAAGAAAATCCAAGTTTCTTTCCGAACGTCTAGAGCCCTAAGTCAAACCATGACTTTGACAAACTTTACGATCGCTTTGCGTTCATCCTTCTCAACCTTTATCATTTGGTATCAGATTTGGCCGTTTTAGGTGTTCTTTTTTAAATTGATTTCTCGAAAATTGCTTCAAAACAAATTTTACCCCTACAGTTTTCAAAAAAAATATTTTTCAGTGGGTAAACGATTTTCAAATGATCCAGAATTTTGCATACTATTTCTTGGCACTATTTTAAAGTATAAAAAAATATTTCCCACAAAAAAAAAGTGATAAAAAAGTACAAAAAATAAAATACGAAAAAAAATAAATAAAAAAATTCTGTGGGTTGAATTTTGTGCCAAAACTTTCCAGATCAAATCTACATTATTTGAGGAGGCTTCAGTTTAAATTTTGTGATTTTTAGAAATTGGGAACACCTTGAACGAAGTTTGTCAAGTTGCTTCGCAGTTTTTTGGGTTTTCGGGTTTCAACAATTTTCATTGACTCTTAGCTTTAAGTATTCATTTGTTTTCCTTTTTATTTGTTCCTTACGCATTCTAACACTTTCTTGTTTCTTGTGTTAGTAGGTTAAAGCACGTTGCATATTCCTTCATCCGTGCAACAAAATTCTTTGATGTCTAAGCAAATTTTGAACTCATAGTGCTATTAGGTTTGCTTTGATAGTTTGATTCTAAAACATCTTAATTGATTGATATAGACACTTTTAAAAGACTCACAAGATTAATTCTTACCTCATTGAGAATTTTTTTTTTGAGTGCATATAGGTGAGGTTTGCTTAATTTTTTCTTTTGAAGTGTTGTGCTTTTCCAGGCTTTCACTATGACTCGTGACACTCGTGCCCGTAAAAACCATGATGAGATACCATCTGATGACAAAGAACAAGATGTTACATTGGAGAATATTGTGGGGATGGTAAAATTGCAACATCAATAATTGAACAAGGTACGTGATAAATTTGAGGCCAATTTGACTACATGTCGAACAGAACTACAAGAGAACATTAATCAGCTTTCCAATCATATTCAATTGCTCACTCAAGCTGTTGCTCGTTTGGAGACTTCTTCGAATCGACGATCTCGTGCTCGTGATAGTGATCATGATAGGGATAATGAACAACTTCATATTCGTTCTAATCCTGGTAGACACGAATATCGTCATATTGATGAAACTTTGGGTATTTCTAATCAAGGCCATCCTTCTGTCGCTAAACCAAAGTTCAACATTCCACCATTCCAAGGAAAGTATGATCCAGATGCATATTGCGATTGGGAGGATAAAATGGAGATCATGTTCTGTTGTTATAAGTGTCCGAAGGAGGAGAAAGTTCCATTAGCTATATTGGCATTTTCTGATTATGCATTGAGTTGGTGGACTCAACTTGTGTTGAACCGCCAAAGGAATCGTGAACGAGATGTTGATTCATGGGAACAGTTGACACAAATCATGCGAAAACGTTTTATCCCACCTCATTATTATAAGGATATTAAACGAAGACTTCAACGCCTTGTTCAAGGTAATCGATCTATTGATGAGTACTTTAAAGAGATGGAGATGCTTATGCATACAGCAAATATCCAAGAAGATGAGGAGACTACCATGGTGCGGTTTGTAGATGGTTTGAATGTTTCGATAGCCAATGTTCTTGATCTTCAAACCTACATTGGTCTTGAAGATACGGTACGTAAGGCAATTGAGATTGAGCGACAGTTTCAACAACGTCAATCTCGTTCATTTAGTACTTCACAATATTATAGAGGTACGAGTTCTAATTCTACTTTCAAGAATTCAAAATTTCCTTTTGCTACTAATAAGTTGCTGCCAAAACATGATGAGACTAAATCTTTTGAGGGGAAAAGTGGGGCTCTTACAAAACCTTCTTCTTCATCTTCTAAGTAGTTCACTTCTACTACTTCACCAAAAAAACAACGAGCTCGTGAAATTGAATGTTTTAAGTGCAAAGGGTGTGGGCACTATAGCCGTGATTGTGCCAACACAAGACTTTTGTTGATCAAAGAAGATGGTGATTATACTTCTGATTCCGATAAAACAGACCCAGATATGCCCGGATTAATTAATGATGTCAACGATTGCGGTAAATTTTATGGTGAAGAAGAGTTGGTGGAACCACTAACTCATCCCCGATGTTTAGTTGTGAGGCGCACACTCAACATCCAATTGAAGGATGATCATGATCTTCAACGGAGTAATATATTCCATTCGAGGTGTTTGATTAAAGGTACACTTTGCTCATTTATCATTGATAGTGGAAGTTGTGCTAACGTTGTGAGCAGCTACCTTGTGGATTCTCTTGCTTTGCCATGTAGAAAACACCCTACACCATACCATCTTCAATGGCTTAACGAAGGTTTGGAGGTCCGTGTGGTAAAATAGTGCTTGATCACTTTTAAACTTGGGACTTACATTGATGATGTTTGGTGTGATGTCGTTCCCATGCATGCCGCCCACTTGTTACTTGGTAGACCATGGCAGTACGATCGTGATGTTATTCATCATGGTAAATTAAATCGATATTCTTTTATTTTCAGTGGGAAAAAGTACACTTTCACCCCTTTGAATCCGAAAGATATTCACAATGATCAAATCGACATGATGAAGTTTTGTAAGGAGGTTATGGGAAGTAAGACACAAAATTCAAAAAATTTGAGAGAAAAAGGTCTCTAGTGAAAAAAGCCAAATTAATAATGACCCAATGGTGAGTGCATCCTCTTGTGAGAAAAAAAGAGTGGTTCATAATTTTTATGCGAGTGGAAAAGATGTGCGACGAGCCTTACTCACTAAACAACCTTGCATTATTATTCGATTTAGGCAAAACTGTTTATCTTTGACTAACCTTCATAACTCTTTGCCTAGTGTTTTTATGTCTCTTTTGCAGGAATATGAAGATATTTTTGAAGAAGCACCTAAAGGATTGCCACCTTTGAGGGGTATTGAGCATCAAATTGACTTAATACCTGGGTCAACAATTCCAAATCGACCAGCTTATAGAAGCAATCCCGATGAGACGAAGGAGTTACAAAAGTAAGTAGATGAACTTTTGGCGAAGGGTCACATTCGTGAAAGTTTAAGTCCTTGTGCAGTGCCGGTAATTCTGGTGCCAAAGAAAGATGGTACGTATAGAATGTGCGTCGATTGTCGACCAATTAACCAAATTACTATTAAGTATAGACATCCTATTCCAAGGCTTGATGATATGTTTGATGAACTTTATGGTGCTTGTATCTTTACAAAAATTGATTTAAAAAGTGGCTACCATCAAATTCGAATGAAAGAGGGGGATGAATGGAAAACAACATTTAAAACTAAGTTTGGTTTATATGAATGGTTAGTCATGCCTTTCGGTTTGACTAATGCACCTAGTACTTTCATGCGCTTGATGAACCATGTTTTGAGACCTTATTTGGGTAAATTTGTGGTAGTATATTTTGATGATATTCTGATTTACTCAACTTCTTTAGATGACCATGTTTTTCATGTTAAATCAGTTTTGGATATTCTGCGAACTGAAAAATTATTTGCCAACCTTGATAAATGCACTTTTTGTTGTGATAAACTAATCTTTTTATGTTTTATAGTAAGTGCTCAAGGTATTCATGTCGATGAGGACAAAGTAAAGGCAATTAGAGAATGGCCCACTCCTAAATCAATTACCGATGTGAGATCTTTCCATGGTTTAGCAAGTTTTTATAGATGTTTTGTGAAGGATTTCTCCACTATTGCTGCTCCATTAACTGAGATTATTAAAAAATCTGTGGGTTTTAAATGGGAAGAAGTTCAGGAAAAGGCTTTTCAAACTTTAAAGGATAAGTTATGTTCTCGCTCCGGTTCTTAAATTACCGATTTTTCTAATACTTTTGAACTTGAATGTGATGCTTCAGGTATTGGAATTGGTGCCGTGTTGATGCAAGAAAAAAGGCCAATTGCATATTTTAGTGAAAAACTGACAGGGGCACAATTAAACTACTCAACTTATGATAAGGAGTTGTTGGCATTAGTCCGAGCTCTACAAGTTTGGCAACATTACTTGTTGCCAAATGAGTTCGTTATCCATACAGATCATGAATCCTAAAATGGTTAAAGGGACAATGTAAGTTAAGTAAGAGACACGCTCGATGGGTGGAATTCATAGAGACATTTCCATATACAATTAAGTATAAAGCAGTAGAGAAAATGTAGTTCTTGATGCCTTATCTCGTAGATATTCTTTGATAACTACATTAAATGCTAAAGTCTTAGGGTTTGAACATATAAAAGATTTATACTTAAATGATATTGATTTTGCAAATGTTTTTTCTAATTGTGGGAATGGTGCCTTTAACAAGTTTTATCTTGTAGATGGGTTTCTTTTTCGCCTAAACAGGTTATGTGTTCCACAATGTTCAATGAGAGAGTTATTAGTTCGTGAAGCACATAGTGGAGGCCTCATGGGACACTTCGGTGTCGCCAAAACACTAGATATTCTACATGAACATTTTTATTGGCCGCACATGAAAAAGGACGTTGAAAAGGTCTGTTCTAATTGTATTACTTGTAAACAAGCAAAATCTAAGGTAATGCCTCATGGACTTTATACTCCTTTACCGATCCCTTCTTCGCCATGGGTAGACTTATCTATGGATTTCATTCTTGGTTTACCACGAACAAAAAAGGGTCGAGATAGTATCTTTGTTGTTGTTGATAGGTTTTCAAAGATGGCTCACTTTATTCCTTGTCACAAAATGGACGATGCTACACATGTGGCTGACTTGTTCTTTCAAGAGGTGGTGCGCCTACATGGGATACCTCGCACCATTATATCGGACAGAGACGTAAAGTTCCTAAGCCACTTTTGGAAAGTATTGTGGGGTAAGCTTGGTACTAAATTATTATATTCTACTACATGTCACCCCCAAACAGATGGACAAACTGAGGTAGTCAATCGAGTCTTAGGTGCTTTACTACGAACTGTTATGGGTAAGAACCTTAAAACTTGGGAAGAATATTTGCCATTTGTTGAGTTTGCATATAACCGATCTATTCACTCTACAACTGCATATTTCCCATTTGAACTTGTTTATGGTTTTAATCCACTAACTGTACTTGATCTTGCACCATTGCCTATAGAAAATATTTCTAGTTTAGACGGTGAGAAGAAAGCTGAATTGGTGAAATCCATGCATGCGAAAGCAAGACAACGAATCGCCAAAACAAATGAAACAACTGCCAACAAAGCTAACAAGGGGCGCAAGCAAATTATCTTTGAGCCCGGTGACTAGGTTTGGGTCCACATGAGAAAAGAGCGATTTCCAACTAAATGCAAAACAAAATTGGACCCACGTGGCAATGGACCTTTTCAAGTACTCAAGCGCATTAATGACAACGCATATCAAATCGACCTTCCTGGTGAGTATAATGTTAGTGCCACTTTTAATGTCACTGACCTTTCTCCTTTTGATATTGCAGATTCGAGGGAAAATCCTTTTGTGGAAGAGGGGAATGATACGAGTAACTCAGCCCAATTCAAAGGCCATAATAGAGATGAGTTTAGTTTTCCTCAAGGCCCAATTACGAGATCCAAATCCAAACAAATAAAGTCAAAACTCAACTTAGTGGTTCAAGACTTTATCACAAAAAAAATTCAAGAAGAAGAGTTGAAGTTTCAAGACAATAAATTCTGGAGTAATGATGAATTAGAAGAGACTAATTATGTTTGTGGCCCTAAACTCTCAATCTATGACGACAAGCCCATGTGGAAAATGCTAACAAGCTTAAGCATTTCACTTCAAGAACCCCAGTTGATCTTACAAGCTTAGACATTTCATATTGGGTTTAAGTTTTAGGCTTAATTTTTATTATATATAAGCACAATATTTTGTTTATTAGCTCTTATTATTTTATTATTATTTTATTCTAAATTTTTGATAATTATTAAGTATTTTAAGTTATTTAGAAATTTTATGTTAACAAGAAAGTTTAGTTTAAAACTACTTCTTGTTTAGATTAAATTAGAGTTCTAGTATACCTAGGAGTTTTATTTAGATTTATTTATCTAGCCTATATATAGGCCTTTGCATTGTACAGGGAGACAATTGATTATTATTCTATTTCTCTTTTGAGTTAATAAATTCTCTTTGAGTTTTTTCTTTTCAAGAATTTCTCTTGAGTTTCTTTTAGAAGAGTTTTAACAATCTTTTTAGATTGTGGGATCATCTTCAAACTTTTTCTTGCCAAGGTTTTTATCTTGAAGGGGAAATTAGAGCCGCTTGAAGGGGGTTGTGGATTCTTCGTGTTTCCAAGGCTTCTTAGGACTTCTACACGCCACGTTCTATCTTTCCATTTATCTTCTTTATTCACTTCCTGAATCCTTGATTTATTATTTGTTTTAATTATTTTATCTAACTTGGATTTAATTTCGTTTCAGGTTGTGTCAAGAAAAATCCAAATTTCTTTCCGAACGTCTAGAGCCCTAAGTCAAATCCGCGACTTTGACAAACTTTACGATCCACTTTCGCGTTCATCCTTCTCAACCTTTATCACAGGAAAGCTTAGGATAGCGAAAAGAGTAAGAAACGGGCTAAAAACGGACAAATTGGGCCTAATTCAGTGTTTCACACGGCCTAGGCACTTCCACACGGGTAATCCATATGCCCGTGTGTCATGGCCGTGTCGACATTAAACCAAGTCAGAATTGCACATGGCCTGAGCACCTTCACATGGACATGGCACACGGCCGTGTCCCTATCAAGCCCAAGTCTAATTCTACTCGGAAAAGGCTAATTTTGAGGATTTAGAAGTATTCCAAAGTCTATATAAACACCCTAGAAGAGGATTAGAGGGACACACAGAGTAGAAGGCAGAAAATACTCGAAGAATAGCCATTGGAATCAGCTCAGAAGCAGGATCTCCTTCAAGACTGAAGATCTCTATTCAATTTCCTTAGAAGTTCTTTGGGTTTCTTTATGTTTTGTTGTTTTCCCAATTTTGAGATGTTTTCCTCTATGATTATGAACTAAATTCTCTAAATACCTAGAGAAGTTGAAACCTAAGACGGATCTTGTTACGATTTGAATTATATGATAAATACTTGTTAGTATTCTTAATTGTGAGTTTAACCCTTGCTTTAATATTCCAGGACATTAATTCAGGTTTTTGATGTGCTTATTCATTGGAGGAAAAGTCCCCGTTTAAGAGTAGATCATTCATAATTAAGCAGAGTTGAACGGATTAGAGTCAAATCTAATAAGGGAATCCATAGATCGAGTTAATGCAACAATAGGGGTTTTAATTAGAAAGAGATTTTGATTTATCAACCTAGAGTCAGTTGTTTTTAGTCTCAAGAGAGATATTAACATAAATCAGGGATTTTTACGTATTAAGTCAAGTGAATAAATCGTCTAATTCAAAGGTAGTAAGTGAAGTCTAGGTGGATTCTTCTTTGGGTATTGTCTTCTCCATCGGTTTTTTAAATAGTATTTTTCAACTTTCATCTCTGTCGTGATCTTAGTTAATAAGATAATTATTCTTAGTTAAAACATTTCTTTAATTGTTAGGCTAGATAATAAAAAGATAGTAATTACTAGTACTTTTAATCCTTGTAAATACGATATTTTCGGTCTCACCATAACTATACTACTGTTTAATAAGTGCGCTTACCTTAGTCAAATTTTTAGTTAGTTTAGTGACCATCAGTCTCCAAATTGCTTAATGTTCCTACTAAAAAGGTGAGAAATTTGACTGTTGAATGTTTGTAAAGGAGATGCGAAAATTGTTGGAATGTTTGCTGCCTTCTCTTTTTATTGACAATCTCCATGTCAATCTCCACCCTTGCTTTATTACGCACAGTACATGTCGCTGTCATCATGCTCTATTGGTATTTAGTCTTCAATGTCACCGAGTTGAAGAGATAATGAGCTTGAACTTTTTTCATTGCGAGTGAAGACCTGAAGAAATAAGTTAAAAGTGATTGAAGGAAGCCATGAAAACGTTTAAATAGATCAAACAATAGTGCATGACAGGATACAAGATTAACATGTAATAATTGGATGGTTAAATTTATTATTATACAAATAAATAAAGTTTTAAAATTTCATTAATTTTTCGTTATTAAATTAATATTTAAAATTACAAAAGAGATTGATTAAATTGATGAAATTAATAGATGGATAATTAAAATAAAATTATTGTATGATTATTCTTATAATTTACCCTCGATGGTAATCGAAAACTACAAACATCAAAACCTAAAAACGCCAACAAAAGGCGCAGATAATGATCCCAAATATAGTTCACCACCGAATTCCTGAACTTCGCTAATTAATTGATTGCCATACCATGCTTCGAAATTCACAGTTCGAAGAACCCTGCCAAACTCATTGATCCTCTGCCCGATCGGCACCAGTGATCGCGTCGGTTGTTTCACCAGCGCCGCCGCCCTCCAAAAGTCTCCAAACGCTGTTCTCTTGATGTTATCTGGCCTTTCCTGCAAATTTATGACGTCATAAGTGTTGGCTCCAGGACCTCGAAGCCAATACCGTATAGTACTATTGTTAATGAAGTTGGAAACTAGGACATAGGCTCCATCTTGGCTAACTGCTACCCCTGCTGGCCCTGAAAGGTTCTTTATTAACACTGTCACTCGGTCCGTGTCAGGGTTGTACATCAACAATCTCCCTGTTGAATCATTAGCGTTCACTGCTTTCGAGATATTTCTGCAACATGTAATTAAGCTTTGTATGTGAATGAAGCTAAGTGGGTCAAAAGATTTAAATAGTTGCTATTAATGCAATGTTACGGTCTCTTTGTCGTTGATCTTCAGACTACTAAGGATTTAGCCTAGGTGATAAGAAAGAACCTTAAGTCATAGTTGGCGCTGGAATCTGCGAAAATAACATTTCCAGATGGTTGGTGGACGTCTAAAGCATCACATAAACGGTAAGGCTCTCCGTCTGCAGCCGCAGAAACTTGGGTCGCTTGCTTTCCGGAAGAACCTAGCACCATGAGCCCAAAATAGGCATCGCAAATATATAACTTATTTAAGGAGTAATGAAATGCTAAACCCAATGGCCTTCCACATATTGGCCCCAAATTTGGATCACTAGTGCCATCACACATCCGTTTAGACCTGTATTAGAGTTTGTGGGTGAAAATTCAAGCAATAATATATTCAAGCTATATTCAGTTTTATGATTTTATGTCTTGCAACCAGTGGACTGTTGGTTAAAGAATCACCTATTTGGACCGGTGAATCCAAAGTCTCGAAATCCAACCCTTGGTCCGTTGTATTGTAGAATTCTACCATCAGCCACACCAACATAGAATCGACTGGTTCCGAACTCGAAGGCGATGGATTCTGGACCGGTGGCTTTCGGCGGCAATTGAAGTGATCTGAATGATTGAGAAAGCATCAATGGAGGAAAACATGAGACAAAGATGAAAATGGGAACTATGTTTATTAGTTTTGTAAGGCTAATAATGCAAGCCATCTTCAATAAAAGAATAAGCAAAGTAATCTACACTTGTATGGCATATATAAAGCGAGAACTTAGGGTCATCGGATTCTTTAATAGTGAGATAGAACACATACGTCAGACATGGAAATGAGTGAGATGTAACGGAATGATCTTTAAGAACCAAATATAGGAGAAAACATGAAATGGAACACAAATTATTATTATGCTGTATGGCGTGAAATGTGAATTATGAAGAAAAGTAAGGCAGGAAATATGGAAACTCCCAAGCTTTCCAGAGAAAAAGTATGTGAAGAATGAAGTTTTGTTGTCTGTATTCCATTGCCATTAACAGAAAGCATTTATTTCATTAACTTCCATATTTATACTGCAGTGTTCTTAAAAAGTTGTTTTAGATCTACGGATTAATTCTTTTAACTCTATTGTTGTCGATATAAAATGATTTAGATTTAAAATTTTTATTACATTTGGATGGAAATTTTTAAATTTTTCTAAAGTTAAAATTTTAGTTCATATTCTTCAATTGGGTCATTTTAAGTCTTTATATTTTTTTAATTTTAAAATTTCAGTATCAACAAATGATAATCATTAATACATTAATTGAATTTTTAGTAATTAATTAATATGCAGAAAGAAGAAGTTGTTACAATATTAGAAATGTGATAATATGTTTATTGCATTAGATTTTGGAAATAATAATCTTATGCTCTATTTGTAAATTTGGACTTAAATTTCAATTATTATGTAAATGGTAAGAATGAAATGCATATATTATACTCAAATTTGTTGAGATTCAATCTAATATATATTAGAAGGTACAAAAAAATAGATTTATCAAATCTAAAAATATTTTAAGGACCAAATTGATTACTAAATAGGCTTTTTGTAAATCCATGAATTTGAGAAATGATCATGAATGTTACATTTTAAATTGTTACTACTCAATTTACACTATTTTTGAAATCTTAGTTCTCAAACACTACCTTAATGAATTTAATAGGTATAATTTGGTAAGTACTAAAATTTTAAAATTCAAAAAATATAGTAATTAAAATGACCAAATTAAAATAAAAGGACTAAATCCACAACTTTCGTAAAATATAAGGACTGATAGCAGAATTAAAACTTTTTATTTTGTTGTGACTAGACTTGCTCATGAGTCAGGCCATTTGCCCAGACCTGAAGACCCGCCTGACAAATGGGAGGGTTTGGACAAAAAATACGATGCCTAAAAATTGTGATTGGGTAAAATTTAAAGCCAGTTCTCTATATGGGTCTGGCCTAGGGTAAGACTTTTTTTGTTCGAGCCTCACCTGTCCTGGCTTGAATATTTTATGTTATAAAAATTAATTATATTAATTATATATATTAAATAATAGTTATATATTTATATTAAATCTATAACCCAAAAATAATTAAACTCACTACCCAAAACCTAAAATATTTTACTCAACTAAATAACTCAATTCAAAATATAAAATTTTAAAATTAGATTTAATACAATAAGATATTTGTTATATTTATTTGTGTTTTTTAATATAATAAAATATTTATTATATTTATGGTAGTGTTTTTTATATAAATACTTTTTTAATGTGTTAGAAAACTTTTATATTAGAATTTTTGTGCATTTAGTGCATTATATTTTTTAAATCTTATTTAAAATAAAAAACAAAACTATAAAAAGTCAAATATGATTTGGTCGAGCTTGAGTTTATCTTTCTTAAATTGAGTCGGGCTTGGGCAAAAATAAGCTCATTCTTGAGCCCGATCGGGCTTGAGCTTGAAAACTTAGTTTAAACACCTTACATGGGCTCGATCCGGCCTATGAATACCTCTAGCTGTGACATCATGTAAATTGAATAAAAGATTTTGAGTCTTGACTTAAAAACAGAGCGATGATTAAAGTTATTATCAAATACCCGCTTAACTTGTGTTCAAACCATGTTACCCCGTCCTTTGTCCTTAATATTATATAAAAAAAATTGAATAATTTTGAGGAGCTGTCACTTTAGTTGAATTTTGGATTAAAACTTAAATTACTAAATTCTCTAAAATTCCATTTAAATTTTTTATTTATTTTTACAAAAATAAACAAATTTATTTTCAAAAATTTAAAAACTAGATGAAGATATTTTTTCCTCTACATTATTAGTTAATTGTTTTATAAAATCAAAGTTTATATTAAAATTACTTAAGATACAACAGCAAAATTCGATTTCTAAATCCTAAGATGCAAATACAAAATTTTTCTTTTTCCAAATAGAAATACTATGCTTTAATCACTTACCTTTTCCTACTAAAATAAATAATTATTGATGGAGTTTTAGCTTAATTGACATTAATGAAAGACGTGAGTTTGAGCGAGTTGATATATGTTTATTCTATAATTTAAAAGTTGATGAGAGATTATGACAATTCTAAGGGTTTTTTACCTAAATATATTAAAAATAAATAAATACCCAAATAGGTTGTCAGCTGAATTAAATACCAAAATTGTTTTTTTTTTTAAGTCGCGCCTATCTGACAGGCGCACCCATTATCAATTTTCAGATAGTGGAGTGGTATATCGAAATTATAAATTCTCCCATTTTCAGTTATTAAATAATAGTTAAGTACTTGAAAAGCCTGTTTTTATGGCGATCAAGTACTCAGGCAATTCGGTTGCATACAATATATCCCGACATTGCCAGTACGATTGGGGGAGATCCATGGGATGAACAGGAAGGGGAAGCATGGAAATGATTGCGGAGAAGTGCATGAAGAATATATTACGATGTGGAACAACCGGTTGGGGAGAGTACCTCAGATGGATTGTGCTTTGGATTTGCAGCCCACATTAGAGTACATACAGTGGTACTGTGAGATAGGGAAACCAATTTTGTTTGTTGGCGGTCGATGGTAGTCCCCCCGTATATGACACGAATTGGGCAACCCCTTCTAGATCCGCATCATGCACCATAGTCGAAGCCGGAGCCGAAACTACACTCTGGGATAGTTTTTATCATCTAGGTTTTGGGAGCGATTACTATTTCCTAGGCTCCTCAGGCCATGGATATCATTTAGAGTTTGATATCTTTAGCCCACTACCACCTCACTACTCCAGTTATCCCGGCTCGTATCCACCTCAATACTCTGCTACTTCTGACCCATATCCACCGCTGTACTCTACTCCTCTCGGCCCGTATCCACCGCCATACTCCACTCTTCCCGGCTTGTATCCACCGCCATACTCCACTCCTCCTGGCTTAAGTTCATCGATGACGTTTGAGACGTGATTTTTCGTCTATGTTTCACACACCCCCACATACGGATGAAGAGAACGTTGATCTCCACAATTGCCTGCAACGTGAACGTCGAGCTCCATAAAAATATACCTCTAGAACCACACCATCAAACCATCAATTTTAGGGGGTTTTAATATAAATAACTTAGTATTTATGTACTGAATTTTTTGGCATTTTATTAATCAATTTAATTTGTTATTTTTTTTTTCAATTTAAATAGTCAACTTTGTATTTATGTAATGACTTTTTTGCCATTTTATTTATCAATTTTATGGGTTTTTTTTTCAATTTAAATAAATAAACTTTATACTAACTTTGTTAGTCAAATTAGATTAACTGCAACAAATTGTAGACAAATTTTAGATTTAATCCTCTCAACATGTAATGAACAAAATTTCAATTTCTACCTGATCGCAACGATTGTCCAATATGGTAGTTTCGAAGTGGGCATTTACTCCGATTATGATCGGCTAATCTATGTACTTCACACAACTTCCCTTCGAATTTCTCCCTAATGTCCATTTCGTTATGGATTCTAGATGATTGCAGACGATCTTTCGGGTTCCTACGTAACCCTTTGTCTAGGATAAGCTCGAAGGTCATCGGAGGAACCTCCCAAGTAGATAGGTCAGGAAGCATGGGGAACTCGTTCTCCCATACATGCAATATGCGTTCGAGGTGTACACTTCATCGATAAATTGTTCTACATTGAGCGAGACTTTAGCACAAGCTGCCACAACATGTGCACAAGGATAATGAAGTGTCTGAAACCTCCTACAATCACACCGTCTATTTCGAAGATCAACTCCATAGGACCTAGGTGGTATACCGGGTCGACGACTGATGGTCTCTGTAACGAGAAATGTTTTATTACGTCATGAATGTACTTCTATAGTTATCGACCTCGCTATCCGATGGTTTGCAACCATTGCATCCCTGGCATCTTCGACAAACACATGTCCTGCCTCCATCTGGTTGACTTGTTGCTAACCCATTCTTGGCATCAAGGTAGCCAACTTGTAAAATGTAGCCTAGAAGACAGATGAAATTGGAAGATTTCGTGTATTCAACAACACAGCGTTGATCTCCTCCACCAAATTTGTGGTCATTTGACCGTAACGAAAGACCTTGTCAAAACTTTGAGCCCATTGCCACGGCTCTATAGTACCCAACCATTGTCGAAAAGATGTATTCGTCTGACCTTCTATGTCACTCTCAAGTAGAGTCATCCTTTGCCGGAAAATGTGTGGCTCTAGCTCGTGCGTTGTGTATGTATTAAGAAAATATAAGTTACAGTCTTGCCACAAAACATTAGGTTATATATTGAAAGGATAAGGTTATTCTTTACCCATTCTTACAACTTGTCTCTACCAGTCTGCATTTTTATAATCTAGGTGGAAGTTAGTCGCGATGTAATGGATGCAGTAAATGGATCTCCATGGCACACCGGAAGGCCTAATGGCGGCAATTAATCATTTTCCTTTATCGGAGATGATGCAAATATTATCATTACTAATAACATACATTCGCAGGTTTGTAAGGAAGAATTCCCACGACTCCATGTTCTCCTTATCTATGGTGGCAAACGCAATCGGGAGCACGTTCTTGTTCCCGTCTTGAGGAATGACAAGAAGTAAGATTTGTGTATATTTAACGTATAGTCATGTCCTATCTACTTGCACAAATGGATTTCAGTGTGGAAATGCATACGCGCATGGATCAAACGTCCAAAACATCTGTTGGAAAATTTTTTTTCCCGATTGTATTCTCGGCTGTAGTTGGTCATTTGGGCTGTAATAAGGTCGTGTCTACAACTTAATGACAGTCCCCAGCACGTACTCCCTCATAGCAGTTATCCATCTCTGTAACTTATTGTATGATGCATCGAAATCTCCGTACTATTGCTCAATTACTATCTGTTTAGCTATCCATATCTTCCAGTATGATACTCGATACTGGAATCGTGCCTACATTTCGGCAATCAGTACAAAAACTTTAATGGTCAACATATTTTTCACCATTAGCATGATGCACGTACAGATAGTTTTGAAATCAAGTTTTCGATGATCTTCTGTCATACTTGTTGAAGTGCATGTGTGAGACCCAACAAATTTTAGTATCTCTCACATCTGTGACTTCTGGATAAATGCAGCTCGTATTCGCCAATTGTAGCGTCCCGCCGACCTCCAACACTCTCCAATATATAATGTTGATTCAGACACAACGACTTTGTAGTCTACTGATATATTCATGTTATACTGCTTAATGGTAAATACACACTCTTTCTTACTTTCAAATATCTGGCCCACGAACAACTTCTCAGGATCAGAATATACGGCTATCTGGTGAGCATGTAGTATTTTAGGATACTCCAGGAACTCGGTTGCGTGCGCCGTATCGAGGTCTATCCGAGACATGTGTGCCCTAGGATTATTGTGTATCACAATACGATGAATCTGGTTCCTGACAGAAGATGTGTTAACGTTTTCATCCTCATTCATGCCTTCACTGTCAATATCATCTAGGACCTCGTCCACATCGGGATCACTATCACTATCGACTTCGTGATCAGAAGGATCACTACTATGGTATACATCATCACCAACCACATCAGTCTCTGGTGTAGCATTAAGATCAATGTCGATCTCGTGTATAGTTAATTGGCTATCAACGTACGATATCGGAACCACCATACACGGCTCTTGAGCTCCATCTTCTTCACCTAATGGAGTGGGATCTTCAGTTGCCTCCACATCAGCTAACTCAACAAATAACTAAATCGATGCATTTTTGTTGCTCCGAGTCCCACAATAAAGAGCGACCATTGTCTCCACGCATATATATCTCACGACATTCAAATATATATTCCACGATTGTTGTCAAAATTTCTCTATCGAAATAAATGCATACGAAAAATTGATTCATCATCTTCAATACTAGATCTGTTAAAAAATATTCAAAATTCTCAAAACAGTTTCGAATAGCAAATAAAGTTACATAAAATTTTTAATGCAAAATTTTTCATTCAGAAGCTAACAAAATTAATACCCTAACAAAATAACTTTTAAATAATAAAATTATTAACAAAACTTTATATTCTATTTAAAAGAAATAAACTAAAATATCTTATCATTCTTCTTGTTTTCCTTTCTTTTCTTTCTTCTCCTTATCTTCTTACTTCTGTTCTGCTAAATTTTGTGTCTATTACTCATTTGATTTTCGGGGTATATATAGGGGAAAAATTAAGCACCAATCAAGGCCGGTAGGTAAAACAATCAATCGACTTGTTTGATAAAGCAATAACCTATATGCCATTTTTGTATTTATACAAGGGTTATATATTAATTCGGGAATAATAATACTAATATTTTATTAAACGAAAAAAATAATATAAAAAAATGAAGAACATATCATTTTGATATTTAATCTAGCTGACAAACCTATTTAGATATTTAATTTGTTTTTAATATATTTAGGTGAAATCCCCCAATTCTAAGCCTGAAATAAAAAATAAATTATGGAATTAAAATAATAAAACTAGGAAAGAGAGATAGTGAAAAAAGGATTAAGATAATAGATTAAAATATGATATATTTTTAACCAGATAACAATAACTAATAATAATAAAGCTTAAGCTAACAGCCTCTTGCCTAGTGGAGCATAAGAGTAAAAAATAATAACGATAAAGCTTAAGCCCTGGGAACTTGTACACTAATTCGGGCAATCACTTAACAATTCTTCACGTTGCAGTAGTTATATTGTGTACACTCTCGTTGTGTTTTTAGTTAATTTTGCATTGTTAAAGAGAAATGGGGAGCGATAGTGAAGCCGAGAAGTCGCAGCAGCGGAAGGAGAAGGAGAAGAAGAAGATGTTAGCCGTTGCTCCCATTGCAAAGCCACTCGCTGGCAAAAGGCTGTGTAAGAAAACCTTCAAGCTCGTCCGCAAAGGTATCTTTTTTTTTTTTCATCGATTCCCTTTCAACCTTTTTTCTTCTTCAAAATCACTCTTGGGGATTTCTACTTTTGATGGTGCAATAATTTGACAAAAAAAAGTTCGAATTTTAACCTTAATATCCCAATAAGCTTTTAGCATAGAACGTTCTTTCACTTGAAGTAAGAATTTATTAAGAATAAATCGGAAGACATATAATGACTTACTTGTGAAATCGGAATAATTTAGATCTCTTTCTGGTATTTTAGCCATGATAAGGAAAACCCAAAGCTCTAATAATGGAATTTTTTGGTGGCGTGTAAATATTTAACCAATGTATTTCTTTTTATTGCTGTAGCTGCTGAGCACAAATGCTTGAAGAGAGGAGTAAAGGAAGTGGTTAAAAGTATTCGTCGTGGTCATAAAGGGTAAAATTTTTTTTTTTTTATATATATAAATATATTATATTTGCTTGCTTCAGATTCTCTGTGAATGCCTTTTCGTTCCACTTTTAAGCATGTTTAATCTGATCTATGCTCCGAGATGTTTATTTGGATAGATATAAGAATAGGTTTCATGGACTGAGAAATATTAGTGTCTTACTTATGTTCAGATATGCCGATATAAGTTTTACGTGGAGGATTCTTATGCCCTAATGTCACCTGGATTTTTCATTGTACTCAAATACTCATGTGGAGCACATTTGTCCAACACATATTTGGACTGAAATATGGGGTATATGATTCTCCAAATATATGATATATGACACTCTCCTCCCTGTTTGGGTAAAATAAGGAACGAGTTACAACATAACTGAGTAGCAATAATCCATTATCTGTTTTAATGCCAGTGTTCAAATTTATAAATTGCTGAGTTTCAGTTGAGAAGAGTGCTGATTTCAACATTTATGCTACACCGAAAGAAGCAGAGCAATCACTAAGAAATGACGATATGGAGAGAGGGGGGAAATCCGTTTACAAGTTTGACTTCATCTAAATACTTTGATCACTTAATTGATCAAAGCTCGTTTGATAAAATTTCTAAACAGGAATTTGATTTAAAACTACACCGTAATCTTCTTTTTTTTATCTGACCATGCCTGTAAACGACGTCCATTACATATTATCATCATTATTCTCCTAGTTATGACTGATGTTTTATAGGAATATTTAAGAAAAGAATATCTGTTTTGGTTGCTGTCTGAAAATTTTCTGTAGCAATTCAGAGTTTAGGACTGCATAGTTGAGAAGGAAATTGCAATACATGAATATATACATGGATGGCACTTGTTTTGCTGCCAATTGATGAATGGAAGGGCATCCTTTTATTTGATTCAATCTAAATTTTGAATTTACTGAAAGTAGTTTAACTTCTAATGTTAATCACATAAATGCTTAATCATGTTCCTTCTATCTTCTGTTTTTTACTGAATGCAGATTATGTGTTATAGCTGGAAACATATCTCCTATTGATGTCATAACTCATGTTCCGATTCTATGTGAAGAGGCAGACATTCCCTATGTTTATGTTCCTTCGAAAGAAGTAAGCTTCTGACCTCCTCTGTTTTGCTGTATGATTCGGTGACTTTGCATCCTTCAATTGTTATCCTGCTTGACTATCAAATCCCATAGAACCTAATTTTTAATTTAGTGATTTTCCAACTTCTGTATTATTTATCGTTGCACTTTTACAATAACATGGTCAAGCCCATCCGAGTTCATTTTATTCCTTTATTTATTAGAGTTGCATTGTTAGGTTTAGCAAACACAATGGTATATCTATTTTCGATTTTTCTAAGTCCACAGAGACTCTTGGTTGTAGTCCACATTGACATCCAATTCAATCTGTA
This sequence comes from Gossypium arboreum, assembly GCF_025698485.1. Taxonomy (NCBI): domain Eukaryota; kingdom Viridiplantae; phylum Streptophyta; class Magnoliopsida; order Malvales; family Malvaceae; genus Gossypium; species Gossypium arboreum. The sequence continues at coordinate 109,782,789 of NC_069081.1, read as the reverse complement.
CATCCCAGAATTCCGACCCTAAACAACACAGCACAACTAAAGGGCTCATTCCGGATTAATGTCATGCTTAGGTTTGTAGCTTGAGTTAATGAACTAGCGATCAGCTGTCTCATGTGGAGCCTGTTTGATTAGTTTCTTCTGCCATTTCAGGATCTTGCAACTGCAGGAGCTACCAAGAGACCAACGTGCTGCGTTCTGGTGCTAACTAAGCCAACCAAAGGCGAACTAGACCCTTCAGAACAAGAAAAGATAAAGGCCGATTATAGCCAGGTAGTAGCAGATATATCTGAGCTTACATCCTCACTCTTTTAAGAAATTGTGTTGTCATATATATATGTAAGCTTTGATGTTTAGATTCTATCTTCTGCTTCTCTAGGCGATGTGCTTTACTGAGTTGATACTTCATTGTAACTATGTATCTGGCTTAGCTTTCATTTTAACCCACCTCTGTCTTTATTTAGTTAAATTCTCATCCCTTTCTCTCAAATGTGTAATGGTTAAAAAAAAAACACATGAAATGTATCAGAATTACGTTTCCTGCTTGGCCTGTGAATAAATTATTGTTTGTTAAATAGTTCATTAACAGGTTGACTTCTGTTCATTTATGTTAACGAACATGAACAAAAATATATCCGCTCTATTGGTGTACAAATTTCTCACATCAGAAGATTGCAGAGATTTTCTCTGATTATACTCACTGTAAAAATTAAATAACAGGAACAAGACATATGTTGGATAAACACTAGTTTCAGAATTTCACCTTTATTTGTTTTTCCAATATTTACAATTTTTCCATGCCAACCTACAGTACGTGTGTTTGCCCTCCATGGTCCCTTAAAGCACAAGGGCATAAGACCATTTTCATGATGCCAGAAATTGCAATTTGGACCTCCAAGTGATGATGTTACTTTTGGGATGTTAGATTCCTAAACAAAATTACTCCTAAACCACCAATTGCTAGAGTAAAGATAAGCGGAACACCAATAGTCTCAACGTCAATTGCTCTGTTTGATCGATCGTTCCTTTCTTGGCGACATCTTTCTCCCCGGTATTCATGTATTAGATTGCTCAGATTGTCTAACTGATGCATAATCTGGCGTTGTGCTCTTGCAATAACTAGGACCTGCATGAACCAAGACTCAGACAATCATTAAGAACCGGAACAAGTAACATAAAAAAAGGTCAGATTAGAGAAGCAAAATGTAGGGGTTGAACTAGGACATGAAGCTACCTCTTCCATGAGTGGGGACTCTCTAGCCAACTGGGAAGAAGATGAAGAATGAGGCATTAGTGAACCAGTTAGTGAACCATTACCCAAGCCAGTTACGAAAAGAGATGTCGGTAAAGAACCATTGCAGGCTTCGGCCTGCACAGCTAAATTTTGTTGGCTAGCCGAAATGGTCCTGGTAGAGAACTTGGAATTCAATTCTTCTATACTTGACGTGAACTTATCCATCCTTTCATTCAAAGTTGAAATTTGCTCCGAGAGCTGTGTAACAACTCCCTAAAACACAAATGAATGATCAGTAACGAAGTAATGAACAAAACTATGAAGGAATCGATTTTAAGCAATCCAAACAAAAAGTAATCAAATATTATGACCACGGACCAAGATTGATTTATTTGATTAAGAGGTTTAGGATTCATTCAGGAGCCTAACTTTTACAGAAATCTCATAAATTTTCTGAAGAATTGAAATTAATCCATTATTTTTCTTTTCTTGGAGGAGATAACGGGGGGAGGTTGTCAGGCTTTTGTTTTCTTTCACTTGAACTTTTCAGCAACCAGAGAGGTTGTCAGGTTGTCAGGATTCTGACAGTGGATAAAGAAAAACTAGACTTGTGTTCCAGAAATCAGTTCAGGGCCAACATACACACCGGATTCACTACTGGAGTAGGTGACTCTGGTGCCCTTCCATCAAACCTTCTACTGTTAATAGCAAGTTTTGTCAGCTTCGGCAAATTCTTGTCCCGTTGGGTCGCGTACGAGTGTGAGATACTGGTCCACACATAGATAAATTTCATACGTGACTGTTATCAGGATTAGAATAGGTGCTTTTGTAAAGAAAAATAAGACAGAATAACACATTAAATTAATCTTTCTGTTGAAGTTGTGGAAAAGCACTACGTTTTTTAAAAGATAGAAAAACCGTAGCTTGACATAAAAATTACCGGCTGAGATACTTCATTCTCCGATCAGCAGAGGCTCGGGAAAGGGCTTCTTTAGGACTTGAAACTAAGTCATCATCAATGCTAAGCTTTGTTTTCAAATCATCTGGTAATGCCTAAAAATATTTCCCAAGTTAGCAGCATGCAGAGCTCAAAAATTTAATGTTCAACTTGAACAATCATACCATAACATCATTTACAAGCTTCTCCAGCTGGATTTGTTCAATGTAAGTACGAGGAACATATGAACCTTCCAAACCCAATTGCTCAGCTATGAATTTAACAAATAGGCGATCTCGACCTTGCACCTTATAGAAACAACATACAATTGCAGTTAGTTATAAGTTGTGCAACACGTACCTAATAAGTCATCTGAAACAAATAGATGGTTAATAGCAAGGCAGCGCAAAGCCAGTTCACCATCCTTTATCGAGTTATTCTTCTGAGAATTCATTGGGTAGTGTTGAGTTCTGTTGCGGATTAGTAGACGCCTAGGATAAGGGCTTTCAAGGGAAAAGAGGTATCCCTCACCAAAGTTATAGCTACTTGTTGACTATTCTATTTCAGCAGCCAGCTGTGCTTGGATGCTCAGGATGCTATGGTATTTTGTTGACTCGTCTGCTAAGGACTCATCTAGTTCCTGTTGGTTCCTTTTAGATAAATGAAGAAAACCAATTGTGCATTGCCATAAAAAATCGTGCTGTTATCTTAAGCCATAACCAATTAGGTACATGACTGTTGTGATAACTAAGACCAAACACATGTTTCAGAATAAGAAAAGAGGCAAAAGATCACATTACCCTGATATATAAACCATGTCAAATGATATACACATATGTTAAAGGATATGATACCTGAACGTATTTGCGATTGAGTTGCTCCAGCCAATCGATCTTCACGGACACCTTATCATCAGAAAAGACATGGCTACTTCTTTTCAAGATGGCTGCAATTGTATACCCCAAAGCCATTAGTCCTCCAAGAAGACGCACGCTAACTTCAAAAGTTATTCTTGGTGATATTATGAAGGGACTGTCAGTAACCCATTCCTGAGAACCAGGCAAGTTGGTCAGAAGCTCTAAAACTTACCACATTTAAGTTAATCCTAAAAGAATATTAAGCAGAATCCTAAATATCAAAAGTTAAGACAAATCAAACACCCAATATGGCATTAAAACCTAAATTAGAGAGGACTTTGGATATCATATTTAGTATAAAATGAGCAAAAGAACTCATGAAAGAACATAGAAGTAAATCTTAAAGGAACATTCTTATACATTCTCCAATAGATTAGCATATTGAATCTAAAGTAATTTTTGAGTAAATGTTTGGTTTTGTCATCATAACTTATAAAAGAAACCAAATCCAAACTAGCTCTCACAAATTCTTGAAACATAGATAATACTTTGCTTACATGTACTGTTTAATTCTGTTTTTGTCTGCATGTGATATAAAACAGCATCTAATATTTTTGCTTCCATGTATTGTTTAATTCTAATTTTTAGACAAAAAAGGGCATAAACATATAATGTCTATATATGAAAACAGCTGTTTTCAGATTCGGTAAAGATCTATGAGAAGAGAGAGATTCCAATGAAAATATGATTCTATCTAAACCTAGCATCTATACCCAAGTGGAGTTTGAAGTACAAAAAGGATTGAGATTAGCACATCTCATTGCTGACAAGGAAGAAAACTTTTATGGACCCAGAAAAGGCCACTATATTCTCATTAAGAATTTTAAAAGGCTTAAAAATGAAACATCTAACCTCAAACATGAGATTGTATTTGCCATCCCTGTTCCTCATCCTCAGATATGACTGACATGCTTCGGGATCTTCACCAGGGGGTAGAAGATAAATGTCGTATGTTTCCTCTATAGTTTCTTTGTGTTCCTCAGATACAACTTCCTTAATTTGATCCAGTGTCACCAACCTTGTAGACTACAATGATAGAAAACACTTGGTGGTAACGTTGTGGGAAGAAAGTAGTACTACAATAAGGAACATGGAACCATTTACTTCGACATGGAAATAAAGGAGTTTGAGCTTGACCTTCAAAATATAAGTAGGATTCTGAAATCCAGTGAACGGATTAAACTTGTTGATGATTTTAATATGTGCTGTTTCGAGATCTGGCTCAATAAAAGCCTTGTACATAGGATATACCTATGTGAAAAAGAAGTACATGAGAACTACTATAACTACTCTTTGTTTTGGAGGCATTTGATAAAGCACTTAAGGCTATAACTAGGTACGATTTCACAAAACAGCTAAATCAGACACCTATAAAGTAAAATAGGTAAGATAAAGAAACCGTTTCAGAGATTTGATGGATAATTTCTTCAGGCTCTTGGCCAGCACGTTGAATGTCCCGTAACACTCTCTTGACAAGGTCAAAGTGAACACCCCCAGTGACAGATACACGAAGATCTATTAAAGGCCGCAATTTGTCACTTAAGGCATATATTCCTTCAATAATCACGATGCGGGAGCTAGGCACTTCAAGTGTCCTGTAATCGTGATAAATAAAACTAGATCAAGAACATGCATATTATTTGTTTCCAACCGCTTGCATGCACTTTCCTTTCTTTTGTCTCTTTTCTTTCCTGCCTAGCAGGCAGAATAAGTGGAGAGTGGAGACATCATTAAACCTATATGAAAAGAGCTTCTATGTCTTAAAGCAATAGCAAAAAATAAAAGAGAGATAGGGAACCTGTATCCTATGCGAGAGCTAGACTTGAAGTCATATATTGGAACTTGAACAGGTTTCCCCGCTTTTAAACCGTGAATATTTTCAAGCAGTGTGTTGTAATCAGTCAGCCGTGGGTCTGTTTCATAATACTACAATAATCAGAGCTTCACCATGCATCCTCCTCCAGCCATTGCAATACAAAATTGTTCTAGTAAAGAAAATGGATCCCGCACATTGGCACAATGCGTGCCACAGAGTAAGGCATTAGTGTTACATATACCAAACAATCAAGTTATCTGTAGGACCAGTTTAAAATGTTGATCAAAAAATCTAAAATTAAAGAAATGCAATTAGTATGTAAAATAAATAATAACTAAGAAGGATTCAATTCCATCCAATCAAAGGCTACATCAAGAGATCTCAAGCTGCCAAATCTAGCCTTGCTGCTTCAAGAAATATGTTCTTGGTCTATGTTTAGCTCTCTTCATGGTTTAGATTGTACATGACCAATCCACCAAGTGGTCATTTTATCGGTTCATCCTTAACTGTTACAGTTTTACTTTCTAAAGATCGTCCATTTCTTATTTGGCTGCCCATCTATCTCAACATATGCTTCTTAATCCATTTTCCCCTCTATATGACCAAGCATCTATTTTAACATCTTGATTTCAAATGAAGTAATCTTAAGGCCATATTTGCCTTGTGCTTTCCAACTACCCAATATTTAGAACTAAATATACCATTGCATTGGAAAGGATTCTATAAGTTATGTTTTACGTAGCTATAACTAATGAAAATTCCCATTAATTATAATTATTTTTTTGCTTAAAGATATCCTGAATCAAACTATAGAATGCTATTGCTAACAAAAATGAGCTTAAGCACATATTGCTTTTACTGCACGTTTTGTATTCCGTTTTATATAATTAGAAATAATTATCTCCCATCAATTTTGCCTCCTAAATTTTATTTCAATCTGAAATGCAACAGCATTAGCAGATAAAACAGCAGCTCTTAACATAGAAACTTTCAAAAGCATACTGTGCTGCTAATTGTCAACCACCAAAGTCAGCAAGCAATATTGGGAGGCATCCATTGTTCCCATACATAAAAACAAAGCACCTTAATCAAAAATGGGATCACCTTACATGAAAGTTTTAAAAATGTTAAGGACTCTAATTCTTACCATCAAAGTTTCCGTCAATGATACGGCTAGCATCATTGTAGTTGTCCATGGTTATGACAGCTATACTGGGCATAAAGTTGAGCACCTTCTCTGTGAACACAGTCTTTCCAGCTCCAGATGGCCCAGCTACTCCAACTAAAATCAATCCATCATTCTTTTGAGCCAATAATTGGCATGCACGAATTACAATGAAAAAACCTTTCTCGAAGGAAAGTTTATCTTCGATTGGAACGATCTCATAGCGATCACAGTCTTTTCTTTTAATCAACTGCACCTGGTCTCGCAGAAGACCAGAGCGCCGTCGAGGTGATTCAGCAACAGAAGAGGTATCTTGAGCCATTAAGAGATTTGAAGCTTCTCCTTTATACAGCTGCACTGAAAGATGCAACAGTCAGATATTTACATTTTCAAGAGAGATGACATCGCAATAAAATCATGGAGTTTTTGATGTGGGATCATGATTTCCAACACACAAAGGGAGGAAAGTCTATAACTCGCCAAAGTTAAAAGGCAAGGTAAGCATGTCGCTGGAAATTCAGCAGTTCAATAACTTTTAGGAATTACAAAGTAATAATAATCTAACAGGACTAACAAAAATATGAAGAAGACACAAGTTCAGATCATGATCAAATTGAAATGCCCATGAACCAGTTATAGAATAGTGAAAATTAAGGAGCTTAACATCGAATCCAGGTGCCAAATTATACAGCAGTCAGCAGCTCATGTAATCACAACATTTAAATCAGTGAAGAGAAATCAAACCATCATTATCTTTCAGTGTTCCCCCCATTCATAATACGTAAATGTTCTTTTTTTTTTTTTTTTCTAACCAGAAAAATGTTTACCTTTACACCCTTCACCAGATTTATAAACACTAGTTCCTCTTTCTTTTATGCTTTTCCATGTCCCCTCTAAAGGAAGCTAAGCAATTATCCCAGATTTATAAACACTAGTTCCTTTTTGATGCTCTTGATTGAACACATAGAAACCAGTCTGAATTAAATTTCAAGGTCGAAAAGACAACGAACAAACCATAAAAGCTTGAACTTTCGAGCTCCTAAGGAGACTCAAAACCATCAAATTCAACAACAAACAACAAAATAAACACAAATCCAAAATACCCAGAATTGAAACTCGACAAATAACAAGAACCCAGAAGCTAAAGGGAAACCAAGATGAGCATGAAAACAATTTGTGGTGACTGTAAACTATGTTCCGGGAATCATAGTTTGAAGATCATACCTTTAGTGTTAGGACTTCGAGGTCAAACTTTAAAGACCAAGAAAAATATGGACTACTGTTACTGGGTTTTTTTTATGTAAAGGCGGAAGAAGAGTTAGGGATTCTTGTGACTACTGAGTTGGTGGGATGTCATTGGCAACAAACTAAAGGCTGCTTGCTTAGCCACCTTCTAGAGTTCAGACAATAACATAGAGTGGATTAGAGAGAATTTCGAAATAGGTTGGTTTAACGAAAATTTGTTTTTGGTTGGTACATAATAAAAAATAATTAAGTTCAAAGGCTCAGCTTATAATTTGAAGGGTAAGACTGTCATAAGTAATGATTTTAAGGTTATATAATTTTTATTTTATTATTTGTGACAACGTCACATGATGTTTTCTAGTTTGAATTTAATTGTTAAATAATTTAATTTTAATTTTAAATACATTTTAATAATTGAATTATTATGTCTATATTGTTTTAGAATTTTTAATATAATTTTGTGAAGGCTATTTTAACTTAAAATCAGAAAAAAGAAAATTCAATTACTCTTGGGATACATAATCGTACAAACATGGACCCACTGTAAGAGATGCTTCTTCTTCTTTTATTCCATTACACAGATGCCTTATCAATTCACCCGGTAAAGTTTGACAGGTATGGTTTGAAGGAGCTTAAAGAAAAGTTTTTTTTTTAATTAGATTGGTTTGATATACCTAAATTATTATTTATTAATATTTTAGATAAATTTATTTGTAATTAAAAATATTGGAACATATACAATGTAAAAAGAATAAATTATAGGATTTGGTAAAAAACATTATAGATAAAATTGTATGTGCATTTTAGATTGAGAATATAAATTAATGTATGTATTTTACAAAACAAAATACACGTATGAAAATATTCCTTAAATTAACTTTTAACTTTTCACTTTTAAAAGTTTGTTTTTACATCTCATAACTTCTACGCAAATGTTTTGGTTGTCTCTATGCCTCTACTTTCTTTATGATTGAGCGGTCATTTAAAGGTTTTAGTGATTTGAGTTGTTTCCTTTCGATAATAAAATTTACCTCCTATCTTCTCACTGACCGACTTGATCCAAGTGATTTTATACATTTTAAACTTATTAACTAATTTATTTTTATAACTTCCATTTAATTTTTATTTAGAACCGGACCCTATATAGTTTATCTATATTGCCTCTATATAAATCTATACAATGACAGTTAACTATAAAATAACACATTAAAAATCTTTAAAATAAATAGAAGAGTTAGTTTGTACTAAACACCCTTAAATTATGGTCATTTTTGAATTGGTTCCCAAATTTTAAAACATTCTAATTACACTTTCAAATTATTAATGTTAAATCAACTAGACCTTTTCATTATTGAAAATGTTAATTTACCATTAAATGACATATTAAATTTTACGTAATATAATTTAAAATAAAAATTTAAAAAAAATAAAATGTTTTCTCACGACTTTTAAAAATTAAAAGGTAAAAATAAAGTAAAATAGAAAGAAAGAAAGTGAACAATAATTTTATAAAAATTATGAAAACATCAAAGTCGAGATTTTTACAACATTTTTTTCTTTAAAATTTTCATATTAATTTATGTCACGTAAGATTTAATGTTTGAATATAAAATTAATAATTTCAATATAAGAAGTACCTTATTGATATAAGGTGGATACTTTAAAGATATAATTAGAATATTTTAAAATTGATAATCACTGTAGAATAAAAATCATAATTTAGACTTTAGAGAGGTTAATGCAATTCGCTCTAAATAATTACTGTTCGAAACAAAATAATTCTTTAATTTTTTAAAATTTAAAAACTAGAAATTATTATGAATTTGTTAATAACTATAATAAAATTAACAGTTATTGTTAGACAGAAAAATGGAAAGCTTTAAATGCTGAAATCTGTTAACTAAAAATAATGTTCCAAAACAGAGCATAGAGGAGAGAGAGAGAAAGAGAGAGAGCTTGTTAAGATCCGCCATTTTTACGTTTCTCAATTCCAACACACCCAAAAAAGAAAAAAATATGAGAGATCTGAAGATGTAAAAGGAATTTTTGTGCAAGTGAAAGGCATAAGGGGAAAACAATGGGGTGTACGTTTTCAGGGTTTAATGCAATGTACGATGCTGCTAATGGGGGAGGAGACATTTGGATCAATGACATCAGGTTCAAGATCGTGAGGCAGTTGGGTGAAGGTGGCTTCGCCTATGTTTATCTGGTTAAGGAAGTCACCTCCGATTCTTCTTCAATTTCAGCTGGTGGTTTAGCCAAGAAAGTCAAGGACCCTTCTCATCTATCTGGTTCGTTCTTTTACAAGGATTTTATGATTTGGGTGTTGCTCTATTGGATTGGTTTACTACTAATCTGGGTGTTTCTTTAATTTTGTTTTATTTTTTTATTTTTTGTAGCTGATTGCTTTGAGTTTCTAATTATATGTTTTTCTAAATTGTGCATTTGCTCTTTTCTTCATTGGATTGGGTTTTTGTGATTTATTTATTGTAGAAATTTAACTCAAGTAATGTGTCAACTATTGTGATTGAATGTACGGATTCATTCCATTCTGGTTTACCGAATACGGGGTCTCATAAAATTGGATCATAGGGGTATACAAGTGAAAATTTTCTTATGATCGAATTACAATTGGATCCATAATTAAAATTATGGATCAGCTGAATCTTTGGTCTCTGTTCTGTTGGTAAACCTAAGGCATTTGACTAGAATTCGTATATTATGGAATCATCTTGTTTTCAGTTTTATGATGGCTTTTCTTTCCCATTTAATTTAATTTAATTTAATTTATTATTATTATTTGCATTTCCCCTCTTATTATCTGAATTTACATCTTAAATGGATTTGATAACCTTTTTATTTTTGCTGGGGGATTTTATCTAGGATGGTGACATCTGCTATGCCATCTGCCAGATTTTATCGTGTTATTTTGGTATTTATGTATTCATCAGATCAAAGGGAAAATTAATTTGGTTTTGGAATGAACTTACTTGGGTTGCATTTGCAGATGATGGAACTTATGCAATGAAGAAAGTTCTCATTCAGAATAATGAACAGTTAGAATTGGTTCGGGAGGAGATCCGTGTTTCATCCTTGTTTAGTCACCGTAATCTTCTTCCCCTTCTTGATCATGCTATCATTTCTGTTAAGGTAATTGTTCAGATCTCTCATTCTAATTAGCAGTGTAAAACAAACTATTCTCCAAGATGCATTTTCTTTCTTTAAATCACTTCCCATGCAAAATTGTATTTGTCTGAAACAATTTGATTTAATTGGCTAGCCTACACAAGAAGGATCATGGAATCACGAAGCATATTTACTATTTCCCGTTCATTTGGATGGAACATTACTGGACAATTTCAAAGCTATGAGTGCTAAAAATGATTTCTTTTCTACCTCGGATGTTCTTCAAATATTTCGGCAGGTAAGTAAAACTGTCTTTTTCTAACCATTTTCTTATAGAGGTTTAAATGATAACCATGTGGCACTTGTTATCAGTGGATCCAATGCATTCTTCTATTTTCTAATGTTTGATCATTTTATGTATTAGTAATGGTGTTTTCTTTTCAGATTCATTAATGTCATAACTGATTCGAGTTGACTATAAGCATTTTGACTCTGCCAAATTATTTCCGCAGCTGTGTGCCGGACTTGAACATATGCACAGTCTTGAGCCTCCATATGCACATAATGATGTCAAGCCTGGTAATGTTCTTTTAACCCATAGGAAAGGTGAATCGCCTCTTGCTATATTAATGGATTTCGGGAGTGCTCGTCCTGCAAGGAGGCAAATTCGCTCTCGTTCTGAGGCACTACAGCTTCAGGTGCTTTTTTCTTCTTTACTTTTCTTCAGTAGTGAAGAGTCTTCTTATATTCTCTGTTTTCAAACTTCTTTCTCATCCTTGCTGAAAACTATCCCAAGCTCTTCTAGTTCCTTAAACCTGTATGCTTAATGTTCTACCAACAAACATATGCATGCTTAAACATGAACAAAATGATGTATGAGTACATAATTGGCTTATCTGTTTGATGCATTTATGATATCCTAAAACATGCTGAAAGTCTTCTTCTTATTTTCTTGATTTGTTTTTACTGCATTGTCTTATGGTTATCATTCTTATATTTTCTGCTTAAGTTTGAATATGATATTTATTTCTATCTATAAACTTAGTGCCTGTTCTACAATGATCATGGTTGTTTTTCTTTCCATATATAGGAATGGGCATCTGAGCACTGTGCAGCACCTTTCCGAGCTCCTGAGTTGTGGGATTGCCCAAGCCATGCAGATATTGATGAGCGAACCGATATTTGGGCATTGGGGTGCACTTTATATGCAATAATGTAAGAATCAATTCTTAAACAGTGTTTTCTTTCATTTAATAAACTTTTTTTTTTGTTGTTGTACTTTCATTTCATTTGTTAATTACGTTTCTTCCTAAAAACAATTTAGTAGACAAAGAGTAAACAAAGTATTTGAATCTGGCTAAATCTAAGGAGCATATTTTAAGTATTTGATTTTAAAGTTAAATAATCCGAAAAGCAGGCGTTTGTATTTCAAAGTTAAGTTGCCCATTAGTGTTGAATCATGAAGTTGTATTTTGATGATAATTTTGGTAAAACAAGTTAAAGCAGTTACAGGTTTGTACTTCCATCAGATGCTTTCATTTATCTTCGGAAATAATTGTTTTTATACTCCATATCCAACCTTTTCGAGATGACGTAGTTAGCTGCTTTTATATAAAAAAAAAATTAGCCACTTATATTGTTCATTGGCATTTGTTGCAGGTATGGGGTATCCCCATTTGAGTATGCACTTGGAGAATCTGGAGGAAGCCTGCAACTGGCCATTGTAAATGCACAGATTAAGTGGCCAGCTGGACCTAAACTACAGTATCCTGAAGCTCTTCACCAATTCGTGACTTGGATGCTTCAGCCTCAGCCTAGTGTTCGCCCTTGCATAGATGATATCATATTTCACGTCGACAAGTTAATCTCGAAGTTTTCACAGTGAAATATCATAAGAGGGATTAGGGTGAGAAGGAAAGGGCATTCAATCAGTAATGGACGAGTTGATCATCTACATTCTAGCAACTTCTTATAAACGTGAGTTTCTTCACAAGTCTTCGAAATACTTCTGAAGTGACAGCAGTAACAATTCTTTATGAAAAAGTTCCATAGTAATCCTTTTTGTCCCGATTTGGGGTAAATGTTGGATATTCTTATGCTTTTTTCTTTTTTCTTTTTTAAAGTCTTTCCATATATTTAAATAATCATATGCGGTATTTATATATGAATATGTGTTAGATTTGGGAGTCTGACACATGTATTTTATTGAAAATGAAGAGCCAAAGCTTGTTGGAGTAGTTGTGGTGGTTGTGCATTCATTCTGTTGTCATAATTATGGACTTCATGTTCTGTAATTTGCTGATGTCCAGATCTGACGTCCCTCTGCATCCAAGATTCAACTTTTTTTCTTTATTTTTTTATAGGAAAACCCCAATAATTTGTGTTATCCATTTAGTTTTATACTTCTGGGTAACTAACTATATTTCCTCAACTTTAAATTTATTTATTTTTTAAGTATTTAACACTTTGTCGAACATGATTATGGATGTATAATCTTTTGAATAGAAGAAAAAAAAATGTCAATCTAAATTTAAGTCGGACATACAATCATATCTGCAACTGACTCTCATTTTGGATTCATTTTTTAGTTTGGGGGGTGGTTTTATCATTGTATCTACTATTTTTCATTTAACAACTCTTCACATAGTTTTGTAAAAGAAAATAATAATATACATTTTTATTAAAAATTTAATAATTTCTTTAAAATAAAATTTAGTATATAAGAGTTGTAGCGTCGTAAATATGAAGAGAGCACAAAGACCTTACTCTGGGGTTCGGTTGCATGGTCGATAAACGATATTCAGATGCTGTGGATGTCTGCTATTAAGTAGAATCAAGCTGGGTCGGATTTTAAATGGGATGTTTATTTTTTGTTCACAAAACTTTGAACTAGACAAGTTTCTTATAGCTTAACCTAACAAAAATCATCTCCAACTGGTAGTATTTATAAACATGTGATCCAAAATCTAACATTTAATACTTGGTTTTTTTTTTTTTTTTTTTGTTTATTATCAGATGACGACAAGCTTTATGTATAAATGAAAAATATATTAATATAAAGAAGAAAGGGGTGGAATGAAATGAAAGGCATGAAAGTGGTTGCCCGACCATTAGCAAATTCAAGGAAGAGGACAAAGAAACAATGCGGAATGCATGGGGCCACGATGTCTGTATAAGAAATTAAAACCAAAAACAAGGTGGTAGAATGCTTACAAATCATGCTTACAATTTTGGGGACAAAGATTGCTCCAACTCACTGGTTTTCATCGAAACTCTTCTTTGAACTTCGTTTTGTTCTTTCACTGGGGGGGCCCAACTCAATATTCACTTTGTTTTAACTACTCTTTATATTTACTTCATATCGATTAAAATGATATTTAAAAGCAAAACTTACGATTTCTTATCCTATTCATTTCCCATCTATGTCAATCTAAATTTTTCAAGATAATACTATATATATATATATATATAAAGAAGTGAAGTACTTCATCTAATTTCACACTCTTAACGGCATCCATCACTTCATCATATTTGATAGATTAATTATTTCACTTCATATTTATTTTAGTAGTGTCTTAAGTTGACACATGTCACTCTATCAAATCTAAGTAGCTAAGGCTAGAGATGTTCATAGATTGGGTTGAGATTCAATTCTAAAATATTTTTTAAGCCTAAGCCTATTTTTAAGTTGGTTCAGTCTATTTAAAAAAACTATTTTATTATTTAAAAGTTAAGAAAATATTAAAACATAATTTTTAATTGTTGTTTTATATCTTTTATAATAAGATTTTAATTTAAAAAATACTTTTAATTATATAAATTGAATTCAGGTCAACTCAAAAATATAAAATTTTTTATCCAAAATTCAACTCTTAGGCAAGTCTAATTGAAACTTACGCCTAGCCTTCATTTCCCTATAAATATTCTCTTATTATCAGGGTAAAAAGGATAAAAAAAAAAACACAAACAACCTTACTCTACCACAATTTCAACCCACAATCTCCTTAAATCTTTAGTATGATAACTCCGCACCTTTCACAGTGCAAATCACCATCTTCCTAGCAGCTCTTCACACTCTCATGGTGTGAATCACCTTTATCTTAATTGCTTTTCGCATCCTCACAATGTAAATCACCATAGCAAACCGCCCCATATTTTGTGTTGCAATAATTGGCATTGTCTATGGCCACTAACAAAAAGTTGTCTTTACCTCCCAAACGTTATACTTATTAGAAACAAGCAGGTCGGGAATCTTATTTTGTGTATTTGTAAAAACCCCTGTTGAAATGGATACCTATAGTTTTTCTTTGTATCTAATTTTGATTTTTAATATATAGTCCATTTTGATTTAAAAAAAAAAAAAACCGAAGTGTAATAACTAAATATTTTCATTAAAATAAAAATTTAAACAAAAATATTCCTCCTCCAATAGAAACAAAAGACAAAAGCCGTAGCCTTGAAAAGACAGGCACTATCAAACTTAGAGGAAGACAGAAGAGCAGAAACAAAAAGCTATTTTGACATCTACCTCTCACATGTAATATTTATATAATTATAGAATAAAAAGTTTGATGGTAAAAGCATGATTCAATTCCACTTAAAATTTATGTATTTAGAATTTATTCTCATTATATTTATTTTAGTTTTATTAATATTAATAATTAAATTTATATTTTTAAATGTAAAAATAGAGATATTAAAATTTTAAAAATAAAAAAAGACTAAATTATAAATATACGAAGAATAGATAGAGTTGAAGTTATTAAACTAACCCAACAAAACCAGTAAAGTTGTAAAGGTTAAATTGGAAAAATATAATTTTTCAATAACTGAAAAAATAATAGGTACAAACTCATACAATTTGAAACCATATTTTAGGTGAAGTTTGTTTAGATTGATGTAATAATATATTAGTACTATAATTTCATGAGCTTCACTTCTCTTTTTTGCTCTTTTTAAAAAATTACCATCAAAATTAACTGTCTTTTATCTAATCACATGAAATAAAAAAATTAAGGGACTTAGCGAAATAGAATAATATAAGTTATACTAAAGAAATAAATGGTTGACCACGAAATGTGCTCTATATTTATGGGTAAGAATCAAACTCCCGACCTCATGGTTAAGAGATAAGGTGAGTAACTATCACACCACACTTTATGGTTACCAATAGAATTATGCAACTCACAAAACTACAAAAACTTTCAATTTTGTCATGTGCATTTTCAATCGATTTTGTTTTACTTCCTTTCCTTTAAATCGTTAACGAAAATGATGATGATGTCCTTTTTTTTTTTAAATTACTATAGTAATGCATTTAGTCTTTAATATTTATCCATTTTATTAATTTGATCCTAATTTTAAATAACTCAATAAATTTAACCCTTTACATTTACAAATTAATTTTTAATCCTCAAATACATTTTTATCGTAAATTAGAATTATAAACACGTTAGAAATTTTAAATGGAAAATTATTTTAACATTTATATTTTCTTCATAAAGGCACCCAAAAGTCATTCTTGAGATTTTCAACTAACAAAGAACCATCTTGTTTCTCAGTTTTTGAAGGTTTATTTAATTATTTTTATTTTTAAATCTAGCATCCTACTTAAAAACATTACTTTTGTTTAGAGAAGTTGCAAGTTTGGGGTTTGGGTAATTTAAAATATGCAGAATAGAAGTTTTATTTAGTTCTTTTAACTTATCTATCATTGTTGACTCAAAGAATCTACTGGAAAATTTGTAATCTTAAAATATGCAGAATTTTAGTTTTCTATTTGTGTTTTTAAAGTTGGATTTGTAATTTTGTTTCTTTTTAATGTTTTTATATTTGAAGTTTTTTTTTTCTTTGTTATTGTAACTTTTAGGGATTTTAGAATTCATTTAGAGTCTAACACTTTGGGAATTTCTTTTTGTCATAAAGAGTCTATTTTTGTATTTCAATTCTAAATTAATCCAAATATTTTGAAGTCTCATTAATTGTAATCACTCTTAAATTATTTAAATCCTATCAATTTCATCAGCGTCATATTTCTTATGTTGTTAATAAGAGTCTATTTTAATTTTATCATCTTTTCCTCTCTCCGAAGGTTTTGTATCAGATTTGAAATTCTGATTTATGATGAATACGTGTCTTGGGTCCAAATTGAAAGAATTTGTAAATATGAAAGGTTGAATTTGTTTAATTATTCAGAATTAGGACCAATTTGCTAGAATGTGTAAGTGTTGATGACTAAACATGTCATTATATCAATTAAAAAAAGGTCACATCATCATTTTTGTTAACGATTTAATGAAGGGTGACAAAAATAGAATCGATAAAAAACGTTAGTGACGAAATTGAAAACTTATATAGTTTGGTGACCAAAACAAAAGCATGCTAATAGTTGAATGACTAACAGAGGAGTTGATCCTTTTTTATATAGATGTAAGATATTAGAAATGATTGTGTTATGTATAAATTGTTTTGGGACATATTATGGTTATTATCTTTTTATATGCTTAAACTCGGGATTTAATCCCTATATTATAGTTCCTATCTAAACTATTGATGTTATCCAACCCGTCCTGATGATGTAATGGGATTCAACTATAAATTGAGGCCTCTATTAGTCTCATTTGTATCATTCATCATTAAGTAATTAAATACATCAAAAGTATTTACTCTAGCTTTTTTTAAGTGTTCTTACTTTTCTTTCTTATTTTGCATACCTTTACTACCTTAAAAAATTCTTTAAGATTTCCAACTTGAGTGTTTAGATTGACTTAGGCAAGTTGGAAGTGATGTGCCCTCTCATCCAAAAAAAAAAAAAGTAAAGTTTCATTTTAGTCTCTTTAAAAATTTTAAATTATAAGTTAATCAACAGTATAATTGCTCTTTAGCCTCTTCAAGATGATAAAATTTCACTTAATCTCTCTAAAATTCTGAAATAATAAATTAATATATTGATAAAAGTATATTTTAACCCTTTAAAATTTATAATTTAATTTTAATTCTTTTAAAAATTTATAATATAATTTTAACCCACAAATAAATTTCTAGCTTCATCCTACCTGATAAAAGAATTGTTTGCTAAACATTTAAAACAACATTATTAGTTTATAATTTTGATAATTAGTATATTAAGAAAACTTTTAAAAATATATTTTGTTCATGTTGAGAATTCTGTTAATAAGTATTTTACAAATACTTTTTACCACTTGCTATATATTATATAGAGAATGTCTAGAAGATAGTTATAAAAGTCCTTAATACCTTAGGACAATATATAATAAAAATGATAAATAAAATTAAAGTTTTTAAAACCCTCAGTCAAAAATTTAAAATTAATTGAAATATTGTGAAAAAAGTACATTTCATTAAATTTTAGTGACTTTTAAAATTTTAATTAATTTTATGAACGTTAATTATCATTAATTGATTGACCGTTAATTGTTATTGACTATTAGAAGCTATCACGTGGTATGGCATGTCAATCAAACTTTAAAGATTTTTAAATTTAAAACATAATAAAATGTGCATACATAATGAATATAGACAAATGGTTATTCATATTCAATCTAGATGAGTTTAAACTTAAAAAAAAAAAACTAGTAACAATTATTAATATCTAATCTTTTGACACAATGTTTATTTATAGCCCTCCTCAACCCATAAATAGGAGAAAGATGCACTTCAAAATACTTAAACTCACGTCTTCTTGCATTGACAACAATACTCATACCAATTAAACTAAGACTCAATCGACATAGTTATTAAAATTTAAATATAAAAATTCAAAAGAATTGAAAATCATTATCATATCATTTAATACTTAATTTCACACCACAAAAATAAGTTAATATTTATAAATAAATAAAAAACAACCATTAAAAAACATTCCCTCAAAAATTATAAAACCAAGAATTTATTTTACTACAGAAAACGATAATAAACAAAATAAATCCAAAAAAATAATTGAAAAAAGGCCTCAGAGATCTTGGTGGAAATAATAATGAAATGGTGGTTTAAACCCGAGAAGAGTGGCAAATAATTCCTCACATCATAGGCACTAATTATTTGTTAGATAAAATAAAAATTTTCTCAATAAAATATAAAAAAATTATTAATAACTTTTAATTTTTCCATGTTTGGGTTTTTTATAATTTTTAATATATTTTAACAATTATTTATAATTTTTAAATTTTTATAGGTTTATACTCATTTAGAAAAATCTAAAATAATAATTGTTTGGGTTGAAATGAATTTTGAACTTGGATAATATTATTCAAATTCAATCTGTATGTATAATTTTATTTTTATTTGCCATGCTGGTCAATGATAATTTTGTGAAGAAAAATCTTTTTATCACTAAAACTTAAATGTGTAGCTAATATCTTTTTTCAAAGTAGTCATTTAATTTTTGATTGGATGTTTGTACACCTTTTAGGCTTATTTAAAATTAATTTTATAAATGGCATCTTTAAAAAAAAAACATTGCATGGGGAGTAGACACAGCAAAATTATCATAATGAGAAATGCAAAGCCAACAACTTTTGTCCTTTGAAATTTAAGAAACTTATGGTATTTATGCGTTGAGTAAGATAAATTTCACTTTCTTTTGACAGCTTCTAGCTGTCTTCTGGTTGATTCAAAGTCAGAATTAATGGGTGTATAGATTTCCAGGTGGTGAATTTATATCTATATCTATCATTCAGTTTCTATATCTATGTATATACATATTTGCGTGTCGTTTTTGTTTATGTAGCTTTCAAATAAGTGATGAGATGGGTATATCTGTTGTTTCCTTTTGTCATCAAAAGCTGGTTTTGACAGTGAAATAGATGAAGCTGCTCTCATGCTCATGCCTTGTCTAAATACACATCCTTTCTGCTCATTATATTTACAACAACTCCATCTACCGAAGCTTTTGTCATCTACTTTATTCTACTAGGGTTCCTTTCTTTTTACTATGGAGTCTTCCGAAATCTATGGAGGCATCGAGGAATGCCACAGTAGTGAATCAGGGTGGACAATGTACATTGGTTCCCCCATACACGGCGGCGACGACAGCGGCGATGGACACAGTGAAAAAGCTGATGATGAAGGTGTTTATGGTGTCGATAACCATGCTGATGAAGACGCTGACAGTGATGATTCAATGGCGTCTGATGCTTCTTCAGGTCCAAGCCATAAAGGCCACCGTGGAACGACGACGTTATATTTCAAGCATGATGAAGAAGAAGAAGATGATGATAAGGATGAAAGGAATTTCTTTTCGGGCAAGAAAGATAGGAAATCAAAGGAGAAGAAGCATAAGGTTGGGTTAATGAAAAACAAACAAGTGAAGAAACAGACGCCGTTGAAGACCAAAACCAGCTTTATATGATACTTGTCGACTGGTTACAAGGTAAGACAAAGCATCTGGCTTTTGTTCCAAATTCTTGCCCCCCATGCATTTTCGCTGGTTTTTCAGGCAAAAATGTTTTATCAGAATTCAGCGTAACAACTTGGGTATATATGTATGTTTTGTGGTATTATGAAAACTCTGATGTAAGAGTTGAATCAAGAATTATAAGCTTCCATTAATGTGAAATTTATATCCTTCTCGAATATATTAATGATTAAGCACAAAGAATTTGTGCAGTTGTAGTAGTAGGAAGGGAGATACCAATCCTTCCAGGTTCGGATTCGGATTCAATTAAAGTGTCGGGTATACTCTTTTTTTTTTTTTTTTAAATTTTGGTTATGCCTATGGGTTTTAAGTTTCATAATATTTGTAAATATTTAATTTTAAATTTTTAAACTACATTTCATGAATTAAACAATAAAATTTTATATTTCAATTTTCCAATCAAATAATAATAATAATAATAATAATCTAACATATCTAGTAATGTGATAACTAATATTACATTTCCTAATTCTATTAACGAAAATACTCTTATATTTTATGAATCAAAAGGCCCACTTATATATCTCTATTACAACCGTGACATATTTTTTCTTTTATTAAATTTCTAAACATAAGGAATTTAGCATATTTTTCAATATTTGAATTATAGTATATTATCTTTAATTTTATATAAAATAATATACATCATATATAAAAGAAAAAAACTAACACATTATAAACTTGAAAATAGATCCAATTGAGCTCAAGCTTTAAAGATTAAAACTCAAGTTTAATTTATGCTTTAAATAAAAAATTATTTAGTACACAATTAGTAGAGTTTTTAAAATTAAAAACTTTAACTTCACAAGTCAAGAGTAAAATGCTGCCTTGTGTCTTAAGGAAATATTAAAAAATTAATAACAAATTAAAAGGACATGTGCTGAGGGAAGAATACTAATCTTTATAAATAAATCAAAAAAAAATTTATCCAAACCTTTTTTTTAATAACATTTTTTTGTCTAAAAGATCTTCTCCAATTTTGAACTACCTTTAGAGTTAAACAAATAATCCTAACTACCTTTAAATATACCTGCTCATGGGTCGGGTTACTTGACCCGGCCCGAAAGCCCGCCCAAAATGTAAAAAGGTTTAGGCAAAAATATAGGCCTGAAAAATAGGCTTAGACAAAAAAATAAGATTCGTTTAAAAAATGGGCCGGGCCTTGGGCAAGGTATTTTTGGCCCAGGCCCAGCCAGAATTCACGAAATGAAAAAACAATATGCTTTTTTTTTTTGTTTTTGAATGTTATTTTCTTGTTGTTTTCATCTATTTTGCTACCATATTACTATTAGTTGCTACAATTTTGTTGTTATTGTTTGGATATTGTATAAAACTTATTTTATTATTAATTTTGTTATTATTTTAGAGGTATTTGCTTGTTAAGTTACATCTATTTTAGTGCTATTTAAATCTACATATTTTTAAAATTTATTTTTAATTTGTTGGAAAATATTTATTTTGATTTTTAGTATTTTTGATGTATTATATATATTTAAAATTATATAAAAATAAATACAAAGTGGCTAGGCTAAGCCAATTTTAGTATTTTTATTTGGGTCGGACTTGGGTAAAATTTTAGGCCTATTTTTTGGGCCCAGCCCGGCCCGAGCCCAATAAAATGGACTTAAATTTTTAGTTGAACTCGGCCCGGCCCGACCTGGCCCATGAGCACCTCTACCTTTAAACATATTTTGTCATAAGACAAGATATAATTACTCAAAATAAATAAATAAACATCAGAAGTCTTTGTAACCTTAAAAAGTTTTAGATTACGAAATCTTAAAAACTTCTTTTTTTTTATTTAAATTGTTTGTTTTTTTTTTCTTTTGTTTTTCCCAATGGTGGTGCAAATTTCGAATTGGCTACCACCCACCTTTTTCTCTCATTCATTAACTCTTTCTTTTCTTCATTCATCTTTTTCTTTTTTCAGTTTAAAGATCTATTTTGTGAGTATTTTTTTAATTTTCACAAGTTGTGATAGGCATATGACGATGCTTATTATTATTAAAACTCCATCAACTACTAGTAATTTCTCTTGGAAAGTGAGTGGTTTCTCGCCGACTTCTTAATCTGTTTACATTTTAAGAGTATTTTAAAATAATAAATAATTTCATAAGTCGATTTGGACTCGTATTGTCTTAAATTTTATATGTTTATTTTTGTTTTTCATTGTTTAATAAGTCTTCACTTTTAAAAAAAAAAATTCTGCTCTAATAGCATATTTTTTAGCTTTGCTTAAGCATATAATCTTGCTTTTGCAAGTAATTTTAAGGATGGTTTTATTGCAGTCCTCTTCAGTTTGATACATGCTCGATTTTTTGCTGATTTTTACTCGCTGCTTTGTACTATACGAAACCGTTTTTTATTATATTAAGTGCTAACAATCACTTCAAATATGTCAGTGTTTGAGTTATACCCTTATTCTAGTAATGATAAATTTGATGAACAAGACAATCAAAGTGAATAGCAAAGAAAGAAATTGGAAGAGGAGATGATTGAATCATTGGAAATTGCAGCAAAAGCGATCATCCATCTACACCTAGTTGACGTCTACGGGTGTTACTCCTACAGAAATGACAAATCCTTAGTCAAATATTATATTCACAGATTAGTTTTTGTTGTAGAAAGGAAAAGGAACTTCATTATAAATCCATAGACACCTAAACCAAGAGTCATATTCATGACTTAATATGGAAGTTGCACGGGAGGTTTTGGTTCACCGAATGAAGGACCGCCAAATTGGGGTTTTAATAATCTGGGTTTTTTTTTTTTTTGTGGTTCACCGAGTGTGCACTCCACGGATTTCCCCAAAATTCTTTCTTTTGAATGATTATTCAGAACAAACATGAAATAGACTAATCCACCAATAAATTGAATCCGGACGAATCTAGGTAAGCACCTATTTTTAATCCCCCATTAACACTTCTAGAGTAGTTTTGTATTTTAGGTAACATCCTAATTAGCATCACTACAGGGAAAGCACCATTATCATGGTGGCTCCATTAAGGAGGGGGGGACACAGTGTCCTGCACGTGGGGTGAAGCGAATTTTAGTAATTTAGCCAAGGATTTAGACAGTTCCAAGACCACCAAGCCATTGGCCAACTCAACAGCAACAGGTCTTTGGACGACTGGACCCAACCAATACAATCACGTACCTTTCAGGTAATGCTGGCTGGTTTTGGCAAACTTCGGGTTTCACCAATTTTGGATTCTTCTGCATTACCCAACAAATGAAACCACTTCCAAACTCATTCCATTATTGTTCACAATGATTAAAGTTTGAGCCAGCAAATCCCAATCTAAACAACACTGCTGAGTTTAGGTTACTTCAATAATTTAATTAATCATAACCAAAAAAACATACAAGTTTTATGTGGTGGGTGCAGTTTCACTTTAGATTCCAAGTTTAATGTAGTAGATTTTGATTAAAATTCAACAATTCTCATTCCCTCAGGTACACCTAATTATTGGTTGTTACAGGGGATGTCTTGTTTGCATAGGAATGGGGCTTTGCTTTTTTTTCTTTTAATTGTCAAGTACATTTCATTCATTGGCACTTAACAAAATATTCGAGAAATGATGAAGAATAATTAGAGAAGGAAAATAACCAAATATTTATGTTAAATCTTGAAGTTGGATCTTCTGTCTTCACCTACATATAATGGGAGTCATTTAAAGTAATGCAACTTCATTGATATCATAACTCTGAAATGGACCCAAAGTCACCTAAGAAATATGTATATATAATTAACAAGCTCACACAGGGCATGTGACTAGTTGTTGAATTCAGCTAAGCATATTTCATTTTCAGGGTTTCAAAAGAGTCAATCTCATTACTCAGGTCGGGCTCCACGGAGATGGTCCCATCCCTCTAGGGTGACAATGTTGTTTTCCACCAAAAATGAGCTTTCTGCAGGGCATGGAAGATCCATCTGCTCACTTTTCTTTTCCTCAAACTGGCTAGCTGGCTCTGCCGGGCTTTCCAGTCCCAGATCCCCATCATACAATTGACAAACTACAAAGGAAAGTAGTTTATACATGTATGTATGTATGCATGCATGCATGTATAGTACATATATGCACATTTGTATGTAGGCGTGCATGTATAAAACAAGCAACTTTCATTGATACAAGCGAAAAGATGAAAGCATGAATAAGTAATTTAATGTGAGTAGTAGAGTACTAGATTTTTAACTTCAGTGATTGTGATTCAATGTATACAGCAGCTTAGATAAAAAGGAAAAAAACTTTATTAGTTTTATTTATTTATAAATACATATTTATGAAATAGTTAAAAAAGTTTGCCAGTTATACAATATTTTCTCCTTTCGTTCTTTCAATATAATGTTAGGGATAGGTGCGGAATGAACTCATGCCAAATGGGTGTCTACTGTCTAAGAAGGCATAAAGTATTTTCAAATTATTAGTATTGTTTCTAGTACCAACCCAAGTCAAGATATTCATCTAGGAATGCAGCGTATGATTGGATGATCAGCTTGTATGATTTCCGGTTGACTCGTCCCATCAGGTTCATACGGGCCGTCTACATTCTGCCATACACAATGGATATCATTGCCACTGATTTCTTTTAGGTTTGCATCCCATGCTTTCTTCCTAGGGATTCCTCTCATTAAATTTTCTTCCTGTACTTTATTCGTATGCTTTCCGGTGAAACTTTCTACCTTCTCCCTAAATTTAGTAACGCTTGATAACTTGAAAGTGTTTGTTTTTGCACGTTTCCTGAAACTATTTGAGTATTTAAATTAGATCAAGCCAAAAAAAAAAAAAAAAAAAAAGAACAGAGAGCATTCAGTTTTGAGATCGTTCTTTGTAAATCTAAGAGGCAACTTTATAATATTGTTAGAATGGTGATCCAAGTTTCGACTAACCTTTTTTTGGCCTTACGAACACCTGCACCAACGGTTGCTTTATGTCCATCAGAAGGCTGATCAAATTTTTTATCCATTAAAGTTTGAAGTTCAGTTTCATCCTCCGCTGATCTCATAAAAAACACAGATCCATCCATATCCATTTGTCCACCTTCATATGTGACAAAGGACTTATCCGGGATTTTGATGGTAAGATGATTGGAAGCCCGAATGTGAGAACATGCAGATAGTGATGAAGTTCTAGTAGGCAGTGACTCAGGATGGTTATGCGAAGCTCTGTAAAGCACTATGAAGCTCTTCCCATCTAGTGACTTCTCAACTGACTTCTTAGCTGGGCAACCAGGGTGTGCACAATTGTAATAACTTTTTCTTCTATTTCCAATCAATCCTTTGGTGCCATAACACTTCCAAGTATATGCATCAGCTGCTTTTCCACTCTTAGTTAAATTAGAGTCCTGTTTGTAGCAACATGCTTTCAATTGTAAATTCCCCTTGCTTTGATTTCGTTCGGCAAGTTCTTCAAAACTCTGTGCTTGTACTTGCGCCTGAAATTTGAATAAATCCAATCAAATGTTAACGAAGGCAACCAGGCTAAGAGGATAAACAAGATTAAGCACATACAATTGGAAGTGTGGTCGCAGAAAGTTCAGATATAATTGCTGAAGAATTAGAGTGGCTAGGTGGGGGCGCATGACAGACTATGGTGGAATTATTGTCTTCCTGACTGATAGTTTGCCGGTCATTTCCTGAATTGTTTTTCTGATTCAAAGACTGCACCGCACATTCTCCTGTTGTTGGAGATGACAAAACCTGCAAATGGGACAAAAGAGACGAGTCATGCCAATAATGTAAGACATAGGCAAAATCGATAAACAAAAACTAAATGAGTCGGTTTTGAAAACAGATTAAAGTTGAAAGAGGCTTTAAAATGGATAATGAAACTAATGCTCCTTTATCAGGCTGGACAACCAAGTGAAATGTTACTCAAACATCCACGCAAACAAGGGAGATCCGTAACATTTTTCAAACTCTGAATATATTAAATATTGAGTTCTAAAACTTATGAATGAAAATGAATATTACAGAAACATCATTCAGAGGTGATTGACGCGTTTTACGCGTCTCCTAAAGCTTACTTTGTCACCTCTTTCAAACCAATACCTTGGGCGCTAATATGTACTTACATTGGAGTTGTCCATCAAAACAGGGTGATCTGGAAGTTCAGCTAACCAAGGACCAGGAGGAGGCATGGCAGGCAAATTAGATGGAATTGTATTCATCACATTTGCCCCCGTCCTTTGTGCCATGATATCTGACAATGATAAGTCATAACTGATTTTAGGATGACAAATAAGGGGTAAAAAGTAGCTCTTATGCGTAAATGAACTCTAAGTGCAATTTCATATTCTGCAAATTTCTATATGTAAAAGTAAAACAATACTAAAAAGGCCCTGAAAACAAGCTCAAGTTTAATGTTATGAAAGTTCCTTGGAAAATGAATTACCTTGCGTTAGAAGGGCAATAATTTCATTGGAAATTCCTTCTCTCTCTTCCAAGGAAGACCAATTTACGTATGCTTGTCTCACCAACTTTTCAAGATATACCTGCAATTGCAAATGCCAGGTTCACAATTTAATGAATATTAGACTAATAGATATTTAAGACCCAAAATAAATAAATTATTTAGCTTTTCATAAAACATACTGTGTCAATATTACTCAGGGTGTGAGTAGGATATATACTGCCATTAATCTCTGCTCCCATGAGTTGGCAAATGGGATTTAACAAGATTCTGTAATTTGAGCCTCGAAAAACATAATATTTGTTTCCCATAACACAAGTTCTGGCGTGTTTGATTGCATTATCCCACATTCTCTCAGACATTCTAGGGCCTAAAATCTGTTCAACATGATTTGAAATAAGACATTTATGATTATATTTAAGAAATACATACACTAAATTGGCATATATCAGTTTCTGGGCTAGTCAAGTGATTGCAAATCCTTACCCTTCTAAGCTCACCAGGACTGACGACCGACATTCTCAAGAAGTCTTGCACTGTGTTAATGCCTTCAGAGGCCAGCCTTACATGAATAATTCCATTTTTACCAATTCTGTCTAGACGCCAAACTTCATCTCCCAACATTGGCGGATAATGTTTCTTGTATACTTCAATACCCAAAGAATTTTTATAAGATTTTCCAAGTAATTCATATATACTGATCAACAAACAAAATTCATGTACATTCTGTAGCTTATAAAATTGTTGAACTGAAAAGTTGACTTAATGAAAAAAAAAAAAAAAGGTACTTGCATTGATTTTGTTTGGCAGGTTCTTCAAATCCCCGTGCTTGTAATTGTGCCTGAAATTTGAATAAATCGAATCAAATGCTGATGAAGGCCAACCAGGCTAAGAGGATAAACAAGATTAATAATATACAAATTAAAGATATATACATACAATTGAAAGTGCTGCTGCAGAAAGTTGAGGTATCATTGTTGAAGAATCAGAAGGGCTAGGTGAGGATGCCTGACAGACAATGGTGGAATTATTGTCTTCCTGACTGATAGTTTTCTGGTCATTGCCTGAGTTGCTTTTATGATTCAAGGACTGCTCTACACATTGTCCAGGTGTTGATGGCAAAACCTGCAAATGTGACAAAAATGACAAAAGTTAAGTCTATAATGTAAGCTACGCATAGGCATAAGAAAAAAGTTTCGGTTTTACAAATTAAAGTTGACAAGAGGCACTAAAACTGATAATGAAACTAATGCTCCTTTATCAGGCTGGACCACTAAATGAAGTATCACACATTCATACACACAAACAAGGTCTTCGAAGCATTTTTCTAGAAGTGCATTCATTCAAAATTGAGTTCTAAAAGTTTCAAATGAAAATGAACTATAGATGAAATATTAGGGAATGAAGGATATGTTCAGTCAGGTGTCTCTAAGTCTTGGGCTATAACTTTAAGGCCTCTCTGGAAGCTCACCAGTAAATCTTGTGATTGTTGTTTCTGGTTTTCTTCTGGTAGCTGGCTATGCTGCTGCTGTGGCTCTATTCTGGTTCCATGTTCTTGATTTCTTGAAGGTGCTGTGGGAGGCATGACATTGGAGGCTAGATTACAAGTGTGCTTTCTGCAGTAAGTAATCTCAAAGACTGTTGGGTCATCATCTAATCTTTGTACTATCTTTGTCGCTAAACAACCTTGGATGTGTCTGTAGGTACACCGGAAGAAGCTTCTACAATCCAGAAAGAATGGTTAACATACACACACACACAAAAGTCAGGCTTTGCAACCTAGGACTCTTTCAAAAAGGTTCTTCAATTTGAATGGTTTAAAGTTGAAGCAGACCAAATATCAACAGTAATATATGATTGATAACGAAAAGGCATACGATGACCAAGTGTTCAGCAGGTTTGACTTGGTCATGCAACTACCAGAATGATCAATTTATGTACCAAAATTAAGGATACTGAATTTTGATCTCTTAGTCGTTAGTCACAAATGATTGAATGATATAAACAATATAACATCTATCATGTGTTGCATGGTATTGTTAAAATATTCATCATGCTACGTTTAAATGTCCATATAAATCATGAAATTAAGATAATTTCACAATTTTGGATTGTTAATTTTTAAAATTTTTTATTTATATCATCTAACGTCAAAAGTTTACAATTTAATCACTAACATCTATAAAATAATTAATATTTTGTCTTAAAATTAAAAATTTTCATATTTCAATTATAATTTCTTAAGTGATTGATGTAGTATGCAATAAATATTTAAATTTATTTAGATAAAATGGATATTAAATGTTTCAAGTAATGAATTTTAATAGTTTTGATAATTGAATTTATTTATCAAAATTTCAATTAAATACTTGATTGAGTTGGTGTCATGAGTTAAACGAAAACTAACTCAGTTAGTAATGACTAAAATACCATTAATTTACAAAGTAAATTATATTATTTTGAAGGATTTTTGTCATTTTATATATTTTATATAGAAAAATAAAAGAAATATACACATATAATAGGATTTGAACCCAAGCCTCTACCATTTTAACCAAAACTATATTTAGTATTTATATCAATTTTTTTATAAATATACTTGTTATATAATTCTATTTTTATCCACATTGTGACTGTGCCATAATTTAGTATATATAGTTTATTAATATATACACACACAGTCAGAGAGAATAACTTCTAAGTGAAAGTTAGATGGGGATCGATATTAAGCACTTAACTCAACTGAAGTCATGAGTCAATCGGACACCAATTTAATTAGGTAATGACTAAAATATCCTTACTTTACAAAGTAAATTGTATTGTTTTACAAGTATTGTCATTTTATATCTTTTATACAGAAAAATAAAATATATACACACATAATAAGATTCGAACCTAACCCTCTATAATGAGTTTCAATGAACCATAAATACATAGACAAAAAGTATTAGTAAATAAATTTGACTAACATAGAAATTTGGTGATCAAATTATTAATTTGATAATTAAAATAAAACTTCTCCAAACGATAAATAGTAAAAACTATGATTTATCTTTTCTTAATTTCAAAATTATAATAATAGATATAATGTTACGATATATGTTAGATGACGTGGTAGTTCCACATGTTGTCTAGCATGTGCTGTAACACTGGCATGTAATCTAATGGTTAGTCTCTAATAATTGAATTGGTGCTTAAATTGATGGTTTTAATAGTTTTGGAAAAATTAAGTTTTGGTATTAAAATCCTATAGATATGTCAATCTATAATCAATTTCCAACTTAGGTATTTTTATATGTTGAAATTTTTATTAAATAAAATTATTAGTAAAAATTTAACATACTTAGTAAAAGGTTAATAATTTTATAAATTTAAAGATAAATAATTATAAAATAATAATATATGATATATGACATAATAGTGAATGATAATATTTTGTAACCAATTAATAAAATAGAGGTAAAGTAAAATTTATTTTAGATAAAATAATAGAAACTAATATATAACACAAAAATCAACAATTAATAATAGAAGGTAATAGCAAATTTTCTACAACATATTATATATTTTTATAAATATCATTAACTTTAAAATACCAAATTGAATATATAACAAAATTATAGTTTTAAAAATTAACTTACCAATTAAATTATAAATTTCAAAAATTATCAGATCAATTAACTAAAAGATATTACTATAAAATGCTATAATATTTATATTTTAAATAATTCATGTGAAAATGTGGATAGAAAAATCAAATTAAAAAGAATTTTATGTCTACTTTCTCTTGATATTACGCTTTAATTTTTTAATATTTATAATTTGATGTATCATGTCATTAAAACTAGTACAGAGAGTTTTATGCATGCTTTAAAGGTGATTGGCAAACCTTGGATATTTTGCTCCCAAGATATCTTTTTGTCCATATTTTCTCCAACAGAAGCCATCATCAGGAGCCAAGTCTGTACCAGGCCTTACTCCGACTTGTCGAGTTTCGCTGCAAACAATAAACAACAAAAAGTAAATGAATAAAACATAATTAACCTATAATGCATGAAATAATGGTTGTATATACCTTTATAAAAGTGCCTGTGTTTTTATCTTGCATACCTTTTCTTGGAGGCATCTAAATGGAGCTGATACTGTTCTTTGAAATAACGATCAAAGTCTCCACTCAAGGGGCTTCCAGTAAGAGGAAGTGGGGTTGACTCTGTTGACTCCGACACTATGATTTCCAGTGCAGAGGGTTGTGGGTCAACTCCTACTGTCAAAGAAGTAATATTGCAATTCAGCATTGAAAGTGCCTTCTCATACAAAGCTTGAATCTTTTGGACTAACAATTTTTGAGTTTCATGAGAAGAAGAAGAAGAAGAAGGAGGAACATTTAGATAAACTTGGAGTTGCCTGGGTTCTCTTCCTTGTGTTAACTCATTTATCAGACTCTTTTGCTCCCATTCACCCTTGGCAAGGGTATCATATCAATCAAGCACAGCATAATTAAGCTCATTTGAGAACCCAACTTCATTGAAAAGCAAAAGTATCAATCAAAAGAAGACTAATCTGGTTCATTCGGGGGCTATATTTCAGT
This sequence comes from Gossypium arboreum, assembly GCF_025698485.1. Lineage (NCBI taxonomy): Eukaryota > Viridiplantae > Streptophyta > Magnoliopsida > Malvales > Malvaceae > Gossypium > Gossypium arboreum. The sequence goes on along the minus strand of NC_069081.1, from coordinate 109,751,915 downwards.
GCAGTTGGCACCTTTTAGGTCCAATCATACAACACCATGCTGATCGGAAAAGCATGTTGTGGCACAGTTTGGCTCCTTCTAACCACACCACTAATTTCAATCTAATCGCAGTAATTCCCAATCTCACCACTAGGCTATCAATCTCCCATCACCACTAGTTTCAATCTCACATAGCTAATCCATGAGCTGAACATGGCTTAAAGGACTCAATTCTCCTTCATTACACATAAATTATCAAGTTGTATGATTGAATGACACTGTATTAGCTAGACAAAAAATACTTACTGGCCAAAAAGATTAGTACAACAAGAAGCAGAAATATTGTTACTCGGTGGGTCAAACAAGGAAATGCTAATAATACATTTTCTCAAAGACTCAAATTGAACAACATTACCTGATTGTTGGGATTCATCTTGTATTGAAGCTTCAGGAATACCTGAAAATTCTCCCAATTTACAATGCATCAATAAGAGCATATTTGTATTCCAAATGAACAGAAAAATAAGGATAAATAAATCTAGAAAGTTTCAATACTGTACATGGCTTGGGTCAACAAGCCCCTAGACAAATTCAGGTTTATGCAATCCTTTTATGTTAGTTATTTATTAATATTAACCCCCAAATTGTAAAATGATATGGAAGATACATATTTCAAGAAATGCTCATTCCTCACAGATATCTCTGTTTCTATATCTGTATTTAGGGATAGTTGACAGCAAAAAATAAGAAATATTAAGGTTGAGAAATAATTACCTGGGTGTGCTCCTTCATTTTGTATTGAAGCTTGAAATACATCTCCATATTCTGCCAATGTCAAATGAACCAGACTTTAGTAACAATTTTTCTCAAATAGCCTTTTATCTTTTAGGCATTGTATAGCTGCTGTTAAATGTAATGTTTCTGATATAATTTCTAGTGCAAGCCAATGAGAGAAACAGAAAAGTCGAGCAAATTTCTCCATCACTGAAGTTTTTATGATAAAATTACTGATATAAAATGATTTATTCCCTTTTTTTTTTTTTCTCTTGATTTACATTCAATCTTTCACTAAGCACTTATCAACACACTCTACAGAAATCATTTACAGATTGCAAAAATTGTTGTAAACTCCACACCTCTAAAATTTTCTGACGCAAGTATTAATCATCAAAACAGATGATAAAAACATTCCTATTTATGTAAAATTCAAGGTTCAATGAAAATCGTTACTCTCTATTTTGCATCAAACTGATAATATGACGATCAAGGAAGAGTACTGTATCTCCACCTTTTGTAGGGCAGATACTCTTCGCTGCCTCAGCAGCATCTTTCACGTTATTGGCCCTATGATCAATACAAGGTTGAGAGTGCAACTTAGACAACCCCCTGGAATTCCACTCATCATGGTTATGCAGCCCATGGTAGGTGGTGACAAAAAAGCTTGTATCTTGGGGGTCTCGCTCAACATATTTCTTCGCTAGACAACAAGTTGACAAACACCGGTAGTATGACCTATACAGAGTGGATAAAAGACATGGAGAAAGTTATAATAAAATAAACAAAACTGTTTAGCAACTTCAGAATTTCTGGACAAGATTAGGTGAAGTAATCACCTTGGATAGGGATTACCCTTGACCATTTTCTGCCCCAGTTTCCCCCATCTATAACCATCATCCAGTACCTTGCTTCTGATTTGATTTGCAGCTCTATTCCCTTGCGTGGTATTGCTTGCAGAACCTATGACACCCATGTTTTCATTCTCAGTACAGTTCCTGCAGATTGTAAAACCACTGCATTAATGAAACTTTTCTTTTTGTAATCCGTAAGCTCAATTATTTAACCAAACCACTTGTAGAATCGATTTCCTCTAGTTTAATTACATCCTTGGCGCAAAAACTGAAAGAAATTTGAAGGCACTTTATATTGGAGAAATGGGGTCAGCAAATGCAGCAAAGCAAACTTTCTGGTTTAAGGAAGTGAAGGCCACTTCAAAATTTACATAAAAATAAAATGCTGAACTGACCATCTTTTGGCCTTAGGTTCATCTTCATCTACGTCTACTTCAACAATATTTGGAACCAGAAAACATTCATCATCTTCTAGACTCTTGTTATTCCCTGATGTAAAGCTCCTTGCTTGTTCTGGTGCCTGAAATTTGAATAAATTCAGAGTAATGATAATAGCAAATCGAGGCTGACAATAAGATTAGACTCAAAATAACAAAACCAAATTAAATACATTTGGTTGCTGAAGGTTGAGATATCCTTGTGGGGATGGCTTATCATGCTCCTCAATACAAGGATTGTTTATAAAATCAGTTAAGTCCTTTACTTTCATAAAATGTTGATTACAGTTAAATCCTTAACAAAGTCAAGGAACGGCCTTAACATGATGATTTGGAAGTAGGCGATGACATACCATGCCATCTTGAAAATTTTGGCCCCACAACACACATCAAATGGCAATCTAAAGCGCCTTAATATGTGTTTTGCCCATCTCAAAACATTAAAAAGGAAGTTTGTTGACATTAAAGGGTATTCAGTTGGAAGAAAAAATCAGAACTTAGCATGCAATGTTTTTAAAGAAATTATTATTATTTTGAATAAAAACCAACAAACAGCAAATTGGGAGAAATCAAGTAGGGGAAGGTTATGCCGCATAAGTCTGCCATTTGTTGAAGAGATTGACTTCAATACGAGGGATCAAATCTGGACATGGACCAAAATATAACAAAATTCTGGCCACTTGGCTACAAATACTTGTATGTGTAGATTGGCATGTATAACTTAGATTTACACAGTTTCTTTTCTGTTTAAAAGAAGAAAGATAATCTAGATAAGCCAAATTCATTAAGACACAAAGAATTGGGAAAAAATGATTGGGATGGTTTAAAGATGTCAGCTACTTACAGTTGAAATACAGACATTCATGACAGTAAAACCTCTGAATAAAACAAGAAGAAAACATATATGCTGTTTTTGGTTGATCTGTAAATATGTACTTACATGGGAAGTCATACATAAAGGATTGGAAGGAAATACGCATCCCGAAGGAGGTTCTTTCACATCTGTCCCCATCATTCTCTCCTCAGTATAATCTAACAGTTATTAACCACAAATGCCTAAATGAGTTAAAGAAACCAAAAATAGAAGTTGTTTCATAAAAGTTGCAAAGAAAAATTACCCAAGCACTTGCCTCGATGATCTTGTGTTGAAACCTCAAGCGGCTTTTGATCGCCTACCAATGTTCAAATGAGAACTGTTAAAATCATCACTTCTCATCAGTCAACAGCAAACTTTTTTGTTAATGAGGGCGCATTTTCTCATATTATTTCCCATAATATACATACATGAGAATATAGAGACAGTTATTGGCATAGATTTATGGTTTAATACCATATTCCCAAGGAATCCAATCACTGTCCTCAAGGACATTCTTATAGACTGCCAACTAAAAGAAGATTAGCTCCTGGAGAGCTCTGTCCAAATTATGTAATTATGTTGAATAGTCCAGGGATAATCTGTTTCTTGCTTGTGATTTCACACAGCAAGTTTGGAATTCAAGTTCTGCGGTTTACAGAGACAACAAAGTGATTGGATCTGGACCATAGAATTTTATTGGGTAAAGCAAAGGCTAGAAAGTAAGGCTTTTATCTCAGTTATCATGCCAGTTGCTGGGACTGCCAACATTTATATGATTTGGTCAGAAATATGAAAGGATGTTTCCGGAGCTTTGTCTGTTCCAAGTTTCTTGGCTTACTGCTTTTTTAGTTTGTACTTTTTGTAGCCAGCTATGCCAGCTTTTCTTGGGATGATAAGAACTACACAATTTCCCAAAAAAAGGGTTCAAGCACTCACTAAATTGATCTCAGACATATGCTAATAAATTAGATGATGAATGAAAAGGGGGAAAAAGGTCAAAAGATTTATTACCTAGTTGTTGATCTTCATTTTGTATGGTTGCTTCATGTGGATCTCTACCTTCTACCATTTGGGTCATCACATCTTTCTGGTTATCGATAGGGGAAAAGATATGCATCAGATAACCTGGCCCATCTCTCCACTCTGTTTCGTTCCAATCCATACCCTCCCACCACTCACATTCTCCTTTGATTATCTTCAAAGTTTTGCTTGACAATTCCATTTTTGATACACTTTTAAGCTTTGGGCAATTGTAACAGCCAATGCTTTCCAACTTTGGTGCTATCAATAGGCCATTAGAAATGCTGACCAGTTCAGGAAGGTAAAGAAGCAGCAATCTTTTCAAACTTGGAAGAAATATTTTATCAGACATGATAGGCTTGACGGATGCATGACTTACAAGGCTAATGACTCGGGGGCAGTCCTCAAGAATTATCTCCTCCAAGTTGATAAAATTTTCAAGCAAAGTAAGGCTGAAAATTTTACTCAGCTGGGGGCATGCATGCAGCGCCAGGAATTTCAACTTAGACATACATCCAAAACTATCTGCTCCTCTCCAAATACACTGCAAATCCTCCATGTAATAAATGCTCAAATATTCTAGGGATTCAAGCATGTGTTGTACGGAACCAGGGTCAGATTCAGATTGGTCATCTTCATTTCTTCCATAATGCATCTCTCCATCAATTAGGGATTCCATTTTATTACATTCTGCCAGCAAGCAAAATTTTAGCCCTTTCATATTCTCGATCCCAAATTCAGATAAATTCATAGCGGTTGTGTGGTGATCCAAGAAAAATGAATTAGAATATTTCAGTACCGCTTTTATTTGAATTGGGATGTTTTCACCATTCACAAACCTCAAGCATTTGTCCCATTTTCTGAATTCTGCTTCAACTTCATGAGGTACACGAGATATGATTCTCCTTTTATGATGGCCAACAGTAAATCTAAATCGTGACAAGGAAGGATATATCAATGATGCATCATCTAAAAGTTGGAACGTGGGCAGGTACAAGCTAAGAGTCCTCAATGTTTTTGAGCTGCATACTTCCTTCAGAACGGCTTCCACAGAATCATCCCACCTTTTGTCTGCAGGATTCACATCAATGCTTAACTCTGCAAGTTGTGAGAGATTTGATATCGTCTGAGGGTGAATCAAAATGTTCGATTTCAACTTCTTTTTGCCACATAAATGATAGAATGATACTTTCAACTGTCTTAACTTGAGTAGTTTTCCGGTCTCTCTGGGCAAATCCATGATCTGAGTTTCATCGAGATGAAGCTGTTCAAGATTTTTGAGTTTCCCAACTTGAGGTGACAGTTCTATGAAGAGATCGCAACCTTGTAACAAGAGTGTTTTTAATGCAACCAACTTAGGAAGAGATTTGGGCAAAGATTTGATGCTAGTACGGGACAAATCTAATATTTGGAGAAGTTGCATGCGCTGAAAGAATAAGGGAGGAATAGCTGTCAGCTCATAATTTCCCTGCAAATACAATGCAATCAATGAAGAGCAGTTTGGACATCTTGGCAACTCAGACACTATATGTTTATCATCTGTTAAATGTATCTCTTTAGCTGCCCATTCCACCTTTTGTACCTCGGCCAACCCTGGCCCACTTGCCTTGGTAACAGACGGTAGCATTTTAGCTTAAGTGTGAAGTATGATACCACAAAAGTTTATCTGGCAATTCAGGATGAGATCTGACACATGATAACGTATGATTAGTTGATTGTCCTAATTGTTAGTTTTTAATGTCTAATAATGTATGGATGTTTATGCGGCCAGTTACATAAATAAAATATATATTGACCTACATGGATAAATGAACTGACAGCACGTATAATTTAGTAAATATTTAGCACGAGACAGAAGCACATATAATTTAATGATTAAAATAAAATAAATTAAGTTATTATCTAAAGTTGAACCAGTTTAAGTACATGTTATTGTGATTTACCCTGCAAATATAGAAACTCACTAAAAGAAATTGAAAATTAAATAAATCTGTATGGAAAAAGAAAAGAGAAATAACACACGTGATTAAAGATCTGAAACATATACTACAATACATGCACCAAACACAGAAATCAAACAAGAGCTTGACAGACATACAAAACTGATCACCAAAGAAAAGAAGAAATGGAAGAGAAGATTGGTAAACTGACCTGCAATTTTGTTTGCCTTTAGAAGATAAGAAGAAGAAGCTGCACTTTGACTTTGAGTTTGGGTCATTCCTTGCTTATCGTCCCACAGTTTTATAGATTGGATCTACCTTTTCCGCGTTAACTAATTTTAATTTTACTATATTACTATTTTATATGTGCCCCGTGAACATTAATGGCCCACCTGTAAATTATTTTTGTTGTTTAATAAAATTTTGCATTGGTTTAACGGGTTCTTTCTTTCTTTCTCAAATATCAAATTTGTTACAACACAAAATATTGGAAATTGCTTGACAAGGCGACTTACACCGTGGAGGTACGGAGAGTTATTGGAATGATAATGGTTCACACCATGGGATGCGGTGAGTTATTATTGGTGGTTGAAAGATGTCGAGTTGTTATATGAGTAGGGGTATGTGACTTGTTTTATAAATGGATAAAGGCTTGGAGGATCTGTATGTAGAGTCAAATTGTATGTTGAATTTAGGGTGTGAGCTGGATTTAACTCACATGAGACGTATGCTAGATGGGAATTAATACTATTGTTAGAATGTGGCCCTCCATGCAGCTCATGCACCAGCCAACAGAAACAAGCAGAGCAGGCCAAAACCAGAAGCTGCCAAGCCACTGTGCTGAAGCTGTTTATTTTGTTTCTTTTGTAACCATAGTTTATGTAATGTGTTCTAGTTTATTTTAAACTAAGTTTAGTTTGAATTTGATGTAATTTGATGATGTAGGAGCTGATGACCAACTATACTTAAGTGTACAAGCTTAGTTTTGTAAGTTCCAATGTATTAGTGGTAGTTGGTATAGATTAGTTGACTTTATGTTGATTTTTCACAAGCAAAAAGCTTGGTTTTATGTATTGGCATTATGCCATTTTTTCAGTTAATGAAAAATCATTGAATTTCATTCAACTTATGCTCCATTTTCTTTGCTTTCGTTTTTCTGTTCTTGTTAAAACTCTGTCTTTGTTTCTTCCACAAGCCACGAGGCTTGCTGCACAAGCTTCCTGTTTTGCTTGTTGCTTTGCTTCAAGATCCAACAATTGGTATCAAGAGCTTTCATCTTAAAGGACCTGTTGTAGTAAACTGAATGGCTTCATCAAGCTTTTCTTCTGCAGCACCACCAGTCTTTAATGGTGAGGGGTTTCACATATGGGTTGTCAAGATGAGGACTTACCTGCAGGCCTTTGATCTGTGGGAAGTTGTCAACACTGATGTCGAGCCAACCCCACTTCGAGCCAATCCAACAATGGCTCAAATCAGGCAACATGCAGATGAGAGAACCAAAAGGCACAAGGCCATGTAGTGCATTCAGAACTGTGTTTCTGATGTTATTTTCACTAGAATTATGGCTTGTGAGACTCCCAAGCAAGCCTGGGACAAGCTCAAAGAGGAGTTCCAAGGCACTGAAAGAACAAGGCAGCAGCAATTGTTGAATTTGAGGAGAGACTTTGAAAATCTCAAGATGAAGGAAGATGAGACAGTGAAACAATACTCAGACAGGATAATGGCTGTGGTCAACAGCATAAGATTACTAGGAGAACAGTTCAGTGAAGCAAGAATTGTGGAGAAGGTGCTTTCAACATTGCCTGAAAGATATGAGGCAAAGATCTCATCCTTAGAGGATTCGAGAGACCTGGCAACCATCTCCCTAACTGAGCTTATCAATGCTCTTTATGCTCAGGAGCAAAGGAGAGCTAGTAGAATGGAAGAGCACCAGGAGGGTGTTTTCCAAGCTAAGGCCAAAACAGCCTCAAGCACCTCAGCCTATAAAGGCAAGAAGAACTGGAAAAATAGGCCTAAGCCTGATGCTGCAAGAGGAGGAGATCGACTCTGCAGATTTTGTAAAAGACCTGGTCATCCAGAGACCACATGTTGGTTCAGGCCAGATGCTATGTGCCAACACTGCAAGAAGAAGGGCCATGTTGAAAGGGTCTGTAAAGAAAAAGGCAGACCTGGCCAAAACCAACCTGTAATACCCTGAAAATCTTTACAGTAATATATTATCCTTGATATAATAAAATAAGAAAATAAAGTGATAAAAAGGGAAGTTTTGAGTTATGGCAACATTGGGAAGTAAATTATGATATCTTGATTCAGGAAAGGACTAAATTGTAAAAGTTAGAAAAGTTTTGTTGCCTAAGAGTAAATACTCAAGACTTAAAGGGTTAAAGTGTAAATATGAAAAGTTGAAGGACCAATAGTGTAAATATTTTAAGGGTAGAATGATCTAGAAACTAAGGAAAATGGATGAATTAGGACCAAATTGAATAAGTGAAGAACTATGAGGGACTAAATTGCAATTTTACCAAATTAAATGATGACTCAAGGATGGAATTCTAAAAGATCATGAAGGGCAAAATGGTCAATTAGTAAGAGAGAGAATTCTAGAATGTAATGATTATGTTAATGATATTTTAAATTAATTAATTAGATAAATATTATTTTATTAATATTTTATGAGATATTTAATATTATTTTATTATTATTTATTTAGTATATAAGGAAAGAAAGATGAAGAATTTTCATCATCTTTCCTTTCCATGCAAACTAACGTGAGAGAAAGAGAGGAAGAAAGAAAGTTTTACTTTCTTTACAATTTGGTCCTTTTACCAAAAATTCACCATTTTCACCCAAAAATCAAATGAATTTCCATAGCTACCAAGAGAGAAAATGTTAAGGAGAACATGGGGAGTTAGAATATCAAGTTGGATTCAAGAAATAGAAGCTGGAGGAGAGAGAAAATCAAGTTAAAGATTGGTATCAAGAGAATAAGGTAAGTACATCAAGATTTCAATATGTTTTTAAGTTTGTTATTGTTGATAAATCATGGAAATAATGTTATAGTAGAGTTTTATTACATAAGGTCCTATGTTCTTGATATGTTAGTGAAGAGAAAATAAGAGAAAGTGATGAGAAATGGTGTAGAAAAAGAAAATAAGGGTGTTATAACATGGTAATTAATATCTTGCACTAAAACAGTTATGGACAGCAGCAGTAGTCTAACTTTGAAAAATCACCATAAATTTTATAAATTGAATTAGAAGATGAAAAAAATATGGAATTAAATCTTAATGAGTCTAGTTTCTCATAGAAGAAACAGTGTAAGCAATGAATTTGTAAATTTTGATATATAATGAATTTTGTGAGACAAGGTCAGAATGAATTCGGGTTCCCTGTTCAGACTTTGAAAAATAATAAAAATGAAGAAAAATAATTAGAGGCTTAAATTTATATTTATAGAATCCTGAATGAGTCTAGTTTTATTAGAAACAAACTAGAACATCATTTGAATTCTGTAAAAGGAGATAATTAATTTTAGTGAAGAAGGGTCAGAACTGTCAGACAGCAGAACAGGGTGACTTTAATGAATAAACTGTACTAATTGGATAAACCAAAATTCTGAAAATTTTATGATAAGAATACATGTGGGTCTAGTTTCAGGAAAAATTAACGGATCTTAATTTCGAGTTCTGTAGCTTAATATATAAATAATTTAGTGACTATGACGCAAATGGACAGTTTTGAATGTACATATAAGTAAATAGTGAAATTATTGATAATGTTACTTGTTGTATGTTATATAAATTAAGGATGTGGAATGGAGAGGAGGAGGAGGAAAATATGTATGAATATTCATCTAGCATGGCTAATTTGCATGTTTTAGGCTCAGGGACTAAATTGAATAAAAGTAAAATTTTATGGGCAATTTTGTAAAAATGTCGAAATGACTAAATTGCATGAAATAGATTATTTTATTATTTAAATTACAAAAATTTAACGAAATTATCAATTTAGTTCAAGATCGGGAAAACATGTTTTAGGGATTAAATTGAAAAGTGTTGAAATTATGGAAAATTTTGATATTTTATAGAATTCATGGACTGTTATCATTATATATGAGAATAATAGTTGGAAATAAGGATTAAATTGCAAGAATTTTACTTTCCGTCCCTAAGGATGAAATCGTCATTAATTAAAGTTTAGGGGCAAAATGGTAATTTTGCCTAGAGCATTAATTAAATGTATTAGAATATGAAATGAATGAAAATGATGATCAAATTTATTTATAAAGATCCGGACGACACAAATACGAGACTTGATCATGGAAAAGAAAATATATCGAATAATGAAATAATAAAAACGAGCAATCAATGAGGTAAGTTCGTAACTTGAATTATATTCGAAATGCTTGAGATTGTATGTTATTGATGTGAATATGATTTGAATGTTCATTGTATGAAAATTTATAAAACATTGATATATTTGATAAAATGGGAAGAAATCTGGTTGAATGAAAGGAAAATTGATGGATCTCGAAAAGGAATTGACGGTAAAAAGGATCTAGCCGGACGGGTGATCCTATCTGATATAGCCCTCCCGAAGAATATGTGTAAAATGGATTTAGCCCGGACGGGTAATCCAATTAGGGTCCAATTTAGCTCGGGTGGTAATTCAGATCCAAGCTCATTAGAGTAATTGTCGCTGCAGGATTTAGCTCGGTGGTAATCCCGACAATACTCTATGAGTTTATATTGCAGGATTTAGCTCTGACCGGTAATCCATTGCAAGGATGAGGTTCATGGAGTGTGCTCTCGATATGAAATGTGTAAGACCATGGTTGAAAGATACCATGGCAACATGATGAAAATGAGTAAGACCATAGTTGAAAGACACTATGGCATCATGTCAAAGATAAATAAGACCGTGGATGGGAGACGCCTAGCATCTCATTGAACAATTGATATTCGTGTAATATGTATCGATGACGAATGGTTATATGAAATAATTATGAAGATAGATAAACGAAATAAGTACAAGTACATGAAATATAATTTATGTTAAGTTTGATATAAGCTATTACCTAATAAATATACATAAAATATATGGAAATGATGGAGCATGAAATATTGATATAATGAAATGAATGATATATGCTTATGAAGAAAGCGGTAAGAGCATGATATGTTTCATGACATGTACATATATGATTATCTTTGATATGTTGATACAAGGAAATTATGTAATTGAGACTATTATTAAACTCAAGTGCGATATGTCGAGAAAATAGATATATCGATGTTGAATTTATATGAGATATGTGCAAGTATACTAACAATGTTGTTGTTTGATGCTTATACAACCATCAAACTGTTGATTGAATGGTAATATATTTATTTATATGATGCATTGAATCGGTAAGTATTTAAATTTTTTTTAATGATCTGTAAATGGTAGTAATGCTCCGAAACCCTGTTCTGGCAGCGGATACGGGTTAGGGGTGTTACACCAACCACAACATAATAGTGAAGAAGCTCGAATGGCTGAAGACACCAGTGACCATGAAGAGCAGGTCTTTGCTGTGTCATGTCCATCTAGTCAAAGCAAAGGCTCAAAAAGATGGTTGCTGGACAGTGGCTGCACAAATCACATGACACCAGATGCAACAATTTTCAAAACCTTGGACAGAAGCTGCAAAACCAGGGTGAAAATTGGAAATGGTCAGTTCATCAAGGCTGAAGGCAAAGGAAATGTGCTAATATGCACTGCCACAGGTGACAAAATCATCAAAAATGTGCTGTTGGTACCTGAGATTGACAGGAACCTTCTTAGCATCTCTCAATTACTAGAGAAAGGATACTCTGTTGTGTTCAAGGGCCAGGAGTGCCAAATCACTGATCAAAATCGCTCAAGCCTCATGACAGTCACCATGAGTGACAAATGCTTTGAAGTCAACTGGTCTGATGATTCATACTCAGCTCATGTTGCTTCAACAGAAGACACCAAGCTTTGGCATCAAAGACTTGGTCATGCCAACTTTAGATCTATGGCTCGAATGGTCAGCAAGGAAATGGTTGAAAATTTCACCAAGACAGTTCAGAATGAAGATGTTTGTGAAGTTTGTCAAATGGGAAAGCAAGCCAGGCTTCCATTTCCTACAAACATAACCTGGAGAGCATCAAGCAAGCTGGAATTGGTGCACACAGATGTCTGTGGTCCCATGAAGACAGAATTCTTGAATGGAAGTAAGTACTTCATCCTCTTTATTGATGATCATACCAGATATTGCTAGATCTTTTTTTTAAAACACAAGTCAGAAGTAGCTCAAGTGTTTGCAAAGTTCAAAGCTGCAGCTGAAACAGAAACAGGTTGCAAATTGAAGACCATCAGGTCAGATAATGGAGCTGAGTGCACCTCAGCTCAGTTTCAAGCCCTCTGTAATGATGCTGGCATCAAACATCAGCTCACCAATGTCTACACACCTCAGTAAAATGGGGTTAGTGAAAGAAAGAACAGAAGTTTAATGGACATGGCCAGATGCCTTCTGTTTGAGAAAGATCTCCCCAAAACCTTGTGGGCTGAAGCAGTTAGCACTGCTGTCTACCTTCAAAATAGGCTTCCAACCAAGGCTTTAGACCAAAAAACTCCATTTGAAGGGTGGTTTGGATTCAAGCCATCATTGGCTCACTTGAGAGTCTTTGGTTGTTTGTGTTATACACAAGTACCAACTGTAAGAAGAAGCAAGCTGGATAAAAGAGCTCAAGCTGGCATTCTGGTAGGCTACAGCTCAATTAAGAAGGGGTATAGGATCTTGGATCCTACAACAAACAAAGTAATGGTGAGCAGAGATGTAGTGTTCAATGAAAAAGCAACCTGGAATTGGGAAAGAAATGAACTTGAAGCCATTTTTGAAGAACTTGTGGCTGATCAGACTGAGCTAGATCAAAATGGTCCAGAAATGGACATTGATGATGAACCAGTTAGGGGTACAAGGACTTTGGCTGAAATTTATAAGAGGGCACAGATGGCTACAGTTGAACCAAGTAGTTTTGAAGAGGCTGAGACACATCAAGGTTAGAAACAAGCCATGGTTGATGAAATTGCTATGATTGAGAAGAACCAGACATGGGAGTTGGTTCCTAGACCAACCAAGAGGAAGGTCATTGGGGTGAAATGGGTCTATCGAATCAAGCAAAATGCAGATGGGAGCTTGAACAAGTTGAAGGCCAGGCTAGTTGTAAAGGGTTTTAGCCAAATGTATGGCCTAGACTACCTAGAAACCTTTGCACCAGTGGCCAGACTAGACACCATCAGGCTACTGGTTGCGTTAGCAACACATATGCAGTAGAAGATACACCAGCTTGATGCGAAGTCTATATTTCTGAATGGCATCCTTGAAGAAGAGATCTACATAGACCAACCTCAAGGCTTCGAAATACCAAACAAAGAGGACATGATATGGCTTGAAACAGGCACCAAGGGCCTGGTATAGCAGAATTGACAGTTATCTGGTCAGCCTGGGATTTGAAAGGAATTCTAGTGAGCCAACATTGTATGTCAAGAAGAAACAAGCTGAAACACAGCTCGTTGTGTCCTTGTATGTTGATGATCTTCTTGTCACAAGAGGAGATCAAAGAATGTTGGCTGATTTCAAAGCCAAAATGATGGAAATGTTTGAGATGTCTGATTTGGGGCAAATGACATACTTTCTAGGATTGGAAGTATTTTAAACTACAAATGGAATCTTCTTAAGCCAAATGACATTTTCCATGAAGATCCTGAACAAGTTCTCAATGGAGAACTGCAAACCAACAAGTACTCCAGTAGCTACTGGATCAAAGCTATCGAGCCAAGGAGATCATGAGTAGGTTAGTGAATCCACCTACAGAAGTTTAGTAGGTTGTCTGCTATATTTAACTGAATCAAGACCAGACATTATGTTTGCCACAAGTCTACTGTCAAGATTTATGCATTGCTGCAATGAAAAGCATTTTCAAGTAGCAAAAAGGGTACTGAGATACATCAAAGGGACCTAAACTATGGACTTCAGTTTGGCAAGACTGAAAGATTGAAATTAGTGGGATACACTGACAGTGATTGGGCCGGTTCCTTGGATGATATGAAAAGTACCTCAGGGTATGCTTTTACCCTTGGTTCAGCAGTGTTTTGCTGGAGTTCCAAGAAACAATCAATAGTTGCTCAATCAACAGCATAAGCTGAATATGTTGCTACTGCTAATGCTGTTAACCAAGCTATCTGGCTAAGAAAGATTTTAGCTGATTTGAACCTGCATCAAAGGGAAGCAATAGAGATATTTTGTGATAACAAGTCTGCTGTTGCAATTGCAAAGAACCCTATCTTCCATGGTAGAACCAAACATTTCAACATTAAATTGCATGTGGTAAGGGAGATGGAACAAGCTCGAGAAATAGAGCTGGTTCATTGCAATTCAAAGGACCAAGTTGCTGATATTTTCACAAAGGCCCTAAGTACTTCAAGGTTCATTAAGTTAAGGAAAGAACTTGGAGTTAGCAGCATGGAGACCAATGAGGAGTGTTAGAATGTGGCCCTCCATGCAGCTCATGCACCAACCAATGAAACAAGCGAGAAAGAAGCCAAAACCGAAGTCGCCGAGCCACCGTGGTCAAGTCGTTTATTTTGTTTCTTTTGTAACCATAGTTTATGTAATGTGTTCTAGTTTATTTTAAACTAAGTTTAGTTTGAATTTGATGTAATTTGATGATGTAGGAGCTGATGACCAACTATACTTAAGTGTACAAGCTTAGTTTTGTAATTTCCAATGTATTAGTGGTAGTTGGTATAGATTAGTTGACTTTATGCTGATTTTTGACAAGCAAAAAGCTTGGTTTTATGTATTGGCATTATGCCATTTTTTCAGTTAATGAAAAATCATTGAATTTCATTCAACTTATACTCCATTTTCTTTGCTTTCGTTTTTCTGTTCTTGTTGAAACTCTGTCTTTGTTTCTTCCACAAGCCACGAGGCTTGCTGCACAAGCTTCCTGTTTTGCTTGCTGCTTTGCTTCAAGATCCAACAACTATGGGGTTAATGAGCCTAGGAAGTTGGAAATCGTATTTTTTGTACTACCTCGTGGAAAGGCCAGAGGTTCTCTGTTTGAGAGGACTAGAGGACCTACATTATTGATATCAATCATTTTTTTGGGGAAGATGTACAACTAGTTAAGTGATATGATTGGTAAGGGAAGGGGTACATTCTTACCCCAATACATCTTAGAACTAAGTTTTCACTTTCCTTTTCATCCTTGGTTTGTGGAAGTTTTACGCTCATTCAACATAGCACCAAGCCAACTAGGGGATCTTAGTTTCAATTGGTGGCTTTCTCTTGGACTATTGTATCCGAGGGGAAAATTCATGCCTTGTTTTATGTGCAATTGTCACACAAGCCAGTTCAAGAAGGGTTGTGTTTCTTTCAACAGCATAGGGGCATAGGAGCCCCTACCATTGGCAAACCCAACAACTAGCATTGGGATAAGGATTGTTATATCTTCATGAAGGATCAACTTGGTTCCGTCCTTTTTCCGCTAACCTGGTAGGAGTCTTTAACTCCTTGAAACTTTTTAGGAAACCCATCTTTGAAGATTACCTTGCTAAAACATCAACCGTTACAAATTTAACTCATGTCTTTCTGTTAAAGGAGTTATTAATCAAGTTTAACAATATCACGGTTCAATGCTTAGAAAGAAAAGACCTAAATGGTGTGACCCTTGATGATACTGAGAACTTTAGGGATTATATAGACATAAAGACATGGCCTTTACAAGATGGAAGAGGCCGCTGCTCTAAAAAGGAAAGCTTCTTAGAAGCAAAGGAGAAGTATTAGCATTGTTCAACGCACTCCATCTAAGTAGAAAATGGCAAAGCCTTTTATGCTAAAAGTATTGTATAAGCTAAACCCATTTTCTTTATGAGGCCTCTCTTTTAAGTAGGAAGATGTTTTATTCCATTAGATAGTTAATTATATAGTGAGAAGCTAGTCTTGTCATATCCGAAAGTGGTTTGGGTCCTACTAGTGTTTGTGATGGAAGTCTCAAATGGTTAGGCGTTTGGGTGCACAATTACTTTGTCAAATTCTTTTCATTCTCACTAACTTTGTTTTGTTTTATTATGTTGCAGGAATGGCGTTCCATAGGTTTAACTAGCATCAAAACTTGGCACAGGCAGATGATGAAGTGACCTAAATGACGCGCCCGGGTGGGTTGAAATTTATAAAATTAATTTCATTGAAGTTGTCAATTTTAAAATTTAGAGTTTAAATTTAAAATTTTAAATAAGATTTATACATTTTAGATCGAGATATCTTTTAAATGATGAAAGAATATCTTTTAATTTTAAAATATATTTCAAATCACTTTTTATTTTTATTTTTAATTTTGGAGTTCAAGATAGGATATTTAGTGAAATTGCGCAAACAAAAATTCTAGACATGTTTACTACTAGAATTATTAGTTTTAGACTTTATTTAGCTATTAAATCATATTTAATTCAATACTAAGATTTAAAATCAATTATATATAAGTCTAATAATATATTTATGATGTCTTATATGTGTACAAGTGTGTGTAATATTATAGTTTATAGCCACTAGGGGTGGAGTAATAAAAAATTTTCTAACTCGAAATTAAATTGTAATTTTATTATTTTAATAGTTTTATATTTTATAGTTTTTAAATAATTAAATTAAATTTTATCATTTTAAAGAGTAAAAATATAATTTTATTATTATTAAATTAAAAATTTTAAAATCAATTTTTTCCCTAAAGGAGTTCTTTCTTAAGGGAATAATTTTTTACTTCAAATCTTCAATAATTGTTGACAACGTTGTATTTATAACTTTGACTGACTTAATTCTTGTGGAGGGATTGATTAAAAACCATTACTTTTATCGGTGTTTGTTCATCAAAAGAGGTTAACTTGAAATTTATTGACTTTAATTTTTATTCCTAATTTTCAGATTTTATTTATTAAAAATAAAAAATTTTAGACCATTAAAACAAAAATAAGCTAAGGAGGCTATTTTTACAGTTTATCTAAAAATTTTACTGAAATATGTACCAAAAAAGTGTTATTGAAACCGGCTTGTCGGACGACGGTGACCCAATTGAATTCTAAGGGGTTTTTTTTTTCTTCAAACCGAACCCTATTTCTTGTGAGGAAGGAGATTTGTCAGTCGAGAGTAGAGACTCGATAGAAACTCAGCAAAAGAGAAGCCCAAATCTCTATGGCGATGGCGAGTCTACCATCTTCTCCACCTGCGCCATCACCTCCTTCAATCTCCGCTTCCCATTCTGAGTCCTCCGTCACTCTTGCCACCGCTCTTCTACCACCGCAGGCTCAGGTTGTTGCTACCGGCGAAAATGGAACGCTCAATGTCGATGACCAAAAGCCTCAAATTGCTAATCATTTTGCGTAAGTTGGTTTTTTCTACTCTTTTTTAACTTTCAAATTTTAGATATAATTTCATTGAGCACCCTTCTTCCTTGGAGCCACTTGAAAGTAATTGCTTAATATCTCTTTAAAGCATGTGACGTTGATTTAACCCAGTTCTGCACAGTAATTTCATGTTTAAAGGAATGATTGTGAAGGAAAAGGCATAAACTTTAGGCTAGTTATTAGCTGTTATCGACCAATAGCACCCTGTTTATTTGAACTGTTTTTTAACCCTCAAATAATATATATATACACACACACATACTTATAAAGGTAAAAGTCTAATCAAGAATTTTAGTTTTTGTAAACCAGAGGAAAAAATATCATGCTTTTGGTTCATTTTTGCAATAATAGCTTGATCCACAGTCGGCTTCATGGCATTTTATACATTTCGGATCTGTTTACATACTTCCGGAGGATGTTGTATAATACTGTAGTCATTAGAAGAACAGCATTCTTGGATGATTATTCGGTAATCCATTAGTATGGGAGAAGAACTTCCTAAAACAGTTGGCATAGCTGTTTCTCTGCAGTTTTATGACTCTTTGTGAAACGAAAAGCTTACTGTCTTATTCGGAAAATAGTGGTCTAAAATGGTTTTCTATTTTATATGTTATAGTTTCTAACTTTCTAATATAATTATTTTGATCCTGTCCTTTGTTTCTGGATCATGTGTTTTAAATGGAAAAGCGTTTGTTCTCACTTTCAGGAAAAGCTAATTGGAATGGTTATGCATCTCTCGTATTGTTATTTCATTAGCTTTCTGCCCTTACTTAAACAAGGTTTTAATTTGTATGTAGAATAGATTGTTAGTTTTAATCTGAAAGTCTTGAGAAGTCATTTAAGGGTATTATTTGTTTAAATTATGTTATTCTGTTATTGACATTCTTGGTAGATGACAGACAAGTGGACAATAAATTGCTGATCATTTTAGTCTTTTGGGTTTTGGTTATTTTGTTCTATGACTTTGTTGATACTTCCGACTCCTTATGTTTTCTGAAGTATCCATGTCCAGCACTGCATCCAACACTTGTTCATATATAGATATGGGGATACGATCTTCCAATGCATCCTCCAAGTACATTAAAAAACTTGAAAACCATTGAACATATCCATGTCACACATACCTGTATCCAACTCGAATGTAGTTCTTTGAATTGCTTAGCATTTATTGACATGTCTAGTCACCAACGATTGCATGACATTCAGCAACTATGAGTTTATGAGGGTGGTATGGGTAAATAACCATCTTTAAACTAATGAATCATTAGTTTCTCACTATTTTTAACTTGATCATTTCTCCCCCCAAAGCACACCATTGTTCATATATAAATAACTCAATTCATGAAGTGCACGGTTAAAGAGTGATCCTATTTTGAGCTTGGGATATCACAGTGATCCTATCACTTGATGTGCTCCTATTTTGGTTAGGGTTCTTGATAATCCAGAAAACATTGAGAAGTACAAGAAATTTGAGGCTGACTACACCCGTCGGTTGATGGCAAAATATTTCTCTAAGAAGAACTTTTACGGAGGTATGCATTGCTGCTCCTATTTTGTTTGGCTTTGAACTTTACATAATATATTTACCCATCCCGAATGTCTGACGAGAAGTTGAAAGCAGTTCATAACGTTTTGTTCTTTCAGGCAACGTTTTTGATGAGAAAACAACAATAGATAGTGAGACCATATTATCAAGCAGGTACGATCAAATTTCTTTCAACATGAATAGCATAGAAAAATGGCTGGTGCTGAACAACTTTGTCTATAGGTGGCCTTGCACTCGATCATTTGCAGATCCGATGAATGCATTCAAGGATCCGAACAATGGTGGTTCAAATGCCGAGGCCTTGAAATAACATCTCAAACGGGAAACTCCCACTTAAGAAGAATAGCTGATATCACAATTGATGGCATTCTCTGAAATATGCTATCATATGCAAAAAAGGCATTATGTAGACCGCAAACTCTTTTTGAAGTAATAGAGCAGAAATTTTTTACAATTTGTCAATGTTTTGTTAACAAATTTCTTTTATTTTCAATTCCTATGTAACAAATAGCATAAATTATGTTAATACATCAAGCAATTATTTCTGGAGACGGATTTGGCGAAAGGATTGGATTCTCTGCTCATTTTGATTGTGTCAGATCTTGTGGTAATTCATGATTCTTACCTGACTCACTAAATCACTATTTAATATTAAAAATAAAAATATTTTTATTTAAATTTACTTTATAAAACTATTCATATAAACAAAAATCAAGCTTTTGGTGAGGGTTATAAAAAATTCTCCTAGCATTTCGTTTGAATAAATAATTTTTAAGAAAAATTTAGGTTAATGAAATTTAATAAGTTTAAAAATAGTGATAAAAAAATAATGATATTAAAAATAAATAATATAAAAATATGCAATACGAGGTTTGTAAAAGTATGTAAATGTTTTAATAATATAAAATATAAAAATATACATCGAAATTAAATAAAAATTGGTCCACTTTAAAGTTAATGTTTTTTTTTTAATTGTGAGACTACATATTTTAAAAGAAAAGAATTTTGAAAACGATGAAATTTTAGTTACTCAAAGCTCCTTTAAAAATTTCATAAAATTTTAAAATTTTGCTAAAAATAAAATTTTCTTCTAAATCTCTCATCCAAAAGATTTAAAATTTCTGTCATTGTCATTTTCCAAAAGATCTCATTGGCATCAATAGACACTTCTATGCTATAAGATTTGACTTAAAAATACAATGATGGTTTTAATTATAGTAGAATTTTATGTTCGGAAAATATTTCAGTATATGTCCATTCAGAACCCAAAAGAACAAGGACACAACCTCCAAAAAACACAAACAACATGTATGTTTTGTACGAAAGTAACTTAAGGCAAATGTTCCATCGACCTTTAAACATCTAATTAATTCATCACGGAACAAACCCGTAAAACTTGATTAAAATCCCATGTAGCATTAAGGATGGGAATGAATAGTGCTGATTTTTTTTCTTTTAAAAAAATAATGCTGATTTGGATGTTTGCAAATGCCTGGATTTTGGCTGATGTTCAGGTATTGAACATTCAAACTGCTTTAATGGAGTTTAATCCTGATGAATACTGTAAAGTTCGACATATGCCATCTGAAAAGTTCATTACACGTATATTTGATATACATATATGTGTGTGTGTCTTATTCATGTAATCCATTGAAGCCTGTAACGATTTATTTACATAAAGTTACATTAACAAAAGCACCAACCCAGAGCCATAGGACTGCTCCAAAACTAGTTCATCATCCATTTTAACCTCACAAGTTGTTATATGTATATGTATAAACACACCCCAGTTTAGATGTTAGCATCTCTAAGAAGCTGATTTAGGTTTCATGGAGGAGGAATCATCCGAATTCCTGAGAGGTGCAAACACGTCAGAAAGCACCATATGTAGAGTAGAAACTTTCTCTTTGAGCTGAGCATTTTCTTGGAGGATCTCATGATTGTTTTCCAACAGATTGATCAACTTTTGCGAAAGCTGACCATTAATTGTTTGAAGTTGATTAACCTGTGATTGAAGCTCTTCGATTTGCTGCTTCTTTCTCATCCTGGATCTCCTTGCAGATTCCCTGTTGGATATCATTCTCCTCAGCCTCTTTTCATCCACCACAATGCTTGCTTGACACACTCTGCCCTCATCTTCATTGCTGGGGTTGGGTGAGAAAAGATGGATTTGAGTGTTGGGTGATAATCTGTGGGAGAAAATACCTGAATCGGGATGTTGAGAAGATGACGAGTTTCCATCCCAGGACTCCATGTTTATGTGAGTTGCAGAGGTTGTTAATGCTTTCTGTGAAGGACAGAAAGCAAACAAGCTTTGAATCAGGCTTCTATGACCATGGGGTTGAGGATCACGATCAACATCAAATCCAGGCACTTCCATTTGGATTCAATATTTAAGGTGGCTGAGAGAAAGAAATTTGAAGATGGATTCAAGGTTTTATAGTCGAGGATTAGCAATCTAACAGGGGATTTCTTGTTGTGCAAGCATTATTTTTTTATTCCATTTCCGGCAATCACATCAAACTTCAATTAATATTAAAATCAAGTGAGGTCGAATCCAAATGTTTAATTATTTATTTTCTCCATTTATAAAACTCTGAGCAAACAAACAAGCATTACTTTACTCCTTTTTAATCCATGTTTTGTTGAGAAAATCAAGCTACCTTTCATTGTCTTGTAATACATTAATGATGCTTATAGGGTTGGTTGGCATATTAGAATTTAAAGTATTATATTTCATTTGTTGCTATTCTTCCTTTGGATAAATCTGTATTCTAAATAATTAAGGTAATAATAGAAATATGAACAATATGAAGACAAAATAAAATCATTTATATAATTTATAAATTTATGAAACACGTGAATGTTATCTTTTTTAAATTAAAATATTATCTATTCAAATAATTAATTGACAAAGAAATTAAACAAAATTTTATATATATATATATATATATATATATATATATACAATAATAATACATTAAAAATATAATAATTTAATTTATGCTTATGATATATTAGATTCATTCATAATTTATTAACTAATTAAAATAGCTAATTGTGAATAAAAAAGTGTAAATATTACTTAATATAAAATATATAATTTTTTAATAAATAAAAAATTCATATAAAATCATCAAATTAATCATATATATAATTATGATGAGTCATAATTTTAATACCGAAATATATAATTTTTTAACAAAAAAAAACCTTAACTTAGGAATAAGTGAAGAACTGCACATGTTTTTTCGAAATCCAGGAAAGAAAGATACACTTTGGGTTGACGTATAGTGCGACTTGTCAAATATATTTGGTCATATGGGATTCTCCCGTTCTCTCGCTCGATCGAGATATCCTCTGTTTCGCCCAAAAAATATTGATTGAATTATCAAAAATTTGTAGCATGAAGTCTAATGAAGTGCAATTAGAAATTCATTTCATTTTTTTTTTGGTATCCAAATTAATATTTTCAATTAAAATAATTTATGGATGACTTGGTTGGACTGAAAAAATGAAAGCATCTAGGCTCCGTTTAGAAAGATTCAAATCACTATCCAGAGATAGATGTATGGATTAAAAGGTTAATCTTTAAGGCCATTACTGTTACATATTTAGTATTAAAAAAATACTTTATATTAGTAGTAGATTACTAAAAAATTATTTTTAACTCAAGAGTTTTGTTATCTTCAATATACAAGGGTGTAGTGAATTGATGTTTTAAAAAATTAGAAAAATAAATTCAAAAAAATGAACACAAAAATTTATTGCGGATTAGTTTTAAATACTTACCTCTACTACTTTAGCTTATCACAATTAATTTTTTTTCAACTGAATAATTGATACATTTTGAGGACAATGTATAATCTTTACACAATCTATCTTATCTTTTAACTTGGTAAGATAGCATCACTTCTCAAAAATTGAGAATTAAAATTAATAAAGAGTAAAAATATAAGGATTTGCTCTCACTAAAACAAACAAGCTCTGTAAAGAATGAAATATAAATAAACCCACAAGTATTTTACAATGAAAGATTTGGATTTTTCTTTTCTTTGAGCTTTCTACACTTATTTCTTGTCTTCATTTGTTTGTTTTATATTATCTCATTAATTTGATTACTTGGAAGTTTTTGGAGGGAATTTCTAACGGTTGGAGACATTAACATCACCCATTTAATGCAAAATGTAGAGTAATGTCTTGAGATAATGTTGATATATAAATGAAGTAATGAACCAACATGTAGTGTTTTTACAATAAATAGGAGTATAACAATGAAAGATTTCTATTTTTTTTTTATTTGAACTTTCTAAACTTGTTTCTTGAGTGATTTTGAATCATATTTATACTCTCTCACTGATTTGGGTACATTTAGAGCCATTGGAAGGAGTTTCTTGTTGTTGGAGACATTAATTTTGTGCATTTAATACAAAATGCATGATAATGTCTCAAGATATTATTGAAAAATGGCCATTAGAAAACACAACGTCTCAAGACCTTGAATGGATGTCTTCAGATATCAAGAACAAGTCTCAAAACTTTGAAGGAATGTCTCGAGACTTTGGACCCAAAAAGCAAAACTTTGATTATTGACTTGCTTGTCTCGATAATTATAGTTTTATGTCTTAAGATTAGAAAACTATATAGTTTAGCTTAGAAACCTTATTAAAGGACTTCGGAAGTACTCAAACACTATTGAAAAATATGTAAGACATTTAGAAATGAAGTTATTGAGCTTTCAAACACTTGAAAAATAATTATAAGTGTAAACAAATTAATATTTGCAAATTTAAGTAGGGAATTTAAGAATTATTTTGTAATATCAAAATATTTGAAAATTAAAGCTAACAATTTTGTTTTAAAATTTTATGAAATCATATATTACTTATTGGCGGATACATGCATAGATGGATGAAATTTATTAACTTCAATTCATACCTGCAAATTTTTAAGTCTAGAAAATCAATTAACTTGTGATGAATTTTTGGATGTGATCTAAATATTTTTGGGCCAAGATGTCTTCTAACCAATGAAAAATCTATCTTTTTGCTTTAAAGTTCAATTTGAATCACCTTATTTCGAGTTTGAGATCTCAAGTTATGGTTGTTTTAGTGAAGATTGTGCGAGTAGAAATTTCTAGACAAAATTATTACGAGAATTATGAATTTTGAATTTTGGATTCATGTTTAAACCATATTGGGCTTACTTTTACTGTCTAATTTTTATTATATATAAGTCCAATATTGCATTTATTAATTAAAATATTTTTTGTATTTACTTCTTAAAATTTTAAGATATTTTAAAGTGTTTTAACTTCTTTAAAAAAATTTTGAGGAAGTTCTTTAAACTCCAAGTTGCTAAAAACATGTTCTTGGAGGGTTGATTAAAACTATTAACTTTTGCCGAGAATTTTTTTTGGAGGGTCCAATTAGACACTTATCTTTCTATTCCACATTCCATCACTTTCGTCCTTCCACAACTCCATCTTATTTTCGATTCTTGATTAATGTTTTACTTGAGTTTTTTTCTCTCGACTTACATTCAATCTTCAATTTATTTTTTCAGATCAAGAAAGCAATTCTAAGCAATCTCTTTCAAGTCGGTTTCTAAAGAAAATTCGATCAAGCTTCTTTAAGTCTCGAAACAACATTCGAAATTTTTTTCCATCATTGGCTCTTTTCATAAAATTTTATATTATAATAACAACTTGTGGAGTTAACACAAAAACTCCAGCACCAAGCCGCGAATATGTTCCATCCCTCCACACCAACTTTCTCATAAAATAAAATAAAAAAACCATACATTCAGTTGGTCCATAGTCATATATAATAGTGCACCCACTGTAGCATTTTATGTCCCTCTTCCAACAGAACATCTCATCACTTTTGATTTTTTTTGTTTATTAGTATCACATAATGCATACACATTATCCTTGAATAGGCTTTAAAGTTATAAGATCTCATACATGATAATTAATCCCTTATCTCTAGCTACCATCTGTCACAAAAAAATTAACTCAAAATCCTCACAAATACAAATTTTTATATTTTTTTTATTCTTTGTCAATAAAATGTTTAGAGAAGAAACATTCAACATAATTTCACTATTTACACCTTAATGTTGAATGTGAAAATCACATGGTTTTGTAATCCGCCATCAAAACATTAGTCTTGAAAAGATTATGCACACACCTATAAAATAACCTCTTCCTATACCTCAATTTTAGCGCCTTGGTTTTAATCTACTCATCACAATTTATTAAGAATCTAATGAGCTTGGCAACCCTTCAACCTGGTACGTGTTTTTACAAAAAAAAAAAAGTTGTTAAAATTTTGAATATCAAGATCAGTCAAAGATTTATTCACGTATTACTCACTTGCGTTACTCACTTTTGTCAACAATCACTTTGATTATAGTGTGTCCTTAATTTTTTCAACCAACAAATATATTTTATATACAAAAATTACAAAGTAATTTGAAATGATGTGATTGTTTTCATCCGAAAGTTGAAAATTTGATGTGGGAGAATATGAATTCCTCAAAATAACTTTCGGCAATAATAATGTTTTATAAGATATGAAAATGGCAGTTACTTATTTATAGGGTTTAGCCCCTTGTATTCTCTTTACACTTTTATCATTTTCTACTCCACCTTTTACTTAAATTGCCCCCCACATTTCCTCTTTCATAAGCATCGTCAGTTTATCACTTTTTCACAATATAGGCTTTAAGAGATAAGAAACGTGTGTTTGTTTCTATTTAAATATGAAAAAGAAAAGGTGAATATAATTTTATTTGAGTGTACAATATGAATACATGTATGTTTCGAATATATTTATTTTATAAATTTGAGAGATTATATTTCTATAAATATTTTGAGAAAATAAAAATCCAAATAAGATAAATTTTCGTGGCCAAAATCCTTTGCATAAATCCTTTTAAGTCTGGAAAGTCAAAGTGTAAGGAGTCGTAAATTGCAATTAGTTTTTGTTTGCTTGTTCTACCAAACTAACTCAAAAAATGAGACTTGATGGAATTTATACAACTGGTTTACGCATACATAGATGGGGGTAAAGTAAAAAAATATAAAATTAGCAGCTCGAAATTAAATTATAATTTTTACAATAGTAAAAATATAATTTTATTATTTTAATAGTCTCTATCTTTATAATTTTTAAAGGATTAAATTAAATTGTTTTATCATTTTTAAGGGTAAAAGTATAATTTTACCTTTACTAATTTAAAATTTTAAAATTTCAAAAACTTAAATAAAAATTTTTCATTTTAGGGCTGAGGCCCCACCAACTCCCCTAGTTTCACCCCTGTACATACATATTTTATGTATGTGTGTTAAAAGTAGACTTTAGAGGTCACACATGGACTGATAGGGGTGTCGAACTTCGTAAAAGTAAACAAATTTAATTCAATTCTTTTAAAATAATAAATTAATTGTGATAAAATTATATTTTGACTCTTCAAAATATGAAAGAAATTTCTATTTAACCCTTTAAAAATGTTGGAATTATAAATTAATAAATAATTAAATTAAATTTCAAAAGAATGCCTGATTGATAAATTTATTAAGAGTGTTCGGATTAAAATGGGACTACGATGAAGCACAAGGCAATGTGCATTTAAAACAAAGGCAGACAAAGGCGAATTTAGGGAGGCTGGCAGGGGCCTCGGCCCCCCTAAAATAGAAAATTACTATTTAGGCCCTTTAAAATTTTTTAAAATTTTAAATTAGTAAAGGTAAAATTACACTTTGGCCCACCCTAAAATTATAAAAATTCGATTTAATCCTTTAAAAATTATAAAGATTGACTATAAAAAATTAAAAATTCGTTCGGCCCCCTAACAATTTATTCTTGCTTCGCTCCTGGAGACAGCACTGTTTCTTTATTAATATCACAAAAGCAACATATCATATGCACATTTATTTTACTTGAATTTTCATATTTCATTTCGGTTTATTATATATTTTTATTTGAAACATATTTGAAATATAGATATTTAGAAAAGAAAACAAAACTCATAAGATTATTTTTTCTTTTGTGAAGAAAACATTTCAAGTTTCGTTTTATCTTATTCTAAAATGAAGTAAACTTGCCTTATTCGATTCAATATGAACGTAACATAAATTATTAAATATGTTAAAATATTAAATACAAACATAATGTATGTATTGAATTTATTGTGGTATGTGTTTAAATCTTTTGTATTTTCATATTGTGTCTAAAATTATCGAATTTATGTAGGTGAAATTTAATGAAAGGTTGAAGTAACTTGTTACTCAAGAAGTTCATTTACCAGAACAGGAATGTGCATTTAAGTAAATGGCATTGACAGTTACACATTGGTGAAGAAAATGGTTGCAGGAATAAATGACTTGTATCATTCTTTTTACCCTTGATACGTTAGAATTGCTGTGAGGCAACTACTTTTGCCATTTCTTTTTCATTCTTCCCCCTTTCTACATGCACCGAAAACAACTTTTCGGTATTGCTATCATCTATATTACTCGGATCTTTTATTTTCTTAAAATATCCGTATCTAGCTAATGTGTCCAACACATATTAGGACGAAGGCACTGATGTTTGACTCTTCTTGAATATAGAAAAAAACAAAAAAAAAAAACAAAAAAATTGAGCATATCAATGTTTAACACATACCACATTCAATATGCATCTCGAATCCAAATAACATGGTATAAAATTATAATCAAACATGGATGACCTCAGTAACAACCATGTAATGATAATAACGATGTTAACATGTTCGAGTTCTTGTTTGCATGAAGTGCTTTGAAGCTTAGAGAAACTTCCCAAGGAACTTCAACTACAAGTTCCGAATTCTGAAATTGATGATTAATGAAAGGGCTAAGTGGTAGAACGAAATGCAGTATCAGCTGCATCCCTCTTTGACAGCAAAATTGACTGAATCTGATTCACTGGCCTCCACAGAATTCTATAGAAGCCTGTCATGTGCAGTTAAAAATCAAAATAATGTTGATATCCTTAACTGGACTCCTATCTATACTCTGGGTGCTTTGGTCAGCAAGTTTACACAAGCTGAGAAATGCCTCAGACCAGATTGATTTGTCATTTCCCTTTGAACTTGGGGTTTAGTCAAATTGGTTCATACAAGTCCAGATTCGAATACAAGTCTAGACTGCAGTTCCTCTGTACTAAAACATATATATAATCTGGAGGGTTATTTGGTAGAGAGAGTTGGTGTTGCAAATAAGTAATCATGATGTACAGAAAGAAGACAAAGAAGAAGATTGCAAATCTGATAACACTGATCATAATGATAGGCAATGGTTGGTAAGGTGGAGAAAGGGAAATGTGACTAGTAATCAGGCTAAGCAAAGAAAAACAATTTGAGAAAATTTTAGAAAAAGTTTTGAGAGTCTGACTTCCAAAGTGCCAATTAATAGGAATAATTGAATAAATTTCAGTTACAATAACATTAATGATTAAGAAAGATAATGAAGAGTTTTTGCCGGTGATGGTAACGGTGAATAGGATAGAAGAATTGACTATATTTTTGAAAGGAGAGAAAAACACTTAATGTTACTAGAAAAAGTTACGAAGAAAACTCTTAACTACCTTTGTATCTAATCCACCAAGTTAAGCTCTCCATAACATTCCAAAAGGAAAGATAATCCAAGAATTCTGTCATCTTCCGGGATTATTTCTATTTCTTCTACTTTTTTGAAGCAATGCCATGTGAAACATCTTTCACGATACATATGTAAAAACGTAAAATGATAATTGTTTTTGAATGAGAGTTGTTCTTAAATAATATTTATTTTAATTTGTTCCAAACTTGAGTTATTTTTAACATAATTACTCTCAATGTAAAAATATTCCAAATAAGAGTTGTTCTGTTATGATATTTTTTTATAAAACTTTTTTAAATAATGACCCTTCCAAAAAAATACAATTGTTCTAAGTATAAGTTTTTCCAAATAATGGTTGTTTTAAGTATAAGTATTCTTGAAACGCCATTATTTTAAACAAGAGTTTATCCAAACTTTAATTGTTTTTAATAGGAGTTGTTTTTAAATAACAACTACATTGGATATCAACTGTTTTAACTAGAGCCCTGTTTAAACATAGTTATTCTGGACATATTTATTCTCGAATAAGAGTTGATGTAAACAACAACTATTTTAAATAAAAGTTGTTGCTTCAAAAGAAATATACTTGATAGTACAATTTCTTAAAATATAATTTTTTTTATATTAGAGAAGGGATAAAATGCTATTAACCAAAATAGCACTACCTCAGCTTTTGATTATCCACCAAAATTTTCCTAGCCACATTAATACACAAGATGACAACCATACATGTATCAAGTTCAAGGATAGGCGAGATCAATTGGCCGAAACAAAAGCATAAAATGAAGCTACCAGGAGTACTAAAACCTACCATATACAAGCAACATCCATTTGGTTTCAAATTGGTTTCTAATCCACCAAATGCTCAGTCCAAAAAATCTAGATTTGGCTACCAGAAAATGAAGCTCTACAACTGACTAAAAAGACGAGTGCCGTTAGGTTCGTCATTTAAATGTGAGTATGCTGATGCTCCAGCATTATAGTGATCTATAAAAATCCCAATCCCCTTGGCCAAGTACTTACCTGAAACCACCTCCCACAAGTTTTTCTTGATGAGTTTGTATCATCCGAGTCCCATGTCAGTCATGTATGACTAACTAAATAAGATCAAACCATGCATCCCTTCAGCTGATCTAATATGAGAAGGTAGAATGAGATATTCCATTTCACAAAACATAACATCCCAAACTCTTGAATAATCATACATCTCGGATGCCATAAAACATAATTGAAGCACAATCATTCCATTGCAGGATCAAGACAAGCAGCCAGCCAGTTAATGTATATAAGTAATAGATAATTATTCTAAACAAAATCCCCAAGGTTCAGTCATTGAACATTCTTATACTACCTATTCTTAACCTCTTTCCTTTCATAGGCAGCATCATTCGTAGGCAACTCATGATGACACACAGGGCAGGTATTCCTTATCCCCAATCACGGTATAATACAGTCTCCTTGGTAGCTGATTCATCTTCTCACCAAGGTTGATCTCATCCTTATAAACTGCACAAAGCACATAGTGTTTGTCACATTCTCTTGAGTCACAAACATACAAGGAAGGCTCTTGACTGCAGATTTTTTAGCTGGAGGCCTCCCAATGTATGCATTCTCATTCTCAGTGAATTGTACAAACAATTCTGCAGAACAGATATAGTTGTCATGATCGGCGAAAAAATGCTCAGCATTCTCATCCATGTCCGGGTTTAGCTCCAAACTATTAGTATTAAACAAAACCTCCCACTCCCACCCCCACCCCAAGGTCTCCAACCCAGCTGCCCTGTCGAAACTAACTGCATCTTCAGATGCTACCGTAGGGGGAAATGGAAAGCAAAAGCAAATTCTCATCATCATCAGCAGCAGCAGCAGCATCGCCCCCAATCCTCAGTTGTCTCTCTATGATCTTCCAACAGAAGGGAATCCCAACAAGGCCAATGCACATCAGCAGCAGCAGCAGCGTCAACTTGACAGTCATTAACATGATCATCAACTCCATAATCATCCCCTGAATTCAAATCAATAGTTAATGCCTGGGAATAATTTGCTATGCCAACTTGTACAAATATTCCCATCAATTTGATAGAAAAATGTTATACCTTCCAATACTAAGAGATCCAAGAAGTGTAGACGCGAATATGAAGGAGCAATGGTATCAAGTTAAGAAAAAATGCAAAGAGAATAAGCATTTCAACACAGAGGAAGGTAGTCATAGTTTGAATACTATGCAACGATGAAAATAGAGTACAAGTACAAATTTTGAGCGAAATAAACAAGTGTAGCTTGGGTGGTGGATAAGCCCAACTAACTACCTAGAGACTTAGCAGGAAAGGTGACAATACTCGCAGCAGAAAGTGAAACAACTCAGTTCATTCTCAGTGCTGCTTGCGTTTGATTTTGAGATCTCCATTGCATGAAATGAAACCATCAAGTAACCCTTCTTCTTTATACATCCTTGATGTCAACAAACAGAAAACCGCATAACTTCAAATATACATATAAGGAGGTACAAAAATATATTATTATGACAAGTAGAGCATTTATGCTTTTTCTACTTAAATTTTTATAGTTTTTCTTTTTAGAAGATAATTAAATAAATAATTTATTTATATAAGTTCAATTTAATGGATAAATTAGTTTTTTTGTTTTTTTATTTAATTAACTATTTATCTTAAATATACAAATTTTAAAGGCTTATATATTAAAAAATCCCTTGAGAAAATATAATTAAAAAAACTCTTCATTAACTATTTTCGTCATTAATCACGTTAACAGTTAAAATAAATTAATAGGAAAAAGAGTGTATGTGACAATTTCTAATTTAATTTAATATTCTCCTATGAAAAATATTAAATTGATGAGTAAAATATATATTTTAAAGATAGATTATTATTGAGCATCCATCTCTCTTAAAGGAGATCCGAATAAAAAAACGCACCATCACAACGAGTGTATGAAAATCTATAGCAGAGTGAAATTAGAATCAATACGGCTAATGCTAATAGTGTAGTAAAGTAACATTGTATCCAATGACGGCTTCCATTTGTGTCATCGAGTAGGTCCTAGCAAGGCAATACCCACAAGCCAGCCTGAACTTTCCGGTGCCTCCTACGACCGGCATTTCTCTCACTTCTTTCATCACGGGGTTCCGACCCACAACGCTGAAAGTGCTACCGTTGTAAGGCCCGGTTGTGAAAGCATAAGTAAGGGTCATGAGAAGACTGAGCTCTTTTTCTTGCGACGACATTGCGTAAATCCCTTGAGCACGACCAACTAATGTCGAGTTCATGCTCGGGGTGGCCGTCAGTGGGTTATCCATCACAGAAATGGACCCAAACATGGCCGCAATCGAGTCTTGACCTGTGAAGTTGGAGCGTCCGGCGACACGAACCGCGGTTGGCTGGGGTCCTCCCACGATGTCATGCATGTAAAATTGGATCCGCGTCGCCTTCTGCTTCAACGCAACGGTGTTGTGAACGGCTAAAGAAAACGCCACGAAAACCAGCAATTTGCTTGCGAATGCCATCATGCTTTAAGGGCTCAAGTAAGGATGCAAGGTTTAGGGTAAAGGAATATGGTTTATATAATGGAGTAGTTTGTTCGTAGTTGACTGGAGCTTTCAACATGGCTTTCAAAGTAGGTAGAATTGGAAAACATGTCATTCTACCATGGTTGGACACGTTCAAGTTTTGGAATTTAAACTTCAGCAAATTGTCAAAATTTCAAGGAAGATTATTGTGAGGAAGATTGGTTATAAACGTCCATTTCAAACTGAAATGGCACGGTGGAAAAAGACCCTTAGTAAAATGGAAACAACAATCACGTTTGGCTTCAAAGTCTTTTTTAATGGGCACAGACTTGTCGTTAGGGAGAAAGAAATCATTTTTAAATTAACAATAATCTTTACAACTTTAAATATTTGCTCAATGGAAAAATCCACAATTTGACGGTGGAGTTTACGGGTGGTGCAATTAATGGTGGTTTAGTGAGATGTGCGAAGGGAGATTGGGTGTTTGGTAATATAGGTGTTAGCTCTGTTTTAGAGGCAAATTTTCAAGTGTTAGTAGATGAGCTAAAAGATGAGTTGGGAAGAAGAAGTGAGTCAGCCGTTAGTTGAGAGCGATAGCAAAACAGTGGTAAACTTAATACTTGGAATTGAAAGAGTGGGGATACCACTACTAGGGTTGGAGATTCGAAAATGGATGGCGAGGGACTGACAAGTAAAAACCCGACATGTGCCATTAACAGAGAATAAGACAACTGATGCTATGACTAGGGTGGTAAGGAGTTGCACAACAGGATTTCATTTTTTCTTTTACCCATCTCTAGTGATGCAAGATATTATGCTATGTGATAAGTATTAGCAACCTAATCCTTTGTTTCTTGGTTGAGGTTTTGAAGTTCAACTTCTTTTGTAACTAAATAAAATAAAATTTAATCACACCAATTTGCCCAAATACCATTTTATATTTAAAATAAGTTATATTATTTTAAAATAATTTAATCTTTTCATTTAATAAATAAATAAAATTTTGCACTTTGACAAAATTTTAACTTCATCAATCAACCAAAGCCTTATCTTGAATTGTTTTGTACATTTTAATTCTATTATGCTCACTCTATTACCTCCGTTAATTCTATATGTTGATAATTCTTTTGATCAAGTTAGTGTCACAAGTTAACACAATATCAACTCAAAATTGATGGTATCACTATGATAAACAATTGTAGTGCATTTAACATTTTTAATTTAATATATTTACGTGTTTAAATTTCGTTTTACTTACAACTAATCTAATTTTTGTTCATTGTAATATTGTACACATTGCATTTGTTATTATTTGTTAGTTTCAAATCATACATTTCATTAATTGTTATATTTTATTGTTTGAATATGCCAAAGGTTCCTGTACTCGTTTGAAATTGAAATTTGTATACTTCAATTTTGAGACATTGAGTCCTTGTACTTTTTTTATTTAAAAATATTTTTCCTCCATATGATTTTGTCGATAAAGTTAACGATGTCAAAGGTAAAAAATTTTTTACCCTCAACATTTACAATTTTTATCAATTTGGTCCTTAACTTTTGAAAGTTCATAAAAAATTTAAATATGATTTTTCTATATTTTAACTAGAAATATAAAATTTTAAAAATACAATTTTCTAAAAATTAAAAATATATGAAAAATAAAAACTCTTTAAAATTCAAAATTTAAAAATATAAAAATTCCAAAATTCAATGTTATCTAAACTAGACCGAACTAGCAAATCAACTGGGATATTGGTCAAGCGGTAAAATACCGATTTACCTGAGAATCAATACAGATTGGTTGAATTGAGCTAAAAAATTAGTTGACAAGTTTTTATAATTTTTAGCCCCAACACTTAAGGGTATGGACCAAATTTATAAAAGAAAAACTGTAAAATGTTGAGGGCTAAAAAAGTTTAAAAATTTTAAAAATTGGTTGACTCATGAACTAGTCTGGACTAGTTGAACCAGGCTAAAAAATCAGTTGAAGTGGCAATTGAATTGGTTTTTATAATTTTTTATTTTTAATAATTTATTTACTTTGAATCTGTAATACCCCTACCCGTATTCATTGCCGGAATAGGGTACGAGGCATTACCGGAGTTTACGAATTAAATTTTTTTTTTTTATATTCAATATAGTCCTTTTATAAATATCTAACCTTCCCTGTAATATTAAATCGAGACCAATCCACATCAACCAAATCAATTCAACATATTTTCATGATAGATTCATGCATTTATATAAGATAACGTCATCACATATCTATAACCAGGTTTGTTAACCATACTAATGGCTAACTTTACATTCATTTCACGTTAACATTTACTTTGTTAGCTTATACATGCCATTGGTTTCCAAAATAAAGTTTCTTTATATACCGAAATCCCGAGGTTGATAAAGGTGATGTGTCTCCCACCAAACCCGACCTCCGAGCTCTTAACACTACAAAACAGGGAAAAGGAAACGGGTAAGCACTTTGTGCTTAGTAAGCTCATGTAACAAGAATTATACTTACCTAATATTTTCAATACAATATAATAAACATTCATATATCCATTCAATGCATTATTACCCTAACATGCACAAACTCAACATTCAAGTTAGTACAATAATTTCCATGTATCAATAATATATATATATATACCATGATTGATGTACTCATCAATACCATGATTTTCATTCCTTATTATTTTTCATATTTATCCCGTTGAATTTATCGAATTTCAATGGATTTTTAGAGGTACATTTTAGTGTACAATTCGGTCCGTCAATTCATATTCATAAAGACATTTCCATTTCAGAGAGCACACTCATGAACCTCAACCTTGCAATGGATTACCAATCCAAAGCTAAATCCGCAATATAAACTCATAGAGTATTGTCGGGATTACCACCAAAGCTAAATCTCGCAACGACAATTACTCTAATGAGCTTGGATCTGAATTACTAGTCCAAAGCTAAATTGAGACCTAATTCGGATTACCCGTCCAAGCTAAATCCATTTTACACATATTCTTCTGGAGGGCTATATCAGATAGGATCACCCGTCCGGCTAGATCCTTTTACCATCAATTCCTTTTCGAGATCCATCGAATTTTCCTTTCATTCAAACGGGATTTCTTCCCATTTTAACAAATATATCAATGTTTCATAAATTTCCATATAATGAACATTCAAATCATATTCAGATCAAAAACATGCATTTCAAGCATTTAAGAATATAATTCAAGTTACACGAACTTACCTTGATACTTGTTTGTAAACAGTAAAAATCTATTAATCCCGAACTTTTTCCTTTCCTCGATCTAGCTTCGTATTTGAATCTTCTGGATTTGGTGCAAAAATTATGAAATACCAGCTTAGAGAACCCTCCTATGGCGTTTTTAGCTGCTGGAATTGAAGAGAAATGAAGAGAAATCTAGATATTTCCTATTTAGTCCTAGTTTTATTTAGTTAATTTTGCAATATTCCAATTTTACCCTTAATTTATCAATTTTTCTCATTGATTGCATACCCTTGCCGTCCAGCCCAAATAAATTTTGGGTCTAATTGCCTTTTAAATCCTTTCTCATTAGACTAATAAGCTATTTAATCACTCTAGCAACTTTTACACCTATTACAATTCAGATCCTTTTCATTTAATTGACTACCCAAACATTAAAATTTCCTAACTAAATTTTAATACCACATTAATAACATTTCATAAATATTTATAAAATTATTTTCGACTCGGTTTTACGAGATAGAGGTCCCGATACCTTATTTTACCCAATTTCTTCAATAATTTCTTTTTCTAACTAATCACTAAATCGATAAAATTTTCCTAGCAATATTTTCATACGATTTTCCTATCATATAAATTTTCAAGCAAAAATATTGAAATAAATTTCTCTTTAAATCGGATCTATGGTTACAAAACCATTGTTCCGATAACCTTGAATTTAGACCATTACAACTCTCCCCCCCTTTTAAGGATTTTCGTCCTCGAAAATCTTACCAGTAAAGAGGTTTGGGTATTGTTTCCTCATTGCCTCCTCCGGTTCCCATGTTGCTTCCTCAATCCTGCTTTTGCCACAATACTTTCACCAAATTTATCTTTTTATTTCTAAGCTCTTTTGTCTCCGTACAATATCTTGACCGGTTCTTCACCGTAAGTCATATCCGGTTGAATCTCTACTTCACGGAGAAATAACATGTGAAGGATTTGATCGATATCGTCGTAACATAGATACATGAAAAACATTATGGATTCTATCAAGTTCGTGGTAATGCCAATCGATAAGCGACCGGTCCAATTCTTTCTATGATTTCATAGGGCTCGATAAATCTTGGACTCAATTTACCCTTTCGATCGAATCAAGAACTTTCTTCCAAGGAGACACTTTCGAAATACCTTGTCACCGACTTGAAATTTAATCTCTTTTCGCTTAAGGTCGGCATATGATTTTTGACGATCGGAAGTCGCTTTTAGACTATCTCGAATAACCTTTACTTTTCTTCTATTTCCGAATCAAATCAACCCCATGTATCTTCCTTTCATTGAGCTCTATCCAATATAACGGTGTTCTACATTTTCTACCATACAAAGCTTCATATGGAGCCATTTTAATACTAGACTGATAACTATTATTGTAAGCAAATTCAATCAAAGGTAGATACCTCTCCCAATTACCTTCAAACTCTAGTATACAACATCGAGCATATCTTCCAATACTTGAATTACACGCCGATTGATCATCCGTCGAGGATAAAATGCAAGGTTGAAATACAACCGAGTACCCAAGGCTTCTTGCAATTTGTCCTAAACGAGACGTAAATCGGGATCTCTATCTCGATATAATGGAGACAGCACTCCATGTAACCCGACAATCTCAGATATGTACAGATTCAAACTAGTTTATCTAAAGAATAATCTATATGTACCGGAATAAAGTGAGTGACTTTGTCAATCGGTCTACAATCACCCAAATAGCATCTTTTTCCTGAGACAAAGGTAGCCCGATACAAAATCCATAGTGATTCTTTCCCATTTCCATTCCGGTATAGTAATTGGTCAAGTAACCTCAAGGTACCGATGTTCAATTTTAACTTGTTGACATATTAAACACCTTGATACAAACTCGTAGATATCACGTTTCATTCCCGACCACCAAGACATCTTTTTCAGATCATTATACATTTTATTACTCCCGGATGTACAGACATAGTACTATTGTGGGCCTCGTAGAATCTTCAGATGAGCTCAATTCGAGGTACACATACCTTACCTCGAATAATAAACAATCATCGAACCAATCAAATTCGAATCATTACCGACTCACACTGTGTCCGCTTAACTGTAACTTCTCATTATTCTTCCGAGCTTCACATATTTGCTAAAAATGTCGATTTAGCTCTCAATTCAGCTAGAATTGAACCATCATCACCAATGATAACCGGTATTCATAGCTCGTAAAGCAAACAGAGATTTTCTACTCAAAGCATCACCACAACATTAGCCTTACCGGATGGTAATCAATAATCAAATCATAGTCCTTTATCGTTCAAGCCACTTCATACTGCTGTTTCAAATTCAAATCTTTCGTGTCATCAAATATTTCAAGCTTTTATGATCAAGATAAATATGACATTTCTCACCGTACAAGTAATGCCGCCATATCTTCAAATAAGAAATACAATAGCACTAATTCAAGATCATGTATTGGGTAATTTCTTTCATGTGGTTTAAGTTGTCTTGAAGCATAGGCTATTACTTTACCTTCTTACATCAAAACACAACCTAAACCATTTAATGAGGCATCATCAGAATAACAAATTCCTTACCTTGCTCAGCTGCACTAATACAGTGCTTTCGTTAATAGGTCTTTCAATCGGTTGAAACTTTGTTGACATTCATCATCCACTCAAACTTTACATCTTTTCGCAATAATCGAGTCATTGGAGAAGCTATCATAGAGAATCCTCGTACAAATCTCCGATAATAACCACTAAACCCAAGAAACTTCTAACTTCGGATACATTCTTTGGTGGACTCCAATTGACAATAGCTGAGATTTTACTTGGATCTACCCGATGCCTTGGCAGATACAATGTGTCCAAGAAAACTCACTTCTCGAAGCCAAAATTTCACATTTACTGAATTTAGCATACAACAGCTTCTCTCGTAGAATTTGCAACACAATTCTCAAATGTTTCGCATGTTCTTCTTCATCCCGAGAATAAACCAAAATATCATCAATGAATACTACTACAAATCTGTTTAAGTACGGTCTAAATATCCGGTTCATCAAATCCATGAATATCGCAGTGCATTAGTTAGCCCAAACGGCATAACTAGAAACTCATAATGCCCGCACGGTTCTAAAGGTTGTTTTTGGCACATCCGACTCCTTTACCCAGAATCGATAATAACCGATCGAAGATCAATCTTTGAAAACATAGTAGCACCTTTCACGGTGATCAAATAAATCATCAATCCGGTAACGGATACTTATTCTTTATGGCTACTTTATTAAGTCGCCGGTAGTCGATACACAATCTCAAAGACCCATCTTTCTTTTTCACAAATGTAACCGGAGCACCCCAAGGTGAATGACTCGGTCGAACAAAACCCCGTCAACAAGCTCTTGTAATTGTGTCTTTAACTCTTTAATTCTATAGGAGCCATCCGAGATGGAGCTATGGAGATCGGAGTAGTTCCTAATCAAATCTATAGAAAATTCCACTTCTCTTCTCGGTGGCAATCTGGTAATTCTTCCGAAACACATCGGAAAATTCACATACCATCGAATCGCTCAGTATCTTTGACTCAGATACCTTGGTGTCGAGTACATAAGCCAAGTAAGCATCATACCCCTTTTTGACATACCTTTGTGCTGCCATTACTGAAATCATATCGATAACCCTCCGTCGTCGATCGATTTCACCAAGCAACTCACCATTCTGACATTTTAACACAATATATTTTTGTTTACAATTTACTACCGCATCATGCTGGGTTAACCAATCCATACCCAATATCACGTCAAATTCATCAAATGGCAGTAACATCAAATTAGCCGGGAAACAATAACCTCTTACCATCAGTGGACAATTTTTACAAATTTTATCCACTAACACAGACTGGCCCAGGGGGTTTGAGACTTTAACCACAAATTCAGTAGGTTCAACAGATAAATTTTTAACAATTGCAAGTTTAACACATATATATGAATGCGTAGAACTAGGATCAATCAATGCAGAATATCAAGATCAAGTAAAGAAAATGTACCAAGAATAACATCGGTGTGAAGCATCTTCTCCGCACGAATGGCATATGTCCTAGCAGTGCTCGTACCTCGTGCCTACCTATAGTATCTTTTGTAGCTCCTCGACTACCACCGACATTACCGGATGGTCGAGGTGGTCG
This sequence comes from Gossypium arboreum, assembly GCF_025698485.1. Classification (NCBI taxonomy): domain Eukaryota; kingdom Viridiplantae; phylum Streptophyta; class Magnoliopsida; order Malvales; family Malvaceae; genus Gossypium; species Gossypium arboreum. The sequence continues at coordinate 109,712,481 of NC_069081.1, read as the reverse complement.
CCTCAAACTAGATTACTCGGCCGATATATGTTCAACTTCTTTTTCAACCCTTTCGACAATCTCGAGGAAATGGTCAAAAGAACCACATCGGTAACAAGCCCCACTCTTAAATCGGCATTCACCAAAATGAGCTTTATTACAAGATCGGCATCTCGGTTTAGGAGTGCCAACACCGCCAACACCGGTCACGATGGAGTAGAAGGCCTTGGATTAGTGCGTTGAGAACCTCGCTTTTGCCCGAATACCCAATGGTCAAGTAGAACGATCCGATATTTCTTCAATTTCTTTGAAGCGTAAAACGGGATTTTCCCATCGGTCTTTTACTAAAATTCGAGCTTCCTCTCACTGTTTCTTTTCTTTGCTCAATTCTTCTACTTTATAAGCTCTCTCGACAATGTAGCAAACTCTCGAATTTCAAGAATTCGATCAAGAGTTTAATGTCTTCATTCAACCCTTCTTCAATCGTTTGCACATTTCAACTTCCGATGCATCCATTCTCGAGCATATTTACTCAATCGAACAAATTCTCTTTCATATTCGACATCGATCTATTGCCTTGTTTTAGCTCAAGAAATTTTTTTCTTTTCTCGTCAAGGAACCTCTGGTCGATATATTTTTTTTCGAACTCGGTCCAAAGAATTCCCATGTAATTTCTTCTTTGGAACAACTAAAGCTTTAGTATTCCACCAATGGTAAGTCAGTATCTTTTAGCAGTGAGACGGCACATTTCAGACATTCTTCTGGTGTACAAGATAATTCTTCCAGAACCCGAGTAGTATTTTCTAACCAGAATTCAGCCCGTTCGGAATCATCATCAACTGCTGCTCGAAATTCTTCGGCCCCATATTTTTGAATTTTATCTACTGGAGCTTTCCCTTTTCTGACAGATTCAGTACCTGTACCTTGTGGGATCTCGGGAACTGGTGAAGGAGCAGGAGGGGAAGCTTGAACTTGCTGCACTACAGGGTTAGTTCTTAAGTATTGATTAAACCATTCATTCATCATTTTAAAGAAGGCTGTTTTTGCCTCCTCCCCTCGACCCTCTGTCTCGGGCCTTCTATTGCTAGTTTCTTCTCTTTGTACTGAAGCTGGAGCATGACTCCCAGCTTCCTCAGATTGAGCTCGGTCGGATGACATTACTATAAGAAAAACACATTTTAAATGGTCAGGAGATATCACACTATCAATAATAATTTAAATGGCATGTATAGCTAATCCCGTATTTGCTACATCGGTCCTAGAACCGCTAAACCGTAGCTCGATATTAATAAATGTAATACCCCTACCCATATTCATTGCTTAATAGGTACGAGGCATTACCGAGTTTACTTAATTAAATTTTTTTTTATATTCAATATAGCCCTTTTATAAATATCTAACCTTCCCTGTAATATTAAATCGAGACCAATCCACATCAACCAAATCAATTCAACATATTTTCATGATAGATTCATGCATTTATATAAGATAACGTCATCACATATCTATAACTGTGTTTGTTAACCATACTAATGGCTAACTTTACATTCATTTCACGTTAACATTTACTTTGTTAGCTTATACATGCCATTGGTTTCCAAAATAAAGTTTCTTTATATACCGAAATCCCGAGGTTGATAAAGTGTGATGTGTCTCCCACCAAACCCGACCTCCGAGCTCTTAACACTACAAAACAGGGAAAAGGAAACGGGTAAGCACTTTGTGCTTAGTAAGCTCATGTAACAAGAATTATACTTACCTAATATTTTCAATACAATATAATAAACATTCATATATCCATTCAATGCATTATTACCCTAACATGCACAAACTCAACATTCAAGTTAGTACAATAATTTCCATGTATCAATAATATATATATACCATGATTGATGTACTCATCAATACCATGATTTTCATTCCTTATTATTTTTCATATTTATCCCGTTGAATTTATCGAATTTCAATGGATTTTTAGAGGTACATTTTAGTGTACAATTCCGGTCCGTCAATTCATATTCATGTGACATTTCCATTTCGAGAGCACACTCATGAACCTCAACCTTGCAGCGGGATTACCAATCCAGCTAAATCCTCGCAATATAAACTCATAGAGTATTGTCGGGATTACCACCAAAGCTAAATCCTCGCAACGACAATTACTCTAATGAGCTTGGATCCAATTACCAGTCAAAGCTAAATTCAGACCTAATTCGGATTACCCGTCCGGCTAAATCCATTTTACACATATTCTTCTGGAGGGCTATATCAGATAAGATCACCCGTCCGGCTAGATCCTTTTACCGTCAATTCCTTTTCGAGATCCATCGAATTTTCCTTTCATTCAAACAGATTTCTTTCCATTTTATCAAATATATCAATGTTTCATAAATTTCCATATAATGAACATTCAAATCATATTCAGATCAAAAACATGCATTTCAAGCATTTAAGAATATAATTCAAGTTACACGAACTTACCTTGATACTTGTTTGTAAACAAGAAAATCTATTAATCCCGAACTTTTCATTTCCTCGATCTAGCTTCAGATTTGAATCTTCTAGATTTGGTGCAAAATTATGAAATACCAGCTTAGAGAACCCTCCTATGGCGCTTTTTAGCTGCTGGAATTGAAGAGAAATGAAGAGAAATCTAGATATTTCCTATTTAGTCCTAGTTTTATTTAGTTAATTTTGCAATATTCCAATTTTACCCTTAATTTATCAATTTTTCACGATTGCATACCTTGCCGTCCAGCCCAAATAAATTTTGGGTCTAATTGCCTTTTAAATCCTTTCTCATTAGACTAATAAGCTATTTAATCACTCTAGCAACTTTTACACCTATTACAATTCAGTCCTTTTCATTTAATTGACTACCCAAACATTAAAATTTCCTAACGAAATTTTAATACCACATTAATAACATTTCATAAATATTTATAAAATTATTTTCGACTCGGTTTTACGAGATAGAGGTCCCGATACCTTATTTTACCCAATTTCTTCAATAATTTCTTTTTCTAACTAATCACTAAATCGATAAATTTTTCCTAGCAATATTTTCATACGATTTTCCTATCATATAAATTTTCAAGCAAAAATATTGAAATAAATTTCTCTTTAAATCGGATCTATGGTTACGAAACCATTGTTCCGATAACCTTGAATTTAGACCATTACAGAATCGGTCAAACTGATCATTTTGGAAACCAATTGGTTAGAATATTTTGAAATCAGATTAACTAACTTTCTAGTTTGATTTAACCAGTCTGTACCCGTTCGTAGGTCAATCAATTTTTTACCACTCACTAGACTAATACCCCAATTGATTCTCATCCAACTAGTTGGTCTAGTCCAGTTCAATTTAGATACCAATGAATTTTGAAATTTTGTTTATATTTTAAAATCATTTTTATTTTCATAATTATTTATTTTTAAAAATTATAATTATTTAATTTTTATGTTTTTATTTAAAATATAAAAATAATTTTTAAATTTTTATGTACTTTTAAAGGGTAAGGACCAAATTGATAAAAAATTGTAAAAGGCTAAGGACTAAAAAGTTATTTTACTTTTGACATTGTTAACTTTAACGGTAAAATTAAATGTAAAGATCCAATATTTTTAAATAAAAAAATATAAGGACTCAATATCTTAAAATTAAAATATAATGACTAATTTTAAATTTTGAAAGAATATGAAAACTTTTAAACATATTTAAACTTAATTTTTAAATATATCTTGTATTCTAAATATATAATTTCAAGTGATAGAATTTTTGGTATATATATAAATATTAAAAGATGAAGTTGTGTTAATTGTTGTTCCAATAGAGTCGAAAGCGTGTAAATTATTGTACTAAAAAATCACACAAAGTTTAATTCCAAGGGAAGAGAGGTGGATCACAAGGATCTCTTAAATACCAAGTCTTTCCTTAGTCAGAATATTCATTCTATCGTAATTTAATAGCACAATTAAATACTACTATTATACCCTCAAATATTGAAAAAAAAAATAGGACAAGAAAGAACACAAGATTTTTAACGAGGTTCGGTAAATTATACCTACGTCCTCGGGCACTAACACCAGATGATAACTTTACTATCTCCAAAATATTACAAACAAATAGAATTCCTTAAGAACTCTCAAATGGAAGAAGAGAGAAAATTAAGAGAGAAAGATTGGTTGGGATAGTTGAAATGAAAATGATTAGGCCTATTTATAGTTGAGGTTCAGGGACCAACTTGCAAATGGCCTAAAAAATTAGGGACCAAAATTACAATTATCCCATTCAACTTTAAACAACTTGCCAATCACTTTTTCTTTCGGTGCCACTTGCACCTCCCATTTTTGACTTTTCAACTCACCCTTTAATTGACTTTTCAACAATCTCCACCTTGAAGATTTGATTAGGATAATCACATCTTCACATACTTCCTTCAACTCCCCAAATTCGATAAAGCTATCTTTTGTAGTGCCTCCAAATGCGCTCTCAAGCGCCATACACCTGAAGGTGCTCAAATTTTCAGGATGTTAATCAAGTTCAAACAATGATTAAACTTAATTGTTGTTACCACCTTGGTCATCATATCTGCGGGATTATCTGCGGTCGGAATCTTCTGAAGTAGAATTTTTCCTTTTTCAAAGACTTCCCGCACAAAGTGATATCTTACGTCGATATGCTTGGTTCTTGAATGATAGACTTGATTTTTCGCTAAATGAATAGCGCTCTGACTATCACAATATAGACTAATGTGACTTTGAACAACTCCCAAGTCTTTCAACAATCCATTAAGCCAAATAGCCTCCTTAATGCCTTCAGAATCGCCATATATTCCGCCTCAGTAGTAGACACCGCCATCGAGACCGTAAGGTAGACTTCCAACTCACTGGGGCTTTCGCAAGAGTAAACAGATACCCCGTAGTTGAACGATGTTTATCTAGATCACCAGCAAAGTCGGAATCAACATATCCAACTACAAACTGACCAAGTGCTTTATCCTGCTCAAAAATTAAACCAACATCTTCGGTTTTTCGAAGATACCGTAGAATCCATTTCACACCTTGCCAATGTCCTTTTCCAGGATCATGCATATACCTGCTCACAAGTCCAACAGCTTGTGAAATGTCAGGCCTTGTACACACCATCGCATACATCAAACTCCCAACTGCATTAGCATATGGGACTTTCGCCATATATTCTCTTTCATCTTCAGTCTTCGGAGATAATTGAGCACTGAGTTTCAAATGAGAAGCAAGTGGGGTACTTACATGTTTTGTGTTTTCATTTACACCAAAACATTGTAATACCTTTTTCAGATATTGCTTCTGATTTAAACAAAGCTTGCCTCTCTGTCTATCTCTACTTATCTCCATGCCGAGAATCTTCTTGGTCTCACCTAGATCTTTCATCTCAAACTCTTGATTCAACTGAGCCTTCAGCTTATCTATCTCTTTTTGGCTCTTCGAAGCGATTAACATATCATCAACATACAATAGTAGATAAATGAAAGATCTGTCATGCAGCTTCTGCAAATACACACAATTGTCATATTTGCTTCTTGTGTACTTCTGCCTTCTTATAAAGCTATCAAATCGCTTGTACCACTGCCTCGGGGATTGCTTCAATCCATATAGCGATTTGTTCAGCTTACAAACCCAATTTCTACCACCAGCATCTGTGTATCCTTCGGGCTGAGTCATATAGATCTCCTCTTCTAACTCACTATGCAAGAAAGCCGTCTTAACATCAAGTTGATCTAGCTCCAAATTCAACTGTGCTACCAAGGCCAACAAAATTCTAATAGAGGAATGCTTCACAACAGGGGAAAATACATCATTGTAGTCAATTCCCTCCTTCTGAGCGTAGCCTTTTGCTACCAATCTTGCCTTGTAGCGAACATATTTCTTGCTAGGAGATCCATCTTTCTTTACGAATTCCCACTTGCATCCGATTGCCCTTTTACCTTTCGGTAATTGCCCCAACTCCCAAGTATTGTTCTTCCGGAGAGACTGCATTTCTTCATCCATGGCGCATTTCCATTTGTCACTTTCTAAGCTTTGCATTGCTTCTTGATAAGTGACAGGAATATCATCATCAACAACGGGAAAGGCGTAGGCCACCATATCAGTAAATCAAGCAGGTTTACGAATTTCTCTCCGTGGCCTCGCAACTGCAACTAGTCCTGGTGTACTTAACGATTCTTGGGTGAGAACCTCTTCAACCTCTAATTCCTCCATTGTGGCTGGAGAATTAGACTTATTAACTAGGCATATCCCCATCTGCTCAAACTCTACCTGTTTTGGAGTACACTCCACCTGCTGTGGAGTATCATTTGTCTGAATATCTTCATCTGCTACCTTTTTCAATATAGCAGATTCGTCAAAGGTAACATCTCTACTACAGATTATTTTCTTTGTGCTTAAGCACCAAAGACGAAATCCCTTCACTCCAGAAGTGATTCCCATAAAGAGAGCTTTCTTTGCCCTCGGATCTAACTTTGACTCCTTCACATGGTAATATGCAGTGGATCCAAACACATGTAAGGAATCATAATCTGTAGCCGGTTTTCCAGACCATACCTCCATAGGAGTTTTTCTTTCTAATACGATGATGGCAAACGATTAACAAGATGGCCAACAGATGTCACACCTCAAATTTCAAAATTGCTTGCCCATTTCAAAGATTGGACAACATACATTGAACTTTCTCTAGCAATGTTCGATTCATACGCTCTGCCACTCCATTCTGCTGCAGTGTATCCCTAACTGTGAAGTGTCGAACAATACCATACTCTTGGCACACATCGAAGAACGGATCACTTTTATATTCCCCTCCATTGTCCGTCCTAAGCCGCTTAATTTTCTTGCCAGTCTGGTTTTCGATCATAGTTTTCCATTTAAGAAAAACTCCAAGCACTTCATCCTTAGTTCTCATGGTATACACCCAAACTCTTCTGGAAAAGTCATCAACAAAAGTAACAAAGTAGTGTTTTCCTCCCAACAAAGGTGTTTTGGAAGGCCCCCACACATCTGAGTGAACATATTCTAAAATACCTTTTGTATTATGGATAGCAGTGCCGAATTTCACTCTCTTTTGCTTTCCCAGAACACCATGCTCGCAAAATTTTAATTTGTAAGCCTTTGCACCTTTCAACAATCCTTGCTTTGCCAGAATTTGCAAGGATTTTTCGCTAGCATGTCCCAACTTCATATGCCACAACTGCATTGAGTCCAATTCTTTGTTACCGGAAGCTACAGCAACTGCTCCAATAACTGTACTACATTGGTAGTAATACAAGTTATTTTTCCTGATGCCCTTCAATATCACAAGTGCGCCAGATGTCACTTTCAAAATCCCATCTCTCATAGTAACAACTGAACCATTGGATTCTAAGGCTGCCAATGAGATGAGATTTTTCTTCAAACTGGGCACGTACCAAACATCAGTCAGAACTCTGGTTGATCCATCTTGATTCTTTAATTGGATTGAACCTATCCCAACAGTTTTACAGGCATTGTCATTGCCCATATAAACAACTCCTCCATTTAGTTCTACTAAATCAGAGAACCACTCCCAGTTAAGGGACATATGATAGGTACAACCCGAATCTAATATCTACTCATCTGAATGAAATGACAATGATGATGCAACCAATGATAGTTCAGAGTCACTGATATCATGCTTTGCAACACAAGCATCTACAACAGCTTTTCCCTTATTATTCAGCTTTGGACAATTTTTCTTCCAGTGGCCTTTCTCATGACAAAAGGCACATTCATCTTTCCCGAGTCTGGACTTTGACTTTGATCTCCCTTTCTGAGTTTTCTTCCGAGTGTATGAATGACCTCGGACTACTAAAGCTTCAGATCTCGATTAAGTTTTTTGTTTGTCCTTCTTTCTCTGTTCATAATCAGATAAGGCCGCATGCACTTCGCTCGAGATATATCACTCCCGCCATGAAGTAGAGTAGTTTCTAGGAACTCAAACTCCTTAGAAAGTGACCCCAACAGCATCAAAGCCAAATCTTCATCTTTGAATGTCTCATCCGTATTTAGAAAATCAGTGACTAACTGATTAAATTTGGTGATGTGATCATTCATTGTGGTACTTGAGACGTAAGTGAAGCGAAACAGTCTTTTCTTCAAGTGGAGCTTATTTTGACTGTTTTTCTTCAAAAAATTTTCTTCAAGTGCCACCCACAACTTATTTGCAGAAGTCTCCTTTGAAAAAGCATACATCTGCTCTCGACAAAGGCATGATCGAATTGTGTCACATGCCAACTGATTGATCGCCTTCCAATCTTTCTCCTGTACATCATCTGGTTTTTCTTCATCAATGGCAATGTCTAGTCCCTGCTAAAAAAGGGCATCTAGAACCTCACTTTGCCACATACCAAAATGACCCGTGCCATAAAAAATCTCCACGACCAATCTTGCATTTGCAATTATCGGTCTTGTCCACATAGACGATGTTGAAGCTCCTACACCAACCGTTTTCTCCATAATCTTTCAATATACCTAAGGAAATCTTTTCTGATGTGGAAGATCAGTTTAAACTGCAACCACAGAGTATACTACGATTAACCTTCAGCTCTTGATACCACTTGTTGTTCCAATAGGGTCGGAAGCGTGTAAATTATTGTACTAAAAAATCACACAAAGTTCAATTCCCAGGGAAGAGAGGTGGATCACAAGGATCTCTTAAATACCAAGTCTTTCCTTAGTCAGAATATTCCTTCTATCGTAATTTAATAGCACAATTAAATACTACTATTATACCCTCAAATATTGAAAGAAAAATAGGACAAGAAAGAACACAAGATTTTTAACGAGGTTCGTAAATTATACCTACGCCCCTGCACTAACACCGGATGATAACTTTACTATCTCCAAAATATTACAAACAAATAGAATTCCTTAAGAATTCTCAAATGGGAGAAGAGAGAAAATTAAGAGAGAAAGATTGGTTGGGATAGTTAAAAAGAAAATGATTAGGCCTATTTATAGTTGAGGTTCAAGGACCAACTTGCAAATGGCCTAAAAAATTAAGGACCAAAATTGCAATTATCCCATTCAACTTTAAACAACTTGCCTATCACTTTTTCTTTCGGTGCCACTTGCACCTCCCATTTTTGACTTTTCAACTCACCATTTAATTGACTTTTCAACATTAATAAAAATGTAAGTAACATAATTTATTTACCAGGTTAGGTAATGTAACACCCCTAACCCGTATCCGCTGCCAGAACAAGGTTTCGAAGCATTACTACCATTTACAGATCACAAAAAAAAATTTAAATACTTACCGATTCTATGCATTATATAAATAAATATATTACCATTCAATCAACAGTTTGACACTTGTATAAGCATCAAACAGCAACATTGTTAGTATACTTGCACATATCTCATATAAATTCAACATTGATATATCTATTTTCTCGACATATCGCACTTGAGTTTAATAATAGTCTCAACTTACATAATTTCCTTGTATCAACATATCAAAGATAATCATATATGTACATGTCATGAAACACATCATGCTCTTACCGCTTTCTTCATAAGCATATATCATTCATTTCATTATATCAATATTTCATGCTCCATCATTTCCATATATTTTATGTATATTTATTAGGTAATAGCTTATATCAAACTTAACATAAATTATATTCCATGTACTTATACTTATTTCGTTTATCTATCTTCATAATTATTTCATATAACCATTCGTCATCTGATACATATTACCTGAATATCAATTGTTCAACAGATGTTAGAGCGTCTCCCATCCACGGTCTTATTTATCTTTGACATGATGCCATAGTGTCTTTCAACTATGGTCTTACTCATTTTCTGTCATGTTGCCATGGTATCTTTCAACATGGTCTTGTTCATTTCATATCACGTTTCATATCAGGTTGCCATGGTATCTTTCAACCATGGTCTCACACATTTCATATCAGGTTGCCATGGTATCTTTCAACCATGGTCTTACATATTTCATATCAGGCTGCCATGGTATCTTTCAACCATGGTCTTACACATTTCATATCAGGTTGCCATGGTATCTTTCAACCATGGTCTTACACATTTCATATCGAGAGCACACTCCATGAACCTCATCCTTACGGTGGGATTACCACCAAAGCTAAATCCTCAGTAATATAAACTCATAGAGTATTGTCGGGATTACCACCAAAGCTAAATCCCTTCAACGACAATTACTCTAATGAGTTTGGATCTGAATTACCATCCAGCTAAATTCAGATCCTAATTCGGATACCGTCCGGCTAAATCCATTTTACACGTATTCTTCGGAGGGCTATATCGAATAGGATCACCCGTCCTGCTAGATTCTTTTTACCGTCAATTCCTTTTCGTAGATCCATCGAATTTTCCTTTCATTCAACTGGATTTATTTTCAATTTATATCGAGTATTATCAATATTTCATCAAATATCATGAATTGAACATTCAAATCATATTTTCATCACATAACCACATATTTCAAGTATTTAAAATATAATTCAAGTTATACAAACTTACCTCATTGCTTTTTTGTGTTTATAATTTCATTAATCCGATATCTTTTCTTTTCCACGATCAAGTCTCATATTTGAGTCTTCCGGATCTTTATAAATAAATTTGATCATCATTTTCATTCATTTCATCTTCTAATGCATTTAATTAATGCTCTAGGCAAAATTACCATTTTGCCCCTAAACTTTTAATTAATGACGATTTCGTCCTTAGGGTCAAGAAAATAAAATTCTTGCAATTTAATCCTTATTTCCAGCTATTATTCTCATATATATTGATAACAATCCATGAATTCTATAAAATATCAGAATTTTCCATAATTTCAACACTTTTCAATTTAATCCCTAAAACATGTATTCCCCCGATCTTGAACTAAATTAATAATTTCATTCAATTTTGTAATTTAAATAATAAAATAATCCATTTCATGCAATTTGGTCATTTCTGACATTTTTACAAAATTACTCATAAAGTTTTACTTTTATTTAATTTAGTCCCTAAGCCTAAAATATGCAAATTAGCCATGCTTAATGAATATTCATATATGTTTTCCTCCTCCTCCTCCTCTCCATTCCACATCCTTGATGTATGTAGCACACTTGTAAGTAACATTATATATAATCTTTATTATTTACTTTTATGAATATTCAAGCTGTCCATCTGTGTCATAGTCACTAAATTATTTATATCTGGAGCTATAGGACTCCAAATTAAGATCCGATAATTTTCCCTGAAACTATACTCATGTATCTTATTACCATAAAATTTTCATAATTTTTGGTTTAGTCAATAAGTACAGTTTATTCTTTAAAGTTACCCCTATTCTGCTGTCTGACAGTTGTGACCCTTCTTCACTAAAAATTAATTATCTCCTTGTACAAAATTCGAATGATGTTCATATTTGTTTCTATTGAAAATAGACTCATTCAGTATTCTAAACATATAAATTTAAGCCCCTAATTATTTTTATCCAATTTTTTTATGATTTTACAAATTCAGAACAGGGGAACCCGAAATCATTCTAACCTTATCTCACAAAATTCATCATATCTCATGATTTAGAATTTCATTGCTTACATAATTTTTCTATAAGAAACTAGACTTAATAAGCTTTAATTTTATATCTTATTCATCCTATAATTAGATTTATACAATTTTGATGATTTTTCAAAGTTAGACTACTGCTACTGTCCAAAACTGTTTTAGTACAAGATATTAATTACCATGTTATAACATCCTTATTTTCTTTTTCTACACCATTTCTCATCACTTTCTCTTATTTTTTCTTCACTAACATATCAAGAACATAGGACCTTATGTAAGAAAACTCTACTATAACATTATTTCCATGCTTTATCAATAATAACAAACTTAAAAACATTGAAATCTTGATGTACTTACCTTTTCTTATTGACTTCAATCTTTAACTTGATTTTTCTCTCTCCTCCAACTTTGAATTCTTGAATCCAACTTGATATTCTTGCTCCCCATCATCTCCTTGCTATCTTTCTCTCTTGATGGCTATGGAAATTCTTTCAATTTTTAGGTGAAAATAATGAATTTTTGGTGGAAGGACTAAATTGTAAAGAAAGCAAACTTCTTTTCTTCTTCTTATCTTACGTTAGTTTGCATGGGAAAGGAAACGTGTTGATAATTCTTCATCTTTCCTTCCTTTTATACTAAATAAATAATAATATAATAATAATAAACATCTCATAAAATATTAAAATAATATTTATCTAATTAATTAATTTAAAATATCATCAACATAATCATTACATTCTAGAATTCTCTCTCTTACTAATTGACCATTTTGCCCTTCATGATCTTTTAGAATTCCATCCTTGAGTCATCACTTAATTTAGTAAAATTGCAATTTAGTCCCTCATAATTTTTTTACCTATTCAATTTGGTCCTAATTCATCAATTTTTCTTGGTTTCTAGATCACTCCACCCTTAAAATATTTGCACCATTAGTCCTTTAACTTTTTTATATTTACACTTTCAACCCCTTAAATTTTGAGTATTTACTCTTGTGCAACAAGACTTTTCTCATCTTTGCAATTTAGTCCTTTCTTGAATTAATATATCATAATATACTTCTCAATATTGACATCACTCAAAAATTCCCTTTATGTCACTTTATTTTCTTATTTTATTATATCACGGATAATATTTTCTTGTAAAAATTTTCGGGTATTACAGTAACTATTAATGTGAATTTATCGATTTATATTTTTTTAACAATTCAAAAATAGTTGACTTTATTCTAATCGTTCACTTTATCCTGCAAAACCCTGTATTTAGGTCAACAACTTGGACTTGGATTGGATCACCTACATCAAACAAAACAAGAGTTTTATTAATTAAATACAAATTAATATTTAACATCATTTAATTATTTTTCATAAATATAAGTAATTTGATTATTTTCTTTTATAATTTTATAAATATTTTAATTAGAGGATTGTTCTTTTTAATTGAAATTTTATTTTGTTAACTTTTTTCATATTAATCATGAATTACTTGTACAAGTTGTTTTTAATTTTATTTTTGCATACTTTTTTAATTTTAAATATTTATGTATATTTCATCCCATTTATATATATTGTATTTTTTATCTTCGTTTCATTGTCTATATCTGTTTCTACTTGTATATTTTTAAGTGTATAAAAATGAAAATTTATTTCATACACTACCAATGAAATTTCGAAACATTAAAATAAGGCTTAAATGGGTAATACATACTCCTTTAGGAAGTCGTAAATAATAAAACATAAGTTTTTTAAAAAATGAGATGTGTAGTAAAAATCAAACTTTGTTAGTGAAATTAAACATTTTAACGGGTTTTAAAAAAATCATGAATAATATATCAAATACTAACTAAAGGAATATGAATAACTATTTTGTATATTAAAAATGAAATTCAAAAGCTTCACAAATAAGATTCAGAGGCCACTAAATGCCTTTAAATTATATAAAAAAGTTAAAAATTAACACATGCGGACTTTCTAAATTTGCTTGTGAAATTTTTTTAATTCTGTTGGTTAATTGTTATGTTGACAAGGGATTTTATGAGATTGAGATACTATGTCATTTGTATCACTTTCTAATAATTTAATGTTGTTTTAGTTTTTTCGTCCTGAAAAGAATCAATATCTATTGTAAAAATATTGAAATGATATTAAATTATTTGAAAATGATACTAATGACATAATATCTCAGTTTCATATAATTTTTTTTTTTTTTGTTATGTATATATTTTTTAGCATTACCATGCCCAGCACTAGGTGGCCTTACACAAGTACCTTGTTGGTTAGGGTGGCATCTCCTTTCTATATTAATAACATGTGGAATTCCATTAAGTACATTCAAGTTTAATTATCGTTTAGTCTTAGATTAATTTATTTAAATAATTTGAATTTAATATGCAAATATAAATATAAAATAAATTATTTATTGTGAATAGTGAATTATATCCCCTGAATCTAATTAATTACATGTATAACTATTCAGTCCCTCTTAACATATAAATAAAAAAATAATATGTTTCAACATTCTGGAACTCAAAATCCTAAATCCGTAAACTGGTGACCAATTAGGGAAATTAGGAAGTATGTGATTGGCGTAAGACTTATGTTAGAGGAGGGAGGAAACTGGTGACCAATTAGGGAAAAATATAAGTGGGCTATCTCGTGAGTGACTCGCTAGTATCAACCACAGCATAGTCTCTGTTTTGTTTTGTTTCCTTTCGTGTGAAATGTAAATTACCAACTACCCAAGTAACAGGAAGAGATACATAAAAGGCCAATAATAAGACCAAGGAGAGGGAGAGGGAAAGTGGGGGCTTTAGAGTTTACAAGGCAAAAGAAGGAGAAATGGGGTGGGCAATTGCTGTTCATGGAGGAGCTGGAGACATCCCCCTTTCTTTGCCCCCAGAAAAACGTCTCCCTCGTGAAGCTGGCCTCCGCCGCTGCCTTGACGTTGGGATCGCCGCTCTCAAAGCCCATAACCACCCCTTGGACGTTGTTGAACTTGTGGTATTGGCTTTTATTGCTATCTATACCTTTACTTTTATTTTTATTATTATTATTTATATTCACTGCATCTCTAGTCTTGGTTTATGTCAAATAAGTAGTTTGGTTTGCAATATAGTTGGTGCCGATGTAAAGTAGATAGTATGACCAAATGGGTGGACTATAAATATTTGGATGTTCTGATTGTAGCTGAAATTTCTTTTTAATCACTACTTTTGGGGGCACATTTGATTGTGAAATTCTGCAACTTTGAAACAACGATTGGTTTAGCCAAGAATTAGTGGTTCAACTTTAGTGATTTGTAGTACCTAGAAGCCAGAGGGACTAGATTTCGAGAGCTTATGCCAACATGAAATGGGTTCTTTTCTTTATCTGATTCTGAATAGACCAAAACAAGTCTCTTTTTTTCTTGCTGTTGTTGTAAGCATATTCTAAGGAGTTCTGGGTTTATCGGTCGTTTGCTTCATAGGTTCGTGAACTGGAAAACAATCCGCATTTCAATGCAGGAAAGGGGTCTGTCCTCACCACCTCAGGTACAGTTGAGATGGAAGCATGCATCATGGATGGCAAGACAATGAAATGTGGAGCTGTTTCAGGTGTCAGCACTGTTGTGAATGCCATATCCCTTGCGCGGTTAGTCATGGACAAGACTCCTCATATTTATCTGGCATTTGATGGTGCTGAGGCCTTCGCAAGGGAACAAGTAGGTGACATGCAATCTTTGACTTGCTAATGCTTTTTAACATCCATGTCACTTTATTCTTTAGTTCCTTGTTGCTTGCCTTTAGTATTATTTGTTCTACTTTATTCCTAAGTAAACATTCAAGATTTTTAAAATATTTGAAGTTATTGCTCTAATTTGTCAAATGTTGGCGACATATTCTTCTTTTAGGTCAGTTTCATTTTCTTCATGCGATCTTCCTTTTGCAAGTTTGACGCAATCAAGTTCATCAACTATGTTGTTTATTTGTTTAGTTCCTTTTTGTTCAATTTAAGTGGAGTGAAACATATCATTAGCGCTTCAAATTCTGCCTTCTTCAGACACAATAGCAAACATGTTTAGGGGAGTACGATCCTCCAAACATATGGAAAAACTTTAAAAAGAGCGAGTATATCCATGTGACACACATACTCATATACGACACTCATCCTTAATTAATTCCTTGATAACTGGCCAAAGAAAACTAAATATATGGTGCTTATAGCTTTGAATTACTATAGAAATGATTATGATCTGCTTTTCTTGTGTCTGTTTTGTTTTAATCGGGTCAGGGTCTTGAGACTGTTGAGATGAGCCATTTTATCACCCCTGAAAACATTGAAAGACTTAAGCAGGCACAAGAAGCTGACAGAGTTCAGGTATTTTTTATACACAAACTTTAGTCTTGGTCTGTTCAAACTTCAAACTGTCTATTTCTTATACTATTTTCGAAAATATAACGTATAAAACCATAGAACATCAGACCTCAATACTGCTTGAAATATCTTAGTATGGCATCGAACAAAATTATTCTGCCTGTTTATCTTTGTGTCGGAAAATGTTTCCCCAGCATTCAACTTATTCTTGTCCAAAGTTTGATTTTGAACCGATGCTTCAAGTTTTATGTCTTTGGTTTTGTTTTAATCTTCAGCTTGATTACACTCAACCAATTCCAAAGGAGGTGCCAAAAGAAGCTGCAGTTGCTGATGGTGATAGCCAGATTGGCACTGTTGGATGTGTGGCTGTTGACAGTGAAGGAAGTTTGGCTACTGCAACATCAACTGGTGGAATAGTGAACAAAATGGTAGGCCGGATTGGGGACACACCAATCATCGGTGCAGGGACTTATGCGAACCATCTCTGTGCCATTTCTGCTACAGGCAGAGGAGAAGCAATAATCCGTGGTACCATCGCAAGGGATGTTGCTGCTGTTATGGAGTTCAAAGGTCTTTCCCTCAAGGAAGCTGCTGCTTACGTTATAGACCAAGTTCCAAGGGGCAATGCAGGATTAATTGCCGTGTCTTCCACCGGAGAAGTCACTATGCCCTTCAACACCACTGGCATGTTTCGTGCTTGCGCTACTGAAGATGGATATTCAGAAATTGCCATATGGGATTCTCCAACAAAGTAAGCCATTGCTAAACTTTAGCTATTTGCAGTCATTTGCCTGAAAAAAAAGACTGGAAAGTTATAAGAACATGATCAAAGGATCATATAGTTGTTGTCGTCAGCATTTGGGGACATTAAATGTTATCTTTTTATTGCTTAGTGTTAATAATGATATGTTTCCGAACAATTAAATCAAGTTTCCATTTTCTGAAATCATTACTCATTTTATAAATTTCATATAAGCTTAGGAGTTGTGTTCATTGATTTTTGCGGGGGAGAGGGTGATGATTGCATGTGAAAAGGGATTTCCGAGATTGGAGGGATTGTCCGAGCCATTTTCCTACAAGTAGGGTTCAAGGTTTGAGATTTAGGATTTAGAGTTTGGGTCCATAGTAAAAAAAAATTATCAAATTTACTGATATCTTATTAAATAATTGGAAAGGGGCCAAGGATGATAAAAGCTCAAATGGATTGCATTTGAATCAAAAGAAATTCCTACGATTTTGGAGATAATTTAATTGAGTTCATTTATTCGTCATGGAATTAAATTAGACAGTTACGAGAATTGTTCAGGTAAAGAATTTGATTAAAGAATTTTTTTAAAAATTAAGTTCTGAAAATCTCAGTGATTTTTTAAAAAATTAATTATAATCAAGCAAAATTAAATTAATTAAAATAAATATTATATTTTTAGAAATTAATTTTCAAGTTAGACAATTAACATAATTAAACTTAAAAATGGAACTTGAGATCAAAAATTGAAATCGAGAATAAAAAATCAAGATCGAAATTCAAAACTAGTCGAATCTAATCCTATATGTGAAATTGAGCCGACGTTCTAATTGCATCGTCACTGGCCTGGATTTAACCAGCAGCAATCAAATGGACTTTAGGTGTCATGAGGGTGTCGCGCCTTCGGTAACACCAGTGGGCACAATGATGGTGGGGCGTGATTGTGACGACAAAAATTCGACGGTCAATAACGGTGATTTTTCAGTGATTGAGTAATAAAAGAATCACACTTCTACCGAAATTTTATCGGATAATTTAATTTTAAATTAATTATTTTAAAAATAATATTATTTTAATAATATCATCTTAATAAATTATTTTAGAAGATTTATAGAGATATTTTTTATTATAATTTTATGAAAAATTTTCTGATTCGAAAGGAATTCACACTTGATAACAAATTAATTAAGTGTATATAACTTTAGATATCACAACCAAACTTTTTGTTTTTGAAAAAAATATTTAAACTCTAATTTTTACCTTAAACTTATTTTTTGCATTTTTCATTTTAATTTCCATTTTGAAAAAACAAAAGTAAAATCTAACTTGAAAACTATCTCCGACACCAGAGTTTCGAGGTCCATCGATTTTCATTTCAGTGATGTTACATGCTCTTTTTTGTTGTTGGATTTATACAAGTTTTTATGTAGAATCCAAACAATGAAAAAGAAAAGAAACTTTAAATGTAACTTCTTTGTTGTTTTTTTCCTTGGAGATATTGATTTTTTTTCCAATGTAGAAAATGTGGGCTTCCCTACTTGTTTTATAGTAGAAATGGAAATGTGGGGTTGATTGCAGCATTTTGACAAACACCATATAGACACAAACAGTATATCCCTGTCTCTATGTTCACCTTCTTCCACTTTCAACACCTTTTTGCCCATTTAAAAAGCTGTTCCATTTCAACCCTATTGTCCGCACATTGAATCTTAATGGTCATTCCCCCTTTTTCATTTAAAAAGAGAAACAAAAATTTACCATTCCAAAGATGAGAGCTTTAGTGGTTAATGTGGAAAGCCACACATGTTCCCACTTCATCTCATTCCACTAATTCCATTGCTGCTTTCTTGCTTCCATCATCAATGGCCCATCTCATATCAATCAACTCAATACCTATATATATATATAATGTTTATGAAATTGCAGCTGCACGTTACCCCTTTGTTTTCTGTTTAATTATCCCCCATTGAATCTAGTACTGCAAATACAGTCAATAATAATTAGAGGGAAAGAACTTGTAAAGTTGACATATATATATATATATAATGGACAATGCATTTACATTGAATCTGGTACCTGATTCCAGCCAGCTACCTGATTCAAAGATGAATTATCTAACCTTTTCTTCAGGAATTTTCTATCACTTACTCAAATGAATACTCACCAATTTTTGTAAAAAGCAAAAGAAAAAAAAAAGAAAAAAAGAAGAAGAAGAAGAAGATAAGAGTAGTAGTTGTGTTAAACCCACTTGCCTAAAGCGTTTCTTTTCAGTCAATGCTTATCGGTTTCAGTCCTAACTTTAATATATTAATATTGAATATTTATAATAATTTTGAGACTTTGAACGTAAGTTTAAAGTTGCCTATATATTAATATTATGTTTTTCATCTCAAATAAATATATTTAATTCAAATTTTATTTCATTAAAAAATTTTAAATCAATTTAAAATGATAAAATAAAATTTGTCAATTCAATTAATTTAAAATTTTTTATTTAATCAAACGCTTACGCTTACTTAAATTTGATCCATCTTATTATAGCACTCTCCAGGCAGATGAATGCAATTAGAATGTAGTTTTAGTGACCCTTAGTAAGTTAAATGATAATAATGTTTTACTTTGTTTTTAAAATAAAAATAAAATATATTAATATAATTTAAATAATTATAATTATAATTAATTGGCTCAGAAAGAAAAAAGAATAAAATATTTTATTCTCTATTTTTTTCATATACATTATTTTATTTTCTTTCTCATATTTAATTCTCTATTTTCATTTACTCTCTCTTTTTTCCCATTTATATTTATCTTTTTCTTCTCAATTGAAAACTCTAACCATGGTACTTAGTTGTCTTTTTTATTTTATTTTATTTCCTTCTTTTTCTCAATTGAAAACCTCATTGTTGTACTCAATAGTTACTGATGTTACTGTTTACGATGATATTTCACACCAATTTCACTACTAAAGAAGAGATTTCCTCCTTGTTGACTTTTACAGTTTAGATATTTGGTGTTACCTGACAAATTGGCAACACCTATTAAAAAAATATATTATTAACTAATGATGAGTGAATGGTGTTGCCGGTGTGTCAAGTGACACCAAGAATCACAATAGAGAATGAATCATTTACTTTAATTATTTTTGTAAATAATTAATTATTTTATATCTGGTTAAAAAATCCAAAATATAAGTGCCCAATAAATAGGAAGAGATACATACAAAGTCAATAATAAGAGCGAGGAGAGGGAGCGGGAAAGTGGGGGCTTTAGAGTTTACAAGGCAAAAGAAGGAGAAATGGGGTGGGCAATTGCTGTTCATGGAGGCGTTGGAGACATTGCACATTCTTTGCCCCCAGAAAAACGTCTCCCTCGTGAAGCTGGCCTCCGCCGCTGCCTTGACGTTGGGATCGCCGCTCTCAAAGCCCATAACCACTTGGACGTTGTTGAACTTGTGTTATTGGCTTTTGTTGCAATCTATAACTTTACTTTTATTATTATTATTATTTATATTCACTGCATCTCTAGTCTTGGTTTATGTCAAATAAGTAGTTTGGTTTGCAATATAGTTGGTGCCTATGTAAAGTTGATAGTATGACCAAATGGGTGGACTATAAATATTTGGATGTTCTGATTGTAGCCGAAATTTCTTTTTAATCACTACTTTTGGGGGCACATTTGATTGTGAAATTCTGCAACTTTGAAACGACGATTGGTTTAGCCAAGAATTAGTGGTTCTAACTTTAGTGATATGTAGTACCTAGAAGCCAGAGGGACTAGATTTCAAGAGCTTATGCCAACATGAAATGGGTTCTTTTCTTTATCTGATTCTGAATAGGCCAAAACAAGTCTCTTTTTTTTCTTGCTGTTGTTGTAAGCATATTCTAAGGAGTTCTGGGTTTATCGGTCGTTTGCTTCATAGGTTCGTGAACTGGAAAACAATCCGCATTTCAATGCAGGAAAGGGGTCTGTCCTCACCTCCTCAGGTACGGTTGAGATGGAAGCATGCATCATGGATGGCAAGACAATGAAATGTGGAGCTGTTTCAGGTGTCAGCACTGTTGTGAATGCCATATCCCTTGCGCGGTTAGTCATGGACAAGACTCCTCATATTTATCTGGCATTTGATGGTGCTGAGCCTTCGCAAGGGAACAAGTAGGTGACATGCAATCTTTGATTTGCTAATGCTCTTTAACATCCATGTCACTGAAAGGTCTCTCGGGTCTGTTCTTAAATTTTGTAAAAATCTGAACCTTTTATGCTTTAGCTCCTTGTTGCTTGCCTTTAGTATTATTTGTTCTACTTTATTCCTAAGTAAACATTCAAGGTTTTTAAAATATTTTAAGTTATTGCTCTAATTTGTCAAATGTTAGGCGACATACTCTTCTTTTAGGTAAGTTTCATTTTCTTCAATTTTTATTTTGCAAAACTCAATTCAATTAGAAAAATCTAAAAAAATAAATTTTGAGTTAATTGAATCAAGTTATTTGAGTAAATTAAAATAATTAATTTGAATTTCTTGTTCGAATCGAATTAAATTTTACAATTTGAATGACTCAAATCATTCGAATAATAGATTTGTGTAAATATTACTCTTGTCAATTTTGAAATTAAATAAATTGGTCTCTCTCAACAAATATTACAAAAAAATTCAAAATAATTTTTAAAATTCAAAATATTTATAAAAGTCAAATTTTTTATATTTTTAAAATTATAATAATTTAAAAAATTAAAGAATATATAAAGAAAGTTAAAATTTTAATTTTTTTAAAATAATAATTTTGGGATCTAAATAAGTTAATTAATTATTCAACTATATAATACTAAAGTATTTTTTTTATTTTCTTTTGAAAAAATTTCAAATATATATGGTTTTGTGCTCTAACATGATATTAGTTATACTATAACAGAATACATATTTAATTTTTTTAATTTGAGTCGAATAATTTCACTCGATTCGATTCGACTCAAATTTCGTTTTACTTGACTTGATTCGAAAAAAATTTCAAATCATGTTCGGATGACAAAATAGGACTCGTCAACTCAATTAACTCAAATTTTTTTAATTCAATTAGACTCAATTCGATCGAACAAATACTCTACAATCAATTACATCAACTATGTTGTTTATTTGCTTAGTTTGGTATCCTTTTTGTTCAATTAAGTGGAGTGAAACATATCATTAGCCCTTCGAATTCTGCCTTCTTCAGACACAATAGCAAACATGTTTAGGAGATTATGATCCTCCAAACATATGCAAAAACTTTAAAAAGAGTGAGTATATCCATGTGACACACGTACTATACGACACTCATCCTTAATTCCTTGATAACTGGCCAAAGAAAACTAAATACTGCTTATAGCTTTGAATTACTATTGAAGTGATTATGATCTGCTTTTCTTGTGTCTGTTTTGTTCTACATCGGGTCAGGGTCTTGAGACTGTTGAGATGAGCCATTTTATCACCCCTGAAAACATTGAAAGACTTAAGCAGGCACAAGAAGCTGACAGAGTTCAGGTATTTTTCTTATACAAACTTTAGTCTTGGTCTGTTCAAACTTCAAACTGTCTATTTCTTTTACGATTTTCGAAAATATAACGTATAAAACCATAGAACATCAGACCTCAATACTGCTTGAAATATCTTAGTATGGCATCGAAAAAAATTCTTCTGCTTGTTTATCCTTGTGTTGGAAAATGTTTCCCCTGCATTCAACTTATTCTTGTCCAAAGTTTGATTTTGAACCGATGCTTCAAGTTTTATGTCTTTGGTTTTGTTTTAATCTTCAGCTTGATTACACTCAACCAATTCCAAAGGAGGTGCCAAAAGAAGCTGCTGTTGCTGATGGTGATAGCCAGATTGGCACTGTTGGATGTGTGGCTGTTGACAGTGAAGGAAATTTGGCTACTGCAACATCAACTGGTGGAATAGTGAACAAAATGGTAGGCCGGATTGGGGACACACCAATCATCGGTGCAGGGACTTACGCGAACCATCTCTGTGCCGTTTCTGCTACAGGCAGAGGAGAAGCAATAATCCGTGGTACCATTGCAAGGGATGTTGCTGCTGTTATGGAGTTCAAAGGTCTTTCCCTCAAGGAAGCTGCTGCTTACGCTATGGACCGAGTTCCACGGGGCAATGCAGGATTAATTGCCGTGTCTTCCACCGGAGAAGTCGATATGCTCTTCAACACCACTGGCATGTTTCGTTCTTGTGCTACTGAAGATGGATATTCAGAAATTGCCATTTGGGATTCTCCAGCAAAGTAAGCCATTGCAGTCATTTGCCTGAAAAAAGAAGGACCGGAAAGTTGTTATAAGAACATGATCAAAGGTTCGTATAGTTGTCGTTAGCATTTGGGGACATGAAATGTTATCTTTTAATTGCATAGTGTTTAATGATATGTTTCCAAACAATTAAATCAAGTTTCCATTTTCTGAAATCATAACTCATTTCATAAATTTCATATTAGCTTAGGAGTTGGATACGTTGATGTGTTAAAAGACTACTAAAATTATTTTTTATACGTAAGTTATAAAAATGTTTTTTGATTTATTTTAGTCACCTAACTATTTAATTTTTTCAACTTAGTCAGTAAACTTTTTAATATTAAATATTTTAGTCACCTAGAGTAAATGTGGGTTTTTTTTATTGGTCTAGTAACAAAGTTGGCCCTATATTGTTTACACATTCTATCAATTTGATCCTAAATATAAAAAAAAATTCAACAAATTTAGCCTCGGTGTTTACAAAATTTATTTTTTAGTTCTAATTCTAAAAAAAAATTGGCTCTCAATATTTTCAAAATTTGTCAATTTAGTTCTAACTCTAAAATTTTAATATATATATTTTTAATAAAATTCATTTTAATTCTTCATAACTCATTAGCTAACCCATGCGAGATATTAAAATAAGAAAGAGTATCATCTTTTAAGTCACTTGCAATAATTTCTTTTACTATAATTTAGGCATTATACTGATCAAACCAATTTATTTGAAATTTTTTTGGAATAATTAGCTGCATTACTACCCGAATAGATAGCATTTTTAATGCCTTTATTTTCTTTTGGATCTTAATTTTTTTTTTATCCCAACCTTTTAGAGTTCTTTTGCAAGTGACATGAAATATGGTTTTCTTATTTTAATATTTCATATAGGTTAGCCAATTGGTCATAAGGGCTAAAACTGAATATTTTAAAAATATTTTTAAATTTTCAGAGTTAAGATTAAATTGGTAGATTTTGTTAATGTTGATGGCCAAATTTATTGAATTTTTAGAATTAGAAATAAAATGAAATTTTTGTAAAAATAATGGGTTAACTTTGTTGAATTTTTATATTTAGGATCAAATTAATAGAATGTGTAAACATTAAAGGGCTAATTTTGTTACTAGACAGGTAAAAAAGCTTACATCAACTCAAAGTGACTAAAATATTTCATTTCTAAAAATTAGTGACTAACTTAAAAATTAATAGTTGAATGACCTTTTATAATTTATCCATAAAAATAATTTTCAACATAAATTTAACGTCTCACATTATTTAACAGATAAAATTTAATGGATGGACTAATTTGCACATTCCAAAATGTATAACGGCTAATTTATCCTTTTTTTTCAACCAAAATACAATCTATCCCTCTGTACATAGGCTTCTCTAGTACTTTTACTGATTTTTTGGCTTTATGTGTTTTGAGTAGTGGTGCCTATGGGCTAGGTAGGGTTGAGGTCAAGTTCTAAAAAAAAATTTCAAGCCCACTTGATTTTCCCAAAAAGCACATTTTATTATTAAAAATTTTTAATATATTTAAAAATATAAAATATTTTTAGTTGATATTTTATATATTTTTATATATTTTTATAATTAAATTTAAAAAATAATTTTTATTATTTAAATTAAATGCATACTAACTCGATATGTGGTGCAAAAAGACATATCCCTACCCGATCCAGTGGTGGGCGAATTGTGCAAAAAAAACAAAGAACATATTTAATTTTATGTGATATGAATTACATAATATATAAATATGATATAAAATATTTTATAAAATCGATCAGCTAGGTCAAGCTTGTGCTTTGAATGTTAAAGCTCAAGTCGAATCCATATTCTAGATCTTTTTTTTTTTCCTCAAACCCATTATTGGGTCTTGTACTTTTATCCAAATTCTCTTATATTTTAAGTGGGCTTTTGCGTATAAATCAACTTATAAATAGGTCTAACTTGAAATATAAATATTAAATTTTACCCAAATTCTTCCATATTTGTAATGACTAATCCAATCTATTTAGGCTAGAGGTGTGCATGGCAGCCCGGCCCGCCAAAAAATGAGAGGGTTTGGATAAAAATATAGGCCCAAAAAATGGGCTTGGACAAAAAACGAGGCCTGTTTCGGGTAAGATTTTTTGGCCCGGGCCCGGCCCGGCCTAGCCCGATTTTAATATTAAATTATTTTTTATTTTTTTATTTTTAATTTTAAGTAACTTTAGTACATTTACTTTACTCTTCTTGTTGTTTTTAATGTTATTTTGATATTGTAAAACTTTTGTTATTAATATAATTTGGTTCTTAATTTAGTTCTAATTTGTTTCAATTTTTCAATTTTAATATAATTACTTTTTATTATATTTTTAATTTATGTATTATTTTAAGAATTATTTTAATCTCATTTTTATTTTATTTTTTAATATTTATTTTATGTTTTTAAATATATTTGATTTATTATATTTTAAAGTTTTTATTTAATAAAAAAGCAAAAAAAATAATATGGTCGGGCCGGGTCGGGCCATTTTTTCCTGGGCGGGCTTGAAAATTTTCTAGGCCCATATTTCGGGCCTAACCGGCCTGTGCCTTGAAAACAGGCGAAATCTTTTTATGGGCCCACCCATGCACACCTCTCAAATTTAGGCACACTTATATTATTTTTATTTTTAAAATATAATTATTTGTTTATATTTATTAAGTACATTTGTTAATAAAATTTTAAACATAAACTAATTAATATATTTTAATTTTAATTTATATATTAAAGGGATTTTTTATGCTGTCAAAATGTTTTATGGAAAACATGAAATATTATAAAACTAACAGTCATATTTCTTATTGTTTCACTTTGGAACACTTCAAACTCTAAATTACAACAAAATTCCTTTTCACACTGAATTCTAAATATTCACTAAACTGATTAAGGGTTTGTTTAATAATTTATTAAAATATTTTTAGTGATTTAATTTTTCAACTACAATTGATAATACATAATACAACATAAATGATAAAAAAATTTCAATAAAATACCATATAATTTCTTTTAACATGATTCTTTAAATCTAATTTTAAAATTTAAATTTAATTATTTAATTTTAAATAATATATCAAATATATTTTATAACTTCAATTTAATATTTAATATTTTAATATTTAAATTTCATCACTTAATTTTTAATTTATTAAACAACATTTATTTATTTTTTCGTCCAATTTCTCTTTGCTATTTCACTCTAATTTCTTATATTACTAGTATAGCCCATCCATGTTTCGCATTGGGTTGGTTATAAAAATTATAAAGTAAAAATTTAAAAATTAAATATACTCTAAGTAATTTTTTTTAAAACTGTACCCATGACTCTTAAGTAAGAGGATAATACTCTTCAACACACTTAAACTCATGTCCTCCTACAATGGCAACAATATCGATACCAATCGAGGGGTGACTAATTTATTATAACATATTACTCGTCTTTAATATCAGTAAAGTTCAATATTATATATTTTAATAAGACTTGAATTGGTAGTTAAAATTTATCATGTAAATTATCCCCTAGAACAGGGAATTGACAGACGATATGTTTAGTTGAACTCAATCAACATTTAGCATAACTCAAAGTTGGCGAGGAGGCTTACATTCAATATCATTGATTATAGTTGTTATCGTTAGCATGAAATGTTAGGATTTTATTGCTCTTTCTCATTGAGACAAAAGCTGTTGCACAAAGACAATCATAGATCAAACATGTTCCATCGAATTACAATACAAGCTTTAACTAATCCTTACTCAAAGGGTAGACAAACACACACCAACTCTAAACCAGTTCTTCAACATTGAATTAAAGAGTTAATCCCGAACCGCTCAATTTCTGCATTGTTATCTGGTCCAACCGTGCAGCCATTTCAGGTGTCAACCAATTTTCCCAATCCCCAACCTTCCCTTTCCGAAAATAATTCGCGTTTTCCATTCCTCTTACACGATGTTTCCCATTTTTATTCACTTCCAAGTTACTTAAGTTCTCAAAACTACACATTTTTACAATCTTTTCAGGCACTCCTTTTTCCTCTTCCTCGGATGAGAAAGGGCAACCAATAAACTCAGCCAATCTCTTAACATACAAAATAGTATCATCACTCATTTCTTCATATTTCAAGAACAAAATCTTATCCGGATGTTCTAAACTTGCTTTCCAGAACTCCAAAACATGGTCCCAATAAGGTCCGTACCAACAGACACCTTGGCAGAACTGCTCAAAAGCTTCATCAAGATTAAAGGTTTGCATATTTTCGGATTTCTGGTACTTGGAAACGAAGAGATACAATGAAACAAATGAATCCTTGGGGTCCCTGCATATGTAAACAATTTTACAACCGGAATCAGTTACTGATTTGGGTAAGGCAGAGTAAGGCATATGAGTAGCCAAAACAGGGATTCCAAGATCTCGATGAGTGGAAAAATGGGCATGATCAAGCTCCATGAAAGGCACAACATCATGAGGCATCTTGGAAAGCAAAGGGCTGGTAGAATCATCGTATGAAGTTCTTGTGATGGTGGCATAAGTGAGGGACTTCAACCAGGTTGTGCCGGTTTTGGGGGCGCTACAAAGGATGATATCAGCAGGTTGAGCCTGGAACTGTTGTTGAGCTGACAAGATTCCTTGTAGGAAAACCGAGCTGTGCCAAAACCCGTGGTACTGTAAAAAATGGTCGGGAAAGCCCCAGGGATTTCCTTTGGGGAGAGTCGATATTATATCTTGGAATGATTTTGAAAGCAGGTCTCCGTTTTCTTTCTCAGTAGAAATCGGTTGGGAATGGAAGAAGGATTCCATGATGAAATGGGTGCGGTGCAATTAGCTTTATGGCTCTATAAATAGCCTCAAAAGAAAATTCACATATACACTTAAAAAATATGGTTAAGTCTTCTCTGCAGAAGAGCTTTTTGAAAAACGTTTAATTTATTTAAATATGACACAGAATCTTATTACCATACAAGTGAAGAAGACAAATATATCAAATCACAATTAGCAACAAACTTGTCTAGAGATTCTCTGTTAATTGTTATATAGATTTTTCATAATTTAGTGCTTAAGTTATTATTTTTTAACTTTATTTATAATTTAATTATTTTTATTTTAAAAATAGCCTACGTACCAAACTAAACTTAATCCGATTGAAACTGAATTATATAACTCAAACGTCTCATATAGTAAGTTTATATTTTGGAGTGTTTTTGAAAAAATTATAATTATAAATATGAGTAAATTACACTAATAGTCACTAAATTATCGTAAATTTTTTTAATCACTTAATTAAAAAATATAATTTGAGCACTAATATTTTTAGAATTGTTTTTTTATCACCTAGCTATTAAGTGGCACTTTTAGTTGGTAGAATAATAATTTGATCCTTCCTCTTTTATATTTTTTATCAATTTAACTCGATTCTATATAAAATTATAAAGAAAACTCAAAATTATTTTTAAAATAAAAATTATAAAAAATAAAATCTCGAATATGTTGTAATTGAAAACTAATATGTATGAAAAATAAAGAAATTATCTTTCAATAGAATCCAATAACAAATTAAAATCATAACAAAAAAAAAATTTGATCATTACATGCTTCATTAAATATTTCTCGAGAGCAAACTAGTCATATCTTCAGATCGAGTTTCATGCATTTGAAGAACATTTAGAACTAATATTACAATGGCTTGTAAAATTGACTTTGATGCCATTTCTTAACTACAAAATACAAAATATACCGTAAATTTTTTTTCTAAACACAATTCAAAATTTTAATTCATTTAAATTATCCTTCAAAAACAAATTATATTCTGAATTTTTTTTCTTATAACAAAAAACAACGTCAAAAAATAAATATGGTAAAAACAGGAAGCAATAATTTTGCTTAATATTTTTGTTTTTCTATGTTTTTAAAGAATAAAGTGTCGGGTATTTCTATATAAATAATACATAAAAAATTTGAGGGTTTAAAACAATTTTTCCTTATTTTCTCCATTATATCTATTTTTATTTAGAAATTTTAATTTTTTAAAAAGTTCCATTTTCATTTTATATATAATCGGTGATAAATTAACAGAAAATATAAAATTTAATACTAAAATTATTATTGTTCAAACAAAACAGTATTACTTAATAATTAGATGACAAAAAATAATTTCAAAAATATTATTAATTAAATTTTACTTTTTTAATTAAATAATTTAAAAAATGTTCCATTGAACATTTTCCTTCAAAACTCCCTTTCTAGAATCACACTGGATCACACCCATGATACTCTACCCTTCTTTATTATTTTAAATTAATTTCACGGACCCGGTCTATGGTGCAAAAATGTTTGTCCTGACCTGAGCTAACCACCAAATGAAGCGTGAGTTGTAAAAAAAAAATTATTTAATTTTATGTAATATAAATTATATAATATGTAAAAGAAAGATGAAATATTTTATAAAAATATAAATTGGTCAAACTACGACAGGCTCGAACTTTAAATATTAAAGCTCAAATCTAACTTATATGTTAGATAAAATTTTTTCAACCTATTAATAACCTTTCATGAATAGGTCTAACTCCAAATATGGATTTCAAATTTTGCTTACACTCTTCAATATTTGGAATGACTAATCCAAATCTATATAAGCATATTTTTTTATTTTTAAAATATAATTATTTTTAATATTTATTAATTATATATGTTAATAAAATTTTAAGCATAAGCTAATTAATATAATTTAATATTTATATTGTAGTATATTATATTTAATTTTTCTAAAATATAAACTTCATAATATATAAAATAAAAATATATATTATAAACTTGATGTGATTTATATATAAAATAGGTTTAATATTTAATTTTATTAAAATTCATTTTTGAACAGACTGGTTTTATTATCCAAGTGGGAAGAGTAACATGATGCTTGTGTTTCATTTTCATAAAAGATACACTTACCTAATTGGATTATGTTGACAAATTTTAATGTCTTTATTTATTTTTCCAATATTATAATTCATATGCGCTCAAAATGATCTATATATAATATTTGTTTATGGAAAACATGAAATATTATAAAACTAACAGTCATGTTTCTTTGGAACACTTTAAACCATAACCATTCCACTAATTCTACTCTAATATTTTACAACAAAATTCCTTTTCACACATCTGTAACACCTCAATTCTAAATTTGTTTAGCAATTTCTTAAAATTTTAATATTTTACAACAAAATTGTAACACCTCAATTCTAAATTTGTTTAGTAATTTCTTAAAATTTTAATATTTTTAGTAATTTAATTTTTCAAGTAGACTTGATAATACATAAATGATAGAATTTTTCAATGAAAAACGATATAATATTTTTTACAATATATCATTAAATAATTAAAAGTGATACAGAATGACATGATGTCCATCTTTCATACCATTCTTTTTCTTTTATAAAATGTATTCATTCACCAAATCTGGCCTTATTTATGTTTCGAATATTCAATGTTTTAAATTTTTAAAATGGAGCCATAATGTTCATATTCTTAGATTAGTGATTAGTGAGAAAAGATACGAGAGAATCTCAAATTTTTATTTCGATTTTTAAATCAAGTTTATTTTGTGTATTTTAGAGAAAATTAGAGCAAATTTTAAATGATTTAGGAGTTATACTTTTTTAATATATTAGGATTTAATTTTTATTTTAATTTGAAATAAGTTAAAGGGATATATCCTAAAACTATATATTTAAAAATTATTTGGAATAAATATTAAATTTATGTATGAATTTTGGTTTAATGTGTAATTTGATACAAAATTTTGATTTAGTATAATTATACATATAAAATTTGAATTATAATTCATATATATACTAAATTTTATTTTTCATTCAATTGTACATATTTAAATAAATAAACGTATATATTTATTTTTATATTGGATTAATCTAATTGTTTGTGTATGCTATATATAAATCTTATATATGCTAATTTAACAATATTGTTAGTGATTTGTAAAATTAAATCAAATCAAATTTTCATGTATAAAATCGTACAAAAGCAAGGTTCAAGTATAACATTACGCATTGAAACAAAGTTTATCTATAATTTTAATACTTATCCCTTTTATTTTTAAATAAAATAAATATTATCATTTGTGTATGTAATATGTAAACATAAAATGATGTTGTATAACAATATTTGCTTTTGTAAGTTTTAAGATTTATTCCTTTTAGTAATAAGGTCAAATACTTACATTGACGATTAAAAACATTAATTAATAAAAAATTCAATTAAAATATAAATTGTTACTATATAAATAACAAACATTAATAACATAAATTCAAGCAAACAATAAATGCAAAAAAAATTCTTAAATTTTTATAAACTAAAAATAATAACAATAATACATAAACATCGATTAAAAATTTGAATTTAATTAAAACATTAAAAGCACCTTTGGTTTACTGGAATTGAATAGGGCTATAATAGAATAGGGTTATAATGGAATAAAACTATAATCAGTAATTCAATTGCTTGATTAAATGCAATGGAATAAAACTGCAATAGCATTCTTGTATTTGGTTGAACGTAAATAGATGTTGTAATAATATAAGAAAAAGCTAAAATGACCAAAATACCCTTAGCGTAAATATTTTAGGTAGATAATTATTTTTGTTGTTATAAAATATAATAAGATTATTATTAAATATAATTTAATAAAATTATAATAAATAATTTAATCATATTTTAATATAATTTAATAGAAATAAAATATATAATTTAATAACATTCTTAATATAATTATTTTTATATTAAATTATATTAAAATATTTTATTTTTATATTTTTCGAGTCCAATTTTTAAATGACTAATCTAAAATTAATTTTTTTTTTTGGTTATTCAAAATTGATAGAATAGCTATTCTTTGGTATCAAAGAATAGCTATTACGAGAGACTAAGTAATAGGGAAGTAATAGTCATTCCGTTGAATGAGTATTACGTTCAATGAATAGTGTACTAAAATAAACAATATAAATTCAAGTAAATAAAATAACTAATCTTTAAACTAAGTCAAAATTCATACAGAATCCAATATTGTTCAATTAATTAAAATCATTTCAAACAACAAATACATTGTAACACCCCGAATTTGGGCCTAGAAGTATTGGGCCTTGAGTGTGGGTCCGTAAGGAGGTTTTATATAGGTATTTAATTGTGCAATGAAATGACACAATTAAATGTCCACTTTGGTGGTTAATGGCCCTGAGAAGTGTTAGAGAAATCTTGGGTTCAAACTTGGGCTTTAGCAAAAATTTTGGTATTAAGTGAAAAAAACCTGGATGCTTGGATGAGGGTTTTTAAATTATTGTGTTAAATAAATGACACAAGGAAGATTGTAATCTAGTGGTTGTGGCGTCATTAAGGTTGTATGGGAGCTTGGGTTCAAGCTTTGGCTATTGCAATTTATTTTGGTTTTTTTAAAGGGAACCTAGACTTTGGCCTTTAGACCTTATAATTAATTGGGGATAAAATATGATACAAAAAGCCTTGTGGCTTAGTGGCAAGTAGTGTGTGGAGCATTTGAGGGGAGGTATGGGTTTGAATCCCATGGCAAGCAAAGAGCATTTATTTTGCTAATGGGGGCAAGAGTTGGTGTTGAATTTAAACTCTAATGTTGGAGGATCCCACATCGGAAGCTAACATAAGAGTGGATGCTGGTCGGCTTTAAATAGAGGAACCATGAGGAGAGTAGAGGTACCTTTCTTGGTCGATCCCTTTCACTGTATGGCGTGCTCGTTTGGGTTGGGCGTCGGCTAAGAGTGCTCGGAGTGTGGATTAACTCCAGTCTCCTATCAGGTGTGTATTTCTCACTACTCTAGCTGTAGGATGGCTACTTCGGGCAACGATGGGCTGAAAGGGGCTATGTGGGCCCAATAGGCCTAGGGGCCCAATTGGATAAGTTGTTTGATTGTGTAGTAAATATTGGACTAGGCTAGGTGAATCTCATATCTGTGGCTAGATTTGGGCTAAAAGGGCCACACGAGCGTGTGGGCCCATTTGGGTTGAGAATGGGCTTTAGGGCCATTCGTATTGTTATCCCTGTTTAGAATACTTTAGTTTACCAAATTACTAAAATACCCTCGACTTGTAAAATTACCAAAGTACCCCCGATTTATAAAATTACTGAAATACCTTCGATTTGTAAAATTACTGAAATACTCCTGTAAGATAGAATTATCGTTTTACCCTCGATTTATAGAATTACTGTTTTACTCTCGATTTACAAAATTACCATTTTACCCTCAGTTTACAAAATTATCGTTTTACCCTCAGTTTACAAAATTACCATTTTACCCTCGATTGTGAAATTACTGAAATACCCCTGTAGGATAGAATTACCAAAATACCCCTAGTTTGTAAAATTACCAAAATACCCATAGTTTGTAAAATTACCGAAATACCACTGGTTTGTGAAATTACATAAATACCCTCAATTTGTAAAATTACCAAAATACCCCTGATTTACAAAATTATAGAAATACCATTGACTTTCTAAAAATTATAGAAATATCATTGGTTTACAAAATTACTGAAATACCCTTGGTTTGTAGATTTACCAAAACACCCTTGTAGGATGAAATGACTAAAATACCCCTAATAGGTAAAAAGACCGTAAAGCCCCTATAGGGTAAAGTGACAGTAATACCCCTGTATGGTAAAATAACGAATATGCCCTTATGTTCCGTATGACTGATGTGCTTAGGATTTACATATATTGATATTGGATTAGTTAAGTTTGAGTGACAGGTGGTGGTTATCGTAGGTGATTGATTATGGAAACGTTTTAACTTCAACCCGTAACAAGTGTGTACTAACCTCGTAATAGCTTAGATTAATATTTCTTTGAAAAGTCAAAGCTTCATATTTTAGTGATTCGGAATTAATATTTAGATCTATTTTCTACACACGTTTAAGTTGGATTCACAACGGATATGGGGTAGGAAGGTATTTGGAACGTTCTTCAACGAGTAGATCTCTTGGTAAGTATTCGAACCTTCTTTCCATTTGTATCTTGTGGTTTAAGAAAAGCTGAAAACCCCTCTGTCGACTAAGGCTAAAAGGGTTTTTGGTGTTATTTGGTTTGTTGGTGCTAGTGAGGATTAAAGGCTACCGATCGAGGAGTGTGTGAAAAGCTTGGATCACCGGAGTGGCTAGACCTAGTCATCAATCGCGACAAAGGTAAGATTCCTAAGGCCATTATGGATGGTGGCCGAATGTGTAAGTATTAGTATTAGATGATTTTTGGTTTGGTTCAATTATGGGAAGCTGATTATTAACGATGGATTATAGGAGAAATCGTGTAGGAGATCTCGTCGAGGAATATCACCAAACAGGTGTGTAACAAACCCTTTTCATAAGCTTAAAGCGATAAATGCCGAAAAGCCGAAATGCTGAAATTCTGGCATTTCGAGGACTCGTGAGCAAGCGAACGCTCATTAGTTAGTTAGATTTGTTGAGATGATGATCAGGAACATTGGAAACGATAAGAACGTGTTTTATGGCGTTCATGATAAGTTGGGCCTCGAGGGGCTGAACTAGAGCCCAATAGGCTTTCGGGCCCATTTGGGTAAAATTGGTAGAAAACGAAAATCTGTTAAATTGTATGTTAAGACTGTTAATACTGTTGTGGATATAGGCTAAATGGGTCTAAATGACGAAATTGGCTAAGTAGGGCCCATTAGGGGTTTTAGGCCCAATAACTCGATTTCGCTAAAAATGGGCCAGAATCACTATTTGCACCCAGGAATTGTTAATAATTGTTAACGAACATGGAAACCCTAATTTTTGGTAAAATTACAAGATTACCCTTATAATATGAAAATGACTGTTTTGCCCCTAGGTAAAAATGACCATTATACCCCTAGGGTTTATATATGAACTTAATGCATGGGATTTTGATAAACATGATATGTATGATATGCACATGACATGTATGATATGCACATGATATGTATGATATGCACATGAGATGTTCATAAATGCATTGGGTTGGGTTTTTATATGGATGGAGGAAGTGCAAAAGGGCTTATGCCCCAGTTATTAAAAGGCTTATGCCCCAGTTATGATAAAGGGCTTATGCCCCAGTTATTAAAAGGGCTTTGCCCCAGTCATTAAAAGAGGCTAGCCCTCCAGTTATATGATAAAGCAGCTATGCTGCCAGTGGAGAGTTATGGCGGGGTGGGTTGAGTTAATCCCCACATGGTGTGTTGGTTGGTACGGGTGGAGAGTAGCGAATGGTGGGTTGAGTAGTATCCACATGTGATATTGAAATGGGCCTATGGGCCATACCGTTTACAGTAAAGGCTTCGGCCCAGTAATATGAAATATGAAAAGGCTTCGGCCCAGTGTTATGAAAAATGAAATATGAAAAGGGCTACGGCCCAGTACATGTTGATATTGGATTTGGGCTTAGGCCCAACAGGATGCTATTGTTTTGGGCTCTGAAAGGGGCTTGTTGCATACTGAGTTTCCAAACTCACCCCCCTTTTCCTTAACCTTGCAGGTGAGCTTTGATGTTGGGACTTGGAGCCGGAGGGGATTCAGAGTGGCCACAGTGATCGCCTTTGGGCTTTTAAACAAGCGTTGGTTTCCATTAAATTTCCTTTAATTATTACTTATTTTTGGGTTGTAATAAGGCCATTTTAACTTTTCTTTTATTTCTTTTCGGGATTATTTTATTTTTAATAACTTTAAAACTAGTTGATAATTATTCAAATGGGCTCGACTTAGGACGTGTTTTCAAAACGATACTTGATTTCAAAATATCATAACGCCACGATTATTCAATTCATCAAAGATGTCCACTTAAACAAATTTAAACTTCATATAACAAAGTGTGGTAATGGTTGTGGGCATGTCTAGGATTGGATCCAATCGAAGAGCTTGGTACTTAAGCAGCCTTCATGGCTCACCTCCTCTGTCTCGGATACCTACCTGGTGCCCAGCTTCCATACACTTTGTTAACTCAACAAAAGATATGGTTTTTAAAACACTAAAACGGAACGTGGGTTTTCAACTCCAATGTGGCACGTCAGATTTGGCCATAACGTCTGGGCCGGGTTTGGGGTGTTACATACATTAACAAAATCCAAAACTAATTAAACATCAAAACCCAAAGTTAACTAACTAAAAATATATTAACAAAGTTTGTTTCACAATTTTAAGTTTTTTTCCCCTAGATTTATTTATGTTTTTTTTTATTTTATTTATTTTTCATGTTAATCATTTCGTTGATTTTTAATCAGCTGAGTGGTGATTTTGAGTTATTCCTTAAAATTTCATTCAAATTTTTTTTTCAAATAGTTATTTCAGTTTGACCGATTAAATCCATCAATCTAATTTGATTCCAACAACATTAAAATTAATTTTCACTTAAATTCAAACTTAGGCTTCAGATTTTGAAAGTTTTAAAATAATTAAATAATGATAAAGTTTTGTTTTATGGGTTATTAATAATTAAATCAAAAAATATTAAAATATAATCTTTTCCAAATTTAAGTAAAAATAACTTGAAATAATTTTACAAATTTGAAAAATATTCAATAGGGCAATATTGTAAAAAACAAGTTCGATTGATCATTTATGTGATAAGATTAGGACAAAATAATTAATTTTAAACAAAGTATTAACTTAATAATACAAGAATAAATTTATTATTTATTTATTTTTATGTCAATTGCATATCTATTTGTTACAAGATTATTTTAACTCATGTACCATAATTTTAATATTCAATTATTGAAATCAAACCCCACATGCTAGAAAATACATAAAATCATTACATAATGCGAGTTATTATTATATTGTTTATATTATTAAATAATTAAATTAAAAGTTAGTTTAATTGAGTGTGTGATGCGCTCCAAGTACCGCCAACAAGTTAACAAATTATGATGTGGTCCCTTTCTAATCATGTCTTTAATTAATCTTTTGCTTAATTTAATAATGTTATAATGTTAGTTTTAACAATATTGTGTTTCCTCTTCAAATAATTGCAATGCCATGTTTTGTTGATAAATATTTTTTATTCATAATTATTCTCTAATCCTTCAATCGGAGGAAACATGTTCCTAAGCCTGCTAAAATTAACATCTTTTTAGTTATTCAATTTCAAAAAGTTACAAGTTGATTTCTAAATTATTAGTAAGTTTACACTTTCATTACTCAATATTTGCACCATTACTCCCTAGCCTTATAATCTAGACAATATCAACAATAGCTCAAGCCTCAAACCCTAGCAAAGTCATTATCAATCTCATGCCTCACCTCTAACTAACCAACTCAGAAACCTTCATACTTCATCCACTCACTGTTTCCCTTCGGTTAAAATCGTAACCTAAAAAAATTTGCAATCAAAATATTCACACACCATTACCCAAAACCAACAAACAAATATCACCACAACCACAATAAAACCAAACAAAAATGCCAAAAATGCAAATAAAAAAATAAGAAAGTCTATTGTTTTAAGCCCCAAACATGACCTATAAAAGCAAGGGGACAATAGAGAAAAGAGAATCTAAGTACAACAAAAAAGAATACATACATACTAAATTCAATTAGGAATTATTGAAGACTTCTAGAAGATCCAGGCTTAATCCAAGGTTGTAACACCCCTATACCCGGTCTGATCTTACGAACCTGATATAAGACTATTACATTTGGTGCCAAAATGGTTTTGGCTAAACACTATTTAATTTAAGTATTTATACATAGTATTTTAACTTATTTAACTCAAAAATTATTAATATAAATGTATGGGGTCATTATTGGATGTTAGATTATGTTTGGAAATGATTTTAACACTATTTCTACTCAAAACAAGGAAAAAATATCGAGACCAATGACAAACAATAACAAAATCACATTTTGTTTTGGAAATTTTGTATTTCATAGCCTAGGTATCGATACCTATACCCTTGGATAAATTTTGGCAAAAATCAATTTAAAAGTTCACTAAAACCCCTACAATATATATATTCTTCTCAACACTTAAGACCAATTCAAAATATATTAAAATTACTTAAAATTGCTCCTAATCAATCATAATCATCATATTATCAAACCACATTTGCAAACATACTTATAGCTTCAATAATTCATTTCATATAGAATTAAAATACTTCAAGTAAAACCAAAATAGATAGAGTTTCAAGAGTTTGTATTTTAGTCCCTAACACATGGGAACACATTTGTTCTACCTATGTACATGCCATTTTAATTCAAAATATGATACCTACTCTTGAAGTTCTTGAGGATGTGATGAGATGAGAGATCTCCTAACCCGGCTCTACCTCTTCAAGTCTAACTGTTCCTATGCGTTAGAAATAAATGTGTTAAGCAGGTGAAGGCTTAGTAAGCACTACAAGAATAAATAGGTAAATAAATCATAACAAAATATTTTAAACTTATTCAATTAATACATATTTACACAAATACAAGTTTCTTCAGCTATACCTTACTTTAATAAAATTTAACTTATTTTTTGTAAGTTATCAAACTTACCTCAACACATTGGTGATTCATTTTTGTTCACAACTCATATTCTTAGCCCAAAGTAGACTTTATAGAATACACCGGATATACGGAACAAATACAGAGGTGCATTATTATGCACTATTGAACAGAAAGCACTAAAGTGCTATACAGAGAGCACGAATGTGCTAAACGGAAAGCACTAATGTACTAATAATCGTAGAGCGCGCTAAGGTCCCTTAATGGCATGCCACTAATATCCTAGTAGTTCTAAATTCCGTCTACTTGGGCATTAAAGCTGAATTTCATACATTTAAATACTTTACATAAATATTTCGAAAAAGATTTCTCATTTCTCCATCATTTACAATTTAGTCCCCATTTCACAAATCACAAATATCGTGCCTTTTTCACACATATACTTTTACTACAACATCATTACTTAGTGTTCAAACAATATACCATTTCACATTCTCTACCTATAATTTTCTTTACAAATTTCATAATTTCATAATCAATTTTTTTATCTATTTACAAATTTAAATATATATTTTACATTTCTATTCTAAGTAATTCCATACTACAATATAAGCATTTAAATAAAATAATTTTAAAAAAATCTTGTAGTACTTACAACAAAAAGTTTGAGATGATGTATTTTCTTCTTTCTTCACTCCTTAGCCTTCTCTTTCCCTTTTTCTTCAATTAGGTCCTCTTCGTTCTTTTCTTTCTCTTCAATTTCATATAAAACATATAACATTTATATGTTAAAAAACCACAATCAAGTAGAGGTGTGCATGGGCCAAGCCGGGCCGGGCTCAACTAAAAATTTAAGCCCATTTGCTAGGCTCGAGCTTAACCTAGCCTGAAAAAGGGGCCTAAAATTTTGCTCAAGCCTGACCCGAATAAAAATGTTAAAACTTGGGCCCGATCCGACCCGCCCATATTAATTTTTATATAATTTTAAAATATATATAATACATCAGAAATACTAAAAACATCAAAATAAATATTTCCCAATAAATTGAAAATAAATTTTAAAAAATAAGGATAAAACAATAAGAAAATAATATTTTAAAAAATAGATTTTTTTTTCCTTTTAATAAATTCGGGTCAGGCCAAAAATGCCTTACTCGAGGCCCAACCTGTTTTTTAAACGGACCTTATTTTTTGTCTAAGCCCATTTTCAGGCCTATATTTTTGCCCAAACCCTCCCATATTTCAAGCGAGCCTTTGGGTCGAGTCGGGTGACCAAACCCATGAACAGGTCTATAATCAAGTGACTTTCCTATACTATTTAATAAAAATAAACATGTATGGTATGATAATTTCATCATTTCTTACCTTAACTCTTTAATTTTTACTAAGAAAATTTCAAAGAAAAATGAAGATTTGAAACTTGGATGGTTCAACAATGGTGGAAGGACATGAAGGGAATTTAAAGAAAAGTTGGATGAAACTTGGGTGAAAGAAGTGACGGTTTGGCTTGTGAAATGATTATATATATTTTCATCTTTTCTCCCACTTTTTACACCATTCCATTAAAATATCTCATTTTTTTAATTAAAATGGTCTAATTGCTACTAAGTCCTTAAGCCATCCATCTTTTTACTTTTACCCATATCATTACACCTAATAAATATCTACTTGGCTAATTACCACTTTGTCCTTCCTCATCTTTCATATTTCCTAGTATGACTCTTACAACACTTTGGTTAAATGTATTTTTAATCCTTCCTTCCTTTCCTCTACTATTATATATATATATATATATATATATATATATATATCCCAACTTAATATTTTTCCTACTTTGGTCACAACAATTTCTTTATTCTTTCAACTAAATCAATGTATCTATTTTAAAATTTCCTATCTAAAGAGTATTTTTTTTCTAATTTCTTATTGGATCTATATAATTCCTAATTTAATACTCAAAATTCCTATTTATTATATTTCAAAAATTTTATACTAATTCTTGACCCGATCCATCACTGTATCTAACCCCTAGTTAAAATGCGGATGTTTCAAAGGTCAAGGAAAAAGTCTTGCTACGAATATTGAACATATCTGAGTCAAGCAATCATCCAATGATAGTGAATGGAGATAAGAGAACTTTTCCATTAAAGTTTTGGGTTTAAATCATTTCAAAGAAAATTAAGTTGTAAAACTGAATAAAGTTCAATATATTTTTTTATTGAAAGAGGAGGCTAGATGGTAACGAAATTATTAGAATATAGCTATAAATGAGGTCCCAAAATCTTATTGTATAACTTGTGATTAAGTGAATAAAGTGTAAACTTACCCAAAAAGATGATAGCAATAACTACAGAAGTGTTCAGTCTGTGAAAAGGTCAACAATCTATGAGAAGGAAAATGCAACAAATAACTAATAGTAGAAAAAACCAACAACAAAGTCGTTGTAGTATAGTGGTGAGTATTCCCGCCTGTCACGCGGGTGACCCGGGTTCGATCCCCGGCAACGGCGTATAGTATAGTCTTTTTGCTGAAATCCTTTTATGGGCTAAAAAGGTCGTGGCCCCATTCCAGTAGAGATTTGGTCGGTGAAATTGAATTTGGGAGGTCTTCTTTATGTAAGCATAACCACAGATTCAATCATTAACCGCATTTACGGGCTTTTGGTTTAACCATGACTAACATTTTATAATTAAATTAATATTCTTGACATAATAAAAAAAATGAAAAAAATCAGTTTTTGATTTTCTTTTAT
Source organism: Gossypium arboreum (assembly GCF_025698485.1). Taxonomy (NCBI): domain Eukaryota; kingdom Viridiplantae; phylum Streptophyta; class Magnoliopsida; order Malvales; family Malvaceae; genus Gossypium; species Gossypium arboreum. The sequence goes on along the minus strand of NC_069081.1, from coordinate 109,671,279 downwards.
AACACATTGAGGCAAATAAAACTTTGGATTCTCAATGATTATATACGAAGCCTATAATATAAACAGATCATTCAAAAACGATATACCAAAAAAATGAAAAATTAAATAAGAGATAAATAATGAAGTTAGGAGGGAGAGGGTGGGACCAAATCAAAATCCCAAAATGAGCTGGATGTTCCGAAGAACAAGAAGATGACAGTTTTGTCTGATGTTATTTTCCTTTTCGTGGAAACCTAATGATGCTTCGCTGGAATGTCAATGTCCATGCATTGCTCTAATACAAGGAAACAAGGTCGGATTATTGGATTTGGGATCACATCACATGGGACTCCACTGCCCAATACCGACAATAAAATTACAGCTTTGTCACAGTTCCAAGATCTATCTGCCGGCACAAAGACTCTTGGTATGAATATTTGGCGGAAACATCCACGTACTTTGGTAACTATGCGTATATATTTTTATTCTATGTAGGTTCAATCATGTTTTAGAAATCATACAATAAATATCTTAAAATCCGATTCGTTGATATTCCACAAATTAAAATTAGAATTCGAATTCAATAACAAGAACAACTTTTCAAAAAGAAACAATCCCAATCATTGTCTAAATAAAAATAATTTAAGATATAAGCCATCAATTTCTAGTGCCAAATACATAAAAAGCCATAAAGCCATCCATTTTTTTATTGTTCTAAACTCAGTAATAATATGATAAAATAACAATGTGTCCATCCTCCTCCAACCTGCAAAATAAGCACTCCAAGCAATGGAGCTTTGGCAAGTGTCGGTGATCCCCAAACAAGCCTAGGGCTGCTAAACAATATGTTAGCTGCTTACTGAACAAGCCTACTTCGAAGCACCATTGGACAGCTCGGCGGATTTTGCACCAGATGGATTCAGCTCATCCCATGCTTCGATCCAGGTCACCATAGCATCAGCCAGCTTGTTGAAGTAGTCATCTACCTTGCCTAGTTTTGCCTTGACCTGCTTGGAGATTTCGATGTAGCATTTCTGAACCGAGGTGCAGTCCTTAGGAAGGGTAACAGACTGGAAGAACGGGATCAACTCTTCTTGCCAGTAAATTCCTTTGTATTCTTTCTTAAGATTCACGAACGGGTTGCTCGCTTTGCTGTGCCAAATGTAAGGCAATCCTGTCTTCACTCCCAGTCCGAGGTGATCACATATGACCTGAATATGAACCGACAGGCTATATTAACGGTTGCAGTGTAATAGGAAACTTACATAAAGCTACAGACAAGTGTAATAGCAACAAATCAGAAGGTGATGGCAAGAATGATGAGATACCTTGGTACACCAGCCAGCCCACATATCATCGTATCGACCAATAGGCTGACCATCACCCATGAGTCCAAAGTACATAGCAGGGCCGATCAATTCACGATTGAATGCCAGATTCATACCACACATGGGAAAGAGGGTTCCCTTCGGTATTGTCATAATAGCATCAACGTACCTGGTAGAAATTAGACATTGGAATTAGTCTTCATTTGTACGAGTACACAAGTCAGACAAAATGTGAAGGTTATATATATACACACACCTGGTGTTTCTCTCAAGAGGCTTGACAAGCTGAGTTGGTGCATCATAATCCGGGATGTTGAGCCAGAGGCCATGAGAAACGGCAGTGGGAACACCTTCACGGAGACTGAATGGGTACCCACGAACGAAATCTGCACCAGCTCGGTACGGGTCATAGAGAGTGTTGAAGAAAAACGGAGTAGATGGACAAAGAAGGTTCTTTATGTGCTGCTCCAGTGCGTTAATGTCTTTGCCGGACGGATCTTTCGCAACCTGTATCACAAGCAGCCTCGAACTTCAGATTTACATACATGGCAAGATGGAGTATAGAATACCAGAAAAGCACAACACTTCATGGTCAGATCTCATTGAAAATCGACCTACATTTCAAAATTTACAAACATGACAAAACAGCAAAAGACTAAGAAATTGTTAACAAAGGCTACTAAGATTTACATCACCATTGAATGAACAACGGCTCAACATTAGTTAATGAGTAAATGTAGGATGACTATCTCGAAAGCCTAACAAGTAAAAGCAGATAACTATAGAAAATATACCAGGAAACACAGATAAATACATGTTATTTGCTAAAGCCGGGGAGCAGGGAAAAGGTTGCAGATCCAAATAGCAAATCAAGATGGGGAAATACCACTAAATTGTATTAAAAAAGAACATTTTAACTTTAATACTAAACAAAATTCAAAATTCCCAAATCACATCAAGATCTAAACTTGCATGCCCAGAAGACTAAAAGATCACATCAGGATCCAACACATAAAACCCACATGCAGAACAGTAAAAATAAAAGAACCCAATTCCAATTCCAAGAATTGACTGAAACCCAGATCTCCAAAGGTACCAGATACTTGTTTTTTTTTTTTCTATAAAACCGAAACCCAAAATTGAAAAGGAGGAAAGAGATAAGTATTTTAGCTTACAAAGCAATCATCATCAATGGTATAAATGTACTTCTTCTTGGAAACCATGTAACCAAAGCAGCGACAAGCAGAATCCTTGAAAGAGATACAAGAAGACTTAGGACCCAAAATCCTGTTGATATCGTTCCTATTGTAAAGCTCATAGTCGAAGCCCTCCGGAACCTTGATGGTCTTGGAAGGATCACCATCTTGAACAATGATGAGATGGTAAGGCTGGAAAAAGGGCCTCCACATCTCCAAAAAGTCCAAGTTCCGAATGGTTGGAATGACTATGTCGAGCTCATCTGTCAAGAGGGGAGCTGGTGAAATGGTAGAGGGTTCGGCCATTGTCGAAAGCTTGGACTTAGCAAAGTAAAAGCAGAGAGGAAGGGAGGGGAGAGTTTGACTGTGTGAGATATGGGAATGAAAGAGGGGAACCGTGTTTTTATAAGAGTAGGATTTACAGCGGGTGGCACGTGCGAACATAATTAAGGTAACTTTTCTTTAGTAGGAAAACGCAGCCTACCATTTCGATTTTATTTGTAGTGAAAATTTTTAAAATTTAAAATATAAAAATCAAAATGATTTTAACCATAAGATTAAAATAAATAAATTTAAGCTTTAGATTTTATATCTATTTTACTTTGTTAAAATAAAATTAACAATATATCATCTTTTCTTTTCTTTTCATTGTATAGTTAAGGTATTAAGATTTTAGCCGATTGAATATTATCTCAATATTATTACTTCAGTTTTTTCCTTTTTTATTATTAAGCTTTGTCATTGAATTTTACTATTTAGTTTTAATTTTGAATAATTTTAAGAACAAATTTAATAAAAATAATATTTTGAATAATTTCAAATTAATAATTGGTGTCAAGATTTCAACAAGATTATCAAGAATTTGTCAAGAAGCGTAAAATATTGATTAATCAAACGAAAGATTAACGTCGGATAGTAATATTATAAAAATACAAGATCTATCATCAAAACAAATGTGTTTATTGTTTTTTTGGCAATGATACGGATGTTATTTATGGAAATTACAAAATCAATATAGAAACGATTGAACAGGGGATGATTGATTTGGGAAAGGAAAATAATCAACAACAATAGGATGAAAATATGATGTAAAGAAAATGAAATGAAAAGAAATAGAAGATAAAGTGGAATTTTACTAGAATTTTTGAAAAGAGGAAATCCTAATCAAAATGGGAAAAAAATGATTAAATAGCTAAGGTTTGAAAACCTAGGGGAGAAACTTGTAAATTTACCCAAAGCCGTCGAAATTCAAAAGAAAATGAAAGGGAAAGAAGTAGCTCAAACCTAGGGCTGAAAGAAAGGAAACTTACATTTAACTATTAAGGTTAAGACTCATTTTTTGTTTAGTCTTTAACTCTTGACCATGTATATTTTGAGTGTGTGACTTTACCCTAGGTTGCCAAAAATAAAATGAGAGGAAGAGAGTTCAAGCTTGAATATCTAGAGAGGACTCTCGAATACTTAGTCATCAAATCCAATTCACTTCTTACTTAACCATTTCAATTAAACCTCCATATTTTCAATATGTGATATGCTTTCTCGTTGGGAAGAAAAAACTCAATCCAAGAATTCCCTTCTTTTTTTTTATTGTAAAACTAAACTAAAATTTCTTCAAAATGTCCATTCAAACCAAAGCAGACATATATGGAAGAGTCATAACATAAAAAAAAATTGTTCTTTTCTACAGAAATTGTTTTCTGTGTGTTTGTGTGAAAATAATAAAAATAAAATAAAGAACACACAAAGATTTTTACGTGGAAACCCTTTCGGGAAAAAAAACCACGGGCAGAGGAGAAGAAAATTCACTATGTCGAATTCGAATTATTTACAAGAGGAATAGACTATGTCTATTTATAGGCTTGTAAAGCCATATTCTAGTAAGACTGAAACACCTTATTCTAATCAATATCAAATAGATGATATTTAACAAGGTTTAAAAAACCTTATTCTAAAAATAAAATAAAAGAAGTGTAATTCTATATGGATTCTTTTTTTATTTTATTTTACCATTGTATTTTATTTAAATAAGGATTCGAGTCACTTAATTCTAACAGTTTCCACCTTGACACGAATTTTCAATGAACAAGTTCTTCATCGCGAACTCTCAACGAACAAGTTCTCCACCTCTTCCATAAAACCCCTTAAGGGTTTAACTTAAAAAATGAACACCAACCAAGTCTAAGCAATGCTCAAACTTGGTTATAGGAAGTGACTTAGTCATCATATCCGCAGGATTTTCATGAGTACTAATTTTGCTCACAACAATATCACCACGAGCAATAATATCACGAACAAAATGATACTGAACATCAATGTGTTTTGTTCTCTCATGAATCATTTGATCTTTTGTAAGAAAGATGGCACTCTGACTGTTACAAAATACTTTGCTGATTTGAAGGTCTTCATTGAGTTCACTAAATAGTCCCTTCAACCAAATAGCTTCTTTACAAGCCTCAGTAATCGCCATGTACTCAGCTTCAGTGGTAGACAAAGCGACTGTAGATTGTAAAATGGCTTTCCAACTGATTGCACAACCTCCTATTGTAAAGATATAACCTGTGAAAGATCTTTTTCTATCAAGGTCTTCAGCAAAATCAGCATCAACATACCCAATGACTCCATCTCTAGTTCTTCCAAACTATAAGCAAACATCAGTAGTACCTCGTAAGTATCTTAAAATCCATTGAACTGCTTTCCAGTGTTCTTTACTGGGATTCGCCATATATCTGCTAACTGCACTAACTGCATATAATAAATCTGGACGTGAACAAACCATAGCATACATGAGAGATCTCACTGTACTAGAGTATGGAACATGTGACATGTACTCAATCTCATAATCTAATTGTGGAGACAAAGCCGATGAAAGTCTGAAATGGGCTGCTAAAGGAGTACTAACAGGCTTAGCACTCTGCATATTGAACCTGCAAAGAATTTTCTCAATGTACCCCTTCTAACTTAGGTACAATTTACTTGTTTTTCTATCTCTGAGAATCTCCATTCCAAGTATCTTCTTTACTGGTCCAAAATCTTTCATCTCAAATTCTTTACTTAGTTGGGCTTTGACCTTTCTTATCTCTCCTTTATCTTTTGCTACATCAACATGTCATCAACATAAAAAAGTGGATACACAAAAGAACCGTCACTGTTTTTCTTAAAGTAAACACAACTATCAAAACTATTTCTTTTGAAATCATGGGAAGTCATAAAGGAATCAAACCTCTTGTACCATTGTCTTGGTAACTGTTTCAAACTGTAAAGGGACTTTTTTAGCAAGCAAACATAGTCCTCTTTTTTCTGAGGCTATAAAACCTTCTAGTTGTTGCATGTAAATATCCTCCTCAAGTTCTCCATGTAGAAATGCAGTTTTTACATCTAACTGCTCAAGCTCCAAGTCATGCATGGCCACAATACCAAACAAAGCTCGAATCGAACTATACTTAACAACTAAGGAGAACACATCTGTGAAGTCCACTTCTGAAATTTTACTGTAACCCTTTGCAACAAGTCTTGTTTTATATCTGGGTTCCTCAACTCCTGGAGTCCCTTCTTTCTTTTTAAATACCCATTTACAACGAACAACCTTTTTACCTTTAGGAAGTTTCACAAGATCCCATGTTTTATTTTTATGGAGTGATTCTATCTCTTCTTGCATAGCAAACATTCATTTTTCTGAGTCTTCACATCCAATCGCCTCAGAATAATTAGATGGCTCTTGATTCGCATTTATATCTTCAGCCACATTTAAAGCATAAGCAACTAGATCAGCCTGAGCATATTTCTTTGGAGGTTTAATTTCTCTTCTAGTTCTGTTTTTGGCAATAGAGTATTGCAGCAAAGAAGCAACTCTATTATCAATTTTTGTACTGGCTTGAGGAGTCGACTCTGTATTAATCTGATCCTCCACCTGCTTTTGATTTTTTTATTAGAAGAGTCTTTAAGAGATAAGTTAGGTAGCATAGCAGTTTCATCAAAAACAACATCTCTGCTAATCACAACTTTTCTATTTTCAGGACACCATAACTTATACCATTTTATACCAGCTTTATAACCAAGAAAAACGCATTTAATGGATATCGGTTCCAATTTTCCATTATCAACATGAGCATACGCAGGACAACCAAAAATCTATAAATCAGAATAATTAGTAGGATTACCAGACCATACTTCTTGTGGAGTCTTTTTCTCAATAGCAACGGATGAAGATCGGTTGATAAAAAAACATGCAGTAGAGACTGCTTCTGCCCAAAATGATTTTGGTAAGTTGGCATTTGACAACATACATCGAAATTTCTCCATGATCGTGCAGTTCATTCGTTCTGCAACGCCATTTTGCTGTGGAGTATGGCGAACTGTCAAGTGTCTCACAATCCCTTCTGATTTGCACAATCTATTAAACTTATCAGAGCAAAACTCTAATTCATTGTCTGTGCGGAGGTATTTTATCTGTTTTCCCGTATGTTTTTCAATCATAATTTTTCAAGAATTAAATGCGAAAAACACATCGCTTTTCTGCTTCAGGAAGAACACCCAAAATTTTCTAGAAAAATCATCAATAAAGGTTAGCATATAATTAGCTCCACCTTTGGTGAATCGAACTCTCTTTTGCTTCCTAAAAACACAGTGCTCACAAAAATTCAATTTGTAAATTCCTTGCCCATCAAAAAGTCATTTTTTAGTCAATTCTGCCATGCCATCCTCACTCATATGCCCTAGGCGCATATGCCAAAGTTTAGTAATATCACCATCTGACAAGGAAGAGGAAGCGACAGCTGCATCACCAGTAACAGTAGAACCCTGCAAAACATATAACTTGGCAATCTTTTTCTGCCCTTTCATCACAACAAGGGACCCTTTGGAAATCTTTAAAACCCCACTTTTAGCTGTGTATCTGTACCCTTTTGAATCAAGAGTACTCAACGAAATTAAATTTCTTTTCAATTCTGGAACATGTCGTACGTCACTAAGTGTTCTGACAACTCCATCAAACATCTTAACTTTAATTGTTCCAACACCTGCGATTTTACACGAAGCATTATTTCCCATCAAAACAACACCTTCAAACACTATTTTGTAAGTTATAAACCAATCCCGATTGGGACTCATGTGGAAGGTGCAGCCTGAATCAAGTATCCACTCCTCGCTTACTTTAGAATCATTGATAGAAGTGACTAGAAGTTCACCATCGCTGTAGTCTTCTAAAACATCGCCTTCACCGAATTTTCGGTTGTTTTCCTTTGATTCATGACCTCCCTTTTAATCTTATTTTGTAGCTTGTAGCACTCAGATTTAATGTTCCCTTTTTTCTTGCAGAAGTTGCAAGTTTTACCTCTGTTTGAAGACCTTGATCTACCCTTAGATTTACCGCGAGGATTTCGTTCCTGTGTCCTTCTACGATCATCATCAGCATTCCGATCTTGTCTCCCAAGAACAATAAGACCCTCTTCTTGAGAGTCGGGTTTAACCACAAGATGCTTCATCTTATCATACGAGGTCAAAGAATCATAAACCTCATCAACTGTGAGAGACTCGCGGCTATATAAAATCATGTCTCTAAAGGTTGAATAAGACGGGGACAACGAACAAAATAGAATCAACCCTAGATCTTCCTTATCATACTGAACCTCCATGGCCTCCAAGTTTGAGAGAATTTCTTTAAACACTGTTAAGTGTTAGTGTACAGACGCACATTCCTCCAAACGATGAGCATAAAGACGTTGCTTCATATGCAACTTGCTTGTTAGAGTTTTCGACATACATAATTGTTCTAGCCTCTTCCATAATGCAGTGGCGGTCTTCTCTTTCATCACATCCTGCAAAATTTCGTTAGATAAATACAGATGTAATTGTGTTAACGCCTTTCGATCCTTACGCTTCTTCTCTTCATCTATTAATGTCGAAGGCATCTTATCTATCCCTAGCAGGGCATCTTCCAGATCCATCTGCGCAAGAACTGCTTGCATCTTAATCTGCTACAACACAAATCTGGTGTTGCGATCCAACAGCGAAATTTTATACTTTAAAGACGCCATTACCGTGATCGAGATAAACAACTCGAAAGCTCTGATACCAATTTGTGAAAATAATAAAAATAAAATAAAAATAAAATAAAGAACACACAAAGATTTTTACGTGGAAACCCTTTCGGGAAAAAAAACCACGGGCAGAGGAGAAGAAAATTCACTATGTCGAATTCAAATTATGTACAAGAGAATAGACTATGTCTATTTATGGGCTTGTAAAGCTATATTCTAGTAAGACTGAAACACCTTATTCTAATCAATTTCAAATAGATGGTATTTAATAAGATTTAAAAAACCTTATTCTAAAAATAAAATAAAAGAAGTGTAATTCTATATGGATTCTTCTTTTATTTTATTTTATCACTGTATTTTATTTAAATAAGGATTCGAGTCACTTAACTCTAATAGTTTGTAAATGTAAAACCGCTCAACTTAATTCAGTAACAAAACAAGTAAGAAATCAAAATAATAAATTCATCTCATATTCAAAGTATTTCGAAATAAAGACTTTCGCTTTTTATTTTAAATATTTGAAGTTGGTACGTTAAATACAGATAGATCATTTATTGCAAATTTTCTCTACTCTTATTTTCTCAATCGGCCCCCTCCTCTTTTATTCTTTCTTTTGTGCTCCTTAAGAACTAAAGAACTAAACAAGTGAATTTCTTTCTTATAATGTAATGATAACTTTTTTTGTCTTTTTTTGTCACTCATTTTTTATCAGCATAGATTTTTTCAGTTATTTATGGACTCTAGACTATCTATAGTTTCGATAACCCATGAAAAATTTCGACATATTTAATTATGATCTTAATATAAATAAGGTATTCTTTCGTCTCAAAATCTAAATAGAAATTTTTTTATTATTTGAAGTGGCAATGTACTTAAAAGTATAACCTAAATTTTAATAATAGAACTGCATTAGATTTTGGAAATTTATATCATTAATAAAATTAAGATTAGATAGAGATTTAAAATTTAAATACCAAATATTTAAATTAAAATAATATTTAAATATTATTAGCTTAAAACTTATTTAATTAAGAGAATAAAAAACTTAAATTCAACGTCATGATTTAATTATTAAATTAATTTATTTTCAATCTTTGCTTTAATAGTAAAAATGAGGTGTCGGGATGTCGAGTTTTTAGGTTTTAATCTTCTCTTGTGTAAATTATATTTGGGTTTTTCTCTAAATTATTTTAATTTTAATTTAGACAATTTAATTGTACTTAAAATTGTAAATAATTGTTTATTATCTTTTCAAAGTTTAATCTTTTTATTATTTCATTTACTAACATTTTATTAAATTATTATTTTTTATTATAATGGAAACTAATCCTATGTTTAGATAATTAAAAATAAAGGACAGGAGGGAAGAGAAGGAAGGGAAGTTTAAAGAAAAGCAAGAAATGTTTTTGTTTTTTTTATCACAAATATTTATTTATCGTTTAAATAGCTAAAATTAATAAAAGAAAGAAAAGGAAAGTAATTTTAACATTTTTATTTGGTTAAGATGTGAAAAGTAAAGTAAATAATTTGTTTAAATAAAACTTTCAATTAAAACCTATTCAAATAACATATAATAATTAAATTAAATTATAAATTATAAAATTAATGTTCTTCATAAAATAATAATTATAAGCGTTAAAAATATAAATCAACTTTTACAAACTTAAAAATAAAGAGTCCAAATAATTCAAAAATACAAAAATAATTTTGACAGTTTATTAATTTGATAAAAGATAATAAAATAAATTATTAAAATAAATCAAGGATAAAATGATATTTTAGAAATAAAAAAATTATCTTTTATTTCCTCTCACTTTTTCCCAACTCCTTTTTACAATTGTAATAATAAAGTTGGCACGTGTGAGATGAGCGTTGTCAACACGATCTATGTGGAGAACGGTACAGTGACGTGCCTGAGTGTTCCATGTGCGCCAAGGAAAAAGTCATGTCAATGACACACACGTGGCGGATTGGCAGAGGGAGGTTACCTTTTTTTCCTTGTCCGGATGACTGGCCCTGTAACTCTATCTTTTAACACTGTATATGGAAACTGGAAAATTGGTTGACTGGGTCATCATTGGCTGTCGGTTGTTTCAGAAATTTTCTGCGTAATCATTATTATATTTATATTTGGTATATTTATGAAAATAATTTATATTAAAATAATACTAAAATATATAATTTTAGAAACTTTAAAATAATAAACCATTCTTATTATTCAATATACTCTAAAAAATGTATAATATCAAAATAGAAAACAATTTTAATTGAAAAACTATACTAAGGATAAGTGTATAATAATATTTTAATATTAAAATTATACTTTATGATATGATTCTAATATAAATTATTTCCGAAATTTAAAATATATAAATACCTAAAGATTTTAAAATTGAAAAGATGGCTCTCACCAATTACAATTAAGAAGAGTAGAAAAAGTTCATACTGGGTTTTATTTTTAGGGTTTCATTTTATCTCTTTCACTGCCGCCAGCCGTTCTTCACTGCTATTAATCATTCTAGTTTTCGTTTGCCTTCCTCTTCAATTGTAGAGAACGCCTTCATAAAGAAAACTTGAATGATCCATCCACGGGAGAGACGATGCAAGGATTTATTAAGCTTTTCAGTGCCCACAGAAAATCTATAGATCGCTTTTTCTGGTAAAAAAAAACTCAGATTTAAGTTGTGCTTTACCGATTTTTAAATCACTGTGTGGGGTTTTGAGAGATTATGACGGTTTATGATTTTGATTATGCTTTTGCTGTACTTATTTTGACCTTCACAGAGAAAACCACTATTAAATGTTGTATTGTAAGAGTTGAAACTCATTCCATAAGTGGTGGTTGACCAAGCCCAATAAGCGACTGATAAAAAGGAAGATTGTTATTTGAAGGAAAGGTCCAACACTGTAATTAGAAGAACCCATACAACCCAATAATTGCTAATTGCTGTAATTGAGGGGATCATGTCAGACCGAAAATTAAGTCTAACCTATATTTAACAAGTCTAGTTGCATGATCACACTCCACTACACACTTTAACATTAATGGAGCAACAATAATATGTCCCATTTGGTAAGGTAAATTGCATTGCATGATCACGCTCCCTAACGTGCGCTGCATCAAGCAGGATCTGTTCATGCACTCACTATCAAGACTACAAGATGTGCTATCCCCACACTGATCATAGAGAGGCCACTAAAAGAGGGTGGGCGAAACTTAATTCTAAGACAGATGTTGGGGTGATCATTCATGATGAGAATGAAAGATGGATTATAAATTCCTAACTATCGTGGTATACCATATACTAGTGGCAGAGTTAGCATTTGTGTCATCTTGAAATTGATGATACGCAAGGCTTCCTTTGCTAATTTTTTTACTTTCAACTTTTGTTTCTGATTGTAAGGCTCTCCCATCAAGGTTGGAAAAGAATGTCACTTAAGTGCATGTTTAATGTAAAGAATAGATGTATGGATGTTCTTACTTTGTCTATCTCAGATACTATTGTTCAACACCATCTTTTGTTTGTGATGTGTCCCCTCCGAGTCTTTCCCCTCTTTTGACAACTGATGCTAACGGGAATATTTTATATCGTACGTGTTATCTATCTAATTTGTTCCTTTTGTACAAAAAGAAAAAACCATAACAATGAACAATTAGGTTAGATAACTCACGTATGATAGTATTTGAACCAGAATATATTTGAAGAGAACTCACATTATCAATATATACACATTATACAAGGGTTTTATTATTATTTCCTGCTATTTGTGGGTGGCCAAGTCCAATAAGCGACTATTCGTGGAAGCTGGTTATTTCAAGGAAATGTCCAGCAGTGTAGTTAAGAGGAACCCGTGCAACCCTTCAAGTTGAAGGGTTTTGCCTCCTTATAAGGGCCCCAACACTTGGGCTATACATGATATATCCGACCGAAAAGTAACCCGATCCCTGTCAAACAAGTCTGGTTGGATGTTAAGTTGATTGAGCAAAGTTAGAAAGTGGAGTAACAATAATTTCTCCCAGCAGTTGCTAACATAAATTTATTTACACCAGCATAGTCTTGCAGTAGACACCCGCGAACAGCCACTGGAGGGGCCTAAAATATGGTCAATTCCGCTGGATACGGGCCATACAGTCTGCGCAACTATTCCGATCACGACTTATATGTGAAACTTTAACTTGCCATGACTCGTTGCAAAGAGCATGAAGGTGTCTAATTTTAGGAAGCCTCAACTCAATCCAACCCATAATGTAAGAGCATTCAGATTATGGTTCCCTTTCAATAACCCTACATAGATATAGTGAAAAGGTTATTCGGAAGAAATAATAATGGATATAACGTACAAGAGAGCTACCTTATATCTTTAATTTTGTTTTCTCTAAAAATGAGCTGAGATATCAGATTCACTAACTTATATCTTTAATTTTGTTTTCTCTGAAAATGAGCTGAGATATCAGATTCACTACCTTGTATCTTTAATTTGCCTTGCTCCCCCATCCTCTGGACGCCGAATCCAATCCTTTTAAACCCTACAGTTTCCTGTTACCTTTTTTTGTCATAAATCATTTTTAAAATGTTATATAAATTTTTATAAAATTTTTGACGTGTTATCTCACTGTCATATTTGTATTACTACTGGTTTTTTCGTTATGACTTTTTAATGGAAATTTGATTTTAAGCCGAGGATAGTAAGAAAAGGGAATGAAGATGGATCTTTAAAAGGAATAGGGTACGGCAGGGAAATATCCAGATTCTTGGCATAGAAGCAATGCACTGAAAGCTTGAATAATCTTTGAGCACTTCTGCTGCTTCATAAACTCTCAAAATTTCCTGTCAGCTTTGCCATCATTCTTGCTTAAAGTTTTGCTTCAAAATGCAGACAATTATACCTTTTGTGTGTGTTCGTGTTTCAAATTAAAAATTAAATTTCCCATGACATATTAACAACCAGTTGGTAAGACATTTTCCAAGCTTCATTCATTGCCAATATTATTAGACTTTTCCCTTACCTTTATTTAACACAATGCAGTAATACAAACACAACTTACAAACCACTCTCTCCTTTGAGTTCTTTGCTCTGAATTTTTGGAGACTTCAATGGAAGAAATGAGATTCAATCAATCTACCCAAACGTGTTATTATGGGTGTCGGAAATGCTGCTTATTTCCAGGAATGAAGTCCACATGTATTCCGGTTGTTTTGTTTCTTCTAATGCTTCCTAATGCTGGTAAAGTTCCTGCTACAAAAAACAAAATTTCATGTTTGATCTATTTTTGCTACCACTGATTTCTAATTTTTAGTTGATGTTTTTAGATGCATATGATCCATTGGATCCAACTGGAAATATAACAATAAAATGGGATATTGTCTCTTGGACAGCAGATGGCTATGTGGTGGGTTTCTTTAACGTGTCAGCTTGTGATTTTCTTTATATTGACTTTTAGTAACAAATTGTGGAAGAAGACTTGCTTCTCGCCTATGTAACTTGGTTTTGAGTGATTATGCTGCTAGTTTCAAATAGGAGTATTGATCTTTGTGTTTATGCTACTGGGCTAAGGGGAGAGGCCTTGATCATGGTCTATATTGATCTTTGTGTTCTAATAGGCTGCAGTGACGATGAGCAACTTCCAAATGTATCGTAGCATCATGAACCCTGGATGGACCCTAGGGTGGCAATGGGCTAAGAAAGAAGTGATATGGTCCATGGTAGGGGCTCAAACTACTGAGCAAGGAGACTGTTCCAAGTTCAAAGGAAATGTACCTCACTGTAGTAAGAAAAATCCTATAGTGGTTGATTTGCTCCCTGGAGTTCCTTACAACCAGCAGTTCTCCAATTGTTTTAAGGCCGGCGTCATGTCTGCTTGGGGCCAAGATCCTACAGGTTCCGTCACAGCCTTTCAAGTGAGTGTCGGACTTGCAGGAACTTCGAATAAGACGGTTAAACTTCCCAAAAATTTCAATTTGCTCGGTCCAGGACTAGGCTACACTTGCGGACCTGCTAAAGTCGTGCCTTCTACAGTCTACCTCACACCTGATCGTAGGAGAAAAACTCAGGCATTGAGTAAGCATTCTTTCACCTGCAAATGCAACTCTCTACTGAATTCTCCACAGTCGTCTAAACTTTTTCCATTAACGCAGTGACATGGAATGTGACATGCACTTATTCACAATATCTCGCCTCAAGGAACCCGAGTTGTTGTGTTTCGTTCTCGTATTTCTATAACGAGACTATCACACCTTGCCCTGCTTGTGCTTGCGGATGCCAGAACAAAAACAACTGTGTTATGTAAGCCTCTCGCTGAATCTCTATATTCAAGTGTTTACATTATAAATTTGGACGATAATTTCATTCCTGGTGCTCAAAGCTCATTATGGCTCGATTTTGCAGGAGTGATTCAAAGCAGGCACATAGGAAAGGGATAAACACTCCAAGGAAAGACAATGCACCATTGCTGCAATGCACACATCATATGTGCCCTATTAGGGTGCATTGGCATGTTAAATTAAACTACAAGGACTACTGGCGTGTGAAGATCGCCATCACGAATTTTAATTACCGCATGAACTACACACAGTAAACACTTGTTGCACAGCATCCGAATCTCAACTCCGTCACCCAAGTCTTTAGTTTCGATTACAAGCCTCTGGTGCCCTATGAATCCATAAGTGAGTGCCTGAAACTCATTTCTATTTAATGAAACTCTTGCAGAACTAACCTGACAAAGCATTATCGGAACCCAGACTCATTAACACCTTGATCGATGCAGACGATACAGGCATGTTTTATGGCATGAAATTCTACAATGACCTATTAATGGAAGCAGGGCCTCAAGGAAATGTTCAGTCAGAGGTGCTCCTAGGGAAAAACAAGGATACATTTACCTTCAAGCAGGGGTGGGCATTTCCTCGGAAAGTCTACTTTAACGGCGATGAATGCTTGCTGCCACCTCCAGATACCTACCCTTTTCTACCAAACTCTGCCAAAATTAATTCGATTGCAGTATCGGCAATGATGTTATCACTCCTTATGTTATTTTGACCCTTTAGAGATCGCATGCAGAGAAGAAGATTCTAAGAAACTATTGCAACACATAAGAAGAGTGGTTTGTTTACCGTAGAGCTTTGTTGGGACGATTTCTAGAAGCTTACAGATCAAGTCCGGATGGGACAATTTGTTATAGTAGTTGGGAAAAAAATGTGAACTAAATGCAATTGCTTTTGAGCTGCATCAATGCATCACGGTGCATGTCTCAATTGGAACAAAACAAACAATATATCACTATAATTTCTCAGAGATGTTCCTGAATACAATGCTATAAACTTGTTCAAGGATATTCTACAAATAAATCGATCATGTGTATGATGTGAATGAAACATACAACAAAGCAGTTAACTCCAAAAAGAAATGGTGTAAATTACAAACCCCAACATATAAATAATACACCACATGCTATACGGACCAGAGATTGTGCACCTTGATCCACTCTTTAGCATGTTACATTGCCGCACCAAACTATTCCAACACCATTGAATCGATCATCAAAAGCTTCAGTGTGATAATATGAAATCAGATGCAAATTGCAGGATGTCGAACAAATAGCTTTAGCGGTTTCCGCAGACAGCATTCATCACATATTAGCCCATAAGAAAACACATGACGCCAAGATCATCATGACTGGCTGAAACATAGAGATAATTGGCTTCAAACCAGTATTCGGCAACCAAGGGTAGGCATCAGGAGGTGGCATGACACAGTTATCACCATTGAAATATATTCTCCGTGGAAAAGCCCATCCCTTTTCAAAAGTAAAAGTTGATGCATCTTTTCTGAATAATAGTTCTGACTGCACATTCCCAAGAGGACCAGCTTCGTTGAGGAAATCATTATAAAACTTAAGTCCCCATAACATGGCAGTATCATCTGCAAAAGAAAAGTTTATTATAGCTTCAGTTCATGGTCGAAAAGCATATATTAGCATATAACCGAAACAATGCACAGATTCTGGAAAACAAAATGCTGCTACAGCAAAGAAATAATTAATGGCAAACATAGACTTACTTAAGCCAGCATAAGGAGTTAATGGTTTGTAATTGAAGCTGAAAAGTTGTGTAAGATTGTCAAAGTTGGGGTGTTGCACAACTAGATTCCACTCACTGTAGTTCAATGCGTAATTGAAATTGGTGATCGTGATCTTCACACGCCAGTATTCCTTGTAGTTGAGCTTAACATGCCAGTGAATTCGAACTGGACACATATGGCTCGTACACTGAAGCAAAGGTGGTGCATTGGTAGATTTGCCCGGAACAGCTGAAGCTAAATGTGAAGACCTTTCGCTGGAAAGTGTCATCAACAAGAAATAAATACGACTGCAAAATGTAAAAGGACAACTAGAGGGAAGGACAGAAAATTGAGAAACTTACCTTACACAACTCCCAGATTCAGTTGAGTTATTCTGACAGCCACAAGCACATGTCGGGCAATTCACGATAGTGTTATTATAGAAGGAAGAGAGCGAGACGCAACATGTAGGAGTCTTTTGAGCCAGGAATTGGGAATATGTGCATGTAACATTCCATGTCACTGCAATTATTCGCAGATAAGATGAGACTTAAATTCTCATTCCTTCATGCTGACTTATTACTAACAAAAAATATCTTATCTCACTTATGTATCAAGCTTTAGTACTTTAGTTCGATACTTTTTTATGTACATTCATATCGAGAACATAACATCATATAAGTTTTAAAATTATCTCACAGCAGATATACAAGTGAAGCATGTATGTAAGCTTGTAGATATTACTAAAATGAGAGTCAGTAACGTGTTGCTCAATGAAAAATCTATAAAATATGCCAAAAAGGGGACATATCTGACTTAATTACTACAAGAGCAGAACATGAGCTTAGCAAGTAACTTACTCATAGCTTGAGTTATTCTCCTTTTATCAGCCGTTATGAATTTAGTGGGTTTCACAATCTTGGCAGGCCCACAAGTATATCCTGGACCTGGTGCTTTCAGGGTAAAGTTTCTAGGCACTCTCACAGTTTTGTTCGTCGTTCCTGCAGCGCCCACACTAACCTGAAATGAGCTTGCTGCATTGGCCGGGTCTTGAACCCATGAATTTAATACCCCCCCTTTGCAGCAATTTGCAATCTGCTGGTTATAAGGAGTTCCAGGCAATAAATCCACAACTGTGGGATCCTTTTTACAGCAATGAGGGACGTTTCCTTTGTATTTTGAACAATCCCCTTGTTCCGTGGTTTGGCCTCCCATCATGCTCCAGATTACTTCCTTTTTGGCCCATGTCCACCCCAATGTCCAACCAGGTGCCTGAATATGGCGATACTGTTGGAAATTGTACATTGTAACAACAGCCTGCCAAATTCACCAGGAGGATAAATAATATTATAAATCATAAGAAGTAAAAAACACCTTTTTAACTTCAAAATGAAAAATAATGGAACTGCAATGCTGAATTGGTAAAATTTCAGCCTAAGTTTTATAAGTTCTATATGTGTTGAATAAGAGTATATACTTTTAGTGTGCTTCCAAAAGAAAAGGGAAAACAAGAAACAGCGACATCGCCTCAATTGTTCCATACTTTAAAAGGCAGTTGTATACAAGACGCAAGTAAATATGTATGTATAAGTGATGTCTTTTGAAGAACTTTAAATTAGAGCAAACAGAGAAAAAGTAAAAAGAATGCTTTGATCTTTAAACTTCTGGTAGAAAGTAGATGCTCCTTTGAGTGTTGAAGTCATTAGTCTTTTGTATGTAAAAGAAAATGGACCCTCGGTAAAACTTACAACATAGCCATCTGGGGTCCAACTTATTACGTCCCATTTGATAGTGATATTTCCAGTTGGATCAAGCGCATCATAAGCTTCTGCAGAAACAACCAAGAAAAGATCTCAAAACTTTAAATTACAAGACACTTAAGGCATTGAATTTCAAACAAAAAACCATTGATAATTTAGGTCTGGAACTGGATCACAAATCCAAAATGAACATGAGAAAGATGAAGTTTGCAAATCAATAGCAGTTTGCCCTTTCAGCCTTGGCCTCGGTATAGACCTTTGGCCTGTCTAGCACTACTTAGTACTTAGTACTTGTCGCAATTTCTGGACACATATAGGATCCAAATGAGAAGTTAGATTCTGAAATGCTAATACAGCCTAATGGCATAGATGTTAAGCAGTTCCATGATTCCATTGGTACACCATAAAAGTGGGCACCCTTCTTTTTTTTGTGTGTGTATTAGAGTTATGATTTTAATGATGGAGACTTCAAATTTAAGCTTCAATAATTATCTCTTGTATTATGACACTAAATCTTAAAATCTTTGTTGGGTCAACTTTGCTCATCTCTATGTTCAGAAAAAAAAAACCAGCGTACAATTTTATCACACCTCACAGATCTCCATTCCTAAGTAGATTTTTTTCTCTTTTTCAGTTGGTAGAACCACATAAATCTTGTGTTCACATCTGTTTTAGTCCTTTCTTTCCTCTCTTCGTTACTAAAAAAAAAACCCAAATCGAGCAAGCTATTTTAGCAAGAATGAGGACAGTAAATGTTTAAAAAAAAAACGATCTTTCAGTCAGTATGCCTAGATTTTCCTCTTTGGGAAATTAAACAAATACCAAACTGATTAAAAGGAAAGAAAAAAAAAGTAGCTTATCCATTCACTGAGGAAGAAGGTTTTAAATTTAGACCAGAAGCCAAAATGAGATATAATTGAATTAAGGTTTCCAAATCCAATAAACACATTCTATAAAGAAACAAGAAAATCAAGTTTTGAAACTAATCTCAGCAACCCAATTTGCCTTTTTATATCAACAAAAGTCAGATTCCAAAACTAAAACAATGAAAAGACATTCAAGCTCCAACTATCTTGAAGTAAATAAAGAACCAGATTGAAGTAGAAGTGGAAACTTACCAGTAGAAGTGAAAGTAGAGCAGGAAAACAAGAAAAGAAGCAAAGCGGTGAAGCTAATGAGCTTGGAAATGGATCTACTTGCTGCAGAAAAGACAGTCTCCATAACTCGATCGTTTAAGAGATCTCTATCTTATGATGTGGTTAAGGTTAAGATGTGCAGAATAAAGAAAGAAAGATCCTTCTCACATCAAATGGAGAAGATAGAGGTCAGCTGTGGAGTTGCAAGTGAAGCTTATAAAAGCATTTTAGTACAGAGTCTGAGACAGAGAGGTACATGCTCCATCCATATGGGTGCAAGCTGTCGGTTATTACTCGTTCGTTAACCACATGCACACACTCAAATCACCATCCTGCCCCTTTCTTCACTTCAATTATTTCCCATATATTATTAAATTAAAAATTACATTTAAATAATGTAATTTACTCTCTTAACCTCCATTGTGTAATTGTCACGAAACAAAATGGGGGGCAGGGCAACACTGGAATGGAACGGCTGAACATTTAAATATGGAAATCGGAATAAAAGCAAGTTGGACATAAACTCATAAAAGATAACAAAAAATTAGATTATTAATTGCATTTAAAAATATTTAATATAATTATTATATATTATCATGGGGTTGGGGTTAATGGTAAATGCAGGTACTGTCGGTGCACAGAATTCAAATGACTTGTTAAGTAGTAAAAGCCAAAAGGACTAAAGGAGACGTTTCTGGGTGTTCTTTGTTTCGTTTTTCTCCAATTAGAATTTGTAATGTTGAATTGCCCCAGCACTCAACCACCAAACCTTAGCTATTTATTCCTAATTTTCTTATTATTTATTTAATAACAATTTTTGTGCCAATTATTTCTAATAATTTTACACCAAAATGTGGACCACTTTGGTATATAATTTTGCAATTAGGTAGAAATTATGTCATGGACAATGTGTCTCATTTCAATACAAGATATTTTGGCTTTGCCGACACTAGTTTTTAATTTTCTATTAGAATCTGGACTCACCAATAACTATTATTTTTAGGGTTTTTTTTCTCATATTAAATTATACTTTAAATCATTTGCTATTGATAACTATTAATGTTAAAAATTTTAGCTTTGGTCGCTAATTGTGGCGATTTAGTAAAAACTCGAAAATTGAAGTTTGATTTTTTAAAAAAAATGAGAGTCGCCACCGATCTTTTCTCCTAGGTATGATCGGACACCTAATAAATCATCTTTTTTTGGAAAGACATTTATTTTTTTAAAAAATGAGGGCCAAATTTAGGTCTACGTGAAAATCCAGAGAAAAATTAGGGTTCGAGAGTCGATTGCGCGCGAGGAAGGTATTAGCACCCTCGCGACGCCCAAAATTGGTATATTATAAACACGTGTTGTCTTGATTTTCAAAAACACAAGTTCAATATAAGATTTAATCGCGATCCGATTGAAAAGACAAGAATTTTCAATTTTTTTGATTTTTTGAGAAGGATATACCGTTTTAACACGAGTCGATTGATGTTCACCCAACATAGCGATGAAATCGACGACTTGGTGTTAAACCGATATGTTGCCTCATGCATTGAAATTAATTGGAAAACAAGAATAAGATTTTCGAAATAATGCAAAGCAAGTTGATATGAAATAAAAATAAACAAAAGATGTAAATGCATTGAAGCAAGTAACTGAATATGACAATAATATTATAAACGATAAAGATATAATGTAATACTAGAATTGAACATGAAATGAAAACAATGAATGTATATACATAATAATAATATTAAGAACACATACGTAAAATAATATATATATATACACGAATAAAATAGTGTAGAAGTGTATACTATAATTAAAGCATAACTTGCAATGTTAAAATATATACATAATATATACGTGAATAAAATGAACATTAAAAATGTACATACGTGACATATAGGAGACATGATAATAGTGAAAATCATGGGTATAATAATAAATATAAAGATATTCAAAAATAATACTATATGTGAAATGTGTATACAAGAATAATGAAATATATGTACATAAGGTCGTATAAAAATATATAACAATAATACTAAAGTGTATACATAATATGTATGAAAACATAATATAGTATTAGAAATATATACATGGGATAATATGGAAATATGTACATAGAGTAATATATACAAAAATATAACTAATAATATTTAAAATAATAATAGGATATTAAAATACTTAGTATATAATATTTAAAATATATACATAATACAAAAACATATATAACGTAATATTAAAATATAAATACAATACGTACAACTAAATAATAATAATAATAACTATTGATGGTACTTCACAAATATATACATATTAAAAATATACATAATGATATATAAAGTATAATATTAAAAATACATGTACATAATATATGAAAAAATATACACGTATAATACTAAAATATTTATGTAATGTATACATATGAGAATAAAAACACTAGTAATAATATTACATAAATATATACAAAATATATTAAGTACATATACACATGCATACATAATAAAATATACATTACTACATATAATAAATACAAAAAAAGTATGTAAAGATTATAATTAATAATAATAAATAACAGGAAATGAAACAAAATAAATTTGAAAATAAGGCAGTAAATTGACAAAAAAGATTAAATCGAACTTAAAACAATATTTTGGGGCGAAATTAGAAATAAAATAGCAGGAAAGGACTATCTTGAACACGCGTGGAAACACTAGGGGCCAAAAGCGCAATATTCCCTGTTGACAAAACACTGCGTAGCAAGGGGGGACTAAATTGAAATGCGCTAAAAATTATGGGGCCAAATTGCAACCATAGGAACTTAATTGCGAAATCTCAGAAAAGCGGAAGGGCCAAATGCGCAATTTGCCCTTCCGCTCAAAAACACGCGGATCTTGACCTAGAGCGGGTCGGGTCGGGTCGGGTCGACCCGACCCGGGGCCAAAACGACGTCGTTTTACTTAAAAAAGGGGACCAAAACGGTGCGTTTTCGTCCCCTATAAAAGATAAAAAAACTTAAAAAAAATCATTTGGAAAGGTAAAAAAAAAAAAAAAAAAAAAGAAGAGAGAAAAGGGGAGAAGGGTAGAGAATCCGGTGGGGAAGCCGGTCACCGGACCCTCACCGGCCGTCGTCCGTCGTCGGCGCCGACCACCGCGCACGGTGGCCGGATTTTCAAAAAAAGGTAAAATTTTTCCTTTTTTTTGTTGTTATTTATTTTATTATTTTATTATTTTATTATATTTTTAGTATATATATGTATAAAATAGGTCTAAGACCGAAACTAAAATGAAAAAAAGAAAAAAATAAGTTTTCTAGTTTTTTATTTTTGATATATTTGATTTTCTGACCTTGGTTGTGCGTCAAATGCTATTTTTGTATTATTATCTTTTGTATATTTTTTGAACTGCCGAGAGAGAGAGTTTACAAGTTTTTTATTTGGGTTCTTATAACCCTTTTGCACCTATTTTCTATTATATCTGTCTTGTCTTCTTTCTTGCTTGCAAGGTGGTTGAACGGTGCTGCAGAGTTGGTGGCCGGTGGGCTGACGTCGGTGGCGTGGTGTTAGAAGGTGGTTGCGGCGCAAGTGGGAAGGGGATATGTGGCTAAGGTTTCTGTTTTTGTTTTGATTTTGGGTTGATTGGGCTTAGGGTTAGGTATTAGGTTTGTTTTGTATTGGGCTAGTGGGTAAGGGTTGGTTTAGGTGGGCTAAGGTTTGAGTCTGGTTGTAAAGGTTTAATTGTAATGGGTTTGAGGGTTTAAATTATTAGGTTATGGGTTTGAAAATGTAAGTGGGCCAAATTGGCCTATAACAGCTGCCCCTCTTTGCTCATGGTCGTGCAACGGGAATAGAGCAAAGACAAAATGAAAGGCCAATTTTGCCCCGTCTTGCTGAGTCTTGACTTCTTTGGTGCTCTTCTTGTTTAGATAGTCTCCTTTCAGTCCACCGTATCTTGTAGCTTTGGTTCAATCCACTGCATCTTCTGATATACGCCTTGTAGCTTTGATATTCTCTAATGTAACTTCAATTGTATGAGATTTTGTGGCTTCGATCTGCTTCCATACAGCTTTATAAAGATAAGATCTACAGCTTCAATCTGCTCTTCTATCGTTTCAGTGAGATGAGATTTGTGATCTTCTCTTCTGCAACTCTAGAAAGGCAAGATTTGATATCTTCGATCAGCTCCACTGCAACTTCAGGGATGCAAAATCTGGTGTCTTCAATCAGCTCCAATCTTTATTCTTTACTCGGCATGTGATCTTGAGCTCAACTCATTTCTTGCAATATGAGTTGATTCTTTAAAAATAGATATTAAAAACAGAAACTGAAAATAACTCAGCATGTGAGCCGAGACTCAACTCACTTCTCGCAATATGAGTTGAGTTTTTGAAAAGTAAAAATTAAAAACAGAGTTTGAAAGACAGAATTTGAAAATACCTCGGCATGTGACCCGAGGCTCAACTCACCTCTCGCAATATGAGTTGATTTTTGAAAAATATAGATTGGAAAAAACAGAAATTGAAAATACCTCAGCGTGTCCTGAGGCTCAACTCACCTCTCGCAATATGAGTTGATTTTTGAAAACATGAATTAAAAAACAGAAATTGGAAATACCTCAGCATGTGAGCCGAGGCTCAACTCACTTCTCGCAATATGAGTTGATTTTTGAAAACAAAATTGAAAAATAGAAATTGAAGTTACCTCAGCGTGCCCTGAGGCTCAACTCACTTCTCGCAATATGAGTTGACTTTTTTCTTCTCCTTTTTTTTTTGGAAAAAAAATAAGTTGAAAGAACAGAAATTGAAAATACCTCAGCATGCGAGCCAAGGCTCAACTCACCTCTCTCAATATGAGTTGATTTTGGAAAAGTAAAAAATAAAAACATCAAAATACCAAAACCTGTCATTTGGTAGAATTCAGGTGTCTTTTTCTTTAATCCAGTATAACTATGATTCAAAATTTCTTGTTCTGCTGGAGTACTTGTGTATGCCATGCATGATGTTATCATGATATGCATGTGTTTATCTTAAATGCCTTTATGCCTACATGATTATGCTATGCGCCTTAGGCATGTTTGTCGTATGTCCTTTTTCGTCACGATTTTTTTATGATCTGTGTTCATTGCTTCGAATCTTGACTTTCTCTTCAGGCCCTGTACCCGTCCTCATGCTTCACAATAATCTGCGTTTCTCAGATATCACTCTTTTGCCTCTGGTTGAACTTTGTTCTTACTTTGAGACTCTTGTATTTGTCAAATTTTCATCCAGGTAATGCTTAACATTTTTTTTGGTTAGAGTATGTCATTTCACTATTTATCATGTAAATAAACACATAATGAGATGCATGAAAATGGTTAGGTAGGGGCAAAAGGCTACTTCACATTTTTTTATTTCAAATGTAGCAAACAAAGAAAGTTAATAGTAAAAAGTGTCATAAAGAGAAGAGGGGTTGTATTCAATGAATACAAATGCTCTAGATATTCAACGCATGAACTCTTTCACGTTCCTCAATCAGGAATCTTTTAGAGTATGGCTTCTTGCGTAGAAGATTTCAAGCTTTCAAAAAATGCTTCAAATACTATAGTCTTGCTGTTTGACCCACTATTCGACCGCCTTATTCTTTAAGCCCAGGTTTGCCTCATTAGAATGCCCTTTTGGGTTTTCATCCTAATCTTTTGTGTTAATCAAGACGCCCTTTTCGGGTTTTCACCTTGATCATCTTTTTTTTTTAAGATGCCCTTTCGGGTTTTCATCTTGATTTTCTTTTTTCAAGCATAATATTTCTTTACAGCATCTGAATTCATTGGATTAGGTAACTCCTTCCCATCCATCTCAGTGAGAATTAAAGTTCCGCCCGAGAATGCCTTTTTTACGACGTATGAACCTTACCAATTTGGTGCCCATTTTCTTCGAAAGTTTTTTTGTATTGGGAGAATCTTTCTCAGCACGAGTTCTCCTTTGTGGAATTCTCTTGGCCGTACTTTCTTGTCATGGGCTGCGATCATTCTCTTTTGGTACATCTGTCCGTGACAAATTGCCTTTAAACGTTTTTCCTCGATGAGGTTTAACTGGTCATATCGAGCTCGAACCCATTCTGCTTCCTCTAGTTTCGACTCTATTAAGACTCAAAGAGAGGGGATCTTGAATTCGATAGGTAACATAGCTTCCATTCCATAAACCAGAGAGAAAGGAGTTGCTCCCGTAGATGTTCGCACAGATGTGCGATATGCATACAAAGCAAATGGTAGCTTTTCGTGCCAGTCTTTATATGTATCGGTCATTTTCCCAATAATTTTCTTAATATTCTTGTTGGCCGCTTCAATAGCTCCGTTCATTTTCGGGCGATAGGGTGATGAATTATGATGCTTTATTTGAAATTGCCACACACTTCCTTCATCATCTTGTTGTTCAGATTCATGGCGTTATCTAAAATGATTCTTTCAGGCAAGCCATATCGACAAATGATTTCTTTTTTCAAAAACCTGCAAACTGCAGTCTTCGTCACATTGGCAAATGAAGCGGCTTCTATCCATTTTGTGAAGTAATCAATGACCACAAAAATGAATCGGTGTCCATTAGAAGCTTTTGGGGAAATTGGCCCTATAACATCCATGCCCCACATAGAAAAAGGCCACGGAGAGGTCATGACATGAAGATGCGAAGGGGCTACATGAATCTTATCGCCATAAATTTGACATTTGTGGCATTTTCTTGCAAAACTAATGCAGTCGCTTTCCATCGTCAACTAGTAATAACCGAGTCTCATAATCTTCTTGGCCATAGTGAAACCATTGGTATGTGTCCCGTAAACTCCTTCATGGGCATTTTCAAGTATTTTTCTAGCTTCAACAGCATCCACGCATCTCAAGAGCACTTGATCTTTTCCTCTTTTATATAGGATGTCCCCGTCAAGAACAAATCCCGTTGCCATTATTCTAATTGTTCTTTTATCGTTCTCATTTGCTTGCTCGGGATACCTTTGATTCTTGATGTATTCTAAGATATCATGGAACCATGGCTGCCCATCTGGCTCTTTCTCAATGCTAAAACAATATGCAGAGACTTCATATATGCTCATTTAGAGAGGTATTATTTTTGTTTCTCTGTTTGCTTTGAATATTGAAGACAAAGTGGCCAGGGCATCAGCCAATTGGTTTTCTTCTCGTGGGAAGTAATTAAAAGTTATTTCTTTGAATTCTTTGATCAGTCCTGCCACTAGATCGTTGTATTTAACTAATTTCAAATCCCTCACTTCCCAATCTCCACGGATTTGGTAAATCACCAATGCTGAGTCTTCGTATACCTCTAAAGTTTGTATGTTTCGTTCAATTGCTGCACGAAGTCCCATTATACAGGCCTCATATTCCGCTATGTTATTGGTACAGAAGAAATTCAGCCTGGCAGTGAACGGATAATGGTTCGCTTCTGGTGATACTAAGACTGCTCCAATCCCGTGCCCCAATGCATTCGACGCACCATCAAAGCTCATCTTCCATGATTTCTCTTTTGGTGACTCGCATTCTTTTCCTGTGATGCACATCAAGTCTTCATCCGGAAAATCAAATCTCAATAGCTCGTATTCCTCCGTTGTTCGAGCTGCTAAGAAATCTGCTACTGCACTTCCTTTTATCGACTTTTGACTCACATAGATGATGTCGTACTCCGATAGTAAGATCTGCCATCGTGCCATTTTTCCTGAGAGTGCAGGTGATTCCATCATGTACTTTATTGGATCTAGCTTTGAAATCAACCATGTCGTATGATACAACATATATTGCCAAAGTCTCCGAGCTACCCAAACTAGAGTGCAACAGTATTTTTCAATGGACGAATACTTTGCCTTGTGCTCATTGAACTTTTTGCTGAGGTAGTAGATCGCTTTTTATTTCTTTCCTGACTCGTCGTGTTGCCCCAATACGCAACCCATTGAATTTTCGGACACTGTCAGATACAAAATTAATGGTCTGCTTGGAATTGGCGGTACTAGTACCAAGGGATTAGACAAATACTGTTTTATCTTGTCAAAAGCCTCTTGGCATTCCTCGTTCCATTCTCTGGGGTTATATTTTCGGATGAGTTGAAAAATTGGGTCGCACTGGTTAATGAGTTGAGCAATGAACCGAGCGATGTAATTCACCTTCCTAAAAATCCTCTGACTTCCTTTTGCGTGCGCGGGGGTGGTAACTCTTGAATGGCTTTTATTTTATTTGGATCAACCTCGATACCTCTTTCACTAACAATAAAGCCTAGCAACTTTCCCGAGGTAACCCCAAACGTACATTTGGCCGGATTAAGCTTTAGCTGGAACTTTCTCAGTCTGTCGAACAACTTCTTCAGGTTCGCTACATGCTCTTCTTCCCCTCGGGACTTAGCAATCATATCGTCGACATAGACCTCTATTTCTTTATGCATCATGTCATGGAATAATGTTACCATAGCCCTCTGATATGTTGCCCTATCATTCTTTAATCCGAACAGCATTACCTTGTAGCAGAATGTTCCCCACATTGTTATGAAAGTAGTTTTCTCCATATCCTCAGGGGCCATCTTGATCTGATTATAACCCGAGAATCCATCCATGATAGAAAACAATGAATGCTTTGCTGTGTTATCCACCAACGTATCAATATGTGGCAAAGGAAAATTATCTTTAGGACTTACTCGATTCAGGTCACGATAATCCATGCACATTCGTACTTTGCCGTCTTTCTTTGGTACCGATACTATGTTAGCCACCCATTATGGATATTTGGATGCTTGTAGGAAACCAGCGTCAAATTGCTTCTTGACTTCCTCTTTTATTTTCAACAACATCTTGGGTCTCATCCGTCTTAACTTTTGTTGATTAGGTTTGCATTCTGGCTTTAATGGGAGCTTATGGACTACTACATTTTCATCCAATCCTGGCATGTCTTGATATGACCATATGAATACATCTTTGTACTCGTGAAGCAAAGCAATCAAATTATGCCTGGTGTCCTCTGAAATAGAGGTCCCAATTTTTAATTCTTGCTTCCTTCCTTCAGTTCCCAAATTTATTATTTCAACAGATTCTTGATGAGGCAAAATCTGTTTATCCTCTTGTTCCACCATTCTTAGCAAGTCAGGAGACGAGACATAGTCTTTAGCATTTTCTTCAACTTCAAATTCTCCTAAACAAACAGCCTTCTCAAAATCGATTTCAGGTCTCGTAACGGGTTTGTTCATGCTGTTGATATCTAAGCACCTGAAAGTTGAATGGAAAAGGAAACTATAGAGGGGCATCCAAGTATTGGAACCAACAAACGAAATGTTATGGAATGATATGAGGCAAATGTACAGATCAGCTATGAAATGAGAAAATGATTATGAAATTAGTGATAATGCGAAAGGTCGTGACAAAATACATCTTCATTGATGTTCATTTAAATGATAAAGAGCAAATCATAAGCTCTTACAAAAGAATCCCTACTATTACGTAGGGGCACACAAAAAGAACATTGTTAATATTGAGCATTACTTTGGAGAATATTTAGAAACTACAAGGAGCTCCACAGCAGTCCAATTGTTCAGAACAAATTTAGGAGGACAAGGGCGTATCATTGAAACATCCTTAATTGCATCACTTTATTTGTCAATAACATTTATACTGACATTCTGAAGACCCCTTTTAATAATTAGCAGTGTGCTTCGCAGATCGTCATGCTCGGGGTATATCATCCCTGCAGATGTAAATGTTTTTGATAAAGGAGGGTACGTTATGGGCTCCCATTCTATTTCTCGGCCCAAAGTTCTCGCAATCCTTCTCTCTTGATCCTTCTTCCACTGTTTTCTTCTTTGACGCACATCTGGTTGAAACCCAAACCGTATCGGGCCTTGTGGTGTACTGGCCTCAAAGCTCTAACTATTCCTTACTGAAATTTTCCAAAACCTTTCCTCGCTCGGGTTCCTCTCCCCACAGTCAGCTTGATACCCATCCTAGTATTTCTTGACAATTTTGGCATGAGAATTCTATTTCCTTCAGGGACGAATGTGGCATTGACAAATTCAAAGGATCGGAAGGAACATTCTATAGCATCTTTACTCGCTTCAATGTATGGTGCGTCGGTAGAAATAGATGCTACAATATCTTCTTCTCCCTCTACGGTGACCAAACAGCCATCCATGATAAATTTCACCTTTTGATGGAGGGATGATGGGATTGCTCTAGCAGAATGGATCCAAAGCCTTCCCAAGAGACAATTGTATGATGGTGTAATGTCCATGACTTGAAATTCAACATCGTATATGTAAGGACCCACTTTTAGAAGGATCTCAATCTTCTCCATGACTTTACGTATTGTTCCATCAAATGCCCCTACTGTGGAATGCAAGTCCTTAGATAGGGCAAATCCATCGGAATTCTGGAAAGTGTGGCCAAAGGCATGACGTTGAGTGCCGATCCATTGTCGATGAGCACGTTCGGTATTATATAGCCCTGACAACGGGTTGTGATATGCAATGCTTTCACTGAGCCTCTACCATTGGGCTATATTTCATCATCACTAAAAGAAATGAAATTATCCGCATTCAAGTTGTTCACCCACCTATCCAGTTTTTCAATGGATATATTGTTTGCCACATAAGCTTGATTTAACACTTTCAGCAGAGCGTTCTGGTGTGGTTCTGAATTCAACAGTAGATATAACACCGAGATTCGCGCTAGCTGCTTACTCAATTGTTCTACCACTTTGTACTCACTGTGCTTGATAAATTTTAAGAATTCCTGTGCTTCCTCCTCGTCCACAAGCTTTTTAGCTTCTTGTTCAGGCACAGTTTCATATTCATATTCGGTCACGTACATCGGTGCTTTTCCTTTCTGTTTCAAGTCACTGTTCTTCTTCACTAGTTCGACCTCTTTCAAATAACATCTTCCACTACGAGTAAAATGACCTACTTCCTTAGCGCTTCCAGTCATGGCTTTGGGTTTTTCATCTTCAGGTGTGACGATACTGACGTCATATTTCCATGGTATTGCTTTCTTGTCCTTGTAGGGGAAATGAGATGGTACCTCGATTATCACTTTTGGTTTCACCGGCTCCTTCTTCGCGTCATAATAAATTATTAACGGTCGGTCGGCGCTATACGGGAAACCTGAAGATTGATGGTCAGAGGCGCATATTTCTCCTCTATCGGCCTCTTCGCCTTTATAAAAAATCCCAATCTCCTTATTGTCCATCATATTTTGCAGTAATCTCTTGAATTCTTCGCAGGATTGAATGTCGTGCCCCTCAATACCATGGAATTTGCAAAAACTTTAATCTTTTGTATTCCTTCCCTCGAATACTCTGTTAAGATGACAGAGCGACCCCTTTTCAACTAGCACCTTCTAGATTTTCTGCAGAGGTGTTCTTATTTCAGAAACCCATCTTCTACTTTATCTTTTATCCTCCTCTCCCACTGTGCTCACATTTCTTTCAGCGTGGTTTGGGAATGGGTTCCCGGATGTACCACCAGTGCCATCAAATCGCAGAATACCCGCATCGATGAGTCCTTGAACTCTCCTCTTGAAGGCCAGACAGTTTTTCGTAGAGTGCCCCTGGTTCCCGGCATGGTATGCACAACTAGCATTTGGATCGTACCATTTCGGGTATGGAGGTTTAAGGGGTGCCATGTAATGGGGAGATATTAATTACTTCTCTAGGAGTTTTGGGTGCAGTTCCCCATACGACACAGGAATAAGGGTGAATTGCGGTCTCTCGGGATTGGGCCTTGTTGGTCTTGGTTCATTTCTAGGTTGGCTTTGAGAGGGTAGAGTGTTTTGTGGGAATGTAGTGACAGGCCTTTGGTTGTTCATGGCATATACAGGGTAGGAAGGAGGTGATGCTTGGTAGTAAAGGGTCTGAGGAGGATAATAGAAATTCGGAGGAGGATAATTTTGAGGTCGGGGTGGGTTTGTATATGGATTAGGGGTATAACGGCTTCCCACTCCCACCATATGGGCTTCTGGTTCTTTCTTCTTCATGGGTGCTACCCTTCTTGAACTTTATTGACCTTCCATTCTACCGCTCTTGACGGCATTCTCTATAAGCTTACCGGATATTACAATATCCACAAAATCCTTCGTGGCACTTCCCACTAGTTTGTCATAAAACGGCGGCTTTAAAGTGTTGATAAAGAGAACAGTTATCTCCGTTTTTGTTAGTGGGGGTTCCACTTAGACTGAGACGTCCCTCCATCTCTGCGCATACTGTCTGAAAGTTTCCGATGGCTTTTTCTCCATCATTTCCAAAGTCATCCGATCTGGCACCATATCCGATACATGCTTGTACTGCTGACAGAATGCTGATGCCAAGTCCTTCCAATATCGGATCTTTTCCCTACTAAGCTGGTTATACCACCGAAGAGCCGATCCTACTAGACTATCTTGAAAGCAATGTATGAGTAGCTTATCTTTGTTCACATAGCTGGTCATCTTCCGGCAGAACATGATGAGATGCGCTTTTGGGCATCTTGTCCCATTATACTTTTCAAAATCAGGCACATTGAACTTCGGAGGCAACACCAGATCGGGCATTAAATTGAGCTCTTTGGCACTCAACGCAGAGAAGGCTTCAGTATCTTCTATCGCTTTGAGCCTTTTTTTCAAACTCCTATACTTATCCTGAACATCATGGTCATCCATTTTCAACCTGGCTATTTCTGCTGGATCGTCCAAATCTGGAACGAGTGGATCAACAGGACTAGACCCGGGTTTGATACGAATACTCCCTGCCCCAAATTAGCAGGTGGTACAGGTCGCTGCTCCAAGCCTGTAGGTTCTCCTTGAGGGCGTTCTCTTTGCATTACATGTGCGTAAGGTGGAGTGAATCTTGGGGGATAGAGCGGATCTTGATCGTGATTAGCCCTTGACTGTGGTTCCATAACGTCAGGGTTCATAGGTCCCTTCCCTTTTACTAGAGCTGACATTATTTCCATCATCTTAGCCATTTTGTCCCTTTGTTCGAACGATTCTTCTTTAGATCTTACCATTAAGCCTCTCGTCTCTTGCTGCGACTTGGCCAACTGCTCTTGTAATTCCCTCTGAACTCTTTTCATTCTTTCAATTCTTTTATTGAATTCAGCCTCCATTGCCCTAGCTTGTCGACGCGTTCTATACGAATGATGTGGTTCCAGTCTCGTGGTATTACAACTGCGAATTGTATGTTTTAACCTCAGCGAACGATTATGGGATATGCAATGAATGAATGAATGAATGAATGCATAAATGTCAAATGAATGTTAGTCATGAAAGAAATGCAAGAAGTTGGTGTTGATTTCAAGATAACCCCTATTTAGGTATTTCATTCATCAAAAGAGTTCATTACAAAACATTTTGCCATTTTCGATTCAGCTATTACACAAACTTCCTAGCTATATCACCATATTTCTTAACTCGTGCTAAGAATTCTGATATGTTCGATCTTCAACTTGGAAGGAATTGGCAAATAAGAATTTCAGCTTCTTCTGATAGTTGTACCACGTGCATGGCTACCCCACGAATTTCATTTATCAAAAAGCTAAGTTGCATTTCTTTTTCTTGGAGGCCCTCTTCGTAAGCATGAATGTCTCTATCATATTGACTATTATTTTCTTCCAAAGCCTTCAAGTGAGTATCTACCTGCTGTTGACAATCTTGCAGCATATCTTCTAACTCTCGTATCATCTCTTTTAGTTCTTGACGTTTAGATCGACTAGTCATTACCTCAGCAGACACAGCTTCATATTCGGCGTTCTTCTTCCTTAGTTCTATCATAGCCCGCGCAGCTTTTTCCTCCTCTTTCTTCGCTTTTCCTTTCCAAAATTCCATCCCACCTTTAATGTTGCTTATTTCTTCTTTCCATTCTGCCGACGACTTGCCCAGCCCACTATTTTTTATTGTGCCTCTTAAATTTTTATTTTCCAGATGGAGGTCTCTTAAGTCATTTCTTACGACTTTAGCCTCTTTTTGCACTTTCTCAGTTCTGGATCTTTCAATCTGAACATCGATCTTCAATTGGTAGTTTTCTTCCTGAAGAGCACTAAGGTCCCGAGACATCTTGGCCTTTTCTCGTTCAAATTCTTGTCTTGCCATTTTTGGCTCAGACGACATTTCCTCTGAGAAAGGATTCTGGACGGTATAGTTCGTTGACGAGATTTGCTGACTATTCACCCGTTGCTTTCTCCATATGTCGTAATCTTGGGTGAGGGTATCAGCATATAGGGCTAATTCCATGAGATGAATTTTCTTCCAAGACTTTGCAATGTCTCGGATCCTCTTCATATACCCTTCACCCGCGAAAACGAACTCGGACTGTACTAATCCTCCAGTTGTGGGTATGAATTATCGCGAAGAAAATTACCTTTGGACTAATAGCGGAGCATATCCAACTCCTCCCCATAACCCGAGTAGTGGTACCCAATCTTGATTTCCAACCTTGTATAACAGAACCGAAAGGCGAATCCATGGTGCTCTTCAGGTTACATCTTCAGCTCGAAGGTTCTGAAAAACTGAAACCCAATGCTCTTCGGTGACATCCTTTGGCCATTCTCTCTCAAGATAGGCTTCCAACGGGGCGAAAGTTTTTGAAAACATGTGGTATGGTGTGCGCTCTACTTTCCAGAAATGGCTTAAAATCCAGACATTGAGTAATTGAGCGCATCCGAATAAACATCCCTTCCCCACTTTCCTACAATTATTTAAGGATCTGAAGGTCTCGGCTAAGGTAGTTGGGACAGGGTTGATTCCTTGCTTTAATCTTTCAAAGAAATCCACCACCGCAACTTCTATGTACCCAAAAACTTTCAGGAAGATGATCAAACCGTAAATGGCCAAAGCGAATAGATTTACCCTTTTTAACATGTCAGGATGGTTCAGAAACAATTCTCGTAGGGAAGACCATGGAATGCAAATGGTTTCATTTTTCTTCTTTATCTGTTTTTCAGCCCATGCGTCAGTCATGTCTGTCAATCTCACTAACTTTTTCTTGAAGGTCATCGGCTTAGGCTCCTTCACGTATACTTTATAGAATTGCACATTTTTAACACGAAGCAAAGCAACATACTCCTCTATAGTCGGAGTCATATCCTCTAGATTGAAGGTAAAATATTGGTAAGCCGAATCCTAAAATTTTACCATGGCTTGGATCAATCGTTCGCCTACGTTGACAGCAATCAAATTGGCTATGTCTCCATATCTCTTGGTGAAGATACCCCTAGTGTCTGAGTCCCACTGATTCCAAACCCGAACCAAATCTTCAAGGTTATTCTGGCGTACATTCACAGTTACGTACTCGGGCAGATTAGCAATACATCCCTCCACTAGACTATCCCCTTTTTCCTTCTGAGTTTTTAGAGACCAGTCCCGAACCACGGCATTCTTCTCGGTTGTTTGTATAATTAACTCTTCCATTAGAAACCCGTTTTTTGGCAACCAAATCTCTAGTCAACACCTTCCTAATATGATGCCTAAAATGCATGATGTAAAATAAGAATGAAAACAAACAAACTTGGTTAGTAACCACAACAATTATAAATTGAGAAACAAATTAAGTTACCCGATTCAGTTTTTTTGCATAAACAGTGTAAATGTAAAGAAAATGAGAGACAAGAGGCGTTTCTCCCGTGTACTTACTTTGGTGACCATTAACGGACAGAGGTTCGGCATGGCTCTAGTTAGGTGGCTCGTACAGTTCACTATATGCGGTTTCGGTTTTAGATAGGTACTCGAATTGTCCGTACTGTTATCTACTAAGATTAGTACAAAGCCTTGGTTGTAGCCCATCACAGGCTCACGAGTTCAATTCGAGGGATTACATTTACTCATGCCTATGCGGAGGGACAAGTTAACTCACGAAAGCATAAGTCATATGTAACCCGAAAGTATTCACTAGCCTGTGTGGAGGGACGAGTTAACTCACGAAGGCGTAGCGTTTACTTTCACTTAGACGGATGGAGCCCGGACATAGAGCTCATGTTATACAAGAATGCACGTGCACGGTGTATGGGGAGAAACTCACAAACCTTTACGTTTTATTTAAAAACTAAACCAAAACTAAAACCATAAAAATTTAAAGCTTTAAAACAACCAAACAAAACAAGTTAGAAGAATATATACAACACGATGCAAATGCATGATTTTTAAAAAACACAATTTTAGGATCACGACTAAATATTAATTTGAACAAGGAATTTTGAAAATTTTGACAACACGCGTCTAATTCGACTCGACTCTCAAAAATGCGTCCCCAGTGGAGTCGCCAGCTATAGCAACGTAAAAATTTTAGCTTTGGTAGCTAATTGTGGCAATTTAGTGAAAACTCGAAAACTGAAGTTTGATTTTTTTAAAAAAAAGGGGAGTGACCACCGATCTTTTCTCCTAGGTATGATCGGACACCTAATAAATCATCTTTTTTTGGAAATACATTTATTTTTTTTTAAATGAGGGCCAATTTTAGGTCTACGTGAAAATCCAGAGAAAAATTAGGGTTCGGGAGTCGGTTACGCGCGAGGAAGGTATTAGCACCCTCGCGACGCCCAAAATTGGTATCTTATAAACACGTGTTGTCTTGATTTTCAAAAACACAAGTTCAATATAAGATTTAATCGCGATCCGATTGAAAAGACAAGAATTTTCAATTTTTTTGATTTTTTGAGAAGGATATACCGTTTTAACACGAGTCGATTGATGTTCACCCAACATAGCGATGAAATCGACGACTTGGTGTTAAACCGATATGTTGTCTCATGCATTGAAATTAATTGGAAAACAAGAATAAGATTTTCGAAATAATGCAAAGCAAGTTGATATGAAATAAAAATAAACAAAAGACAGAAATGCATTGAAGCAAATAACGAATATGACAATAATATTATAAACGATAAAGATATAATGTAGTACTAGAATTGAACATGAAATGAAAACAATGAATGTATATACATAATAATAATATTAAGAACACATACGTAAAATAATATGGAAATATGTACATAGGGTAATATATACAAAATATAACTAATAATATTTAAAATAATAATAGGATATTAAAAATACTTAGTATATAATATTTAAAATATATACATAATACAAAAACATATATAACGTAATATTAAAATATAAATACAATACGTACATTTTAAAACTAAATAATAATAATAATAACTATTGATGATACTTCACAAATATATACATATTAAAAATATACATAATGATATATAAAGTATAATATTAAAACACATGTACATAATATATGAAAAAATATACACGTATAATACTAAAATATTTATGAAATGTATACATATGAGAATTAAAAACACTAGTAATAATATTACATAAATATATACAAAATATATTAAGTACATATACACATGCATACATAATAAAATATACATTACTACATATAATAAATACAAAAAAAAGTATGTAAAGATTATAATTAATAATAATAAATAACAGGAAATGAAACAAAATAAATTTGAAAATAAGGCAGTAAATTGACAAAAAAGGCTAAATCGAACTTAAAACAACATTTTGGGGTGAAATTAGAAATAAAATAGTAGGAAAGGACTATTTTGAACACGCGTGGAAAAAATGGGGGCCAAAAGCGCAATATTCCCTGTTGACAAAACGCTGCGTAGCACGGGGGGACTAAATTGAAAAGCGCTAAAAACTATGGGGCCAAATTGCAAAACCATAGGAACTTAATTGCGAAATCTCAGAAAAGTGGAAGGGCCAAATGAGTAATTTGCCCTTCCGTTCAAAAACATGCGGATCCTGACCTGGAGCGGGTCGGGTCGACCCGACCCGGGGCCAAAACGACGTCGTTTTAATTAAAAAGGGGGACCAAAACGGTGCGTTTTGGTCCCGTATAAAAGATAAAAAAACTTAAAAAAATCATTTGGAAAGGTAAAAAAGAAAAAAAAAAGAAGAGAGAAAAGAGGAGAAGGGGAGAGAATCCGGTGGGGAAGCCGGTCACCGGACCCTCACCGGCCGTCGTCCGTCTTCGGCTCCGGCCATTGCGCACGGTGGCTGGATTTTCAAAAAAAGGTAAAATTTTTCCTTTTTTTTTGTTGTTATTTATTTTATTATTTTATTATATTTTTAGAATATATATGTATAAAATAGGCCTAAGATCGAAACTAAAATGAAAAAAAGAAAAAAAAATCACCTTAAGTTTTCTAGTTTTTGATTTTTGATATCTTTGATTTTCTGACCTTGGTTGTGCATCAAATGCTATTTTTGTATTATTATCTTTTGTGTATTTTTTGAACTGCCGAGAGAGAGAGTTTACAAGTTTTTTATTTGGGTTTTTATAACCCTTTTGCACCTATTTTCTATTATATCTGTCTTGTCTTCTTTCTTGTTTGCAGGGTGGTTGAACGGTGCTGCAGAGTTGGTGGCTGGTGGGCTGACGTCGGTGGCGTGGTGTCAGAAGGTGGTTGCGGCGCAAGTGGGAAGGGGATAGGTGGCTAGGGTTTCTGTTTTTGTTTTGATTTTGGGTTGATTGGGCTTAGGGTTAGGTATTGGGTTTGTTTTGTATTGGGCTAGTGGGTAAGGGTTGGTTTAGGTGGGCTAAGGTTTGAGTCTGGTTGTAAAGGTTTAATTGTAATGGGTTTGAGGGTTTAAATTATTGGGTTATGGGTTTGAAAATGTAAGTGGGCCAAATTGGCCTATAACATAATGAACGTAGATAGTGATAGTAAAACGGTCACAAAGCAATAAAAAAATATATACATATTTTTAGTGAAAATCCTTTTAAAAAATAAATACGGGCAAAGGAAGAGAAATTTACTAATGTAAAAAAATAAATTATACAAGAGGAGTTTCGACTACATTTATTTAAGGGTTGAAAAACTTTATTCTAATCAAAGCTAAATAAAATAAGAATAGTTCTATACGGATTCAACTTATGATGTATGGTCCATATCGCAGAGGTGTAGTTTTGTGCTTAATGGCTATCTATGGCGGGCTACGACCCCACAGATCCACTTATTTTGTCGCTGTATATATTTCTTCAACAAGTGACAAGATTCAGGTCATATAATCTCTAACAATTTTCTTCTTTTAGTTTAATCACAAAATATGTCTAAATTATACTTTTTAAGCTGGTATCTAAATATTTTTTTGTCACCCAAATTATACTCCATTATCCAAAGTAATACTTAAATTATATATTTTTCCAAGTTGGCACATAAACTTTTTTTTTTGTCACAAATGGTGTCTCTTAGCCAAATTACTCCTGTCATTAAAAAAATTTAGCTAATCATTTTATGACATGTGATAATTTTTTACCTAAAAAATCCAAAAAAAGTTAAATATTATTTCCTTATAGAAAAAAGTATAAACATATTCAACTCTTTTGTTCACACTCAAGAACTCTGGTAACAAAAAATTCAAAACTCTTTGAAAAATTCATTCGAATCCTATTTTGACGAACCTAAATTCCAACAACTTTTTTTCCGTTTTAAGTCTCAATTTAGATTTATTTCTCATCCCAATTTAAAACTTAAGAATTTTCTTTTCTTAAAAGTAACTCTCTTTGTTCTTTTTATATAATTTGTATAAAATAGTTAATGTTAGATGAACTTTTGTAATAAGAAACTCAAATAAAATATTAAATACAAATATTTGGAAGAAGTTGAGAAGAAAAAAATGGTTGCAAAGAAAATTTGTCAAATGCTTAAAAATGCATTAAGAAAAGAAGAAAGAATCATTAGGAGGAGAATAAAATATGAAAATTTTTAATTTAATTAAAATTAGTTTTATATAATTTAATTTAATTCTATTTTAAAAAATAATTTTAATTAAAAAATATAATGTATCACAAAATAATTTGTTAAAATTTTTTCTAATCAATAAATAACTTGGATGACATAATATAATTTAGATGCGACTTTGAATAATGGAATATAATTATATTATTCATAATTTTTGTGTTTAATCATAATTTTGATGTCACTAGTATTTTTAGTACTAATAAATTTTTATATATTAATAAAAATTAAAATATTAAAAAATAAAACAAATATTTTAAAATTAATCAATAATATTTTCTTATAATTTTGGTACTTCGATATACTTTCAAATTTATGTTTTGATATTTGTTATAAAAATATTATTGTCGCATACTATGAAATTTTGTTAGGAGGACAAACCAATATTTGATATTTTAAAAATATTATTGTTGCATGCTAGAAAACTTTTTATATGTAAGGATAAATTTATAAATATTTAATTTAATCGCTTAGAATTTTCCCTGAAGGGTATTTATTATATTATGTGTTTTTTTTGTTATTTTAGGATTATTATATTAGGATTTTCCTTTAATTTGAGGGAGTATGAAATAGTGGTTTGTTTTATTTATGTAATTTTCAATATTTATTTATTTATCCTTATATATAATTAAATTTATTTAGTATGTAAAAATAGTATTTTATATCAAAATTGATTTTTCATATCAAAATTTAATTTTGAAAGCATATAAAAAATATAAGGTGTATCAAACAAAAAAAGAATAATTTTGAAACTCATGGTTAGCATATGGAGTAGCTTTAAAATTTATTGTCCAGCATCTGCCTTCTTAATAAGCCTACAAACGCAGAGGATTTGTCACTGGACTTACTCGAACGAATACCTTCAAATAAATAAAAAAAACATTTATTAGGCCAAAACTTAATTTTGAAAGCATACCAAAACCTATCAAGGTATACCAAAAATTATAAAAAATTACTAATAATTATAAGGGAGTACAAAAAATTATAAAAAAAAAACCTTTCTTTTATTTTTTTACCAAATTACTCAATACTCTATTTATTATTAAAGGGAGCTTATGGGAAGCTCACTGTAGCGAGCTTTCCTTATCATTTCTCTAAAATATGAGTAGGCTGTAAGAATAGTGGCTTAATTATATATTTGACTTTATTTTTATCATTTAATTATTAATTTTTTAGATATAATCATTTAATTTTGAAAAATTAAATATTTCAATTACTTCTTTGTCATTGAGTGGCGAAAAGTTTACATGAACTTTTTTCATTAGTATAATAATAAATTTAACCCTTTAATTATTATGTATTTTATAGATTTGATCATAAATCTAAAAATTGAACAAATTTTATAAATAAACAACTAGAACCTCTCTTAGTGATTGGGTGAGACATGTAAGAGGTGGCAGAGGGCAATGTTAGGGAAGTAGATGGTGCATTGCACTAAGGGGATAGACCAAAATATATATTGATGATGCCTGTGATAATAATTTGAATGCTACAATAGCAGGTGGAGTCATACAGAACAGTCGAGAAAACTGGGTAGTTGGCTTTGGGTGAAATATCTCAATGCCCCAAGCAAAGCTTCAGGCAATACTTGATGGATTGGAAGTTACTTGGCAAAGGGATTTAGGAAGATGATTTTAGAAAGTGATAGTGTGCAAGCAATTATGGGGTATCTTAATTAGGAGCATACATTACGTGTTATTATGAGAAGGCAGGCATACACCAATGGAGCATAATTAGGTTGTTGATTTTATAGCTAAATTTTCAAAGAAAACATTCAGGCTTTATGAGAAGCTCGGTTATTGGGAGCTGGTCGTTTCTCTTGAATCGTGTCTTTGGGTTTGTGGGTTACTCTGTTTGGTTTGCTTGGTTTTTTGATGTAGGAAAAAGCTTAATTTAGATAATTGATTATAAAGCAGCCTTTAAAATAGCTCAATACATGAAAATATATTACTAAATTTTTTTAAGCTTGAGTTTTGATGGTTTTGTATTGGATCTGTATTTTAGGACAAAATAACAATATTGTAATCGAAATTAGTTAAATTCAAACAAGTTTATTTAATTTTATTAACGCCTTTTTCATCAGATTTTGTGTCCACCGTATTCATTTGGAATGCCAGTGGAATAAATCTGCATAATAGACTCATTACAAAAGAACCAATTTCAACATTAAAACAGATGCAAAATCATATCCAGGTTTGCCACAAATAATTAATAGAAGTAGATTGCGGTGATAAATCAAATAACACTTATTACATAAAAACTTTTATATATCTTTTATATTTTTATGAAATTTTGGATTTATTATAGTTTTTTAAAAAAATTATGTATTTTTTTATTTTTAGAGTAAACTTTAAAAGTTGATTTTACTATATATAATCTTGCGATGGACAACCAAAAACACAATTTTAAGAGAGTAAGTAACCATTTCATATTTAAGTTTACCCAACTAAAACTAGATAGAACTTCCAAGCTGCAAATTGACAAAAACCAATGTGATCCAAATGGTGATGGGACGCATACGGTGGGTGACAAAAGGGTTGAGGGGTGTGTTGCTAGAGTGAGAAAGAGTACAACTGATAAAATTTATTGAGTTTATTATATTAAACATTTAAGATGGAATGTGTAATTATTGGAAAAATAAATTTATTATTAGGCAAATAATATCATCCTTTTTATTACTGTGACTAAAATATTTAACTGATTAAATAAAATAATAATAATTAAAACAAATATTTTACCCTTAAAATATTAATTCAAGATTACGCAAAGCATCTTTTTTTCTCTTTTGTTAACCACAAGCCTTTCCCTTTTTGTATGGTTTTGATGAAGTATTGGGTCTAAAATTCACGTACTACGTCTATTTGAAACAAAATTATTAATACCGTGGGGAGCCCTCCAAAATAATACAAGAAAATCTAAAATTTGATACTCCCAAACTGGAGTAACATTCATTCAATGAATCAAAAGGTAAAATTTAAGAAAAGCCCTCCCATCACATGCTTGAAAGCTACCACATGTTAGCACCTTTGCATGTGATTTTTATCTGTATAAAAATACACACTAAACAAAAGCGATCCAATTGTTATTTGTCCTTTAATTATGGAATCTCAAACACTTTTATCTGGATTTGTTTATTAACAATAAACACTAGAAGAATGGCAAAGCGGTTGGATTAGACCTCCCATCTCTCTTCCCACCCTTACCACTTTGGGTCAAAGTGCAAATTCCAAACACCCTCTAACCTTTTTTTCCTCCAAAGGAACTCCGACCAACAAGACCTCTCCCCCCATTTCACTCAGCCTGCATCCTGATTCATTGTGATTGACAGCTCTGTTCGATTCTGGAAGGGAAATCCTGAGCACATGGGAAGATCTGTACAACTTAATTCATCTGACTTGGCAAAGCCTACCTATGAATCAGTTCATACCAGCATGTATACATACCAATATCAGAACAAGAACACACTATACACCCAAAGGTGCTGACGTCTCTGGTTTGGCACTTACCTGCTTCAAAATGGTCAAGCCACATAACCTCATACACCCTGAAACATGGATGCCACTGCAGCTTTTAGTGCCGTAGCGAGTTTTCATTTCTTGAATTCAAACATTTCCATCAAATTACAGCATTGAAATCTCATGGTTAGCGGAAACTAGGGTACTCTGTAGATATCACAGTACTTGAAACCTAAACGAGTTCAGAGACCAAATTCAACCGGCCTTTACTTAAGATGAGTTTTCAGGCCTCGAGGAAACAGACCAACCAGTATACCCGTTAGCTAAATGGACCATATGCTCGAGTCAAGCTGAGTTACCAGACACACGAGCCAAAAGAGAGGTTGGATTATTGCCAACTATACAGAATATCAAATATAAATGAAAGATACTGCATTCTGAGTCATATTTTAAAAACTATATTTGTCTAAATTTCCCTATCTTGCCCCTCCAACATTTATTGACTTAAGCATCATTGGTGCACCTCAGAATATCAACTCCGGTTCCCCGCTAGTAGCTAGTTTTCTACCTTTTACAGGCTCGGCCACCAAAAGACCCCCAAAAAGGGGTATAAAGTCAGTAGTTTACTGAGAAGCTGGTAAGCTACTGCCTTGGCAAGAAATAGGAGGCTGAAAGACCTAAAACGGTAAGGAAGCTTAGCCGTCCACATTATGATATTGCCCATTTCGTTTCTTTCACTTAATATCTATATAACTCTTTATCTCCAAACATAGGCAAATTCCTACATTTTTAATGCAAACACGGAACTAGAATATGCTATCTTTATTATATGATAAATCAACACTTCCAACATTGTGTACCAGTTTATCAACAGAATAGCAAAAGCAGGCACAGATTTTGCTTATAAATTCTGCAATCTAAGCACTCAGAATAACCATAACACTAACATGGAACCTCTAAGAAAGGCCAAACTCAAACCTATTTCAAATATAAACCAGAAGAAGACAAATAAAATAGATCCTAGGTATCGACACTTGCAATTGACCATTATGACTTAGCTGGCAATACATCATAACCAAGGGGTGACACAGCCTATAGGAAGGCAATTTTTTGGTTTAATTTTCATTGCCTGGTACACTGACGAGGGACAGGGTTGCACGGTCACCTTGCAGTAAATTTAGAAA
The DNA here is from genome assembly GCF_025698485.1 of Gossypium arboreum. Lineage (NCBI taxonomy): Eukaryota > Viridiplantae > Streptophyta > Magnoliopsida > Malvales > Malvaceae > Gossypium > Gossypium arboreum. Next base: position 109,627,407 of record NC_069081.1, on the reverse strand, counting down.
ATAGCAATGTCCTAAGATCAAAGTCACATATATTTTGCATCTGCAATGTTTGACCAACTATTCTATTTGAAGGATTCTTGAAAACTAAAAATGCATGTCACAACTCAAGACCTAAACCATCAATCCTCCTGTTGTAAGGTCTTAGATTGAGTAAGATGAATTACTCGGAACAATTTTTATTTCTAATGTTGCCAATATTAGAGTAAAAACAAGAACTGAAATTTTACAACATAAATCATAAAAAGACAAATGACCAAAGATCAGAAAAGAACCTCAAATTCCAATTGACATTGTCATTTCACTTAAATTTTCAGTAAGGAAAAAAATAAGTTTAGGCACTGCGCATCCTTCCTTTACTCTTCTTTACAAAACTCAGTCGAATTTGCTTGAGCCGTCTCCTCTTCCTAGCCATTTTCTCAGAAAAAGTCTCCCTCTTCTTCTTCTTCTTCACAGCTTTAGTTTTCTTCATATATCTTGGATCAACACGATACGGCCTAGGTTCCACTGGCACCCCATTTTTCAGAGCTTCATTGTAGAGTGCATTGGCTCGATCTAGCCGATTATGAGCACACCATTTCCCCATTAACAAATTATAAGTCTTAATGCCAGGTTTACACCCATCAGCCTTCATTTTCTTAAAAACACTCATTGCATGCTCAACCCTTTCAATCCCACACAAAATCTTCAGAAATCCATAATATTCTTTCTTGCCAAGCTGATCACCAAATCCAGCAGATTTCATCCCGTCCATCATCTCATCTCCTTCTCCTATTCTAGCAGCCTGATACAAACTACGAATCATAATCAAATAACTCTCTGCATTCGGATAACACCCCCATTCCCCCATCCTAAAAAACAACTTCACTGCATCCTCAGTTTTCCTAATCTTACAAAGATTATTCAACAACAAGTTAAAAGTCTCCACATTTCTTGGAACCCCATTAAAATCCATATCAAGCAGAACTTTCTCAGCTTCCGAATGAAGTCGAAATGGATCTTTTTCCCTACAAAGCTTACAAATACAATCAAGCATTGCATTATACGCCATTGTACCGATCTCAAAACCTCCCCTATACATTTCCCCAGCTAATCTTCTGGCTTCTTCAAGCTTCCCATTAACACACCAACCTTTGATCAACAAGTCACATATCATCTCATCCGGAAATATCTCGTTGGCTGAGTCTTTCACCAATTTCTCAGCATAACTCGCGTAGCCATTTTCACACAATTTCTCCACTACTAACTTCAGTGATTCTTTATTTCTTTTGAAACCATAATCCTTCTCCATTCTCTCGAAGAACCCCAGAACTTGAGTTGGCCTGCCAGCATGAGCCAGCCTATCAATGGAGGAGTTAAGAGTTTTAGGCCCGGCAACAGACTTGTGATTGACAAGGAGATCGTGGGCAGCTTTGAAATCTTTTCTTCGACCGAAATAATCGATGAAAAACGAAAGCGTTTCATCGGTGTGGTTAAAATCGGGGTCCGATAAAACCCAATCGTTAAACCCTAAAACGGTTCGGCCAGCTTCAGGGGAGAGATTGAGGGTCTGGGAGATTAACAAAGGGGTTGGTTTGATGTGAGAAAAGTGAAGCTGGAGTCTAGGGGTGATAGTGAGAGGGTCTAAAGAAGGGTCCTTGAGGAGTTCAGCCGAAAGAGATAAAGCAACCGGATCTGGGGTTTGAGGGTTAGGGTTCTGGGTGGAAAAGGGTTTAGAGATCACAAATGGCAATTTGGGGAAATGGGTGGGCGTAAATTGAGGTTTCGGAGAAAGCAAAGCATGGGGTTGAAAGGGAGAAGGCGAAGAGACGCAACGGTGAAGCAGCCGACGGAGTTGCAGAGACGTTAATGGCGGCATTTTATTTTCAAAGAGAATGAAAATGGGTTGTAGAGAAGAGAGTGGAAGGAAGTCAGTGATGAGAAAAATAAATTAAGTCTTCATTTAGGAAAAATGGCGAAAAACCCTAGAACTGGAGAAGCCAAACCCCTAATCTACAGTGTTAAAATGGACCCTGCAAGAAAGCCAGATTCTACATAGTTGGGCTTCTTTGTTGACTAGTACTTCGGACTCATTTGGGCTTTGGGATCTTTTTAGAATAAATTAATTTTAAAATAATGATTTCAACCAAATGCATGTTGAAATAGAGAATGAGTTACAAAACTGTGATTTTATATTATTTTTATTCTTTTATATTATTTTTATTCTTTTTTAATAGGAGAATAGTAAATAAGAATTTTTCTCTTAATTTTTAGCTTTTTTTTCCTGAAACAATTTAAATTCAACTAAAAAAGCGGAAAATCAGGAAGAAAATTTTGATTATTCTATTGAAAAGGGAGAATACAATTCCTTCTTGTTGATATATTGTTAATAGGAATTTTTAAATAAAACAATTGGTTTGAAACAAGAAAGTAGCAACACCACTACAGACTATTGCGCCCTATATCCCTAGCTAATATCGCCCAAAACCTTCGTATAGGATTCTCGAACTGCTGAAGGGCAGCAGCTTTCTTGTGAAACGCCTTGGCCATAAAGTCCACAACCATGTTGCATCGGCACCTCCCATTGCAATTCCAATAAACCTTGAATGTGTCGCATCGAGTTGTTGGCAATGATACCAACGAATCCAGTTGTTGGCAATGATACCAACGAATCCATCTGTTATTACCTGTGTAGCTTCCAAATTATCATTCTCCAAGATCACCTAACAGTACCCTTTACCCTATGCTACCCGCAAGCCATCAATCTCCTGAAACTTTTCCCATAGCACAGAGATCTATCCAATGCTTCGATTGAACCCAGATAGCCAATTCCCATAAGAGTTCCGAATCAACCCTTTACAACAATTGTGCTTGAAGCAACGTCTATAGCAATATCGGTGTTTACCTTGACTCAACCACTGAACGGCATACAATAACCGGCCCCGCTCACTTTTCCACCATCGGGTTTAACTTTTACCATGACCACCCCATGAGACATGGCCTCTGCCCAACAGTGCCTGGCAACCATAGACTTTGACTTGCTTTCATTCTAAAAAATATACCTATTTAGCCTCTCTCAAATCTACCCTGCTAATATTCCAGTGCGAGCCACTTCACTAATATTCTCCTTTATCTAAGCAGCCAGCAGCTTGGTAAAGAACATGTCGAGTTGATCGATTAAATAACTAACGCCAAATCGCCCTAACAGGCTCGCAGTGGCGAACGGCATGCAAACCAACTTAGTAGACTGTTGGTTAGGCTACAATATGGATTCTCCCTCGCAACTCTTATGGATTCACTAATATTCATCAACACCGATGATGACGCTTCTCATTAGTAAGGATTCTCTGTCGCAACACTAACCATATAAACTAACGCACTCGTTGCGGCACAGCCAATTTCCAAACCCGCTTCCAAATCAATCTTTCCTTTTCCTAGCTGTTACTGTTGCGCAGAAGCGTGTAAAAGAGTAAAATTATTGTACTGAAAAATTACACTAAGTTCAATTCCCAAAAAAGAGGTGGATCACGAGGATAACTTAAGTACCAGGTCTTTCCTAGCCAGAATATCCCTCTATCGTAATTAAATAGCACAATAAATCACTATAATCACACTCACAAAAATATGCAAAAATAAACAATAAAGAACACCAGAATTTTAACGAGGTTCAGCAAATTTTGCCTACATCCTCGGGCACTACCAAATATATTTCACTCTAAAATACAAGTAAAAATTTACAAATAGGGAGAGATAACAATGTTTTAAGTAGAGAATAACAAATATGGGATGAAGAAAATGAGAAATGGTTAGGCCTATTTATAGTTGAGGTTCAGGGATCAACTTGTAAAATCCCTATACAATGAGGGACCAAAATTGCAATTATCCCATGCCAAATTTCAAACCAAATTTCGGTGCCATAAATACTCTTATTTTCGGTTCCAACTTTCTGACATCCATATCTTTGACTTTTCAAAGTATGGATATTTTCCAATAATCTCCACCTTGAAGATTTGATTAGAATAGTCTTATCTTTACACAATTCTTTCTACCTTTGACAACAATACTTAATAGTGTCTTCTTCAACTGTTAAACTTGCAGGATATTGATCAAGTTCAAACAATATTCGAACGTGGTTGCTGTTACCACTTTGGTCATATCTGCGGGATTATCTGCTGTCTTGATCTTCTGAAGATAAACTTTCCCCTTATTAATAATTTCCCACACAAAATGGAATCGTACGTCGATATGCTTTGTACATGCATGATAGACTTGATTCTTTGCTAAATGAATAGCACTTTGACTATCACAATACACGTTAATATGCTCCTGAACCAATCCCAAGGTTTTAACCATACCTTGTAACCAAATAGCTTCCTTTACGACCTCTATACATGCCATGCATTAAACACGTGGTTGACAACGAATCAGTAGATCGTAGTGTAGACTTCCAACTTATTGGTCTTTCAACAAATGTAAACACATAACCAGTGGTTAATCTTCGTTTGTCCAAATCACCGGCATAGTTAGAATCAACGTACCCAATAACACTTTTACCAAGTGTATTATCCTGCTTGAATAGTAATCTGACATCCACGGTCTTCTGAAGATACCGTAGAATCCATTTCACAGCTTGCCAACGTCTTTTTCCAAGATTATGCATATACCTACTTACCAGAGGCGAAGCCAGAAAATTTTTTTAGGGGGGCCGGATGAAATTTTAATTTTTTATAGTTTATATCTTTATAATTTGTAAAGGATTAAATCAAATTTTTATAATTTTAGGGGGGACAAAGTGCAATTTTACCTTTACTAAAAAAAATTTCAAATTTTTCCAGCCCCCTAGCTTCGCCTCTACTGCTTACTATACTAACTGCCTGTAAAATGTCGGGTCTTGTACACACCATTGCATACATCAAGCTACCCACTGCATTAGAATACAGAACTTGCAACATGTATTCTTGTTCCGTATTGGTTGAAGGAGATAGTTGTGCAGAAAGCTTGAAATGAGAAGCCAACAGGGTACTTACAGATTTTGTCTACTCGTTCATGCCAAACTGCTGTATTACCTTCTTCAAATACTGCTTCTGAGACAAGCTATCTGAGACAAGCTAACTCTGCCATGAGCTTTATCTCTACATATTTCTATGCCAAGAATCTTCTTAGCTTCACCTAGATCTTTTATCTTAAACTCAAAATTAAGTTAAGTCTTCAATCTCTCAATTCCAACTTTGCTCTTAGATGCTATCAGCATATCATCAACATATAAGAGCAAGTATATGAAAGTTCCTACTTGTAGCTTCTAAAAATACATGTAATGATCAAATTTACTTTTTGTGTACCTTTTTCCTTTCATGAACTGATCAAATCGCTTGTACCACTGCCTCAGAGATTGCTTTAATCCATAAAGCAACTTTGTCAGTTTGCAAACCCAATTTTCTTTACCAACAACCTTGAATCTATCTGGCTGAGTCATATAGATTTCCTTTTCTAAATCACCATGTAAAAACGCGGTCTTCACATTAAGCTGAACTAGTTCAATATCATATTGAGCAACCAAGGTTAGTAAAATCCGAATAGACAAATGCTTCACAACTACAGAAAACACTTCATTGTAGTCTATTCATTCTTTCTGAGCGTAACCCTTTGCTGCCAATCTAGCCTTGTATCAAATTTTATTTTTACCAAGAAATCATTCTTTCTTTGCATATACTCATTTGCATCCAATTGCCTTCTTTCCCTTGGGTAGTGTCACCAACTCCCAAGTCCTATTTTTATGAAGAGACTGCATTTATTCATTCATGGCTTGCTACCACTTTACACCATTAGGGTTACTTATTGCTTCTGTATAAGTAGACGGAATATCATCATCTGCAATTGGAAGTGCATAGGCCACCATATCATCAAAGCGAGCAGGCTTACGAACCTCTCTTCTTGGCTTCCTATAAGCAATTGAATCTTATTGCTGTAGAGGTTCTTGGGTCGAAATTTCTTCATATTTGTCTCTTCAATATTAGCTGGATCATCATTAACCTTTTCAAGCTTCACCTGCTGCAAAATACTACTGGTTTTACCATCCTTTTGTGCATCCTTGTACTTTAACATGGTTGATTCATCAAAAGTCACATCTTTGCTAAAGACAATCTTCCTTGTATCGGGACATCAAAGACGGTATCCTTTTACTCCACCAGTTATACCCAAGAATAATGCTTTCCTTGCTCTTGGGTCTAACTTAGATTCTTTTACGTGATAATATGCAGTGGAACCAAAAACATGTAAAGAATCATAATTAGTAGCAGATTTACCAGTCCACATCTCCATAGGAGTTTTTCCATTTATTGTAGCTAATGGCAAATGGTTAATTAGATGGCACGCATATGTAACTGCCTTAGCCTAAAATTCCTTGCCCAATCTAATATTGGACAACATATATCGAACTTTCTCCAGTATAATCCAATTCATACGTTTTGCCACCCCATTCTACTGTGGCGTATCTCAAACAGTGATGTGTCACACAATGCCCTCATCTTGCATACTTGTAGAAATAGATCATTTTTGTACTCAGTACCATTGTCTGATCGAAGTCGTTTGACCTTTCGACCAGTCTGAGTTTCCATCATTTTTTTCCATTTTAGAAATTCATCCAATACTTCACTTTTTCTTTTCATTAGATACGCCCATACTTTTCTTGAATAATCATCAACAAAAGTAACAAAATAGTACTTACCTCCCAAAGAAGCCACTTTGGTAGGTCCTCACACATCACTGTGAACGTAGTTCAGGATTCCTTTCATATTGTAAATTGCTGAACCAAATTTTACCCTCGTCTGCTTGCCCAGAACACAATGTTCACAGAATTCCAATTGGCAAGAATTTGCACCTTTCAACAAGCCTTGCTTTGCCAAAGTCTGCAAAGCTTTTTCATTAACATGTCCCAATCGCATATGCCATAACCTGGTAGCCTCTGAATCTGCATGTTTCGCAGAAACTGTTGATGTTGATCTAATAACTGTACTTCCATTTAAAAAGTACAAGTTATTTCTTCTTGTACCTTTCATCACCGTTAATTCTCCGGCTACTACCTTTAATAATCCATCTCTCAAAGTGATTGTGAGCCCTTTAGATTCTAGCGCCCCTAATGAGATGAGATTTTTCTTCAAGCTAGGTACGTAGCGAACATCTGTTAAGACTTGGATTGAGCCGTCGTGATTCCTCAATTGGATTGTACCCACTCACATTGTCTTACAAGCACTATCATTGCCCATAAGAACAACTTCACATTTTAGTTCTTTAAGACTAGAAAACCAGTCATGAGTAGGACACATATGGTAAGTACATCCCAAATCCAAAATCCACTCATCCGTAGGACATGCCATTGTCATGCCAACCAAGCTAAAGCCGAACTTCTCATCATGCTTCGCTACACATGCATTAGAAATAGCCTTGCCCTTTTGTAACTTAGGACAATTCTTTTTCCAATGCCCTTTCTCAAGACAAAAGGCACATTCATCTTTGGCGGGTCTCCCTTTGGACTTTCCCCTTCTATCAGGTTTGCTCTGCGTGAACGACCTCTTACTGTTAAGACTTCTGCAGTTGTATCTCTATGATCTCTTTTATCTTTCTTTCGAGTCTCAGATCTATACAACGCACTACACACTGCATCAAATGTGATCATGTCCTTCCCATGAAGCAATGTGGTGGTAAGATGATCATATTCATCAGGAAGAGAATTCAACAACAATAATGCATTGTCTTCATCTTCAAATTTCTCATCCAAATTTAGCAAGTCTGCTAAAATTTTATTGAATGAGTTCACATGGTCATTCATCGACATACCGGGAGCATACGTGAATTGAAAAAGTTTCTTTTTCATAGAAAGCCTATTTTCAAGACTTTTCGTTAGAAACTTTTCTTCTAGTGTATCCCATAACTTCTTCACTGATGTCTCCCTCATGTCAGAGTACTTCTGCTCTTTGGCCAAACATAGACGTATTGTACCACACTCCTGTCTATTAATCTTGGCCCACTCCTTGTCATCCATCTTGTCAGGTTTTTCTTCAAGGGCTATATCCAGCTCTTGCTGACATAAGACATCCAGGATCTCACATTGCCACATACCAAAGTTATTGGTACCATCAAATTTCTCTACTTCAAATTTTGCATTAGTCACAGTAGTCCTTGCTGATGGCGATGCCTCTACCATTTTTCTCCTCAATCCTAACTACTGTATACGTGAACAGTGCCGTGTACATGAATAGTACCGTAAACGATCGTATTCTCCAAGTACGAATCTAGCTCTGATACCAATTGTTACGCAGAAGCGTGTAAAAGAGTAAAATTATTGTACTAAAAAATCACACTAAGTTCAATTCCCAGGAAAGAGAGGTGGATCACGAGGATCACTTAAGTACCAGGTCTTCCTAGCCAGAATATCCCTCTATCGTAATTTAATAGCACAATAAATCACTACAATCACACTCACAAAAAATATGCAAAAATAAACAATAAAGAACACCAGAATTTTAACGAGGTTCAGCAAATTTTGCCTACGTCCTTGGGCACTACCAAATATATTTCACTCCAAAATACAAGTAAAAATTTACAAATAGGGAGAGAGAACAATGCTTTAAGTAGAGAATAACAAATATGGGATGAAGAAAATGAGAAATGGTTAGGCCTATTTATAGTTGAGGTTCAAGGATCAACTTGTAAAATCCCTATACAATTAGGGACCAAAATTGCAACTATCCCATGCTAAAATTCAAACCAAATTTCAATGCCATAAATACTTTTATTCTCAGTTCTAACTTTTGACATCCATATCTTTGACTTTTGAAAGTATGGATATTTGCCAATAGTTACTAGCAAAGTCGTGATACAAGTGAGGTAAGGAGAACTGCCCTAATAGGGAACTACCCCAACTAACTGCATCTCGTCCAAGTACATCAGATGGAACCGAACAGCCTTCTGTGCGATCAACTATGTTTCGCCCCAAAGTTGGCAAGAGCATATCTATCTGCCACTTAGCATTTGCGCCCACCATGTTCGCAATCGTAATATCTTTCACCCCACTAACTTGACCTTCAACATAATTAAAAAGTGGATCAATATTAACGATCCATCTATCCAACCAAAATCAGCAAGTGCAACCATTACCACCAAATGACATTGATGTGCACCTTCTTCTTCACTCATGAAAGTGATTGCCAAACATTAGACTGCCTCGGTCTATCAATTTTCGTGGGAACCAAGTAAAAAAATTAATAGTTCTTTCGTAACAATCGAACCCAAAGTACCTCAATTATCAAAATAAAGCCATACTTGACATTCATAAAAATTCCACATTTAGATAAATTTATAAATTTGATAAATTTTAAACAAAGATTAGAGAGGGATTGATGTAGTTTTTCCAAAACTACTGTACATAAAATCTTTTGCTTTTTGAGACGAAAAATTGATTATTCTAAACAATTTAAAGCATTTGGCAAAAAAGAAAAGAAAAGAAAATTAAAGCAACGATCAATGAAAGCACAAGTTGGTAAGCAGATTGTGATAGAAATAGATGAACAATTTTTGGGTTTTTTACTAAAAAAGTATAAAAAAATTAAAAAATTTGAAAATAATACAGCAAAAAAAGTAATTACGAAAATGGTATGTCAGGATGGTCAGCCAATCTGACAAAGTGCACTTCCTACGACAAACGATGAATCTGATAAAAAAAAAACTGAAAAAGAAAAAAAAAAAGGGACATGTTGGTGCCAGAGGCGGCACCAGTGTTGCCTCTGGCAGAGGCGGCACCGGTGTCAGCTCCTTTTGGTGCCGATTTGACCCCTCATGCAGAGGGGTTTTAGTTTTTTGTTTGGGGGACCATAATATATGGTCCCCAAGCTTCATTTTCGGCAAAGAAGAAGAAGAAAAAGAGAGAAGAAGGAAAGAAGAGAAGAAAGAAAGAAGAGAAGAAAAAGAAAGAAAAAGAAGGAGAGGAGGAGAAGGAGGTAATGGTGAGAGAAGAAAAAAGAAAAAGAAAAGAGAAGGAGAAGAAGAAGAGGGAAGGAAAAAGATGGAAAGAAAAAGGTAATTTTTTTATAAATTTGAGTAATTAATGTTAGTTTAATAACGTTTTAGATTTAAATCGATATAATTTTTATTTTATTTCTTTGTAAGGTGTTATTTGGTTAAGAAGAGATATTAAGGTATGTTCAGTATTTATTTTATATTTTCATTGAAGTATTAAGCATTTATGTGTAAAGAATATTTTTGTTATTATTTTATGTAATTTATTTGTTAAGTGTGTGTTTTAGGTTGTTTAAAAGATTTTTAAATTTATTTGACTTATTATAGAATTATTTTTATTTTTTATTTTTTATGTGATCGGGTTTTAAACTTTTTACAAAAATAGTAAAAAATTAAAAATTAAAAATATATTAATGAAAAAATAAAATACGAGAAGAAATAAAATACAAAAAAACTTTATTGGGGAAAGTGGTGGTGACGAGTTTTTGTTAAAATAATATAAAAAATAAAATATGAAAATAGTATAATTAAAAAATAAAATCCGAAAATAAAAAATACGAACAAGGTGCCAAAGTCAGTTACTTATTAAATTAATATAAAAAAACTTAAATAATACATTTGAAAGATTTTATGCTAAAATAAAATACCAAAATAATATATTTTAAAAATAATATCTGAAAACAATATGAATAAAGTGCTAAAATCAAGGTTATTTATTAAAAAATATAAAAACACTTAAATAATACATTTGAAGCATTATGTACTAAAATAATATAAAGAAATAAAATACGAAAATAATATATTTTAAAAATAATATCTGAAAATAAAAAATTACGAAGAAAGTATCAAAATCAAGGTTATTTAGTAAAAACCCTTAATATATAGAAACAGTTAATTAATACATTTGAATTTTTTTGCTAAAATAATATAAAAAATAAAATAAGAAAATAATATATTTTAAAAAATAATATCTGAAAAAATACGAATAAAGTGCTAAAATCAGGGATATTTATTGAAAAATATAAAAATACTTAAATAATACATTTGAAACATTATGTACTAAAATAATATGAAGAAATAAAATAGGAAAATAATATATTTTTAAAAATAAGATACTGAAAAAATCCAAATAAAGTGCTAAAATCAGGTTATTTATTAAAAAATATTAAAAATATTTAAATAATACATTTAAAACATTATGTACTAAAATAAGGGTTTTAAAATAAAATAATATGAAAGTAATATATTTTAAAAATAAGATACGAAAATAAAAATACGAAAAAGTGTCAAAATCGGTGTTATTTATTAAATTAATATAAAAAATACTTAAATAATACATTTAAAACATTTTTGCTAAAATAATATAAAAAATAATATCTGAAAATATTTCACTTATTATCATTTTAAAATAATAATAATATTTGTATTTAAATTGGATATATTTAATTTTTAATGTAGTATAGCAAAAGAAAATGTTGTCGAAAAAATTGTTTGCTATTTTTTATAAGTTATTCTAATAAATATTTAAAATCTATCAAACAATAAAATTAATAACCGAAATTTATTTTGAAATTGCAAAGCGTCGTAATGGCTTCATTGATCAATAAGGAACTTTCTCACATATGTGACACGATTAATAATACTGATAATATATTGTTATTTGTTACGCAAGGGTTCCATTAAAAAAGATCTACGTAATTTAAGAAAATAAATTATGTTATTATAACTATTTTTGTAATTTAACCTTTATCGGGACTCGTACCGCATATTAAGGCGGGGTGAATAGTGTAGGATATTCCCGGATGCACGATCGATGTCCGATTTAGAGCTAGTTGGATTCGGATCAATGACATTGACCGGACGTTCGATTTGCGGTACAATTTAATATCCGCATTGGTCGGCGTTGGTGACCGGAGACCACACTTTTATTTACCGTGTGGGAGTGCAGATTACTCGGAGGATGTTGCATTGCGTTTGGGCTCCCAATCGACGGGGATGCCGTCCACGGGCGTAAGTCGCGATAATGAGAGCATTGCACTTTGTTCTGACCTACTAGGAGCCTCGCCCGGCGATCTTGAGTCTACTTTTGGAGTTGAAATTTACATGGCTAAAAGCCAATTTTCAACATTTATCGAGATAATGCCACCGAAGAAGAGTTGGTGTGCGCAGCTCGAGCATACATTATGCATATCATAGGGGGTGTATTGATGCCCAATTCAAACAACAACAAGGTTCATATCCAGTATTTACCTCTGTTAACTTATCTGCGTAGTGTTCGCTCCTATAGTTGGGGTTCCGCAGTTCTGGCAATGTTGTATCGTGAGCTTTGTCGGACGACAAAGCCTAATGCTGTAGACATGGGCGGATGCCTTATATTGTTGCAATCATGGGCTCTTTATCGGATACCATTCTTGGCATCGGTTAGTCACCAACCATACGTATATCCGCTAGTTAACTGGTGATAAAATTTAACTTGTTAGTAATTGGCAATTTCTTTATAATGATACTATTCTAATGAAACTATATTTACTTGAAATTTGTTTTTGTAGATGGAGTATTTATCCGGTATCGGAGGTCGATACCTTTCTCCGATATATCGTCGATGATTGAACAACATGGGGAAGGGTAAGCTATTCAAATATTCGTGACATGTAATTGATTTGTATATCTTACTCCAACCGTGTTAAATTTTAATCATGGTATTAATCGTGCGGTTTATATGGATGCCATACCGTAGACCGAAATTGCGGCTATTATACCCTAAATGCGCCTCGTTGATTCTCTGTTGTGGTGCACAAACGCATCAATTATCAATTTCAATGTAGTCGAGTGGTACCACGGAGATCGAGTACTCTGACGGTTTGGTTGCATCGGTACATCCGGATTCGCCAATGGTGGGGAGGAGGTTCACAGTAAGAACAAGAGAGGAGACATGGACGGCATTGGGGTTTACGACCGGAGATATATTACGGTGTGGGAGAGTCGGATGGCTCAAGACCTCGAGATGGATATGTCTTCGATTTGCGCCCATCGTTAGAGTACATACAATGGTACTTTAGTATGGGAAGCCATATTTACTTGGTGGGCGATCGACTATAGTCCCCCCACGCGTCGGCGATCTGGGGCATATCTGAGCGATGGCGATATAGAGCCGATCCACGCCGGATGCCGAGCATGACCCAGGCCGAGCTCGAGGTACAACCGGAGGCCGAGTCCGAGCGATCGCATTCACATTCGTCGATACTTCTTATCATCCGGATTTGGCAGGCAATGACTATTTCCCAGGCTCGTCATCGCATTCACATTCGGCTGATACTTCTTATCATCCGGATTTTGCGGGCAATGACAATTTCTCGGGCTCATCGGGAAGCGGATACCATTACAGATTTGATATGTTTGAGTCATACACACCGCAGAATAGCACCTCTCCCGGCACATATCCACCGCATTATAGCACTGCCCCCGGCCCGTATCCACTGCAGTACTCCACTCCTACTGGGTTGTATCCACCGCAGCATGGCACTCCTCCCGGCTCAAGTTCATCGATTCCATTCGAGCCATATGATTTTTCTTCTATGTATCAGACACCCTCACTTGCGACTGAAGAGGATGTTGGTCGTCGCGATCACCCACAACGTGAACGTCGACCTCCTCAGAAATATACCCCTAGGACCACACCATTGAACCATCAATTTTAGGGGTTTCTTCGGTTTTGATATTAAAAAGTTTGTATTTTTTGTATATATTTAATTAGAATAATTGAAACTTTTAAACTTGGAACAAAATTTGACCATAACGTAAATTAGATTAATTTGGACATTTTTGAACATTAAAACACTAAAACTTGAATCAAACTTAGTCTTGTAATATAAATTGGAACAAACTTTAAATACATTACAACAGTAATCTAATTTGAACATTAATTAAATTAGAACATACTATTACCGGTATATATAGAGATTTCATGGGCGTATGAAATAGATGATACATATGTAGTTATATATGCAAGTTGAGTAAATGTAAACTAATTGGCTAAATAAAAAATTCTAAAAATTTTATTGTAAAAATATATGTGAGCTTAGTTTCTAGAAAAATTAACGGATCTTAATTTGGAGTTCCGTAGCTCCAGATATAAATAAATTCGTAACTACAACTCCAAAAAATAGCTTGATAGATTTTTAACAAATAGAGGAATATTTACAATATAATTTTGAGAAAAATATGGTATTGATTGGCTAAACCAAAAATTCTGAAAATTTTATGGATAGAAGATATATGAGTCTATTTTCAAGGAAAATTAACGGAACTTGATTTGGAGTTTCAGTAGCTCGATTATAAATGATTTAGTGACTGTTGCTCGGGAAGACACTTGCAGTGAAATTATGATTATGTGGTAAACATTGACAAAAATTTGTTAATGAGTTGCTTATTGTTTTCTTATAAGCTTACTATGATCTGTAGGTGTGGTTGGCGAATATTGTAAGGGTTAATCGTAGTTCGTATTTGAATAGTTAGATTAATGTGTTAGTAATCCAATTGTAGGCGCGTGTGTGGATCTCAAAGCATATCGTCATAAGCAATGTGTGCAACTAACACCCTCTTTCTTAGTCCGGATCGGCAAAAGTCGAAAAGCGAAATGCCAAAACCGGTATCTTGTAGATTTGTGAGTGTGCGAATGCTCGTAAGGTAAATCGATTAATGTTTTTGGTAAGCTGCAAAATTTGATTTGCAAAGTGCATGATTTACGTGCCTCGATATTTTGGGCTTAATTGGTCAAAATTGGAATGATGGGCCAACGGGCCCAATTCGGTAAGAACCCTCGGTACATGATTCTGTTAGTACATGAAAAGTAGGAATACGTATGAAAAACCCTAAAATAGATAAATTACTGAAATACCTTTAAAAATAGAAAATTTACAGTTTTACCCCTAGGAGATAAATTATCGAAATACCCTTAGGGTTAAATTGACTTAAATGCATGTTTGATTGTTGTTATTTCTCGCATGCCATGTTGATATTATCGATGCATGGGATTGGGATATTGACGAGGAATCTTGAAAGTGGCTTGTCCACATCTTGGATCTTTGCCTCAATTCTTTGTTAAGCTGAGCAAGCAAGGTCAGAGCTGTGGAGTGTTAAATTTGGGTGGGTTGAGCTATTCCCACATGGAGTGTATGGCTGAATGCGGGTGGAGTGTAGTGGTTGGTGGATTGAGTAGTCTCCCCAAATGGGCTTGCATATGTTTCTTGATGTTGCATGTATTTTGAAATGGGCCTATGGGCCATCTTATTATCTAAATAAGGGCTAAGGCCCGGTTTATTATAATCTGAAAAGGGCTCGCCCAGTACCACTATTACCCAAATGGGCTTGCATATGTTTCTTGATGTTGCATGTATTTTGAAATGGGCCTATGGGCCATCTTGTTATCTGAATAAGGGCTAAGGCCCGTTTATTATAATCTGAAAGGGCTCGCCCAGATACCACTATTACACGAATGGGCTTAGGCCCAATAAACTGAGTGACTTGGGCTTTGAATGGGTTTTCCTTACACTCGAGTTTCCCAAACTCACCCCTTTTATTTTCATCCACGCAGAAATCCCCAACCATAGTGGGCTTGGAGCGTGAGGGAATTCGGAATGGCCACCGTTCGAAAGTTTGATTTTCTTCTGGTGAACTGGACATCCTTTTAATTACGTTTGAGGTTTTGGGCTTTTAAATATAATAAGGCCGCTTAATTATTTTTGATGGTTTTAATATGTATTACTAAGATAGGTAATACTTATTTTAACTGTTAAAATTAGATAGCTTTAGGGCGCGTTTTCAAAAACAACAATTGATTTCAAAATAACACGACAACAAGCAAAGCTTCCGCAATGAAAGTATTTTCCAAAATTAATCACTTTTCCTAAAAATGACTTAATCAAATTGGTTTCCTAGAAATATCCATGACGTTAAGGTGTGGCAATGGCGGTATGCATGTCTAGGATTGGATCCGAAGGAGCTTGGTACTTAGCGATCAGATGGACTCACCACCTCTTTTCCGGTTTCCTACGGTGCATGCCTTCCTTTCACTTTAACCCTTAATGAATTAATCTTTTGAACATCAAGTACGATTTTCTGGACTTAGAATGAAAATTTTTTTTTTTTACGTTTTGATGTGGCATGCCGGATCCGGCCATAACTTCTGGGCCGGGTTTGGGGTGCTACATTTAGTGGTATCAGAGCCAGGCTTACAACAACTCGGCTGTGGAATGGGTTTACAAAATTTAGATTTTCGAAAATAAAAATTTTATAAAGATTGCGAAAAACGCGGTTTTCAAAATTTAGATCTTTAGAAGGTGGCATTCCGAATCTCCGGCTCAAGTCTGTAAATATTACTCTGAACTCTTCTGAATATTTTTCTGACTTATCTGTCTGTACTGAAATCCTGCTAGGATACTTTAGATAAGATGATACTAAAACCATAGGAAAATCTAATAAGAGACTGAAACTGTAGCTAGACTTGATTCTGCGAAAACAAACTCGAACTCTCATGCGATTCATAAAACATCTGTAATAAACACCGGAATATTAATTGATGCATAAAAATTTGTAATCAAGATAATACGATATGAGTACAAGAGGCCGTGGACGGAGTCGAGGAAGTGCTCGAGCGAGATCTTCGTCTTCGAGACATATGCTGGCGGTGGATGCACCGGTACCACCGACAACAGAGGTAGAGTCTCATGACTGCTGTGCCGAGGATGATGCCCTGTCACAGGTAATGCTTCGTGTTCTGAAAAGGGTTGCCTGAGCAAGTTTAGGCAACGAAATTCGGGGATCTATTTCTGAATGACTTCGGGACTAACGGAACAGAGATCTTTAAGGGCGTGTCTGGTATAGGCCCGAATGTGGCAGAATATTGGTTAGAGACCACAGAACGAATTATCGAAGACTTGAACTGCTCTGAGGAGATTGTGAGTGGGGTATCTGTACTAAGTCCCTTGGGTCACTCAATTAGGGTAGACAAGCTGTATAGGAATGTACCCTTAGAAACTCAAGGTAAGATTTTCCCTGGAGATCTGATGGAGTTACCGTTCGGAGAGTTTGATCTCATTTTGGGAATGGATTGGCTTGTTAAGCATAAAGCGACCCTAGATTGTGCTGCTAAACGAATGGTGTTAAGGACTACAAAGGATAAGGAGGTTATGGTGATAGGTGAGAGAAGGGATTATTTGTCCAATGTGGTGTCAGCATTAAAAGCCGAAAAGTGGATTTAGAAAGGTTGTGAGGCCTAATTGGTATTTGTAAGTCAGTCAGAAGAGGAGGGATTGACAGCGGATAAGGTTAGGACCGTAAAGGAGTTCCAAGATGTTTTTCCGGAGGAGCTTCCAGGATTGCCTCCGAACCAAGAAGTTGAGTTTGGAATAGATTTGTTGCACGAACGCGCTTTGTGTCCATCGTACCGTATAGGATGGCACCGAAGGAGTTAGTGGAGTTAAAGGCTCAAATTTAAGAGTTGTTGGATAGGGGCTTCATTAGGCCAAGCTTGTCTCCATGGGGAGCACCAGTGCTATTCATGAAAAAGAAGGATGGTACGATGCGGATGTGCATTGATTATCGCCAGTTGAACAAACTGACGATTAAGAATAAGTATCCACTGTCAAGGATTGACGATCTATTCGACCAGCTTAGAAGAGCTTCTGTATTTTCCAAGATCGACCTTCGATCTGGATATCATCAGTTAAGGGTCAAGGAGGCAGATATCCAAAAGACGACATTCGAGGACTCGGTATGGTCATTACGAGTTTCGGTTATGCCATTTGGACTAACGAACGCTCTGCAGCGTTTATGGATCTGATGAATCATGTGTTCCAACCATTTTAGATCAATTCGTAGTCGTCTTTATTGACGATATCCGTATATTCGAAACTAAAACAAAACATAATGTGCATCTCCGTATAGTCTTTGTAAGTATTAAGGAGAAGGAACTCTTTGTGAAGTTCAGCAAGTGTGAATTTTGGTTGAGGAGGTAACTTTCTTAGGACATGTGGTCTCTGCTGAGGGATTAAAGTGGACCCTCGGAAAATTGAAGCGATTTTGAAATGGAAGCCGCCTAGGTCGAGGTGTAAATACGGAGTTTCCTAGGGTGGCGAGGATACTCTGAAGGTTTGTAGAAGGTTTTTACGTGATGGCGGCACCTCGACAAAACTCATAAGGAAATGAGTACCGTTTGTATGGGTGAGAAGCAGAGGAAGCTTTTGAGAAGTTGAAAAAGTTCGATTGAAGCACTGTGTTGATTCAGTAGAGTCCGGAAAGGATTTTAGTGTGTACAGTGGACGCATCACACGTGGGTTTGGGTGCGTGTTAATGCAAGAGGTAAGGTGGTTGCATATGCATCACGAAGCTTAAGCCTCATGAGGGAACTATCCGACTCATGATTTAGAGTTGGCGGCGATGATATTTGCACTTAAGATTTGGAGACATTACTTGTACGGAGAAAGGTGTATTATATACACCGACCACAAGAGTCTTAAGTATTTGTTGACTCGAAGGAGCTGAACCTTAGGCAAATGAGATGGATTGAGTTGCTTAAAGATTATGATTGTTCGATCGAGTATCACCCAAGCGAGGCTAATGTGGTAGCCGATGCTCTAAGTTGTAGAGTCATGTCGATCCGAGAGCAATGTTTGCTCGTCTCGAGTCTCAGTATGATGATGGAAGTCTGTTGGCTGAGTTGCAAGCGAGGCCAACTTGGGTGGATCAGATTAAGGAAAAAAAGTTGAATGATGAGTCTTTGGTCGCTCGTTTTCAACAAGTTAAGGAAGGGGAAACTTCTGAGTTTGGGAGCCAGAAGAGACGATGCAACAGCAATACCCTCATCTGTTTGGATTAGGAAAATTTCGAGGACGAAATTTCTTTAAGGAGGGTAGAGTTATAACGCCCAATTTTCGTGAATCTGTGAATGTTGGCATAGGTTTAATTATGTTAGTGGGCCTCTAGAAAGCCCAAGCTTAAGATAGAACCCGGTAATTTTAGTTAATTTTTGTTCCATAAGAAAAAGGGGGTGAAATTATGAAATAGGACCTATGTGAAAATGTTTGAAAATGCTATAGGCTAAATTGAAGTGACCAAATAAATAGGAGTGCAAAATAGGAGGATTTGCATGACAAACCTCCCATTTACATGAAGTGGCCAGCCATCATGTTGTTATAGACAAAATGTACACTTGATATCCATAATTTATGGTACAAATTGATACAAATTGATAATAGGTTAGGTAAATGTTCCTTGATAATAGGTTAGGTAAATGTTTCATGATAATGGGTTAGGTAAATGTTTCATGATAATAGGTTAGGTAAATGTTTCATGATAATGGGTTAGGTAAATGTTTCATGATAATGGGTTAGGTAAATATTTCATGATAAGAATTTCATGTCTTTTGTATTAAAGAATTAAATGGATGAAATATGAAGTTTTATTAAAAGAAAAGGGTGAAAAGAACAAAGTTTTGTCCATCTTTGTTCATCATAGCTGAAAGTTAGAGAAGAGAAAGGAGAGGAGAAAGCTCTTGAGTATTCGGTCATTAAGAGGAGGAAAATTGAAGGTAAGTTCTTGGTACCTTGCTTCTATTTTGAGGTTCACGAGTTCTTCTTGATTCTACCTTAACTCTTGAAGTATATTTTGATTTTTAGTTGTGTTGTGAGCATTTGGTCATGAATTAAAATGAAGGAAATGGTTGTTGTTTCATGTTCTTTTGATGAAAAATGGAAGATAGGTGAAGTTGAGCCAAACAAATGAGCATGCGTGTGCCTTAGATGTTAAAGGGAAAAATCAGCTAACATGTTGTGTGTTAAAATGATGAAATGGAGATTATACTTAAGTAAAATCATAGATATGTGATGATTGGTTGGTGATATACATGTTTAAATAACAAGCATGCAAGATAGGTGTATGAAGGAGTGATTTGGTAATAAATCTGCTTGGGACAGCAGCAGTAACGTGACTTTGGAAAATCACCATAAATTGTGGGAGATGAATTAGAAGCTGAATAAATTATGTAATTAAAGCTTATTGAGTCTAGTTTCTAATGAAATAAACAAGAACATATTTTGAATTCTGTACAATGAGAAATTTGATTCGTAATGAAGAGTGGTCAGATTAGTCAAACAGTGAAACATGGGAAACTTTGAGAAAAATCTGGTATTGATTGGCTAAACCAAAAATTCTGAAAATTTTATGGATAGAAGATATATGAGTCTATTTTCAAGGAAAATTAACGGAACTTGATATGGAGTTTCGTAGCTCCAGTTATAAATGATTTAGTGACTGTTGCTCAGGAAGACAGCTTGCAGTGAAATTATGATTATGTGGTAAACATTGACAAAAATTTGTTAATGAGTTGCTTATTGTTTTCTTATAAGCTTACTATGATCTGTAGGTGTGGTTGGCCGAATATTGTAAGGGTTAATCGTAGTTCGTATTTGAATAGTTAGATTAATGTGTTAGTAATCCAATTGTAGGCGTTCGTGTGTGGATCTCTCAAGATATCGTCGCAAATGTGTGTAACTAACACCTCTTTCTTAGTCTGGATCGGCAAAAGTCGAAAAGCCGAAATGCCGAAAACCGGTATTTTGTAGATTTGTGAGTGTGCGAATGCTCGTAAGGTAAATCGATTAATGTTTTTGGTAAGCTGCAAAATTTGGACTGCAAAGTGCATGATTTCTGTGCCCTCGATATTTTTGGGCTTAATTGGTCAAAATTGGAATGATGGGCCAACGGGCCCAATTCGGTAAGAACCCTCGGTATGTGATTCTATTAGTACATAAAAAGTAGGAATATGTATGAAAAACCCTAAAATAGATAAATTACTGAAATACCTTTAAAATGGAAAATTTACGTTTTACCCCTAGGAGATAAATTATCGAAATACCCCTGGGTTAAATTGACTTAAATGCATGTTTGATTGTTGTTATTTATTGCATGCCATGTTGTTATTATCGATGCATGGGATTGGGATATTGACGAGGAAGTCTTGAAAGTGGCTTGTCCACATCTTGGAGGCTTTGCCTCAATTTATCGATAATCGAGCAAAGCAAGGTCGCAGCTGTGGAGTGTTAAATTTGGGTGGGTTGAGCTATTCCCACATGGAGTGTATGGCTGGTACGGTGGAGTGTAGTGGTTGGTGGGTTGAGTAGTCTCCCAAATGGGCTTGCATATGTTTCTTGATGTTGCATGTATTTTGA
The DNA here is from genome assembly GCF_025698485.1 of Gossypium arboreum. NCBI lineage: Eukaryota > Viridiplantae > Streptophyta > Magnoliopsida > Malvales > Malvaceae > Gossypium > Gossypium arboreum. The sequence goes on along the minus strand of NC_069081.1, from coordinate 109,606,195 downwards.
AATGGGCCTATGGGCCATCTGTTATCTGAATAAGGGCTAAGGCCCGTTTATTATGTCTGAAAAGGCTCGCCCAAGACCACTGTTACCCAAATGGGCTTGCATATGTTTATTGATGTTGCATGTATTTTGAAATGGGCCTATGGGCCATATCATTATCTGAATAAGGGCTAAGGCCCGGTTTATTGTAATCTGAAAGGGCTCGGCCCAGTACCACTATTACACGAATGGGCTTAGGCCCAATAGGCTTGAGTGACTTGGGCTTTGAATGGGTTTTCCTTACACATCGAGTTTCCCCAAACTCACCCTTTTATTTTCATCCACGCAGAAATCCCCAACCATAGTGGGCTTGGAGTCGTGAGGGAATTCGAGTGGCCACCCGCTCGAAAGTTTGATTTTCTTCGGTGAATGGACATCCTTTTAATTACGTTTGAGGTTTTGGGCTTTTAAATATAATAAGGCCGCTTAATTATTTTTGATGGTTTTAATATGTATTACTAAGATAGGTAATACTTATTTTAACTGTTGAAATTGGATAGCTTTAGGTAGCGTTTTCAAAAACAACAATTGATTTCAAAATAACACGACAACAAGCAAAGCTTCCGAATGAAAGTATTTTCCAAAATTAATCACTTTTCCTAAAAATGACTTAATCAAATCGGTTTCCTAGAAATATCCATGACGTTAAGGTGTGGCAATGGCGGTATGCATGTCTAGGATTGGATCCGAAGGAGCTTGGTACTTAGCGATCCGATGGACTCACCACCTCTTTTCCGGTTTCCTACCGGTGCATGACTTCCTTTCACTTTAACCCTTAATGAATTAATCTTTTGAACATCAAGTACGATTTTTCGGACTTAGAATGGAATTTTTTTTTACGTTTGATGTGGCATGCGGATCCCGCCATAACTTCTGGGCCCGGTTTGGGGTGCTACAATACAGCGTTGACCCCCTCAACTAAGTTTGTGGTCATTTGACCATAACGAAAGCACTTGTCAAAACTTTGAGCCCATTGCCACGGCTCCATAGTACCCAACCACTGTCGGAAAGATGTATTTGTTTGACCCTCCATGTCACTCTCAAGTCGAGTCATTCTTTGGCGAAAAATGTGTGGCTCTAGCTCGTACACTGTATATGTATTAAGAATAGATAAGTTACAGTATTGCCCTAAAAACTTATATTGAAAGGATAAGGCAATCGTTTACCTATTTTCACAAATTGTCTTTTCCATCGCATTTTATAATCTCTAATGAAGTTAGGCGCAATGTGACGAGATGCACGAGAACGGATCTCCATGGTACACCGGAACGTCTAATGGCGGCAATTAATCCTTTCCCTCTATCAGAGATAATACAAATATTATCGTTGCTAATAACATACCTCCGCAGGTTGGTAAGGAAGAATTCCCACGATTCTATGTTCTCCTTATCTACAATGGCAAATGCTATCGGGAGCACGTTCCTATTGCCGTCTTAAGCAACCGCAATAAGTAAAATCTGTGTATATTTTCCATATAGCCAGGTCCCATCCACTTGCACAAATGGCTTGCAGTGGGGAAATGCGCGCACACATGGATCAAACGTCCAGAACATCCGATGGAAAATTCGTTTTCCCAACTGTAGTTGGTCATCCGGGCTGTAATAAGGTCGCGTCTGTAACTCAATGACGGTCCTTGGTACGTACTCCCGCATAGCGGCTATCCATCCCTGTAACTCGTTATACGACGCATCGAAATCCCCATACAATTGCTCCATTGCCATCTGTTTTGCTATCCATGCCTTCGATATGACACTCGACATCGAATCGTGCTTGTATTTCGACAATCGGTTCAAACTTTAATGGTCGGCATATCCTTCACCATTGGCATGATACACGTACAGATAGTTTTAGAATCAAGTTTTCGATGATCTTCTGTCATACGTGTTGATGTGCATGTGTGAGGCCCAACAAATTTGCGTATCTCCCACATCTGCGATTTTTGAATAAATGCAGCTCGTACCCGCCAATTGCAGCCTTCCCCCGACTTCCAACACTCTCCAATATATAATGTCGGTTTAGACACTGCAACTTTATAATCTACTGATATATTCATGCTATACCGCTTAATAGCAAATACGCACTCTTCTTTACTTTCGAATCTTTGGCCAACGAATAACTCCTCAGGATCAGAATTTACGGCCAGTCGGTGAGCAGGAAGTATTTCAGGGTACTCTGGAAACTCGGCTACATGCGCCGCGTCGGGGTCTATGAGCGACATGTGTGGCCCAGGATTATTGTGAATCACAACAGGTCGCATCTGGTTCTTGACCGAAGACGCGTTAATGTTTCCATCGTCATTCACGTCATCATCATCAATATTATCGGGGACATCATCCACATCGGGATCACTATCACTATCGACTTTTTGATAACAAGGATCACTACTATCGTAACCATCATCACCAACCACATCCATATCGGGTGTAACATTAAGATCGATATCGATCCCACCTATAGTCGATTCACTATCAACGTACGATATTAGAGCCACCATGCACGGTTCTTGAGCTCTATGTTCTTCACCATATGCAGTGAGATTTTCATTTTCCTCCATACCGGCTAACTCAGCAAATAAGTGAATCGGTGCATTTTTGTCACTCCCATTCCCACAGTAAAGAGCGATCATTGTCTCCACGTCTTCGTCGTCTACAAGTTCTATTTCAGTGAATTTGATTGGATCTGTCGAAACTGGAAACTTGTAGAAAAGTTTCGAGATTCTTCTCCCACAACGTCTAACAATTTTTACGTTAATTCTTCCCTTCATATCATCCAACGAGACATTTCTATTAAATCTCATTGCTATTTGTTGCCGACATTCAAATATACATCCAACGGTTGTTGTCAAGATAATTCTATCGAAATAAACGCATACGAAAAACTGATTATCCATCTTCAATGCTCAATCTGTTAAAAAATAAATAAACTTTCTCAAAATAATTTCGAACACCAAATAAACTACTTAAATAAAAAATTTAATTACTCAATATGCAATTTTTGTCATTCATAAGCTCATAGTTTTTCAGTTCTCATTTTATACATAAACAACATTTATCTTTACATTTAACCATTTAAAATCAACCTAAAACGAGTTTTTTACCCTAATAATATAAAAAATAAAATACCAAAATAGGTTGTTTGAAAGATTAAGTGCCAAATGTGCCAAAAATGATACTTAATCTTTCAAACAACTTATTTCGCTATTTTATTTTATTTTTAAATAATATGGGTAAAAAATCTACCTAAAACACATATAAGAAAATAATATATTCTTTACATAACATAAATAGACTTTTTAGGTTTTTTTACAATAATAATAACTAACAATAATTATAGCTTTTACTAACAATAATAACAATAATAATAATATTTTTTACTAACAATATTAATAACGACAACAAAAATAATAAAATCAACAATAATAATAACAGTAAAAACACATTAACAATATAAAATTCATTATTTAAAAAAATTATACCTTCTTTTTTCCTTCTCCTTCTTTTCTTCCTTCTCTTCTCCTTTCTTTCCTTTTATTTTCTTCTCCTTGTCTTTGAATCTTGTCACGGGGTTCTTTGGTTCTGGTTGGTTTTATAGCGCTTAGGTGCCGCCTCTGCCAGAGGCAACACTGGTGCCGCCTCTGGCACCCACATGTCCAATATATATTTTTTTTTTCGTTTTCAGCTTTTTTTTTCTTTTTCAGTTTTTTTTTTACTGTGCGGGTATTGTTTGTCAGGGTGGTGCCGCCTGTCAGATTGGCGTGACCACCCTGACATACCATTTTCGTAATTACTTTTTTTACTGTATTATTCTCGAATTTTTTAAATTTTTTTATACTTTTTTAGTAAAAAACCCACAATTTTTGCAGTGTTCCATCACTTGTCAGCCGCCTATTTGTTCCTTTTTATCGATAAACAAATTATAAATATCTCATCTTTGTAGGGTACTTTTCCCTAAATCTTTATAATAGAACTCTTAAGAAATCATATTGAAAACTGAAATGTGGCTTTATTTATTTTTGTCTTCCAACTCTACAAGGCATGTATGAACCAAAATCGAGTTTTTTTACTGAAATAAATTAAAAAAAAATTATATACTAAAATAGGTTGTCAGTTAGATTATTTATTAAAATAGGTTATTTTTTATCCGCAGTGTCGATAAAGGGACTCTTTTTTATATTAAAATATATATTTTTATTTTTAAATAAAATATTATTTTTTTATTTTCGGATCAGTATGACTCATGTATAGATATGAATACAAGTTGCGCCTATATCAGAGGCGTAACTAGTTGAGCCTTTCTTAGAGACGCAAATGGTAGGGCCCACAAAAGCTTCTGTTACTTAATTTTTCCCTTATATATATACTGCGAAAATTGCCAATAAAAAAATCAAATAAAATTACATTATATAAAAATTACATTAAAAAATACAAAACACTTAGAAACATTAATATTTGTGGGTGTTAAATAATTTATAATTTAATCTTAAATTCACGGATACTAAACTAAACACAACATTGATATTTGTGGGTGTTAAATTTTTAATTAAAATTTTAAATAATTTTAATAAAAGCATTTGTCAATATCTTAAATCATACTTAGAACTACTTGTTATTGTAGATATAAATATCCATATCCCATTTTTTCACACAACCAAAACTCTACTCCCATTCGCTCAAAATATTTCTTAATTATAAATTTTGAGAAACGCTTTTAATTAATACTATTAATGTATTATTATCAATTTTTAATTTTTTAAGTTGTTGTTAAGTATTGGTACGTTAATACTTAATTTATATTCTTCAATATTTCTACAATCATTTTTTTATAAAAATAATTTTAAACTATATAAATTTATGAAAAGAGTCTGTTATGATTAAACTTGGACAAATTTATATCCAAATTGACATAAAAAATATGAAATGAGTCTGCAGTAGCAGCAGCAGATAGCATGTGGGGGGTTGTTTGTGCACTGTGCAAAACAGTACCATTTGCGCCTACCTGTCAGGCACGATTAGTTGCTCCTATCTGACAGACACGACCCATTCTCATATATTTTTTACCTACATTTTGACCCATTGACCGTATTTTTACATGTATATAAATTTAAATATTTTTAATAAAAATAAAAATATTTTATTTTTAAAAAATTATATTTTAATATAAAAAAGAGTCCCACCTATCAGATAGACATGGATGAAAAAAACGATCTATTTTGATAAATAATTCTACTCGCAATCTATTTTAGTATATAATTTTTTTTTTAAAAATTTATTTCAGTAAAAAACCCACCAAAATCTGTGTCCATTTCCTTCTCTTTAATGGACCCACCAAATATTAGCACACGTGTCCACAATCTCTATTTCGAGAGTTTTATTATTTGTTTGCATGAACTCCTCCCAAGTCCAAATCCACTCTCAAGTCTCAAAATCCCCCAAACCCAACCTTTCTTTCTCTTCAAAGATTGCAACTTTCCTTCACTTTCCCACTCAAAATCTTCATTTTCCCCAGCAAAATAATAGAAGAAATAAAAATGAGATGGGAAAAGGTCCCGCTTTATCAACAAGAAGTTGGAGGTTTCGGAGAAGCATGTTCAGGGCCAGGCAAAAGATGGGGACATACATGTAATTCTATTAAAGGAGGCAGATTTCTCTATGTTTTTGGTGGTTATGGCCAGGATAACTGCCAAACCAATCGAGTTCATGTCTTTGACGCTGGTGGGCTCCTTTTTGAACTCTGGTTTTCTTTTCCATTCTTGTTTCATCTTTACGTGATAATTTGAGGTTTACATTGTGGCTTTTATTTGATATTTAAGATACAATGGATGTGTTATATATGTTTTCTTAATCGATTATTTTTGGTGGATATGTTGCTGAAGTTTACATTTTATGGGTTTTATTGGGTTTAATCGTGTTATAAAATACATTTCTTTTCTCCGAGGGTTGGTGGTGTAGCGTTAATCCCTTTATTTGTGCTTGGGTTAGCAAATAATGCTAGTATAAACTTTTCTTGCTTTTTGTTTGGTTAAAGGAATTTACGTTTATTATGGTTCATGTTTTTGGAACCATTTTCCCCATATAAGATGTCATTTCTTGTTTTTCCATACTTGTTAATTGCACGTATCACTCTTTACATTCTTGGGTTGTTTAGCATAAATGATCTGAGGAGTTCATTTGAGATCTTTTAACCCCTCTTATATTCCCATATTGAAAAGTGACTTTTGATACTTGTTAATTGCTTGTAGCACTCTTTTTGTACTTGGGCTGTTTAGCATTTATGATCAATAAAGTTCAGTAGAGATTCTTTAATCACTCTTTTATGTTTCATTGCAAACTTTTGCAGTCTTGGGGTTTAAGACTTGTTTGCTTGAATCACTCTTTTTTTGTACTTGGGTTGTTTAGCATTTATGATATAGGGCTTCATTCACAATTCCTTAATCACTTTAAAATATTCCCATAATTGCAATATTTTTTCAGCTAAGCAAACATGGAGCCAACCTGTAATGAAGGGCACACCGCCTTCTGCAAGAGACAGCCATAGTTGTACCACTATTGGTGACAATCTATTTGTTTTTGGTGGTACTGATGGTGTGAAACCTCTCAAGGATCTACATATATTAGAAACCTGTGAGTTATTTTGGATTTCTTTGATTCACCTTTCATTACCCTTTATCTGCGTTTGCTTTTCTTTAAAGTAAATTCTATGAAAACTCATAATCCTACTTTAGAATCAATGATAGAAATCAACATAAATTTCCCCCCTTTTAAAGTTTTTTTATAAGAACTAATGTATTTTGGAGATTGTCTTGAAACTTGGTTTTATGGTGCTCATATAATTTGTAAAAGACAGATAACTTATAGGGAACTGTAATAATTTGTAAAAGACAGATAACTTATAGGGAACTGTACTTTCGGTTATACAAAGTGAATGGAGAGAAGTGGGCCCTGCGGAGCAATTTACTGGAAAATATTAGATGGCAATTAGAGCATTGCAGGAAGTTATTTTTTATTTCAAGGCTAAGCCATTATCATTTGCTATAAAGATTTTGCATGGAAACAACATTGCACATTTATTGGTTCTGGTTTATTTAATAAATTTTCTGCCTAAAGTCAGCAGTTGATAATTAGTGCTAGAGAATGCAGAACTTCATTACATGTTTATGTTGCAGGCACAAACACATGGATTTGTCCAAGTGTAAGAGGTGAAGGGCCAGAGGAACGTGAGGGTCACGGTGCAGCTGTTGTTGGCAAACGACTCTTCATATTTGGTGGCTGTGGGAAATCTTCTGATAACAATGATGAAGTATATTACAACAATCTTTATATTTTAAATACAGGTGAACATCATGACAATAATTGTTACATCATGACCTTTTTTTGTGTATGGTTATATTACATGTTTTTGATATCTTTGACTTTTAGAGACCTTTGTCTGGAAACTTGCGGCAATATCAGGAAACCCCCCATCTGCCCGCGATAGCCATACTTGCTCATCTTGGAAGAATAAAATTATTGTAATTGGCGGCGAAGATCCGCATGATTACTATTTGTCTGATGTCCATATCTTTGATGCAGGTATCAATTTAAAAAAAAAAAAAAGTAAACAGAGTTTCACACATTTATGTGTTCTCTTCTATGGTTACATGTCTACGGTTTTCTTAGTTTACTCGGGATATTTGACTTACTGTACTACTTATATGTATGAAACAGTTAATAGCTTGCTGATATATGAATCTAAGTTTAATGTGCTGCTTTTAATGTTGTTTTTGGAATTGTTTTATTTGTATTAGATACTCTTGCATGGAAAGAGTTGAATACCTTAGGCCAGATATTGCCACCCCGTGCTGGTCACTCCTCTGTTGCTTTCGGCAAGAACTTATTTGTTTTTGGGGGATTTTCTGATGCTCAAAATCTTTATGATGATCTCTACATGCTTGATGTTGGTATGTATTACATGATTGTTTATCATGTTATCATCATCTTCAATTGAACTTATTATTTCTTGATATCTACATGGATTAGTTTCTGTTTTGGAAACCTAAGAAATGACATTAATAGACTCATTGCGCTTCCAGGTGTTCTTGACTAATCCCTAATTTAGAACTTATCACTATGTTCTTGGCTACCTTAGTATGGTAAACATTCAGTTTCTGCAAGTTGTTTCTTTACTTACCTTTGAGTCTTAAGAAGAAACATTAAAGAGTCAAGTACTTAGTGTTCTTTTGCCATTCCTTTACATGGGAATCAAGAGACTTCTTATGTGTTTTCTTACAATGTGTGTTCTTCAGGGTTTTTTTTGGCGGCTTGAAAGGGTTATGGCTGATAAGACAACATTACTTACAAGTTTGGTTTGGTCAATTTATGTTTTCTATCATCGATGCAGAAACTGGCTTGTGGACCAAGGTGATTACTACGGGTGATGGCCCTTCAGCTAGATTTTCTGTTTCCGGGGATTGTTTGGATCCCCTAAAGAGCGGTGTTCTTATATTCATTGGTGGCTGCAATAAGACTCTCGAGGCACTGGATGACATGTATTACTTATACACAGGTTTAATCTTTGTATTCTGTTTACCTATAATTAAAAATAGCAATGGCTTGGCTGCTTTTCACATGTGGTTTGGTCCCCAGAATTCCATAAATCTTTTAGTCAACCACTTCTGCTGATTTTCTAATAGCAATTAATTTGACTTTCAGGACTTGTTATAAAGGATGAAAGGAAGTTAGAGAAATTATCCTTGAGAAAGCAGTTGAAGTTAAAGTGCCAACAAGAAAATCTTAGTAATCTTGTACGTGATAAAGCTTTTGTTAGTATTGAAGCTGACAATGATCTGCACCACCAACCCATATCTTTGTTTAGCTGTGGCCAAGCAAGTAAGGACGGTTTCATGAACTTAAACTATATGCCACTCTTCTTCAATTTATTTTCTTTAATGGTATAGGTTGCTTGTTTCTAATGTTTTGTGCTATACTATGTATGACAGTGAAATGTTCTTGGCGGCCTAACTTAACTACAGTCTCAATGGACAAATGTTATTTTTAAGCGAGAACAGAGACAAATAGAATGTTTCTATTTTACACGGACTTGGGTGTGAGTTGGAACCAGACTGATATAACCAATTTAGAAATACGGAAATGTTCTTTTAGGGGGTGTTCCTGGATATGCGTCAGACATGAGTACTTTAAGAAAATTGAAGAGCCAGAGCAATATGGAACTGTTCCCTCATTAGTATGAGTTAAATTTTGGAAAAAGTATCGTTATATAGTACTTATATTACCATCCAATTCTGCAGGTAGAGATAGTTTTCCATCAAACGAAGTTCTACTTCAGGGGAAGAAGATATTTCACGCTAATGTTACAGAGAGCTTCCCGCATGGATATACCATCGAGACTATTATAGATGGGACGCAACTTCGAGGAATACTGTTTTCAAACAAACCCAACTCTGTCGGTGTAGCCAATTATAATCTCTGTAGGTAGGAAATTCTTACTTCATCCTCCCTCCTTTAACCAACATTGGATATGGTAGCAACATTTTTTTATATGGTTCTGGTTTGTCTACCAGCATCCTTCGCTTTGTAAGTAACTTCTCGGATACTTTTGGTTTGTCTTAATACTGTGTACTCATTTCAGAAAAAGGACTTCTTTGGAAAGTGGGGATTCTGTATTTGGTGATTGCAATAGCAATAGTAAATCAAAATCTTCAAGAAGCATGATGCAGGATTATGGAGATTGTAAGCAAGGTGATGTTCATGAGAAGGATTGTTCATTGCATGAGGCGGAAGCTCCTGCTCCGAGTTCAAGGAATCCTGCATCTTATGATCTATCAATCTGCAAGGTTCATGAAAATCCCTGAATTTCTTTGTCAAAAATTGGATTATTATGCAATTTACTACCAGCACATTGCTACTTGTCAACCCAGTTTGGTTACTGGAAGTAGAGAATTATTGAATCAGTGGACTATGCTAACACTTATCTTGCTTAGGCAGTAAGGCTCTATGTTGGACTTAGTGTTGAGTATCAGATATGGCTGTGTATGTTTGATTTTTTTTTCCCTAAGTTTTTCTATATATTTGGAGGATAGTACCTCCATACCCATTTCCAAATATGTGTTCGACATAGTTGTTTAGGGAAAATGAAGAATCAGAGTAATGTAGGTTAGGCCTTTGAACAGTCATTGCAATATATGCCCTTGTGGCATAATTGAAGAATGTTAAGCTTCACTTTTAGTTACAATAGCCATTCATTATTTGTTTCGATAGTCTGTTGGTATCAAAATGAGTTGTTGATTGGTATATGTCATCATATAACAAGTTTGTGCTGTTTGTTTTTCTCACAGGACCTTGCAAAGCAAGAATCATCCGTAGCTCATCTCAACTTAACTGATGATAACGCCAACGATACACCAAACTCTGGCAGTGAAGTTCTGAAATGCATTGGATCTGTGGGGACAGATTTCTCCGTTGCCTTATCTCCAAGAAAGGTACAAATGATAGAATAATCATTTTCTTTTCTACCAATCTTAGTATCTTCTGGACATGAAAAAGGTGAAAATCACTTTCTTCTTGCTTTTCTACATCCATCGTTATTTACAGCTCACTGCTGCTGGATCTTAACTTTGCATTTTAAATCATAGCTTTAAGATTGGATTATTCAAAGCGTATTTTACTCTGACTTTGTTGAGTGTAGTATGTGTTCAACACTGTTACTTAAAGCCAAAAAAAGAAAAATAGTCAGAGCAACATAGTTTAAAGATGTTAGTTTATGATAAATAAATGTTTTTATCTTAAGAGAGATAAATAAACTGCATGCAACTTATTAGAATTCATTATATTTAATCTTCTGATGACAAATTTTTCTTAATATTTTGGCAGATGAGTAGAGAGCAAACACCTTGGAGTGCAACAAACCCAAAATATCATTACAAACAGTGAATTAATCTTTAGACACCCCCCTCTGGAAGCCATATATGCATTTATTGCCTCAACTTGGCCACAGATATGCATATGGCTCAATCTATTCAGGTTGCATACTAACTGGTGATCAGTGGCCCATTAATTCCCTTCTGTTATGCTTTGTAACAAGGAATACCCCCGTTTTATACGAATTCTTACATGCATGAAACTAGTTTTGTTTAGAAGTGTTAATAGGAGGATGATTTACTGGCTTAAAACCGAGCTTGTTTTGCAACGAGGAAAAGTAAGGTTGCAGAGGAAGACTGCATTACACCACCCGCGGATTGTTTTTGGATTTAGTTATGAAGAAATCTTGCTGTTCTGTTTGCAATGTACGGAGCAGAGAATGTTGGCAGTATTTTGATGTATACATTGCAAAGCCTTGGGGAAAATTTTGACACATTTTTGAGAATTTTCAACAGCGCATCATGAAGAATATCAAGTTTAAGCATGGATATTTTGAAGTCTTTTGATGTGATTAAATTTTTTTTTTTATTTTCGAAGGACGTTTACATTAATATCATCCCCATTTATTCCATTTCATATTAAGATATTAAAAATTCACAAGTTATTGGATGTTTGTTTAAGAGAAAACTGGTCATTATTTTATATACAAGATAGAGAAATCACATATACAAATGAGTGAGGAACTTGTTTTTAGTACAAAATTGTTGTAATTAAATTGTTCATGTTATTTCATTTGTGTGGAAGCTTTTAAGTGGGAAAATTGGGAGAGTGATTTAGATTAAGGATGTAATTTGGTGAATGAGTTTGAATTTAAATCAGGTTTTTGTTTTTGTGTTCAATTTTTATTCTATAACCATTAGTACGTTAATCTAAGTACACGTATCTGAATTACAAAATTAATGAATTCTCAATATATATTTTTCTTAATTAAAAAACAATGTTTATTTTCTATGATTACTACAAATTCTCCATGTGTTCATATGAGTTTTTCTTTTGTAATGTTTTTCCATTAAATTTAGCATAAACTTTTGGTTAACCTATTAAATTCATTAATACCCTCTTACATTAATTTCGGAGTTTTTATTATTTTGGTTTTGTATTTTATTTTTTTCTTTAAAATAAAGAATTAGGTAAAATTTATAATATAATTTTGGCTCTTTAAATAGGTTTATATTGGTTCTTAATTTTTTTTTTTTTATCTATATTGATCCTTGAACTTAAAGATCATTATTCATTAAAGCTCATTCTGTTAATGACCGTAAAAGAAAAAAGAGGATAATGTAACTTTTGACCCTTGAACTTTGGTAAGTAAGTCTACATTGGCTCTTGATCTTAACAACTAGGTTTAGACACCTTTATTTTTTTTTTAGTTCATTTTAAACTTGACAATTAGGTCTATTTTGATCCTTGAACTTGAAAAATATAAAAGTTTGATGATGTGACACTCTAAGTTTGAAAAATAAAATTTTTTAGATGATGTGGTACGATCTCAAAGTGTATATTCAACATTTTAATAATAGAAACATATGGTTGAACAAGTTAGACCACCAGTTTGATTGGTTTGACCATTGGACCAACAATAATTAAATAAGTAATTAAAAATTAAATATAAAATTAAATAGATTTGATGATTTTTTAATTAATTAATTAATTAATTATTATTGGTCTGACAATCAAATGGATTGAACCGGCGGTCTAACCTGTTCAACTATCAGTTTGGTCTATTAAAACATCGAATATGACACTTAGAGATTGTACCACATCATCATTTTTTTTCAAGTGATGATGTGGCACAATCTCAAAATATTATATCATCAAACTTTTCAATTTTTCAATTTCAGGGATAAAAATGGATTTAGTTGTAAGTTCAAAATGGACCAAAAAAGTACAAGTACCAAAGTGAATCTAGCTGTCAAGTTCATGAGCTAATGTGGGCCTACTTTCCAAGCTTAGGGGCCAAAAGTTACATTACACACTTTTATCCACGGTCATTAACAGAATGGACTTAAACGAATAACGATTTTCAAGTTTAGAGGTCAAAATGGATTAAAAAAAAAGTTTAGAGACCAATGTGAACCTACTTACCAAGTTCAGAGGCTAAAATTTACATTATCTCTAAATTATTCTAGGCTGGATAGATGAAACCTACTGCCAGTTTCCTTGTTAATAAACCTCTTAATTTCTTTGAACTAAATTATAGAGTAAAAATTTGAAAATAAAAATATCTTCTAAATTTTTATGTTCTTTCTACATTTGAAATTTAATCTCAGTATTTTTTTTTCAAAATTTTAATTCCTTAACTTTTCAGACTTAAAAATTTTGGTTTGGTAGTTAACATCATTAAAATTTTTCTATTAAATTCGCTAGTGTGACATATCAAAACTAAAATTCATTACTTAATTTGTAGCCTTGTAAGAATGACATTGTAATAGACTTAAATTTAACATAAAATTTTAAAGTGTTGGCAATTGTTAAAAATTACGTCAATATTTTAATAAAAAAATTTATACTAACTAATGACATTAAAAAAGTTAAAAGTACCAAATTATGTAAAAAAATTAAGTGTAGAGATTAAATTTCAAATTTGAGTATAGTATAGGCTTAGGGTTTAGGGATTAAAATTGAAAATTGACCATTATTATATAATCTCGAAAAAGGGTAAAATGCTTGTATTTAGACATGTATACATCAACATTTTGATTATAATAAAGTATTTAGGTTAACAATGACATATAAAAGTTGAGGTATCAAATTATGTCAAAATTAAAGTATAAAGATTGAATTTTAAATTTGAACATAATATAAGAACCGAAATTAAAATTTGGCTATTATTATATAATCTCAAAAAAAAGTAAAAATGTTGTATATTTAGACACATGTATTTCAACATTTTAATCAAGATAAAATATTTAGAGTAACTATGACAATAAAAAAATTGAAGTACTAAATTATGTAAAAAAATTAAATTCAAAATTTAAACAAATTAAAACTAAAATTGAATTTTTCTCATAAAATCTATAAAAAGAAAAAAGCTTTGTTTCATTGTTTGGATAGGTCATGTTGGACATATAAAAATTAAATTTGAAAATTGAGTATATTATAAGAATTAAAATTGAAATTGTACCATTATTATAAAACTTAAAAAGAAAAAATTGTTTCATTATTTCGACAGATGTCATAAAAGGTGTGCTTAATACATATATTTTTATTTTAAATTACTACAGTTAATTTTTATGAATGGATCCCACAACTTCAAGAATATAGTGAATACTCTTAATTAAAATATTGAAATTTTTGGACGTTGGAAGTTATAGATATATGATTAATATTTTCATACATGAAAATTCAAAATTTCCTTTAATTTTAAATTCTTAACAATATTACTGATGACATGATCACAAATTACATTAATCATGTCAATAATTATTAACAATCAAATTGATGAATATTAATTTTTTATTAACGAAAAAGATGAATTGATTTTAATAATTGAATAAGTTAATAGCCAGATTATACTTAACTCGGATAAGGAATTTAAAAGAAAATTGATCATAATCAATTACAATTTAATAATAAATATTTTTATTTTATTTAAATTTAATTATTTTTATTATTTTTAAATAGTTCTAACAGACTCGACGAATCCGATTTTAAATTAAACCAGGTCCAAAATTCTAGCATAATTTGAACGAGAATTCCAAAAAAAAAAAAAGGGACCACAAATATTAATAATAAAAACAATAAAAAAAAAAAGAAAAGAAAAGAAAAGGGAATTGGAAACCTTCCCATCCATCCATGAAATGCTTTATTGAATGTATGTATTGGATCTTGCGACTATCACTGTTCCCATTTCAGTCTCTCAGAATTGCAGCACATTTGCAGTCATTTATATTCTATTATGTCATATCACCTTCCATATTTTTACTCTTTATTTTATTCATACACATTTGGAACTTTATGCAAATTTATCTTATTTCCTATCCATTGGTCATGCAGCACTTGAATCATATCTTTGTATTCTAATATATGAGATACTAGTTTCAAAACAAACATATTATATGGAGGGTTGAGGAGAGGTCAGATTTTTTGTTAGGGAAAAGTTTTAAAGTGTTGTTCATTTAAAAGTTAATGGACCCTTTAATAGAAGTTATTGTCTCCATCCTCCTCGGAGAGTCGGTGTAAGATTCACAAAGGGAGGGTGCCTCAATTGGTGAATATAGGTACTTACAAGCTCACGAACGAGATGTTACTATTGTACCCCCTTTTGTGAACTTACAACGGTTCTCCGCAGAGGCTAGAGACAATACCTTCTATTGAGGGGTCCATCGGCTCTCAGACGGACAACACTTCAAAGATTTTTCCAAGAGAGAGTCAGACATCCCGATTAGATAATATATATATATATATATATAGATAATAGATAAAAAAATCAACATGGCATTAACATATAAATTTATTAAAATGTATGTAATACCAATTACTAGTTATATAATAATATTCTGCCAACAAACTCTTAATCTAGTGACAATAGTATTATATTGTAAGTATGAAAGATTGGGTTCGATAGTATTCTATACCCTAAAAACTATTTAATGTTCTATCAAAAATTATATAAATATAACACAACGTATAGAAATATATAAATACAAGACACGAACATATTAAATTTGTTAATTATATTTTATTATAATTAAGGGTGGAGAATGCGATTGCACGATATTAAATCTAAATTCTTATACTTATAACATAATACTCATAATGCTAGATTAGAAGCTGGTTTACTATACTAATCATGAATATAATGTGCTACAACTATTAAATCATGAACATTAATGCCAAACATAGCAAAATATTATATTAAGTTTGTGATAAAATAGTAATAATTTTCCCAACCAAATTAACCTTCCTTTTTTTTTCTTCAAGTAATTCATAATATTCTAATTAACTACTTTTATTTCTTTCACTGGTTTAAGATTTAAAAATATAACATATATTTAAAATCAAGTGTTTAAACGTAATTACAAAAGAAAAGAAATTGTATGAAATTGTGATTCCACGTTATTTATATCACTTTCCAATAAGAGAATGACAGATCAGATTTCAACAATCCTTCCTTCTTACGAAACGGTTGATGTTACTGAAAAGTAAATTAATAAGGATAAAGAAAACCAAGTAGAATTATTTTAATTTTAAAAGTAAAAAAATTTGTGTAATAAATTAATTTAAATTTTCATAAGATTAGTTTTAACTATATTTTAATAGATTCACTTCCTGAAATCTAAGAAGTTGAAATATATATAATTAAGTCTAATAGAACCCTTAATTTTTATCCTTAGTACGTAGTTAAATATATATGAGTAGAAAAGATCATTACTTCTACCTATATATATAAACAAAACCCTAAGGAAATTGGATTTTGCATGCAATTATATATACAAGAGCAATTTCTTCATATGATTGGTGATGCAGCAGTTACTGAACATGCATGGCATATATGATTAAAAACATAGGAATCAATGCCATATATACTGCAAAACATTTAAAAGTACAAATAAACTTCCATTAACACTACCAAATTAAAAACTCTCTACAAGGCACAAGTATTAAGCTAGCATCTTACCTGCTGCGTTATATATGGAATTAACTAATCCACCCGAAGAACTTGAAGCCCACTGTTACTACTCCTTTTCTCCTGCTATATATATATATATAGGTAGATATAGAGATGTAAACATAGAGGCCCTTATTGTAATTCTTTCCTATTTGATGATCTGAAACCAGTTAAATTCATCCAAGCTCGTGCTGACCATCGATGAAAGCAGATGAAGCAATGGAAGTAATTTCCATTATCAGGAATCGGTATTATCTTGATCATCTCCATGATTTTCATCATCGTTTTGTGTATGAGTGAGGCCAGCGTTTACATTCAACGAAAAAGGCTTCATGGAATTTGAAAGAAAACTTGAGCTCAACAATTGCAGATAATTCATTTGTCTTGAATCATTACTGCCTGGATTCGTACCATAGGGAGGATAGGTGGGGAAAAATGAAGCCATTGTCGCCGATGGAACAGTCGTGGAACACGGCAACGGCACACTCGTTGCGTTACCATTGAAGAAGTTCTCAGTTTGGGGGGCCATTAATCCATGGTTTCCAAACTGAGACAAAGACAGACTGGAAGGTTCCCAATGGTAATATGAATTCAAAGGCATGCCATTGTTTAACAATCCAGGAAATGGGGAATGGTTGGTTAATGGGAAAAGCCTTTGATCTTCAATATTATTATTATTATTTCCACCATGATTTTCGTCTTCATTCATTTTGATCCACTTTCCTTTATCTCTGTCACCTGCCATTCTTTGATCTTCTTCTTCTCCATCTTTCATCAGCATGGAGTTAGGATCGAGAAAAGGCGGATTGGGTTCATGAGGAACTAACAAAGGCTGATGAAACTGATTAAATCCCAGAGGCATTTGAAGTGGAGGGAGTTTATCAATATCATCTTTAGTAGCTTCAAGTAACCAATCAACCACCTTGCTAGGCTGACCAACGCCTAGCCTCTCTTGCAAATCGTATAATTGAATTGCAGTGGGCACTGAAAGCCTAATACGCCGGTCCCTTAATCCCCTTACTGTGCAAACTTTGCTATGCCGATCTTTGCCTCCGAAAGAACGCGAAACCCTCACAATCCTTGGGTTTCTAAACCCTGCTGACGACCAATGCCTTGAACTTGATGATGATGATGGCCCCTTCGACAACTTGTTGCCTCCGCCGCTGCCGTCATTGGTTTCACCCTCTTGCTTTGCTTCCCTTGAACTCGAGATCATCTTACTCCTCTCATCATTCACAAAATACGTTTATCAAACTGAAAAAAAAAACATTAAATTAGACAGTAAAATTTGACCTATGTCTTCAATTTTCTTTACTAACTCCGAAAAAAAAAAACTAATAGATTTTTATATAGGGAATAATATGAAAGTAATTAAAAGATCAAAGGAAGCAAGGAATTGGGTTTAAAGATCAAAGTAAAATTTGTCATATAATTTCTGTACTAACTCAAAACAAACTAGTATACAGTGTATATATATATATATATTACTTATATATAATGGATAATATGAAAGTGAATGAAGGATCAAAGGAAGAGAGGAATTGGGTTTAAAAACCAAAGTAAAACTTGCCCTATCTTCATGTTTCTTTCTTTACGGACTCGGAAAGACTATACAGCAACATATGATATGTATGTATATATATAAAATGGATAATATGGAAGTAATTACAGGATCAAAGGAACAGAGGGATTGGGTTTAAATTTTAAAAGAAAAGTGTGTTTTAGATAGAGTTGTGTTGCTCCAATTAGAAGTAGGGTAAATTTTCACAAGGAATTTAAAAACAAAACAAATGAAGCTAAGTTCACTTTTATTCCAACAAAAGAGGAGACGAGTTTGGAATCATACAAAAGCAGTTTTTGTTCTTAAAAAAAAAAAAAGAAGAAGAAGAAGAAAAAGAAGGAGATGGATGCATGATAAAAACTTACATAAAATGAAGAGATGAAAATGTTGGAAAAACTTGCAGCAGATATGTATGGGTGTAATTTGGTTTTTCTCGACAGTACCTCAGAAGGATAAGGAACTTGAAGCACGAGAAAGTTGCAGAAACAGCAATTGAGATCGAAACCTCATTTTAGCTTTGATATAGAACTGTGTAATGGAAGGAATGGTTAAAGCTATTAAAACAATAATTCTGCTGAGAATAAACCTAACAAAAGGAAAGCAAGCAGAAAAAAAAACACAGCTGTTGGGAAAGAAAAAGATGCTTGGAATTTCACTGCAAACATGTTGCATGGTAATGGAAAAAAGGAAAAGGAATGGCATATCTATGTCCATGTGGCCCATACGCATGCCAACACATCGCTATTAGTTTGAAATTATGTTAGTCCAACTTTTCATTTTAAAATTATTTTTACTTGAGTTTATGAACCACATGCATAACATAAATATGATGAGTTCACACCATATACTGAACAATCACTGGTTTAATTATTGCTATATCTCTTGCTCATCTATGTATTTACATTATTTCATCAAACTTTGAATAGCACACAAAGTAGAAAGTTTAACTTCACGTATATATAAAATATACTGGGGACCATTCAATATATACTACAAAATTAGGCTTATGCTTTACTGCAACTACAATATAGCTTTACATAATGTATTCCCTACCTTGCTTAACTTCCACTTTCTAACTTATATATATTTGTTTGATATAAAAAAAAATTGTCTAATGCTACATTAATGCCTTTGGCCTAAATAGATATTAGGAAATTAACTACCACCCCTTCTATGCCTCGGAGCAGAATTAGGTTAAAATGGAACAAAAAAGTTTTTATCGGAATGTTGTGGGTTCCAAAGTTCTGGTTAGGTAAATTATAATATAACTATGGCTACTTAGCTATACCTAGTAGAGGAGGGACCAACATATAAATATATGTATATATAGCTTCTTTAAAGCATCTAACAAGGACCACTCACATCTATGGCAGCACTGAGATTTGCACAATACAAGTTGGACTTGATAACCTTATATTAAATACAATATTATATACTTGTTCACACAATTTAAATCCAGTTTGCAAATGATTTCATGATCATTTGTTTCTCATTAGAAAATGTTTGCATATATATGTTGAGGCTCCTGCTTCTCAAGAGGCAATCAACTTTAGTCTGCTCAAGCATTTATCCAAACTTAATAAAAAGGACCCAAAATGTTAACCAGAAGACTACATGTGTAAATATATATGCTTGTGGGAGTAATGGTGAAAGATCAGAGAGAGAGAGATAGAGAGAGAGAGAGAGAGACTACAATTGTTATTATGATTTTTTGGAGTTACCTTAACAATCTAGAAAATGGGGATCTTCACCAAAACTATAGTAAAAAGCCCTAATAGATGAGCCATAAGAGATAGCTTACAGTTGCACCAGTTCAAAAGCTGAACATTTATATCTCTATATTTGTATCGAAACAAGGAAAAGAAGAAAGAAAAACCCTAACAATTTGATGAACCCTATGAACCTGCAATATCCGCAGCTTTACAGGAAAACATTCAATGTTCCATTGACATTACAAATAGAATTTATACAGCAAATTAAATTACAAGTGACGAATTAAGAGGCAAAGTCAATGACCCCTTTCAAGGCTTTTCAAAAAGCCTTTAGAATTTTTCTTTGGCAGAAATCGATTGAAGAAGTGGCTACAGAAAACCCCCAATAAAACCCTTCAAAAAAAAAAAACACAATGCCCTCAATTCATTATTATTGTGATCAAAACAATATTTGTCTTATCCCTTTCTTTGCAGGGGTTAAGAAAAAGATGGGCATGCATCACGAGAATAGATTAACCCTACTGCTCTGATTTTCTTACATGGTTGCCTCCATAATTATCAAGTTAAAAATGGGCCCACATCTCAGACAAACCCACTTGTTGGATCTCTCAAACCGCCATTAATCTTCTTCTTACCAGGAAGTTGAGAGTTTACCTCAGTGTTTGATTTCCAATTTTGAAGGGATGTTAATGTACTATTTGTATACGTGATGCAGTTTGATTGAAAGTTAACCCTTTTTCTTTAAAAAAAGGATTTTAGATTATTCCACACTTTGTGGCCAAGTGTCTAGCAAATCAAAAACGCTAGAAGATAACTAAATCACAATATTACTGTGTTTTCTGCTTTTAGAAAGATGTATAAATGTAGAGTAAATAATGTAATTGACATTAGGGTTTAATGCTAAGGTATAGGCTGGCTATGTTTTAATTAAAATGAATAATCAACTACCTAATTGGCTAAAACCCCCTTTTTACTTACTGCTAAACCTCTCTAACATGTTTAACCTTCCTTTGAAGGTATAGTTTTAAGCTTGCTTTTTCTTCTGTACTTTATGATCAATCTGTAACATCAACTACTTTGATGGTCTTTTTCATTTTTGTTTTATCAAATGAGGTCTAAAGATTTTTTTTATTATTATTATAAAAAAGCATCCAAAACATTGCAAATTCTTATTCGAGTGGTATACATATATTCATTAGATTTGTTTGGGTGGATGTGTAAATTCCCAGAAATTTCATTTTTGTTTCAGGTTTTCCATTAATGATGAGAATTAGAAGTAACTGTGGTAAACGAAAACTTATTATATGAGTGATTTACTCTTTTCTTTCTCGTTTCCCTATTAGGAGAGCACCATTAATATATATTGTACATATGAAATGAGTTTAATGAAGTTAAAAGGAAACCAATATAGCATGAGGTCAGGCATCCTTAAAGTTTGTCTCATAATGGATGTTTTTATGGACTGAATATTGACATGGAAATCGTTGAAACCATAAAACAGTACTGAACAAAACTCATTTTCCATACATGAACATTGCAGGTAGAAGGAAGAACAGCTGGAAGATGAAGGAGACCTTAAAATTCTGAAAAAAAGAAAAGAAAAAAGAAATAGGATACTATCACTTTCAACACTATGATATCAGCTATCACCATCATCATCATGATCATCTTGACCCAGTGATTGATTATTGACAGAGAAAAGAGAAAGTGAAAGAGGAATGACGTGGATGCAAAGAATGAGATAAATTATATGAAATTATATACAGATCTTGCTTTGGATAAAAGTAATGGAAAAAAAACATTACTTGAAATTAATTATAAAAATAGTAATAAATTAATAATTAAAAATCCAAGTCTCTGATGTTTAATATAATGGGAATGGGAGTGAAGTGTCGTTATCAGGTCTGGTGATGCAGTTAATAGTCTCCTATTTCGCAGCGAAAGCAACTTGGCCAAACCCTAAAAGAAAAAGAAAGGAGGGGGGGTGGGGGCATGGAAAAATGGGTCCATAATTATTATAGAAAAGGGGGGAGGCAGCCGCAGTCCGCAAAAGTAGTGAACCGCACATCTCCTTCCATCTTCTTCACCCTTTCCACTCGTTCACTCAACATGTTGTTATCCTCTATATCACGCGCATGCAGTTTTTATTTACCGAAATTCATATTTTTTTTAAAAATTTCGTGTATAATTTTTTTATTCATATTTTTTATCCAAATACGTGCCCTTTTTTCTTTTCATAATTAATAGGTCGCTTATTTTGTAAGTGTTCGATAGCTACACCAAATTGACATGTTGCCGACCAAGATAAAGGTACTAACATTTTATTCTTCTTAAAATAATTTTGTTTATAATATTTGTGTTTGAGACATATTTAAATATACAATAGTCTGATTGATTTTAAACTCGATTTATATAAGTATTGTTATTAATACAAGAAGATGTTGGTTCGAGTAAATATATTATCCTCATATTTATTATTAAAAAAGGGTTACATAGTTTATCAGATATATATAAGAAGTTGGACCTGGTCAAACTTACTAAAAGAAAAAAGTTTGGACCTTATCAATAGCTCAAAGGCGTAGAGCTTCGTTCAATTCATATATAACTTTTCAGGAGGAAAAAAAAATATTGAGATTTGTGTATTTATACCTTAGTTTTAAGGTAAATTATAAAAATAAGTTTATTTCAAATTATATTTTAATTATTTATATTTAAAATGTTACGTTTTAGTTATATTTTAGTAATTGAACATCTAAATTAATTAGCATTTAAAATACTTTTATAATTTATCCTTAGTTTTAATAGGAGATTTAGATCATATTTGTTATGTTTTAATTATTAAATTGATATGTTTGGTAAAAGTGATCGGTTATCGATGAATGAAAAAAATGGCTGGTAAAAACAGCGAATGTTAAGGAAGGTAAAAACATGGAGTTTGTCTGTGTCTGTAGGAGTGGTCCAAATATTATTTATCAGTTTGGTAATAAAAGTAGAGGCAAAGACTGCAGTCTGCTGCATTCACACCATGCATGCAGCTCGAATTTCTCCATACATTAATGTCTTCGTTTTTAAGTGTTTTAATTCCTATAGAGTAGATTAAATTTTATATATCTTTTTCTTTCATTTATTTTTGTTTTCATAATTCAAATTTCCTCTATTCTACAACACATACAAAATTCTTACATCTATATATATGAATTTATATTTATCATAAAATTATTGATTGAGTTAATATTACGGATTAATTAAGTGTCAATTTGATGAGCAAAAAATAAAAATATCATCACTTTGTATTTACAAAGTAAATTGTATTATTTTTTAAAATTTTTTTGTTAATTTATATCTTTTATATAAAAAAGAAAAATAAAAATTAAAAGCAATGAAGTTGTTTGCCATTACATCAGTAGCTCAATTGACAAAAAATCTTTTTGTCTGTTCTAATATCATACTCATTATACTTAAAATCTGAGCTCAAGTTTCAAGAACTTCTTCCCTCTCCCAAATTATTTTGAAATATGTTAATAAAATATATACATTAATCAAATAAGGCATTGGTTAAAATGATAAAATAAATGCTATGAGTTTTTGATTTCATATAAAGGTAAAAATATCTTCACAATAGTAATTATTACTTTTTAAATAGGGTAAACTGTAAAAATTAGTCACTCAATTATTAATATATTTCTATTTTAGTCATCCAACTATGAAAATTTTTAATTTTGTCATTAACATTTTAGATCATTTCTATTTTGGTCACTCTCCGTTAATGGTTAACGGAAGTGATGATATGACCTTTTTCTAATTGGTATAATAACACATTTAGTCCCTAATCTTACACATTCTATCAATTTTATCCTAATATTGAATAATCCAATAAATTTAACAATCCACGATTACAAATTTTATCAATTTGATCATCAAACACATATAATTAAATATAAAATATATATTATGAAAACTACAAAATGAAATATTATTTACATAAATATATATAACTATTATTATTTGTGTTTATATTTAATTATAATTATAAGGCTCAAATATGCATTTAGCCCTCTGAACTTGACACATTCTTCCAAGTTGATACTATGGTTTTTGTACAAGCCCAATTTTGGGCCCAAAACCCCTAAACCCACTAAGCCACAACCCAAACCAACTTAAACCTACCCAAAACCCAAATAACCTAGCCCAATACATTAAAGAAAAATAAATGAAAACCTAAAACCCTAGCCGTCAGCACATGCCCCCCACCCCATCCACCACCGACGCCTGCAAGTGGCCTCTGCTCCACCACCGTTTTGCCTGCAACAATAAAAAGAGAAGAGACAGATTAGTCAAGGAGGGCAAGTTGTAAAGAATTGCCTATAAAAAGCCAAGTTCAAAACCAATGTATCGCTCGACAACTCTTGATATATAAAAAGAAGGCATTCAATCCTTTTAAGCAAAGAAAAACTGCAATACTAGTCACAAAACAATAAGAGAATCGACATCAAAATAAACCCAAAGCCCTCAGAAATCAAAACCCAAATCTAAGGTGATTTTCCCTTTCTTTTTTCATTTTTTTTTCGAGTCTCTTTATATACATAAATATATAACATAAGCAAGGAACACACCTTAAATATTGATTTATAAAATATAAAAAAAAAGGAAAAAATTTTACCTCGGGCGATTTCCGGCCACCGTATATGGTGGTCGTCGTTATGACGACATGCGGTGGCGATTCACGGAACCTAGACCGAACCCGAGCACCCGCACGAGAAAAAAAAGAAGGTTTTTTGTTGAAACAAGAGGGAAGAATGAATTTTTGTTGAAAAAATTAGTTTATATAGGAGTATAAAACGACATAGTTTTAGGGGGATTTTGGAGACCTCAAAAAGGCGCCGTTTGGCCCTCAACCCGCGCAGGTTGTAACACCCCTAACCCGTATCCGCTGCCAGAACAGGGTTTCGGAGCATTACTACCATTTACAGATCACTAAAAAAAATTTAAATACTTACCGATTCAATGCATCATATAAATAAATATATTACCATTCAATCAACAGTTTGACAGTTGTATAAGCATCAAACAGCAACATTATTAGTATACTTGCACATATCTCATATAAATTCAACACTGATATATCTATTTTCTCGACATATCGCACTTGAGTTTAATAATAGTCTCAATTACATAATTTCCTTGTATCAACATATCAAAGATAATCATATATGTACATGTCATGAAACATATCATGCTCTTACCGTTTCTTCATAAGCATATATCATTCATTTCATTAGATCAATATTTCATGCTCCATCATTTCCATATATTTTATGTATATTTATTCCGGTAATAGCTTATATCAAACTTAACATAAATTATATTTCATGTACTTATACTTATTTCGTTTATCTATCTTCATAATTATTTCATATAACCATTCGTCATCTAATACATATTACCTGAATATCAATTGTTCAACAGATGTTAGAGCGTCTCCCATCCACGGTCTTATTTATCTTTGACATGATGCCATAGTGTCTTTCAACTATGGTCTTACTCATTTTCTGTCATGTTTCCATGGTATCTTTCAACCATGGTCTTGTTCATTTCATATCACGTTGCCATGGTATCTTTCAACCATGGTCTTACACATTTCATATCAGGTTGCCATGGTATCTTTCAACCATGGTCTTACACATTTTATATCAGGTTGCCATGGTATCTTTCAACCATGGTCTTACACATTTCATATTAGGTTGCCATGGTATCTTTCAACCATGGTCTCACACATTTCATATCAGGTTGCCATGGTATCTTTCAACCATGGTCTTACACATTCATATCGAGTTGCCATGGTATCTTTCAACCATGGTCTTACACATTTCATATCAGTTGCCATGGTATCTTTCAACCATGGTCTTCCACTCAGGTTGCCATGGTATCTTTCAACCATGGTCTTACACATTTCATATCAGAGAGTATACTCCCGCGAACCTCATCCTTACGGTGGGATTACCGGTCCAAAGCTAAATCCTCAGTAATATAAACTCATAGAGTATTGTCGGGATTACCGGTCAAAGCTAAATTCTCGCAACGACAATTACTCTAATGAGCTTGGATCTGAATTACCATCCAAAGCTAAATTCAGACCCTAATTTGGATTACCTGTCCGGCTAAATCCATTTTACACATATTCTTCGGAGGGCTATATCAGATAGGATCACCCGTCCAAGCTAGATCCTTTTACCGTCAATTCCTTTTCGAGATCCATTGAATTTTCCTTTCATTCAACCGGATTTCTTCTCCTTTTATCAAATTTATCAATGTTTCATAAATTTTCATACAATGAACATTCAAATCATATTCACATAAATAACATACAATCTCAAGCATTTAAGAATATAATTCAAGTTACAAGAACTTACCTCATTGCTTGTTTGTGTTTATAATTTCATTAATCTGATATCTTTTCTTTTCCACGATCAAGTCTCATATTTGAGTCGTCCGGATCTTTATAAATAAATTTGATCATCATTTTCATTCATTTCATATTCTAATGCATTTAATTAATGCTCTAGGCAAAATTACCATTTTGCCCCTAAACTTTTAATTAATGGCGATTTCATCCTTAGAGTCAGGAAAATAAAATTCTTGCAATTTAATCCTTATTTCCAGATATTATTCTCATATATATTGATAACAATCCATGAATTCTATAAAATATCAGAATTTTTTTCATAATTTCAACACTTTTCAATTTAATCCCTAAAACATGTTTTCCCCCGATCTTGAACTAAATTAATAATTTCATTCAATTTTGTAATTTAAATAATAAAATAATCCATTTCATGCAATTTGGTCATTTCTGACATTTTTACAAAATTACCCATAAAGTTTTACTTTTATTCAATTTAGTCCCTAAGCCTAAAATATGCAAATTAGCCATGCTTAATGAATATTCATATATGTTTTCCTCCTCCTCCTCTCCATTCCACATCCTTGATGTATGTAGCACACTTGTAAGTAACATTATCTATAATCTTTATTATTTACTTTTATAAATATTCAAGCTGTCCATCTGTGTCATAGTCACTAAATTATTTATATCTGGAGCTATAGGACTTCAAATTAAGATCTGCTAATTTTACCTGAAACTAGACTCATATATCTTATTACCATAAAATTTTCAGAATTTTTGGTTTAGTAAATAAGTACAGTTTATTCTTTAAAGTTACCCCTATTCTGCTGTCTGACAGTTGTGACCCTTCTTCACTAAAAATTAATTATCTCCTTGTACAGAATTTGAATGATGTTCATATTTGTTTCTATTGAAAATAGACTCATTCAGGATTCTAAAAATATAAATTTAAGCCCCTAATTATTTTTATCCAATTTTTTTTTATTTTACAAATTCAGAACAGGGGAACCCGAAATCATTCTGACCTTGTCTCACAAAATTCATCATATCTCATGATTTAGAATTCCATTGCTTACATAATTTCTTCTATAAGAAACTAGATTTAATAAGCTTTAATTTCATATTTTATTCATTCTATAATTAGTTTTCTAAAATTTTTGATGATTTTTCAAATTTAGACTACTGCTGATGTCCAAATCTATTTTGGTACAAGATATTAATTACCATGTTATAACATCCTTATTTTCTTTTTCTACACCATTTCTCATCACTTTCTCTTATTTTTTTCTTCACTAACATATCAAGAACATAGGACCTTATGTAAGAAAACTCTACTATAACATTATTTCCATGCTTTATCAATAATAACAAACTTAAAAACATATTGAAATCTTGATGTACTTACCTTTTCTTATTGACTTCAATCTTTAACTTGATTTTTCTCTCTCCTCCAGCTTTGATTTCTTGAATCCAACTTGATATTCTTGCTCCCCATCATCTCCTTGCTATCTTTCTCTCTTGATGGCTATGGAAATTCTTTCAATTTTAGGTAAAAATAATGAATTTTGATGGAAGGACTAAATTATAAAGAAAGCAAACTTCTTTTCTTCTTCTTATCTTATGTTAGTTTGCATGGGAAAGGAAATGTGTTGATAATTCTTCATCTTTCCTTCCTTTTATACTAAATAAATAATAATATAATAATAATAAACATCTCATAAAATATTAATAAAATAATATTTATCTAATTAATTAATTTAAAATATCATCAACCATAATCATTACATTCTAGAATTCTCTCTCTTACTAATTGACCATTTTGCCCTTAATGATCTTTTAGAATTCCATCCTTGAGTCATCACTTAATTTGGTAAAATTGCGATTTAGTCCCTCATAATTTTTTTACCTATTCAATTTGGTCCTAATTCATCAATTTTTCTTGGTTTCTAGATCATTCCACCCTTAAAATATTTGCACCATTAGTCCTTCAACTTTTTTATATTTACACTTCAACCCCTTAAATTTTGAGTATTTACTCTTGTGCAACAAGACTTTTCTCATCTTTGCAATTTAGTCTTTTCTTGAATTAATATATCATAATATACTTCTCAATATTGACATCACTCAAAAATTCCCTTTTTGTCACTTTATTTCCTTATTTTACTATATCACGGATAATATTTTACTGTAAAAATTTTCGGGGTATTACACAGGTGACCCGACCCGCTAGGGGATCCGCGCGTTTTTACCTTGATGGGATATTTTCCCAATAAGTCCTTCTGCTTTTGATACTTTTCAATTAAGTTTTTATTCCTTTTAATTTTGACCCCGTAATCTATTTGGAATTCAATTTGGCCCTTATTCGAACGACGTCGTTTAGGAAGGCAGGGATTATTTCACTTTTGGACCCCGTATGTTAGTCGCGCTTTCAAATAAGTCCCTTCCTCTTTCATTTATTTTCGGATTTGCTCGGAACTCTTGTTTTAAATTCAATGTAGTCCTTAGTTTAGTTATTTAACTCCTTTGTTATTAAATTAGTTAATTTTATTATTTTCTTACTATTATTTATTATCATTTCTTCTTATTTTCATTACTACTTTATTATTATTATTATTTATTATTATTATTATCATTATTACTATTATCATTATACTTATACTCATATTTATTTTATTCTAATACCATTTTTTTACTATTTCCATTATCATTATTATTATATATACATATATATATCCTTTTACTACTGTTTTTCTATATACATATATCTTTAAATATTATTACTATTATTATTATGACTTAACAAATAGTTATTACCTTTATTTTAGTATTATCCCTATTATTATCATCTTATTCTTAAACTAATTAACTTCATATAGATATTATATATACCTTCCTTTTTACATTTATTTACTTGTTACTTCATTACTAATTATTTTGACTTGTTATTATCATTATTTATTGTTATTATAAATATATTGTTTTTCTTCTTATTTAACCTATCATTATTATTGTTTGTTTACTTTATTATTATTACTACTATTAAATTAGTATTATTATATTTTACTACTATTATTATTATTTATATTACTATTAGTTTTATCGTTTTCGTCATCATTGTCACTTTTTATTTTATCATGTTTTATTTATTTATATACTTATGTATTCGATCATTTTATTTACCTCATGCTTTTGTTTTATATTTTATATTACTAGCATTGCTTTCATCCTTTTATAATTTCTCATATCATTGTTATTGACACTGTCGCACTTATTATTACGTATTAGCATCATAATTCGCTTTTATATTTTACTATGCATCTCATTATATTCTTTACTCGATACATTAAAATAATTCTTTCATAAAAGTGGTATTCCGTATTTGGTAATTTGAGACGAACGTGCCCTAACTTACTGGGTTTCGACTTTTCTCATTTAACCTAAATACGAAATACTCTTTTAAATCGCAATACGAGTTTTGAAAAATGCTTATCCTCGGGAATACGAGGAATCGTGCCCTAACTTACCGGGTATGATATTTTTTAGGCCGAATAAGATTTTCACAAGTAAAGGCAATATTCGGTGTTTGGAAATTCGAGGAAACGTGCCTTAACTTTCTGGGTTTCGATTTTCCTCTTTACCCTAACTAATCGAATATCCTTTTAAAAAGGGGTTAAAATACGCAAACTTTATATAAAAGGCAAGCTCGCTCTCGAGAATTCAAGATGTCATGTCCTAACTTACTGGATGTGACATTTTATATTTTGAGACGAGAAAGTCTTTAACATTTGAGCATTTTTTATATAAAGAGGGATCGTATTTCAATATCTTTCAAGTTTTCAATCTTCGACACTAAGACACTAATTGATCAACTAGGTACCAATTTTTGGGCGTATCAAGGGTGCTAATCCTTCCTCGTGCGTAACTGACTCCCAAACTCATTTTCTGATTTTCGTAGACCAAAATTGTTGTTTAAATAAATCAAGTTATTTATTAAAAACAACCATTTTAACGAGGTGACCCGATCACACCTAGTCAAAAAGGATCGGTGGCGACTCCCTTTTTTGTGTTCATTTTCAAAATCCAAGTCGATTCCCGATTTTCCTAAAAAAAATGGTTACGACAGCTTGGCGACTCCACTGGGGACACGAATGAGAGAGTCAAGCCACAAGTTGATTAACTCTTGTCTTTTTATCGAAAATTGAAAATTTGGTTTTGAAATACGATCCTTTCATTGCATTTCATCAGCTATTTTTGTGGTACAATACCTGTTGCGTTGGTTCGAGTCTTTAAATAGTTTTGCATAGTGTATTGCATGATCGCTGTGGTCACACCCCTTTAAGTGGGAGTGAGAAACTACTCCTTCGTGAGGTTTTCACCTCCGTGCAGGATAGTGGATCGCTTTCGGGATACATCCGTACCTATGTCTTCGTGAGATTTGCATCTCCGTGTAACTATAGGGAAATGTATCCCCCTGAACTGAACTCGGTCTGTATGAACCTATAATGGGTGAAGATCGAGGAATCTGCTGGTTCAGGTACCCTTACTCTAGAACCAAACCCCATATAGCGAGCCTTAGGAACCCACCCTAGGTAGAGCCACTCCAAAACCCTAGTAGTTACTTGAGCAAGTGCTATATTTATTATTCATTGTTTGCTTTGAACTGCGTATAAATTACTGACTTGCTTTGTTTCACTTTGATTATATTTGCATGGCATTTTCATTGTAAAAGGTGTTGAGTCGCATTCGGTTCCTAAATAGATAGCTTATCATGGAAAAGGGGTTTTTTGATAAAGTAGAAGACAGGCTGTCCGGATATGGGCCGAGACAACACAACAAGAGAAAGGCGACAGTCTTACCGAGGGGTACGTGTCAGAGTTATGGAATTTTACTCGGATCAGCGTAACTCAGAATAATCTCCAAGAGATGAAAGAAATTTGGGGTCAGTGGGATGATGAGGTCAAACAACTATTCTATTGTCATTATGGTGATTTACCTTATCTGCTCGATGTCAAGGTAGATGAACACCTGTTTCGAGCCCTTGCCCAATATTGAAATTCTGCTTACAGTTGCTTCACTTTTGGGAAATTAGATTTGGTACCTACTATAGAAGAATACACGACCTTGCTCCATTGCCCAAAGATTCAAAGTTGATGAATTTATGCGGACCGCTAACGCCCCAAAGATTCTCTAAAAAACTGATGAACATCACAGGGATGAGCGAGCAGTGGGTGACAACTCGGATCAAACAAAAAGAAGATGGTAAATGCATTCCTTGAAAGAACCTGAGGGATCTAATCTTAGCGCACCCCGATGTGAAGAAAAGGGTAGATGTCTTCGCCTTGAGCATTTATGGACTAGTCATCTTCCCCAAGGCTTTGGGGCATGTAGACGAGGCTGTTGCTGACCTTTTTGACAGGCTTGGTAAAGGAACCACACCTGTACCCACAATCTTGGCTGAGACTTTCAGATCATTAAATGCTTGTAGAAGAGCCGGTGAAGAGAGATTTATTGGATGTGCACAGCTCTTGCTATCCTGGTTCCACAGCCATTTTTGAAAAGTGGAAAAGGTCTCGTACCGCATCTTTTCTGAAAATTACTCTCCGCTGAAAGAGTTAGTCGCTACACCAAGGCAAGATGATGTGACAGAAGAAAATTGGATGACGGTGCTCCAAAATCTGCAAGAAGAAGATGTTGAATGGAGAGCCCCGTGGATGGTTCCTGATGAAATATTATACCGATGCGGAGACTTCGATTGGGTTCCCTTGTTAGGAGTATGGGAGGCGATCGGGTATGCTCCTCTGCTTGCATTGCGACAATACAGATCCAGACAGTTCATACCACCAACATACGGGTTAGCCCAGTGCAAGTTCGTCTTCACAGGGAATAATTACAAAAAGAAAGTTCGCGAGATATCAAATGCCTGGAACCAGACTCGTAGAATGAAGAAGTTTGCTGCCAATCCCATGACTACTCCTGAGTACGACCGATGGTGGAATCATAGGATTAACGACAACATCCCTACATCAGATCAAGGGAATCCTCAGTCGATAGAAGAGCACTTGAAAGTAATCCCATCTGAGCTAGAAATCATCAGGCAAGATTTCGAGAGAAAGAGTCTGGAGCTAGAAAAAAGGATCGAGCAGTTGGAAGAAGAAAAGATGCAGTTAGGGTTAGATGTCGATGTCTAGAAACTAGAAGCTGAAAAACTCAGAAAAGGGAAAAATAAGGCTGAAGAGGACTTAGACAATTTGAAAACAGACTATAAGAAGCTGCGCAGATCAATGAGAACCGCTGGGTTGGGAAAAACATCCGAACAATGGCGACATGAAGTTAAAGAAGAACAAAACAAAGCCAACCAGTGGGAGAAAAAATTTCGCGATGCTCAAGCTCGAGAAGGTGCTCTGAAAAGAAGTTTGGTAGAAAGCCAGAATGAGAAAGAAGGGTTAAAGATCTGAGTATCAGAGTTAGAGAGGTCATTGTATCAGTATCACTCGCGTAACACTGCAATCGAGTTGAAAGCTAGTCAGAACAGAATCGAAGAATTAAAAGAGAATATAGAAGAACTCAAAACAACACTGCAAAATCGTGAACTTCAGATAGAACTCCTCAAGGTAAATAACGAGCGATGGAAGGAGCAACTTCATCAATCTCAAGACCAAGTCAGGAGCAGGGACTACGTCATGGGCGTAAGCTTTGACTCAAGTCGAGAAGTGGCTGATCACTTGCAAACATTAGCAGTACAAGACGATGTGCTGAGTTTAAAATACGAGGCAGAATCGGACCGAGGACGAAAGCTAGCTTGGCTTCTTAGGCAGGTTAAGGCCTTAAGTATCAGGGCCAAGCCTTATATGTAATCTATTTTATGTAATGAAACTTATTTTCTAGAAAAGTTACTCTAATGAAATTGAATTGGAATCAACGCTTTTGCATTCATCGTATTCATTGCATTCATGCATCAGCATTGCATCATAGGCACTAAAACTCACAAGGAACCCTAAAAATCATGGCAGTTACCCTAGAACATCGTTACAGTACAAGGGGAAAAACAAGAGCAATGGACCAAAGGCTAGAGAGATTGGAACAAATGCAAAAAGAGATGCATGATCAATTACAAGCACGTATGCAAGAACAGCTTGCCAAAATCCAGCAAGATATGAGGGACCACATGTTAGAGTCCTAGAAAAGCATGATGGACCAATTAACTCGTCTATTGGCCGGCGGATTAGAAAAAGGGAAAAGCCCTTTGATCAATGCGGGAGAAGATAATGAAGATCCTACCTACCCTCTGGGTTTCGCCCCAGCGGACGTTCAGATACAACCTGATATGTACCCAAGAAGGCCATCGGTTACAATTAGGCCCCAACCATTTCAGGCCGGTGTTTTGGCACCGATAAATTATCAGGCTGGCTCGGGCTCTAATCTGGGGGATAACCCGACCAATCCTGTGGTCCTCAATCTTGATGAAGTAATAGAAGCAGAAAAGACATGGGTAGAACTCCCGAGGGAGCTTGAAGAAAGGTGTAGATGGTTGGAAGAAAAATTTAAAGAAATGGAAAGCACCAACTATCGTGGTGGAATCGACGCTAAGGAATTAAGTCTGGTTCCAGACCTGGTACTCCCTCCCAAGTTCAAAACTCCGGAATTTGAGAAATACAACGGGACTAGCTTTCCAGAAGCTCACATCACTATGTTCTGCAGACGAATGGCAGGCTATGTCAACAATGACCAGCTATTAATTCACTGCTTCCAAGAAAGTCTGGTTGGGGCCGCTTCTAGATGGTACAACCAGCTAAGTCGCGCCCAGATCAGTTCATGGAAAGATTTAGCACAAGCCTTCATGAAGCAGTACGGTCATGTGGCAGACATAGCCCCTGATAGAATCACTTTACAGAATATAGAGAATAAGCATAATGAGAGTTTTAGGCAGTACGCCCAGCGATGGAGAGAAGTGGCCACACAGGTCTAACCCCCTCTGTTGGAAAAAGAAACCACTATGCTTTTCATCAATACCCTGAAGGTACCTTTTATTAACCACATGCTGGGTAGCGCAACCAAGAGTTTTTCGGACATAGTAATGTCTGGAGAAATGATAGAAAATGCCATAAGATGTGGGAAAATAGAGGCTGGGGAAAATGCTAAGAGGACAGCGCCGAGAAAGAAAGAGCATGAGGTGAATAATGTGAGCTCATATTCGAAGTCGATCACCGTAAGCAAACTAAGGTCGAAAACTACTGGACAGCAAGGCCCACCCCGACAAGAGCCCAACACAAAACAAAATAGGGAGAAACTTCAATTTACGCCCATTCCAATGACGTACAAGGAGTTATACCAGAGTTTATTTGATGCACATGTCGTGTCTCCCTTCTATCTAAAGCCAATGCAACCTCCATACCCCAAATGGTATGACGCAAATGCCCAATGCAAATACCATGCGGGAGCCACAGGACACTCGATAGAAAACTGTACCACTTTCAAGAAATTGGTTGAGAGACTCATCAACATGGGGGTTGTGAAATTTGATGATACATCCAGTGTAGAGAATCCATTACCTAACCATGGGGATAAGGGAATAAATACGATAATCCAGAGTTCGGGGAAGGAAATTAAGATGAATGTTGCAGAAGTGAATACCCCGTTGAAAGAAGTATAGAAGAAAATGGTGGAAAGAGGTCTGATGGCACAGAATTCGGGGGTCAGGCCTCGAGAAGCGAAGAATTATTGTGAGTTCCACGATCAAGAGGATCATGAGATTCAGAAATGTAGCCAATTCAGGGCTTTAGTACAAGGATTAATGGATAATAAGGAGCTGGAATTCTTCGAATCTGTCGGGAACCTGGAAGAAGCAGATGTGTGTGCCTCCGAAGAGGGGAGCTGGAATTCTTCGAATATGTCGGGAACCTGGAAGAAGCAAATGTGTGTGCCTCCGAAGAGGGGTCGACGAAGGATGTTTACAAAGTCAACCACCCAGTGGTTATCATATCACGTCCGAGAATGAATGAAGCCGGGCACAAATTGCGCCACAGGTCGTGATCCAAAAGCCCGTTGCTTTTCCTTATAAAGATAGCAAAAGGGTACCGTGGAACTATAGCTGGAATGTGACATTCCCGGGAGAGGAGATCCTGATTAATGCATCAGAGGAAGTTCAAGACAAAAGTTTTTATACGCACAGCGGAAGGCGTTATACCCTAAATACAAAAGTCGAACAGGTTAAAGAAAAATCATTAGCAATTGAGCAAAAGAAAGAGAAGCCGGCGAGGCATGAACCAACTGTTAATGAATCAGTGACTGAAAAAGAAGCCAAGGAATTCTTAAAATTCCTAAAGCACAGCGAATATAGTGTCGTAGAACAGTTGCACAAACAACCAGCGCGTATATCGGTACTGGCCTTACTTTTAAGTTTCGAAACTCATCGCCGCATTAATGAAGGTGCTGAATGAAACTTATATTGCTAACGATATCTCTGTTAACAAACTAGACCGCTTAGTCAACAATATAAGTGCCGACAACTTTATATTCTTCAATGACGATGAGGTACTGCCAGGGGGCTGAGGATCAACTAAAGCTTTGTACATCGGGACTCGCTGTAAAGGGTACACGTTACTGGGGGTATTGATTGACAATGGGTCTGCACTGAATGTCCTACCCCTATCTACGCTGAGTAGGTTGCCAGTGGATAGTTCCCATATGAAGACATGCCAAAATGTAGTGAGAGCATTTGATGGCACGGAAAGGAAGGTAATGGGGAGAATTGAAGTACCCCTCTTAATCGGGCCGAGCACATATGAGGTAGATTTTTTGGTCATGGACATTAAGCCTTCGTATAATTGCCTATTGGGGAGACCGTGGATACACTCGGCGAGGCGATCCCTTCATCATCGTGCATCAAAGTTGAAATTAGTGACCGAAGGTCAGTTAGTAACAATCAATGCTGAA
This sequence comes from Gossypium arboreum, assembly GCF_025698485.1. NCBI lineage: Eukaryota > Viridiplantae > Streptophyta > Magnoliopsida > Malvales > Malvaceae > Gossypium > Gossypium arboreum. Next base: position 109,570,026 of record NC_069081.1, on the reverse strand, counting down.
GAGGACATCATCGCGGCAATAACCAGTGATGCCCCATATCTGGAGGCAAATGATGAAGCAATCGAGTGCTCTTTTCGATTTTTGGAGTTTTTGAACGCGACATTCATTATCGAAGGAAATAAGATTCCAATGCCTCGGTTATCTGAGACTACAAGAATGGGATTACGGCTAACTATTGGAAAATGGGCTCTACCCGGAAGAGGACTCGGGGGATACCTCCAAGGAAGTATTAATGTACTAATGATGAAGGACAAACAAGAACGTTTTGGGTTAGGGTTTAAGCCAGACATGAAACAAAGAAAGAAAGAACTTGAGAAGAAGTAAGAAAGAATGAGAGCGCGATTGAGCGGGGGAGAAATCAAATGGGAACCAATGATCTTCTCCTATATATCGAAGACTTTTGTGTTTGGAGGGGTCATTCACTCCGAGCGGAAGACGTCGAAAAAGGAAATCTTGGAAGGAATGATGAAGAGTTTGGACATCAACGCCACATATGAAGAAGGGACGGGAGTAGAGAATTTGTCAGGCATTCGCCCCTATGAGCTGGAAAGTGTTCTGAATAATTGGACTGCGGAAGAGATTCCTGTAGTCTTTAGAACTAACTCAGAGTAATGTCCAAAACACACTTATTGCTCTAGGCCTAGGAGTAACAAGTGTCCTTTTGTGAAATAGGCTTATGTTCGAAATCGTTATTTCAATGAAATGCATCCTTTTGACTTATTCCGTGCAAATATTCTTTTATTCTTTCATTCATGATCATACCACACATATCATTGTTCTTAGGTTCTCTTGTTCTTTGTATCTTCCTTCACACCTACAACAGGTCTCCAGATATCAATGATGCGAGTGACATTGCTACTAATTCAGAATCTCCTTTTGAGCGAGATATGTGTCTGGAGGGATCCCAAGACTTTGAGGATGACGGAGACTGTAACTTATCCCCTGATTTGTTAAGGATGGTAGAACACAAGGAGAAACAGATTCTACCCCACAAAGAGGCCGTAGAAGTCGTGAACTTGGGAGATGAACTAGAAAGGAAAAAAGTAAAGATCGGAGCTTGCATTACCATAGAGACAAAGCGGGACCTTATTGAGTTACTCCAAGAGTTCAAGGATGTCTTTGCATGGTCATACCAAGATATGCCTAGGCTAAGTACTGACATTGTGGTGCACAGGCTCCCCATTAAAGAAGAATGCAAGCCAGTTCAGCAAAAGCTTCGAAGGATGCGGCCCGATGTTCTGTTGAAAATAAAAGAGGAGGTCAAGAAGCAATTTGATGCTGGTTTCTTACAAGTAGTTAAGTACTCAAAATGGGTAACCAACATCGTCCCCGTCTCTAAAAAAGATGGAAAGGTACGGATGTGTGTAGACTACAGAGACTTAAACAAGGCCAGCCCGAAAGATAATTTCCCGTTGCCTCATATCGACACCTTAGTGGACAACACGGCAGGTTACTCACTCTTCTCCTTCATGGATGGTTTCTCGGGGTACAATCAGATCAAGATACATCCTGAAGACATGAATAAAACTACATTTATGACCTTGTGGGGAACCTTTTGCTATGAAGTAATGTCGTTCGGATTGAAAAATACGGGAGCAACATATCAGAGAGCCATGGTAACCCTATTTTATGATATGATGCATAAATAAATTGAAGTCTATGTCGACGACATGATCGCCAAATCTCGGACTGAAGAAGAGCATGTGCAAGTCTTGAGGAAATTATTTTTAAGGTTGAGAAAATTTTAGTTGAAACTCAATCCCGCAAAATGTACCTTCGGAGCCAGGTCAGGAAAACTGCTAGGATTCGTGGTCAGTGGAAAAGGGATTGAGATTGACCCAGATAAAGTCAAAGCCATACAAGAGTTACCTCCACCACGTATACAGAAGGAAGTTCGAGGATTCCTAGGAAGACTAAATTACATCGCTCAGTTTATTTCACAACTAACCAAGAAATGTGACCCTATATTCCGTCTCCTTAAGAAACACAACCCTGGTGGTTGGGACGAGGAATGCCAGAAGACTTTCGACAAAGTTAAGCAATATATGTCTAATGCCTCAGTGTTGACACCATCTAATCCAGATAAGCCACTGATACTGTATTTGACGGTATTTGAAAATTCTATGGGGTGTGTGCTTGGCCAACACGATGAATCGGGAAGGAAAAAAAGAGCGATATATTACTTCAGTAAAAAGTTTACTGAGTGTGAGACGAGATACTCGTTCATTGAAAAGTTGTGTTGTCCTTGATCTGGACAACCCGAAGACTGAGACAATACATGTTGTACTATACAACTTGGCTGATCTCTAAAATGGATCCTCTAAAATACTTGATGGAGTCGACTGCCTTGAACGGGAGAATGGCCCGATGGCAAATTCTACTTTTTGAATTCGATATAGTCTATGTGAACCAAAGGGCCGTAAAAGGAAGTGCGATAGCAGATTTCCTAGCCAGTAGAGCCGTAGAGGACTACGAGCCTCTGAACTTTGATTTCCCAAATAAAGATCTAATGTGCATCGCAACCGCGGAAGAAGACCCTCAAGAAAGTCACCCTTGGAAGCTAAACTTTGACGGAGCATCAAATACTGTGGGTAACGGAATCGGGGTAGTTCTGGTGTCCCCGAATGGAGATCATTATCCATTTACTAAGAAATTGGATTTTGACTGCACGAACAATATGGCAGAATACGAAGCATGCATCATGGGAATACGTGCAGCCATAGAACGTAAAATCAAGGTGTTAGAGGTATATGGAGATTCTGCCCTAGTGATTTATCAACTCAAAGGTGAATGGGAGACAAGAGACCCCAAATTGATCAATTACCGGAGGTTGATCCTTGAGTTAATTAAAGAGTTTGATGATATTGTCTTCTACTACCTCCCACGAGAAGAAAATCAGATGGCTGACGTCCTAGCAACTTTAGCTTCTATGATTAAGGTGAACCAACCAGAGGATGTGAAACCAATCCAAATGAGCATTTACGAGGCTCCGGCTCATTGTTACAACCTCGAAGAAGAAGAGGAAAATGATGATCACCCTTGGTACTACGATATCCTACAATATGTGAAGAATCGTGAGTACCCCGACCAAGCTACTGAGAACGACAAAAGAACGTTGAAAAGATTGGCTAATGACTATGTCTTAGGCGGGGAGATCCTATACAAAAGAAGAAAGGATTAGGTACTGTTAAGATGTGTAGACGCTATTGAGGCTAAGAAAATCTTGGAAGAAGTCCATGAGGGTGTTTGCGGGACACACGCTAATGGTTTTACAATGGCCAGGCAAATTATGAGGTTCGGTTATCATTGGTCCACCATGGAAGGAGACTGTATTAACTACGCCAAAAGATGTCATAAGTGCCAAATCTATAGAGACAAGATTAATGTACCTCCCTCACCTCTGCATGTCATGACTTCGCCATGGCCTTTCTCGATGTGGGGCATGAATGTGATTGGGCCAATTTCGCCAAAAGCTTCAAATGGGCATCGTTTCATCTTTGTGGTCATCAATTATTTCACCAAATGGGTGAAGGCCGCTTCATATGCCAATGTCACTAAATCAGCAGTTAGCAAGTTCCTGAAAAAGGAAATCATCTGTCGATATGGAATGCCAGAAAGAATCATATCTGACAACGCATTGAATTTGAACAATAGTACGATAGCGGATGTCTGCAGTCAGTTCAAGATCAGACACCACAACTCGTCACCGTATCGCCCGAAGATGTACGGTGCAGTCGAAGCAGCCAATAAGAACATCAAGAAGATTGTAGGAAAAATGACAGAAACTTATAAAGATTGGCATGAGAAGCTACCATTCGCCCTCTATGCTTATCGAACGTCTATCAGAACTTCTACTGGGGTAACACCTTTCTCATTAGTCTATGGAATGGAGGCAGTTTTACCTATCGAGGTCGAGATTCCTTCCCTCAGAGTTTTGTCAGAAGTAAAGTTGGATGAAGCAGAATGGATCCAGTCCCGATACGATCAGTTGAATTTGATTGAAGAAAAGAGGCTACGGGTATTCGCCATGGTTAGATGTACCGAAAGTGAATGATGCGAGCTTACAACAAAAAGGTTCATCCCAGAGAGTTCCACGAGGGAGACCTAGTACTGAAAAAGATTCTGCCCACACAAAAAGACTTCAGAGGAAAATGGATGCCGAATTGGGAAGGGCCTTATGTGGTGAAGAAAGCCTTTTCTGACGGAGCATTGATATTGGCTGAAATAGATGGCAAGACCTTATCCAATCCCGTGAATTCGGATTCGGTTAAGAAATACTTCGCCTAAAAAAAAAAAGAGGAGAGGCCAGGGTGAAAACTCGCAAAGAGCACCTTGAGACCAAAGGGATTTTGAATTGAAAACCCGTAAAGGGCGATTCATATTTTGATCAAAGGTGGGGCATGCGATGGTCTTATGATACCTAAATTAACAAAGAGGAGAGATGTTACATCTTGGGGCATCTGCAAGAGTACTCTAGATCCCCTAAACACATATTGGGCAAAAAAAAAAAAGGAGTCCTCAAGAAGTCAGTACAGAGAAACTCATGCTGCGATATCTGGGGCACCTATTCCCTTTTATTCATTTTGTATTCCAGCAATGTTTGTTGACTGCGATTAATCTATTCCCTTCAAATGTTGTTTCTGATAAATTTCAGTTTTGTCATTTTTATGATCTTTTTCAAGCATTTTGCATTGAAATGATGATTAATGGACTAAAGCCATTTTCGCAAAAAGAGTTCTGCATATTACTCTGAAAGTTTCTAAATAGTACAGGAACCTGAAACAGGACTATCTTTTTTAGAACTAACCAAACTCAAAGATTGGAAGCATCTGAGAAGAAAGAGTTTAAATTGGGACTACCTCTTCGGGTCTTCTGTTCAAAATTTGAGCTGAACAAGAAGACAGGGTACCATTTTAGTGAAGGAACCTTGATGAACAAAGAGCAATGGCAACCTAAAAAGGGATTCACGCTCACAACATGCTGCACCCATACATTCATAGATCATTCATAATGCATCTAATTAGGAGCATTTGATTCACTTTGATCATAGCATCCTAATTCTTTGGCATAAGTATAAATACATGGAACTGATTCTACAGGTCATGTCCCTAGAATCAGTGAATTCACTCAGCCTTAAACCCCTAAGCAGTAGGGTAACAGGTTGAATTTACAGACCTTAACCCCCTAAGCTGTAGGGTAATAGGCTGAAAATTACAAATTTCGTCTCCCTGAAGTTGCAGTGGAACATATCAAATCCAGCGAATCTTGTCTTCCTGAAGTCTCAGCGAAGCAGATCGAAGTTACAAGTCTCATCTCCTTGGAGTCGCAGTGGAGCAGACTAAATTTACAGACCTTAAACCCCTAAGCAGTAGGGTAACAGGTTGAATTCAAAAGGCTTTAACCCCCTAAGCAGTAGGGTGACAAGCCGAATTTGTAGATCTTATCACCCTAAGCAGTAGGGAAACAGATCAAAGAAGGTAGACCTTAACCCCCTAAGCAGTAGGGTAATAGGCGGAAAATCACAGATCTTGCTTCCCTGAGGTTGCAGTGGAGCAGATCAAATACATCGAATCTTGCCTCCTCGAATGCAGTGAAGCAGATTCAAACCGCCAAGCTTTAACCCCCTAAGCAGTAGGGTAACAAGCTGAAGTTTATAGATATTATCGCTCTAAGCAGTAGGGAAACAGATCGAAAGCGACGAGCTTTAACTCCCTAAGTAGTAGGGTAACAAGCTGATGTTCATAAGATCTTAAACCCCTAAGCAGTAGGGTAACAGACCAAATTGTAGATCTTATTTCTCTAAGCCGTAGTGGAGCAGATCGAAGATTGACAAACCTTAACCCCCTAAATAGTAGGGTAACTGGTTAAATTTACAACCCCTAAGCGGTTAGGAAACAGATCAATGATGACAAGCCTTAACCCCCTAAGTAGTAGGGTAACAGGCTGAAAATATAATGTCTTCTCCCTGAAACAACAGTGGAGTTGATCGAAGCCACAGCAGATCTCCTTGAAGTTTCAATGAAGTAGATTGAAGTCACATGTCTTAGCTCTATAGAGTTGCAGTGGAGCAGATAAAAACAAACCCTACCTTCTTGAAGTCGCAGTAGAGCAGTGAAGCGAAGCGAAGCAACAATATTAGAATAAAGCTACCTGGAGAAAAGGAGCGCTAAACAAGTCCAGACACAGTGAGACCAGGCAAAATTGGTCTTTCTTAAGTCTTTGCTCTGTTCTCGTTACACGACAACAAGCAAAGAGGGGCAGCTGTACAAGCCCAATTTTGGGCCCAAAACCCCTAAACCCACTAAGCCACAACCCAAACCAACTTAAACCTACCCAAAACCCAAATAACCTAGCCCAATACATTAAAGAAAAATAAATGAAAACCTAAAACCCTAGCCGTCAGCACATGCCCCCCACCCCATCCACCACCGACGCCTGCAAGTGGCCTCTGCTCCACCACCGTTTTGCCTGCAACAATAAAAAGAGAAGAGACAGATTAGTCAAGGAGGGAAAGTTGTAAAGAATTGGCTATAAAAAGCCAAGTTCAAAACCATTGTATCGCTCGGCAACTCTTGATATATAAAAAGAAGGCATTCAATCCTTTTAAGCAAAGAAAAACCGCAATACTAGTCACAAAACAATAAGAGAATCGACATCAAAATAAACCCAAAGCCCTCAGAAATCAAAACCCAAATCTAAGGTGATTTTCCCTTTCTTTTTTCATTTTTTTTTCGAGTCTCTTTATATACATAAATATATAACATAAGCAAGGAACACACCTTAAATATTGATTTATAAAATAAAAAAAAAGGAAAAAATTTTACCTCGGGCGATTTCCAGCCACCGTATACGGTGGCCGGCGCGGCGAACGACACGGTGGCGGTTCGCCGGAACCTAGACCGAACCCGGAGCACTTGCACAGAAAAAAAGAAGGTTTTTTTTGTTGAAACAAGAGGGAAGAATGAATTTTTGTTGAAAAATTTAGTTTATATAGGAGTATAAAACGACATAGTTTTAGGGGGATTTTGAAGACCTCAAAAGCGGTATTTGTTTGACCCTCAACCCATGTAGTGACTGACCGCTAGGGATCCGCGTTTTACCTTGATGGGATATTTTCCCAATAAGTCCTTCGCTTTTGATACTTTTCAATTAAGTTTTATTCCTTTTAATTTTGACCCGTAATCTATTTGGAATTCAATTTGGCCCTTATTGAACGACGTCGTTTAGGAGGCGGGAATTATTTCACTTTTGGACCCGTATGTTAGTCGCGCTTTCAAATAAGTCCCTTCCTCTTTCATTTATTTTCGGATTTGCCCGGAACTCTTGTTTTAAATTCAATGTAGTCCTTAGTTTAGTTATTTAACTCCTTTGTTATTAAATTAGTTAATTTTATTATTTTCTTACTATTATTTATTATCATTTCTTCTTATTTTCATTACTACTTTATTATTATTATTATTTATTATTATTATTATTATCATTATTACTATTATCATTATACTTATACTCATATTTATTTTATTCTAATACCATTTTTTTACTATTTCCATTATCATTATTATTATATATACATATATATATCCTTTTACTACTGTTTTTTTATATACATATATCTTTAAATATTATTACTATTATTATTATGACTTAACAAATAGTTATTACCTTTATTTTAGTATTATCCTATTATTATCATCTTATTCTTAAACTAATTAACTTCATATAGATATTATATATACCTTCCTTTTTACATTTATTTACTTGTTACTTCATACTAATTATATTGACTTGTTATTATCATTATTTATTGTTATTATAAATATATTGTTTTTCTTCTTATTTAACCTATCATTATTATTGTTTGTTTACTTTATTATTATTACTACTATTAAATTAGTATTATTATATTTTACTACTATTATTATTATTTATATTACTATTAGTTTTATCGTTTTCGTCATCATTGTCACTTTTTATTTTATCACGTTTTATTTATTTATATACTTACTTATTCGATCATTTTATTTACCTCATGCTTTTGTTTTATATTTTTATATTACTAGTCTTGCTTTCATCCTTTTATAGTTTCTCATATCATTGTTATTGACAATCGTCGCACTTATTATTACGTATTAGCATCATAATTCGCTTTTATATTTTACTATGCATCTCATTATATTCTTTACTCGATACCTTAAAATAATTCTTTCATAAAAGTGGTATTCCGTATTTGGTAATTTGAGACGAACGTGCTCTAACTTACTGGGTTTCGACTTTTCTCATTTAACCTAAATACGAAATACTCTTTTAAATCGCAATACGAGTTTTGAAAAATGCTTATCCTCGAGAATACGAGGAATCGTGCCCTAACTTACCGGGTATGATATTTTTTAGGCGAATAAGATTTTCACAAGTAAAGGCAATATTCGGTGTTTGGAAATTCGAGAAGCGTGCCTAACTTACTTGGGTTTCGATTTTCCTCTTTACCCTAACTAACCGAATATCCTTTTAAAAGGGGTTAAAATCATAAACTTTATATAAAAGGCAAGCTCGCTCTCGAGAATTCAAGATGTCATGTCCTAACTTCTTGGATGTGACATTTTATATTTTGAGACGAGAAAGTCTTTAACATTTGAGCATTTTTATATAAAGAGGATCGTATTTCAATATCTTTCAAGTTTTCAATCTTGACACTAAGACACTAATTGATCAACTAGGTACCAATTTTTGGGCGTATCGAGGGTGCTAATCCTTCCTCGTATGCGTAATCGACTCCGAACTCATTTTCTGATTTTCGTAGACCAAAATTGTTGTTTAAATAAATCAAGTTATTTATTAAAACAACCATTTTAACGAGGTGACCGATCACACCTAGTCAAAAAGGATCGGTGGCGACTCCCGGTTTTTGTGTTCATTTTCAAAATCCAAGTCGATTCTCGATTTTCCTAAAAAAAATGGTTACGACAGTTTTTTTGTCCCGAGTTGTGATCTGCGACAACGATGATTTCATACTCTATTTTTTTATAAAATATTTAAAGATTTATAAGAAAATATATAAAACAAATTTAAAATACAAAAGAAATTATAAATTATAAAATTTATGTATATAAAAATTAAAATATTACAAAAATAAAAAATCCAAAATTCAAGTGAGAAATCGAAAACCCAAAAATTTTACATATTTTATTAATACATTGTAAAAAGATTAGATGAAGATAAATTTTACAATAAAAATTATGCTCAAAGAAGGGTGCAAATTATACACAATTCTTCAAGTTAACAAAAATGCAAAAGATGATGATCTGAAAAAAGCTTATGAGAAGCGTTTTCGTTTTTCCTTCTATTTGTTAATTATTTGTTAAGTTTCATAGAAAAATTGGGTTCCTCTATTGAGAATACTAATAGGACGATCATGAATGAAGTTATAAAAATCATAAATTTACTGATTTTTTGGGGTTCTGAGTTTTTGGATTTACCAAAATCACAAATTTACATTTAAGTTTATCAAGATTTAATTATATGTGTTCAAATATAATTATATTTAATGATATGTGTTTGAGGATCAAATTGATAGAATTTGTAAATATGGAGAGTTAATTTTATTTAATTAATTAAAATTAGGATCAAATTGACAAGACTAAATGTGTTATTATACCAGTTAGAAAAATGTCACATCACCACTTCCGTTAACCATAAGGAGAGTGGTTAAAATAGAAATGATCTAAAACGTGAGTGACCAAAATAGAACTGATCTAAAACATTTGTGACTAAAATGAAAATTTTCATAGTTGAGTGATCAAAACAGAAACACGCTAATAATTGGGTAGTTAATTTATAATTTATCTTTTTAAATAAATTATTTTTTGAATTGATATCCCGTTGATTTGTGACTTAAATAATAAATAATAAATAATCTGAAAGTTAGCACAAATTTTGGAACTAAATAAAATTATGCCGAATATTGAAATTTTGTAGTTTGGAAATTATATATGTATGAAACTAGCCTTTAATCAGTCGTCAAATTAGGTATATAAGAAAAAAGGGTAGAAAAACAATATCCAGTTACATTTTTTTTTTTATCAAGAACCATATTCTAAGACTTAGAATAGGACGGCTATTTAGCATAATTGTGGTAGGGTGCAATTAGATGGTTGGTTAAAAAGTCTAATTAAGTGCTAACATAGCGATTTTAATTGTAATTATTACAACTTGGGTTATCTGTTCGATATATAAATATTTTTTATTTTTCCTAAAAAAGTAATCTTATGTATCTATGTTGTAAATATGTATCAAATATGATATGTACATATTTGATATATCAAATATGATATATACACAATTAAGGGAGTTAGGTGAGATGAAAATGGCCTCTCTTACTTTAACCAGTGGTTAAATCTTTGCTTTAGGTATAGAGTAGTTTTAAAACTCGTGGCCAACATTTATCACTTTAATCAGCATACCAAATGCAAAGAATTAGTTATTGGATTCACTCTAGTAAATAAAAGCGTTCAAATAGTTCAATGACCAGATTTTTTTAGTTAAGTGACTAAAACGAAAAATTATCCATAGTTTAATGACTAATGATGTAGTTTACCCATTAATACTACATCGGCGGGCTCTTTCTCTCTCAAAAATGCTTATGGGAAGATTCGGGAAGAATTAGTTACTGGATTCGCTCTAGTAAATAAAAACGTTCAAATAGTTCAGTGACCAATTTGTAATTTTTTTTAATTAAGTGACTAAAACGAAAACTTATCTATAGTTTAATAACTAATGGTGTAATTTACCCATATGAATTTCTAAATCAATGTTTGTCATTAATGGTTGTTTACCCATTAAGGTAATTAATTAGTAATGATGTGGTTTACCAATTAATATTACATCGACTGGCTCTTTCTCTCTCAAAAGCACAATTATGGGAAGATCCGGGAAGGTAGATTGAATTAAAAATAGCCAATTCAGGAGCTACCTTGGAAGTTTAAAGGCCCTCAAAGGATTCGTTACTTCATTTGGCTCGTTCTTAAGCAATGTTGCTTACGAATGTTGAAAGGGTAAGGTAAGGAGTTGGGAATAACAATGTATGTGGTTTTTGCGGGCAAGAGTATGAGGAGGTGTTGCATGTTCTTAGAGACTGCCCTGCAGCTAGGAGCATTTGGGACAAGCTAATTCCAAAAGAAACACTCTCTAGATTTTACATCGGATCCCTTATTGACTAGATGACAAAAAACCTTCAGAATCATTAGATTCCTTCTTGGGGTGGGGTAGTTTGGCCATGCCATTTTGGAATTATCTCTTGGCACATTTGGAAAAATCTTAACTTGTTCACTTTTCAATGTATTTCCTAGAGTTCTGATGAAGTGCTTAAAGTTTCTTATAGCTGGGTGAGATAATACACTTTAGCTTTGACATCATCACCTCATAAGATGCAAAGTTCTTTCACTAGCTCGTCTATAGCTAGCAGTTTGGTGTGTTTGAGCATGGATGGTTCGGTTAGGATTGAAGAGGGCTTCACTGCTGCTAGAGGATTAGTGCGAGATCATAATGGTGGGTGGATCATTGGGTTCTATAGATACTTGGGAAATTGCACGGTGACGGAAGTCGAGCTTAGGGGCATCTTGGATAGGTTGAAGCTTATTTTGGATAGGCGATTCAAAGAGGTTTAATTCAATCACACAGTCTTGAGGCTGTTAATATCATTCAAGATGGTTCTTCTGGAAACTCTAATTCTACTCTCGCAAGAAGGATTCAACAAATCCTGAAAATGGTAAAGTAATGAAAGATTCTACATATCTCCCAAGAAGATAACACAATCGCATATAGTCTTGTCAAGATGGTTCGTGACAGAAGATTAAGTTTAAGATTATTTGAGGATCCCCTTTTGAAGATCTAGTTTAATTTATTTGTATTCTTTTATCTTTTCACCAAAAAGAATGAATTTCTATTTTTTTAATAAAAATCTATAATCATCTATTTAAAAATAAAATAAACAATCAAGTTAAGAGAATGAGGCCATAGATTATGGCACCTAATATATATATATATATATATAAACATTGTTTAAGTGGCATAGTTGGATATTAGCCATTTGTTTTACGTTACTATTGAACATTGTCAATTGTTTAATTAAAATTTAGGGTCAAAATGTCATTAAATGTATAGGGAAAAAATGGGTATAAATTTGGAATATATAGTCAAAGAATTTAGAAAGTAGTTGAAAAAAAGGGTGGGACCTATAAATTTAATTGTTCAATGGAAACGTGTAGTAAATAAGGGTAAATTCTTAAAATAGTCACTTTTGTTTGTTTCCAGTTATATTTTAGTCATTTATGTTTGAATTGTTACATTTTAGTCACTTATGTTATTGTATTGTAACATCTTTGTCATTGAGTCATTAATTGACATTAATGGTGTAAAGGTAAGCTAACGTGGTACGTTAAATCATCCTTTTAAACAAAAATTTTAGGTTAAATTTTACAATTGATCCCTATATATTTTTTTTTTATTTTGAGCAATTTAATTTTTTTTATGTTCTTTTAACTTTTTTTCTCTCTTTATTTTCCATTCACTTTTGTTTTTCCTTCTGTTTTCCTCCCTTCTTCATTTCTTTTAACGTAGTTTTTCTATGTTTTCCATTTGTTAAAACTAATCCACAAGCTTGCCTCGCTCGAAAAAACTAAATTATTCAAAAAGACAAAAAGTATAGGAACTAGTTTTAACAAATGGAAAACATAGAAAAACTATGTTAAAAGAAATGGAAAAAGGATGAAAACAAAGGGAGAAGCAAAAGAGAATGAAAAGTAAAGAAAAAAATTAAATTGCTCAAAATGAGAAAAATATGGGGAACGATTGTATAAATTAACCTAAAATTATTGTTTGAAATGATGATTTAACGTGTAACATTAGCTTACCATTACACCGTTAATGGTAATTAACAGCTTAATAACTAAAATGTTATAACATGATAACATAAGTGATTAAAACATAACATTTCAAACATAAGTGACTAAAATGTAACAAGAGGTAAACAAATGTGACTATTTTAGTAGTTCACAAATTAAATTAATTTGTATTGAAAACATTTAATTTTTTCTTCTCAATGCAAATTTATAAAATAAATAATAATGCAAACTTTTTTCGCATATAAGTTTCTAAATTTATGAGATTTGATTATTTATCAATTAATTCCTTATTTTAGGCTTTCTTTAAGTCCAAAAATTTGTACATGTTGTAGGCCAATTTTGGCCCGTTTACAAAATACCCAGGCCCATTAAACCATTTAACCCATCCTCAAACCCAAAACCTAAAATTAACCTAGCCCAACATCTAAGCCCAATTCCAAAACCCTAGACTCCCACTTCCCTCTTCCCACTCTCCCATGCTGTCTGCTACAAAGACCATTCCCACTCTCCCATCTTTGTCCGCCACCAAGACCACTCCCACTCCCCATCTTTGTCTGGCGCCAAGCACCATCACACACCCCATTGTCCATGCCCATGCCCCGCAAACAAGCAAAAGCAGAAGCAAGAATAGAGAATAATAATAAAGTATGTAAAAATTAGGCTATATAAAGCCACCCAAACAACAAAAAAAGGGGAAAGGGATAAAAAGTTTGTATCAAGAACACAAAAAAGGAAAGCTCGGAAGGTGAACTTCAATTTTTCTCTGTTATCTCAATCTTTCATTTATCTTTGCTTTGTTTTATTTTTTTCTTTAACTTACTTTAAAACGAAAAAGAATCAAGGAAGAAAAGAGTATTCTTGGATCTACCCCATGGCGCTCCCTTTCCGCTCGACATGGTGAATCGCGGTGAAGATGGGTGTTGAAACCTTAATCAAGAAAGGAGGAGAGATAAAGAGGGAAGCAAAAAAAAAATCCAACAAAAAATTCCAGCACCAAAAAAATTTCAGAAAAAATTTCTAGCAAAAAAACCAAAAAAAACAATAGAACGACCCAAAACAAATTCAAATTAGAGATTGAAGAAACAAAAAATCTAAGGTGATTTTTTTATATTTTATTTTAATCCGATTTTAAGTTTTTAACCTATATATATTAAAACATAAAATATAAATAAAATAAAATAAAAACAAAACAAAAAAATTTTTTTTACCTTTAAAAAGCAGTGTACGGTGGTTGGCGCTGCAAGACCGGCGAGCCTCCGGTGACCGGTCGCCCCGACCGGATTTCCCTTCCCTCCCTTCTCTCTTCCCTCTCTCTTCCTTTTTTTTCTTTCCCTCCTCCAAATGATTTTTTTGGGTTATTTTTTGCCTTATATAGCCCTCCAAAACGACGTCGTTTTGGGGGTTGTCATTTAACCCCAAAACGACGTCGTTTTAACTTGGACCGGTTCGACCCGACCCGACCCGCCTAGGATCCGCGTGTTTTTTTAAAGGAAGGGCAAATTGCGCTTTTAGCCCTTCCGCTTTTTATTACTTTACAATTAAGTCATTTTTCTTAATTTGGCCCCGGAATTTGTCGCGATTTTCAATTTAGTCCACAATGATGTGCTGCATTTTATGGGAAGAAATATTTGCTGTTTTGGTCCCCTGATGTTTCCGCGTGTGTTTAATATAGTCCTTTCCTTCTATTTTTATTTCAATTTTGCCCCAAATATTTTGTTTTTAGCTCAACTTAATCCTTTTAGTTATTTTACTATTTAAATCAATTATTTTAGTATTATTATTATATTTTATTCACTTATGTAGTGTGTTAATATTTTTATCATTTCTAATATGTGTATATATATATATATATATTATGTGTATTATATATATATTATGTATATATGCCATTAGTTATATATTTCTTATGTATATATTCTTAAATACTATTATATACATATATATATATATATGTATATTTTAAATTCCATATTGTGTATATATTATTATTACAAATTATTACTATTGCTAGTTTTATTATAACTATTATTATATTAGTGTATATTTTATATACATATGTATATATATATATATATATTTTTTTTTTTGCACATATCATTATTTTATATTATTGTTGTAAATTTTTATGTATATATTTTTATGTACGTTTCCCAATATTTTCTTTTATTGTAGATATTATTATTATTACATACTTTTATTATATATATACATATATATGTATTTTTATGTACATATTATTATTTTATATTATTATTACCAAATATATCATTTTTCCTATTTTATTATTAGTACATGACTTGTTTCTATTTTGTAAATATCATTATTATTGTTATTTTAATATTCTAGTATTCCATGTTAATATTTTTCATTAATGATATTATTTTTTTTATGTTCTTTATCTATTTTAATTTCTCACTTTAGGAATATTTTTCTCATGTTTTAATTAATTTCAAAAATAAGGCAATGTACCGATTTAATATTAAGCTATCGATTTCATCGCTATGTTGGGTGAAAATTACGGCTTGTGAAACGGGACACCCTTTCTAAAAAAAATCGAAAACTAAAATTCCTATTTTTCAATCGGATCACGATTAAATATTATATTGAACTCGTATTTTTGAAAATCAAGTCAATACATGTTTATGAGATACCAATTTTGGGCGTCGTGAGGGTGCTAATACCTTCCTCACAGAATCGACTCCGAACCCCAATTTTTCTCTCGAACTTTCACGTAGACCTAAATTTGGCCTTCTTTTTGTTTTAAAATAATTTTATTAGGTGTCCGATCACACCTATAAAAAGGATCGGTGGCGACTCCTTTGTTAATAAAATCGGAAGTTGGTTTTCAAATGTTTAATAAATCACCATAATTAGCGACCAAGCGTAAAATTTTTTTCGTCATAATATTTGGCGACTCCACGGGACGCGTTTTTGAGAGTCGAGTCGAGTTAAGCATGTGTTGTTAAAATTTTCAAATTTCCTTGTTCAAAGTAAATATTTGGTCGTGATCCAGAAAATCTCGCTTTCAAAATTCACGCATTTGTATCTCTTCTAACTTGCTTATTTGTTTGTTTTTCAGTTTTCAACTTTTATGGTTTTGGTTTAGTTCCTTTAAGTAAAACACAAAGGTTTATGAGTTTTTCTCCCACACACCGTGCACTTGCATTTTGCATAACATAAAGCTCTCTACCCGGGCTTTGTCCGTTTAAGTGAAAGTAAACGCTATGCCTTCGTGAGTTAACTCGTCCCTCCGCACAGGCTAGTGAATACTTTTGGGTTACATATGACTTATGCTTTCGTGAGTTAACTTGTCCCTCCGCATAAGCATAAGTAAATGTAATCCTCGAATTGAACTCGTGAGCTGTGATGGGTTATGACCGAGGCTTCGTGCTAATCTTAGTAGATGATAGTACGAGCAATTCGAAAGTACTGTCTAGAACCGAGACGCATATAATGAACCATACGAGCTATCCAATTAGAGCCATGACGAACCTCTCGTCCGCTTATAGTCACCAAAATAAGTACACGGGAAAATGCCTTTTACCTTTCAAGAGAATTGGATTGGGTAGTTTAATTTGTTTTTCAAATTATAATTGTTGTGTTTACTAACCGAGTTTGTTTGTTTTTATTTTTTATTTTCATCATGCATCGTAGGCATCATATTAGGAAGGTGTTGATTAAAGGTTGGTTGCCAAAAAACGGGTTTCTGATGGAGGAGTCAATTACACAAATGATCGAGAAAAATGCCGTGGTTCGGGACTGGTCTCTAAAAACTTAGAGGGACAAGGGGGATAGTCTTGTGGAAAGGTGTGCTGCCAATTTACCCGAACAAATAACTGTGAATGTTCTCCAAAATAACCTCGAAGATTTGGTTCAAATTTGGAATCAGTGGGATTCAGACATTAGAGACATTTTCACTGAGAGGTATGGAGATATAGCTCACCGATCACCATCCGTGTAGATGAACAGTTGATTCAAGCCATGGTTGGTTCGGGACCCGGCTTATCGGTGTTTCACCTTCAATCAAGAAGACATGACTCAACTATAGAAGAGTATCTTGCTTTACTCCGCATCGACAATGTACAATTGGCAAAATATATGTGAAGGAGCCTAAGCCGATGACCTTCAAGAAAAAGTTAGTGAGGCCAGCGAGACATGACCGATGCATGGGCTGAAAGCAGATAAAGAAGAAGAACGAAACCATTTGCATTCCATGGTCCTCCTACGAGATTTGACTCGAACCATCGACATCTTTGAAAAGGGTAAATCTATTCGCTTTGGCCATTTATGGTTTGGTTATTTTCCCAAAGGTTCTCGGACATCTCGAAGTGGCGATAGTTGATTTCTTGAAAGGTTAAAACAAGGAGTCAACCTGTCCCAACCATCCTAGCGAAACCTTCGGTCCCCGAGTAGTTGTCGAAGAAAAGGGAGGGACGATTTATCGGATCTTGTAGATTGCTCAATGTTTGGATTTTGAGTCACTTACGTAAGGTAGAGCGCACTCCATTCCATATGTTTTCTAAAACATTCTCCCGCTAGAAGCTTTCCTCAAGAAAGAATGGTAGAAGGAAGTCACCGAGCAACATTGGGTATCGATCTTTCGAATTTTCGCCGAGGATATAACATGGAGAGCACACGGATTCGTCCTTGATTCGCTATACAAATTTGGAAGCCAAGATTGGGTACCTTTACTTGGGTTATGGGAGGAGTTGGATATGCTCCACTATTGGTCCAAAGGCAATTTTCTTCACGACAATTCCTCCCATAGCGGAGGATTAGCACGATTCGAGTTCGCTTTCACGGGTGAAGGATATATGAAGAGAGTCCGAGACACACGCAAAGTCTTGGAAGGAAATTCATTTCATGGAATTAGCTTTGTATGCTGATACCCTTACCCAAGATTACGGCGTATGGAGGAAGTAACGGGTAAATAGTCGACAAATCTCGTCAACAAACCACCCCATCCGAATCCTTTCTCGAAGGAAACGTCGTCGAGCTAGAAGTGGCAAAATAAGAATTGAACGAGAAAAGGCCAAGATGTCTCGGGACCTTAGTGCCCTTCAAGAAGAAAACTATCAATGAAGATTGAAGTTCATTTGAAAGGTCCGAAGCGAAAAAGTACAAAGAGAAGCCGAGATTGTGAGAAACGACTTAAGGGACCTTCATTTGGAAAACAAGAAATTAAGAAGCACTATAAAGAATAGCGGGTTGGGCAAGTCGACATGAGAATGGAAGGAAGAAATTAGCAATATCAAAGAAGGAATGGAGTTTTGGAAGGAAAAGTAAAGAAAGAGGAAGAAAAGCATGCTGCTACCGTGTGATAGAGTTAAGAAGGAAAAACGCCGAGTATGAAATAGTGACTGCAGAATTGGCGAATAGTCAGTCTGAACATCAAGAATTAAAAAGGAAAACACGAGATCTAGAAAATATACTGCAATCTCATCAACAACAATTAGATAACCTCCGAAGACTCTAGAAGAAAAGAGTGAAGCGAGACGATAGGGACATTCACGCGTATGAAGGAACTCTCAAAGAAAAGAAATGCAACTCGACTTCTTGATCAATGAAATTCGCAGCGGCTATACAAGTTGTTCAATTATCGATGAAGCCGAAGCTCTCAGTTGCCAATTCCCTCCAAGCCGAAGGTCGAGCATATCAGAGTTTTTAGAGCAAGTGAAGAAACAAGGCAATGTGGCTAGGAAATTTGTGTAACCGTTGGAAAAATGGAAACTTTGTGTAATAGACTATGTTGATAAATGAAATGCCTAAATATGGGGCTACCTTGAAATTAACACCAATTTTTTGCATTCCTTGCATAATTAACATATTAACATTTTGACATTCGTGCATTCATTCATGCATTCATCCATACATTGCATATCCCATACTCGGTCATTGAAGACAAAATATATAATTCGCAGTTGTAATACCACAAGATGGAACCACGTCATCGATATAAAAGCTACGACAAGCTAGAGTGATGGAAGTGAATTCAATGAGAGAATTGAAAGGATGGAAAAGGCTCAAAGAGAATTGCAAGAGCAACTGGCCAAATCGCAACAAGAGACGAGAGACCTAATGGTGAGATCTCGAGAGGAATCACTCGAGCAAAGAGATCAAATGGCCAAGATGATGGAGATGATGTCAGCTCTAGTTAAAGGAAATGGACCCATGCGAGCCACGACATCGAGGAGTCTCGATCAAGAATTCACCACGATCGGGATCCACTCTATCCCCAGGATTCACTCCACCGCCGCATATACAACACGAGAGGGTATACTCAAGGGAACCCTTTGGATTGGAACATCGACCTATGCCACCTGCTCCACCCACTAATTTGGGGCAAGGAATATTCGCGTCAAACCCTGGGGCTAGTCCTGCTAATCCACTAGTCCCAGATCTGGATGACCCAGCAGAGGTAGCCAAGTTGAAATCGGATAACCATGACGCAAAATATAGGGGTCTAGAGGAAAGACTCAAAGCGATAGAAGGCACTGAAGTCTTCTCCGCACTAGGTGCCAAAGAACTCAGTTTGGTACCTGATCTGATTTTGCCCCCGAAGTTCAAAGTGCCTGATTTTGAGAAGTATGATGGGACAAGATGTCCAAAGGCGCATCTGGTCATGTTTTGCCGAAAAATGACTGGTTATGTGAATGAGGATAAACTACTCATACATTGCTTTCAAGATAGTCTAATGTGGTCACTCTTGGTGGTACAATCAACTTAGTAGAGAAAAGATTCGATCTTGGAAGGACTTGGCGTCAGCATTTTGCGAGTAGTACAAGCATGTATCGAATATGGTGCCGCACCGTATGACCTTGCAGATGATGGAGAAGAAACCGGTAGAATCCTTTAGGCGATGACGCGCAAAGATGGAGAGATATCTCGCCCAAGTGGAGCCTCCATCGACTAAGGCGAGATAACGGTCCTTTTCATCAATACTCTGAAAGCACCATTCTATGACAAGCTGGTGGGAAGTGCTATGAAGGATTTTTCGGATATCGTAATATCCGGTGAACTCATAGAGAATGCCGTCAAAAGTGGTAGAATAGAAGGATCAGAAGGCTCAAAGAAAGCAAAGAACCGTAAGGAAGAAAGAACCGAAGCCCACATGGTGGGAAGCGAGAGTCGTTACATTCCCAATTCAGTATCCTAACCAACCCCGACTTGAAATTATCCACCCCAAATTTCTATTATCCCCTCAAACCCCTTACTACCAAGCACCACATCCGTCCTACCCGTATCGCCACCAACAACCAAAGACCCGTCACCACATTCCCACAAAACACTCTACCCACTCAAAGCCAACCCGAAATGAACCAAGACCAACAAGGCCCAATCCAGAGAGCGACAATTTACCCCTATTCTCAGTATCATATGGGGAATTGTACCCAAAACTTTTGGAGAAGCAATTAATATCACCCCATTACATGGCACCCTTAAACCTCCATACCGAAATGGTACGATCCAAACGCTAGTTGTGCATATCACGCAGAAACCGGGGCACTCTCTCGAGAACTGTCTTGCTTTCAAAGAAGAGTTCAATGACTCATTGACGCGGGTATCCTACGATTCGATAGTGCGAGAACGCCACGGGAACCCGTTTCCTAACCATACCGAAGGAATGTGAACAGATGGAGAAAGAGGATGAATGGAAGGACGGAAGATGTGTTTGAAATAAGGACGCCCTACGAGAAAATCTGGGAGGTATTGGTTAAGAAAGGATTGCTCATCACTGATAGAATTTTGGAGAAGAAGGTCAAAGTTTTGCAATTTTCATGGGATTGTTGGACATGACATTCATCATGTGAGGACTTTAAAAGGTTACTTCAAGACCGGATGGATAATAAAGAGATCAAGGTCCTTAATAAGAGGAAGATGCCAACGAAAGAGAAGTATGTGTCTCGATAGCCAATCATCGTGGCCTCCTTATAGTCTTGATCGACCGTTGATAATTTATTACGACACGATGAGAGAGCCGTTGAAACCACGGATGGTAATTGAAGTACCGTCTCCTTTCCGTATAAGGACAACAAAGCAATTACCATGGAGATATGATGTTAATATCGTTACACGGAAGTTGAAAAGTCCAAAGCCATAGCGAAGATGTTGGGAGGTAGGTCATTTTACTCGAAGTGGATGATGCTATTCTAAAGAAGTTGAGTAGGTAAAAAAAGTAGCGACTCAAAACAAAAGGGAAAGCGATGATGCACGAAGTCAAGGTCGAGCAAGAAATTCCACCGTGCAAGAAACTAAAAGCACGTGAATGAGGAAGAAGCTCAAGAATTCTTGAAATTTATTAAGCACAATGAGTATAGTGTGGTGGAACAATTGAGCAAGCGACCAAGACGAATCTCGGTTCTATCTCTCTTGTTAAATTGAACCACATCGGAATGCTTTATTGAAGGTGTTAAATCAAGCTTATGTGGCCAACAACATATCTGTCGAAAAGCTTGATAGATGGGTAAACATATCTGTAGAGGCTCGGTGAAAACGCTGCATATCACGACTCGCTGTAAGGGCTACATAATACCGAATGTACTCATCGATAATGGGTCAGCATTAAATGTTATGCCATTGGCCACGCTTTCCAGAATACCGATGGATTTGTCCTACTTAAGGCCCTGTCATTCCATGGTAAGGGCATTCGACAGGACGAGGCGCGAAGTCATGGGAAAGATCGAAATCCCTTTGGAAGTGGGCCCTTACATCTATGAGGTCGAGTTCCAAGTCATGGACATTGCACCCTCTTATAAGCGCCTTTTGGGAAGACCTTGGATCCATTCTCATGGAGCGGTCCCATCATCCTCTATCAAAAGATGAAATTTATCATGGATGGTTGTTTGGTCACGATCGAGGCGAAGAAGACATTGTCGCATCTATTTCTGCTGATGCGCCATACCGGAAGTAAGCAAGAACGCAGTGGAATGTTCCTTCGATCCCTTGAATTCGTCAATGCCACTTTCATATTTGAAGGAAGCAAATTCGATGCCAAAACTATCGAGAAATACCGAATGGGTGTCAAGTTGACCGTAGGAAGGGGAGCTCGTGCGAGAAGAGGTCTAGGAGACATCTACAAGGAATAGTTAGGGCTTTAAAGCGATTGCACCACAAGGCGACATCTTGTTTGGGGTTCCACGATATCGTCAAAGAAGAAGACAATGGAAGAAGGAACAAGAGATAAGAATTGCAAGAACTTTAGGTGAGAACCGAATGGGGACCGATAGAGTACCCTCATTTGTCAAAAACATTTACATCTGCGAGAATGTTGTACCGGACAAGATGATCCACGAAACATCTTTGGGGTTAATTGAAAGGGGTTTTCGAATGTCGATATAAGTGTCATTGACAAAGAAGTGGTGCAAGTAAAGATGTCTCGAGGATACGCCTTTGCCCTCCCGGTTTTATGTTGAACAATTGAATCATTGAGGAGCTTCTTGTAGTTCATAAGTCTTGAGTAATGCTAAACATTAACCTTCTATTGTGTCCTTAGATATAATAGAATTCTTTTGTAAGAGCTTGCATTCGCTCTTTATCATTTAAATGAATATCATTGAAGATGCATGTTGTCACGATTTTTGCGTTATCACTAATTTCATA
The DNA here is from genome assembly GCF_025698485.1 of Gossypium arboreum. Classification (NCBI taxonomy): domain Eukaryota; kingdom Viridiplantae; phylum Streptophyta; class Magnoliopsida; order Malvales; family Malvaceae; genus Gossypium; species Gossypium arboreum. The sequence goes on along the minus strand of NC_069081.1, from coordinate 109,547,530 downwards.
ATCATTTTCTCATTTCATAGCCTATCCTTACATTTGCCTCATTGCCATGACATAACATTTTGTTTGTTGTTTCCAATACTTGGATGTCCCCTATAGCTTCCTTTTCCATTCAACTTTCGGTGCTCGGATATTGACGACATGAATAAGCCGATTCTGAATCTTGAAATTGATTTTGAGAAGGCTATTTGCTTAGGAGAATTTGAAGTCAAGAAAATGTGAAGATTATGTCTCGTCTCTGAATTGTTAAAGATGGTGGAACAAGAGGATAAGCAGATACGCCTCATGAAGAATCTGTGGAAACAATAAATTTGGGCATCAAGAGAGGAAACAAGAAGTGAAGATTGGGACTTCTATTTCAGAGAGTACCAGGCATAGTTTGATCACTTTACTCCGCGAATACAAAGATGTTTTCGCATGGTCATACCAGGACATGCCAGGGCTAGATGAAGATTTAGTGGTCCATAAGCTCCCATTAAAGCCAAAATGCAAGCCCATCCAGCAAAAATTAAGACGAATGAGACCCGAAATGCTGTTGAAAATAAAAGAGGAAGTCAAGAAGCAGTTTGACTCTGGCTTCCTACAAGCCTCCAAATATCCAGAATGGGTGGCTAACATAGTCCCGGTACCAAAGAAAGATGGAAAAGTACGAATGTGCGTGGATTACCGCGACCTGAATCGAGCAAGCCCAAAAGATAATTTTCCCTTGCCACATATTGACACGTTGGTGGACAACACAGCAAAACATTCATTGTTTTCTTTCATGGACGGATTCTCGGGGTATAATCAGATCAAGATGGCCCCTGAGGATATGGAGAAAACTACCTTCATAATAATGTGGGGAACGTTCTGCTACAAGGTGATGCCATTCGGGTTAAAGAATCTTTGGGGCAACATATCGAGGGCTATGGTAACGTTATTCCATGACATGATGCACAAAGAAATAGAGGTCTACGTCGACGACATGATTGCTAAATCCCGAGGGGAAGAAGAGCATGTAGTGAACCTCAAGAAGTTGTTCGAGAGGCTGAGAAAGTTTCAGCTAAAGCTTAATCCAACCAAATGTACATTCGGGGCTACCTCGGGAAAGCTGCTAGGCTTCATTGTCAGTGAAAGAGGTATCGAAGTCGATCCAGATAAAATAAAAGCCATCCAAGAATTACCACCTCCGCGCACGCAAAAGGAAGTTAGAGGATTTTTAGGGAGATTAAACTACATCGCCCGATTTATCGCTCAACTTACCAACCAATGTGACCCAATCTTTCGCTTCTTGAAAACATAACCCGGAGAATGGAATGAGGAATGCCGGTGGCCTTTGATAAGATAAAACAATATTTGTCTAGTCCTCCAAGTACTAGTACCGCCAACTCCTGGAAGACCATTGATATTGTATTTGATTGTGTTCGAAAGTTCAATGGGTTGCATACTGGGGCAACACGACGAGTCGGGAAAGAAAGAAAAGCGATCTACTACCTCGGTAAAAGTTCACTTGAATATGAGGCAAAATATTCGATCCATTGAGAAATATTGTTGTGCTCTGGTTCGGGTAGCTCGGAGACTTAGACAATACATGTTGTACCATACGATATGGCTGATTTCAAAGCTGGACCCGATAAAACACATGATGGAATCGCCGGCACTATCAGGAAGAATGGCGCGATGGCAGATCCTCCTTTCGGAATATGACATTGCCTATGTAAGTCAGAAGTCGATAAAAGGGAGCGCAATAGCTGACTTCTTAGCAACTTGAACGACAAAGGAATATGAGCCTTTAAGATTCGATTTCCCAGACGAAGACTTAATGTGCATCACAGAAATAGAGTCCGAATCATCAGAAGAGAAGTCATGGAAGATGTGCTTTGATGGTGCGTCAAATGCTTTAGGGCATAGAATTGGAGCAATTCTGGTATCACCAGACGGGAATCATTATCCGTTCACTGCAAGACTAAACTTCTTCTGTACTAATAATATCGCAGAATATGAGGCCTGTATCATGGGGCTTCGTGCAGCTATCGAACGAAACATCGAGATCTTGGAGGTGTATGGGGACTCAGCCCTAGTGATTTACCAAATCCGTGGAGAGTGGAAAGTGAGGGACTCGAAATTGATTAAGTACAGCGATTTAGTGGCTAGATTGATCAAGGAATTCAAAGAAACAACTTTTCATTACTTCCCACGAGAAGAGAACCAACTGGCAGATGCCTTGGCCACTTTGGCTTCAATGTTCAAAGCAAGTAAAGAAGCAGAAATAATGCCCCTCAAAATGAGCATATACGAGGTCCCTACACACTGTTGTAGCATTGAGAAAGAGGTAGAATATATCAAGAATCAAAGCTATCCCGAACAAGCGAATGAGAACGACAAAAGAACAATCAGAAGAATGGTAGCAGGATTTGTTCTCGATGGGGATATCCTATATAAAAGGGGAAAGGATCAAGTACTTTTGAGATGCGTGGAGGATGTCGAAGCCAGAAAGATACTTGAAGATGTCCATGAAGGAATCTGTGGGACACATGCCAATGGTTTCAGTATGGCCAGAAAGATTATGAGACTCGGTTACTACTGGGTTGTAATATCCTGATTTTGGGCCTAGTCGGAATAGTGGTTTCGTGACCACAAAATCCGAGATAGAAATAATTATTTTATGATTATTTTAAGGTCTATGATATGATTGCATGATTGTGTGAAAATTTCGTGAAGAAATTTTATGCATAAAGTGCCTAATTTGAAATTTGGGACTAAATTGAATAAATTGCAAAACTTGTGTTCTAGAAGTATTTTGCATAAAATTGAATTAGATTATTAATTAGAGGTCCTTAAAGAGTAATTTTACCAATTTCTAAGTCTATGGACAAAAATTGGACATGGATGGAATTTTGGAAAGTTTAGTAGTAAGGGCATTTTGGTCATTTAGGGTAAAATGAATTAAAATACAAAATTAAAAGCCAATTTTGCTCATCTTCAATCCCATGGCCGAATATAGCAAGGAGAAACCATGGATAGGGTTTTCAAGCTTCCAAGCTCGATTGTAAGTTCGTTCTAGCCTCGTTTTTAATGATTTTTACGTTTTTGGAGTCCCTAGTAGCTCGATTTAGCTTATGCTAGCAATAATTTAACCTAGGGTTTATATTTGGAAAAATACCCATAGGTGAAATTTGTGTATTTTGGTGTTTTATGATAGAATATGAGGTTTTAAATTATGTTAGACAACTTGTGCTACTCGGTTTTAAGTGAAAACGAGCAAAAGGGCTTAATCGGTAAAAATACCTAATAGTCATAAGTACATGTTAGAGTGAGAATTTGATGTTGCCGTAGAAGGGAAAAATGATCAGCATGTCATAAAACATAAGAAAATAGGCTGAATTTTAATTTACGAGCTTTGGGGCAAAAGTGTAAATATGCAAAAGTTTAGGAGCAAAATTGTAATTTTTCCAAAATATGATTTTGGGTCAATTTGAATAATGTGAGTCCTAATTAAACTATATTTTAAATGATAGAGCAAGGAAAACTGAAATTCGGGCTAAAATGGGGAAAATACCAAGTGGTGGACGAAATGGTAAAATAGCCATTTTGCATACGAGGTAAGTTCATATGTAAATGTTGGTAACATAGTTATTATTTTAAATGTTTTAATGTTTTTAAATGATATGATAATTATTATGAAATATTATACTTGTGATAATTGTTTGATAATATGTCAAATTATGTGGTATACTTGGAAAATGTGAAATACTACCGAGTATCGTATCGGCATTCCGTAGAAGATGGTTGAGACACATGATTGGGAAAAAGGTCCGTTGAACCTCGGGAATGGATTAGGATACAAGTGACATGTCTTTGGGATATTTGGGCATCCGAACTAGTTGAGTTGAGTCTGAGTTCACTTATGGATGCGGCGTCCGAACTCGTTGAGTTGAGTCCGAGTTCGTGAGATGTAACTAGGCATCCGAACTCGTTGAGTTGAGTCCGAGTTCACTTATGGATGCGAACGCCCGAGCTCGTTGAGTTGAGTCCAAGTTCACTTATGGGCGGGTTACATGGTAGCTTGGCTACATATGTGGCACTTATGTGCAAGTTATCCATGTATCCGAATTATATTCGATGTGTTCAACGGGTAAAGTTCTACTCAAATGGAGGAATACTCAAGATGAAAGGGACGTATTGGTAAGTGTTGTGAAATGGATAATTTGAACAGGTATGTACTTAACCCTCGGGTTGAAAACTCGATATAACAACAATATGGTAAGATGATAAATGAAAAGGTGATATGAATGTCTTGGTGATGATTATGCAAATGATGTTTTATGTTTGCTTATATGGTTATGTTACTTGCTATTTGCATGTGAGCTTACTAAGCATTTATGCTTACTCCTCCTTTTCATTCCTTGTAGTGTTGACAAGCCAGCTCGAAATCGGAAGCGGTCGGAGGCACGCCACACTATCCGTATACCATCTTGGCATAATGGCTTGTATATTTTGAGTATGGCATGTATAGCATTATAATCATTTTGTATATATGGTCTTATGATATGGTTATTGAGTTGTATGGAAATAGAAATGCTTGGTAATGATTAGCCATTGGAATGGCTAATCATGATCGTATTGGTATTATGTATGTCAAATTGCTAGCTAATCCATGGAAACCATGAAATAGGTAAAATTTACCATAAAATAGATTCAGACACAGTAGAGTGACGTGAGTTTAAAAATCACTAAAAATAGTAGAAATGGAATTAAATAATGAATAAGTTATGGAATCGAAGCTTGATGAGTCTATTTTCATATGGAAGCGAAAGCAAGTATATGAGCTATATTTTATGAGATGTTTAAATTTTTGTGAAACAGGGCGAGCGATTTCTGGATCCCTGTTCGACTTTAGAAATTCACCATAAATTTTACAAAGATAATTAGAAGTCACTCTTTATATGTACAGATTCCTTATTTAGTCTAGTTTATTAGAGACAAACGGCATAGTCATTGAAGCTCTGTACAGGAGATATCTGATTCGTAATACACAGAGGTCGAGTAGTTGAACCCTGAAACAGGGAGACTTTAACTAATAAACTGTACTAATTGGCCCAACCAAAAATTCTAGAAAAAATTAGTAGATATATATATGAGTCTAGTTTCAGGAAAAATTTACGGAATTGGATTTGAGTTTCGTAACTCGAGATATGATTTTTAAAGCGACTGTGATGCAGTTAGCCAGCTTGTCTGGAAATTTTAAAATGAATTGTATGAGCTGTTTAATTAATGAATTAAGTCCGTTAACACCTTGTGTTCGACTCCGGCAACGGTCTCGGGTACGGGGTGTTACATGGGTGACGATGGAAAGCGACTGTATTAGTTTTGCCAGAAAATGCCACAAATGTCAAATCTATGGCGATAAAATTCATGTAGCCCCTTCGCCCCTTCACGTCATGACTTCTCCATGGCCTTTTTCTATGTGGGGCATGGATGTTATAGGGCCAATTTCTCCAAAAGCATCAAATGGACATCGATTCATTTTTGTGGTTATCGATTACTTCACAAAATGGATTGAAGCTGCTTCGTTTGCCAATGTGACGAAGACTGCAGTTTGTAAGTTTTTGAAAAAAGAAATCATTTGCCGGTATGGTTTGCTTGAAAGAATCATTTGAGATAATGCCACGAATCGAACAATAAGATGATGAAAGAAATGTACGAGCAATTCAAAATAAAGCATCATAATTCCTCGCCCTATCGCCCAAAGATGAACGGGGCTGTTGAGGCAGCTAACAAGAATATCAAGAGGATCATTGGGAAAATGACTGAGACATATAAAGATTGGCACGAGAAACTTCCATTTGCTTTGTTTGCATATCGCACATCTGTGCGAACATCTACGGGAGCAACTCCTTTCTCTCTAGTCTATGGAATGGAAGCTGTGCTACCTATCGAGGTTGAGATCCCCTCTCTGCGAGTATTGATGGAATCAGAGTTAGAAGAAGCAGAATGGATTCGAGCTCGATATGATCAGTTGAACCTCATTGAAGAAAAACGCCTAAGGGCAATTTGTCACGGGCAAATGTACCAAAAGAGAATGATCGCAGCCCATGACAAGAAGGTACGACCAAGAGAATTCCATGAAGGAGAACTCGTGCTGAGAAAGATTCTCCCAGTACAAAAAGACCTGCGAGGAAAATGGGCACCAAATTGGGAAGGACCATACGTTGTAAAAAAGGCATTCTCAGGCGGAGCTTTGATCCTTACCGAGATGGATGGGAAAGAGTTGTCGAATCCAGTGAACTCAGATGCAGTGAAGAAATATTATACTTAGGATGAAAACCCGAAAAGGGCATCTAAAAAAAAAAAAAAGGATTAGAGCGAAAACCTGAAAAGGGCGCTTTGGTTAAACATAAAAGATTAGGATGAAAACCCAAGAGGGCGTTCTAATGAAGCAAATATTAAACACAAGGCAAGGCGTTTTAAAGCTGCACGACAAACGGTGAGACTACAGTATTTGAAGCATCTTTGAAAGCTTGAAATCTTCTATGCAAGAAGCCATGCTCGAAAAGATTATTGATTGAGGAACGTGGAAGAGTTCATGTGTTGAATATCTAGAGCATTTGTATCCGTTGAATACGACCCTTTCTTTTTTTTTGACATTTTTTGTACTATCATCAGTTAACTTTCTTTGTTTGCCACATTTGAAATAAAAGAATACGAGATATCCTTTTTGTCCCTACCTGACTATTTTCATTATGTGTTTATTTACATGATAAATGGTGAAATGACATGCTCTAAACAAAAGAAATGTTAAGCATTACCTGGATGAAAAGTTAATAAGCGCAAGAGTCTCAAAGTAAGAACAAAGTTCAATCGGGGGCAGAAGAGTGATATCTGAGAAACGTCGATCACTCGAAGACGGGTACGAGGCCTGAAGAGGAAGTCGAGAATCAAAGCAATGAACGCAGATCCTCAACAATCAAGGCGAAAAGGACATCTGACAGATATGCTTAAGGAGCTTTGCATAATCACGTGAGGCATAGAGGCATTTAAGACAAGCATGTGCATATCATGATGACATCATGCATGGCATATCTGAGTAATCCAAGAAAGCAAGAGGACGTGATGATAGCTTTGAATCAAAGGAAAAGACACCGAGTTCTACCAAGTGATGAAAATCAACTCACATTGCGATAGGTGAGTTGAGCCTCAAGACACGTTGAGGTAATTTCAATTTATGTTTCAAAATCAACTCATATTGCGAGAGGTGAGTTGAGCCTCAAGACACGTTGAGGTAATTTCAATTTATGTTTCAAAATCAACTCATATTGCGAGAGGTGAGTTAAGCCTCAAGACACGTTGAGGTAATTTCAATTTATGTTTCAAAATCAACTCATATTGCGAGAGGTGAGTTGAGCCTCAAAACACGTTGAGGTAATTTCAATTTTCAATTTATGTTTCAAAATCAACTCATATGGCGAGAGGTGAGTTGAGCCTCAAGACACGTTGAGGTAATTTCAATTTATGTTTCAAAATCAACTCATATTGCGAGAGGTGAGTTAAGCCTCAAGACACGTTGAGGTAATTTCAATTTATGTTTCAAAATCAACTCATATTGCGAGAGGTGAGTTGAGCCTCAAAACACGTTGAGGTAATTTCAATTTTCAATTTATGTATCAAAATCAACTCATATGGCGAGAGGTGAGTTGAGCCTCAAGACACGTTGAGGTAATTTCAATTTATGTTTCAAAAATCAACTCATAGGTGAGTTGAACCTCGGGCACGTTGAGGTATTTTCGATCTCTACTTTCCAATTCTGTTTTCAAAAATCAACTCACATTGCGAGAGGTGAGTTGAGCACTGATAATTCTGTCTTTCAAAAGCAACTCATATTGCGAGAGGTGAGTTGTACCTTTTTTTTTCAAAAATCAACTCATATTGCGAGAAATGAGTTGAGCCTTAGGTCATATGTCGAGGTATTTTCAAAATCTCTTTTTCAAATTAAGTTTCAAAAGACTAGCTCATGTTGTGAGAGATGAGTTGAGCTTTGGCTCACGTGCTGAGTTATTTTCAATTTCTGTTTTTAATGTTTGCTTTTAAAGAGTCAATTCCTATTGCAAGAAATGAGTTGAGCTCAAGATCACATGCTGAATAAAGAATAAAGATTAGAGCTGATGGAAGACACCAGATTTGGCCTCCCTAAAGAGAAGACCCAAACCTTCTTTCACTGAAGCAATAGAAGAGCAGATTGAAGTTGTAGATCTTATCTTCCTGAAGTGGCAGTGAAGCAGATCGAAGCCACAAATTTCATATCCTCGAAGTTACTTTGGAATAGATTAAAGCTACGAGGCACATATCGAAGGTGCGATGGATTGAATCAAAGCTACAAGATGCAATGGACTAGAAGGAGACTACACGAGCAAGAAGAGCTGAGGAGGTCAAGATTGACAAGGCGGGCAAAATTGGCCTTTCTTTGTATCTTTGCTCTATTCCGTTACGATAATAAGCAAAGAGGGCATTTGTTAGGCCAATTTTGGCCCGTTTACAAAATACCGAGGCCCATTAAACCATTTAACCCATCCTCAAACCCAAAACCTAAAATTAACCTAGCCCAACATCCAAGCCCAATTCCAAAACCCTAGACTCCCACTTGCCTCTTCCCACTCTCCCATGCTGTCTGCTACAAAGACCATTCCCACTCTCCCATGCTGTCTCGCCACCAAGACCACTCCCACTCTCCCATCTTTGCTCACCTTGAAGACCATCACACACCCCATTGTCCATGCCCATGCCCCGCAAACAAGCAAAATGAAGCAAGAATAGAGAATAATAATAAAGTATGTAAAAATTAGGCTATATAAAGCCACCCAAACAACAAAAAAGAGGGAAAGGGATAAAAAGTTTGTATCAAGAACACAAAAAAGGAAAGCTCAGAAGGTGAACTTCAATTTTTTCTCTGTTATCTCAATCTTTCTGTTTATCTTTGCTTTGTTTTATTTTTTTCTTTAACTTACTTTAAAACGAAAAAGAATCAAGGAAGAAAAGAGTATTATGGATCTACCCATGGCGCTCCCTTTCCGTTCGCACGGTGAATCGCCGGTGATGATGGGTGTTGAAACCTTAATCGAAGAAAGGAGGAGAGATAAAAGAGGGAAGTAAAAAAAAAAATCACAAAAAATTCCAGCACCAAAAAAATTTCTAGAAAAAATTTCCAGCAAAAAAAAACCAAAAAAACAATAGAACAACCCAAAACAAATTCAAATTAGAGATTGAAGAAACAAAAAATCTAAGGTGATTTTTTTTATATTTTATTTTAATCCGATTTTAAGTTTTTAACCTATATATATTAAAACATAAAATAATAATAAAATAAAATAAAAACAAAAAAAAAGAAGATTTTTTTTTTACCTTTCCAACAATCAGTAATCGTTGGCCGGCCGGCCGCCGTGAGCCTCCGTGACCGGTCACCCCAACCGATTTCCTTCCCCTTCCTTCTCTCTCCTTCTCTCTTCCTCTCTCTTCTTTTTTTTCTTTCCTCCTCCAAATGATTTTTTGGGTTATTTTGGCCTATATAGCCCTCCAAAACGACGTCGTTTTGGGGTTGTCATTAACCCCAAAACGACGTCGTTTTGACTTAGACCAGTTCGACCGACCCGACCCGCCTAGGATCCGCGTGTTTTTTAAAGGAAGGGCAAATTGCGCTTTTAGCCCTTCCGCTTTTTATTACTTTATAATTAAGTCATTTTTATTTTTTAATTTGGCCCCGAATTTGTCGCGATTTTCAATTTAGTCCACAATGATGTCTGCATTTTATGGGAAGGAATATTTGCTGTTTTGGTCCCCGATGTTTCGCGTGTGTTTAATATAGTCCTTTCCTTTTATTTTTATTTCAATTTTGCCCCAAATATTTTGTTTTAGCTCAACTTAATCCTTTTAGTTATTTTACTATTTAAATCAATTATTTTAGTATTATTATTATATTTTATTCACTTATGTAGTGTGTTAATATTTTTATCATTTCTAATATGTATATATATATATATATATATATTATGTGTATTATATATATATATTATGTATATATGCCATTAGTTATATATTTCTTATGTATATATTCTTAAATACTATTATATACATATATATATATATATGTATATTTTAAATTCCATATTGTGTATATATTATTATTACAAATTATTACTATTGCTAGTATTATTATAACTATTATTATATTAGTGTATATTTTATATACATATGTATATATATATATATATATATTTTTTTTTGCACATATCATTATTTTATATTATTGTTGTAAATTTTTATATATATATTTTTTATGTACGTTTCCCAATATTTTCTTTTATTGTAGATATTATTATTATTATTATTACATACTTTTATTATATATATATATACATATATATGTATTTTATGTACATATTATTATTTTATATTATTATTACCAAATATATCATTTTTCCTATTTTATTATTAGTACATGACTTGTTTCTATTTTGTAAATATCATTATTATTGTTATTTTAATATTCTAGTATTCCATGTTAATATTTTTCATTAATGATATCATTTTTTTTTTGCGTTCTTTATCTATTTTAATTTCTCACTTTAGGAATATTTTTCTCATGTTTTAATTAATTTCAAAAATAAGGCAATGTACCGATTTAATATTAAGCTATCGATTTCATCGCTATGTTGGGTGAAATTAAATCGGCTTGTGAAACAGGACACCCTTTCTAAAAAAAATCGAAAACTAAAAATTCCTATTTTTCAATCGGATCACGATTAAATATTATATTGAACTCGTATTTTTGAAAATCAAGTCAATACATGTTTATGAGATACCAATTTTGGGCGTCGTGAGGGTGCTAATACCTTCCTCGCGCGTAACTGACTCTCGAACCTCAATTTTTCTCTGAACTTTCACGTAGACCTAAATTTGGCCTTCTTTTTGTTTTAAAATAATTTTATTAGGTGTCGGATCACACCTATAAAAAGGATCGGTGGCGACTCCCTTTGTTAATAAAATCGGAAGTTGATTTTCAAATGTTTAATAAATCACCATAATTAGCGACCAAGCGTAAAATTTTTTTTCGTCGCAACAGTACATATCTATGATTATTTAATTACAACATTATGGTACCATCAATCAACGCAAACGTTTTTCTGTATTTTTTTAAATATCACATATCATATAACATTTATACTTTTTTAACGTAATTATTTATTTCCATAACAACCAATTAATTATTTCTATAATAACATGAGCCAATTGTATAGAAATGTAATAGCATATGATTATAATTTTTAAATATAAATCATACAAATATTTTTGAGAGAAAATATTTAATTTACCAACAAAATTAATCTTTGTTAATTGAGAAGCATAATATTATTATTAAAAGATCAATGTAAGTACTTTTTAATTGTGATAAATATTTTATTGAGTTGGTGTCGTGGGTCAATAAACATCAACTCAATTATGAAATTACTAAAATATTTTCTCATTTACAAAATAAATCATTTTATTTGAACCCAAATTAAAAATCATATATGATAAACAATTAATTTTACTATTTTTTTAAGTGATTTTTTAAAAAACATTTATTACATAATTTTCCCCTAAGTGTATAACAAATCTAGTATATTATAAGCATGTATTGTATAAAAACAGAGATTTTATTCGTTAGACTGTGAATGAATTCTAATGACTTATATATGATTTTCATAAATAGAAGAGTTTTTAAAAGAAAATATTGAAACAATGTTTTATGTTGAAATTATTGAAGATACGTCTTGCGATCAGGTTCAACTGGTGGTTTGATTACTTGAATATGGCAACTGTCTGCTTGATGGTCATGATTCGTTCCACGGTTATCCATTTCCCTAATGACCACAATTCACCACTCTCTTACAACACGCCAATTTGTCATTTTTCGATTCGGCAATTAGTTAGTAGATAGAGTTTTAGTATGAGAATGCAAATAAAAAATCTAACAATTGATACAATAACTTTTTTTCTTAAACATTAAACATACAAGCGTTAACTAATTTGTATTTTTTTTTATAAAAATACTTAGTAAAACTTCAAACATCAAAAATTATTATAAAATAGACACGTCGGGGTAAAAAACACTAATTTAAAATCTATAATCACCCATTATTTTTACATTATTTACAATAATGATTAAATTTTCTATATTTTAATTCCAAAACCTTGAAAATAATAAAACCTATACATAACTCTCTCGCCTTAGAAATCATGAATCCCCTAATCCTTGCCTTTTCTTTAGAAACGGCTAAGTCTAGCCCACTTCTAAAGCCCATAAAATCGACTCTTTTTTTTTTCCTTGTGCTTCGGATTCATTTTTAATTCACAAAATATTAGACAATTTCCTCAAGTTTTTTTTGAAGGACATTTTCCTCCATAATAATTTATTTAATTTAATCTCCATCTCAAACTACAAATCATATAAATATAAATTAGATTATTGGGAAAAAACATTTTATGTGTTGTTTTAATTGATGATATAAAAATATCAAAAGTCAAAAGCACTAGGTCATGGTATATTTAATTTATTAAGATTTGACGTAAAAGAAAAAAAAATCCTCGTGAAGAGTATATATTTGGTGTATTGTGTACAAATCCCATCATAAATATATATATATATATATATATATATATTATAGATTTTATATAAAAATAAAAATCTTTAAATTAATATTTATTACTTTTTAAAATAAGAGTTTTCTAGTAATTTAATAATTAAATTGGAACTCAATTATAGGTGACACTAACTCAATCAAAATATTTACATACGGTATAGATAATATTAATTACCATTTAAAACAAAAAGTATATTAAACTTTTTTCCTGAATGAGTTGGTTCTTAATTAACTCATGACATCAACTTAGTTAATATTTCTATAATAATTATAGATATGTAGTTTTTAGTTGGACGAAAAAACAATTAATTTGAATCGGGTAATTTGCTCTTACAACAACTTAGAAAAGATACAAAATTTTAAAATACTAGTATAGTCCAACCATGCTTCTTGTTGGGTTGATTGTTTATTGATATCAAGTTATAGATTAAAAATTAAAATCTACTCTAAAAATTCTATATATTTTGTACATTTAGAATTCAGTCTCAATTACTTTTACTATAAATAATTTAGCCTTTCTACTTTTTAGATTTAAAATCCGCTTTCAAATTATATATAACCACATAACATTTTAATTGAAAAGTTAACTATATTAACTATTTGAACTAATTATCACTATTATAAAAACATAGAGTTAAATTTATGTAAGAAGTTAAAGTACAAGGATTAAATTTCAAATTTAAGTATAATAAAAGGACCAAAATTAAGATTTAACCATTTTATAATGCGGTGAAACCATGGAATTTAAATTTAGTCCCTACTTTTATTTTCACCATTTATTTTTTATTTCAAATATTCAAATCTAGTTGTTTCCATTGTTAAAATTCTTCTATTAAGTTCTATTGATGTGATATTTTGAAATTTAAAAAAAATATCTACTAATCATGTAACGATAAAAATAATATTTAAAATATTGATTATGGCTTTTTCTTAAAAAAGCACCCATTTGAATTAAGTAGAGTAGGGTTCTTAAGAAAAAAATGATGTCAGCATTTTGATTGAAATAGTTAACAATATTAATTATTTAGACTAATTAATGACATTATAAACGTAGGGGAACCAAATTACATAAAAATTAAAGCATATATATTAAAATTTAACCATTGTTTTATAATGTAAAAAAAATACAAATCCAAAAAAATGGGAAGTTACGTCTTATTTTCTAACACTCTTTGTCATTCAAATTTTATATAAACCACATAATATTTTAATAAAATTTAATGTTGTTCACTATTTAGATTAATTAATAACATAATAAAAATGTAAAAATTAAATTATGTTAAAATTAAAGTATAGAGTTTGAATATTAAATTTAAATATAATTGAAAAATCAAAATTAAATTTTATATCCTATTCTTAATTAACATATGAGTAGTATCTTTGGTGTTCTATTCAGAATAACCAAACTTAAGGCTCTTTATAATTAATTAAGTAATTATTTTTATTTTATTTTTGCTACAACCATATTTTGATTAAGGTAAGTTAATAAAATAATTTTGTAATTTATTAAGAAAGTATTTTAATATAGCAATGTTTGATAAATTATTTAAAATTTTTATTTCGTTCAATTAAAATATTTCAACATTTAATATTTAATTTGTTTATAATTATTTTAATTTTTACTTAATATAAAATTTAAAAAATGTTAAATAAGATAAATAGGTAGGTAGCTACTTATCACTTAATGTAAAAAATTAAAATAAATTATATATTTTAAAAATAGATATTCAATTTACCATATTTATTTTTCATCCAAAACTATCCAAAATAATATAGAATATTATATTAATAAGATTAAAATTAAAATAAATATTTTTTAAAATCAATATTTATTTTATTAGTAAAATCTCAGTACTTAAATTTTCAATTTATTAAACACACCCTTACTTTCTTAATTTTTTATTTATTAAACTTTTTAAAAATAATTATGTTCTTTTATAATTTAAAATTTTCAAAATTGTAAAAAAAAAATATTATTGTTTTGATTTTTTTCTTTTCAATTCCTAATTATCATATTATTGATATCTTTGGCGTTTTGATCATTATAATCAATATCAAATACATTTTACATTTCCTCCATATATAAGTTTATTGTAGTTAATTAAGGTAAATTAATAAATAATTTTACAATTTATTAATATAGTAAATCCTAGTTTATTTTCTTTAGTTTTATATAATAAATTTTTTATTAAGATAGTATTCTTAAATGGAAAATTATTTGATATATTATTGGTAGAGTATTTTAGATTTCATAAGCAGGTTGATTGTTTGACAAATGTACGTGTAATAAAAAAATTAAAATGTAAATAAATGTGACATTTGTTACATCCTTAACCCGATTGTGAAGTCTAAAAACTCTCATTATTCTCGACGGTGTATCAAATAACTACCCTTCTTAAATAATACATCTTAATTTTTTCATTTTATTTATTAAATTATTTAAAAGAAACATTTAAATCTTTTAATTTTAAAGTTATAGAAAAATCTCCAAAATTTATTTAAAATTATAATTATTTATTAAGACTATATTTAAAAGGGATGATTTTAAAAATTTTATTTATTTATAGATTAAAAAAATAAGTAATTTTAAATATTTTAAATATTTTTTAGTAATTAAAATTTAGAAGTTATCTTTAAAAGAAACATTTTAGATCTTTTAATTTTAAAGTTATAGAAAAATCTCCAAAATTTATTTAAAATTATAATTATTTATTAAGATTGTATTTAAAAGGATTGTTTTAAAATTTTAGTTATTTATAATTTTTGAAAAAGTAATTTTAAAATTTTAAAACTATAAATAATTTTTGTTGGCAATTAAAAATAAAAAGTATAAATACAGTGTTAGCATTTTAGTTTACAACTTGTTAATAGATAAACTTTTATTAATTTTTTTAAACATGTAATTAATGAAAATTTTATTTTAATATTTAATTTTAAATTTGCCTATGTACTAAAAAAAATCATAAACTACTGCACTTTAGAGTTGTCCATGGACTTGTCTGAAAAATGAGAGAAATTGGACAAAGAAAAGGCTCGTTTAAAAAATAGGTTGGGCATCATGTAAGGTTTTTTTTTTTGGCTCAGGCTTGGCCTGACCCGATTTTGCAATAAACCCCCTTCATGTTTTGATGTTGTTTTTCATGTTTTATTGTTGTTTTCCCACTTTTTGTCACTAGTTACCATTCCACTATTATGTTACTACTATTTTGTTGTTAATATTTGGATATTGTATAACACTTGTTTTATTGTTAATTTTACTACTATTTTAGAGGTATTTGCTTGCTAAGTTGTACTTATCTTATTTTAATATTTTTAATGTATGGTGTAATGTATTTTTAAATTTTTTTATATAAAAAAATTAATACAGGCGAGCCAGGTCGGGCCCGAATATTAGCATTTAAGGGCTTTAAACCTTATTTGTTGGCTTGATGGTTAAGGTGTTCACCGCCCCTGATGTGGAATAAGTTTGAGTCGCCTAAATTGCGTTACTGTTAGGGTTTTGTCCTCCTCTTATAATTTATCGAAAATTTTTTTAGTTTTTTTTTTTGTGAAAGAATAAAGATAGAAAGTAGAAAACTTAGACCCTCAAAGGAGGATCTTCAAACAATCTTAAACCTAGGCTCCTAGTATGAACTGACTTAGCCAGACTATCAGTAATTAAGTTTTCCTTTCGGGGAATATACTGAATTTTCCATTACTCCATCTTCCTTAAGATAAGATGAATTTTCCTAACTAAGGCAGAGCTAGAGTTCCCTTAAGAGTCTTTTAAGATTACGTTAATAAATG
This sequence comes from Gossypium arboreum, assembly GCF_025698485.1. Taxonomy (NCBI): domain Eukaryota; kingdom Viridiplantae; phylum Streptophyta; class Magnoliopsida; order Malvales; family Malvaceae; genus Gossypium; species Gossypium arboreum. The sequence goes on along the minus strand of NC_069081.1, from coordinate 109,531,094 downwards.
CTATCAGCTTGGATTAGGATTTTCTCGAAACGCCTATCCAGAATAAGGTTCAGCCCATCTAGAATTCCTCAAAGCTCTGCCTCTAAAACGGTGCAATTGGCCAAATATTTGGCGAACCCAATGATCCATTCACCATTATGATCTCTCACACAGCCACCATCTGCAGCGAAGCCTTCACCAAACCTCACCGAACCATATGTGCTCAAACTCACCCAGCTATTAGGTAAAGGCCAATTATAAAGATGATTTCATGCTTTATGAGATAAAATCATTGAAATAAAGGAATATTGTCTCGCCCAACTGTATGAGATTTTAATAATCTCGTCAGCACTCCATGTAATAACTTGAAAAATGAACAGGTTTCGAATTTTCCAGATACACTACACGATAATCCTAAAGAGACATAGCCAATCGATTCCACTCCAAGAAGAGAAATGGCTCTAAAGATTGTTTCTCATCCAGTCCAGAAGAGATCCAGAATAGAAATCAGTAAGATCTCGCTAAGGAATAAGCTTATCCCAAATGCCTCTGGCAGCATTAGGTCTTTGAGTATATGCAAAACATTTTCCTAATCATTTCCACAAAGGCCATAAGCACTGCTACTCTTAAAGCCACGTCTTACCCTCTCAGCATTTGTTAAAAAATGTTATTTTAGAGCCAATCAGATGAAAAAACGAATCCGATGAGGGCCGTGAAACTTTCAAGGTATTTCCCAGAGCTGCTCTTTTAAGTTGAAAGTACCTTCACGAACCTTCTCATAAGCACTTTTAAGAGAGAAAGAGCCAACCGAAGTAGCTCCCCAAATAATTCGATCAGGACCTGATGAATGATGAGGTGGTGGTACGCTTATTTTTTTGTTAATAATCTCCTCAAGAACCCAAGGTCTAAAAAGATCCAACTTCCAAGAGCCATCACCTGTAATCATACTATTAAGAGAACAACCTAGAAAAGGGTTAGCAAAATAAGGGATAAACTTAAATAAAGGGACCACAATTGGGGATCCAGGGGTCTTGCCAGCACATGATGCTATTACCGTCGCCGACTGACCAAATTAAGTTTTCAAGAATGAAGGGTCACACCTTAGAAATGGATCTCCATAAAAAGAAACACTGACTTCTTAACAAGTCATCTGGTAAACCGTTAGGGACTCTATATTTTGACCTAAGTACCTAAATCTAGAGGGAATTAGTATTAGAAATGATGTTAAAACTAACCTTCATCATGAAAGAGGTATTAAGGTCCTTAAGCAGTCTGATACCAAGACCTCCGTGAGACATAGGTTGGCACACCAAATCCCAACTAACCAAGGCTATCTTTGAGCTGCTATTATGTACTCCCCAGACAAATTTTCGAACTATGCGCTTGATCTCATCACAGACACCTTTGGGAACCATTATTGTTTGCACGAAGTAACTTAGAATCGAGAGAAGAACAAATTATGCCAAAGTAACCCTTCCAGCTAAAGAAAGCTGACTGGTATCCCAGCTAGACAATTTATTACGTACCCTTTCCACCACAAAATTCAAACTGCTGTTGGTGACTTTGTCATGAAAAGGTGGAACTCCAAGGTAATGTCCTAAATTAGTAACTTTTTGAAAACTAAAGAAATTACTAATGTGCTCCCCCAAGTTATCATCCACACCTTTTAAGAGAAAAATATTGGTCTTCTACGAATTAATCAGATGACTCGAATAGTCACAAAACTCATCTAAAATACTTTTAATGACTCGGGCTTAATTTTTATCAGCATGACCAAAGAATATCAAGTCATTGGCAAAGAAAAGATGAGATAACAGTGGGCCACCACTGGATAGCCTAATAGGAGACCAATTACCTACATCAATAGCTTTACGGATACTGTGACCTAACCACTTCATGCAAAGAGTAAACAAATAAAGAGATAAAGGACATCATTGACGTTGAAATTTCTAGGTTGGGACACCATTCCATAAAATAGGAATACATGCAGTTTAGAGCGACGCCTCAATGAAATCCCATAATACTCGATCAAAGGCTTTCTCCAGGTCGATTTTTATGATGATCCATTTCCTGTTTTCTGCGTGCCTCTCATAGAGTGAATAGCCTCTTAAGCAATGATAATGTTATCAGTGATATTTCGTCCTGCAACAAAACCAACTTGCTCGGGAGCTAAGAGCCTCAAAAAGACCACTTTAAAATAATTGGCAATGATTTTCATGACCAACTTATAAAGAACAAAACATAAGTTGGTTGGCCGGAACTGAGAGAAATCTACGGGATTCTGAGTTTTAGGGATAAGCATAATAAGAGAATTATTTAACTCCAAATCAATGTTTTTCCTTTCAAAGACCTCTTTAACCTATGTACAGGCTGAGTTACCAACATGATCATTGACTTTGATAAAACAAGGCATGCAAACCATCACTCTCTGAAGCCTCACTCTCTGGAGCCTTCAAGGGTGCTATATCAAGAAGAGCGGCTTTAATTTCCTCATCCGACACTTGTCTATTGAGAATATTAAAATATTCATCTTTAAGGCATGAAAAAGCAACAGAAGGGAAATCTCTCATTGGCCCAGGATGCTCGCCATACAAATTAGAGTAAAAATTAACCGCTTTAAGCTTTAGTTGATCATCATCCATAATCCACTCCCCCAAGCCATTTTTTAAAGCAGTAATTCTATTTTGCTTACGTCTTCTCAACGTGCATGAGTGAAAGAATTTTGTGTTACGATCCCTCAAAACCAACCTGTAATAAACCGAAAGTTACGGTATCAGAAATCGAGTCTTGAATACTGTTTCCGTGAAATTAATTCATGAATATTTATTAAAAATATTTATGAATTATAGTTGAGTGGTTGATTAATGCTTGATTAAGTTAAGTAGCTTGAATTTAGAATAAGGACTAAATTGCATAAGGTATAAAAGTTTAATTATAGATTAAAGATTAGTAAAGGAACTAATCTAGCAATTAGACCCTAGGTGACATGTGTGTGTTAATATTGTACAACATGTGTAATACTTGGTAAAAGTATTAAATGTGTTAAAGTAGTTTTTCTTATAGATTAAGTTATTTTATTAGAATAATATTATATTATTAATATTATTATATTGAATATAGATTTATGAATAAAGGAAATGAAATAAAAAAAAGAAAGATAGAAAGAGTTACAGAGAGTAAACGTGAGAAAGAAAGAAAGAAAAAGAAAATGGAAAATTTGAGGATTAAGGCCCTAAAGCTTGATTGGTAAGTTGTTTTAGCCCATATTCTTGTGATTTTTATGTTTATGGATGCCTAATTCAAAGTTCTACATGTATGAGGTTAAAATGAAGAAAAAATAGAGAATTTTTAGATATTGATTTAGTTGAATAAATTGAGGTTTTATGGGTTAAATTGATAGAAATTGAAGTTAGAAGTGATTTGTTAAAGGGATTTTTAAGTTAGGTTTAACTAGGGACTAAGTTGTATAGAGCTCAAATTTATGTTTTATGATGATTTTTTTTTATGAGCTTGAAATTGTTAATGAGTTGAATAAATGAAAATATGATGATTTAGTTAAAAAAAAAAGATTAGTAATGGGAAAAGGACGAAATTGGAATTTTTGTAAAAGTTTGATAGAAAGTGAAAATGTGTTTAATGAATTAGTATATTGATGATTTTTAATTGTATGATTGTTCGTAGCTAACGTAGCACCGGATACGTCATCAAAGAAGGGAAAAAAAAAGTGAACGAAGATATCGATTAAATTCGATAAATAGTGGTTTGTATTTCTATAAACCGAGCTTAATCGTTATTGCTATATTTGATAATTATATTGTATGAAAATGTGAATGAGGTAAGTATTCTTACCATATTGAAATGAATGTGATTTTGAATACCCTATTAACGATTGTCGCTAGTCGGATATAGTTGACATGTCATAGGAATTGGAAGTATTGGGATATTCCGACATTGAGTCGATGAGACACTATGTGTCGACTACTGTTAAAGTTTCGGATTTGTTCCGATGAAGTACTTAGTGTACTATAATGTTAAAGTTCCGGATTTGTTCCGATGAAGCACTATGTGCTTATCTCGGAGTGTGGGTTAGATCCGTGTATCCGTCAGTGTCCGAGTTATGTTAATAAGGGTAAATAAAGTAAAGATTATTAAAGTACTGATTGATTGACTGTTATTGAAATGATGATTGATATTGAATAATAGCAATAATGTGTTTGAATTACCATGTTTTAAAGTTGATTAAGTTATTGTTTATAGAAATACCACCGAGAGTATTCTCAACGTACAGTTAGTTTCCGTGTCCAGGCTAGGTACGAAAGTATAAGGACTCAGCATACAAGCCGATCTTCGAACTCAAATTGGTGAAGTTTCTATCTTTTTGGAAAATGGCATTGTACCCAGGATGTCTTTTGGTCATTTTGAAAGTACCTAAGTTGTTAAGTGATATTTTGGTATGTTTTGTAAATGTTACCAAAACCTTAAGTATGGTATGTTTTTGATATGTTAGTGAAGAGAAATAAGAGGAAGTGATGGTAAATATTGTAGAGAGAAGAAATGAAGATGTTATAAACTTAGTTATCAACATTTTATACTAAAACAGATTTAGACAGTAGCAGTAGTCCAACTTTGAAAATACACCAAAAATAGTAGAAAGTTAATTATATGATGAATAAAATATGTAATTTAAGCTTAATGAATCTATTTTTATATGGAAGAAACAAAATAGGTAAAAGAGTTTTATTTTATAAGATATTTACGTTTTGGTGAAATAGGGTTAGAGCAATTTCTGAATTCCATATTCTAAATTTAGAAATTCACCATAAATTGTGTATAAATAATTAGGACTCATAATTTATATGTATGGATTCATTATTGAGTCTATTTTTAACTGAAATAAACGGCATAGTCATTGGATTTCTGTACAGGAAGAAATTTGATTCGTAGTGCACAGTAGTTAGAGTAGTCAAACCTTGAAACAGGGGAGAATTTTACTAATAAACTATACTAATTGCCCTGACCAAAAATTCTAGAAAAAAATTAGTAAGTAGATATATGAGTCTAGTTTCAGGAAAAATTTACAGAATTGGATTTCAAGTTTTTTAACTCGAGATATGATTTTTTTTAGTGACCGTGATGCAGATGGATAGCTTACTACGAAAATTGTTTAAGTGCTAAAATAAGTTTAGTAATGTCTCATGCTTGACTCCGGCGACGGTCTCGGGTAAAGGGGTGTTACACAACCAATCACAATGCACTTTTTGTTGCCAAATAATCTCTTCATGATGAAGCACATTCTCCAATTCCTCTCTCACATCCATCTCGACTTGTTAAGAAACTCCGAGTTAGTTTTATCTCGTTCAATCTCAATATGTTCTAATTTACGAGACAAGAGTTTTTTACGAGTGAAAATATGACCATAAACCTCTTTGTTCCAAATCTTAACTCGGTCCGTGAACTTAGAGTGAAGAGACAACATGCTCATAGACATCCTCCAATTCTCTTTAATAAAGTCCGAAAAGGATAGATGTTCAATCCAATTGGCTAAGAATTTGAACGGATGCCCTTGCAAAGAATGAACCTCAGGAAAAAGAGACAATTTAAGAGGCTTGTGGTCAGATTTGAGCTGTTGTAAATAGGCCACCATTGAATTCGAAAAATATGTGTTCCAAGCAATATTGCAAATAGCCCTGTCTAAGAGCTCAACAATCCCCCCTCTTTGCCAAGTAAACTGCGACCCCCAGAAACCTAAATCATGAAGTTGGGCAGAATCCATAAAATTACCAAAGAAATGATACATTTTCCCTAAAACTCATCCTCCTTTTATTTCACTAGAGGAAAGTATGGCATTAAAGTCACTAATCGCCACCCACGGGGACCCATCCAAATGAATAGAACTTTGTAAAACCTCCCATAGATGTTTCCTTTTCTGATTCTTAGGACTACCATACACAAAGGAAACCAAAAAAGGCTGCTGAAAAGAGCTATCAATAACTTTGGCTAAGACAAACTGGGGATGACTTTGGAGCACCTCCACACTAACCGAATCGTTCCACCTAGTCCAGATACCTCCTGAAAAACCGATTGCTTCCACACAATGAGAATTGTGAAAACTGAGCTTAGTAATAACCAAATCCGCTTTCTCCCCACTGACCCTAGTTTCTAAAAGACTGTTCTCGATTCTATTCTTGGAATACTCTAACAAATTTAGAACTCGCACCTCCCTGACAATTCCAAGAAAAGATAGTAAAATTCATAAATAAAGTAAATATGAGAAAAAGACTAACCTCGTAAAGGATATCTGTAACACCCTAAACCCGTATCCCTCACCGGAACCAGGTTACAGAGCATTACCAGAGTTTACAAATCAAACAAACAGAAATTTCAAACATTTCATATCATCAAAACAAGTCATCAAAGCATCATTTTAATCCAAATTATAAACTTATCAAATCCAAAATTAAACTAATAACCTCATTTACCACAAAATAACTATTATTTAGACGCCTTAGGTACATGCTGACACAAAAGATAAACATCACTACGGTTGAGTTTGGGATCGCTCTAGGATGCTGAATCGGTGATCAAACTTAAGTACTTAACCTGCGCAAGGGAACAAACCATACGCTGAGTATAAACTTAGTAGTATTTCTATAATCCGAATATTTAAAAATAAAACAATATAATATGTATAATAAAATGTCAAGCGCAATTGAACATTTAAAACCATACGATACTCAATTTTCATCAATTGTTATATTTAATAGCTTTTCATAATTTGTTCACATATCATTTAAACAATGGCAATATCCATTCCATATTCAATTCATGAATATATATAACTCGTGTATTCCATGTATTTATAACATATTTCACATTCTATTTTCAATTCACTATCTCATATTTTTAGCCTAAAGTAGATTTTATAAAATACACCGGATATACAAAACAAATACAGAGGCGCATTATTATGCACTAATGAACACAGAGCACTGAAGTGCTATACAGAGAGGACGAATGTGCTAAATAGAGAGCACTAATGTGCTAATAATTAGAGAGCACGCTAAGGTTCCTTAATGGTATGCCACTAATATACTAGTAGTTCTAAATTCCATCTACTTGAGCATTAAGGCTAAATTTCACACATATCAAAAATAATCCAATTATCATATTTGCACAATTTCACATTTATACATATATATATATATATATATATATATTCATAATATATATATACCAATTCAATTCAGCCAATATAAATTCATCACATACCAAATCAATCCATTTCAATTATAAAACACAATAATTCTCACATTAATCAATTACCAAAACATTTAATCAAAATATAACAATTAATAATTAGATTCGGATTATAGAAAAACAAACTAAGAAATTCGAGCTATTCCTCGTTGACTATATTTTTCCCCTTTTTAGTCGAGATCTCCGGTACGATGCTAGTTACAGAATTAAAATAATTAAAAATCATCAATACAACACAATTCAATCTCATATTAAATATTTCAAATTTTACTCAATATATGCCTAAATTCTAATTTAGTCCCTGAACCGAGGCTAACTTTTATTCTCAAGACTAATTCCATATTTTCATTCCATTCCCACTTTATAAATCCCTAATTTCAAAATTCTCTCAATTTAGTCCCTATTAATTCAAAACCTATAATTTATTTTACAATTTAATCCATTTCTCTATTCTAATTTGAAATTCTATCAATTTAATCCCTAATTCTTCAATTTATTCAACATGAGCATCATCTAAAAATTCACTAACTTTCAAAATTTCAACTTAAATCAAGTAGTATTTTGTTCTAGAATTCCAAAAACATTAAAATTACAAGAAAAGGGATTAAATTAACTTACCAAATTAACTTTAAACCTTGAAACCCCAAATTTTCCTTTTCCTTTTTCTTTTTTTCTCCCCTGTTTCTTCTCTGTTTTGTTTCAATTTCATTCTGTTTCTTATGTTTCTTTACCTATTTATATAATATATATAATATAATATAATATATAATAATATTCTTATTTATTATGTAAACATATATATATTTTAATCATAAAAATCTTTGATATTTTTATATGTATGCCGCCTTAACTATAAAGAATGACATAATTGCCTTTTAGTCCTTTTAGCTTTTCTTTAATTTATAATTACACTTTCATTTCTATTGTAATTTAATCCTTTTACCTAATTATTTTTAATTCAAGCAAATTTCACTTAACCAAAATCTAATTAACTACACAACTAACTTCATAAATATTTATTAAAAATATTTACGAATCCGATTTACCAGAACGGAGTCCCGTGAATGCATTTTTTTTTTCAATTTGGTCATTTTTAATCAATTAACAATCGAAACGTTAAAATTTCTTAATGAAACTTAATATCATCCTAAAGACACTCCTTAAATATTTATAAAAATATTTACAGCTCAGTTTATAATATCGAGGTCTCAATACCTCGTTTTCGACCCAATTTACCTAATAACTTCTTTTAAATCACAAAATTTATTAATTCAAAAATATTTCTAAAATCACGTTAACTTATAATTATTAATTAATAATTTTTTTCTAACTTTTTCTTCGGATTTAGTGATCTTGAATCACTATTTTGACACTACTGAAAATTGGGCTGTTACAATATCAGTAGCTTAGACACTGCCAGTTTTGACATTTGATTTATTTTCAAAAATTCCAGCTTGCACACTAATGAACTCTGCCATAGACCCCATAGCTTCAGGAAGGGAGACTCGTGAACTACTGGTGTAGCGACATAAAAATTTAGCTTGGTCGCTAATTAGGGTGTTTGATTTTGAAAATTTAATGACCGAGGTTTGATTTTGAAATAAAAGGGGAGTCGCCACCGATCCTTTTTATAGGTACGATCGGACACCTAATAAATTTATTTTTAAAACAAAAAGAAAGCCGAGTTTAGGTCTAGGTTAAAAGCCAAATAAAATTAGGGTTCGGGAGTCGGTTACGCGCGAGGAAGGTATTAGCACCCTCGTGACGCCCAAAATTGGTATCTTATAAACACGAGTTGTCTTGATTTTCAAAAATACGAGTTCAATGTAAGGTTTAATCGTAATTCAATTGAAAAGACGAGAAATTTTAATTTTTATGTTTTTAAGAAGGACATACCGTTTTAACACGAGTCATTTGATATTCACCCAACATAGCGATGAAATCGATGACATGGTGTTTAAATCAGTACGTTGCCTTGCTTATTGAAATAAATGAAAACACGAATAAACCTTTTGAAATAATGAACAACGAGGTAATGTATAAAAATGGGCGGGAAACGAAAGATAATAATTGTAAATACATCAAGGCACAGAATACATACGACAATAATATTAAAAACAAAGACAATGCACGCGATATTAAATGTAACAATAGTATCAAATACGAGAACACAATGAGAGCACCACGAATATACCTATGTAAAAAAATGACATTAAGAGTATGTACATAATATATATTTACATATATATATAATTAGTAATAATGTTGGAAATATACTACTTATAATATTCAAATATACATGAAGTGATGAAAATATACATAACTATTAATATTGTTAAAGTATATTCATAATGATATATATATTGAAAGGTGTATGTGCATAGAGATGAAAGATGTTTACATAATAATTCTAAATATAGGTACCTAATATAGATATATATATACATAATATATTTAAAATGAACATATACACTATGCATATATAATAAAATACATGAATACTATGATATTTTAAAAGAACATATATATGTAACACGTATAATAAAATAATAATATACGTAATATAAGAATATAGGAGTATTAAAATATAAATAAAATAATGAAGAAATGAATAAAAATAATGTGCACAATAATATAATAAGAAAATATTATAATAAGTACTAAAAATATCTATATATATACATGTATACCAATGAATAATACGATAATAATACTAATAAGAAGTATATATATACGTGTAATAAAATATATGTACCAATATTAATAATAAATATAATAGGAATAAAATAAATGTGATAATAATATATACATAATATGGTATTAAAATATACATATATATAATAATGTTTAAGAATATACACATAAGATGGTATAAAAATATGTACACGGAATAGTATATAAAAATATAACTAATAATATTGAAAATATATATACATAATATATATAAACATATACGATATATACATATACATTAGAAATGATAATAATTTAAAAGGACTTATTAATACGCTACATAGATACACATATATATATAAATAATAATGATGTTAGAAATACTTAATATATATAATATTTGAAATATATGCATAAAAATATAATGTTAGTAAATATACATAATATATACATATTTAAAATAATAATAAAAACTATTGACAATATTTCAAAAATTTATAGGTATACACTAAAATGCACATAATTATATTGAGAACATATGTTTTTAATATATGAGAAATATATATATAGAATACAATATTAAAATATTTACATAATATACATTTTAAAAGAACTAATAATAATGTTTCATAAATATATAAATATATTAAATATATACACATATATGTATATAATACAATATACACCACGAAATATATAAAATATAGGAAATATAAAAGCATAAAGATTATAATTAATAATAATAAATAACAGAAAATGAAAAACAAATAACTTGAAAGTAAAGCATTAATCTAACAAAGAGGACTCAATCGAATTAAAAAACAAAGTTTGGGGCTAATTTAAAAGAAAATAAGAGAGGGGAGGACTTTTTAGAATACGCGTGAAACTATGGAGGACCAGATAGGCAATTTTCCCAAATCTTTAACACACACCGCATCAAACGGGACTAAATTGTAAGCGGCTTGAATTTTAGTGCTAAATTAAAAATAACGAAAACTTGATTTTAAAATCCCAGAAAAGCGGAAGGATTGCGCGCATAAATAGCCCATTCAAACAAAAACACGCGAATCCTGAAGCGAGTCGGGTTGGACGGTTCGGGTCATGCTCAAAACGACGTCGTTTTGGAGGGCTATATAATGCCCTAAATTGACAAAAAAAATCATTTGGTGAGGAGAAAAGAAAAAAAGAGAGAGAGAGAAAGAAGAGAGAAGAGGACAGGGAGAGGGAGAGGGAGCTCCGGCCAGGGGGGTCACCGGCCGATCGCCGGACCGTCGCCAATGTTGCAGCCTGCCACCGTGCCTGATGGTAGAAAAAAGGTAAAAATTTTGTTTTGATTGATTTTTTTATATATTTTTATTTGATATGTATATGTATTGTTTGTGATGAAAAAGAAAAAAAAGGAAAAAAGAAAAAGAGAATCGATTCGAAAGTAAAAAAAACAATTACCTTGGCTCTTTTTATTTTTATCTTTTGCTTCTTGATTCTCTGATTTTGATGGTACTTGAAATACTATTTTTGCACTATGGTTTTTTGTATTGTTTAAACTGCCAAAGGGGAACCCTTTTACATTGATTTTCATGGCTTTTTATATCCTTACAATTCCATTTTCTATTAGTTTCTGTCTTGTCTGATTGCAGGGGATGGGCAAGCGGTGGAGACATGACCGGTTAGTGGCCAGTGTTGCAGTGCTGTCAGAGGGCAGGTGGGGTTCGGCGCCGAATACAGTTTAGGGTTTCAGTTTTTTGAAACCCTAAGTCTAGAGTTGGGCTTCTTTGGGTTTAGAATGGGTTTTAGGGTTTTTGGGTAGTGGTTATGGGTTTGTTGTATCTGGGCCAAAATTGGCCTATAACAGCTGCCCCTCTTTGCTCATTGTCGTGTAACGAGAATGAAGCAAATACATAATGAAAGGCTAATTTTGCCCCGTCTCGCCGAGTCTTGACTTCATTGGTGCTCTTCTTGTTCAAATAGCTTCCTTCCAGTCCACTGAATCTTGTAGCTTTGGTTCAATCCACTGCATCTTTTGATATATACCTTGTAGCTTCGATCTCCTCCAATGTAACTTCAAGGATATGAGATTTGTGGCTTCAATCTGCCTCACTTGTAACTTTAGAAAGATAAGATCTACAGCTTCAATCTGCTCTTCTATCGCTCCAGTGAGATGAGGTTTGTGATATTCTCTTCTACCACTTCAGAAAGGTAAGATTTGATATCCTTGATCAGCTCCACTGTAACTTCAAGGAGACAAGACTTGCAACTTTGACCTGCTACAACTTCTATTCTTTACTCAGCATGTGATCTTGAGCTCAACTCATTTCTCGTAACATGAATTGACTCTTTAAATAACATATACTAAAAACAAAAATTGAAAATAGCTCAGCGCATGAGCCAAGGCTCAACTCACTTCTCACAATATGAGTTGATTCTTGACAAATAGAAATTAAAAGGCTCAACTCACCTCTCGCAATATGAGTTGATTTTTGAAAACATGAATTAAAACAGAAATTGGAAATACCTCAGCATGTGAGCCGAGGCTCAACTCACTTCTCGCAATATGAGTTGATTTTTGAAAAGTAAAAATTAAAAACAGAGTTTGAAAGACAGAATTTGAAAATACCTCGGCATGTGACCCGAGGCTCAACTCACCTCTCAAAATATGAGTTGATTTTTGAAAAGCAGAAATTGAAATTACCTCAGCATGCCCCGGGGCTCAACTCACCTCTCGCAATATGAGTTGATTTTTAAAAAATATAGATTAGAGAAAACAGAAATTGAAAATACCTCAGCGTGTCCTGAGGCTCAACTCACCTCTCGCAATATGAGTTGATTTTTGAAAAATATAAATTGAAAAACAGAAATTGAAAATACCTCAGCGTGCCCTGAGGCTCAATTCACCTCTCGCAATATGAGTTGATTTTTGAAAACATGAATTAAAAAAACAGAAATTGAAGATACCTCAGCATGTGAGCCGAGGCTCAACTCACTTTTCACAATATGAGTTGATTTTTGAAAAACAGAAATTGAAAATACCTCAGTGTGTCCTGAGGCTTAACTCACCTCTCGCAATATGAGTTGATTTTTTTGAAAAATATAAATTGAAAGAAAAAAAACAGAAATTGAAAACTCCTCAGCATGTGAGCCGAGGCTCAACTCATTTCTCGCAATATGAGTTGATTTTGGAAAAGTAGAAATTAAAAACAGGATTTGAACAACAGAATTTGAAAATACCTCGGCATGTGACCCGAGGCTCAACTCACTTCTCGTAATATGAGTTGAAAATTTTTTTTGACAAACAATAATTGAAAAGCATAAATTGAAAATACCTCAGCATGTCCTGAGGCTCAACTCACCTCTCGCAATATGAGTTGATTTTTTTGAAAAATATAAACTAACAATACCTCAGCATGCGACCCGAGGCTCAACTCACCTCTCGCAATATGAGTTGATTTTTGAAAAATATAGATTGGAAAAAATAGAAATTGAAAATACCTCAGCGTGTCCTGAGGCTCAACTCACCTCTCGCAATATGAGTTGGTTTTTTTGAAAACAGAAATAAAACATCAAAATACCAAAACCTGTCATCTGGTGGAACTCAGGTATCTTTTCCTTTGATTCAATACAGCTATCATCACATCCTCTTGCTCTACTAGAGTACCTGTATATGTCATGCACGATGTTATCATGATATGCACATGTTTATCTTAAATGCCTTTATGCCTACATGATTATGCTATGCGCCTTAGGCATGTTTGTCATATGTCCTTTTTTTAGTCACGAGTTTTCATGATCTGCGTTCATTGCTTCGAATCTTGACTTTCTCTTTAGGCCCTGTACCCGTCCTCATGCTTCACGAAAAATCTGCGTTTCTCAGATATCACTTTTTTGCCCCTGGTTGAACTCTGTCCTTGCTCTGAGGCTCTTGTACTTATCAAATTCTTATCCGGGTAATGCTTAACATTTCTTTTGTTTAGAGTATGTCATTTCACTATTTATCATGTAAATGAACCACACAATGAGATGCATGAAAATAGTCAGGTAGGGACAAAAAGAATACCTCACAATTATTTATTTCAAATGTAGCAAACAAAGAAAGTTAATCAATGATAGTAAAAGTGTCATAAAGAGAAAAGGGATCGCATTCAACGGATACAAATGCTCTAGATATTCAACACATGAACTCTTCCACGTTCCTTCATCAAGAATCTTTTCGAGCATGGCTTCTTGCGTAGAAGATTTCGAGCATTCGTAAATGCTTCAAATACTGTAGTCTCGCCGTTTGACCCACCATTCGAAACGCCTTGTTCTTTAAGCCCGGGTTTGCTTCATTAGAATGCCCTTTCGGGTTTTCATCTTAATCTTTTATGTTAATCAAGACGCCCTTTTCAAGTTTTCACCTTGATCCCCTATTTTTGTTTTAAAAGATGTCCTTTCGGGTTTTCATCTTGATTTTTTTCAAGCAAAATATTTATTCACAGCATCTGAGTTTACTGGATTCGATAACTCCTTCCCATCTATCTCAGTGAGAATCAAAGCTCCACCTGAGAATGCCTTCTTTACGACATATGGTCCTTCCCAATTTGGTGCCCATTTTCCTTGGAAGTCTTTTTGTATTGGGAGAATCTTTCTCAGCACGAGTTCTCCTTCGTGAAATTCTCTTAGCCGTACTTTTTTTTCATGGGCCGCGATCATTCTCTTCTGGTACATCTGTCCGTGACAAATTGCCTTTAGACATTTTTCTTCGATGAGGTTTAACTGATCAAATCGAGCTCGAACCCATTCTGCTTCCTCTAATTTTGACTTCATTAAGACTCGTAGAGAGGGGATCTCAACTTCGATGGGTAGCACAGCTTCCATTCCATAGACCAGAGAGAAAGGAGTTGCTCCGGTAGATGTCCGCACAGATGTGCGATATGCATACAAAGCAAATGGTTGCTTCTCATGCTAGTCTTTATATGTCTTAGTCATTTTCCCAATAATTTTCTTAATATTCTTATTTGCCGCTTCAACAGCTCCATTCATTTTCGGGCGATAGGGTGATGAGTTATGATGCTTTATTTGGAATTGTTCACACACTTCTTTCATCATTTTGTTATTCAGAGACATAGCGTTATCTGAAATGATTCTTTTAGGTAAACCATATCGACAAATGATTTCCTTTTTCAAAAACCTACAAACTGCAGTCTTTGTCACATTGGCAAATGAAGCGGCTTCTATCCATTTTTTGAAGTAATCGATAACCACAAAAATGAATCGGTGTCCATTAGAAGCTTTTGGGGAAATTGGCCCTATAACATCCATGCCCCACATAGAAAAGGGACACGGAGAAGTCATAACATGAAGGGGCGAAGGGGCTAAATGAATTTTATCACCATAAATTTGGCATTTATGACATTTTTGTGCAAAACTAATGCAGTCACTTTCCATTGTCAGCCAATAATAACCGAGTCTCATAATCTTCCTGGCCATAGTGAAACCATTGGCATGTGTCCCACAGATTCCTTCATGAATATCTTCAAGTATTTTTCTAGATTCAATAGTATCCACGCATCTCAAGAGCACCTGATCTTTTCCTTTTTTGCACAGGCTGTCCCCATCAAGAACAAATCCCGCTGCCATTCTTCTGATTGTTCTTTTGTCGTTCTTATTTGCTTGTTCTGGATACCTTTGATTCTTGATATATTCTAAGACATCATGGAACCATGGCTGTCCATCTGGCTCTTTTTCAATGCTGAAACAATATGCAGGGACTTCATATATGCTCATTTGCAGAGGCATTATTTCTGTTTCTCTGTTTGCTTTGAACATTGAAGCCAAAGTGGCCAGGGTATCAACCAGTTGGTTTTCTTCTCGTGGGAAGTAATTAAAAATTATTTCTTTGAATTCTTTTATCAGTCTTGCCACTAGATCACTGTATTTAACTAATTTCGAATCTCTCACTTCCCAATCTCCACGGATTTGGTAAATCACCAATGCTGAGTCTCCGTATACCTCTAAAGTTTGTATGTTTCGTTCAATTGCTGCACGAAGTCCCATGATACATGCCTCATATTCCGTTATGTTATTGGTACAGAAGAAATTTAGCCTGGCAGTGAACGGATAATGGTTCCCTTCTGGTGATACCAAGACTGCTCCAATCCCGTGCCCCAATGCATTCGACGCACCATCAAAGCTCATATTTTATGACTTCTCTTCTGGTGACTCTCATTCTTTTTTCGTGATGCACATCAAGTCTTCATTTGGGAAATCAAATCTCAATGGCTCATATTCTTCTGTTGTTCGAGTTGCTAAGAAGTCAACTATTGTACTTCCTTTTATCGACTTTTGGCTCACATAGACAATGTCGTATTCTGATAGTAAGATCTGCCATCATGCCATTCTTCCTAAGAGTGCAGGTAATTCCATTATGTACTTTATTGGGTCCAACTTTGAAATTAGCCATGTCGTATGATACAGCATATATTGTCTGAGTCTCCGGGCTACCCAAACCAGAGCGCAACAGTATTTTTCAATGGACGAATACTTTGCCTCATATTCAGTGAACTTTTTGCTGAGGTAGTAGATCGCCTTTTCTTTCTTTCCTGATTTGTCATGTTGCCCCAGTACGCAACCCATTGAATTTTTGAACACTGTCAGATACAAAATTAATGGTCTGCCTGGAATTGGCGGTACTAGTACCGGGGGATTAGACAAATACTGCTTTATCTTGTCAAAAGCCTCTTGGCATTCCTCGTTCCATTCTCCCGAATTATGTTTTCGAAGGAGTCGAAAGATTGGGTCGCATTGGTTGATAAGTTGAGCGATGAATCGGGCGATGTAGTTCAACCTCCTTAAAAATCCTCTAACTTCTTTTTGCGTGCGCGGGGGTGGTAGTTCTTGTATAACTTTTATCTTATCTGAATCAATTTCGATGCCTCTTTCACTAACGATGAAGCCTAGCAATTTTTCCAAGGTAACCCCAAACGTACATTTGACCGGATTGAGCTTTAGCTGGAACTTTCTCAGTCTGTCGAACAACTTCTTCAAGTTCACTACATGCTCTTCTTCCCCTCGGGATTTAACAATCATATCGTCGACGTAGACCTCTATTTCTTTATGCATCATGTCATGAAATAATGTCACTATAGCCTTCTGATATGTTGCCCCAGCATTCTTTAATCCGAACAGCATTACCTTGTAGCAGAATGTTCCCCACATTATTATGAAAGTAGTTTTCTCCATATCCTCAAGGGCCATCTTGATCTGATTATAACCCGAGAATCCATCCATGAAAGAAAACAATGAATGCTTTGCTGTGTTATCCACCAATGTATCAATATGTGGTAGGGGAAAATTACCTTTAGGACTTGCTCGATTTAGGTCACAATAATCCACGCACATTCGTACTTTGCCATCTTTCTTTGGTACCGGGACTATGTTAGCCACCCATTCTGGATATTTGGAGGTTGTAGGAAGCCAGCATCAAATTGTTTCTTGACTTCCTCTTTTATTTTCAACAACATCTCAGGTCTCATCCGTCTTAGTTTTTGTTGAATAGGTTTGCATTCTGGCTTTAATAGGAGTTTATGGACTGCTACATCTTCATCCAATCCTGGCATGTCTTGATATGACCATGCGAATACATCTTTGTACTCGCGAAGCAAAGCAATCAAATTATATCTGGTGTCCTCTGAAATAGAGGTCTCAATTTTCACTTCTTGCTTCTTTTCTTCATTTCCCAAATTTTTTGTTTCAACAGATTCTTGATGAGGCAAAATCTGTTTATCCTCTTGCTCTACCATTCTTAGTAAGTCAGGAGACGAGACATAGTCTTCGGCATTTTCTTCGACTTCAAATTCTCCTAAACAAATTGCCTTCTCAAAATCGATTTCTGGACTCGTAATGGGTCTGTTCATGCTGTTGATATCTGAGCACCTGAAAGTTGAATGGAAAAGGAAACTATAGAGGGGCATCCCGGTATTGAAACCAACAAACGAAATGTCATGGCATGGTATGAGGCAAATGTACAGATAGGCTATAAAATGAGAAGATGATTATGAAATTAGTGATAATACGAAAGATCGTGACGAAATGCCTATTCAATGATATTTACAAAAGAATTCTATTATATCTAAGGACACAATAGGGGGTTAATGTTTGAGCATTACTCTGAAGACTTATAAACTACAAGAAGGTCCTCGGCAGTCCAATTGTTTAACATGAAACCAGGAGGACAAGGTTTATCGTTGAAACCTCTTTAATTGCCCCACTTCCTTTGTTAATGACATTTATACTGACATTCTAAAGACCCCTTTCAATTAATAACAACGTGCTTTGTATATTATCCTGTCCGGGGTATATCATCCTTGCAGATGTAAATGTTTTTGACAAAGGAGGGTACGTTATGGGCTCCCATTCTACTTCTCGGCCCAAAGTTCTCGCAATCCTTCTCTCCTGATCCTTCTTCTACTGTTTTCTTCTTTGACCCATGTCCGGCTGGAACCCCAAACCGTATCGGGCCTTGTGGTGCACTAGCTTTAGAGCCCTGACTATTCCTTGCAGGTACCTTCCCAAACCTTTCCTTGCTCGGGCTCCCTTTCCTACAGTTAACTTGACACCCATCCTGGTATTTCTCAACAATTTTGGCTCGAGAATTCCGTTTCCCTCAGCGACGAATGTGGCATTGACAAATTTAAGAGATCGGAAGGAACATTCCATAGCATCTTTACTCACTTCAATGTATGGTGCGTCAGCAGAAATAGATGCTACAATGTCTTCTTCTCCCTCGATAGTGACCAAACAACCATCCATGATAAATTTCACCTTTTGATGGAGGGATGATGAGACTGCTCCAGCAGAATGGATCCAAAGTATTCCCAAGAGACAATTGTTTGATGGTGTAATGTCCATGACTTGAAATTCAACATCGTATATGTAGGGACCCACTTCTAAAGGAATCTTAATTTTTCCCATGACTTATCGTCTTGTTCCATCGAATGCCCTTACTGTAGAATGGCAGGGCCTTAAATAGGACAAATCCATCGAAATCCTGGAAAGTGTAGCCAAAGGCATGATGTTGAGTGCCGATCCATTGTCGATGAGCACGTTCGGTATTATATAGCCCTTGCAGCGGGTTGTGATATGCAATGCCTTCACGGAGCCCCCACCATTGGGTGGTATTTCATCATCACTAAAAGAAATGAGATTATCTGCGTTTAGGTTATTCACCCATCTGTCAAGCTTCTCAACGGATATATTGTTTGCCACGTAAGCTTGATTCAACACCTTTAACAAGGCGTTCCATTACGGTTCTGAATTTAACAGCAGAGATAATACTGAAATTCGTACTGACTGCTTACTCAATTGTTCCACCACGTTGTACTCACTGTGCTTACTCATGCTCATCTTTGGTCACACGCATTGGTGCTTTTCCTTTCTGTTTCAAGTCACTATTCTTCTTTGTCGGCTCAATCTCTTTCGAATAACATCTCCCACTACGAGTGAAATGACCTACTTCCCTAACACTTCCAGTCATGGCTTTGGGTTTTTCATCTTCAGGTGTGACGATATTGACGTCGTATTTCCATGGTACTGTTTTATTGTCCTTGTAGGGGAAAGGAGATGGTACCTCAATTATCACTTTTGGTTACATCGACTCCTTCTTTGCGTCATAATAAATTATTAACGGTCGATCGGTGTTATATAGGAAACCTGACGATTGATGGTCAGAGGCGCATATTTCTCCTCTATCGGCGTCTTTGTACCCATCATATTTTGCAGTAATCTCCTGGACTCTTCACAGGATTGAATGTCGTGCCCCTCAATACCATGGAATTTGCAAAACTTTTACCTTTTGTATTTCTTCCCTCGAATACTCTGTTAAGATGACAGAACAACCCCTTTTCAACTAGCACCTCCCAGATTTTCTGAAGAGGTGTTCTTATTTTAGAAACCCATCTTCTACTTTGTTGTTTGTCCTCCTCTCCCACTGTGCTCACATTCCCTTCGGCGTGGTTTGGGAATGGGTTCTCGGACGTACCGCCAGTGCTATCAAATCTCAGAATACTCGCGTCGATGAGTCCTTGAACTCTCCTTTTGAAGGCCAGACAGTTTTCCATAGAGTGCTCATGGTTCCCGGCATGGTATGTACAACTAGCATTTGGATCGTACCATTTTGGGTATGGAAGTTTTAGGGGTGCCATGTAATGGGGAGATATTAATTGCTTCTCCAAAAGTTTGGGTACAGTTCCCCATATGACGCAGGAATAGGGGTGAATTGCGGTCTCTCAGAATTGGGTCTTGTTGGTCTTGGTTCATTTCTGGGTTGGCTTTGAGCGGGTAGAGTGTTTTGTAGGAATGTAGTGACGGGCCTTCGGTTGTTCATGGCATATACAGGGTAGGAAGGAGGTGGTGCTTGATAGTAAGGGGTCTGAGGAGGATAATAAAAATTCGAAAGAGGATAATTTCGAGGTCGGGGTTGTTTTGGATATGGGCTTCTGGTTTTTTCTTCTTCGTGGGCGCTGCCCTTTTTGAACTTTCTGAATCTTCCATCCTCCCACTTTTGATGGCATTCTCAATAAGTTCTCCGGATATTACGATATCCGAAAAATCCTTCGTAGCACTTCCCACCAGCTTGTCATAGAATGGTGCTCTCAGAGTATTGATGAAAAGGACTGTTATCTCAGTCTTAGTCAGTGGAGGCTCTACTTGGGCTGAGGTATCTCTCCACCTTTGTGCATACTGTCTAAAATTTTCTGCTGCTTTATTTTCCATCATTTGTAGGGTCATTTGATCAGGCACCATATCTGATACATGCTTGTACTGCTCACAAAAGACTGATGCCAAGTCCTTCTAGGATCGGATCTTTTCCCTACTAAGCTGGTTGTACCATCGAAGAGCCGATCCTACTAAACTATCCTGAAAACAATGTATGAGTAGCTTGTCTTCATTCACGTAACCAGTCATTTTTCGGCAAAACATGACAAGATGTTCCTTTGGACATCTCGTGCCATCGTATTTTTCAAAATCTGGTACTTTAAATTTCGGAGGCAGAACCAGATCGGGCACCAAACTGAGCTCTTTGGCACTCAGTACAGAGAAGGCTTCAATACCCTCTATTGCTTTAAGTCTTTCCTCTAAGCTCCTATACTTCTCTTGAACCTCGTGATCACCGGTTTTCAACTTGGCTATTTCTGCTGGATCGTCCAAATCTGGAACGAGTGGATCAGTAGGACTAGCCCCCGGGTTTGATACAAACATTCCTTGCCTTATGTGAGCAGGTGGCACCGCCTGCTGCTCAGTGTCCGTGGGTTCCCTTGGTGTACCCTCTTTGTGTTGCGTGGGAATGCGGCGGAGTGAATCCTGGGGGATAGAGCGGATCTTGACTGTGATTAACTCTTGACCGAGATTTCTCGACGTCAGTGCTCTGCATGGGTCCCTTTCCTTTAACTAAAGCTGACATCATTTCCATTATCTTGGTCATTTGGTCCCTTTGTTCGAGTGATTCTTCTCGAGATCTCACCATTAAGTCTTTTGTCTCTTGCTGTGACTTAGCCAGTTGTTCTTGTAATTCCCTCTGAACTCTTTCCATCCTTTCAATTTTTCATTGAATTCAGCCTCCATTGCCCTAGCTTGTCGACGCGTTCTATACGAATGACGTGGTTCCAGTCTCGTGGTATTACAACTGCGAATTGTATGTTTTAACCTCAGCAAACGATTATGGGATATGCAAGGAATGAATGAATGCATAAATGTCAAATGAATGTTAATTATGAAAGAAATGCAAGAAATTTGTGTTGATTTCAAGATAGCCCCTATTTAGGCATTTCATTCATCAAAAGAGATCATTACAAAACATTTTGCCATTTTCGATTCAGCTATTACACAAACTTCCTAGCTATATCACCATATTTCTTTACTTGTGCTAAGAACTCTGATATGTTTGATCTTCGACTTGGAGGGAATTGGCAAATGAGAATTTTAGGTTCTTCCGATAATTGTACCACGTGAATGGCTACCCCACGAACTTCATTGATCAAATAGCTAAGTTGCATTTCTTTTTCTTGGAGGCCCTCTTCGTAAGAACGAACGTCTCTATCATACTGATTATCTTTTTCTTCCAAAGCCTTCAAGAGAGTATCTAGCTGTTATTGACGATCTTGTAGCATATCTTCTAACTCTCGTATCCTTTCTTTTAGTTCTTGACGTTTAGACCGACTAGTCATTACCTCGACAGACATAGCTTCATATTCGGCGTTCTTCTTCCTCAGTTCTATCATAGCCCGCGCAACCTTTTCCTCCTCTTTCTTCGCTTTTCCTTTCCAAAATTCCATCCCGCCTTTAATGTTGCTTATTTCTTCCTTCCATTCTGCCGACGACTTGCCCAGCCCACTATTTTTTATTGTGCTTCTTAACTTTTTATTTTCCAGATGAAGATCTCTTAAGTCATTTCTTACGACTTCAGCCTCTTTTTGCACTTTCTCGGTTCTGGATCTTTCAATCTGAACGTCGATCTTCAATTGGTAGTTTTTCTCTTGAAGAGCACTAAGGTCCCGAGACATCTTGGCCTTTTCTCGTTCAAATTCTTGTCTTACCATTTCTAGCTTAGATGGCATTTCCTCCGAGAAAGGATTCTGGACGGTGTAGTTCGTTGACGAGATTTGCTGACTATTCACCCGTTGCTTCCTCCAGATGTCGTAATCTTAGGTAAGGGTATCAGCATATAGAGCCAATTCCATCAGATTAATTTTCTTCCAAGACTTTGCAGTGTCTCGGACCCTCTTCATATACCCTTCACCCGTAAAAGTGAACTCGGACTGTGCTAATCCTCTAGTGGCGGGTATGAATTGTCGCGAACAAAATTGTATTTGGACTAATAGCGGGGCATATCCAACTCCTCCCTATAACCCGAGTAGTGGTACGCAATCTTGATTTCCAACCTTGTATAATAGAACCGAAGGGCGGATCCACGGTGCTCTCCACGTTATATCCTCGGCGCGAAGGTTCTGAAAAACTAAGACCCAATGCTGTTCAGTGACTTCTTTTGGCCATTCTTTCTTGAGATAAGCTTCCAACGGGGCAAATATTTTTGAAAACATATGGAACAGTGTGCGCTCTACTTTCTAGAAGTGACTCAAAATCCAGACATTTAGTAACTGCGCACATCCGAAAAAGCGTCCTTTCCCCATTTCCTACAACTGTTTAAGGATCTGAAGGTCTTGGCTAGGATAGTCGGGATAGGGTTGATTCCTTGTTTTAATTTTTCGAAAAAACTCCACCACCGCAACTTCTATGTGTCCAAGGACTTTCGGGAAGATGATCAAACCGTAAATGGCCAAAGCGAACAGATTTACCCTTTTCAACATGTCAGGATGGTTCAGAACCAATTCTTGTAGGGAAGACCATGGAATGCAAATGGTTTCATTCTTCTACTTTATCTATTTTTCGGCCCATGCGTCAGTCATGTCTATCAAACTTACTAACTTCTTCTTAAAGGTCATCGACTTAGGCTCCTTCACATATACTTTATAGAATTGCGCGTTTTCAACATGAAGCAAAGCAACGTACTCCTCTATAGTCGGAGTCATATCTTCTCGATTGAAGGTAAAACATTGGTAAGCCGGATCCCAAAATCTGACCATGGCTTGGATCAATCGTTCGTTTACGTTGACAGCAATCAAATTGGCTATGTCCCCATATCTTTTAGTGAAGATGCCCCTAGTGTCCGAATCCCACTGATTCCAAACCTGAACCAAATCTTCAAGGTTATTCTGGCGAACATTCATAGTTACGTGCTTAGGCAGATTGGCAATACATCCCTCCACTAGACTATCCCCTTTTTCTTTTTGAGTTTTTAGAGACCAGTCCCGAACCACGGCATTCTTCTCGATTATTTGTATAATTGACTCTTCCATTAGAAACCCGTTTTTTGGCAACCAATCTCTAGTCAACATCTTCCTAATATGATGCCTATAATGCATGATGCAAAATAAGAACACAGACAAATATCTTGGGTAGTACAACAAATATGAATCACAGAAAATCAAAATAGAAAGTGTAAATGTCAAGGAAATAAAAGGTAAGAGGCATTCTTCCCATGTACTTATTTTGGTGACTATTAACGGACGGAGGTTCGGCATGGCTCTAATTAGGTGGCTCGTACGGTTCACTATATGTGGTTTCGGTTCTAGACAAGTACTCGAATTGTTCGTACTATCGTCTACTAAGACTAGTATGAAGCCTCGGTCGTAGCCCATCACAGGCTCACGAATTCAATTCGAGGGATTACATTAATTTATGCCTATGCGGAGGGACAAGTTAACTCACAAAAGCATAAGTCATATGTAACCCGAAAGTATTCACTAGCCTGTGCGGAGGGACGAGTTAACTCACAAAGGCATAGCGTTTACTTTCACTTAAACGGACGGAGCCCGGGTATAGAGCTCATGTTATGCAAGAATGCACGTGCGCGGTGTGTGGGGAGAAACTCACAAACCTTTACGTTTAATTTAAAAACTAAACTACAAAAACTTAGAAAAAACTTAGAGCTAAAAAAATCAACGAGGTAAAACGAATTAGATGAATATTTACAACATGATGCAAATGCACGATTTTTTAAAACAAAATTTAAGGATCACGACTAAATATTAATTTGAACAAGAAAGTTCAAAAATTTTGACAACACGTGTTCAATTCGACTCGACTCTCAAAAACTTGTCCCGAGCGGAGTCGTCAGTTGTAGCGACATAAAAATTTAGCTTTGTCGCTAATTAGGGTGTTTGATTTTGAAAATTTAATGACCGAGGTTTGATTTTGAAATAAAAGGGGAGTCGCTACCGATCCTTTTTATAGGTACGATCGGACACCTAATAAATTTATTTTTAAAACAAAAAGAAAGCCGAGTTTAGGTCTACATTGAAAGCCAGATAAAATTAGGGTTTGGGAGTCGGTTACGCGAGAGGAAGGTATTAGCACCCTCGCGACGCCCAAAATTGGTATCTTATAAACACGAGTTGTCTTGATTTTCAAAAATACGAGTTCAATGTAAGGTTTAATCGTAATCCAATTGAAAAGACGAGAAATTTTAATTTTTATGTTTTTGAGAAGGACATACCGTTTTAACACGAGTCATTTGATATTCACCCAACATAGCGATGAAATCGATGACATGGTGTTTAAATCGATACGTTGCCTTGCTTATTGAAATAAATAAAAACACGAATAAACCTTTTGAAATAATGAACAACGAGGTAATGTATAAAAATGGGCGAGAAACGAAAAATAATAATTGTAAATACATCAAGGCACAGAATACATACGACAATAATATTAAAAACAAAGACAATGCACGCGATATTAAATGTAACAATAGTATCAAATACGAGAACACAATGAGAACACCACGAATATACCTATGTAAAAAAATGACATTAAGAGTATGTACATAATATATATTTACATATATATATATATAATTAGCAATAATGTTGGAAATATACTACTTATAATATTCAAATATACATGAAGTGATGAAAATATACATAACTATTAATGTTAAAGTATATTCATAATGATATATATATTGAAAGGTGTATGTGCATAGAGATGAAAGATGTTTACATAATAATTCTAAATATAGGTACCTATATATATATATATATATATATATATATATATATATGCATAATATATTTAAAATGAACATATACACTATGCATATATAATAAAATACATGAATACTATAATATTTTAAAAGAACATATATACGTAATAACGTATAATAAAATAATAATATACGTAATATAAGAATATAGGAGTATTAAAAATATAAATAAAATAATGAAGAAATGAATAAAAATAATGTGCACAATAATATAATAAGAAAATATTATAATAAGTACTAAAAATATCTATATATATACATGTATACCAATGAATAATACGATAATAATACTAATAAGAAGTATATATATATGTGTAATAAAATATATGTACCAATATTAATAATAAATATAATAGGAATAAAATAAATGTGATAATAATATATACATAATATGGTATTAAAATATACATATATATATATATATATAATAATAATGTTTAAGAATATACACATAAGATGGTATAAAAATATGTACACGGAATAGTATATAAAAATATAACTAATAATATTGAAAATATATATACATAATATATATAAACATATACGATATATACATATACATTACAAATGATAATAATTTAAAAGGACTTATTAATAAGCTACATAGATACGCACATATATATATAAATAATAATGATGTTAGAAATACTTAATATATATAATATTTGAAATACATGCATAAAAAATATAATGTTAGTAAATATACATAATATATACATATTAAAAATAATAATAACTATTGACAATATTTCAAAAATATATAGGTATACACTAAAATGCACATAATTATATTGAGAACATATTTTTTAATATATGAGAAATATATATATAGAATACAATATTAAAATATTTACATAATATACATTTTAAAAGAACTAATAATAATGTTTCATAAATATATAAATATATTAAATATATACACATATATGTACATAATACAATATACACCACGAAATATATAAAATATAGGAAATATAAAAGTATAAAGATTATAATTAATAATAATAAATAACAGAAAATGAAAAACAAATAACTTGAAAGTAAAGCATTAATCTAACAAAGAGGACTCAATCGAATTAAAAAACAATGTTTGGGGCTAATTTAAAAGAAAATAAGGGAGGGGAGGACTTTTTAGAATACGCGTGAAACTATGAAGGACCAGATAGGCAATTTTCCCAAATCTTTAAAACACACCGCATCAAACGGGACTAAATTGTAAGCGGGTCGAATTTCAGGGCTAAATTAAAAATAACAAAAACTTGATTTTAAAATCCCAGAAAAGCGGAAGGACTGCACGCATAAATAGCCCATTCAAACAAAAACATGCGGATCCTGAGGCGGGTCAGGTCGGACGGTTTGGGTCATGCTCAAAACAACGTCGTTTTGGGGTTAAAAGGCAGCCCCCAAAACGACGTCATTTTGGAGGGCTATATAAGGCCCTAAATTGACAAAAAAAAATCATTTGGTGAGGAGAAAAGAAAAAAAAAAGAGAGAAAGAAGAAAGAAAGGGAGAGAGAGGGAGCTCCGGCCAGCAGCATAATAAATCAGTGATAATGCTTTGGTGAACAACGAGCAATGATACCTCAAGCATTTTTTACCAAGAAAAAGAAAAAAGAAAAGATCATTTAAAAAAGATCATTTTCATTTTTTGCATTCATATATCATTCATCACATCTAGTTAGATGCATTTGATTCATTTCGATAATAGCATCCTAATTATTTGACATCAGTATTCCATCTAGTTAGAAGTATTTGATTCATTTTGATCATAACATCCTAATTATTTGGCATAAGCATGATACATGAAACCGAGTCTACAGGACATGTCCAAGAGGATGATGTAGTAATATCGGTGAAGTCAGATCTTATATCCCTGAAGTTACAGCGGAATGGATCAAAGATTACAAGCCTTATCTCTCTGAGGTAGCAAGAGAGCAGGTTGAAGATTGAAGTCTTATCTTCCTTAGGTAGCAAGGAAGCAGACTGAAGATTGAAGATTGGAAGAGGCAAATCTTATCTCCATGTATCAGCAATGGAGCAGATTTAAGCCCCAAGCCTTATCTCTCTGAGGTAGCAAGAGAGCAGGTTGAAGATTGAAGTGTCTTCCTGAGGTAGCAAGGAAGCAGACTGAAGATTGAAGATTGGAACAAGCAAATCTTATCTCCATGTATCGACAATGGAGCAGATTTAAGCCCCAAGCCTTGTCTCTCTGAGGTAACAAGAGAGCAGGTTGAAGAATGAGTCTTATCTTCCTGAGGTAGCAAGGAAACAGACTGAAGATTGAAGATCTTATCTCCCTAAGCAGTAGCGGAGCAGATCGAGAATGGTGAATCTTATCTCCATGTATCGGCAATGGAGCAGATTTTAGCTATTGACCTTATCTCTCTGAAGTAGTAAGAGAGCAAGTTGGTGATTGTAGTCTTATCTTCCTGAGGTAGCAAGGAAGCAGACTAAAGATTGAAGATCTTATTTCCCTGAACAGAAGCGGAGTAGATCGAAAGAGGTGGATCTTATCTCCATGTATCGGCAATGGAACAGGTTTAAGCCCTAAGATTTATTTCTCTGAAGTTGCAGCAGAGCAGATTGAAGATGGTGAATTTTATCTCCATGTATCGGCAATGGAGCAGATTTTACCACCAAGCCTTATCTCTCTAACGTAGCAAGAGAGCAGGTTAAAGAATGAGTCTTATCTTCCTGAGGTAGCATGGAAGTAGATTGAAAATTAAAGATCTTATCTCCTTAAGCAGTAGCGGAGCATATTGAAAATGGCGAATCTTCTCTCCATGTACAGGCAATGGAGCAGATTTTAGCTACTGGCCTTATCTCTCTGAGGTAGCAAGAGAGTAGGTTGAAGATTGAGTCTTATCTTTCTGAGGTAGCAAGAAAGCAGACTGAAGATTGAAGATCTTATCTCTCTAAGCAGTAGCGGAGCAGATCGAAGATGGCGAGTCTTATCTCTGTCTATCGGTAATGGAGCAGATTTTAGCCACTAGCCTTATCTCTCTAAGGTAGCAAGAGAGCAGGTTGCCGATTGTAGTCTTATCTTCCTGAGGTAACAAGGAAGCAGACTAAAGATTGAAGATCTATTTCCCTAAGCAGTTGTGGAGCATCGAGGACGGCGAATCTTATCTCCATGTATCGGCAATGGAGCAGATTTAAGTCACCAGTCCTATTTCCCTAAAGTTATAGTTAAGATTCAGCAAAACCGGGCAAAATTGACCCTATTTGAAGTCTTTGCTCTATTCTCGTTACACGACAATGAGCAAAGAGGGGCAGCTGTAGAAGACCCATTTTGCCCGGGCCTTTGAAATTATTTAAATTGTTTGTAGTCCATAAAACAAACAACCCAAGCCCAAAATCCAAAATAACAAGACCCAACAAAATATGGCCCAAATGACCCCAAAAAAAAAACCCCTCAAACCCTAGCCTGCTACCTAGTGCAGACACCAGCAGTTTCTGCCCAGCCTCATGCTCCACAACGGCCTTCACGCCCACGAACGATTTCTCCACACCATGCACACCTGCAACAAACGAAAACCACAACAGCAAATGACAGCAAAGATAACCGAATTACAACAATTAAATAGAGGAGAAAAAGGGAAAAATTGTAAATATTATATTTTATTTTTGGCTATAAAAAGCCATTGTAAATACTGATTTTGGGGGGATACAAATTTGTACAGAGAAGTTTGAATAGAAAAAAGAGAACAGTTCAAGAGGTGATTTTAAATCTCATTTTTTTGTAGATTTTGCTTCGAGTTCTTTGTTTTTTTTTTTGTTTTTTGTATGTGTAAAAAATAAAATAAACAGAAGCAAAAATACTTATCTTCTTGAGGAGCCTTCGAATCATTGTTTACTTCGTTGAAATCGAAGCTCTGATGGGGATTCAGGGGGGTTCGATTTGATAACGTGGAGGCAAAGAGTGAAGAACCTTTTGGTTCAGTCGATTAAAGGGGAAGAGAGTTGAAAAATCTTGAGAGAAAAGGATTTTGAAAGCTGTTTTGAGAAGAATAACCAGTCAAATGTTATTATGGCCTTGCCTTTTCACCTTGAAAGGTCAATTTGCGTGCCGAGTTCCTCTTATCCTGCATTGATTTGTTTTTCAGCCTTGATTCTGTTTGTTTGTTTTTATATTTTCCCTGTGATTTACGCACTGCTGCAATTTGGTCCTTGTTTAAATGCCACATTTCAAAGCTTGGGATATTTGTATTTTAGATCCTTGACCATTGGTACATGTTTCATCTTAGTTTAATCTTTGGTTTTATTAATTTTATTTGTTTATAGATCGTCCTCTTAATCTTATTTTTATTTCAATCAAGTTTTTATTTACTTATTTATGCTTTTATTCATTTTTATTTAAGATTTCATTATTTGTTTTTAAAATTATCTTAATATAGTATTAAATATTACTTTAATTTGTTATTTCTTTCATTTGTATAATTGCTTCTTGAAATTGTTTTGTTATGTTAATATACCTTTGCTTTAAAATTTTAATTGATATTGATCTAAAAATAATTTTATACATTGTTATTATATTGTTGGTGAATTTTACGTGTATATATATACATATATATATTTTATATGTTGATATGTTGATATATATTCTTTTAACTCTAAATATAATTTATTTCTTTTAAGTATTTTATTGAAATCGAACACTGTTTTATATTATTATTCTTGTATATGTATTTATTTATATCAAGTTTTCACCTTATATATTATTAATCCTATGTTATTTTATACATATAATTTTTATTTTTTTAAATCTACTTGTATACGTAATTATTTTTTAAAATCTATTGCAAATATAATTTATGATAAAATTAATTTAATCTTATAATTCACATTTTAATTCCATGTTATCTTAGCATACAATTGTTTCTAAAATTTATTCATATGTAAATAACTCATATTAAATTATTTTTATTATAGTTCACATTATTGATTTCATATTAATGTTTTTATGTATATATATTTTCCTCTTTTAAATTTATTTATGTGTACAATATATTTCTTTTAAGAACCATATTTTAACTTATATAATTTATTTATTGTATATACTCTCATGTTTTATTATCCTTATACATGTACTATTTATATGTTTCATCAATCCAAATTAATTTATTACATGTAAAATTATGTTATATATTATTTGTTTTAAAATTTCCCTTTATAAATATAGTTTTATGAATATATACCATTAAATTTATGTATTTTGTAAATATAATTTTTTTTACCTTTTGTGTGAATGATTAGATTTTTTTAAGATTCGTTACATGTATAATTACTTTTTTTATATACATTATTAATTTCATGACATCTTTTACCAATAATTATTTCCAAATTTATTTATGCATGTTTTACAAATTTGCTATGTACATTATATCTTATCATGAGTTGTATTTGTCTTTCATATTCTATACATTATTTAAGTTATCATGTGAATTATCAATTTTTTTCGAATGAATTTGTGTTTTAAATATTTCATATATAATTTGATTTGAACTTTGCATTTTTATCATAATTATTTTCAATAAACATGTTTTTTAAGCAAATTTCTAAATTTCTGTTATTAAAAATTCTGAAATAAGGCAATATCTAATGTTTGGGGGAATTCGGAAAATCGTGCTCAATCGTATTGGGCATGACTTTTCCGAAGAACCAAATATTTGGATAACCATTTTATAATTTTAATGTATGGTTTTTTTTTAAAAATCGAAAATCGATCGCATCCTAAAGGTATAAGGGATCGTATCCAATCGTACTGGGTATGGAACCGCATATTTTTGGAACGAGAGATTTTTGACCACTAATTTGAGCTATTCAAACATTTTTTTTATATACTTCAGAAAATCTTCTCTTTAAAGAAAAACCTTTTGATATAGGGACAACATCAAATCAATTTGGTACCAAATTTTGGGCGTAATGAGGGTGCTAACCCTTCCTCATACGTAACCGGCTCCCGAACCCATTTTTAAAATTTTTGTGGACCAGAATTGTTTTAAAATGTTTTATTAAGTGATCCAACCACACCTAAACAAAAGGTTGGTAGCGACTCCACACTCGGTTTTAAAAGTCGATCCCCATTGCTTTCAAAATATAAAAAGGGTTTCGACATTCCTAGTACTCGCTGCACCCTCTAAGCCCAAATTAAAAGAGTTTGAAATTTGATCTGCAACCCTCTATAAACCAAGACGTCCTAACTGGGACCCATTACTTTTCTGCGAAAGGCCTATATCCGAATGTGGCCCAGGATTTTTAGAAGCCATAACACCGACCCACTGCGACACATGGGCTTTTAATCCCAACCCTTGTCCTGTGTTATTATCCCCTAAAGACCCAGAATTTAAGGCTGGCCCACATTCATCAACACAACCCGACAGACCTTCGCTCAAATTAACCGCAGTCACAGCCACTGACCCAGACCCTTTTCTAATTTCCTTGCCTTTTACCTAGCCATTTCAATATCCTTGAAGGTACCTCCAAATTTGGCATTAGAGATTTAGGATCCATTGAAGATAGCTTTTCAAATCGGGAACCCACCGGATTCCCTTCTGAAATTTTCGTTTATTGTCTATGAATCCCTTACTATTTGTGCCACGATTTACGCTCAACCACCATCCATGGAACAAAGGCTTCTTCCACCGTTGGCAAAGCATCCCTCTTCGTCGCCGAAGCTGTTTCACTACTCAAAGGTCTTATGGGAATTTCTTCACCGTCGTGACCGTTTCGATCTGTCAAAGAAGATGGACATAAATTCTTCAAATGTCCATATTTACCACATGAGAAACATACGTCGGGTAATGCCTCGAATTCCACATGTTAGAGTCGCCTATTGACAAACACTTGAGAGGTAAGCGGTTTCTTTAAATTGACGAACACGACTATTCGGGTGACTTGTCCCCTTTCCTGGTTATCTCTTTTAATATCAAGTTTAATCACATTTCTAACCAAACTTCCAATTTCCTCTAGGATCTTTTTTCTGATACAGAAATCCCAGCAGACCTGGAAAGCGGATCTAGGCTAACACATTACAGGGGAATGGTCTTGAAGGATCAAAATCCACTTTCCATGATTGGACTGTGAGATAGTGTATAAACACTATCCAGGGACCTTGTGTCAACGCCGCATCATAGTCAACCTTACACTGGAAGCGAACAAAATAATATCCATTAGCAACATCCATTAGGCGAAAGGATTGTGTAGGCTTCTAGATGTTAGTGTCACGGACTTAAGATTCTTGCCTCAGAATCCGTGCGGCCTTAGGCAGTTTCTTACACCAAAAACGCCCAAGTCAGCTTAACTTCCACAAAAGAAGGATTCAACAGAATTCCTCCCAAAACACAACTCAAGCGAAAGCAACTCAAAGCCAACAAGATGAAAGAAGAATGAGATAAAAACAAGCCAGGGAAAATAAGAACACAAGAGAGAAAAGTTTGAGTGAATGCTCTCAAGGATTCTTCTTACTCAAAACTCAAGTGATTTACAATGAGGGAAAAGGTCTCTTATTTATAGTTGAGCCTCTCCAAATCCAACGGTACAAAATTAAGCATATCAATGGCTAAGATTAAAAGGCACCTACCACCAAATATAAAATCATATCTTCTAAGATTACATATCTTATCTAAGATATGTAATCTTATAAAATAATATCTTGTAAGATCATGTTTCCATATTTATCTAACTTGTAGATGGGCCTTCAATCTCTTCAAGCAACGGGCCGGTCCGATTGGGCCAAATGACCTCTTTCCTTCTTGATAGTTCACACAGATGTGTCATGGTTGCGGGCTCCCATGCGCAACCTATGACATTCTCCCCCACCAAATCTAGCGACGCC
Source organism: Gossypium arboreum (assembly GCF_025698485.1). Lineage (NCBI taxonomy): Eukaryota > Viridiplantae > Streptophyta > Magnoliopsida > Malvales > Malvaceae > Gossypium > Gossypium arboreum. Next base: position 109,497,714 of record NC_069081.1, on the reverse strand, counting down.
CTCGTCGCGTCCTCCGTATGGTATCGATCTATCTTGTCTTGGAATTGCCACAGGGCTTCAGCAGGTTCCCAACTCATCTCACTATCCGGGAATCCCTTCCATCGGACTAAGTATTCACGCCGCGGTCGGTAGTACTTACGTCTGACCACACGATCCGCTTCAATGTTCTCGACCTCTCGATCATAGGCGACTTTTACCCCCATTGGTGCTCGTTCAGACTTGCTTCGATTTGGGTCTTCTCCATCTTCATGAAATGGCTTAAGCATACTCACATGGAATACTGGATGAACTTTAAGCTTTTCAGGCAACTCAAGCTTGTAGGCCACCTTGCCTACCTTCTTCACAATTCGAAATGGCCCCTCATACCGCCGAACGAGTCCTTTGTGTAACCTATCATGTCGCAAAATCAGGTGTAGTTTGGCAAGAACTGGGTCACCAACTTGAAATTGCACGTCCCTTCGATTTCGATCCGCCTATTTCTTGTTGCGCTTACTTGCCTTATGTAGACAAGCTCTAGCTAGATCGTTTTGCTCTTGCCAATCCCTCGCAAATCGATAAGCTGCTGGATTCGGTCCCACATAACGAGTTGCAACTGCATTGGGTGTAAGCGGCTGTTGCCCCGTCACTATCTCAAACGGACTCTGGTTCGTTGCTCCACTTCGTTGTAAGTTATACGAAAACTGAGCCACATCCAACAACTTTGGCCAATCCTTTTGTGTTGCACTTACATAGTTCCGAAGATACGTCTCCAACAATGCATTCACTCGTTCGGTTTGCCTATCAGTTTGGGGATACATGCTAGTGGAAAAGTTTAAATCTGAGCCCATTAATTTGAACAACTCTGTCCAAAATCGACCCGTGAATCGCCCATCTCGATCACTGATGATAAACTGTGGTACCCCCCAATACTTCACCACATGCTTAAGGAATAAGCGAGCTGCCTCCTCAGCGGGACACTCATTGGTTGCGGGGATGAAAGTTGCATACTTCGAAAACCTATCCTCCACAACAAAAATACTCGCGAGTCCATCAGATTTAGGCAAACCTGTGATAAAGTCTATGGACAAACTCTCCCATGGGCGCTCCGGAATGGGCAACGGTTGTAACAAACCAGTAGGGGCTTTCAACTCAACCTTATCTTGTTGGCATATTAAACAAGTTTTCACATAGGTCTCCACATCATCACCCATGTGAAGCGAATAAAATCGATCCTTCAATAGAGCCAAGGTGCGGTGTACTCCGGGATGGCCAGCCCATTTTGAATCATGATATTCCTTCATGACTTCTCTTCGTAAATTCCCATGTTGAGGCACATATAGACGTTGCCCATGAGTGTATAGCAATTCTCCCTCGAGCCAAAATCGTCTTGTCTTTCCATCTCTAGCAAGCTCCATCAAATTTTTGGCCGTGGGATCATGGGACAGTCCTTCTTGAATGCGCTCTAATAAGGGACTCTCGGGTTGGCTTATCGTTGCAAATTCTATTTTTCGGCTAAGTGCATCGGCCACAATGTTGGCACTCTCCGGCTTGTATTCCATGCTAAAATCAAACTCTGCTAGGAAAACCTGCCAACCAGCCTGCTTGGGGGACAACTTTTTCTGGGTTAAGAAATAGCTATTTGCAACATTATCAGTGAATACCACAAACCTGGAACCCAGCAAATAGTGTCTCCATGTACGTAAACAATGCACCACTGCCGTCATTTCTTTTTCTTGGACCGTGTATCTCCGTTCTATCTCGTTAAGCTTTCGACTCTCGAAAGCAATCGGATGCCCATCTTGCATCAACACCCTCCAATCGCATACTCGAAGCATCATGCGTACCTCATACGCCTTTGAAAAATTTGGCAATGCGATGCAGTGCTCACTCGTCATCGCTTGCTTCACTTGGTTGAAGGCTTTCTTACACTGAGGGTCCCAATCCCACACTTTGCCCTTTTTCAACAGGTCCGTCAAGGGTGCAGTGATCTTGGAATAGCCTTTAATGAAGCGACGGTAGTAATTTGCTAATCCAAGGAAAGACTGCAACTCCATCACCTTGGTTGGTGGCTCCCAATCGGCAATTGCTCGAACTTTACTTTCATCCATTCGAATCGTGCCACCTCCCACAATATGGCCTAGAAATGACACTTCTCGTTGGAAAAATGAGCATTTCTCCTTTTTGACATATAGCTCATTTTCTCGTAGAGTTTGGAACACTTCCCCCAAGTGTCCCACATGCTCTTCGAGCGTCTTACTATACACCACAATATCGTCAAGATAAACAACCACAAAACGATCCAAGAAAGGTTGTAATACCTTATTCATTAGGGTACAGAATGTGGCCGGAGCATTTGTCAACCTGAACGGCATCACTAAGAACTCAAAAGACCCATACCTAGTTACACAGGCTGTCTTGGGCTCATCCCCTTCGGCTATTCTCACTTGGTGGTACCCCGATCGCAAATCCAACTTAGTAAACCATCTCGCGCTACCAAGTTGATCGAACAAATCTGCAATAAGAGGAATGGGATACCTATTTTTTATAGTGATTTTGTTTAAGGCCCTGTAGTCGATGCACATTTTCAAAGATCCATCATGCTTCTTTTGAAATAACACAGGTGCCCCAAATGAGGCTTTAGAAGGTCTAATGAACCCGGCATCTAAAAGCTCTATCAACTGCTTCCGCAATTCCTCTAGTTCCGGTGGAGCCATTCGATATGGTGCCCTTGCTGGCGGTTCAGTATTGGGCAACAGTTCAATCTTGTGGTCCACCTCCCTCTTTGGTGGCAATCTTTTGGGCAACTCCATGGGCATTACATCTTGAAATGACTTTAGCAACCGTTCCATTTCCTTTGGAATTTCCCACTCAAATTTATCATCCATATTGTCTCTCAAGGTAGCTAGGTAGGAGACTTCATTTCAACGGACTCCTTTGGCAAATTGAATTGCCGACAAGGTTTTTCCCTCCATGCTTCCCTTCCTTTTCATTCTCACCATATATCGTTGGTTTGCATCGGAGATTGTCATGTAATTCTCGGAAGGGTGAATATCCGCATTAAGCCTGTCAAGTAAATTTAATCCAACTACAAAATCGTAATCATCAAGTGGGATTACCTTAATGGTCGCTTTACCCGTCCACTCGCCAAGTTTGAGTTCTACCCCTTTTGCCACTCCTGTTATGGGAATGTTTTCTGAATTCACCGTTTTGATTCGTCCCGAATCTTCCTCAATTCTGAGGCCAAGTTCCTTTGCCATTTCTTTGGACATGAATAAATCGACGCCTTCAAGATCAACAAGTGCATTCAATCTTCTGTGCCAGTTACGATGATGTCCACAAACATCAACCCATTGCTTAACTTTTCTTCGACACCTCCTAATATCGAATTAAGGCTTTTAGTGTCATCTTCGGCTTCCTCGCGTGCCTCCATGGCATGAAAAGCGGCTCTCTTTGGACAGACATTTATTCTATGTGGGCCTTGGCAAAGAAAGCACTTCATTGGTCCTTTTCTATCCCAAGGCTTACCTTGACTAGACTTTGGGCCTTCGTCATTCTTTTCCCATTGATCCTTGTCTCCCCCACCATTGCCTTTGGGTCTCGACTTGGGTTTGAAAGAATCATTATTATCAAACTTTCTACCCCCAACATCATAGAAATTTTCTGCCTTGGCCATAGCTTCGGTCAATTCGGTGATATCTAGGCGACGCAACTCTTGCTTGGCCCACATTTTTAAACCATCCTCGAACCAATAGAATGCTTCTTTCTCATTCAAGTCTGAGATCTGAAGCATCAACTCGCTGAATTCCCAAACATAATCTCGAATAGTGCCTTGTTGCGTAAGCCGACGTAACTTAGCACGAGCCTCCTTTTCGGCATGTTGTGGATAAAACTGCTTCTTCAACTCTCTTTGGAACTCCTCCCAAGTTCTAATTGTCGTTCTTCCACGTTTCTCATCCGTGGACCTACGTCTCCACCACAAGAGAGCAACATCAGAAAAGTAAATTGAAGCGGTGTTTACCTTGGTGGCATCATTCTCAATGCCAATTACTCGAAAATATTGCTCCAATTTCCACAGGAAGTTGTCCACTTCTCTTGCGGACCTAATCCCATTGAACTTCTCGGGTTTTGGAACATCCACATGACGTTGCTTCGGTCCCGAAGCCAACATCCCACTTCCAGGCGCCTTACTGATTTCGAGCTCCCCTTAAGCTCAGCAATCTCTTCCTTCATGGCGATCGGCCAGGCCTCAAGAGCTTCGTCCCTCTCTGCCGGTTTGTCCGAAGTGGATCCGAGGGAGTCCAACACAAACTCCTTGCTATCTTCCCTCAGTTCCTCCATACGGGTTAGGACCACTTCGAGTGTCTCCTTCATGTCACCAACGGACTCCTCGAGATTAACCACTCGAATTTCCAAGCTCGACAAAGATATCCTCGATCGACTAGCCTTTTCGGCCTCCCACGGGTCTCCATTGGCTCATTCGATCAACAACTTCTTTCGACATATCTCAAAAGTGCTTTCGAACCGGCTCGTACCAATCATCACGGACTTAAGATTCTTGCCTCAGAATCCGTGCGGCCTTAGGCAGTTTCTTACTCCAAAAACGCCCAAGTCAGCCTAACTTCCACAAAAGAAGGATTCAACAGAATTCCTCATGAAACACAACTCAAGCGAAAGCAACTCAAAGCCAACAAGATGAAAGAAGAATGAGATAAGAACAAGCCAGGGAAAATAAGAACACAAGAGAGAAAAGTTTGAGTGAATGCTCTCAAGGATTCTTTTTACTCAAAACTCAAGTAATTTACAATGAGGGAAGAGGTCTCTTATTTATAGTTGAGCCTCTCCAAATCCAACGGTACAAAATTAAGCACATCAATGGCTAAGATTAAAAGGCACCTACCACCAAATATAAAATCATATCTTCTAAGATTACATATCTTATCTAAGATATGTAATCTTATAAAATAATATCTTGTAAGATCATGTTTCCATATTTGTCTAACTTGTAGATGGGCCTTCAATCTCTTCAAGCAACGGGCCGGTCCGATTGGGCCAAATGACCTCCTTCCTTCTTGATAGTTCACACAGATGTGTCATGGTTGCAGGCTCCCATGCGCAACCCATGACACTAGTGATATGCTTATACAGAGCCCCATAGCCTATATTGTGCCCGAGCAACTTGACCACCACAGTGAGCTCCATTCCTTTGATCAAGATTTTGGTAATGCGATCTGAAAAGTCAATGGTAGGAATACCATTAAGGTTGGATCTACGAATATCCCCATCTTCAAACTCTAAATCGAGATTAGCAGCACCATCAAGAGAGTTAGAAGCTGATCCTCCCAAGAATTTATCTTTCCATGAAACTCCGCTTGCTGGGGACGAGTCAACCACCATATATGCCAAAGAGTCACCACTGCCATTTTTAAACCGAACCTTTTTGGTATTACGATCAGCGGTGGAGTCTTCTCCCTTGCCAACCCGATCAGTGCCACTCATTTTTTCTTCCACGCAACCTTAATTTTGTAACATATTATCCAATGCAAATTCAAACTTCTCACATGCGATTTTAATATTTTAAAATTTAAAATCTAAATTAATAGTTTTATATATTTAGACATTTAAATAAATAACATTTTTTGTACATTGCACAAAATACAAAACTAATTTAAATAATATAAAATTAAACTACTTCATTTAATTTAAGATTAAATTATCTTGTTAATGTAAATAGTTAATACTTAATGCAAAAGTTAAATTATTTAATTTATTTGAAGAGAAATTAGATTTTAAACAGAAATTAAACTATGTAAAAGTCTCACAGGATTGCATTTTAGTTTTATTATTATTGAAAATATGGGTAAATTGACCCTTATAGCCTATAGGTTAGATGAGCGAGTAAAAGAATTTCTCTGCTAAAAGTACAGCACACTGTTAAATTATTGTTTTTATGTTTATACATAAGGTATAATAGTAAATTTAACCTCAAACTTTATTCATTTATTTAATTTGACTATTATTTTTTTATTAGAAATAAATTAAAATATTTTGAAACTAATAAAGTTAGGGTCAAAAACCCTTAATAACAAATTAAAAATAAATTAAACCCTTTTAAATTTAAAATTATAAATAAAATTTATAAAAAATTATTAATTTATTAAATTTTACTAAAAGGATAATAATGCTGATCCCATGTTTTGTTCATAAAAATTAATTTAGAAAGACTAAAATGCAATCGGAGTTGGGAGACAATTTTACCTAAAGATATATAATAAATACTAAGAGCCCTTTAGTATATAGTGCCAATACCAATAATATATTCAGTATATTTTCTTCGGCTTTGCAATTGTTCTTCACATTGATTTCCTACTTCGTAGGCTTACTCTCCTTCGCTTTAGGTTTCTCTCTCTGCTTTCTTTCAAAGCTGACAGATTTTCTCTCTTTCTCTCTCAAGCTCAAATCACCTCACGATTCAGGTACTTGTGATCATACTTTTCCCCTTCCTTTCATTCCGTTTGATCTCTGTCTTATCTTTTTATTCCCTCTGTATTTGATTGATCTGCTAATCAACCGCTAGATCCTGACTTTCTCTTCAATTTGGTTCTTAAATCTGCTTCATACTCTTTCGTTTCATCAAGGGTTTTCTGGGATTTCCTTTTTTTAATTAGTCGTTCATTATTATTGTAATTATTATTATTTTTGAATCTGTGTTAATTGGTTTTTAGATATATACTTTGACTTTTATGTTTAAAAGCATCTATTTTCTTGATGGTTTTGTTTGATTACTTGTTTTAGGTTTGGGTTTTTTGAATTGCTTGAAACTTGTTAGTGTAGTATTTAATGGTTTAGCGCTTATATGAAGAACTTTCTAATTTCTAATTTATGGTGAAAAAGGTGGTTGTTGTTATTGTTGTTGTTATTATTATTATTACTGTTATTTTCATCTCTATGCTTTATGTTGGTTAAAGATGTCTAGGAGGTTAAAAATCTGGCATTTTTTTAGTGAGAGATGATTTTATGTACTGCAAACATCTTGTTGATGGTTTCTCTTATGTTTAGTGTCAGCTATAAATGTTAGTTATAGAAAGTATTTTTCTTTCTTAGGAAAGGTTGGGGCAATAATCCTTTTTTTTTTTCATTGTAATTGTGTGGTTGGTTGTCAGTATTTGAAGTTTTAGTGATTGGTTTCGTTGAAACTATGTGCAGATGGCCATGCAGGAAGGAAATCCTGCGGGTACTCCCAGTGCTCAAGTTGTTGGAAATGCTTTTGTGGAGCAGTATTACCATATTCTTCACCAATCGCCGAACCTCGTGCATAGATTTTATCAAGATTCGAGTTGTTTAAGTCGGCCAGATATGTATGGCAACATGACAACTGTGACTACCATGCAGGTAAGTCCACATTGGGAGTTGAGATAACTTCCAATATGATTAGGCACGGGTGTACTGTCATTGAGAATTTGAAATACATGCCACTTTTCCTTTTTTTTTACCTTGGTAATTTCTGGGCTTAAGGTGAATGGCGAGTTCAAGAATAATTAAGGAAAAATATTTGTAATAATTGTTAAAGAATTCTGTTTTAGAAACCATGGAGACCTTGGGAGGAGCTTTGTGCATCTATTAGATGCATGTCTTTAATTGTGGCAATGGATATTTTTGGAACTGTTTGTTTCTGGAGACTCGTATATTTGATGAACTTGTATGAACGTTTTCTTTTTTCTTGTAATATAGCTTGAATGTGGTTTGGTTTATGAGTGCTGCTATATTTGCTTTTGGGCAGGCAATCAATGAGAAGGTACTTTCGCTGAATTATGAGGACTATACAGCAGAGATAAAAACTGCAGATGCTCAAGACTCTTTTGAGAAAGGGGTCATTGTACTGGTAACTGGATGCTTAACCGGAAAAGACAATGTGAGAAGGAAATTCACACAAACCTTCTTTCTAGCTCCACAAGACAAAGGTTACTTCGTCTTAAATGATATTTTCAGATATGTTGAGGAGAAAGAGTTGCAAAACTCCGTTCCAGTTAATGGCATCAATGAACAGGCTTCAACATCTGCCTTGACACCAGAACCAGGTCCGACCTTATTCCCTCGTTTTATGTATTATGTTTGTACTTGCTTTATGCTCAAATCATGGAATCGCTTTTTCTTCCAGAGCCAACTCATGACAATCTTGCAGAAGACCCATTAACTTACCCAGAAGATGAAGATGTTAATAATGATGCTGAAGTTTTTGATCCTTCGGATAAGGAGGAAGGATCAGTGATTGAAGATGAAGTTGTTGAACCCCAAAACATTACAAGTCCTAATGAAACTGTTGTGGTTGTTGATTCACCTCCTGTGGTTTTAGAGGATGCTCCTAAGAAATCATATGCTTCAATTGTGAGTTAATATTGATGATTTTTTCTTTTTCATTCATGTTTTGCTGGTTCTTTTTACCTTTATTAAACTTACTGAAATTCATATTAGGTCAAAGTAATGAAAACTAATACAGCGTCTGCTCCGGTCTATGTTCCTACCAATAATGTGAGGGTGGCACCTAAAGAACCTCACTCCATTGTTTCTGCAAAACCTGCTCCCGCAACTGAGGTAGCATTACCTAACAGTGACAATGCACCTGAAAGTAGCAATGACAATGAGGAAGGTAATTGCCAACTTCATTTATGCACGCTTGCACAGTAAGAGAAGCACATTTTTCTTGTTGTTAATGGAATTAGATCAGTAACTTTTTTCAATTTCAATGAAGCAAGATATCAATTAAGGATTAACAGTACTTGATTTGCATGGTTTATGTTATATGATATGTGTTTTTCTCTTTGATGTCTTGGTTAATGTTCCTTTTTTTTTTTGTAAATATAAATCTCATTTACTTTTGTTCTTACGAAAGCTGAAGGACACTCCATATACGTACGGAATTTGCCTTACACTGCAACACCTGCGCAACTCGAGGTGGCATTCAAAAAATTTGGGCCCATTAAGCGCAATGGCATCCAAGTCAGAAGCAATAAGGTTGACTAAGATATTAATTTGGGCTTCTCAAGTTAACCTTACTAGTTGACATTTCCAGTTCAAGTTCTCGGTTCTTACTCTTTTTGTGTATTTCTTTCCTTCTGCAGCAGGGATTCACGTTCGGGTTTGTTGAATTCGAAAATGCAAGTTCAGTGCAGAGTGCACTTGAGGTAAGATACTGTCATAAGTTGCTCTATTCAATTTTTTTACGTGAAAACTTCAATAATTATTGTCTACTGAATACATGCCATCTGTCAGGCAAGTTCGGGTCATTTTTCTGGTAAAATTGTTGCAACTTACTCTAATGCTGAACAGAAATAGAAATGAATGTCTTGATGTTTACAATCATGTCGATGACCCCCTTCCCTGACCTAAAACAAAGCACTATTTCAAAGCAAAAAATAAGAAACAAGAAATAAAATCCAAAACCAGATCAAAGTCTACTGAGTGACAGTATTGTTGTAATACGTGAACTTGGGTTTTTGGGCACTCGAAATGTTTCTGATTTCATGACTTTGTGTAGAACTTTCTTCGAGAAAACTCTACTGGTTGTGAAAGTAATTGAATCAACTGGTCTGAAAGAATAAATCCACCTTGATATGTTATATTTCTATTCTTCTGCAACTTAAAGACAGTAAATGGAATAATGGAAATGAAAGCGGGACCTTGTAATATTTTTCTGTATGTTTAGAGCTTATATTTTCCTTTTCAGTTTGTAACCAATTCACAGCATTGCTGAATTAAGTTGGGAAATCCAAAAGCTTGAGCCAATGAAGCTTGATCCAACAAATTATTAACTGGTGTATTGTGGATGTTGTAAAAGTCTCACATCATTGCACCTTCCCAGCCTACAATTCTATGGTCCTAACTAACCTAAACCAAAGGTTTAAATTACAGTGTTATCCCATATTTTTGCTTCTTTCTCAACTGCATCAGAGTTTTTTGTTGCAGAACTTAAGTGTGATATTATCGAATGACCTCAAATTTTTACGATAAGCTAATAAGGATTTGTAGAGTTGCTGGTGGCTCTCAGTCAGCCTTCTGTATTTCTGGTTATATCTTTGAATTTATGGATGTGTTTATGCACTCCAGGCTTCACCAATCACTATTGGGGATCGTCAAGCTGCTGTGGAAGAAAAGAGGACTAATACTCGAGGTAATTCAAAATTTAGAATTTTGATGCTGAAATTTATCATCAGTTCCATAACTTCTCTCATATTCGTTTACTCAAATCAAACTTTTAGTTCTTCCAATAATAGTACTGAGCTTAGGAATGGTATGGTCTCAAATAGTTAACAATTCTGCAATTTTATCAATTTAGCTGGGCCATACATGGGGAGAAAGGGCTTGGTCTGTTGTAGTACGTTTAACCCTCGGGCATATTTGTTTGGTAGGGGTTCAGGGGTATTGTTCCTCATATTGATCCTATCAAAATTTCTTGCAAATACTTAATGCAGTCGTGGATATATGATATCCGCATATTAGCTTTGGCTAGTAATATAGGCTAATAATAACTTTGAGAACCTGCTCCTTTTTGCAGTTGGTAGCAGTGGGAGTGGGAGTGGGACTGGGACTGGGAGGGCAAGATATCCTTCAGGTAAAGCTGGGTTTCGAAGTGACAATTTCAGGGGTCGAGGGAACTTTGGCAGTGGCCGAGGAGGAGGCTATGGCAGGAATGAATTCAGAAACCAGGGGGAGTTTTCAGGACGACCAAAGGGTTTAGGTGGTTGGAATGGAGATAACTATCAGCGAGTTAATCAGAATGGAAGAGGTGGCCGTCAAGGTGGTGCAGGTGCCGCGGCGAAACCATGATTTGATTCTTCATAATTGACTGAGAAAGTGACCAGATGATTTTTTTTTGACAATATAAAACAAAGGAAATGGAAGGCACTAGAAGAATTGAAGTTCTTGATTTTCATAAATTCAACTATTTATGACTACTGAGTTCCCCCCCGCCCCTCCCGCCCCTAAACTCTCTTTTTCTTGTGTTATTTGTTCAAGTAATGTGTTTGAGGATTATATGATCAAATTTTTTATATAATCGTCATGTCATTGTTATATAGTTTTAACATGTTACTGACTGATTCCTTGAAAATTGGAGCTAATGACATTTATTGGATCGGACTGTTTATTTTTTGGTTCAATCGATTTGATGGTTCTGAAAGATTAATAACGATTAACTGGATATGTGTCTTGTTTCACTTCTAAAGCCGTCTACTTGAGCTTGCCTGCAAATGAACTTTGCCTTAATATTACATTTGGTGGTACAATTTTTTCATAATTTGATTTTTCTTTGAACTGGTATCCGAATTTGATATGTATAATCTTTTTTTGGGCATGTAAATATATATATTTTAATTTGGTATCTAAACTTGTTACTTTTTCTTAATTTGATATCTTAAGAATTTTTTTTTTCGATTTGATAAATTTGTCAAATGTTATACAAATTACCTCTAAAATACTAACTGTTTTTGTTTTTCATGAGGAGATAAAATAGCTAATGTATGAATGACATGTAGCATATGACATGAAATTTAATTACATAAATGATTACATTTATTTGGAGTTTTTTGTGTTTCGTTAAATGATATGTTCAAATTTTACTTTTCATTGGATGACTTTTTAACTTTTAATGGCAAGATTGATTCAATAGGGGTTGCATGATTAAAGCATGACTTAGCCTTCACAAAGCCTTCAATTTCATAAAATTATCGTCAATATCATAGGAAATCTGATTCAAAAATTGTGCCTTGAGCTATCTTAACGAATGGATATTGAAGAAGAAAAACAAGAGTTTTAAAAACTCAGAATAAAGTAAAATAATTATGTTAGATTAAAAATAATTAATTAAACTAAAAGTAATTGAAGATTTAAAATAAAAAAAGTCTATGTCATTTGCCTAGAGGTGTGCATGGGCTGGGCTGGGCCGGGCTAGGCCCAGACAAAATTTTAAGCTCGTTTTCTAGGCATAGGTCTGGCCTGACCCGAAATATGGGCCTAAAAATTTGTCGAAGCCCGGCTTGAAATAAAATTGTTAAGTCTGAGCCCGCCCATATTAAATTTTTTTAGCTTATTTCATTAAATAAAAATTTTAAAATATAATAAATCAAATACATTTAAAACAAATATTAAAACAAGAAAAAAATAAAAAAATGATACTAAAACAATTCTTAAAACAATACACAAATTGAAAATATAATAAAAAGTGATTATATTAAAATTGAAAATAAAATGTAAAAATGATTAAAAAAATATATTTAGTATATAATTTGGGCGGGCCCGCCCGGACAAAAAGTTTTATTTGAGCCCGCCCGCTTTCTAAACGGGCCTTGTTTTTTTGTCTAAACTCATATTTTGGGCCTATATTTTTACCCGAACCCTCCTATTTTTCGGACGGGCCTTCAGGCTGGGCAGGACTACACCTCTTATTTGACGCATGAAAGTTGTATATTGATTATTTTTGCTACCTTATAAGAAAATAACATTATTAGTATATTAAAGTAATTTACTATAACTTAAAAAAACCAACTTCAAACATCAAACTAAATAAAAAGAGCTTAAGTGCTACATTAGAAAAAAAAAAGTATATTGGACCAAAATATTTTAGATGTGAAATTAAAAAAGGTGTACCAAATTTTATATTAAGAATAATAATTTACCATAACTTCGGTTTTAAGTACCACCTTGATTTTGCTATCATATATATATATATTTAATTATCAAACTACAAAAATTAAGATGACTATTAAACAATGATATATACATATTTATCTATGTTAGTATTAAATTTTTAATAGAGTTGAACCATGTGTGTTGGTATCAATACTTTTAACAAAAAGAACTGTTAGAAACAAGAAAGTATAGATACCTTTAAGGCAAGTATAAATACTTTTAGGGTAAGTATGGATATTTCAAGATCAAGTATTGACACTTTACCCTTCTAGAAATGCTTGTAGTTACTAACCTCCTAAAATATCAGTACTTTTGGCCAAATATTTGATTGCGCCCTGATGTGCCTATGCCGAGGCTGAGAATCAATACTATTATACTTAAATATCTAGTAGCTTTACTACAAGTGTAATAAACCAGTTGTAATATTTATAGTGACACAATAGAACACTCAAGTATTTCAAGGATCGAACCCAAGAGAGTTCGAGGATAAAGTGATTCCTAGACGATAAGCATACAACAAAGAAGTCTAGCTAACTACTCACTAAGTCTTATATTACAACAAATTATGATCGAGGTTAATTACCCTAATCGGCTATTTAACACTAAAAAGAAGTAATTTACAAAATAAACAAACTTACACCATTGACAATTCAAGAGACACAAGTGGCCACTTGACTTCCATGTTGTTGATTAGTCTTTGGATTAGGGATCTAAAAGGCTTAAACTTCTAATTGACTTAATTTTACCTCTCAGTCACCATTTTACCAAATTAGATGATTGAGTTCGGTTTATCTCTCGACCTCACCAAACTAACTCAGGCTAAATGAATTTTTGCTCAATAGGCCCTCATCTTGGTCTCACCTATCTATATGTTCCCTTAAAGGAATCAATTCTAAGTTTTGAAGTTTATTAAATTTAGTCTAATTTTTACGATTTAGTCCATGTACCAAAAATTAACCAAACAACATTTTCATCAACAAACCACTATAAATTTAGCTACTGATCCTCAGTTTCATACAAGAAAGAACCCAACATACAAGCAAAGCTACTTTAAAATAAGCACAAGAAGAGGGTTACGAAAAGCTGTGTGTTTTCTTGTAAAAAGCTTGAGGAAGATGAAGATAGCAGCAATGGTGATGAAAAATAACACTAGAGGTCGGATTTTTATCAGAGAAATTAAAATGGAGCTAGACTATATTTAAAACCATGGATTAAAATGAAAATACAAGAGAGTTTTGAGTACTAAACAACAAATAAAACCAAGCTACAATAAAAATTAACTAACTAACTAACTGCCAACACAACTAAAAACTAGAAAAGTAACTAAACCCAAGAAAAATAGAGAAGAAGGCAACTAAAAACTAAGCTAAAAAGATGATAAAAAACTAAAAGTAAAACAACCTTCTTTTTCTACACAACCAAAAAGTGGCTTTTCTTGTGATTACAACCTAAGAAATTGGACCAAAATGCCTTTAAACGTTTAATTTTGATTGGGGTTCGTATTAGACAAGAACTACACTTGCAGTCATTTTTTATCTCTGTCGATAGTGGTATCACGATACCTAGGCTCTGGTGTTGCGATACCCACAATAGTAGTGTAAGTGGGAGTTTGGGGGGTGTTGGTGTTGCAATACCCATTTCTTGGTATTGCGATACCACTGAAGTTGGTCTCAATCTTCCTCATTTCAGCATTGACAGGTGTATCACGACTTCCATGGCTCAGTGTCGTGATACCTTCTTCTAAAAATGATTTCTTCATGTTTAGGCCATTGTCAACTTCCTACACCAACTCAATTACATCGTTAGGTCTCTCATGGCACATTTGGCCAATTTGGGTCTCAAAAGGGCATAAAACGTACAGAAACAGTTTATTAACAACAAAAACTAAAAACCAACAAAAGTAAAGAAAAAACACCTAATTTGTTTGAGAATAAGCTAATTAATTGTATTAGAGAGCCTAATTTGACATATTGAATTATGACAGATCAATATCAATATTTAGAGTGTTGGTATCAATATCTTATATATAGACAAAATATTGATACTTTACCCCTCTAGACAGGTATGTGGGTATTTTTTGGTGAGGTTATGGTACCTAAAGGTTATGTATCGATACTTAACCACCAAAATGTTTGAAAAAGCATTCTTAAACTCTTTATAATAATTTGGAATAAACTCAAATACATTTGGTATAAATCAAATCATTTTAAAAACATGTTCTTGAGTATTTGTAATACTTTCAAAATATTTTCTAAGATTTTTTATATTTTTTTGTTTTTCAACATGCATGATTTAAAGAATAATATGAAAAAATTATCTTAGATATTATTATATAAAAGTCTTATAAATCAAAGCTAATACTATAAAATTTAGTGGTTTTGGGAAAAATTTAAATCGTTTCCAAAAATATAAAACTGTTCCTAATAAATTTAAAGAAAACTTAAGTCATCCTCAACGGTAATTTGCTTAAATTCTTTAAAAGGTTCTAGGAATGAATATGCAAAATTGTCCTCATGTTTAAAGGACAAATTTCGTCATGTCATCCCAAATTTATGAAAATATATCAAAATAAATGTCAAATTCATCCATTTAAATATCCTATGCCCAAAATAACTTAATTTTTCATTTTTCAAATTTTTTTTAATTTTATAGTACACAAAAGACATACTATTTCAAATATTTATTGCTATTTAATTTATGCGGTGGATTAGATACACAATAAATAAGGTGGCTCACAATTAAATTAGGGTGACATTATCATCTGTAGTTTGTTTTTCGTTTGATTATATCTTAAATTGTTTTTCAAGCATTTTGACTATTGATGCTGCTATGACTTTCATTGAATAAAAAAGTCATATAATCGGATGTATGAGATAAACTTAATGGCTTGAATTTATGTAACACCCACTATTCTCTATAAATACCATCTCAAGTAGTGAGTGCTATACTATCATCCTTCTTATTTCAGTCTATAATTAATTCTTTTAACAAATTCTTTTATCAAATTTGCATACATGTCTCAACAAACACCTTCTAATTGCTTGTAACTAAACGTGATTATGTACATGCCATCCACTTTGATAGTTAAAAACATTACAAAAATGTGGATGAGACTGGAGAGACCGTCCACCTCTTGTCTCCTTATTACAATTCATGCGCTGAGCTTTCCATTAAGACATGATTTCTAATAATAATATAATTTTAAATAAATAAAGAAATAAATAATAAATATTAATTACTATTCTCTTTACTTAAAAATATTATTTTACTAATTATCGATAATTTTAGCTATTATGAATGAATCCGATAATCTTTAAAATTTCTTGGACATGTTACAATACAAAATTAAGGAATCAATAATAATTATTACTTAACATTATACAACCAAATTTAAATAAACGCTATGAAATTCATTATTATATTTCAATGAAGCTCTTATAATTATTTTATAAAATTTAACTCATAAACCGGTTTGCCCTTAGTAAACACAAGTGAAACTCCAAGCTCTATCGATAAATGATAACAGTAACGAAGAGGTGCGCAAAACGCTAACAATAATCATCCTCACTTTCAATGCGTAAAGTACATATAGTAACTTTCAAGTACAAAATACTACTCACATCATATAATTATTTAAAAGTGTACCGTGTATCAAATAGTATTTCTTAATAAAATTTAATTTACTTTAAATAATAGGTAAACTACACTTTTAGTCCTAAACTATGGGTAAGATTTCATTTTTGTTACTTAACTAAAACATGTTACAATTTAGTTTTTAAACTATTCGAAAGTTTTCATTTAAGTCACTGAACTATTTAAACTTTTTTTTTTTATTTAAGTCAATAGATTGTTATATTTTTTTCAAATAAAAGGTTCCATTAGCGAGTTCTAAGTAATGATTCAACGATCAGTATGGTGGATCAGTATCTATCGATGAGTAAAATAACGTACCTTAGATCTAATTTGATTTGACGGTCAGTGTCGAAGATTGAAGAAACAAGCTATTTGATTTTTAGTTTTCAAAATTTATGACATCCAAAACTGTTTTATGAAAAAAAAATTGAGTCATAAAAGAGAAAAGAAAATAAAAATTTTAATCGATGCAGATAATATGATAGAGAAAGTTATATAACACTAATTTTAATATCTCAATAACTTCAATGGAAACTTTTAAATAAATCTATAATTAAATTAATTATAACATTTTAAATTAAGTGGTCAAAATAAAAATTTACCTATAATTTATTCGCTATAAAACAACTTCTACAATAAGTTAATATAAGAGTCTAAAATTTGATTTTCCTATTAAAATAAAGGAAGGAGACTTGGTTAATACATGACATAATTCGCGCGTGGGCATAGCGATAAAATAATTCATTTCCCGACGCTTCTAACAGTTAAAGCACAACTGGATGATATCATCAATACGAGGCCGTTTGCATGCAACTTGACAAACTTGCCTGTTTTGACCCCTTGTTTTTTGCCACGTGTAGTTCTCAATCTTTTCATTAAACGTGTCATCTATCCTTTGTCCGTACTTTCTGTATTTATAGGCTCTATCTGCAACTTGGAGCAAGATTGTGTGTTTTGTTTTGATACTAATAATATATAAGATTAAATATTTACAAAATTGGACAATTTCTACATAATTGATGTTGAAAATATGAACATCACATATATATTAAGGGTAATTATATGTTATTATTTATTATCATAATAGGTTAGCTCAAATTAAAATGATCTAATTTGGTTAGAATTTTATTAGGCTTTATTTATTAAATAAAATATAGGTCAATTATGTGTAGATACTCTAGTAATTGAATTCTAATCAAATTATAATTAATGATGGGCTAATTAAAATTTGATTAGAACTAATATGCCAAGATTATAAATATTAGGGTCATGGTCCCCAAATTATACACAAGATATCTTTTTTAATATCCCATTATTAGGGAAGTGGAAGATCAAATTCCTAAAATCCGATAAAATTTTAAGGAATTCATGGATTCAGGTACGCTTCAGCATTTCTTTTTATTTTTAATTTATTTTTGATGATTTGACATGATAGATCCTAGTTTATTAAGTTTTATTTCAGATTTATTTTACAAATTTAGCGGTTGGTACTTAAACTTAAAATTATAAGTTAATTTAATATTATTTTTAGGTATTTAACTATATTGTTAAAAAATATATTGATATGACATTAACGACCAATAATATTGTGATACGTAACAATATTACATTTTAACACGTGACAATTTTTTAATAAATATTAAATATATTTTTTGTCACGTGTCAAAATGTTAGACTACCGCATATCACCATGCTATTGGTCATTAGTGTCACGTCAACATTATTTAACGTTGTTAGTTAGGTATAAAAAAAATACGAAGTTTATATACAATCTCCAACTTCAAGTGCAAGTTAGTTGCACAAAAAAAGTTTAGGTACCAAGTAAGTATAATATTCTAAATTCAAGTGTCTCTCGTATTTATTAACCCTAATGTATATTTGTATGCAGATGGAGCTTATTGTAATAATTAGAAGGACGTGAGTTCGAGTATATTTAATTTTTTTATTTTTTATTTAAGAGTTAACGAAGAGTTATGGGTAAAAACAATATAAAAAAATAATAAAATATTAGTGTGTTTTGATATATGTATGTTTATTATTCATTGTATTATTAGTTTTAATTGTTTTTATTATTTATAAGATTTTTCAAGTAAGAATTTTAACTTTGTAAAAAAATTGTTAAATAAATTTATATAATGAATAAGAATGTTAAAATTTACATTGAATTATTGTATTATTAAAATATTAATTTACATTAATTTTTAAAAATTCTGTAAATGTTTATTTTAATATTAATTTTTCCTTATTATTTATATAATAAGTAGCTTTATATTATATACATAATTTTATAAATAATGTGTTATTATATAATATTATATTAAAAAAATGTGAGTATGGAAGGGTGTGGAGTATCAATTTAAAATACTTTACTTTTTGTATTTTACAAATGTTTTAATAATTTGATATATTTTAATTATAGTAATTTACATAACATTAGCTTTTTAATTACATGAAATAAAATTATATTATTTAAAAATGTAAAATTTAAGTGTACAAAATACGTGCAACACATATGATATTAAAATTAGACACTAGATGTTCTAAATTTATTAATATTTTAAAATATATGATATAAATTTGTAGTGTATTTTTAATAATATATATTATATATACACATAAATATATTTCAACTATATATTATAAATATATTTGTATGCATATATAGAATTTAAAATTATTAATTAGTTTAATAAATTAATTTAATAATTATATTTTTTATTTTTAAACGTAATCTTAAGAAAATAAGAAGAGATAAGATAAGTCGAGTGAATCTGAACTCGGTTGGCATTGTTTCTACTACAACAATTTGGAGGGTATGGATTCACTCAAATACATAATATCATTTACTTTAGCAATTGAGAGTTATAAATAATTTAGGCATTATATAAAAAAAATAAGAGTTAAGACAAAAAAATTATTTTAAAATAGCATAATATTTTTTTAAACGTTAATCTCATTATAAATTATTATTATATCTGTTGCTTTTTATGCAATGCCTACATTTACCATAGCCCTTCCCTAACCCTTAAATAGGAGAATAATGCACTTTAGTGCATTCAAACCTACGTCTTTCTACACTGGCAACAATGTCAATGCCAATTGAGCTAAGACTCAATCAGCAAAATAGCAAAATTTCATTAATTTATTTTATGAATAGTTTAGGAACGCGGATACAAGTGGTGCATGGCTGTCGTCAGCTCGTGTTGGAAGGTGTTCGGTTAAGTCTCGCAATGAGTGCAACCTTCGTGTTTAGTTGCCACTGTTGAGTTTGGAACCCTGAGCAGATTGTCAGTGATAAATTAGAGGAAGGTGAGGATCAAGTCAAGTCATCATACCCCTTATGCCTTGGGCGACGCACGTGCTACAATGGACGAGTCAAAGGGTCACAACCTCGTGAGAGTGGGCTAATTCCAAAAACTTACCCTCAATTCGGATTGCAAGCTACAACTTGCCTACATGAAGCTGGGATCACTAGTAATCGCCGATTAGCCATACGACGGTGAATTCATTCTCGGACCTTGTACACATCGCCCATCACACTATGGGAGCTGGCCATGCCCGAAGTCGTTACCTTAACTGCAAGGAGGGGGATGTCGAAGGCAAGGCTAGTGACTAGAATAAAGTTGTAACAAGATAGCCAACTGAAAGGTGCAGTAGTGGTATGCAATATTAGTAGAAATGGATCAAAATAGACTAAATTGAAGACCCACGTTGAATTTTTTTAATGAAATGAAACTTAGATTACTTACCAACCAATATTGATACATATTGACAATTGGGTCTTTGAGCCTAACGCAACTATTTTTCTTTAAAAAATAAACTTTTTTTGAAAATTCCCAATATTTTATTTTATATAATTTTTTATGTTTTATATTTTAAATAAAATAATACTTATGTTACTTTTTCAAATATAAAATAATTTTATTAAAAGTAAAAGTTGATAAGAGCAAAATAAATCAACCTAAAGTGTCATTCAACATCAGCTGGTGAATAACAATGTCCTGATAGTCTAAATTAAAAGATCAATCAACATTCTCATCCATAGATCAATAGGCAAGTCTATGTGCAACCCTATTGGTCGATTGATGAGCATACTGGAAAATAATAAAATCAAATCAATTTCATAATCCAAGGGCATCCTCAATGATTCAGCCATACACAAACAGGTCCAAAGAATGACTATTAAGTTTATTTGCAATAGCAAAACAATCCATCTCTACTATGATGTGGTGATAATCAAGTACCCTAACCAACTGGAGAACTCTAGCAATAGCAAGGGCCTCAACCGAGAGAGCATCAAAAGCTCCATTAAGGTGTCAAGGGCAACCTGCATGAACCATGCCCTCTAAATCGCGAACTACTGCACCAAATTAGGTCATCATGCACTCCCTAGCAATCTAGGCCACATCAATATTAATCTTGAGTTGCTCTCCACATAGGTTTTCCCATCTCATGATCCTCAACCTCCTAGGAAAATGAGCGCATGGATACGATTGTGAACCTTGAAATCTTAATGAATGGTCTTAGCACGAATCAAAGCATCTTGTGGAGTCATCGTCTTTCCTTGAGAAAGCTTAATGTTCCTAGCATTCCAAAGCAACCAAATGATGCCCAAGAGGGTAGTAAAGGCCTCTTTGTCGATTTCTCACAGTGGACTCCAATCAATAAACAACCCTATAAAAAGAGACACTTAATATTTTTTTATAAATATTTTATCTAAAAGTTATAAATTTTATCGGACAGGTAATCACGTATTTAAAATACATAGATGTGTTTAAAAATAACATATAATAAATAATAAAAAGTATAATTTAAAACTAATTAATAATAACACATGGATATGAAAAGTATTAAAATAGAAAAGATATTAAAATGAAAAAGAAAAAATAAACATGGAATGAAAAAAATTCATGGCAAGTAAAATGAAATTTAAATACAAAACAGATTAGATTAAGAATATTAAATGATACAAATACTAACTCAATCAACAATATTATTAGTACTAGAAATTTTATTACACGGTGGAAATCACGAATTTAAAACATAGAGGTATGTTTAAAAGCAACCTACAATAAATAATAAAAAAAAGCAAATGAAATAGTTTTTGGTAATTCTTTATTTGAGTTGAGACCCGGTTGATGGGTGACATTAACTTAAGATATTGACAATATTATTAATACTAGAAGTTCTATAGCACACGTATGCATGTGGAAACCATATATTTAAAAATTAATGTTTGTTTAAAAATAACATATAATAAATAATGAAATGTGGAAATCACATATTAGGACACAAATGTGTGCATAATAAAACTAAATGTAGAAAAATACTAAAATAAAGTTTTATTTGAGTGGTAAAATTATAGGTTTTACTAATACAACAATTGATGTGGGTTTAAATCCAATTACATGCATATTTTTATTATTTTAAGTTAAATATAATAGTACTAAACATAATTCAATCTTAATAACTCTATCCAGAAAACCCTATTTTTTTTTTCTTTTCTCCAAGATGTTTGTTTGTTCTCTTTTGTTTTGCTCAACAGAGGTGTTAACCTCAAGATTGGTTACCGCCTGCCTTTTTCTCCATCTCACAAACCCTCTCTTTCTTTCTTCTTTTCATTCACTTCATACACCTACTATTTTTTCAATTTGTAGATCTATTTTGTGGGTATCTTTGTTGTCTTCACAAGTTATGATGGACAAATGACGGTGTTTGTCATCGTTGGAACTCTACTGATCACTAGCCATTTCTCTTAGAAAGTGAGTGGCTTTTCACTAACTTCTTAATATGTTTCTGTTTTGAGAGTATTTCAAAATAATAAATGATTTCATAAGTCGGTTTGGATCCGTATTGTCTTAAGTTTTATATCTTTTTTTATTTGTTTTCCGTTGTTTAATAAGTCATCACTTTTAGAAGTTTTTATCTACTCTTGTAACATGTTTTTTAGTCTTGCTTATACATGTAGTCTTGCTTTTGCAACTGATTTTAGGGATAGTTTTGTTGTCGTCCTCTCCAGTTTGGTGGATGCTTAATTTTTTTGCCCATTTTTTCCCGCCACTTTGGACCATTCATGATTGATTTCCTTATTGTATGTTGCTTGCATTCACTTCAGATATATGTGTAGTCAATTTCAACGCACAATAATGTTCTATTGATGTTGAGGTTGAAGTCTTTGTTGTTTTGATGAAACTTGTAATACACAGCCTATGATGAGCGTTTACTCTTTTTTTTTTTTCTAATTGTATGGTCGCTCCCATTTTTGAAATGAATTAATGAATTTCCTTCTAAAAAAAACTATTCAATCTTAATTATGGGTAAACTATTTAGTTGGTCACCCAACTTTAATAGTTTTTTATTTTGGGCACCAAAAATAAAAAAAATTCAAAAAGGGCACCACTATTACAAATCATATTCATTTTAGTCATCCACCGTTAATTTGAGGTTAAACAATGTTATTGTACACTCATTTTAGTCACTCAGTTTATATTTTCATTTTGATCACTCATTTCTTTTTTTATTAATTAATTTTATTTTTTCAAAAAATATCCTAAGCTTTTACAAGAAATTGAGTTATTTGGTACATAGATGAAACTTTATTTTGCTACATAGATGAAACTAACGTTTTTTTCTTATAACTCAATTCTTTGTAAAAAAAAACTCAAATTTTTATGCAAAACTCATATTTTTCCTTCTTTTACTGAAAAATTAAAATTAATTAATAAAAGGAAATTAAAAAATAAAAGGTTTTTCTATAAAAATTTAAATTTTTCTATAAAAACCTAAGTAATTCTTTATAAAACCCCATATTTTTTCCTTTTACGTGGAAAAACTAAAAGAAACTAAAAGGATAATATAGTTTTTCTGTGTAAACACTCTGGCATTTCCTATAAAAATCCAATTTTTTTCTATAAAATAAAAAATTAAAATTAATTTAAAAATGAAAATTAAATAAAATTAAAAAGATAAAATGAGACCCAAGTGAAAACTAAAATTGAGTGATTAAAATAAATATACAATAATATTGCCTAACACTAAATTAATAACAGGTGACCAAAATGAAAATGAATTGTAATAACAGTGCCCTTTTTCAAATTCTTTTATTTTCCGTTTCCAAAAAAAAACTTACAAAAGTTAAATAAAAATCTTTGTAGTTTACCAATTAAGAAAAACTATAGTTAAATGGTAGTTAATTTTTTAACTTACGTGGCAAGCACACTTTGGTTGGAGGTATAGCTGCTAGAATGGCAAAGTAGAGAAACAGCCAATCCTATTCAATTATATTACAAAGTGTGCCTTAAGAATAAATTTAGATAAAATAGTACTTAAACTCGAATAAAATTAAATTAAGAAAATATACATATTCATAATTATTATAGGGTGTAAAGACACCTAATAAGAAAACAAAGCACAACATAACCAAGTTGCGAAATCTGTCACGCTCAAGGTCTTACCAACAACCTCTACTTGTTATGTCCTAAATAGTATTTTTGTGGTGTTCCTATATCTTAATCTTAATTCAATTTAATCACTTATTAAATTATATATAAATTTTATTCAGATTTATTTTACCTGAAAATTCTGTCACATGTGAATCTTGTCCTATTTAATTATTCAATTTAAAAAAAAATTATAGAAAGAAAATCAAATCAATACGAGATGTTGTTGCTAACAGTGGAAACAGATATGTTATTGCTGTAAAAGTGCACAAGTGAGAGAGTTGCAGGTGCAAGTTGCAACAATGGCAGAAAAGAAAACCGTACGTTTTTATCTTCTTTTTCTTTCTCTCTCTCCACTGATTACCACGTGTGTGCTGCATCTATATAATCTCATCACATATGTTGCCCCATTTCCTCATCTTTCTCTCAAAATTTTAACGCAAAACAAACTACTTCCTCTATCTCTTAAATCAGCTCTTCCGGTGATCTCAGTTTCTGTATCTTCATCCATCATGTAAGCTTTTTATCTTATTACAATTTCTGGGTTTGTAACCTTTTTCATGCTCTTCTGTGCTCATGTTCTACTTTTTTTTTTTTGGGGGAGGTGAGCAGAAAGGGGGAAGTTCTTTAACCTTGTCTAATGGCGGAAGCAAAAGGAATACAAGGCAAGGCTGATCAAATCAACTTTTTATTTGAAGACAATAAACCAATTCGTAGTTTTCAAAGATTTTCATCAGAAAAACTTACATCGGAACAAACCCAATTTCCCGATCCAGAACCAAAGGTGAATCTCAGGCTATCGCTGGGTGGGATTTACGGTAGTGGAAATTACAGCAAACTAAACCCTTTAACTAGATCATCTTCCATAGCGGGAGAAGTGGTAAATCATAAGAGGAATTTTACAGAACAGTTGGAAAACACGTTGCCGAAGAGTTATCTTTCATTGGCAAGGTCTTGTTCATTGCCTGCACAAGTGGAAAGCAGTAAAAGGATAGTGAATGTAAAGGAATTAAGGATGATGAAGAGAGTTGAAGCGAAGAAAAGAGCTGTGGAGAAGCAGAGGAATGGCATGAAAGGGAGTGAGAAAGACAAGTTGTTAGTGGCGGGGGCGGCGCCTACTGAGTTTCCTGCTTGGCTAGCGGCTTCTACTGCTAAATCTCCTGCACTAAATAGAGCCATCGATAAGATAAAGGAAGGTTTTAGAAAATTAGAAGGTATGTTGTTCCCCTAAACAAGTTGTTACCTTTATTCGGGTCTGGTTAAAAAGAAAATGAATTGGATCGTTTTTTTATCTAAGGTGGAGTTGGAGCTCAATTTACGACACTAGCCATGAATTGAATGCATAATTATGTTTTTTTTAATTAGTAAGAAAATCAAAGTTCAATTATAGATAATTCAACATTATTTAAGCTTTTTGATCACCATCTTTAGACATTAATAAATTCAGTGCAGGAGTAGAAGGGTGGACTGCACCATCATCCTCCTCTAACCCAATAAAGTCCGTACCGGAGATGCCTTCCCAAATAACGGAATCTGAGAATCCGGCCAAGAAGCCTAAACTTTCCCGTGGTTGGATTCAAGATAAAGAGATGAAAAAAATGCCAAGCGTAACCACCACCGGAGATGGCCCAAATGGGAGGAAAATACAAGGGTTTCTTTACAAATACACCAAAGGACAGGTGTGTATAGTATGTGTTTGCCACGGAAACTTCCTTTCGCCGGAAGAATTCGTGAGGCACGCCGGTGCTAAGGATGTTACCAACCCCATGAAGCATATCAATGTTTGCTCAACCTTCTTTTCCTATTAAGATCCACACCGGATTTAGAATTGTAGAAACTGGAAAATGTTGTGAGCTCAAAAGAGTTGAAACCTCCGTAAATCGATGGTTATTTAAATCCTTTTTTGTCACCCCACTTTTAACATTGGTACAGAAAAATATAGGAACTTTACATTTTCCAGTAAGTAGCATACCTTTCTTTCACAACTATGAAGCAAGAAATATATGTACTGTGCAATTTAAGGGATTTTTAATAATCAAAAGAAAAACAATTACCTAATCTACACAAGCATATGGGTTGAAATCAAACAAAGCATATGTTCTCAATAGAAGATCTTTTTCTGCTTTAGGTATATTTACAAGCTTGTAATGTACCATCAGTTTTACTTACTTGACCCATGTCAATGGAACAAGGATTAAATTTCTCGATTTTATTAAAAAAAAAAATTCAATTACACTTTAAACTATAGCACAAAGACTTCCTAATAAGATACTTCAATGTATAGTATTGACATTAGCTTCCATTAACATGTTTTCTTAAAATGGAGCATTGCAATAAGTTATAGAGTAACCAGCAGAGGCCAGAAAAACTTCAAATATAAACGAAGCAAGTGAAGAGTAGCCCCAAACTTCAACAGGATCCTTGTGGGTGCTTTCAAAACCGCACATATATACATTTATAATATACATGTGTGTGTGTGCCTGTACCTTTTGAAGCATGTTGCACACAACAGGATGGGAAGCAAGTGAAAAGTAGCCGGAGACTTCAACAGGATCCTTGTGGTTGCTTTCAAAACCACACACGCATATTACAGTGGAGTAAAATCTCAAGAACAAGATGGGCAGCAAGAGAAGCAAGTGCACCATCTCTTAAAACCTGTATTTCGGTTTGGTTTTTGGGTCTGTGATTTAAGGATGTCCTGAGAGGGCTCTAGTTTAGGGGTTTCCGGGGGGTTGTCTGGCGTTTCCTTATGGTTTGTGGAATGTTGTGATTGTTGTTTTTTGGTCTTTGTGCCTTTTGTCAATGAACCACTTTTGTCTGCATCTCCTGTCAATCTACATAAAAAAAAGAAAAACATAATAAATATATCAGTTACTGTTTATGATACTATTTAAGGACTTTAAACATAGTGATTTACATTGAGGTTGCGGTCGGTTTGAATGTTCGGTTAGTTTATTAGTGTTGATATGCGAGGTATTATTCACTTCGACCCATCGTATCTTCATTAAGGATGGTGTAAATACTTATATCTCAAGACTGAGTCTGGTACAGAATCAAGGTATTATTCTACTAGATAAATGGCATGGGATTTTGATGAGTTGCTTGATTACTAAAGTTGAGAAACGAGATTAATTAAAACTTACATAGGGAAGGCAAAAGATCTGACACTAGCATCGGAATGCGTAGATAAACTACGGGAATGAGGTGATAATCCCGTAGCAACATTATCCTTTTGCTGACATTCTTTCTCCTGCAGAACCTCCCTCATGGCTTCAGCCGCTGATGCAGAAGCACCAAACTCGCCTTCGCCCTTGTTGAAACTCCCATTTCTCGTGGTGATTTCAGGGGATAGCATGTTTCTTGGAAGCTCCATCAATGGACTCGAAATGTTTAAGGAATCACAGTTGAAACCAAAATCACCAGATTTAGACATCCAATTGAACTGGTCCTTGGTGAAACTCGCGTTCATCGGGTGAATGCTGAACAATGATTCGTTTGAAGCCGTACTCCATTCAGCTGGGCTGGTTGTGCTTGTCGCAGCAAACACATGGGATGGAATCCTGTCTGAATCTACCAATAGGCAGTTTTCATCTTGTGGTTGTTCATTCGCCAGTGATGGCGAAACAGGCGTGATTGAACCATCAGTGGATTGTCTGGTTGAACTCAGTTCTTCAACAACTACTTGACCAGACATAGCGGATGGGGAAGACGAGTGAGGAGGGGATCTTTTACTTTCGCTAGAATGAACTGCTTGATGATGCTTATTTGGTGTATCAGTATCAGAGAAATCAAGTGATGTCTAGTTCCATACCATCGTAAAACCCAGGAGTTGATTCTGTATATGAAATAAGAAACAAAGTAAGGCTTCAAATCTATCAAATATCTCTCATTGCGGCAAAACAACAAATGCCTTGTGCACAAATAAGAACCCAGCAAAGATTTCCAGATAACCGGAAGTCCTAGCAATGAAAAGCTATAGCTATATTGCCCGGATTCATATGTATCTAACACATATATCTATTTTAATTGCATTAATAATATCTCACACTCATTCCAATCATAGATTAGATTTGCAATATAAACAAGCGCAGATGCTTGATTTATCAAAAAAACCAAAAAGAAAAAAAAAGTTCTAAATATTTGCAGATAATGAAATTCAAATACCATGATTGATTAAGCTTTGTATATCCAAAACCAGAATAGGAATCAAACAGGATACTAAATTAAATCAAATCAAATAAACTAATAGAAATTGGAAACTTACATAAAAATCAACAACCTTCAAAATAATCTCAAAGAAACCTTCCAATCCATCAACGTCTTGGATTTCGTATGTGGATCAAGAGATTGAGAAACAGAGAAACCGAAAAACCAAGAAACAAAACAACTTTGAAAACCCCCCAAAAAGATGAAAAACCGGACAGAAAACGAACAGACAGAGATGACCGATAATGTGGGAAGAGAACTTGGAGAGGGGGATTTGAGAGGGAAATTTTAAGGCCTGAAATTGGTATAAGGCTTAACCAACTTTCTTAACGAACTTACCCGCCATGTCTTAAAACTAACCAATTGGTCTGTCTGGACTGTAACTTAGACAATGCCTTCTGTTGTTCCAGCCTATCTAATCTACCCTTTACCTGATTTAGTATTTAATTTAATTAAAATTATATCCATATTAATATAAAATAAATTTATTTTTAATATTTAATTAGTAATAACTTGTTGAGTCTTTCTGTATGTCTTTTAGATAGGTGGAGTTGTGCATTTATATGATATGATATTGTCTATAGATGTGATATTGTAGATAGGTTTTATACATGTCGATACGTATCTTACTCTAGGTTTAGCACATGTTTATATAAGGTGAGTTTGCCATGTGATGGGGTACGAACCCACATCATGTGGTCTTATAGAAGGGTGCAAGTACCTTACACTCGAACTCATAGTGCGACGAGAACTTGGAGTGCGAACCGTGTAGAAACCGACCCAGACTCAATTAAATTATGGGTCAATAATAGTAAGTATCATTACAATTTGTCTCCCACCCAGTTCAAAGAAGAGTTAAAAGTGACTCTTCTTGGAACTTGGTTCTATGAGACGAGAGGTAACATAAAGAGAAGCTTATTAAATACACTTTATACCTTAACTTGCAACGTCCAGCTCGCCCTGTGTCAAGAAGGGGTACAGTTGTACACAGCTGAAAAGGAAGTTACTTGAGCCTTAAAAATTACATTGTTCGAATCCGAGATTTTGGAGAAGAAGTCATTGTTGAGAAGAACAATTTTAAAGGTAATTTCCCTAAAATTTCCATTGTTCTTTCGATTTTTTCCTGGTTTTATTAGAACACCATGGCTAGTACTAGAGGAAGTGGTCGTAATATTTAGAACATCTCTTTGTGACGCCTTAAAGTGAGTACTCCGGTGGAGGTTAAGACCTATGTTTTGCTACAAAGGTGGAAGAAATGAATCGTGTTTTGACTGCTTGGGGAATTCAAATATCGAACTTCGCTTAAGACTTTTCAATCCCTAAAGGATTATATAGGCCATTGGATGATCTGCCACAAAGAATTTAACATATTTCGTTGTGTTGTGCTCGTCATCCCTCAAGGTAACAGGTAAAGTAATGCATCCCTTCACCTCGATTGGATGGTTCTCAAAACCATACAAAAGACTTGCCCTCTTTAAAGCTTACTCTTTAAACCCCATCTTTTGGTGTGCATCCCAAGTTAACACCTCTACAATAGTACCGCTATCAACCAAAATTCTCTTTACCTCAAACCTTGCTATAGTTGCTAACACAATCATTGGATCATTTCCGTTTTCACCACACACCAAATCCTCATCATTAAATCTCACATTACACTTCTAAGATGAGCCTTTCTCTTTGTGTTAGAGGTCGCCCACTCTTCATCTGTACCAATTATCACGTGTATTGTACCTCTAACTTTTTGCTTACCCTTGTTAGCACCTTGTGGAGTCTGGCTTGACGATGTAGCATCTTAAGCCACAAATCTTTAAGCTCATAATTCCTAATTGCTTCTTCAATCATCTTTCAAAGAAGAACAATCTTTTAGTCTTATGTCTTTCGTCATCGTGAAAATTACACTTATCCTTCAAGTTTGACATTGACTGATTACGTCGCATTGGTGGAGGATTTGGCAAGATGCCCAAACTTTTAACCCGATTAAGAATATAGGCACACGTAGCATTTAAGGGAG
Source organism: Gossypium arboreum (assembly GCF_025698485.1). Taxonomy (NCBI): domain Eukaryota; kingdom Viridiplantae; phylum Streptophyta; class Magnoliopsida; order Malvales; family Malvaceae; genus Gossypium; species Gossypium arboreum. The sequence goes on along the minus strand of NC_069081.1, from coordinate 109,467,765 downwards.
TATAGGTTTCAAATTTGCAATGAGGAACATACCTTCTTGTGTGTTCAACCTGAGATCTTTGAAATGCTCTCGACGATTCATTCTGCAAATAACCCTTCAATTGTTCCCATTTTTGTATGCATGGACTCTGAGATGGAGGGCCTTGATGGTCGCGAACTCCCTATCGATTTCTAAATTGTCTATTATTCCTCTAGAAGGTATTGCGAACCGCTCTCTTAATTTCTTCTGTGTCAGCGAACTTATGAGCCCTTTCATACAAATCTGCTAAACTCCATGGCCTATTATCAAAGAATGAATATTGCACGTGTTCATTCTGAACACCCATGATAAAGGCAACAATGGCCCATTGATCCTCCCAATTTTTTGTGTTTAACGTTAATGCATGAAAATGTTTAACATAATCTTGCAAGGATTCTCCATGCTTTTGCTTTTCTGACATCAAACTCATAAAAGTGTTCATTATTTTTCTATGTGCTCGGAATCTTCCCAAGAATATTTGGCCTAGCTGCAAGAAGCTCTAGATGGAGCCTTGTGATAAAGAAAGATACCAATCCTTCGCACTTTCTTTAAGGGTCGTCAAAAAGGCTTTACACTTTGCAACATTAGAGGCCCTTAGCACATTCATATAATTGTTGTACTGCATGAGATGTGTTAGATGATCCCTTCTTCCTTCGAACATTTTCTTTGGAACCTTAAACTCAGCTGGTAGACTCATAATTGTTATCTCAGGAGCTAATGGATTGTGTAAACAAAACAACCAATCCGTATCTTGGGCATTAGGATGCAAGGCTCACACATCTCTACGCACAGCATTCATTTCATTATACCACAATTTTGCATGTGCCCCTACTTCCTCCTCCTGGATTATTATCTTGAAGATCAAAGTTGTCAAAATGCATCTTCCTCAACTCTTCATTTTTCATACTAATAATTGTATATTTAAAAATTTAATTTAACCGCTCGAAATCAATATAAATTAGAATAAATTGTATTTATTTATCATAAGTAAATCCAATTCATTAAAACTCAAATTAAACTTGATCCCTATAAAATTTTGTAACCCGATGCATTTAATAAAAAATTATTTTATTTTTGAAACAAATAAACAAATCGGTTTTAAGTCTTCAATTAGACAACCTCTTGACTGTACCCTTATAAATTTAATTATAACTTTCCAATATTTGAAGTAGTAAAATTGATGAAAAATAGTAATAAAAGTTAAAGCTAATCCATGGGCATTTCTAATACAAGTATAAATGTTCATATTCTTAAAAATATATATATTCTTGAAAATGAATAAATAGAAAAACAGTTGGAAACAACATAATATAAATAAAAGAGATGTGGTCTACAGGAAGTCATGGATGTAGCTAACTCCTAATCAATATCTTACATTTAGCACATGCACATTAATACTTTCAATTTCAGTGTAACTGACTTTTTTCTCATTAATGGACACTACATGCCTCTTTGTCAGTTGTATTAATCTGGATCAAATGCTCATCAGCTATGTGGGGGCATCGATGGATTCAAGCCTGGCCTATAAGAAATTGATTTTTTTTTAAAATATGGAATATTTTGAAATATCATATTCCCCTACCCTATTTGTTTGTGTACGTGTTGAATACAAATAGTTCAACAACAAAAAATGAGCAACATTCGTCACTCTAATTAACCAGAGATAAATCAGACATCCTCGAGGTTACAAGTTATTAGTGCCGCATTCATGTACCTATGATACCCGGACTTAAGGATGAGTATATATTTGGAGGATTATAACTCCATACCAATTTCCGACATATATTCAGAGAAAAGGTGAACTTCAGGGAAAATAAAAGGTCTGGATAACATAGGCGTATTAAGCAGAAAAATATTATCAACCCTCACTAATAAACAAATACTAAGCCGAATATGGCTCCATACTCATGTCCGAATATGCATAAGGGATATTCACATCTTAAGCCAAAAAAAAAAAGGAATACTATCAACCCTCAAAATTATACCTAGAGAATGAACTGGATATATGCCTAGAATTGATGCATGTTTATAACAATGTTATTTCAAGCCAAGAGAAACACAGGCAAAGACAATCATAAGCAATCAGAAACAGAAAATTTTGGAAATGAAACATGTTAATTACAATCACATTTTATATCTACGAAAATACAGACTTGATTCAGAAGAAAATACCCAAAAATGGCTAAAACTTGACAGCTTATGTCTTCATCATTCTTCGTGAATTGCGCAACGATCTTGGTGATCCTTCGAAAAGGTCCAAGAGCAATTTTTCGACATCTTCAACAGTATGCTTAATGCATTTATCATCAACATGAGCAGGATTTCTTCCAAGAAAAGTCCGGTATGCATGGACCACTTTAAGTGAAGTCGAAATCCGCAAATCTTCGCGAAGCTGTGGATCTGGGATGCACCAACTTGTTTGGTTTTTGTAAACCTCCTCAAAGGCAATGCTAAAGCCCTTGCACTTTTCTTTGAAAGCAGATTTTGACAGGGAACTCGAGCCAGGGTTATCATCCTTGAGCAACAAAACGACTGAACTCCAAGTGACTCTCTCATAGTTCATTTCGTGTTGCTGGAACTTTGCGTTATGCTTACGGATCCATTCGTCTCCGAAGAAAGGCCTGAGTTCCGAGCCCTTAACCTTTTGAACCATGTAATGGAGGTTATTCATCAAGAAAATATGTTGTAAAGCTTCATCCTTGTATAGTTTAGATTTCTTATGAAGATTGGACTCCAAAGAGCTTGTGATTGATCGAAGGTGACAAGCCATCGGACAAGATGTGGAAAGAGACGCAGTTGGTCCACACTGTGGCTCACTAACTAGACTTGCAACATCTGAATGTTGATCCTCAAGAAGCAAATTGAGGGTGCTGCTATAGTCAGGGAACATACTGATGTAATTCATGACATATTTACTGAGAGGATGAACTCCACCTCCAGGGAAAGGGTATAATGATACATTTGAAGAAACAGCAACTCTGAACGTGTTGAATGCTGCTTTTACGGAATCAGCCAATCCCTCAAGAAGCTTGTGGAACTCGAGTCGAACAAAAGAACCACCATCTTCTGAGAACAATGCATCTATGTCTAGAACAAGATCTGCCAAAGTCTCATACATGTCAAGCAGACGAAGCAGCTTTTCGGGTTCTTGAGGCCCCATTGCTATGGCTTCACCAAAATTCAAGAGGCAAAGAATTGTAGTCTTCGCTATCTCAAGAAAGCAAAATGAATTAACTGATCCAAACTCCCCTAAGACCTGATCACATAACCGTTTTTCACTCATGAGATAGACACGGAAGATGATCTTCATCGACCAGATCCATTTATTCATCTCGGTACTCAAGCTACACCACTCCATTTTCAGCACATCCTCAATACTCAGTTTTCCATTTTCGAGAATGTCAAAATGCTGCTCCAATGCTTCCTTCCTTACACCAATGAAAGCTTCACAAAATTCCTGACCGTAATCTGAAGCAAACATAACCTTTGCAATGGACTTGATATCAGGAATTACATGTTCAGGGACCAAATCAACAATATATTCACCACATTCGTCGCTACGAGAGCTTTTGCTCGATGCTTCCTTGGCTGACTCATTATCTAATGAAACAACAGACTCATTGTAAACAACATTCCTTTGAGAAGAAGGAGAAGGCATGTATGTCGGTTCAGACTGTTGCTTATGCTTAACAAGCATATGAATAAGCTCTTCCTCAAGCCTTGACATTGCCATCTGCAATAAACTTGATGCACGGTGAAGAAGTTCCTTCTGCTTCTGATTTTCATTCATGGACAAGCCGCGTAAACTGTCTATCAGTGTCTGAACTTCATCTACGGCTTCTAGATAATCGGAAACTTCCTTGGGTCCAGAATCCCATATCATTATTCGATCCGACTCCCAAATCACAATTTTCCTCTCTACTCGTTTCAGTCGCTCCTCAACTTCAACAAATCCCTTTCCTCCCTTACTATCGATATTTGAAGTTATCAATGATAAGTGCGCATCAAGATCGATAAGGATTTTCCTCAAATCATCACTAAGATTTTTTGTAGTTCCTAATGCCTTGACAATATGGTGAGCAGCAGCAACCACATGAAGATCTCCATCATGTGCTGGGATGGCAGATTGACATTCATCCATATCCCAATTCTTTTTTTTTTTAAATTGCAACAAACCGAACAAAACCAATCAAGTAATTGACTTAACACCGACTAACTTCTCATGCAACCAAGCCTAACCCTAAACCAAAAACAAGACAAAACCATTATTTGGAATAAATAAACCCCAGACAGGATCAGGACCAACGAACATCTATCCAAGGCAATCAAGCCAAGTTTTCCACTATACAGAATCTAGAACACCAACAGGCCCAAAAACCATGATTTGGAAGATTGGACTTAACATCAACGAACTTCCAAGGTAATCAAAGCCAAGCCTTTCACTGGATCTAAATCACCAAATAGCCAAAAGCAGATTTGGAATCAATAAACCCCACATAGGATCAAAGAACAGATCAAAACAATTGTTTGAATGCTTTAGAATTCAAAGATATCTACCAAACAGTTTAAAGCTTGATAACTCCCCACCGCAGCAAAATCAAAAGTGATTTTAGATGATCATCTTAGCACAGAAGTTTTACAAAGGTAAGCTCTGTTACCTCACCTACCCTAAGCAAAGCCAGAAATATAAAGAAAAAAGTTTGAAGGACAAAAACAGATGAAAAAAGCTCATGATAATTGATGAACCTAGAGTTGATGAAATCAATCAATCAAGTGAAAATGATTTGATCATCAAATTAGAGAAAAAACGCCAAAACTTTTTTTTTGGGCCGGGGTGGTATTATTACCTCCTTAAAACACATTTAAAACATAAAACAAACTTTAATTAAAACCCCGTACTCGAAAATTGGCAAAAGAAGAGAAAAAAAAACTAAAATATTCAAAAAAGAAAAGTTAGAGGAAACAAACCAAACCTTAAAACTTGTTTTCCTTGATATCTTCGAAATCAAGCATCAACCCAGAAAAAAAGAAAAAGAAAGTCAAAAGGGACATCAAAATTCTCAAAAGAGAAGCAGAACAACAACAATTGTATAGGAATTTTGTCCAAAAAAGCAAAACTTGAATGAGACAGTGAATAAGTAGAGGTGGAGGAGGAGAGTGGAGACTGGAGAGATTAAAGAGGGAAGTTTCGTGGGAAAAATGCAGAAAGAATAAGGGATTTGGATTTTATTTTATTTTGAATATGATTTTATTATTTTTTTAGAAAAGACACCATACTAAAAATCAATTTAAAAAGAAATGGAGGAGTTGAATGCTTGCTGGGTAGGGAATTTAAAGTCGCGGCTTTGACTGTTGGTAACATTACGCGGGAGTTCTATTGTAAGCTCGAAACAAGAAAACATTATGGTAAACGTCTTACTTGTTAATATATATATATATATTTTTAATATTTTCTTATCATTTTAATAACTTTTCGTTTTTTTTTGTATTTTTTCATAATTTTTTATGTTCCTTTAGAATTTTTGTTACATTCTCATAATGTTTAATAATTTTATAATATTTGGTACTCTCAAATTTTTGTTATGCATTTAAAAATAGGTTTTGGAATTAAAAAATTAAATTTTGAAATAAAAATAATATTTTTGGGTACCAAGAAATTGTTGGTACTTCTATAATTGTTATCTCTCATAATTTCTGTTCTTACTCGTAGTCCTTCGTAAAATTTTTGTATGCCCTTAAAATTTTTATGCTTTCAAAAATAATTTTGGAATGAAAAATAATTTTAGAAATTAAAATTTTATATATTATTTTTGGTACTAAAAATTTTGTTGGGACAAACCAAAATTTGAAATTTTAAAAATAATAATTTTGCATTAGGATAAATTTAAAAATATTAAAATTTAATTAAAGAAAGAATTTTGTTTTTAAGACGAACCAATATTTGATATTCCCTTATAAATTTTGCTACTCCTATATATTTTTGAAAATTTTGGTACATTTTTAAATTTAAGTTTTGGAATGAGAAAGTAAATTTTAATATAAAAAGTATTATTTTTCATACTAAAAATTTTGTTGGGATGAACCAAAATTTGATATTCTAAAAATAATAATTTTGCATATTAATAGATTTTGTTATGTATAGGATAAAATTAAATTATTGAAAATTAAAGAAAGAAAGAATAAATTTTAAGAGAAATTAATATTTGGTACTCCTTCCTAATTTTGGTAGTAGTCTCATATTTTTGGTATTCCATTCTTGGTAATCAGGTAATTTTGGGTACTATTTCATAATTTTATCATTATTGTTTATTTCTAATTAAATTAATAAAAGATAAATTAAGAAATTAAAACAAACTCTAAACTATATTCTTTAAGGATTATTTTATCTTTAATTGTAGAATACTTGAATGAAGAAGTTAAATTTTATAAGAATTCTCTTTACTTGATTCAATTATGTTAGATTATTAAATTATAATTGGATTTTTGTAGATTATGATGAGTTAGGTTAATTTAATAAAAAAACCAACTCAACCGGTGGAATGCTCTCTGTGGGAAAATTAGTTATTAATGTATTTCCAGCACAATCACTTTGTTCATTACAGGTATATTCCAATTGTATTTAAATTTTTATCCTTTTCTATACTATAATCCCAATATGCATCACCATGTACGGAGATTGATACACACAAGGAAACTTAGATTCCATCCATGGAAAACAATATCCTCTCTGCATTTACTAGTGCATCAGACCCTTTCCTACTTTTCTCCACAATCTTCTCTATCAGTTGCTTCTCCATTTCATCATCACCATCACTACATTCATCTTCCCTCACACCCACTAATTCATGCACCCTTAAGTGTTGATCTTCCAATGTTCGTCCTCCACCATATACGGCCTCCTCTAATGTGTTCTTCGGATACATGCCATCTTGACCGCCCCAAGACATGTTTTGAATTCGATCATACTTATGCAGCTCGCCTTGATGCTTATTTCGATAAATATCAGGTAGTCCATCATCATCATCATGTTCTTCTTCTGATTCATCCGTCTTCAACAGCTCTTCACGAGCTTCAATGTATGCATCTAGAGCTTCCCCTGATAGTTGCATAACTAGAGGACCAGACTGGCAATCGATTTCTTCATTTGCTAATGGACTCTCAGGGTTGGATGAATATTTCAGTTTACTGTTAGAGATCTTTCGTGAAATCTTATACTGCCATTCCATTAGTTTCACCTTCTTCTGGCTGTTCCTGAGGGCCATCTCAAGTTCTTCTATACGTTCTTTGAGCTTCGATTGAATAACTTCGTGTAGACGCATGCTCAACTCTCGTGGTGAGACTGCATAATTTCCAGAATGAGTAGTAGAAGTGTCACGGCTATCTTTGTTTGAAACAGATTCGGCAAGAGCCTGTGCATTGATCATATCGGATCTCAATTCACCTTCGGCAAAATCTGGGTCAAGCTGCATCAATTTTTAGCTGTATTGTCAGAACACCCAAGCAAGTTTTCAGGCAAGGAAAAAGATTTCCATCATGTTATGCTTATTATTGTTTATTCCTAACTCCGATAAAATGTTTGAAACATTCAATATACAGCACTGCCATTGTGGAAAAATGAAGCAATCACGACACCAATATTGATTGGCAAGAGAGTATAAAGTAGAACGAAGTAGCTAGAAATGTGCAAATGAAGCAATGAGTCATTAGACAATGCGTTACCTCATCAAGATCAGACAATCTTCTCTCCAGGTTAGAGACGTTCATGTTTAGACCCAACCTCTCGAGTTCAGCTTCGAGCTCAGCTTCGATTTGACTCATTGACTCTGAACTTTCCCCTACCTTATCATAATATGATTCTCCACCATCACATCGTTTGGAATTATTGAAATTCTGTTCCACGGAAGATGATGCCCTGTCATGAAAGGAATCATCATACGTCTCCCCTGATTCGTACTTCTCATTAGCTATCTCCTTCACTGTCACCGGATCTTTCATCTCGAGCTCATCATGAAGATCTTGAACTACATTCTCTGTATGCTTTAACAACCCTCTCAACTTCAACACTTCCCTTCGATTTCTGATGCAAGAAGATACTATGCCAATAAAAATACCAAGAGAAAACAGAAACGCTCCATCATCCGGACCTGGTATGTTAATGAATGAATAAGTATTAAGATGAATACATTGAATTTAAGAAGCGACCGTGAAATATAGAGAAAAAATAACTAAACTAAACTAAACTAAATGCCAAATCATGTTCTTCTACATCAAGCTTAAGCTTGTACAAAGTAGCAATAAAATGCAACGGTGTCAAACACATACCGATTCAGCACCGACTCTAGAGCCCAAGTAACATAGAACTACAGAAAACAAACTGCATATCAATATAAAGGGTAAAAACAAAATTGAACAATGATGTGAAAGTAGTACCCTGTTGTGAATGAAACCGGTTTGCAGTATCCATTTTGCAAGGAACGCTTTGTCTTCCACTATACCGGTTTCCCCTCTTAAATTTCAACTTCTTGCGGAGATCTGAAGACTTGACTTTTGGCAACGGAGGAATCCCAAAAACATTTCCACTCCTTTCAAAAGTGGCTAGATTATGCAACGTACTCTCCACGGTTCGATTTGATCCATTGGGAAAACTGCCACTTGCTCTGCTGATTATTTGGCTTCCATCAGTTACGATCAATGGTCTCGATATCGCAGTCGGTGATGATGGAGGGAAAGTAAGTATGTATTCTTCCATATTAACATGTTCCATATATAGGTGAGCCATTATGCAACTATCTAAGGAACTAAAAGGTTTGAGTAAATGTCCATATGAATATCTAGTTTCAAGTGTGCTTCTTTTCCTCATAGTGTCACTTCTAGGCCCCTTTCTACATTGATCTTCTCTTGATTGAGAAACTAAATGGTGATCCATGTGATGTCCTGAACTTCCCACCATTTCACTATCGAATCCGCTATCGGAATCCACTTTTGCAGCTGAAACCACATAATGTCTATAAGAATCTGATACTTTCCTAGTTGAAAACTCTCTTCCATCTGAAGAAATATCTTGCTGGAGTCCCTTTGTCGAAGACAAGGGACCGTTCCCGGTTTCAGCCTCTTGAGTTCTTAGCTCAGGAAAGCGAGTCCTATCACTCAAAAGATTTTGCCAATATTCAGCAAAATAACCAGCAGCTGTTGCAACAAGCCATGAATCCATTTCTGTAACTACCGAGTTCTACAACACAAAATCTAAGTCCTTTTTTCCATTATCAACATCTACAACTTCCAAGTTTGAAAAAGAGAACATACATTGGCCTTACAACTCAGACATCAGCATAATAATTAATTATAGGATGGAATCTTCTTGAATCATACAATATTATACCAATTCCTCATAAAACTGAAAAACAAAATGCAAGCAAAGATGGAAGCAACTTAAACGAATCCATTTCAGAAACTACCAAGTTCAATAGCACAAAACTTGACTTTCCGATTTCGATATTGAAAACCTCGAAAGAACAATTCCCATGGATCCAATTCTGAAAGCGAAAATATCATTGGCCTCACAACTTGAGCAATTCAGCACAATCAATAATCAATTAAAGAACTGAATCTTCTTGAATTATTATTAATACAATAGTTTGCCAATTCCTCATAAAGCTGGAAACAATATGCAAGCTAAGATTGAAACTCTCAATTCCAGAAATTTAATAAACTAACCAATAGAAAAGCCAAAGGGAACGAACAAAACACTAGTGTTCCCAAGACAAACACATGATTGTGAAAATGATGTAAGAATCCAAGCCTTACCCGTTTGGAATACAAGATGAAAACTGCAGAAATCAATCAACAGAGGGAACCCATGTTTTACCCCAAAATGATGCTGATAAAGTGGTTTGCCTGCTTCAACTGAATAATAAGATCAACAGAACTGAAAGGGTGGTAAAGTTTTTCCTTCTTGTTTGAGAATTTACGTGAGTTGTGAAGTGAAACCTAAGAGACCCGAGTTTGCAAGAAGAGCCTTGTTTTGAATTATGAGCTTTGAATACATAGAGATGGGGATTCCATGGAAGAAAAAGACCCGTTGCTGTGTTATCTACACAAATTACATTTCAACTCCATCCATATCCTTTCTTTTTACTCAATTATGTTTTCTACCCTCTAAAATTTACTGTTCCTAAAGATCGAGTTCAATCTAATTCCACTATAAATGAGATTTTCACTCTTGGAATCTATGCTAACCCAAACAAATAAAAAATCAACACTTAACTATGTGAATATCCAGCTGATACAAAGTGAAACATTATAGCTAACCCAAATTAAAATGCAGGACCAACAACACTTGACTCAACCACATTCAACAGGCCGTTCAACTACTTTATCTTTTATTCATGACCCTTTTAAACCCAAACCCTCAGCATTTGCTTCGTTGGGCAATCCACATTCTTTAGAGGAAATATTAAGAGAAGAAAACGATCTCACAACCACTGGACAATACTTTAAACGTAATCGTAATCCTATCATTTTTGTATGAACAAGTTCAAACTTGTATAATAATAAACGCGCTTCAATAAAGGGATAAAACCATATTTTCCTCTACAGGCAATAATGATAGTGATAATTAAGTTAAGATTCAAGGAAAGCTTTATATTTGATATTATTGATAGTAAATAAGTTTATATCGAGAGAGAATAATTCATAAGTTGACACCTAGTTAAACTTTTTTTTTAATAATTAACTACATTTTTAACAAATGATTTGTAAGTTTGATATGTATAAATAGATAATATTTGGTATGATGATATAATCACTTTTCTTAAAATTTAATCGGTTGAAAAGTGATTCAGACGTTTGGTGTACTAAGTTTTATTTACTTTTGGCATACAGGTAGTAGAAGCTATTAAGCTGGAGTACGGTGGAGGTAGAGGGAATTTCCGGTGGAGCAATAAAATGCGTACAAATCGAAAAGAATATCAAACAGTGAAAGCATTCTTTGAGAGTTATTTTCTCATCAACAAGGTAACATGATTCATAACATAAAAGACGGGTAAGTTAATTTTTCATGTAGATGAAAAAGTTAAAAAAATATTAAGTCAAAATTAACCCTATCTTATTACCTCTTTCCTCTTACTTACTACTTTATTTTCTCTATTTTTTCAAACAAATTTTTTGCAAATAAGTTTTATTCATTGATTTTAATTTTTCTTAGCTATAAGTTTTATCCATTTAAGTTGTATCCGAATTGTGGGCTAGATCAACTATGATTTTATATTTCTAATATTTAATTATATGTTAAGAATAGAGTTTATTATAAAAATTAAATACATAAATATTATTTTTATTTAATAAGGTTAAATTAAATGAAATTATCATTACATTTTTAAGAAAGTATTTAGTGAACGATACCGATAATATAACTTTCGTAAAATCTTAATCAATGCTTTTCAAAGCATACCAAATATTGTAAAGTGACTTTATCGACAACTACACTTAATTGAAATCATAATATGATAAATCACCAAATGATTTCATATAGTATAATTACATGCATATTACAAATATAAATATAAAACTATTTATATAAAATAGGAGAAGGAATAATTAAACAAAACTTGAGAGAAAGAGGGTTTAAGAACCCAAAAATTTTAGGTTAACCAAAACCTCTTTTAGCTTTACAAATAAAATTATATATTCTATTGTGAATATATACCTTAAATATAAACCCTTTATTTAACTCTTGACAAGTAGATTGAAGCAAGACGGAGTTATTCCAGTTGACGCAAATTCTTGAATTAGAAAAAGAAATTGGACCACTAAATCTCTTGTTTTAATCTCTGAATTTTAATGGTCAGGGGATTTTGTTCTAAAAAAGGTAACGAAGAAAATGAAACCACCTATATGCGTTGATGGTTGGATTATGGGCAGAGTCTTTAATTACATAAAAATTTTGTAATTCGGGTGGACTGGATTTTATAATACCAATAAATTATTTAAATTTAAATTTTGTAATTTAAATTCAGAATATTTTTAGGTTAAAATTAAATTATATACTTTTACTATATTTTTATAATTTTTAAAATTTAAATCATATTATTATTATTTTTAAAGGGATTAAAATATAAATTTAATATTATTAATTTAATAAATTATAAAAATTTAAATAAAAAATCTGCTATTTTAAAACCCGAAACCTACCACCCTTGAGATAATTGCTATTTGTTATATTTTTTAGTAATAGATCAATCATTGAAATCCATCTATCCCAATCCCCAACCACACCTAATTTTAATAAAAGAAAATAAAAATTATACTATACAGAAAGCACAGCTCATGATTTCCCACCGTGTAGGAAAATAATATTAGGAAGGGTTCGATTATAAGAAACGTTGGGCCGAAATTTATATTTCTCTCTTTTTTAATAGATATTTACAATTATATTAATATTTATCATTAAATTTAACTATTATAATACAATTAATTATTAAATTCAAACTAACTAAATAAAATAAATTTAATCAAAACCACACATTTTAACTCAGAAACTTCAAATCCTAACACCCACTACATTTATTTGAATATTTTATTAAAATATAATATGAAAAAAAATATTTAGATGTATTTCTTTCACTAAAAATGATTTATGAGAAAATATATATTTTTTAATATATTCATGTATTTACTTTGTAAAAATTTTGATTCATGAAAAATGATTTAAGCTTTATTTTTCATTGTGTTTCAAATTGGCTTTTGGAATAAAAAACACTTTTGTTTCCATAAGTTTTAAGTTTTAGCTTTCGGATATAAAATTATCAAAATACTCTCGTTTGTTTTATTCAAACTAAAAATATTTAATTGATTTTCACATTTATTTTACAACTAAATAAATACTTAGCAATCAAATATATACTTAGTATTTAGCGATGAGCATGTAATTAATAAGAAAAATCTTAATTTTCTTTAATATGTTTTATATGTTTAAATTCAACTTTATAAATAATTTATATTAATTGTTTAAAAATATTTATATTTTATATTTTATGTATTAGGATATCAAGTTATTTAAATACTATTTAAGTTAATTTATTTTTACTTCCCAACATCATCTTTAAAATCAACATTTTAACAACAAAAGAGAATACATTAAATTAACAAACCGCTTCTTTTCACAACCATTCTCAAAATCACTTTTGAACCGTAACAATAATAAAGAACTAGCCGTTATTAATAAAAGACAATACACTCATTTTCTAGAAAAATGGCTTTATCTTTTGAAAACTTTTAGTCATTTTTAGAAAATAACTTTTTAAGAGTAACTTAATAAAGTCAAATATTATTTATTAATAATATATTTTAAATTTAAAAATATTAAAATATTAATCTAAAATATTATAAATTTCAATGTTTAATCATATAATGAATTATTAATTAAATTAATATTATTTTTATTTTAAAAAATTATTTATTATTTACTTAAAAAGTAAAAAGTAAAATATTAAAATTAAAATTTTATTTTGATGGTAATTTTAACATTAATAATAATCTTAAATTTTAATTAATATTTTTAATATTTTATTGAAATTGTGATACAAATATTTCAATAATAAATGTATATTAAAATTAATAAATATTTTATAATATAAAAGATGAAGATTGTAATAGTATAAACATGAAATAATTGTTTTAATTTTGCTTAATTTTAATGTTTTTTCCCAGTTTCAATGTGTCATATCCACTTTTATATATAATATATATAACTTCAAAGTTAAATTTTAATTAAATATTAATTATTATTAAATCTATATAAAATATTATTTATTATAAAATAATTTTTTATTTTCAAATGAACTAAAATAAATTTCAAAAAATTATCATACAAAAATATATAATACAAAAATTTATTCAAACATAAAAAATATTTATTTAAAAAATTCATTTTTCAAAACCATTTTCCGAATCCCTAATTTGGTGACTTGAGCTCTACACTCTTACCTGCTCTCCTACTCTCGCATCCATCTTCCAACAAAACCGCTTTGCCTTCCGTTAAATCTTTTCTTCCCACCAACCTTGGTTTGTTTGACGGGTAATTTAATATATTAATTATATTTGGAAGGTCATTTAATTTAATATATATTTTTATGACATCACTTTAATAAGTGTCATTCCAAATTTATTTTGCTTTCTTTTTCATATTAATCTGAAATTTTCATCCTATTTGTCATGAAATCGGGGCAATATTTTGGTTTAAATTTCGATTGCTATCAATTGTATCGGTTTTTATTAGTCTATTTTGCTCTATCATTCGTTACAGAAAATATTTTTTAAATTTTCTTATTTATTTTAAATTTATTGATTTGGCTTATTATGAGATGATTTTATTATTAACAACATATGAAATAGCTCGTTGAGAATGACTCACGTTTAAATCAAATTTAAGAGATAATCTTTTAGTTAAACTTTATTTTAGTCTAGATTATTTTATTATTATTTGACCTATGAATTTAGTTTATAGATAGGCTTTTTACAACATTAGAAAAAATATCCATTAAAGATTAGAATCCATAACACTTTTGGAAAATTTTGTTTACGTTTTGAGGTTTTTTATTTTCGGAGTTTTGTTTTTATCTCAATCTTTTATATTATTTGTTCTTTTTCCATTATAGTAAAATTATATTTACTCGTAGTTTTTTATCCTCTTTGAAGGGGTTTTTCCATATTAAATTTGTGTGTTCAATTTCTCAATTTCTTTCACTATATTTACTTATTCGTTACTTAATCGAGTCGATCCTTAACAAGTGATATTAGAGCTAGTTTAGTTTTTGTAGATTAGTCCGTTTAGAGATGACAACAACAAGGTTTGACTTTGAGAAGTTCGATGTTTTTTCAAATTTCAATATGTGGCAAGTTTAGATGATAATAATTCTAGTTCAAATCGGCTTAAAAAAGATCTTACAGTTGTGCCTGAGAATCTAGATCATACAAAATGGGAATAGCTTGATGAAAAGGCCATGTCCGCAATCCAGTTGTGCCTCACGAATAGGGTAGCAGGAGGTATTGATGGAGAAAATCTCATTTGCCTTGTAGAAAAGGTTAGAAACTCTTTATTCTACTAAGTCTTTGGCTAATCGTTTAGTGTTGAAACAACGTCTATTTACATTTCACATGAACGAAGGTGAGCTTCTTAGAGATCACATTAGTCAATTTATTACTCTTTTGAATGATTTAAAGAATGTTAAGGTTAAAATTAACGATGAAAATCAGGTTATGCTATCATTGTGCTCTTTACCGTCTTCATACAAGTCTTTCAGGGAGACCCTGATATATGACAGTGACAAACTCTTGTTTGAGGATGTGAATGGTCATTTGTTGAGTAAAGACAAACTCGACAATGATTTTGGTTTGAATAGCAAGGCTTATAGGCAAGTTTCCGTTTTGGTAGCATCAAAGAAATCAGACAAAAAGTGTCATTATTGTAAGAAGTTAGGTCATGTCAAAGCAAATTGTTATAAACTATGAAATAAAAGCGTTGCTGAGAGTAACAACAAAAATGTAGCTGATGCTAATTTGGCCGACGAAAGCGATGATAATTTCTTGTTAGTGTCAACGAGTGATAGCTCCGAGCTTACATCTGAGTGGATCCTAGATTCGAGATGTTCTTTCCATATATGTCCCGATAGAGAATGGCTCTCCACATACAATTCGATTGAAGTTGGAGTTGTGCGCATGGAAAACAATTCATCCAGTAAGGTAATTGATATCAGTGCTGTTAAAATTAGGATGCATGATGGGACGACTAGTACACTATCAGATGTTAAATATGTACCTGATTTACAAAAGAATCTCATCTCCTTGAGTATTTTATACTCGAAAGGTTGCAGAATCAACATCGAGTCGAGCGATATTAAGGTGTATCGTGGGGCTTTCATTTTGTTAAAAGGTAAAAAGACTGACAATCTTTATATTCTAGAAGGTTCTACAGTGACCAGTGAAATCGGACGTCCCTCGTCCGTTATAGAGTCTAAGTCAACTCGTTTTGAGCGGAGGCAACTAGGTCATAGAAGGGAAAAATGTATGATCATTTCGTTGAAGAGATATTCTCTTTTGGGTGCAAGTTTTGAAAAGTTAGAGCATTGTGTTCGTGAAAATCAAACCCGAGTTAGTTTTGATTTGGTAGTGCACAAGTTAAAGGCTAGAAGTCTTCCAGCTTCTAAGTACAAATTCAACTCAGTTAATTCCTTGCATAGTTTAAGATAGGCTCATGGTGGGCTTTGACAAGGATGGCGTTGTGGAAATACGAGTCAAAGTGAAGATTTGTTGAGTATGACTCATATTTTAGTTAAATTTGAGAGATAATCTCTCAGTTAAACTATGTTTATTTGTTTCAGTCGAACTCTGATTAGTTTAGATTATTTTATTATTTAACCTACGAATTTAACCTATAAATAGGCTCTTTTACAATCTTAGAAAAACACACATTAAAGATTAGAACCCATTACACTTTTGGAGAATTTTGTGTTTATGTTTTGAGGGTTCTTTGTTTTTGAGTTTCGGGGATTAGTTTTTATCTCCATCTTTTGTACTCTTCGTTCTTTTGTTATTATAGTAAAATTATTTTTGCTTGTGGTTTTTTATCCTCTTTGGTGGGTTTCTCCACATTAAATTTGTGTGTACAATTTCTCAATTTCTTTCGCTATTTTTAATTGTTTGTTACTTAATCAGGTAGATCCCCAATATAGCTTCTTCTTTTCTGTTTATTTTGAATTCATTTAGAGTTTAAGATTTTAGACAAAGAATTCTACTTGTACCTTCTAGACAGCGGAAAACTGAGTTTCGGTCAAAAAAATCGACTAAATCACATTAATGTACATTTTCCTAAGAAATAAAAACATATAAATTACTACGTAACAGTTAGTCCAACACAATACAATACAACACAAATTCTATAGACAATTATGTTTTGTTAATGGGTAAAATTAGAGTGAAGAATTTACTTCGGTTTAGTATTTTGATTTCATTTTAGTAATTGGGTTTAATTTTTGATAATATATACATTATTAATTTAATTTAATTTTTGGATTTTAAGGATAAGTTATAATTGGGTCAAAGTTTGGATATGAAATGAATTTCAATTTATATATTTTAAAAATAAAATAAAATATATTTAAAGTTAATTAATTTGATTTTGATTTTCCAAAATCAAAATCAATTTGATTTATCGTTTTACCTGGCTTTTCAAACCAACTTACAACTGAATCAACCCAAAAAAAAAAATGAAATCAATTAAAACATAGATTAGTTGGTTTGGCCTGACTTTTACTTACTTCTACACTCTCTACATGCGTAGCATAACTTTCTAATATACACATATCAAAACGAAAAACCCCTAACTGTAAGTATCATCCGTTTAAAAATTTGATAACAATGAGAGGTATATGGTATGAAATAGGTTATCAAACTTTTTGACATCAACAAACCTCTGACCAAGTGAAGAATCTATGCTCTAGCATTACAATCAATATCACCAAGTGTTGGATTCTTTGGGAGATGCTTGAAACAAGTCTTTAACCATTCCATTTTAATTTGGTGCCTTTGGAAATCAAACTTATGGTTGGTACTGATTTTGGACACTCGATAAAGAACCTCACCTAGATTGTGGTTAGAACTTCTTATTATAAGATGCGCTGCTAACAACACTACATCTTCCATGGCTATTATTGCGTCGCTACATGAGAGATGAAACATATTGATCTCGAGTCTCCATCATTCAATTAGAACAAATATGAGTGACAACACAAAAGTAAGTTTTCCAATTCAACTAGCGTGATAAAAATCAACATTAGTAACTAAGTAACGATTCTATCGTCAAGCAAATCTAAACACATATTACTGTGAGCTCAAGCTACAAGAGAATACTCTAATATTGTTGCATTCTCGGCAACATGTCATAGGATTTCAATAAGTGAACAACCATTACAGTATGATTGGAAATTAGAATTCGGATATACAAAAGTATGTAGGCTACGATAGAATGTAGAAGAGGATACTAACAAGTTTGGTTGTCTATTTATAGGCTTTAAAATTAGAGTTCTTATACGATAGAATGTAGAATAGGACTAAGTTTGGTTGTGTATTTATAAGTTTTAAAATTAGGATTCTGCTAGGATTTTTAAATTAAACTCGACACCCACAAGTGTCGAGGTCTATTTAAATTTTGTTAAATTATTTTTATATTGCATTATACTTATTCTTTAAAGTATTATTCAAAATTCAATATGGTGAATGTCGAATTTAGAATTAAATTTTATGGTTACATTTAAAAATTAAATTATATTGCTATCGTTTAAATTTTAAATATTTCACAAGAAACTCGACATTTATATGTGTTTGAAGTACTATAATCATTTTATAATAATTACTTTGATCTCAACAGAATATAGGTGTTAATATCTTCACTCAACTCAAATCGAGATATGCTAAAAATAAACATATTCTTAAGAAATATTTATTTGAATAAATGATATTAAAAAAGCGAGAAAACTAGTAAGTAGTATGTATAATGTTAATCGTCTACTCAAACTTAATTGCTAGATAATTCTCCACACTCAACCATATATATGAGAAAATGCAGATCCCAACTCCAATAAAACCAAAACACTTTCCACAAATAATACAAATTCTTAGACCAACTCCAATTGGTTCTTAATTTAACAACCATATTTGATTCCCATTTCTTCCCACTTACCTCCTCAATTCCACTCCAACTTCACCTCCCATTTTCTGAAAATTACTTCTCTTCTCTTTCCATCACTCTAATTCATTTTCGTTTCCTTCAAGGAACCATGGAAATTTAACACCATTTCAAACCTCTCAGCTCAAGAAACCAAACCCATTGCTATCAATGGAGATTGATGATGAAGCTCCTCTCTCTGACTCAGTCACCATTGCCATCTCTCTCTCACCTTCTTCTTCTTCTTCCTATTCCTCTTCCTCTTCTTCTTGTAGTGCTAGCGTTGTCCCTCATCCCTTCTCTCCGCTTCAACAAACCGCCGAATCACCGCCGTTCCGCCCCCTCCGTATGTCGGAGAGTGGAGGGATGTTATCGTTAGGCGGCTGGTCTCACGACGGCGAACGGCTGAGGTTCGTCGACGCAGAAGGGAACGAGTGGGGGAATGTAGTCAACCGATTCAACCAGCTGGCCACCGTTAAAGGCGGCCGAAATGGGCATCAAGAGGTTGTGAAATGGTCGGATTTTGGTTCTTGCATAGGTGAGGAAAAAAAAACATGAAAAGGTTGACGCTCAGAGCCACTTGCTAGCTCTCATAGCGACACGTAAAAAAAGTGCATGTGAAAGGCCGGCGGCAAATAAGCATGCTTTGGCCTTTTTCTTATATTCTTTTTTGTTTTTATGCATTTCACCGAATTTTAAGACTACACATTTTCATCTTATAATTTAAAAAGGAAAAATGAAATTGATTTGGCCGTAGTATATTCAGTTTAATTTAAAAAGGGTTTTAATTAAAGAATAATTTCAGTGCACATTAAGTATGGGTTGAAAATGTGATGCAGGAATGAGGGAAACGGCGGAATTTGGAGAAGAGGTGTTAAGAGCAATGAGAGGAGGAAGAAGAGATTGGAAAAGGGATATCACCAAAAGTGAACTTCACAGTTATTGGTGTCGCATGACCGATCCTTGGTTGGATTCTAGGATTCTTTTATTCTTTGACCTGTAATTACCCCCTCCTTTATCATTATATATTTAAATTATTCCTTCTGAATAACAGTGATATAATTGGTTTTTGGTAATTTTCCTCAGCTGTGATAGAAATATGGATGGAAGAATTGATGAGAGGGAGATGAAGCAGGTGAATGTACTAATTTTTTTCTTTATTTCTTTTCTTGTATTTTCATAAATTTACAGCGATTTATTTAACAAAAAGAAAAAAGAGTAAAATCTTCTAACACAAATTGTATAGGTTATCTCGTTAATTTCACCTATAAATAAATTGGCAATAAAAAATAAGGAAGCCGAAGAATACGCTGCTTTAATCATGGAAGCCCTTGACCTTCAACATCGAGGCTATATCCAGGTATTTCATTTTCATCTCAGATTATTAATAATAAAATATGCAAATATATGTAAACCATGTTTAATAACTCATAATATGGAAATATAAGTAACACAATGTGATAGCCCCATAATTTTAAATTGTATTGTAATTTTGATTTAATTTATATTATCTTTTGTTAAATTTTATCATCCCCGTCCATAACTGTTCCATTAGCTATTATTAATTAGTACTTCAAGCTTTATTTTATAACTACTCCTATGGCTTTAATCATTATTTGTTAACCTTTTTATATTAGAGTTTAAATTTTTTTTTTTAAGTCTTGAATTTGACAATTGTTCACATATTGAAGCCCGGACTTTAGGCAATTATTACCACATTAAGACTTGAACTTAACAATTATTCTCACACTGAACTTAAATTTTCAAATTTAGGACCTAGTTTGAATAAATAAAAGTTCATACCCTAATGTAAAAAATAATTACAATTACAAAGCACGACTTGAACCAAAAAATAATTAAATCTTAATGTGAGATAAATTATCAAATTAAGACCCTAAAAGTGATTTAACTTAATGATTTTTAGAAAAGTAGTTTAACGTTTAAAGTTTGATTAGTAATTAAATAGTAATTTAAATTTTATTTCTTATTTGCAAAATTCTAAGTTACCTGTATTTATATACTATTAATCTCCAATATATAATATACATATTTTGGTTAGTTCTTAAATTAATTGGATTTTGTACTAAAATATTGGTAAATTCATAAATTATTTAAAATTTCTAAACATTGGATGCGAAATGACTTTATTAGAAACTAAATAGAAATTATATGAGCTTTTTTTATCAAAATTAATTAGTAACAATTAAATTTTATTTATTAATATAGATTCTAAAGTTTTAATTTACCCTATTTATTCTAATACGTAACACTTGAAGTTAAAAATATATAGTATATATTTGAGATTATTATATTTTGTACTAAAATTTTGGTTATTTCTTAAATTATTTAAAAATAATATTATATATTAATTTAATTATGAATATTTAATTTACTCGAAATGACTTTATTAGTAACTAAATAGTAATAATTTAATATTTTATTAAAAATTAGTTAGTAATAATTATGTAAAATGCAATCCTTATATATGCTTATTAAGTTATTATATATGGTAAAATGCAAATTTATGTTATTTATTGAGGAGTAGAAATGTTTATGAGACAAGTCGAATTGAGTTTGTCTGTAATGTTAATATTTTTATATTTGTCCTAGTTTTTGTTCGGCCTGAAATATGAATTATAAAATTTATCAATGTTCATTTATATTTGTAAACGGTAAACTCAAGTCTGCTTTTAAGTTATTTATATTGTTTTTAATTTAACATACATATATATATATATAAACTACTTTTTAGTTAGATATTTAATAATTTTAGTTTTTCATTTATTAAAAATTTAATTATAGACAACTTAACACATTTTTAATGTTTACATTATAATATTACGTATTACTATAACTTTAATTTTTATGTATTATAAATTATATAATATATTACAATTTAAAAATGAGTCAAGTCAAGTTAGACTAAAGCCTTGATATTTAAGCCTAAGTTGGCCCATTTTTTAATAGTTTAATTTTTCATCCAAGCCTAATTTTAAGTTATTTAAATTCTCTCAAATTTCAAATGAAACTTCAGATTTCAATGGGTATTTCGATTGGGTCAACTTGAGTGAAACTTGTGTACTATATTATTTGGAATATAGTTGCAAATATTTGATTCATTATTGCATATTAAGGTACTATGAGTAATACTGAAGTGTGAATATTATAATTAATCTCTACAATAAATTTAGAGTAGATATATATATATTAAATGTCATATATCTATTACTCGATTTCATTTTAAATGAATATGGATATATAAATTTGAATTCAAATTCATTATTTATTATACTTTTAATATTTTTTAAAATAATTATTAATTATATTTAATTTTAATTTAAATAATAATACTTAAATTTAATACAAATAATAAATAAAGTGAAATTTAAATAAATTATACAAATTTGAATTTAGATATTATAAGAAAATACAGATATCATACAAAAAATTCACAATATCAACTTTAGGCATTACAAAGTTAACCATATCACACAAGAACATTATGATTTAAGTATTGATTTTTGCAGGCATCGGAATTTGAAGCACTTTGCAAAGCAATCTTACCAAAAGGCTCATCAACGATTTCATATAAAAAGAATCATGGTCAACAGCAAGAGCCAATATCAAAGGCGGAGATATTGTTTCGTTCATATTGGAGACGAGCATGGATTATTGGGTTGTGGTTGATGATTTGCTTTGCTCTTTTCACGTGGAAATTCATCCAATACAGTCATCGAGCAGCCTTTCAAGTGATGGGTTATTGTTTATCCACTGCAAAGGGAGCTGCTGAGACCTTGAAATTCAACATGGCTTTGATCCTTCTACCTGTTTGTCGAAATACAATAACATGGCTGCGGAACAACCCTGGCCTTAACTCCGTTATTCCATTTAATGACAACATTAACTTTCATAAAGTAAGTCATTGTTTCTGCCTATTCAAAGCTTTTTAGATTTTGCAAAAGTTGATGTTAACAATTATTTTGCAGGTAATTGCAGGAGGGATAGTGATTGGTGTTATCCTCCATGGAGGCACACATCTGGCCTGTGATTTCCCAAGAATTAGTGGATCAGATCGGTCTGTTTTTCGACAAACTATTGCAGCTAACTTTGGGTATCAACAACCATCATATTTCCAGATATTGTCCACAACTGAGGTTGCATCAGGGATTGCTATGGTGGTGTTAATGATGATAGCATTTCCATTAGCCACCAAGTGGCCTCGTCGCCAGTCTCCGTCCCTTCCGAGATCTGTCAGAAAGGTCACCGGATACAATACGTTTTGGTACTCCCACCATCTGTTTGTTCCGGTTTATGCTTTGCTCATTGTTCACTCAATGTTCCTCTTCCTCACAGATAATTTAGTTGAAAAAACGGTAAGCAATAGAATGTCCTGATTTTATAACATTATTATAATATATAGCAAATGTTGTGCTCACCCTAAATCATTGCTGTCCTAAATATAGCAACTTCTTGTCAACTTTGAAGCATCCATGTCCCATATCTATATCCGATATATATGATCTTGACATGGGTATGCAGACATAATCCTCCAAAGATTCTAAAAGTACATGAAAACCTTGAAAAAATTATTAAATATACTGTGCCAAGCATATAATCATCATATCACTGGCATCCGTGTTCGAGTAATACAGTTAGAAGCCTAGGAAAATTGATTGCAAGAGAGAGGGTAGCTAAGCAGTCAGTTAGTGAAGTATGCTATCTTGTTTCGACTCTTCATTATTCTTAGAGTACTTGTGTTTGACACCTATGACATGTATGATCTTCCAAAGACCTCCAAATATACACCCGAGTTTGAGTACATAGGAAGTATAATCTCATAGCATTGAATCCCTGTAATCTCCGAAATTGTATTTGATTAACTATGACATGAGTTGTGATGCTAAGAACGTTGTTTTGTAGACATGGATGTACATCGCCATACCGGTTTTATTATATGCTGGAGAGAGGATAATTCGAGCTATAAGATCAGGGTTTTCTGAAGTGGAAATCTTGAAGGTATATAGTTTCTATAGAACTTTTTTTTTTGCTCAATTTTCTTTAACAATTATTAGATGCAAAGAGAAGAATTATTACTTTCATAAAATCCATTTTGGTGTTTCTGAATTGCAATGGCAGGTAAGCTTATATCCAGGAAAGGTGTTGTCTCTCAAACTGCAAAAACCAAAAGGTTTTAGGCACAAAAGTGGCATGTATATTTTCATCCAATGTCCTCAAATTTCACCCTTTGAATGGTAAAGTACTTGATGATGCATGCTGTAATAATATTTTACAACCTAAGCTAGATGTTTCAAATGTAGAGATTAGTATTCGGTTGGTTCAGTTTCAATTTTAAAAATTTGAAAACTAAGTAAACCGAATTTAATTGCTTC
The DNA here is from genome assembly GCF_025698485.1 of Gossypium arboreum. Lineage (NCBI taxonomy): Eukaryota > Viridiplantae > Streptophyta > Magnoliopsida > Malvales > Malvaceae > Gossypium > Gossypium arboreum. Next base: position 109,443,639 of record NC_069081.1, on the reverse strand, counting down.
AATCAATTGGCAATGGCTAACTTGTTGAATAACATTTCAATTTTTTTTTTATTGTTTACCCCTCTCAATGATATTATACTACTACTTTTGGTCCTCAGGCATCCATTCTCCCTAACTTGTGGACCAGAAGATGATTACTTGAGTGTGCATATCAAAACTCTTGGGGACTGGAGCTGTCAGCTATATAGTCTCTTCGAGGAGGTAAATGTGTATATATATTCAGATTTGGGTATAAATGTCAGATATAATTATATGTCTGGTTTAGGTATATTCAATCCCTTCTAGGTTTTTCTTCTCGTATATTTGATGAGTCCCTTGAAAAATTTATCTTCTACCATTATTTAGTTAATTATTTTAAGAAAAATGAAGAGCCGAATCTGAACCAATCTATTATTTGGACTCAAGAGCAAACATCGAATACAGATGTATGTTCAATATGGATATATTTAATTTTTTTTCATGTATTTGAAGAACTTTTGAAGGAATACATCTTTAAATCATATCCAAATATGTGTCAAATAAATATTCAAACATAAATACTTCGGACAAAATGAAGAGCAATAATGAAATGAACTTCACTTTTTTTTTTCAGGCAATACTAACAGGACTAAAGCAGTATCCAAAAATATATATCGATGGACCTTATGGTGCTTCTTCTCAAGACCACATCAAGTATGATATTGTGGTAATGGTTGGTCTTGGCATAGGAATCACTCCTTTCATTAGCATCCTCAAAGATATTGCTACCCGCCTCAAAAAGTCCTCCAGTAATCATGTAATAACTTCATCTTCCTGTGTTCTTCAATAGGTTCTTATGAAATTTAATTCAAGTGGACTATGTTATTCAGACTTGAATTGAGTGTTGAATACTGATATGTGTTTGACACTGATCTAAACTTTTTCATATATTTCCGAACATGACTAAAAGTGTCAAACACACAGTTTTGAAAATACAAAGGGTCTAACTTCTAAGCGACATAGCAAATAAATTCTCATTCTTAGATTGACATCAAGTGTTTTGAACATAATGTAGGCAGCTTGTGGAGAAGGCAGCCTTGAGAAAATTCCATTAAAAGCTTATCTTTATTGGGTTACAAGAGAACAAAGCTCTTTTAATTGGTTCACGGATGTCATGAAGGAAATAGCAGACACAAACCAAAAGCAGGTTAATCTCTAGTCTCAATAGTATCCTTGTTACTTCTTTATATATTATTGAAAAAACCAGATTGAACCGGTCAATTGAACTTATTCAGTAGATGACCAGTGGTCTATACGATCTCATACATCTTTAAAAAGGGGAAATCCGATAAAATAGTAAAAAACTGATTCAATCTGTAAAAATTTTAACCTTTAATCCCTGGGTCAGCTATTAAAGATCATATCATTAATCCAAATACATATTGTTAATTAGATAATTCGTTAGACTGATTGAACTGATGATTCAGAAGTCATACCAGTTTAACTTCCGATCCAATTTTCTTATTTATTGTCTTTACCCTTTCCCAAATGTTAATGATAACAAATTCAGAAACAAAAGGAAATATTTTACTTAGAAGCAATCCTAGTTATTATGCTTAAACTGCGTTTGATAGAAAATTTATTTATTTAGGCTGTTGTAGAGGTATTCAATTTCCTAACCAGTGTATATCAAGAGGGTGATGCTCGGTCGGCTTTAATCACCATTATTCAATCTCTGTATCAAGCCAAGTATGGCATTGACATTGTCTCTCGAACCCCGGTGAGTATGAACTCAATTAAACTAGGTTCATATCGTGTTTCTATGCCATAGTTATGTAGATTTTGACATGTTTATAATTTATGTTATATAGATTTTGACATGTTCATGCATTAGTTACTTTTTATTGTATTCATATTGTGTAATTGTGTCATGTTAGTCAATTAATATTGTGTTATTTATAATAAAAATCTTGAATTATTATATGATAAGTAAATTTATTAGGTTGATGTAATAAAAACATGAAATATTTTTTGATGCGAATATGGAAATAAAATATTGTAATTTAAAAGTGATGAGATATTGCAGGTACGCACACAATTTGGACGACCAAATTGGTTCAACATCTTCTCAAAATTAGCTAGAAGACACAGAGGGGCAAGGATTGGTAAGAAAACCTCAACTTTCACTATCTTAGGTTTGAATACAAGCTATGTAACCATCTATGCTACCTGTAAATTTTTATGTGAGTATCGAATATTTGTACATTTCCGAGACATCTTTAGTGTATGTGTAGGTAACAACGTGGATTACTGTTTTATATATATATCAATCAACTGCTGAGAAAGTTGGGGTGTTTGGTGTTTGGACAGGGGTTTTCTACTGTGGACCAATGACGTTGGCCAGAGAGTTGGAGAAGTTGTGCACCAAATTCTCCACCAAAACCAACACAATATTTGTGTTTCACAAGGAGAATTATTAGCTGATTTCCATCTTTATGGGGTTTGTTTTCTTGGCTTTTTATTTCTACCCTCAATATGAATATATTCTTTTTGCAACATAACCTAGAAAATTATTACGTTAAGGAAAAGGAATGAAAATGAAAATTTTCAAATATGTAAAATAGTTTACATTTTATATACCCAATAATCTTATTAATTTATAATTCACATCAACCTGAATATCTATATCGTAGAATTGACAATTCATGTATTTATATATTTTTATTTATCATAATAATATTTTCAAGACATTTATTTATATAAATTTAAACACAAACAAATCATATACTCTTATTGCATTCATATTATTTTTCATGTAATTCAGTTATTGTACATATTTGTATTATATATTTTTCCTGTTCGATGATTAAATATGTACCGGATATATGTGTTTAGTTTTTCAATTTTTTTGAGTCACATGCTATTTTCATAGGTACTAGAAAAATGAGGAGTATTGTCATTTACAATTGAGTTTGGAAAAATACCAAAATATAACAAGAGAAAGCTAAGTGAATATTTTATAGAGGGGAAAAAAAAAAGCAGGATATATCCTTCCAATATCATTGAATTTTCAGTGTTGCATGAACCAAAAGGCTAGTTGAAACCATCGAAAAAAGAAATTTTAATTCCCAGAAATGAAGATTTAATACTGGGGGAGATTATTGAAGAGCCTCAGCAAAACACTCAAAAAAGCACCAGTAAGTATAGAGAAAAAAAAAACAGTGCACTGACATTTTATTTCATTACTGTCTGGAAAAATCTAGCAGTGAAAAATATTTGAAATTAACCTTCCAGTGCCGATGCTCCAGATATAATCTCAATCAACTCCGTGGTGATTGAAGCTTGACGGGTTCTGAAACACAAATATGACCAAAAAAACAATCTACTTCAGCTATGAAAAAGGAATAAAAGGTAAAACAAATGTGGTTCCTGCAACATAAGTGACAACAGAATACTAATGAAGTGTATAAATCAATTCATATGAAAGTTAATGTATATGAAAACGAGGGAGGCATGAGACCTGTTATATGTAAGAGTCAGGCGATCAAGCATGTCGCCGGCGTTTCTGCTTGAGCTATCCATAGCAGACATCCTTGCTCCTTGCTCACTACAAGCATTCTCCAAAACCGCATTGAACATGACCTGGGGGAAATACAAGAATGCTTAGATGGCAAATTACAGAGACTATAGCACATTCCAGTAGATATGGAAAATGACAAAAATAAAGACAACATTAATTGTACTTTTCTTTTGACAGATTTTTCAAGTATAAAGATAAGTTGGTGTATGCATACTCAAGATGACGGATTAAATTGCAACTGTTAGTATTTGTTCATCCAGATTCCTTAGACAAAGAGATGGTAAAGGTTTTGCCACGGCAACACTGGCCAGAAGAATTAGCAACAAGGAAACATAGAGCTCTATAAAAACCATAGGAACATAACCAATTATGCTTTTATTTTTATCTCTGAAATAATAGGAATCATTTGTCACCATAAAACAACACTCGATGACCTAGGGTATCAATTAAATTCAAAATTTTGAAACATAGGGTTCATTTATTTAGTCCTGTAGTTCATGCCTTCATGGTATGACTTTCATGCAGAATAACAAGAAATAAGGACATTTCTTTCAAACAGCAGGGACTTACACAAGAGAACTGGAACTCAGCCAGATTTTGAAGTATTTCACCCTTTGTCTCACCACCCTCAACTTCATAGGAGTCTAGTTCACCAAGCTTTCCCCCAGATTCAGATTCCCTTTCAACAATCTATACAAATAAACACCAAATTAAAAAGAAAAACAGAGAATAACCAGAGCAGCAACTAACCAGGGTTAAAATAACTATCAATCTGAAAGATTTACTCACTTCAGGTGATAATACAGTTGAGACTGTCGGCACAAATGAAACTACTGAGTGAAACTTGTTGAAGACAATCCTCAACGCATCATACTCCACATTCTTTAAGATCTCATCAGCAAGAACAGAGACCTGAATGTGCAAATATTTGTAAGTATGGTGAAAAGAAATAGAAAAGGTCCATAAAATGGAAATTCATCTCCATCAGAAAATTCCAGTCCATCCAAGAGATGTTAAGACAATCAATTGAAATCTACAATACTGAAAAGAAGACCGATATTTATCAAAGACAAGGTGATTCCACAAAAGTAGATTGAAGAAAGTCAAGATTAAACTTCAAGAAAATTTGGAATTGCCGTCTTTATTATGTTAGATGATTGGAGTACTATTTAAGCTAGAACTGATATCAGTTTGTGTTAATGTTATGTTTCCCTTGGTCTAGAATTTGATACAAAAGGTCTATTTAAGGTTTCCTTCCATTATTATGTTTTTCTTTAATTTACAACTCCATTCAATCAATTTTAATAGCTCCTACTTCAGAGATCAACTCAGAGTGAGAGGACAATAGTTGAAAAGCTAACGTAAATATTAGCTCATTTAACTGATAAAGAACAATTATATAAGAATTTGCTTTGGCTTGGGTGAAGAAATTGCTAACCCTATATGAGAGGCTATTAAGGCGTTCATTGTGAAAAATGAGATCTAGGATCAGCATCTGTCCTCCAAACTTCAAAGCTACCTTATATTACTGTAGTGTATATTATTCGCATCCCAGGCCAGCAGGTAGATTGAACCTTTATTTGTATTTTTTCCATAAAAAAGAAGCCTTGTTTTTTTATACCAACAAACCTTAATTATCTTCAATTATCACACTAAACTCTATAATTACAGGTTCTTGCCAATCATATGACCAGATTATTTCAATTTGGCACCTTCTGGACTAAATCGCAAGGAAACAGTCAACAACTAGTGCATTTACTGAAACATAAGATATTAGGTCTAAATATCCTGTTCCTGCATGACCAACAGAAGGCCTTAATGAATGAATCGAGCATTCATTACAGCAATCAAATTTTCAACTTGTACTAAAAGGTTCTTCCATTTGGGAACTGCCGAATGCAAATGAAAGCACAGAAACAGACCTGAGTGTAGCTCAAAGGATTCTTCTGCAGCTCAGTTATGATCAACTCAATGTCCTTCTTTGAGTCACGAATCAATTGAGCCTTTGCCTTCTCTCCCAGAATTACATATTTTGTTTCTTTTTCAGGGCCTACGGAAATAAAGATATTTAACTCATAAGAAGAACCCAAAATGCACCAAATAAGGGGGGAAATAGATAAAAAAAAAGAAATTACGAGTTTCTTTGGAGATATACCAGAGTTCAACTTATAGATCCCTTTGCTTATCTTGACTGATGTAGAGTTAATTCCACCACAGAGACCTTTGTCAGAAGAGATGGTTACAACAACGTTCTTCTTGACATCAACACCTAACAATGTCACAAGATATATTAATAAAATGAGGCTGACAAGAAAAAAAAAAAAGATACATTTGATATAAGTAAAACTGTAAAATATCATTAAACAATATAGCAGAACTGCATAAGGATAAAAAATATAGTAGACAGGCAAAGACCCTATAACCTTATATTTCAAAAGCATGTTATTAATGGTTAATTAACAGGTTAAAACTAAAACACTTCCCCATTCTATGTTGCTCTGACTTTTCATTTTTCTTGAGGAAACCATGTCTGAAACCTATGTCCAACACATTTTCAGACATGGGTATAGAGGGATATGACCCTCCAAGAACACTACATATACATGGAAAATCTTTTTAACAAATTGAATATACCCATATTGAACACCCATATCGGAAACTCACTCAAATCCAACTAACGTAGCACCTTTTTAGATGGGGAGTATATATTTAGCATCCAGTTTTCTAAAACTTCAGTTATACTCACTACTATGCATAGGTATCATTGATCGAGATAATAATAGTCATTAACTGATCAAGCTAGAAATTATTGATAGGGAATCAATGTCATAACTAATCAGAGCCTCTTTAAACAAACAAGTGCATACAAACATATTCATGATTTTATGAGAATATATTCACCTAATTTTCAAAACTACACTACGAACTAGGGAGGAATTTTTAAAAGGCAGCTAGTCTGCCAAAATTGTTCAGTCATCAATCAAATATAAAAGTTACATTTGTTGTAAACCTTCTAGATAGAGAAGGTAGAATGAAAAACTAAGCCACTGCCCCATACAATTCAGAACATGAGCACCAGCTCAACATAAATGGAGCAGAGAACAAACTAGCAGTAAACAACTTGATAAAAAACATTAGGCAAAATGCAATGAGAACACAACCAACTTTAATCGAGTTTGTTCAGCAAAGGGTACATATCAGAGGCTTGTTAGTGGACATACTGGGAAGATCACCAAGAAGTGCAGTAAATGGCTGCCAGAGGCCTCGGGAATTCTCAGCTTTAGTTTGAACTGCTCTCAACTTTGAGGCAGCAACCATCTTCATAGCCTTTGTAATTTTCTGAATATTCTTAACACTCTTCATCCGGTTTCTAACTGCATAAATAATTTATCAAAATAATAGATCACCACTCAAGTTACAAGTACAACCTTCAAAAAGAACCCGGACTGTAAAAGAAAAGGCAACAAGCAAGTATGTATAACATCATATAAAAAAACAAAGAGAAAATAAAACATATCTTACCGACTTGAGTTGAAATATAACGAACACCAATCGGACCCTCATATCTGTCATCCAAATTAATTTATTTAGTACTTCACATCACATAAAAAAACCCGAACATATGAATTTCATTATTAATCTTACAAGGTTCAATCAAAATTTTGATAATTTCATCTTTGTCCATTCTTCAGGGAAATCGAATAATTGAAAACGCCACTACCAACTGTTTAAGCTTTATTTCAGATACGTATTTCATCGCAAAAAAAAAAAAAGAAACCATCACCAGAAAACGTAAACCATTAATTTAATTACAGATAAATGAAACCATACTTACTTTAAAAAAAGTTCATTTTTTAAGCAAATGGGGGAAAACATACACAAAATTAGAAGGGCAAAAAACTCAAAAAGTACATTATGCAAAATTTTATTCGCTCGGAACAGTGAAAACTGAATCACTCCCAGACGCGAAATAGAATATCTTCCATTTGGTTATCAGGAAAGAAATTAGGGAAACAGGGAAAAAAATCAAAGCAGTTTGTTTTTGCCTGATTTTCTAATCATAGAACCAGAAATCAAGATAAAGAATAAATGCGATGAAAATGCATGAGAGATGATGTGGTGAGAGATCGAGAAAATGAGATCGGTACTCGTGAGTGGGAACGATAGGAGAGGATCGGACAGCAGTAATTGGCCGGGGAGAGATCAGAGGGGCGAAACGCCTCCCTTCGCGTCTGAGAGCAGCCATTGCCATCGCTTACTGATACGGAAAAAAAAAACCCTAGAAATCCTTCCTTGATCAGCGTTTTTCTTTTGGGTACTCTTTCTGAGGTCAGTGTGTTTTACTGTTATCGTAAAAATGAAAATGAAAAAAAACAGAATAATGAAATGCGAAGGATTCAAGCAAACCCTCATACGACATCGTTTTCTCAATTAAAGTTGTCCGATCAAACTGGGGAAAGAAAAGCTAAATAAACAATTGGGTAAACTACACTCAAGGTCACTAAACTATTAATAATTTTATATTTTAGTCACTCAACTTCAAAAAGTTATAAAATAGTCACTAAATTATTTGAAAGTTTTTAACTAAGTCACTAGAATGTTAAGTTTTTATTTAAAAAAAATTCTTTTAATGAGCTCCAAACGAGAATTCAACAATTAGTATGGTGGATCAATACTCATCAACAAGTAGAAGAATATTCCTTAAATTCAAGCCCATTTGACGATCAATGTTAGAGATTAGAGAAGAAAGCTATTTGATTTTAGTTCATAGATTCATAATATTCAAAATTATTTCATTAAAAAATTTGAACTGTAAAATAGAAAGTTTCAAATAATGTAATGACCATTTTGTAACTTTTTGAAGCTGAATGACCTATATGTAAACTTACTGTTAGTTTAGTAACCTTGGTTGTAGTTTACCCACAAATATTCAAATCCTAACCCGACTCATGATCCGACTCGAATACACCGGACCGTGCGGTGCAATAGAAAAGGGCCCTAAACCCAACTGAACAAAGTGAGAATTTTTTATACGGCAAACCGAGTTGTCCTAAAAAAATTCTTCTTTAATTGAATTTTTTCTTTTGAAGTTTAAACCCTAAACCCTACTGAAAAAAAAGTGAAAGTTTGTTTGTAATAGATTCAAAGAGCAAAGAGGTAGAAAATAGAACTCTGAAACTTCGATCTTCAAATGGCGAATAAAAGCTCAACTTCAACCAAATTTGATGCCCCATTGTCTCATACAACCAACAAAGCCACTCACAATCGATATCAGTTCTTTGGTAATTAGCTGCTTTCTCCTTCCTTTTACTGCTGCTTTGCTCTGTTTGGGAAATAGAAGAAAAAGAAAGGAGTTCTACTCGTTTTACCTCAGTGCAATGCTCTGTTCAAACAGAACAAATACATGCAATTGGCCCAATTAAGTTGTTTGTGATTCATTTGATGTCGTCATAGAAAATAGAAATATAGCATTGGTTTTATAACTTGAAACAGAACATTTGTTCTCCCCCCTTCCTTGGTTTTCCTTGTTGAAGAAATGGGATTGAAGTTTTGTTTCCAATTAGTATTTTTGCAACAAGTTCTTATCTGGTCTTAAGAATGAAATGAAATACCCTTTTTTATATTTAGTTTTTCCTGACTTAGTTTAATTGATGTCTTATAATGGGCTTAAAAAAAGGAAATGCTTAAATAATCTGTGGTCTTTGGATTTCCTTTTTTTTTTTAAATTCACTTTTATGATTTTGATATAGTATGGAGAGAGTTTGTATGGGGAGCCATTGCGGGAGCCTTTGGAGAGGGGATGATGCATCCCATTGATACCATAAAGACAAGAATTCAAAGTCAAGCTCTTCTTAGTGGAAGTCAGGTATGATGACATTCAATAATGGAACAGGGATTTACAGTTTTGGAGGGAATATCTTATATTCAATCTTTGTGTGAGGTCGTGGTAGGGGATGAAAATAGAATTTTCTACCAGATTTCTGTTTGTCTCGAGTGCTTGTTTGTTGATATATTTTTGTTTCTATTGCTAGCAGAGTCAAAAGAGCATAGTGCAGATGGTTCGAACTGTCTGGGTTGCAGATGGCTTAAGAGGTATATTCAATCACTTAGCTTATTTTGTCTGTGGTCATCCGGTTACATTTTGCAATGATTCTAACATTTCCAATTAACTTATGCACTCCATGTAGCATATTTGAATTGGATTTTGTGTATTGGTTCCCTTCTTTAATCATGTACTATACATCTACCATGTTACCCAGTTTGTCTGGACTGATCATATTTGTAGGCTTCTATAGGGGTATAGCTCCTGGAATTACTGGATCTCTAGCTACTGGAGCAACATACTTTGGGTTCATAGAGTCCACTAAAAAATGGATTGAAGAGTCACATCCTAACCTTGGGGGCCACTGGGCACATTTCATTGCTGGAGCTGTTGGTAAGCTATTCCGGAACGTTATTTTCATTTAGTAATATTCTTCCACCCAATTTTGTTGCATAATAGTTATAACTATGGTATGATTAACATTCTAGTCATTGCTCACTTTTGGATCGCCCTTCTTGTTTCTTGTTTCTTTTGCTCCAACTTCGACAATGGAGTGCACTTTCTGATACTAGCTGTTTCAGTTTTAGTTGCTTTTGATTTGAACGAATAAAGCTTTGGAGGGCAGAACACTTTCATGTTTTATGATTTCAACTAATCAGCAATTGAAATGCATGAGTGAGCTCTGATTTCTATCTTGTAATTCTCCTTGATTTTCAGGTGATACACTTGGTTCTTTTGTATATGTTCCATGTGAAGTGATGAAGCAACGCATGCAGGTTCAAGGCTCGAGCAACTCTTGGAATTCTGCTATTATGAAAGACAAAATGCAAATGAAATCCGGTGCAGAAATGTATGGTTATTACACAGGAATGTTCCAAGCTGGCCATTCAATATGGAAAGAGCAAGGACTTAAGGGATTATATGCTGGGTATTTATTTCTTCCCTTTTATATTATATTTACTGTTAGATAAATACTTGGATTTCCACATGCAAACAAGTATGCCGTCCAACTCCAACCAAAAATGCTTATAGATGCTTAATATCATATGTGAATCATTTCTGATTTGAACGTTCCTATCCTTTTGAGGATTTTATACGACCTTACATTTTAGATGGCCTGAGTTCGCTCTAGTTATATCTCCCCTCTCTTCCCTATTCCTTTTCATCTTGTGTTGTTTGGCATGTAGGGGCATATAACAGTATGTCTCCTTAAATGCTATAGTTCCCCTGGATTGGATCCGTGCAGAACTTGATTTTAACCTTACTGTCAAAGATAGTTTTCCGAAATTGGGAGTATTCTAAATTTTGGGACTATTGATGAAATTCATTCTTCTTATTGTTCCTTTTCAGGTACTGGTCCACACTTGCAAGGGATGTGCCATTCGCTGGTCTTATGGTACGTAAAGTTATTTCAGATTTAGCTGCAGACAGTATGTATTTATTGTAAGTTTGCAGTTTTTGTTCTTATCTTTCAATGTTTGATAATATCACAAAGTTCTAATCGATAGGTGACTAAAGTGATTATCAAGGTGTTGCCTATACAACATACCTAAAATTGCTTCTGCAATTTTCTCTATCCAACCCCTTCCCCCCCCCCCACCCCCCCACACATTCTTTCTCCATGAATGGATAATGAGCTCATCATTAATATTGCTTTAAGTTTTGTCAGCATTTATAAGTATGATTTTCTAAATGCATAAACTAAATCACCGGGTTGATTTCTTCTGTGTCTCAATTGAGGGATAGCTGACTATTGATATCATTTTCTCTTTTTCATGTCCCTTACTGTAATCATTTTAGTAACAGAATTCCTACGAAAGTGTCCAGCTTATGCTCTCACTATCTGCATCTTTTAATTCAATATTAAACAGAATAAATGACCCACCATGCAGGTTATGTTTTACGAAGCCCTGAAAGATTTGACCGAGAAAGGGAGACAAAAATGGGCTCCTGATTTCCATGTTGATGGTTCTATGGAGGGACTCATACTAGGAGGATTGGCTGGTGGTATTTGTCTTGCTTTTGCTTCACCTTCTACCATGCAGTTTCCATTTCGTCCTTTTTAATGATAAAACACACAATTTATCGTGCCTTCAATACTGTGAATACTCTTATATTATCTGCAGGGTTTAGTGCATACCTTACCACTCCCTTGGATGTGATAAAAACAAGATTGCAAGTACAGGGATCATCCACAAGGTATCAAAATTGTCACATTTTTATTAATGATCTGTAGTTACAGACTTATAATTGTCTCAAACATCCGAAATTTTGTTGGGATTCATAGATTTCTAACAAGGGCAAATCTTTAGCCATCGATAACCAAAATTACCACATGTATAAAGATGTTTACCATTTGTTCGGCATCTCAGTCCCTTACTCTTTCCAAGTCTCCTCATGCTTTTTTTGGGGGGTTATGTTTAACACGCCCACTATGGTGCTATATTTGGATGTTTAACAGCTATAATGGCTGGCTGGATGCGATGAATAAAATCTGGAAAACTGAAGGCGCAAAGGGAATGTTCCGAGGAAGCATCCCCCGGATCACATGGTATATTCCAGCCTCGGCTCTTACCTTCATGGCTGTCGAATTCCTAAGAGAACAATTTAACAAGAAACTGGACGAGGACAACATGCAAGAAGTCACGAGCTTGTCAATCGAGAAACCGAAATCTTCTTTTAAAGAGGTAGCTTGAATTTTCATTCAACAGTTTTTGACATACAAAGAAAATCAAGGTTTTTGACTTTGCTTTGTTTAATGGTAATATTTTTGACGCCATTACAGATAACACTAGAATTGTATACGGATCGGGCCAACCCGAATTATAATTAAATAACAAAATATTTAAATATTTTGAGATAGTAATTGGTCAGGGTTTAGCCTGCTCGTGGAATTCATGAACAAAGTCTACTCAACACAATCTTTAAACAGAAAATTGAGAAAAGCATCTTTGGTTTGCAGGTAACGAAATTAGAGCAATGACAATTTCGAGATGCAATGTTTTGCAGACATTAACTAATTAGCCCCATTGCTTTGCCATTTAAATATAGTCTTATTGTAGTTTTCAGCTACTTATTTCTTAATTTTATTTAAGGAAAATTAATTTATTTCTTATACTTAATTTTAAATTTGAATTTTTTTCTAGTAAATTTAGTTAATGTTTTTCTGGTGCTGATGGTATGGATCGAAATTTCCATTGGAATAGAACTTAGAATTTATTATTTCGGTTTACTACCGGAATGGAGCGTTCTGGTCGGTACGGGTGATATTGGAATGGAACTGGCTACCTTGGTCTTTAGTACTTGTATCTAATTCCATTCTCTCAACAAATATCGAACCTCACAATATGGTGCTGACAGAATTTTTTATATTTGCATAATCAACTATATGTATTATCATATGTAAATTTTAACCTATTTTGAGATCTCTCCAAACAACATTCTTAGCACTCTAGATTCTGTGGTGCAAACTTGGATCACAATAGCTTTTATAAATCTAATTTGCAACCAATTCGGGGTGCCAAATAGCAAATCAACTTTATAACTTTTTTCAATATACATTAATTATTATTTTACACAATTTAAGTATATATAAAATTTAAAATATTTATAAAAATTAATAAAGTGTTGAATAGATTTTATAACACTTAAAAGATTATATAAATTTATATAGCATTCTAAATAAATAAATAAAACTCAAAAATTGCGTCAAATGGACTTATGTGTTCGATAGCAAATATTTTTATCCAATAATAAATATATAATTATATTTTAAAAATAAAATATGTATTAAAATTAAAATATTATTTTACTTTAGAAATTTAAATAAAAATATTTTTAAATTTTTTCAACAAAATAAATTTTAAATTTAAATGATGTATATGTGGTTCCAAAGTCATAGGGAAATCGATAAATGTTTGTAATTTTCTGTTTATTTATTTTAAGGCTTTATTCTTAATTTAGATTTTAAACTTTGAATTATAATTATTTTCTCATTTTAGTACCTAAATATTTTTGTTTCATTTTGATATTTGAACTTTGCCGTGTTATTTGTTTTGGTATATAAAACTTAACATTGTAAAAAAAAAAAATAATCGATCAAAATGTGCCACATCATTAATGACATTGCAGTTAATTGGGCCTTTTTATTAAAATAACCCATAAATTTTTTAAAAATTTCAAAATGATCCACCTTTTTAATAAAACACCAAAATGAGCTGAAATCTACAGTAAAAGTTGGTGGAGCCAAATTAAATGGCGCCACCAACTTGCCACGTCAGCAGGCACCATAAAAAATAATTTTTTGGTCGAGCCATGTAGAATGGCGCCACTTGTATAAATACCAGAGAAATACTGAAAATTTTTAAAACATAGGAAGACTTAAAAAAAATTACCCATTTTTCTGGTGGAGCCAAAGTAAATGGCGCCACCAGTCTACCCATATGTCAGTACTTTTTTTTTTACGTTTTAACTCTTTGACTTTTTTTTTTGTCTTTTGTCTCATTTTTTTATTAATCTTAAAATTTTTGAAATATATATTTAAAATATTTTATTAATATATATTTTAAAATTTTAAAATATATATTTTGAAATTACTTTTTTAAATTTTAAATATTATTTTTTAATATTTAAATATTTTAAACTTTTAAATTTGTTATTAGTTTTATAATAATTTAAATATTGTTTAATTTGTTTTATAATATTTTAAATTATGATTTTTAAATTATTTTAAAGATATTCAGATTTTAATAAAAATAACTCAAAAATTTAATTAATTATCAAAATGATCCATTTTTTTAAGTTGGCTCCACCAACTTTTACGGTAGATTTCAGGTCACTTTCGTGTTTAATTAAAAAATCAATTATTTTGATAATGAATTAAATTTTTTGTGTTATTTTTATAAAAAAGCCAAGATATTCAAACCATTATAAATTCTATTTATAATGGCTATTTTACCAAACTGACCTAAAAAATTTGATATTTACAAAAATAACTCAAGTTCAAAAACAATCACCAAAATGACATGAAATGAACAGTAGATTGGTGTTTTGGCCTGTCAATGGCTGGCACCAACTCGTATTTTGTATACATGATTTCCTGATGATTGTGTCAAGCTTTAAAAAATTAATTTTTTTGGTTTTGGCCTGTTAATGGCCTGCACCAGGGTTTTTTTTTCCAAATTGTATCATACTGGTATACAAAAATACGAGTTTTTAAAAATATTTTAATTTAATTTTAATAATGCATACTTTATCCGGATGAAGTATGTATTAGCGATTCGATAATATGATTATATATATATATATATATATATATATATTTACGCATGTATCACATTACAAAAATAAAATTTTAAATACTTATACCTAATAAAACATGTATCTCATTATAATAATTGTTATTTTCCAAATAACATATTATTTTATAATTTTATTTCTTATTTAATATTTTAATTTAATTTTAATAATGCATACTTTATCCGGATGAAGTATGTATTAGCAGATTCGATAATATGATTATATATATATATATATATATTTACGCATGTATCACATTACAAAAATAAAATTTTAAATACTTATACCTAATAAAACATGTATCTCATTACAATAATAATTATTTTCCAAATAACATATTGTTTTATAATTTTATTTCTTATTTAATATTTTAATTTAATTTTAATAATGCATACTTTATCCGGATGAAGTATGCATTATTAAAATTAAATTAAAATATTTTTTAAAAACTCGTATTTTTGTATACCAGTATGATACGGTTTGAAAAAAAAATAGCATGGTGCCGGCCATTGACAGGCCAAAACCAAAAAAATTAATTTTTTTAAAGCCTGACACAATCATCAGGCAATCATGTGTGCAAAATACGAGTTGGTGCCGGCCATTGACAGGCCAAAACCCCAATCTACTGTTCATTTCAGGTCATTTTGGTGATTATTTTTGAACTTGGGTTATTTTTATAAATATCAAATTTTTTTAGGTCAGTTTGGTAAAATAGCCATTATAAATAGAATTTATAATGGTTTGAATATCTTGGCTTTTTTTATAAAAATAACACAAAAAATTTAATTCATTATCAAAATAATTGATTTTTTAATTAAACACGAAAGTGACTCAAATCTACAAGAAAAGTTGGTGGAGCCAAAATAAAAAATGGGTCATTTTGATAATTAATTAAATTTTTGAGTTATTTTTATTAAAAATCCGAATATCTTTAAAAATAATTTAAAATTATAATTTAAAATATTATAAAACAAATTAAATAATATTTAAATTATTATAAAACTAATAACAAATTTAAAAGTTTAAAATATTTAAATATTAAAAAATAATATTTAAAATTTAAAAAAGTAATTTCAAAATATATATTTTAAAATTTTAAAATATATATTAATAAAATATTTTAAATATATATTTCAAAATATTAAAAAAATAATAATAAATAAAATAAATAAATGAGACAAAAGACAAAAAAAAATCAAAGAGTTAAAAAGTAAAAAAAAAAAAGGTACTCACGTATGGGCAGACTGGTGGCGCCGTTTACTATGGCACCACCGAAAAAATGGGTAATTTGTTTTAAGTCCTTCTATGTTTTTAAAAATTTCAATATTTTTCTCGTATTTATATATGTGACGCCATTCTATATGATTCTACCCAAAAATTAATTTTTTAGGTCTCTGTTGACGTGGCAAGTTGGTGGCGCCATTTAATTTGGCTCTACCAACTTTTACTATAAATTTTAGATATTTTACTGTTTTATTAAAAAGGTGGGTCATTTGAATTTTTAAAATTTATGGGTTAATTTTAATAAAAGGCCAACCCATGATGTGGTAGGTTGATTGTTGACGACATTAATTGACTATTGATGAACTATTGGTCATTCAAAATCCTTAAAAATATTTTTAAAATGTAAAATGAAAATTGTAAAATTTATAAAAATTAATAAAAACTATGTAAAATTTTAAAATTTATTTTAAAAATCTATAAATATATATTATTTAAAAATATTAAAAGTTCTAAAATTGTAAAAAATTATGAAAAATCTTAAGATTTGTAATTTTTAAATATAAAAAATAAAAAATCATTAAAATTTAAAATTAATAATATTATAAAAATTCAATGTCTAAAATTATATATTTAAAAAATTATAATAATTTTTAAATTTTTGTAAAATTTAAGAAGATAGTTTTAAGAAAATTGAAAAAATATTTTTAGATTGTAAAAATATTTTTATGATTTTAAAATTTTCATATTTAAAAGTTACAATTTTATATATTGTAAATTTTATGAGTTTTAAAATATTTTAATATTTTTAAATTTTCAAATAAATTTTAATATTCTTATAATTTAAAAATTTAGAACTTTTTGATATTTTTAAATAATTTATATAGATTTATATATTGTTTAAATAAATTTTAAATGATTTTTACTAATTTTTTACGTTAAAAATATTTTTTACAATTTTTAATGATTTTTACCCGTCAACAATTGATCAGTGATTAACTTACCATGTCATCAATCAGGACGCCATATTATCAATCAACTGCCATGCTATTGATGACATAGCACATCTTGATTGGCCGACTTTTTTTTAAAAGGTCGATAAGCTTTTTATATCAAAATGAGTAATGGAGTAAAATTTAAGTATAAAAAAAAGGTTTATTACCAAAATGATAATAAGGAATATAATTCGAAAATTAAATTAAGAAAAGTATTATCGTCCTTCTCAGTGAAGTAGAATTGCTGTGATTGAATTACAGTCAAATATACCTAACATGTCACTCCTTTCTAAATACAAATTGCTTGAAAAGTGAAGGGACCTGACCTAGAAAACCAAATGGAATAGGGGTCTTCTATGAAAATATTAATTATTTAGTCGAGGCTTCCTTTATGTTGTTGGGTTTATATTTAGTTTCTGTTTACGGAGAGAACCGGGTTTGCCACAGCCAAAATTTTCTTGGCCGCCAAGCTCCCACGAGCTAACCGACTCATAATCTACAGAAGAAGGAAAAGAAAGGTCTTGGGTTTCGTGGGATTCAATCGCTGATCATCCAATGGCGTCTGAGAAACGGTGTCTATACGAGGTTTTAGGTTTATCCCGTGACTGTTCTCAAGATGAAATTCGCTCCGCCTACAAAAAGCTCGCTCTCCAACGCCACCCGGACAAGCTCGTTCAATCCGGCCTTTCTCAGGCTGAAGCCACCGCGCAATTCCAAGAGCTCGTCCACGCTTATGAAGTCCTTTCTGATCCCAAAGAACGCTCTTGGTACGACTCTCACCGCTCCCAAATCCTCTTCGCCGATCGCAACACCTCCGCCAATTCCCCCGTCCCCGACCTATTCTCTTTCTTCTCCAATACCGTTTATTCGGGTTACTCCGACTCCGGTCGTGGCTTCTACAAGGTTTATTCTGACCTTTTCTCTAAAATTTATGCCAATGAAATCAACTTCGCTAGGAAGTTAGGGCTAGGTTTAGATATCGTAAAAGAAGCTCCTTTGTTGGGGAATTTAGAGAGTCCGTACGGTCAAGTTACGGCTTTTTATAACTATTGGTTAGGGTTTTCTACGGTTATGGATTTTGTTTGGGTTGATGAGTATGATGCTATGGCCGGACCAAACCGGAAATCGCGGCGCGTTATGGAGGAAGAGAATAAGAAGTTGAGGAAGAAGGCAAAAAGGGAGTATAATGAGACGGTTAGAGGACTGGCGGAGTTTGTTAAGAAGAGGGATAAGAGGGTTATCGATATGAGTGTGAAAAGGAAGGAGGAGATGGAAAGGAAGAAAGAGGAGGAGAGGGAGAGAAAGAGGAAGCTTGAGAAGGAGAGGTTGGCAAGAGTTAAGGCTTACGAGGAGCCTGAATGGGCGAAAGTCGAAGAGGAAGAAGTGGACAATTGGGATGAAATGGACGAGAAAGAAAGAGAGAAGGAAGAGTTCTATTGTGTGGCCTGCGGGAAGAAGTTCAAGAGTGAGAAGCAATGGAAGAATCACGAGCAATCGAAAAAGCATAAGGAGAAAGTGGCGGAATTGAGGGAATCGTTTATTGAGGAGGAAGAAGAGGAAGGGGATTTAGAGGTGGAAGCGGATCTGGAGGACAAGTTTAGGGAGGGTTTAAGGATTAAAGAGGAAGGGGAGGATGAAGGAGAGAATGGAGTAGGTGAGCTAAGTGAGGGGGATGATGGGTTTTTTGATGCTGATGCAGGGGATGAAGATGAAGAGGAGGTTGAGGTTGATAGTGCTAATGATCATGATGAAGAAAATAGTGTTCTTGAAGCAATGGTGTCTGGGCAGAAAGATAAGAAAAGTGTTTATTTCAAGAGCGAGGATATGGTTTCGCCTACAGGATTTCATGTCAAAGATGAAAGTGATGAGGGAGAATTTATGAATTACGGTAACCGGAAAAACAGAAGGAGAAACAGAACAGGGAAGAAAGAGAAGGGTAAAAAGAATAGTGATGATGCCATGAAAATTGATGTTAACGAAACTAAAAGCAAGAACGAAGAAGTTAGTGTAAGCGATACAACACTGCATGGGGAGGAGAAGCAACTTGTAGAAGATGAGGGCAGTAGTGGTGAAAAGGATGATAAATTGGGAAATGGTGATAAGGTTTCAAAGCAACCTGTTGATAGAAAAGGGAATACAAAGAAAGAAACAAATACCAAATCAAATAAATCATCTAAAGGAAAGAAAGCAAAGGTATGCTTTATTCTCCATTTTTATTGATATTACCTTCTGATGAAACCATTGCTAGTTACCTCCGTTTATAATATGTATATATCCATTGATATATGTAGTACATGGAGAGAATACAAGGAACTAAATAATTGCTTGCTTCTTTACATACATCTGCACGCACAAAAAAGGTTTTAGTTGAACCATTAGTTCATTGCAGTATTTATAGTTAATATCATGTATATATTATTGCCACAAATAAATTCGGCTTGGAGACTTTCTTGATTATAGTAATTGTTGTAATCGTTGTAATGTGGTACAAAATTAGTTGTTAGCAGGGGAAGAATATGACATTGGAATGAAGATGGAAAACTCGAAACAACGGATTATCTAACTAGTTCTACTTGAAACCTTTGAGCACATTTCTCATAAGATAATTTCATGTACTTAATGCATTTTGTTTGAAATGTACTAGTACTAATGACTTATGCTTGTATCTCTAATTTCTTGGCTTATTGTCAAAATATGCATTCACATGCAGGCAACGGCAAAGCATTCCAGCAATGTATGTGAGACATGTGGAGAGGAATTCCAATCGAAGTATGTGAACGTTATATTCTGATTGCCATTTATTAAAAAATAAATATAGAAGCATTTTGCATCACACTTTTCATGATTGTATTGTGGTTGTGGCAGGAATAAATTACATAAGCATTTGGGAGACAGTGGTCATGCTACGTTGAAATTCCGATGATAACAATGAGGTATCCTATATCACTATTTGATTTATTATCAAATGCAGCTAATTCAATAGTAGCATTTCCGATTTTGGATTTTATTTTTTATTTTTTCATTAAAAACATGAACATTGACCAGGTCTTGAATGGAAAGATCTATTCGTGTAAAATGTTACCCTTATTTTGAGTTCAATAGATTGAATGTGGCTTTAAACAGCCATAAAATTCTTTATTACCCTGCTTGAAACGATATGGTCCAATGGTGTTTTCTTTTAAGTCAAAATATGTGATGATAAGTCCTTGTACTCTTCATAAATTTAGAATTTAGTCTTTATACTTTCATTTTTAGGAATTTAGTCCCTTTATTTTTCAGATTTTAAAATTTTGATTTAACTATCAACTCTGTTAAAATTAGTTTGTTAAATTTAGATTCATTACAACATTTTTTTTTATTACATTGCTGTCAAATGAGGTTTTTGTTTTATTTCAAAATGTCAACACCAACCAAGTGGAAAAAATAAAAATTGAGAAGTGGAGGAATTAAATTCCTGAAAATAAAAAAGAACTAAATTTTAAATTTGTGAAGAGTACAGGGACTTACGGCATAATTTAACATTTTTTATGTTCAGTCAGCAACTGTAAAGGAACGACTCTCCTGCAATGTATGTGTATTAAAGAATCAAAGATACTCGAGAAATATGCATTAAGAGGTATAACTGCAATTTTGAAAATATTCAAAATTCGAATTCACTTGATTTATTTGATAATTAAATCGTATATATATTTTTTAAAATTTTTTAATAATATTATCCGAATTTGTTTACCCACCAAATTTCAGAATTTATGAAATTAGTTTTGAAGGCAACCCTTGAAGTCATGATGGGCACATCTGTTAAAAGGGAATGCTAATATTGCTTCCCTTAGCTCATTCGGCGCACGCACTCTAAATCCTCTAGGTGCATGAAATTTGATAGTGCCGTTCATGTATATATATATTTGTTTTGCACACATACAATCCGCAACAGTTACATATAGAGAAAGGTTCTGGAAAGTGTTCTTCAACCATTTCGATGGTACCATGCCAAGCATGTCGAGGCAAACTGTGATAGGATTATGATCCGAATTTTCACAAATTGGTTCACCATCGATATGGAGTGCAACGTCAGCACGGTAAATAATCAAGTCAAACGGGGGTAATTTTAGCAATATGATCAAATGAATCTAAAATGTCGGGTGGTGCAAATTGGGGCTCGAGAGACCTCAAATCTTAAAACACGGTGTTTATTTCATTAAATAAACTTTATTATATAAAATTATTTTCAACAAAAATTTTATTATCATATTTAAACATCTAGTAGAGATGTGCAACGCGCATGAGGATAATGACAACTATTCCATTTTTTAAAATTAAAAATTTGTAACAAATAAGTTATTACAACAATTGAAAATGCATTATTTTAAATTAAGTTTCAATCTAGCATATATTTATTTTAAGAGTTTTATTAAAATTTGAGATGAGAGACTATTACAAAAAACTAATTTAATAAAGAGTGTACTTCATGTTTTATGGTTGTTAATAACACAAAAATTGGTTCTACAACAAATTTGATAATTATAATAAAATGTTGCTATAGAGTGTGACTAATATAAAAATGATTGACTATATCTTATTCATTTAATCTTTTATAAGAATGTTCATTTGACCATTAAGTGTTTTGAATATGTAAATGCATGTTTGCAATCGTGCACAAGAAATAACCCAATTAAACACAAGTATGGATAAAGATTCAAGCATCTAAGCAAATCCCTTTAACACCAATATATATACATATATATGTGATTGAGGAGAGGCAAATTCTGTCTAGTAAAGTTGGCAAAGCTTTATTTGTTAAAAGTCAACAAATCGCTAACGAGTTAGTATTGTCTCTAATGATGGTTGTCTCCCAATTTTATTAGCATTTAAAGAGCTAACAATTTATAGAGAGAACACTTGTCAAGTGCCTAAGAATGCTAAGCATACACCTCAAACCCGCGCATAGTTATAGAGCTTTCTATTTTTGTAAAAATACTAGCAACAGCATGACACATTAAACATTTTTTTTAGAAGTTGATAATTTTTGAAGTGAAATAGAACGATAAATAGCTTATATGTCAAAATGAGACAAAATATATAAATTTCAAAATGAAAAAAAAAAACAATCTAAGAGAATAGACTCTTGTTGACACCTTAATAATCGAGTTCAAATCCGTCGATGTAATTTATTCTCTTAATTTATAATTTCACTTTATAAAAAGAATAATTCAAAAGTTATATATATATATATATATATATATATATAATTCAAGAGTCAAAGCCTAAGCATTTTCAATATTATTACTACTAGAATTTGTGTATCCTCGAATTTCACCATTTATTAAATTATTATTAAAGGTTTAAAATTAAATATGTAAAAGACATTGAATCATGCGTCATGACCCTTTTATACACTTCCTCTTCCTCATTATCAAAATTTTATATTTATAAATTATCATTTTTCTTGAATTGCATGTTTATGTAATGGTGTTACAGCCGAAAATCAATATAAAATTTTTGGTTAAAATATAAATTTGCCATCATAACGAAATATTGAAGTTTGCCACTGCATTATTTTGGTTAAATTTACCCCACAATTTTTAAGTGATTGAATTTTACTATTACACCTTAAATTTTATTGAATTTTGTCATAATTTTTGATGATTTTCAAACATTTTATTTCAATAGTTAAAGATAATTTAATTTATAAAATAATAAAAATAATAAATTAACAGAGAATTTTTATTTAACAAAAGACTTGAAAAATAAAAAGTTAGCCTTACCCTTTTTAAATAACTGCTTTTATTAATTGTTGATATTATATTACATTATTATTTTTAAATATTAATTTTTTATAAATCTTCCTTCAATTTATTTTAAATTAAAATTGAATCACAAATCAAATTTTAATGACAAAATTTGATCAAACAAAAATAAAGAGACAAAATTCAAAATAAAATTAAAATATGGTTAGAATTTATTTTTAACTCAAAAGTACAATAACAAATATTAATGAATCAAAACAAATATAAATTTTAACATTAAGCATAAAATTTTTGTAATTCTAAAAGCAAAACAAAAAACTAATAATATAAAAGGAATAATATACTAGGTAATAAGCGTTATGATAGTGATATGGTTTTTGTTTTATCCCAAAATGATGGGTGTTAGTACTATCACTAACTATGTGGGTGAAAATATGTGTACAGTCTTTACAAGTGTGTTACACTAAAATGTTCTTTACTTCAACAACACACAAATCTATCTGCCTTCTCTTCATTTCGAAAGAGCCATGTTCGAAATCCCTACCATTTTTCCACTTACCATGTCATCAGCTTCACCTGCATCTTGTGTACAAGAAACCAATGAAGGAAGCTTCTGATGTTCCTTCACTCGGCGGAAGACTCCACCAAAAAACTCCTTATTTGACCCGGTAAACACACCTATGGATGTTATTAAAATAGTACAATGAATTTTCCCTGGACAACTAAAAATGAAGAAAATATGAAGGAGAGAGTAGTATTCAAAGAAGAAATAATCTGTATTACACGGACTCATGTCTGAGGGTTGGACACGGATATACCCATGTTAGAATAAAATAAATTTTGAATATATAATGCCTTTTTAGTGCTGACTCTTCGTTTTCCTTCAAGTAGCAGTGTCTAACACACTGTCAGGCAAGGGTATGGGAATATGACCCTCAAAAGACTTTTCAAATACATGATAAGACTTAAAGGAAATCAAAGATATCTGTGCTAGACGCATTCCAATATCCAACACTCACACTCGGAGTCCGAGTATCATATCACCAAACAAACTGTTCTGAAGGGAAGCTCTCAGAAAACTAGAGACTTACCCCACGAATCTGCATGTAACTGTTCAGATGTAAATATCAACAACTCCAAATCATCAATGTAACTTATCATCACTGAATTTTCCATCCCCATGAGCTGAAGTAGTTTGTTGTAATTCCTTTGAGATCTACATTTCAAAGATGACATGGAAGAAAGATGAGTTGAAAATCGAACTTTAAATTAATTTAATCCATAATTTACACGTTGAAGCAAACCTTTCCATGTCTACTGGAAAAAAGTATAAGGCAATGTCATGAAGATCTAAACAACCATTCTGGAGTATATGAGAGTGAAGGTGCCACTGTTGAAGCAGATTAACCTGAAGAACTGCAGGCATTTTCTTCGAAAACTCATATGCTTTACGATGGACTCTGCATGGTGGTAGAGCCAGGAAATCACCATACAACTCACCCGTGGTATTGAAGAATTTGAAACCTCCCCTAAAAGAGGAGGGGAAAAGTCAATACTGTGAAATAAAACATACTGAAAGTAGCAATGAATGCAAACTCTACATGCAAATTGCATGCTAGAATACATATGTAGAATAGAACCTTATGAAGTTTTCAGGCTTCTGTTGTTCAGACTTTATTTTTCTCTAAAGTACCTGAGTTTTGGACATGAGCTATGAGGATACGACTCTCCAAATACATAGAAAATCGCAAACCCGTATCTGACACATCTGAGTCTGAGTAAACATAGTTTCAAGCAATATAGGTAAACTGAGACAGACTGCTTTAGAGTTTTGATGTCATAAGCATAGAAGAGACACTAATATGCTAAGAATAACAGCATTATTGAGAATGATGAATGCTTGTTTAAAAGCCTTTTAAACAACAATAGTTCAAAGTAATTAATCCTCAAGAAATCCATGCCATTGTTCTATTATATGAATTATCTTGACAGAATTCTCAACAGGTTGAAATTTTGGGAGTATAATAAGAAAGAATGTTGTGCGTGCAATATCGGGAAACAGCATGCTAACTTACATCCAGGTAGGATGTAGAGAAGGAGCATGTGGTCGATATAAGGAAACCTTAAGTCGACTCCAGGTTTCTGTTTTCGGGACATCGGAGTTCTCAGGTTCAGCAGCACCATGAATGTTTTGACCTGAGAAGGAGTTTGTTTAAAGAGCATGTCAAATATTGATCAACTAGAAAAAGTTTCAATATAAACAATATCACCATCATAACCTGAAAATGATAAAACCTGGATGATAGATGCCATACAAAATTAGAAAATCAAGTTTAGAATTAACTTGCCTGAACTCATAATAGTTGTATGAAGCCTTGATGGCGAAGGTCGGCTGGATCTCATAGCATCCTCGGTCTTGGCATGAAGCACTGTGAGCTCTTTATTAGGTAGGATGGTATCCGATATCTTCCCTTTGCAAACATTCCCTTTGTTGGGAACAAGATCGGCTCTTTCTACTGAAAAAATAACATACAATAAGAGCAGATAATTTGCCACAAGAAGCTAAGACCATAATGTTAATCAAGTAGCTGACAAATGCAATATAAGTGAAGGATAAACTCAAATAACAGACTACAGCAACAGTAGCTTTATAAAAATCAATTTGGACCACTTTATTTACTTGAAATATCAATGCTTCTTATCATGTAGCACCATGCAGATTGAAAACTAAGCTCAAACATTGATTCGCTAAGACCGGAAATATCATCACGTAAAAAGGTCTGGCATACAAGTAAATTCCAGTAAAAATTAAGCTCAAAATACAGTTACATGGAAGTCATATTGATGAGATGAGTATTAGAAACTGAATCCTAATTACAAGGTAATAGGTATAATACATAAGATCATAACTTTACAGCCACTATCATAGAAGTTTGGAACAAAAGATTTTCACCTTTATAACAATAAAACTTTTCCAAAGCAAATCTTGGATTTATTGTTTTAATTTAACGAAAAACACATAAACTAAAAAACATGTCAAAATGATATCAATTGAGAAATTTTCTTGCCTGCATTGGCAATAGACAACGTCTCTTTCATTGTGTCCGTTGCTTTAGAATCAACATCACCCGTCACTTCATTAGCAGCCATAACAGAAGATACCGGCTCTTCATTACTACCATATTGCTTTGAAGGTGTCCGAGAAGCCTTTTCTTCATCTTCTGCATTGGGGCATAGAAGTCAACATTACTAAGAGAGACCCATATAAGGTGCTGTAATACACAAGAAAATGATATGATATCAAGAAAGGTCAGCTAGCTGCAATCCTTCTAATGTGCTAATGCCTATAGTAAGCTGCCCTTTTTTTGCTCATTAACATTTTTATTTTGAGGCATTAGTTACTAGCAACATAGGGCTTTGTTCAGCTTGATCGGATTCAATTCTATTAGACGTACTACTTAGTAGTAGAAACTCGGAGAGACAGACAGAGAGGGGACTCTATCATACCTGCAAATTCCTAGGATGAGAAGTAGGCCTATTATTCATGCAAAATAAAATGCAAAGGCACCATTTTTTTTCATTCCTATGCCAAACCTGCCAACAATGCCTATACAAGTGTTTGTTTCTTGAAAATAAAATTAACATAAAGTTCAAGTGCTTTATTTCTCATTTTCCCAACAGGAAAAGAAACCTACATTTTTATCAAAGCTGAAACTTTAGGAAAATAAACAAACTTGATTTAAGACATAAGGTATCATAAAGAATAACAAAAAATTGAAATCGTGTAGTATTGACTCCAGCAAAAACTCAAAATATATCATGATTTCATTCAAAATATATATATCATGATTTCAACCAACCAACTCAAAAACACACCTAGTCAATCACAATGTTTATCTTGGTGTATCCTGAAGAACCTACTCCAGCAGCTTGATAGAAAAGTAAAATTAAAGGCTTTTACATGATTACATCTAATATACATAAACACACCATGTGGAACTTCTTTCATCTTTACATATTTCAACATTCTCAAGACAAAGTTTATGCAAAAACAAAAGAAAAGCAAAAAGTCAGTGAATTTATCACCTTCTGACTTGTTTGGCCTTTCAACTGAATGTTGATGCCTAATAGATGAACTGATCTGCCCACCTCGGCCTCTAAGAACGTTCTCAGATCCTAACTGTAGAAAAGTAGGACTTCTTCTTACCTTTATTGGGTTATAACAAGGGCCAGCGTATTTGGATCCCATAAACACCCTCTTTGATGGAGATAGAGTGAAGTTTGCGGGCACAGGTTTTGACCCTGAGTTACTATTTGAAGGAAATGCCCTTTTTGGTAATGGTAAGCCGGATGATAGCTTAATGACTTCCTCTGTAGGAAGGAACTTCACTTTCCCAGTTTCAATAGCTTTTTGCCTTTTACGTGGAACCTGTCCCCATAAGTCAAAATAAATTTTTGTAGAGGAATCCAAAACATTTTCTGCCTGGCCAGAATTCAGAGAATTTATATCATTCTTCGAAAGGCATCCTTCACATATCCAATCTTCCAAGTCATCCCTCACTACAACCCTCATGCAATAGCTTCCAAAGAAAAAGAAAGAAAAGAAAACATATCAGATTCAGAACTGAGAGTTGAATAAATATAATATATAACTACACATGAAGCAATTAGTTTAAGATGTTATTATTCTAAGCCAGGCAAGTAATTTAGGGTGATACTTGATAGTAGTTTCAGAATCAGATGCAGCTGATTCTGAAATGTAATTGGTAAAGTTAGGAAAAGGAAACCAAACAATCATGACAATAACATAAAAACACAAAAGGAAATAAAAGCATATCAAACATAAAAGACTTTGCTTGTTTGCAAGAATGGAATATATTTTACTTAATTGTTAGGTTCCAACGCCATTTTCCTACTTTATCACATAACTATTAGATTAAACACCTTATCTGTTCTCCTCCCGACCAGGCAAAAGCTTTAAGTCAACCGATGGTTATCTTAGAAATGACATCCAACGGTGCATTGAGAACATATAAGGCTTAGCATGTTTGGAAGAATGGAACATATTTTACTCTTATTGGTAGGTTTCATAGCAATTTTCCTACTTTATCACTTAACTATTAGATTAAAACATTCTTTCTTCCTTATTCGTTTATATCTCCCAAACAAGCAAAGCCTTGAGAGAGTAATCGATTGATAACTTACAGATGGCGTCCCATGGTGCATTGAGAACAGCTTCTAATTAGTTCCTCAAAACCAACATCACCACATATATCACATATCTTGTCCTGTACAAACATGGCAACACCCTATAAGAATTTCGAAATATCATTGGCCACTTAATAACAAGCAAATAATCAATACAAATAAAATGAAGTTGAAAAAAGCTTTGATTACAATCAAATAATTCAATTAAACAACACGGAACCTCTGCACAAGCATTAGGTATTCAACATCATGTATATTACTTCAATAACAGAAGTGCATTTGAGCATATGATATAAACCAAAAACCAAACATTTATAATCCCACAGTTTAACTAGGACAGCGTGAACAATGTAATTTTTTTTTTTTTGAAAGAATAAAATCCCATCTTTACAACATCAAATATATTTCATTGTTTAACAAGATCAAAAGGTTGACTTGAAAACAGCCACCGCCACCTAAAGAACTTTTCCTATTATTGTTTCTAACAGTACACTATAATAACAATGAACACCATGCCTGAAACCAACCATGCTAAAAAAAGTACATTGGCAACTTTAAAAAAAAATGTCCAGAAATAGAGACGATAAATGGAAAGTTTCGAGGTTGTTGAGCATTTTACCAAGTGGGTATCTCTTGATTGTCCCATGCAAGTTTCGTGGCGGGTCACACTGTATATAAATTGTTGTTTTTCTTTCTGTGCTGACTCGTTTTGAGCTTTTGGGTTTTGGGTTTTTTTATGCGTTCTCCGGTGGAAGAAAGAGAAAGAAAGCACCCAAAGGAAGAAAGATTAGTCCCCCTTCCTTACAAAGCGAGGGAGAGCGAAGAAGATGAGAAATTGGAAGAAATTGAGAAGAAACTCGCTGGGAAAACAGTGGAATCCTTTTTCTACTACTACCAGTCACGATAATAAAAATAATATTAAAAATATTTTTATTAAATAAATGAGGTTTGTGAAATTGTGATGATATTTTTTTATAATAGATTTGTGATAATTTTAAAAGTTTATGATTATTTCATATTAGTATATAAATATAATAAAGTTTATGAGAATATCTTATTTAACTTATTATTATTTTAAATAAAACATTATTATGTTATTATTTGATTTCGAATAAATAATATTTAAATTTTAATCATTTTCATGAAAGTTTTAATTATTTTTTAACAAAAATTAGCTTATGATATTAATATATTGAGAAGTGACCGTTACACTGCCCCACCCTCCTTAAATTTAATTGGCTTAGTTTGGATGGGCGATTGGGTGCAGTGCGGTGCGTTTAGTTTATTTTTTATCTCACGCTACAGGATCGCTACAATATCTAATCTCATCGCCACCGTTATTTTTACACTAACCGTAGGTAAATGCACCGTCTATCCAAACTCACCTTAAGTGGGTCGATGCATTAGATATCAAACTTGAAGAAATAAAACTAAACAGCGGATAGAGACGATAAAAAAGATGAATAACAAAAAAATAAAAACAAAACAAACTTCTTAATAAAATGAAACGGCTCCCCTCTGCAATTTCATGCTCCAGTGCTGGTCACCAACGTAAATCGAAACAAATCTTTTTCCCATTCTCTTTGATGATGGAATGACTTCGTTGAGCACAACTTTTAAGATAAAAGTTTAATAAATAATATTTTTACATAAGTTATATTTTTACCTATAACAATCTAATACTCATTAATAAGTGTGTTACTGATGTGATGTCGAGTTGAATTAGTGTCGTAAGTAAACTCAATACCGATTCAATAAGTGAAAGTATTAAAAATAACTTTTAAACCATTAATAAATATTATGTAATAAATATTTTGTATTTTCATACTTTTATATAAAATTTATAAAACAAAATTTGCACTTAGGAAAAACATACAAATAATGATATTTAAATCTAAACCACCAAACATCTTAAATATTTAATTTTACCATTTCAATTTGAAATAATATTTTACATATTTTTCATCCAGATCATATTTCTATGTATCAGCTATTGTTTAAGTAAATTTGCCTAAGAAGTCCCTCTATTATATGGACATGATTAAATTAGTCATTTTATTATTAAATGAATTAATTTAATCATTTTACTATTAAAAATATCAAATAAGGCCAAAGTATACCAGAGTTAACATATAATGTTTAAAAAATGAATGAAAGCTATTTTTTCATCTCGGTTTAACTTTAAACAAAAATTCCATTTGCAATACCATAAAAACATTCAAAATATTAATCATGTTAATCGTAAATGTCAATTATTGCACAATAAATGATAACTTTATTGAAATTTAGATTTATTTGATTCTTTTTAGTAGTAGGACTAAATTGATTTATTTGATAATAGAGACAAATTTGATTCCATTTCAATAGTAAAAGACTTCTCAAGTACATTCGTCCTATTATTTAAGTATGTGAGTGAGTTGTATCACCAACTTAACAAATACAAGTACTAAAATACCACATTTTAAATAATTAATAAATATTATAAGGTATTTTCATATTTTTATACCTTAATATAAAATTAATAAAAACAACTTAAAATTTGGAAAATAAAATGGGTAAACTATAGAAATAGTCAATTATGTATGGTTTAAATTATGTTTTTGTTATCAAACTTTAGTTTGTTACAAAATGGTCACTAATAATAACAATTTGCAACATTTTGGTCACTAAGCTATTAACTACCACGTTAAATTATCATTCTGAACGAATTTTTTAATTAAATTGCACATCTAATCCCTATACTATTTCATTTTCTTTATTTTCCTCACTCTTTTTTCCTTTTTTTACAATATATTTAAGAAGTAAAGGAGATAAACTTAGTTTGTTGATTAATTTCATTGTATGTTAAGACTCTACAATTATAATAAAACTACTCAAACTCAAACAATAAAATTAAATTCAAATCCAATTTTTAAAAATTAAAACCAAAACAAAATTTAATTCATCTAAAAAATTAAATTTTTAACAAATTTAAAATAAAACCTAAATCTATCATAAAACTTTATGTATTATATTCCTTCATTCCTACTCTTTCACTTGCTTAACTTAAACAAGTTAGAATTGTGTTGGGAAATATACTCATATTGTAGTAAACATGTAACGGTTTTCTATGTATTTGAATGATGAATAAATAAATAAAGTTAATTTCACATCTCACTATTATATATTTTATGTTTTTGTCTTTCATGTTTTGCGTACATAGTGTAATGGCCTAAATTCAAAGTTATCGGAACAGTGGTTTCGTAACCACAAATCCGATTTAAAGAGAAATTTATTTCAATATTTTTGCATGAAAATTGATATGATAGGAAAATCGTATAAAAATATTGATAGAAAAATTTTACTGATTTAGTGGTTAGTTAGAAAAAGAAATTATTGAAGAAATTGGGTAAAAACAAGATATAGGGACCTCTATCTTGTAAAACCGAGTCGAAAATAATTTTATAAATATTTATGAAATGTTATTAGTGTGGTATTAAAATTTCGTTAGGAAATTTTAATGTTTGGGTAGTCAATTAAATAAAAATGACTAAATTATAATAGGTGTAAAAGTTGCTAGAATGATTAAATAGCTTAAGAGTCTAATGAGAAAGGATTTAAAAGGAAATTAGACCCAAAAGTTATTTGGGCTGGACGGCAGGGTATGAAATCAGCAGAAAAATTGATAAATTAAGGGTAAAATTGGAATATTGTAAAATTAACTAAATAAAGCTAGGACTAAATAGGAAATATCTAGATTTCTCTTCATTTCTCTTCAATTCCAGCAGCTAAAATCGCTATAGGAGGGTTCTCTAAGCTGGTATTTCATAATTTTTTCACCAAGTGAGTTAATCCTTGCCTTTTTCTTGTAATTTTTGTGTTTCTAAGACTTTTACAACTAGGTCCTACTATTAAAGTCATTAATTTTTGATTTCATGGATGAAATTGAAAGTCACCATGGTTGAGTGCTGTAATTTTATGATGAAATAGAATGAAATTAAAGCTTTAATTTGTTTTATGATATGATTTTATTAGGTAATTTCAATAGAAATTGATTTTTAGGACCTAATTGTGAAAATGCTTGGAATTAAAGTATATTGCTGAAATTCTGATTCCTAAAGGTTGTAAACTAGTTTAAGGTGATATAATAAAATATTAATTGAGAAAAATCAGTTCAATTGAGAGGCTAATTGAGTAGGGATGAAATTATCATTTATTAAAAGCTTAGGGGAAAAATGGTAATAAACAGCTTGCACAAAAACAGTTTGGACTGCAGCAGTAGACTAACTTTGAAAAATCACCATAAATTGTAGAAATCTAATTAGAAGATGAAAAAAATATGGAATTAAATCTTATTGAGTCTAGTTTCTCATAGAAGAAATAGTGTAAGCAATAGATTTGTAAATTTTGAGATATAATGAATTTTGTGAGACAATGTCAGAATGAATTCGGATTCCCCTGTTCTGAATTTGAAAAATCATAAAAAATTTAAGAAAAACAATTAGGGCTTAAATTTATATTTATAGAATCCTTAATGAGTATATTTTTAATAGAAATAAACAAGAACATCATTTGAATTCAGTATAAAGAGATAATTAATTTTCATATTTATCTTTTAGATGAATTAAATTTTGTTAGGGATTCCAATTTTAGAAATTGTATTTAGGTTTAATTTTATTGATTGGGCTTGAGTAGTTTACTATAATTCATGCCTAGTTTAAAATATAATAATATCAATCAACAAATTAAGTTGATCTCCTTTATTTTATAAATATTTTGTAATGAAAAGAAAGAGAAAATTTAAGAAATAAAAAGAAAAAAAAAAGAAATGAAAGTGAGTGTTAAAATAAAAGAAAAGAAAAGAAAAGAAAAGAATTAAATTGCTTTAAAAGAAAAAATATAGGGATTAAATGTGTAATTCAACTTAAAATTTCTGTCTAATGTAACACTTCATATCCGATTTTTAACAAATACTGAATAAAGAATGTCACATTAAATTTTTAGTTACAGTCTCTAACTCTTGCTTTCTTTTCTAATTTTATTGAAATTCCATATGATATCAAATCTCATTCTAAAAATTTTATATTTTTTATTAAAATTTCAATTAAAGAATCTTAGGTTCTTTTTCCAAAATATTTTAAAGTAATTTTATGATTTAAAAAATGCATAAATACCTCATTCATAGTTTTGGAACTTGGACAGGGTTACTAATCATTTTAGCTTCGAAGTCTGCATACATTGCAACCACATATTTTTTGCATCATAATTTTATTTATCATATATTTAATTTAATTTCTTTTCAATTTAGTCCTTTCTTAAAATGTGCCTATACTAATTATACTTTTCCTTTGTTAACTTAATCTAACATATACTTCATAATATAATTATGTATTGATATTGTATATAATTAGATATTATATATATTAACTATTAAATAGAAATATGCATTTGTCTTTGGTACAATTTTTATGGTAAAATTTTAATGAAATGTGACTTTTGGGAATGTGATTATTTTTACGGTATAATTCTAATTAATTATCAAAGAAATCATTTTTTTTGCTTGCCTAAAAATAAAGAAAATAAATTATTTTTTTATCAAACATTGAAATCACATGTCATATTTCAACTTTTCATCAACCAAACAGGAAGAGTTACATTTCTAATATATATCCAACGTTCCACCAATTAAATTCTTAGGAGTGATTACTTTCCATGGTACCATGCTGTTTTATCATAAATTTTAGAGGCTAAATTTAAATACTAATAAAATGAATTTTAATAATCAATTTAATTTGCTTTATGACTTTGCTAATTATTCAATTTTATATATTTATTGGATAATCAAACTATTAATATTGGATAGAATCAGCAACAACAATTTAATTCAATTTCTTAATCATTGAACATGAATTACATCGTCAACTAGGTGTACATTTGTGTTAGAAAATAAATGCAAAGTTAAGGGAATAACCTATGATATTCCAACACATATTCAGACAGACAATCTTGAAGCGGTTAACATTATTCATGAAAAAATTCGAGAAGGTTTTAATTTTGCCTTAATTACGAGAATTTTTTTGAGTTTAAAGTTACTAAGTCACTGTTATCTTTAACATATCCCAAGAAAAAAGAATGAAATTGCAGATAAAATAGTTAAGATCAGAATAGATAGGAAACCAGGATTGCGATTGATTGACGAGGATAATGTTTCAAGTTTATTTAATGTTTAATTTTTGAGTTGTAATTTTTTCTAAAAAAAAATAATAATAATAATAATAATAAATGCTCATTTCGAGCAGACACATCCAACTTCAAGGGACATAGAACTCGTGAGTCGTGAGCCTAACACTACTCAGTTGCATGGACCTAAGAGTGCTTTCGACCTGAATTTTAAGTTTCATAATATGCTGTAGAAACTCTAAAAACACTGAAATATTGAACACAGTAAGATAAGAACATGTAACATGGATTTGTGGTAAGAGTATGTTTGGTTTAATGTAATAGTATTATTATCATGGGACGGTTCAAAATTAAACAGTAAAACATATGTTTTGTTCAACGAATGTTAAAAACGTTGAATAAATTATTTCAAAATTATTCTGAAAAGTTGCTGAATGGCCATTCAGGAGAAAAGATGCTAAATTGGTTATTAGGTAAAACCATGAATAAATTAAAAATATTTCTTCCCAACGTTCCCTTCAAAAAATAATGAATTTACAAGTTGAATCACTTTTCTTTCACTATTTTTGGAGAAGTTTTAGTTTCATTCTTCTTCTTTTTGCTTCAACTCATTTCGTTGAACCAAATTGGGGAGAAAAAAATTTGCAGACATCAAGATTGCTTTTTGGTTGTAGAAAGTTGAGTTTCAAATCCTAATCTTAAAGATTGGAAAATATGTTTAAATATTTGATAACTTTGATTTGGGTTTCTCAAAATTTATGATATTGTTACGAGAGAGGGGAGAGGGGTTAAGGGAGAGAGTAAATTGAAGAAGAGAAGAAATGGGTATGGATTTACCCATTAAATGATTCTTTTATACTCTATATAAATATTTTATATATTGTATTATTTTTAATATAGATTAAACAATAAATAATAGTAAATTAATTATAAAGTGATTAAATCAAGTTGTTTGTTTCTTATCTTTTTGCTTTTGTCCAATAGCGGTGTTAGCCTTCACATTCACTCCATGCGCTTTCTCTATTTTCAGTTTATAGATCTATTAGATGGGTATCTTTGTTATCTTCATAAGTTGTAATGGACAGATGGCGGTGCCTATTATCGTTGAAACACTATCAACCACCGGCAATTTCTTTTAGAAAATGGGTAGCTATTTATTGACTTCTTAATCTATTTCTGTTTTGAGAGTACTTCAGAATAATAAATGATTTTATGAGCCGGTTTGTACTTGTATTGACTTCTTAATCTATTTCTGTTTTGAGAGTACTTCAGAATAATAAATGATTTTATGAGCCGGTTTGTACTCGTGTTATCTAAGTTTTATATTTTTTTTCTTTTGTTTTTCCATTATTTAATAAATCTTCACTTTTAGAAATTTTTGTCTACTCTTGTAGTACGCTTTTTAGTCTTGCTTTTGCGAGTGATTTTAAGGTTGATTTTGTCGCCGTCCTCTTTAGTTTAGTGAAGGCTCGGTTCTTTTGCCAATTTATGCCCTCCTTTTTGGACCATCCGGGGCTGATTTATTTTTTGTATTAAGTGCTTATAATCATTTTTGATATGTTGTGCTTCAGTTATGACAGAGTCAATTGTCAACATGTCATAATGTTCTATTGATGTTGAGGCTAAAACATTTGTTGTGTTGATGAAGCTTGTCCTTCAGCGCATACAACCGGTGTTTATTATTCCCTTTTAAAAACAAATTATAAAGTGATTAAATGAGAGGGGTGAGGATAAAATAAACACAAGAATAATTTATATAATAATGTTTTAATTTTTATGTAAATATTTTATATTATATCTTATTAATTAAATTTAATCTAAGGATAAAATTATCATTTTAATATTTAAAACTTTTGATTTTTAATACTTTTATAAAAATAAAAATTTAATTTAATTTATTAAAGGGCATTTTGACATTCAGAGTTGGTTTTATTTGCTATTACATATCTATTAATTTCAACCTGTTATGTCTATTTAATTCCATTACATTCCATTATCAAATAATGACTACTCCATTACAATCCTATTTTATTAGGATGAACTAAATGGGTCATAAACTTCTTCATTGCTAAAGGTTTCCTTAGTTACAAATTAAGTAGATTTCTAATAAATGGCCCCAAACAGATCGAGACTAGGGGGTACGTTTACGATGATTAACCTGGAAAATCTGTCACAGCTCAATAGGCTCCTCATTAATCCTCGGAATAAAAATTGATAATCGATAGATCTAGATTTGGAAATTGCCTCTTGATCTTCTCGATGGCGACATTTAACCCCATGCCGTAGGCTTCAGCGTGATAATCCTCAACTTCATGCCGGAATTCGTCGGAAGCCTTGAAATTCTTAAGTGTCTCCTCAGCAACCCTCGACTTTGTCATTTCAGACTGCCGCCATTTTTCTTCGGCCACAACAACTTTTCTTTCAGCTGATGCTGCCCGGTCCTCAGCCTGTTTCAACCTCCTCTCTAGCTTAATGAACTGATCCTCCCATGTCCAGGCTTTTTCCTCAGTCTCCTTTAACCTGATCTCGAGCCGTTCAACCTCCTCCTCCAACCTTTGGAGCTCCAGTGTCGTTTTCCTTGTCGACTCACACTCAGTCACCGCCATCTTCTGCGATTCAAGCTCTGCTCTTAATGCATTCCTTTCTTCCTTCAACATGTTGACCTCATGTTGCATCTTGATCAACTTTTCAGACACTGCCATTTTCCAGGTCGCGTCCTGCCCATCAGCAACCAAGTATCCAAAATTAAACCCCGCCAATTCATGTATTTTGTTGTGTCATAATCGCACTGTTATATAAATATAAATTTTGATATGCTACTAATTCATATTACCTAGATTTTGAAGCAATTGTGTATTCATGTCATGTTCATATTAGTTTTTTCATGCCATTTCGTGTTTTAGTTATCACTTCCTTGCCGTGTTTAATATTGCTTCGTCTACTAAAAATGGGAAGAACAAGACTTACCTCCATTGCTAGGCACATAAGCTCCTGAGCCATGACCAAAGTATCCTTCTGAGCCACCGAATCACAGTCGTGCGGAAGAACCATTTGACTGATCAGCTTCCTTGCAAGAGCAGGATGAGTGAAAACTGATTGTTCCATAGTGTACTCCACGGATCCTGTCTGCCTCACTTCAGCATTTGAAGGGGGGAGGTTGTCTGTTGCAGTATTGAAGTAAACCGAGCTAACTGCAGGAACTGACACTCCTGCAATGTGCCGGATATTAGACTCTGGGGAAGCTTGTAGAGGAAGGCCTTCATGAGGCATATCTTGAGCAGGAGAGGTCACAGGAGGGGAAATCTCTTGTGACCGGTTCGTTAGCTCTTTAGGTTGCAATAAATCGGTTTGTTCCATAGGTTGCAGAGATTCCTTTGACCTCTTGCTTTCGGGCAGATCCTCCTGATCGACATATATTAAGATTGGCTCTTGACAAGGAAGATTAGACAAAGCGCTTTTCCCAGACTCTGTGGCAGCTCTTTTTCTCTGTAAGGCCCTCACTAGACCGGATTGAGACAAGCTATGACGCTGCTTTATCTCTAAATCAAAAGAAAACAAGAGCATGAACTCAAATAAAAACATTAAGGAAAATAATGGAGTTGAGTATATCGACCATACCACCATTGGACCCCTTCGGTTTTAGTATTGTTGAACTGATTCCAGCTTGAATCAAGGCCTCTTCCGACAACAAAACTCTAATGTCAGGTGGGTTGTTGGTCGCTGCAGCTACAAGGTTATCCAGTGATTTGACCTCGATAGCTGAAAGAGTTGGCAACTGATTTGCCGCACTATTGGGAGGGCCCCACTTCGTGTTAAGGCCTAATGTGTCTCTCTCAGATGTTCGAATTATAAAAAACCTATGCCTCCATCCCTTGATGGAGCTCGGAAAACCCTCAAACAGCTTGAATCCAATCCGAGCACTAAAGAACCACCACCCCTTGTTGCTCTCCCCAGAGTGATCTTTGAGAGAGCAGATTGCACGAAAGAGGTTCACCGTAGGAGTTATTTTTTGAGAATAACAGAAAGAAATAAAACAAATCAGTACCCTCCACGAGTTTGGAGGAATCTGAGTAGGAGCAACACTGAACTCACTGAGGATCTCCGAAATTAGAGGATGAAGAGGAAGACGAAGCCCGGCCTTAAAGGCATCAGCATAGATGCAAAATGTGTGTTTACATGGGAAATACGAATTTGCTCTCTCGGATGATTTAGGAAGAGAAAGATGGTACCTTTTAGTGTCTATGTGATACTCCATAGCTATCTTTTCTAGATCTGACTTGGTTAAAGTGCTCGCTATCGTATTTACAGGTAAGCTAGCTGATCCCTCAGGAGAGACATCCTCACCATCCCTTTGTTGTGAAAGTGAGGTTTCGATCTTTTCACCGAGCACATTAGTATCATGTGTCTCTTTTTCATATGTAGCAGAAGTTTCTTCATCCAAAACAGAAATCATAAGAGTAGCCACATTAGACTATTAGGTCTATAAGATATCTATTTACGCACACGAAATTAAAGGAAGCACTGTTCATGAATTGATTCAATTTAGAACAAACTGCATCTTTTCATTGACTAAGAACCATAAGTGATATAATGTATTATAGGCAATATGATTAAACGAAAATCAAGGTTTGAATATAAATAATGCATAGGAACTAAATATGAATATGCAGATTCAATTGTCAGTTTCAATAAATGCTTCAATCATCAACAAATGCATGCAAAGCGCTTTCTCACCTTTTAAAGTTTTTGATGTTTGGATTGCTTTCTGTGGGGTCGTAGAGCAGACCTTTGAACCGCTATGTCGTACTTTTCTATGATCATGACTTGCTTTAAATTTCTTTATGGATGCCTTTGCAGAAGCAACTTTCAACCTTGTTGGACTGCTCTTCGATGCAGTTTCCATGGTACTCAAATGATCAAGACCTGATACCAAATTTCTCACTAAATGTTCAGATTTTGTTGAAACTGATGACTTCTTCACATTCCCAACTGTAGCAGCCCCTTGCTTACAAGCAGAACCTAATATCTTTTGATTCTCAAGTAACGCTTCTGGATTCAAAGTCTCAGAGGTGTTTGATTTTGAAGCCTTTTCATTTTCTTGATCAACTGGTTTGTGCGAAAGCGGGCTGGTACAGACACTTTCAGAAGTAATTGAAGTGGAAGACATAGGAACATCTTCCTCTGTAACAGACTCGGGAACTATGGCCTTGCTTAACCTACACTCTTCACAGAACCAAATTTCGGGGATAGTCAAGAGAACTTCGCGCATGCAATAGCTGAAAGCAGGGGGGGGGGGGACGAGAAAACAGGGTATACTTCAATGTTAGTGATCAATCTCGGGGACCTAAGCTGAGGTTTCCAAAATAACCGTGTTCGTAAAATTTAACGATAAACATGGTAATCAAAAAGCAGAATTTAAAACAAAAAGGCGAGCAGTT
This sequence comes from Gossypium arboreum, assembly GCF_025698485.1. NCBI lineage: Eukaryota > Viridiplantae > Streptophyta > Magnoliopsida > Malvales > Malvaceae > Gossypium > Gossypium arboreum. Next base: position 109,403,995 of record NC_069081.1, on the reverse strand, counting down.
CAAGTGAAACCAAACGTAAGGCAAGAGGTAAGAATAACCACACCCGTGTTCCCTTGCAATTTTGCACTCAAAGCAAGTTACGATATCCTCTACAAAGCCTATATCACCGCATATATCGCAAGGCTCGATCATCCTGCAAAACGGAAAAGACTGGAAAATGAGCACAAATCATGCAATATACACATAACAAAAAAGAAAAAGGGTTCCAAAACCTAAGCCATGAAATGTAATTCAAACTGAAGCACCGAACTACTCTGTCAATGCCACCACTCTTTTCTGTCTAACACAACATAATTTAGAAAAAAAACTAGAAACACAACACGATACATGAACAAAAATCTATATGGTTCGAATTGTTAACATCCCACAATTTATAAAAAATATATATTAAATATACGAACAGAACACAGATGAATTATGAGGTTTATATCTAGTTAAGTTAAATGAAGACATTTGAGTCAGAAAAAAGGAATTTTGTAACTGAACTTCTTAAAATCAGCCAACAAATTATGGTGAAAAGTTGATCTAGCAGGAAAATGGTGAGCATTGCCAAAGAGAGCAACACAAAATTGAGGTAACTATTAAATGGCAATACGAGAAAAAAGAAAGAAAATTTAGAAAAATGCAAAGATAAGATTCAGCACTAGGGAAATAGTAACAATTTTTTTAAAAAAAAAAAGGAAGAAATTTTGCAAGGAAAAAAGACAACTGAGAGTTCCGATGAAAAGAAGGTAAAAAAGGAAGGGTTTAACTTTTTCTCGTTGTTTTACCAGTTGGATCATCAAGAAAGGATACTTCTTTTTTGAGTCGTCAATGGCGGAGTCTGATCATAAAACGACAGCTTCGACTATGGGATATATAATCAAACGACAAAAGTGCTACAGAATTGCTTACAACAAAGTCAGAGAGAGAAGAAGAGTGCGAGGGACGCTTGTTTTTACAGTGTAAATCCTCTCCAAAGTCCAAAATTTTGTCCTTAATTTACGTTCACTTTAAATTCATGATATTCTTTTTATTAAAAAAAAATACGAAAGTCTTTGATAAAATTCATTCAACTGGGCAACTTTTATTTGAATATAACAAAATCTAAAATTAAATACCAACATGGGTTCTATTAACCAGAAAAAAGAAAAGTTACCATCATGATTCATGGGTTTGAGGAGAAGTTATTTCTAGGAATAGATTTTCTTTTAAACTATATTTCGACATTAATGGGGTTAAATTCTGCTATGGATGTAGAATGTCGGGTAATCATTTATTTATTATAAAATGTTACTATATCATTTTGTTAAGAAATTGAGTGGGTAAAAGAGAAAGTATTTTATTTATTAATTTTGTAAAAAATGAAAAAAAAAGTAGAATGTCTAAATTTTACCTAGCTTTTCAAAAATTACTTAAACGATTTTGCAAAATATTTATATCATCATTATTCTGAATGTCATGAGCGGAAAAATTTGAGAAAATATATTTTAATTTCTTCTTGACAATAATCATAGCAAAACTTTTATAATAATTATCTATACTAATATATATGTTCAAATCAATTCATATAAGTATTTACAAAATTGTATTGAACAATTTCTCAAGAATTTTATATGCTTCCAACATTCTAAAATTTTTATAAACTGCTAAACTAATGATATATTTAAAGGTTACTACATCCACAACAAAAGAATATATTTTCATAATCATTGCTAGGACTTTAAAGAAAAACTTCATTTTCTTATTTTACTTTCACAAAACTACTCATTTGTACTCCACTAACTTTATACCTTTAGACATTTGGACTATTGGTCTAGAAACTTCACGAATTTAATTCTACTTTAATTGTATTTTTTTTATTTTGACCAATATATTCCATATCTTGTATTTCTTGACAAATTTATTCAAAATCCCATTTATCTCTCATTATTTCAACATTGCAAAAAACGTTATTAACAACTTTTCATTTTTCACGGTTCCATATTTTATCGTTTTGACATAACTTATTAAAATTTCATTATTTTCACTATTTTCATCTTCAATTTTAGGTACTTGAATCTCTTCTAGAGTTCTAATAATTAGTTATGTCTTAAGTCATTTCAGGAGCACCATCTCCACTATATGACCATCTAGATTTATTTTTTTTTTATTATAAGAATTTTCATATTTGAAACCAATTGAACTACCATGTTTTGAGCATGCATTACCTTCAATTACTCTAACAAGTTGTCCTACTGGACTTCAACTCAAATCAAAACATTAGCTGATATATAACACTTGATTATTTTCATCAAGTCAGTAAATGCATTTGACAATTAAGTTGTAATAAAATGAATTATCTTCTTGAACTTCTGGTTTAAATTACTTTCTATGATGATCAAAATAATAGTAATTCATTTCAAGTAATTATTTGATGCAATTATTATTTCTCTCCCCTAATGTTGAAAAAACTGTTAAATCAAGATAATAATCACCAAGTCATATCATAATTGAATCTTCAATTTGATCAAAACATCTAATAATATAAGGAGATTCATAATTAATATATATTCCCAACTTTCTTTAAATATCATTTTGTGCCTTGCGGCGAAACAACTTGAACATACATCATACACAACAAAATTTAATGGGTTATATTTAGCTCCTGACCTAAAGTTAATTATATTGGAAATATTTATCATAACTTATTGGCATTATACGTACAAGTATCGATTCATGTAAAATATCATATCCTTATACATATATACAAAGAGTTTCGTTATCAAAAGTAATGGTTTAGCTATTAATCGGAGGCATTTAATCATTAATTTTGCTAAACCATTTCATATGTATAAACAATAACATTTAGCAATAGTTACTCACACTAATAAGCTAACATATGATAATAATTGAAAGCCTGTGTAATAAAATCACCAACATTAGTAAGAATTGTCTCGATTGCGTAATCTAAAAGTTTTGTTCGTAAACAAATCATTAAACAAGTAATTTCGCAAATTACAAGTTACAAGTTGATAACTCACATGTGATTAACTTGTAAGTGCATCTAAAATTATATCAAAACATTCACTTGTTGGAAAGGGCTTTTATTTCTTTCAAAAACACTAAAGATTCAATATCAAGTTTTGTTAGTGAGGTTCTAATAAACACTTAAAAAATCTTTAAAATAAAGAATCTTCAGGTTCTTTAATAAATTTTTATGTAAATTCTCATTTTTTCACATCATTATTAATCACGATGGTCTAACCGATCATGTCAACTAATTAACGTATTTGGACTAGTAAACTTTTGGTTTACTATGCACGTAATTCAACAATACTAATGTAAACTTCTAGTAACTTTTGGTTTACCATCTTATGTGATTTAACCATACTAATATATGTCCAACATAAACTAGAGGAAAGAAAGTAATTTTCCAATACAAAATTCTTACCCAATATAATAGATGTAATATATAGAAATCAATTGTTTCCTCATCCATAATCTCAATATGGTATATGTTACAACGTATATCCTTTTAAAAAATAATTTCTTTGAGACTGGCTAGAACATGATATATTAGTTATCACTTTGTTTCTTTAGATAACAATGCATTAACTCTTCTAGAGCCTTGAATTAACTTTGTACTACGAAAAATTAACATGTTTCATTACCACTGTCGAAACCATTTTTGAAAACAGGAATCGACTTAGTTTGAAAACGAAAATTAAAACGGGAGTCGCCACCGATCTTTATTTGGTGTGATCAGATTACCTTTGTTCTAATAAAACAATTTTATTTTACTAAAACGACATTTTGGTCTACGAATTTCAAGAGAACAAGTTCGGGAGTCGGTTACGTGTGAGGAAGGATTAGCGCCCCCGACACGCCCAAAAATTGGTACCGAATTGATTAGTTAGTGTCTTAATGTCGAAAATCGAAAATCGAAAATGAATTTGAAATGCGATCTTTTATATTAATATTGATTTTAAAATTCTTGAATTAGCTTAAATCAATTGTTTAAAGATTTTCTTATCTCGAGATATCGGAGTATCACATCCCGTAAGTTAGGACACAATACCATGAACTCCCGAGCACAAGGTCGTCTTTAATTTTAATTGGAAATTCATGTGTTTTAAAACTCGAAAAGGATATTTGCCATTTAGAAACAATGAGAAAATTGAAACCCCGTAAGTTAGGGCACAATTCCCAGATGTTCCAAAATGCGAAACATTGCCTTACTTTGAAATTCTAGTTTTTGAATAGTAGCAAAGGTAGTATTTAAACGATGTACGTCATTTGTTTAGGTTAAAACGAAGCGATTTATTAGATAAATGTAGCGAAATTTAATTCATAAGGCGATAATGAAAAATAAAAATATGATGCGACATAGAGTGATGATACATGAATAAAGTATTACGCGAGCAAATGACAATAGTGGAAATATGAATAAACAATTATAACACACACAATGGCAATAGCATAACACATGTCAATTAAATAACAAGCTTAATAAACACATAAATGAGGTAATAATATAAAATGATTTAAATCAAACAAATAGATAATCTTAAATATAAAATATATATACATAAAGGATTTTAAAATAAATACTATAAAGGCAGACTTAAAGTAGGTAAAAAAATCTAAAATCATTAATAAAAAGTTTAAAATCATAATACATAAAAAGAAGTTCAAAATAAATAATATACATAGTATAAAAACTTATCACAAATATATGCATAAAAAAATAAACAATGTACAAAGAGTTTAAGATAAAAACATATGAAAGTTTGAAAATAAATGCCCTATATAAAAAGGCGGTTTAAGAATAAGCATTATATAAATTTAAAATAATAAGTAATTCAAAATGATATATAAAAGGTCTAAAATAAATAAATGAAAAGCAATGTAAAATGATTAACATGTATATAATAATTCAAAATGATATGTAAAACCAAAACAAGATAAAATAGATAATATATAAGATAGTTTATGATGAATAATAAAAATAAGTCAAAAATGAATATTATGTAGATAGAAATTTGGAAGTAACAATATACAAAAAAGAAAATTTTAGAATACATAATTGTGAAAAATAAAATAGAATAAAATAAATAAAAATAAAGAATATATAAATTTTACGTGGAAACCCTTTCGGAAAAAACCACACAAGAGGAGAAGAAAATTCACTATGTCGAAAATTTTTTACTCAAATACAAGAGGAATAGACTATGTCTATTTATAGGCTTGCAAAGCCATATTCTAGTAGGATTGAAACACCTTATCCTAATCAATATAAAATAGATGGAGTTTAATAAGGTTTAAAACCTTATTCTAAAATAAAATAAAAGAAGTCTAGTTCTATATGGATTTTACTTTTATTTTATTTTCCATCGTATTTTATTTAAATAAGAATTTGGGTCACTTAATTCTAACAATCTCCACCTTGACACAAATTCTCAATGAACAAGTTCTTCATCGCGAACTTTCAATAAACAAGTTCTTCACCTCTTCCAAAAACCCCTTAAGGGTTTAACTTCAACAATGAACACCAACCAAGTCTAAGCAATGCTCAAACTTGGTTATAGGAAGTGACTTAGTCATCATATCTGCAGGATTTTCATGAGTGCTAATTTTGCTCACAACAATATCACCACGAGCAATAATATCACGAACAAAATGATACCGAATATCAATGTGTTTTGTTCTCTCATGAAACATTTGATCTTTTGTAAGAAAGATGGCACTCTGATTGTCACAAAATCTTGTGCTGATTTGAAGGTCTTCATTGAGTTCACTAAATAGTCCCTTCAACCAAATAGCTTCTTTACAAGCCTCAAGAATCGCCATGTACTCGGCTTCTTTGGTAGACAAAGCGATGTAGTTTGCAAAGTGGCTTTCCAACTAATTGCACAACCTCCGATTGTAAAGACGTAACTCGTGAGAGATCTTCTTCTATCAAGGTCTCCAAGCAAAATCAGCATCAACATACCCTATAACTCCATCTTTAGTTCTTCCAAAGCTGTAAGCAAACATTAGTAGTGCCTCGTAAGTATCTTAAAATCCATCGAATCGCTTTCCGGTGTTCTTTACCAGATTCGCCATGTATCGCTAAGCGACCGATCGCATATGATAAATCTGGACGTGAACAAACCATAGCATACATGAGAGATCCTATCGCACTAGAGTATGGAACATGTGACATGTACTCAATCTCATTATCGATTGAGGAGATAAGGCCGATGAAAGTCCGAAATGGGTCGCTAAAGGAGTACTAACGAAGCTTTCTGCATATTGAACTCGCAAAGAACTTTCTCAATGTACCCTTCCGACTTAGGTACAATTTACTTGCTTTTCTATCTCGAGAATCTCCATACCAAGTATCTTCTTTCTGGTCCTAAATCTTTCATCTCAAATTCTTCACTTAGTTGGGCTTTAACCTTTCTTATCTCTCTTTATCTTTTTCGCTATCAACATGTCATCAACATAAAGAAGTAGATACACAAAAGAACCATCACTGTTTTTCTTAAAGTAGACACAACTGTCAAAACTACTTCTTTTGAAATCATGAGAAGTCATAAAGGAATCAAACCTCTTGTACCCTTGTCTTGGTGATTGTTTCAAACCGTAAAGGGACTTTTTCACAAGCAAACATAGTCCTCTTTTTCGAGACTATAAAACCCTCCGGTTGTTGCATGTAAATATCTTCCTCAAGTTCTCCATGCAAAATGCGTTTTACATCTAACGCTCAAGCTCCAAATCATGCATGGCCACAATACCAAGCAAAGCTCGAATCGAACTATGCTTAACAACCGGAGAGAACACATCTGTGAAGTCCACTCGAATTTGATCAGTAACCCTTTGCAACAAGCCTTGCTTTATATCCGGGTTCTTCAACTCTGGAGTCCCTTCTTTCTTTTAAACACCCATTTACAACGAACGACCTTTTTACCTTTAGGAAGTTTTACAAGATCCCATGTTCTGCTTTTTGTGGAGTGATTCCATCTCCTCTTGCATAGCAAACATCCACTTTTCTCGAGTCTTCACACTAATCGCCTCGAATAATTAAATGGCTCTTGATTCGCATCTATATCTTCACCACATTTAAAGCATAAGCAACTAGATCAACCTCGGCATACTTCTTTGGAGGTTTAATTTCTTCTTGTCCTGTTTTTGGCGATAGAGTATTGCGGTGAAGAAGCAACTCTATTCTCAATTTTGTCTTGGCTTGAGGAGTTGATTTTGTATTAATCGATGCTCCACCGCTTTTGGTTTTCTTTATTGGAAGAGTCTTTAAGAGATAAGTTAGGTAGCATAGCAGTTTCATCAAAACAACATCTCGCTAATCACAACTTTTCTATTTTCGGGACACCATAACTTATAGCCTTTTACACCACTTTATAACCAAGAAAAACGCATTTAATGGATCTCGGTTCCAATTTTCCATTATCAACATGAGCATACGCAGGACACCCAAAAATCTTTAAATCGAATAATTAGCGGGATTACGGACCATACCTCTTGTGGAGTCTTTTCTCAATGGCAGCGGATGGAGATCGGTTGATCAAAAACATGCAAGAGAGGTCGCTTCGCCCAAAATGACTTGTAAGTTGGCATTTGACAACATACATCGAACCTTCTCCATGATCGTTCTGTTCATTCGTTCGCAATGCCGCTTTTTCTTTGTGAAGTATGACGAACGTCAAGTGTCTCATGATCCTTCCGACTTGCACAATCTATTAAACTCATCGAGCGTAACTCTAAGCCATTATGCATGACGGAGGTATTTTATCTGTTTTCCGTCTGTTTTTCAATCATAATTTTCCAAGACTTAAATGTGGAAAACACATCGCTTTTCGCTTGTGAAGAACGCCCAAACTTTTCGGAAAAATCATCAATAAAGGTTAGCATATAATTAGCTCCACCTCTCGAAGGCACTCGGACGGCCCCACAGATCGTAATGGATATACTCCAACGTTTCCTTCGTGTTATGGATTCCTCTAGTGAATCGAACTCTCTTTGCTTCCCAAAACACGGTGCTCACAGAAATTCAGTTTGCAAATTCCTTGCCCATTAAGAAGTCCTCTTTTGCTTAATTCTGCCATGCCATTCTCACTCATATGCCCTAGGCGCATATGCCAAAGTTTAGTAATATCATCATCTGACAAGGAAGAGGAAGCGACAGCTGCATCACCAGTAACAGTAGAACCCTGCAAAACATATAACTTGGCAATCTTTCTCTGCCCTTTCATCACAACAAGGGACCCTTTGGAAATCTTTAAAACCCCACTTTCAGCTGTGTATCTGTACCCTTTTGAATCAAGAGTACTCAACGAAATTAAATTTCTTTTCAATTCGGAACATGCCGCACGTCACTAAGTGTTCGACAACTCCATCAAACATCTTAACTTTAATTGTTCCAACACCGCGATTTTACATGAAGCATTATTTCCCATCAAAACAACACCTTGAGATCTTGTTTCATAAGTTGTAAACCAATCCCGATTGGGACTCATGTGGAAGGTGCAACTGAATCAAGTATCCACTCCTCGCACTTTAGAATCATTGATGAAGCAACTAGAAGTTCACCATCGCTGTAGTCTTCTACAACATCGCCTTCACCGAATTTTTCGGTTGTTTTCCTTTTGATTCGCAGACCTCCTTTTAATCTTATTTTGTAGCTTATAGCACTCAGATTTAATGTGCCATTTCTTCTTGCGAAGTTGCAAGTTTTACCTCTGTTTGAAGATTTCGATCTACCCTTAGATTTACCACGAGGATTCCGTTCTCGTGTTCTACCACGATCATCATCAACATTAGGTCTTGTCTCCCACGAACAATGAGACCCTCTCCCGAGAGTTGGGTTTAACCACAAGATGCTTCATCTTATCATACGAGGTTAAAAATCATAAACTTCATCAACTGTGAGAGACTCGCGGCTATATAAAATCGTGTCTCTAAAGGTTGAATAAGACGGGCAACGAACAAAGTAGAATCAACCCTAGATCTTCCTTATCATCTTGAACCTCCATGGCCTCCAAGTTTGAGAGAATTTCTTTAAACACATTAAGTGTTCGTGTCTGACGCACCTTCCTCCAAACGATGAGCATAAAGACGCCGCTTCATATGCAACTTGCTTGTTAGAGTTTTCGACATACATATTTGTTCTAGCCTCTTCCATAATGCAATGGCAGTTTTCTCTTTCATCACATCCCGCAAAATTTCGTTGGACAAATGCGAGATGTAATTGTGTTAATGCCTTTCGATCCTTACGCTTCTTCTCTTCATCATTAATGTCGAAGGCATCTTATCTATCCTAGCAGGGCATCCTCTAGATCCATCTGCAAGAACTGTTTGCATCTTAATTTGCCACAACGCAAATCTGGTGTTGCGATCCAACAATGAATTTCATACTTCAAAGACGCCATTACCGTGATCGAGATGAATAACCCTAAGCTCGATACCAATTTGTGAAAAATAAATAGAATAAAATAAATAAAATAAAGAACACATAAATTTTACGTGAAACCCTTTCGGAAAAAAACCACGCAGAGGAGAAGAAAATTCACTATGTCGAAAATTTTTTACTCAAATACAAGAGGAATAGACTATGTCTATTTATAGGCTTGCAAAGCCATATTCTAGTAGGATTGAAACACCTTATCCTAATCAATATAAAATAGATGGAGTTTAATAAGGTTTAAAACCTTATTCTAAAATAAAATAAAAGAAGTCTAGTTCTATATGGATTTTACTTTTATTTTATTTTCCATCGTATTTTATTTAAATAAGAATTTGGGTCACTTAATTCTAACAATAATAAAACAGTTTAGGATGAATAATACATTTAACGGATTTAAAATAAACAATGGATAAAGCAATTTAAAGTATATGAAATAATTTGAAATAATATATATCTAAGACAATTTAAAACAGTATAATAAATCAAGTTTAAGGTAAATGAAAATAGTTTAAGATAAATAAATAAAAGAAAGGTCTAGATTGATATGAAAAAAGGGTGAAATCACAAATAAAAATGAAAATTAAGTGTCCAAATTCGAATAAAATAAATGTGAATATTAAAAAGACTAAATTAAAATCTAAATAAAATTAAAGGGGGAATTCAGAAAGGAAAAGAAGGGTAATAGACTTATTTAAAACGTGTCGAAACCTCAAGGGATTGGTTGGGAAATTTTCCCCAACCCCTTATGCGCAACGTTTAATTTGTCTAGGTCAGGGACCAAATTAGCAATGAAATAAAATAATTGGGCGCTATTTGAAAGGATAAAAAAGTGCAAATCAGGATCAAATCAAGGGTCAGAAAAGGGGGAGGGGCCAAAGTGGGCAATTTCCCGTTCAAGGGAGACATGCGGACCCCTTCCCTTTCTAAACGGTGCCGTTTTGTAGCCTGATAAAAGGCCAAATTTTATGCTTGTTTCATTTTAGCCTTAGGTTTTTAAAAAAAGAAGAAGAAAAAAACAGCATTTCTCTCCTTCCTTGTAGCCTTTTGTTTGGCCGACCAAGGGAGGCATTGTCCCACCGCCGCACCGCCATTGAACATGATGGCCAACGACGCGCGGGGACGGGCTTTTAACCGTGTTTCATGGCGTCCCCGAAGGCTGAGCCTTCTCAGCCCAAAAGTTGCGAAAGAAAAGGTCTTCCCCTTCTTATTCGGCCCGATCCCGACGACGAAGGAGAACCCTCCGGCGACGAGACGACGAGCGATTCTGGTAAGGCCTTCTTCCCTCCTTATTATTTTTGTTTTATGTCTACTTTTATTTAATAGATTTGTATTAAAATCAAAAGAAATATTAGAGAAATAAAAAGAAACGAAATGAAAATAAAGAGAGAAGAATCAGATATCAACCTTTTGTGTTTTTTTTTATTTCTAGTGTTCGTAACCGATTACAAATGATAGATTTTGGCTTTTAAAAGCCAATTTACAAACAGTTCGTTCTATGTTTTTTGTTCTTTAGCTATTTATTTCTTCTGCATGCTCTCTGTTGTTGTGTTGGATTTGATTGCAGTGTCGAGGTGTGAAAAGCCGGTTGGTTGGCGGTGAGAAGGCGAAGGTGGCGCTGGTGAAATGAGCGGTCTTGCATCTTGGGGAAGGGTTTGCTGTTGAAAAACCTTAAGCAAGTGGGCTATTATTTGGGCTAGGGTTTGATGTAAATTGGGCTATTTAATATTGTAAATGGGCTATTTATTTTGGACTCTTTTTTATTGTTTTAGGTTTTGTTATATTTTGTTGGCCAGGCCAAAATTGGCTATAACAACTGCCCCTCTTTGCTCATTCTCGTGTAATGAGAATGGAGCAAAGACCTTAAAATAGCCAATTTCGCCTAGTCTAACTGGATCTTGGCTTCTTGGTGTTTCTTTTCTTCTAAAAGCCTCGTTCCATCCCACTGCATTCTTAGGGGTATAGGAAATGGTGCTACGATTTGTTCCAATACAATTTCAAGGAGAAGAGATTTGTAGCTTCGATCTACCCTATTGAAACTTAAAAGGGATAGGCCTTGGTAATTTCAACCTGCCCCACTACATCTTTAGGGAGATGAGGTTTGCAATTTCAATCTGCTTCACTGCAACTTCAGGGAGACGAGACTTGCGATTTCAACTTGCTCCGCTGCAACTTAGGAAGATGAGGTTTGTTTGGATCTGCTCTACTACAATTTCAAAGAGACAAGATCAGTGATCTCCACTGAAACTTCAAGGAGATCTGTTGTGGCTTTTAGCCGCTCCAACGCTATTTCAGGGAGAGGATACTTGATTTCCAGCCTGTTACCCTACTGCTTAGGGGGGTTAAGGCCCTTCGTCTTCGATCTGTTTCCTTACTGCTTAGGGGATTAAGATCTGTAAATTCAACCTGTTACCCTACTACTTAGGGGGTTAAGGCCCTTCGTCTTTGATCTATAAATTCAACCTGTTACCCTACTGCTTAGGGGGTGAAGGCCCTTCGTCTTCGATCTGTTTCCCTACTGCTTAGGGGGGTTAAGATCTGTAAATTCAACCTGTTGCCCTACTGCTTAGGGGGTTAAGGCTTGGTGGCTTGAATCTGTTTCACTGCGACTTTAGGAAGGCAAGATTCGTCATCATTTTTTAATTCGTCCCATTGCATCTTCAGGGGTGTAGGATTTTAATCTCTTCGGTCTGTTACACCATTCTTTGGAGAACATGACCTGTTGAATTCGTTTCATGGACCTATTTATGCCAAATGATTAGGATGTCATGATCAGAATAAATCAAATGCTCCTAGCTAGACGTGTATGAATGATGTTTGCATGAATGCAAAATGTCCCCTCTCTCTTTCTCTTTTTTTTTTGATATTACTCGTTGTTCACCGAGATTTTATCGTTGACGTATTATTCTATCTTTTCTTCGACTGGTATCTCTGGCAGAAACCCGAAGGATAATCCCAATTTGGTCTATTCTTTCCCCAACGTTTCCAACCTTTGAATGTAGGGTAATTCAAACTAATTAGTCACGTTTTAGGTCCTTGTACCATTTAGAAGCATTTCAGAGTAATATGCAAAACTCTTTTTGAATATTATTAGTCCATTAATCATTATTTCAATAAAAGACACTTGCAAAAGATTATCATAATAGACAAGATGGAATTTTGTTGAGAGCAAAGCTCCAAATGAACAGGGTAATCAAGATAGCACATTTGCTAAGATACAAAATGAGAACTTATGAATTAATCAAAGTAGCACATTCTGCTAGAAAACAAAATGAATAAGATAAGAATAGGTGCCCTAGATATCGCAGTATGAGCTTCGTTGCACAAACTTCTCGAGTACCCTTTGAACTCGGTATGTGTTTAGAAGACCAAGAGCACTTTGTTGATGCCCCAATATGTAGCACCCCTCTTTCCTGTTAATTCAGAGAAGACAAAATTGCCACATGCCCCATGTTCAATTTGAATTGCCCATTCATGGGTTTTTAATTCAAACCCCTTTGGTCTCAAAGCGCTCTTTCATGGGTTTTCATCTTGGCCTCTCCCGTTTTTTTTTAGGTAAAATACCTCTTGACTGAATCTGAATTCATAGGATTAGGCAGGCTTTTACCATCAATCTCGGTCAAAATCAGAGCCCCTCCAGAGAAAGCCTTCTTTACCACATAAGGTCCCTCCCAATTCGGCATTCATTTCCCTCTGAAGTCCTTTTGTATGGGGAGGATCTTTTTCAATACGAGGTCTCCTTCATGGAATTCTCTAGGGCGAACCTTCTTATTATAAGCCCGCATCATTCTCTTTTGATACATTTGACCATGACGGATGGCCTTTAGCCTCTTTTCTTCAATTTAAGTTCAACTGGTCGTATCGAGACTGAATCTATTCTGCTTAATCTAATTTTAGTTCTAAAAGCACGCGTAGAGAGGGAATCTCGACCTCAATAGGCAGAACTGCTTCCATTCCATAAACTAAAGAAAAAGGCATTGCCCCGGTAGAGGTTTTGACTGATGTCCGGTAGGCGTATAAGGAAAATGGTAATTTCTTGTGCCAATCCTTATAGGTCTCAGTCATTTTTCCTATGATTTTCTTGATGTTCTTATTGGCCGCTTCCACTGCACCATTCGTCTTCGGGCGATATGGTGACGAATTATGATGTTTGATCTTGAATTGGCTACAGACTTCCGCTATCGTGCTGTTGTTCAAGTTCAGTACATTATCTTATATGATCCTTTCAGGCATCCCATATCGACATATGATTTCTTTCTTTAAGAACCTACTGAATGCTGACTTTGTGACGTTAGCGTAAGAGATGGCCTCTACCCATTTAGTGAAATAATCTATAACGACAAAGATGAATCGATGTCCATTAGATGCCCTTGGTGAGATTGGCCCAATGACATCCATGCCCCACATTGAGAAAGGCCATGGAGAAGTTATGACATGAAGGGGTAAATGAGGTACATGAATTTTATCTCCACAAATTTGGCATTTATGGCACTTTTTTGCATAGTTGATGCAATCTTCTTCCATAGTGGACCAATAATATCCTAATCGCATGATCTGTCTGGCCATGGTGAAACCATTAGCATGTGTTCTGCAGACACCCTCATGAACCTCTTCTAGGATTTGCTTAGCCTCGACAGCGTCTACACATCTCAGGAGTACCTGATCCTTCCTTCTTTTGTATAGGATCTCTCCATCTAAGACATAGTCACTAGCCAGTCTTCTTAATGTCCTTTTATCATTCTCAGTCGCTTGGTTTGGGTATTCACGACCTCTCACATATCGTAAAATATCCTGATACCAAGGATGATCATCTTTCTCCTCTTCTCCTTCGATGTTGCAGCAATGAGCTGGAGCCTCATAAATATTCATTTGGATAGGCTTCATATCCTCCTTTTTATTCACTTTAATCATAGAAGGTAAGGTTGCCAAGGCATCAGCCATCTGGTTTTCATCTCGTAGGAGGTAGCAGAAAGTGATATCGTCAAACTTCTCGATTAACTCAAGAACTAGCCTTCGATAATTGATTAACTTAGGGTCTCTTGTCTCCCATTCACCTTTAAGTTGATAGATCACTAATGCAGAATCCCCATATACCTCTAGCACTTTAATCTTACATTCTATTGCTGCACGAATTCCCATGATACATGCTTCGTATTCGGCTATATTGTTTGTACAATCAAAATCCAATTTACTGGTGAAAGGATAATAATCTCCATTTGGGGATACTAAGACTGCCCCAATTCCGTTCCCAATAGTATTGGAAGCTCCGTCAAAATTCAACTTCCAAGGGTGACTTTCTTGAGAGCCTTCTTCCTTGGTCGTAACGTACATTAGGTCTTCATTCGGGAAGTCAAAGCTTAATGGTTCATAATCTTCTAAAGCTCTACTGGCCAGAAAATCTGCTATTGCACTCCCCTTTACAGCCTTTTGGTTCACATAGACTATGTCAAACTCAGAAAGTAAAATTTGCCAACCAGCCATTCTTCCGTTCAAAGCATTTGACTCAATCACATACTTCAAAGGATCTCATTTTGAGATGAGCCAAGTTGTGTGGTACAACATGTATTGTCTCAGTCTTCGGGTTATCCAAATCAAAGCACAACACAACTTTTCGATCGACGAATATCTTGTCTCACATTCGGTGAATTTCTTGTTGAGATAGTATATCGCTTTCTCTTTTCTTCCTGACTCGTCATGTTGGCCCAACACGCATCCCATAGAGTTTTTAAACACTGCCAAGTACAGTATCAGTGGTTTATCCGGGCAAGGTGGCATCAGTACTGGGGCATTGGACAAATAATGTTTGACCTTATCGAAAGTTTTCTGGCACTCCTCATCCCAAACACCTGGATTATGCTTCCTAAGGAGACGAAATATAGGGTCACATTTCTCCGTTAGTTGTGAAATGAAACGGGCGATGTAATTTAATCTTCCTAAGAAACCTCGAACCTCTTCTTGAGTGCGTGGCGGAGGTAATTCTTGTATAGCCTTGACTTTATCCGGGTTAATCTCGATCCCCCTCTCACTGACTACAAATCCCAACAATTTTCCTGACCTAGCCCCAAAGGTGCACTTTGCGGGATTGAGCTTTAGTTGGAACTTTCTTAATCTCAAGAATAGTTTTCTCAGGACTTGCACATGCTCCTTCTCAGTTTTGGTTTTTGTAATCATGTCGTCAACGTAAACTTCGATCTCCTTGTGCATCATGTCATGGAACAAAGTCACCATGGCTCTCTGATATGTTGCTCCTGCGTTCTTCAATTCGAATGGCATCACTTTATAACAAAACGTTCCCCACATGGTTACAAATGTTGTCTTTTCCATGTCTTCAGGGTGCATTTTTATCTGGTTGTATCCCGAGAAGCCGTCCATGAAGGAGAAGAGTGAGTAACCTGCCGTGTTATCCACTAGTGTATCAATGTGAGGCAATGAGAAATTGTGTTTTGGGCTGGCTTTATTCAAATCTCGATAGTCCACGCACATCCGTACCTTCCCATCATTCTTAGGAACTGGGACTATGTTGGCTACCCATTCTGAGTACTTGACCACTTGTAAGAAACCAGCGTCGAATTGCTTCTTGACCTCTTCCTTTATCTTTAACAAAGCATCGGGTCTTATCCTTCGGAGTTTCTGTTGTATTGGCCTGCATTCTTCCTTTATGGGGAGTCGATGTACCACGATATGAGTATTCAATCCGAGCATGTCTTGATATGACCATACGAAGACATCCTTGAATTCCCAGAGTAACTCGATGAGGTCTTGCTTTGTTTTTGCAGCGATACTAGCTCTAATTTTCACCTCTTTTCCTTCTCCTAAGCTAACAATTTCCACCGACTCTTTGTGAGGTAGGATTTGTTCCTCCTCTTGTTCTACCATCCTTAACAAATTAGGAGATAGGTTATAATTTCGATCATTTTCAAAATCCTCAGTGTCCTCTATACACAAATCTTGCTCGAAAGGAATCTCTGAATCATTGGCAACGTTGCTCATATCATTGATATCTAGAGACTTGTTATGGATGAAGAAAGAAATCCAAAGAACAAAAGAATTTAAGAATATTTGATTTGTGTGGTATGATTATGAATGAAGTAGAAAGAATAAAAGAATATTTGCTCAAATGATACGCAAGAATGCATTTTTTATTGAAATAACGATGTTTGGACATATGCCTATTTCATAAAAGGATTCTTATTGCCCCTAGGCTTAGAGCAATAAACTTGTTTTGAACATTACTCTGAGTTAATTCTAAAAGTTACAGGGATCTCCTCTGCGGTCCAATCGTTCAAAACACTTCCCGGGATATAAGGGTGAATTCTAGATAAATTCCTTTCTTCGGTTCTTTCTTCGCATATGGCGTTAATGCTCAAACTTTCCAACATTTCTTCCACTACATTCTTCACTGTCATCTCTTGTTTTGGGTGGATGGTTCCTCCGGACACGAACGATCGGGATAAATGGGGAAAGGCCATTGGCTCCCATTTGACCTCCTCACTGCGCAGACGCGCTCTTCTCATCTCATGCCTTTTCTCCAGCTCTTTCTTTTTTTGCTTCGCGTCTGGCTTAAATCCTAGGCCAAAACGATCTTATTTTTCCTTTATCACTGGTACCTCGATCCTTCCTTGGACGCATCTTCCAAGTCCTCTTCCTGGCAAGGCTCCTTTGCCGACCATCAATCGTAGGCCCATCCTTGTAGTTTTGGATATTTTAGGCATTGGGATCTTGTTCCCTTCAACAATGAATGTAGCATTGACGAACTCTAGCGATCGAAAGGAACATTCTATCGCCTCATCGTCCGTACCCACGTACGGTGTGTCACTGGTGACGGATGCAATGATGTCTTTCTCCGCGTTTATCATTACCAACCTACCCTCAGTTACCAACTTCAACTTTTAGTGTAGGGACGACGGCACTGCCCCCGCCGAGTGAATCCATGGTCTCCCCAACAGGCAATTGTATGATGACTTGATGTCCATTACCAAGAAGTCCACCTCGTATGTATTTGGGCCAATCAGGAGAGGTATCTCGATTCTTCCCATCACTTTTCTTTCCGTACCATCGAATGCTCTCACGACGTTTTGACATGTCTTCATGTGAGAGTTATCCACTGGCAACCTATTTAACATGGACAAGGGTATGACATTCAATGCCGATTCATTATCAATCAATACCCCTGGCAATGTGTATCCCTTGCAGCGAGTGGTAATATGCAGGGCCTTTATAGATCCCATGCCTCCCGATGGTATTTCATCATAATTAAAGAAAATAAAATTATCCGCACTGATGTTATTAACCAGACGATCGAGCTTGTTAACAGAGATATCATCCGCAACATATGTTTCATTTAAAACCTTCATCAATGCACTGCGGTGAGTCTCTTAGCTCAAGAACAAGGCTAGTACCGATATGCGGGCTGGCTGTTTGTGTAACTATTCTACAACGCTGTACTTGCTGTGTTTCAGGAATTTTAAGAATTCCTTAGCCTCTTTTTCGGTTACGGGCTCATTGACAGGTGATTCAGGTTCGGTTGTCTTTTTCTTTTCTTGCCCAACGACCACGGATTTTCCTTTAGCTAATTCTGCCTTTGTGTTCGGAGTATAACGCCTTCCACTGTGTGTATAGAAACCCTCGTCTTGACCTTTCTCCGAAGTGCCAGCTGGATTTTCCCCTCCCGGGATCGTTACGTTGCAGTCGTAATTCTAAGGAACCCTTTTGCTATCTTTATAGGGGAAAACAACGGGCTTTTAAATTATGACCTTTGGCGCAATTGGTGCTCCGACTTCATTGAATCTTGGTCAGGATATAATTACGACCGGGTGATTGACCTCATGGATATTGCTGATTGGCCCTTGCTCTGACGTGCACACATCTTTCCCTTTCTGGCTTTCGGTATACTCGAAGAATTTGATCTCTTTATTTTCTATCAATCTCTATACTAGAGCCCTGAATTCATTACACTTTTGGATCTCATGCACTTCCTCGTTGTGGAATTCACAGTAGTACTTTGCTCCTTCGGGCTTCTCCTCTAAATCTTGTGTAAGTAAACCTTCTTCCACTATTTTCTTCCAAACCCACCTCAACGGGGTCCTTACTTCCGATACGTCCATCTTAGTTCTCCTCTTTCCACTTTCGACTATCGCGTTTACCCCATTGTCTGAATGACTGGGTAACAGATTTCCCGCCACGTTAGGTTTTGTGGGATCATCGAACTTCACAATGCCTATCTTTATGAACCTTTCGACTAATTTCTTGAATGTCGTACAGCTCTCGATTGTATGCCCTGAGATTCCTGCATGGTATTCACATTGAGCGTTTGCGTCATACCACTTAGGGAATGGAGGTTGCATGGGTTTTAGGTAAAATGGAGACACCACATGCGCATCGAACAGATTCTGGTAAAGTTCCCTATACGTCATTGGGATAGGCGTGAACTGGACTCTTTCCGTACTAGGCCTTGGGTTAGAATCTTGTCTTGCGGAGCCCTGATGGCTAGCAGTCACTGCTCTCGGCTGGCTTACTGTAACTGGCTTGGAATAACCTTTATTGTATACGCCCGTATTGTTCACCTCATTCTCTTTCCTTCTCGGAGCTGATCTCTTAGCACTCTCTCCTGCTTCAATTTTCCCACATCTCACTGCGTTTTCTATCATCTCCCCAAACATCACTATGTCAGAGAAACTCTTAGTAGCTTTTCTCAACATATGGTTAATGAATGGGGCCTTCAGGGTATTGAGAAAAAGCATGGTTGTTTCTTTCTCCAAGAGAGGTGGTTGGACCTGTATTGCCATCTCCCTCCATCATTGGGCATACTGTCTGAAGCTCTCACTCGGCTTCTTTTCCATGTTCTGTAATGTAATTCTGTCAGGTGCTATGTCCGTCACGTGACCGTATTGTTTCATGAAAGCTTGAGCCAAGTCCTTCCATGAACCAATTTGAGCACGGCTGAGCTGGTTATACCACTTGGCTGCAGATCCGATCGGACTGTCCTGGAAACAGTGGATCAATAGCTGATCATTGTTAACATACCCTGTCATCCTTCGACAAAACATCGTAATATGAGCTTCAGGGCAACTCATCCCGTTATACTTTTCGAACTCCGGGGTTTTAAATTTTGGTGGGAGCACCAGATCTGGGACCAAGCTTAAGTCCTTAGCATCGATCCCGCCACGGTAATCAGCAGTCTCCATTGCTTTGAATTTTTCCTCAAGCCATTTGCACCGATCATCGAGTTGTTTTGCCATGTCTACTTTTCCTTTCTCTATTTCTGCCATGTCATCAAGGTCCGGGACAAATGGATTAGCTGGATTATCCCCGGGATTAGAGCCTGATCCTATAGGAATGTTTATTGGTGTTGAGGCATTGGTCTGGTATTGCTGGGGCCTAATAGTGACGGGTACCATTCGTGGGTGCACCTTTGGTTGTGGTTGGGTGTTTACCGGAGCAAAGCCTGGAGGATAGATAGGGTCTTCATTATCGTCCCCCATAGTGCTCTTCCCTTTCTCGCGTTCTCTAGCCAGCAACTGCGCTAACTGGCCTATCAGATTATTTTGGGATTCTTCCATTTTTTCCTTCATCTCTTGTTGTATCTTAGTCAGTTGCTCTTGCATCTGTGCTTGTAATTGCCCTTGCATTTCTTTTTGCATTTGTTCTATTCTTTCTAATCTCTGATCCATTGCTTTGGTTTTACGGCGAGTATAGTAGCTGTGTTCGGTTGGTTGATTCTCGTTGGTTTCCAGATTAACTGAAATAATTTGTTTAATCAGGGGCTTTTCATGAAATTTAATGCATATGATGAGATGTAATGCAAATGAATGAATGCAAAAAAGAGGTGTTGATTCTAATTCAATTTCATTAGAAGAACTTCACTAGAAGAAAATTTTCTTTAAATAGAATGGACGATTACATAAACGACTTCGCCCTAATGCCCAAAGCCTTAATTTTCCTAGGAAGCCAAGCTAAGCTTCGGCCTCGATCTGATTCTGACTCGTACTTTAAGCTCAATACATCTGTTTGGACTGTAATGACTCGAATTTTACCGATATTGAAAAAGTATAATTTCGGATCTCTGTTTATGAAAAGTGGATTCGTAAATATTTATTTAAAAATATTTACGAAGTAAAATGAGTGATTAATTAGAGTTTAATTAAGTGAATTTAGCTTTATTAAGGATAATTAAATAAAAGGATTAAATTAAATGAAGAGTGAGTTTAATTATAGAATAAAAAAAGTAAAGGGACTAAAAAGGCAAATAAGCCAAAAAGGAGTGCCAAGTGTATGGAAAAATAAAATACATGTGTAATTAATATAATACATACATTTGTAATACATGTATGTATTCACTTATTATTTAAGTAAATAATTAATGTATTTATTATTATTTAATTGATATTATTTGATAAATAAATTAAATATAAGACAAGTGTATGGTAAAAATAATTTATATATGTACCAATAGTATACATACACTTTTAATACACATATATGTTTGCTTATTATATAAGTATATTATATATTATTATTAAAAAAAGTAAATAAAAAAAGAAATAAAAAGAAAGAATTAGAATGAAAAGAAACAGAATGTGGAACGAAACAAGGGAAGGAAGAAAGAAAAAGAGAAAAGAAAGAAGAAAAGAGAAAATTAAAGGTTTGAAGCTTGGAAGTTTAATAGGTAAGTTAATTTAGTCCTTTTTACTTAATTTTGATGTTTTAGAAGCTTTGGAACAAGATTTTGATGAAATTAAGTTGATATTTTGAAAGTTATTAGATTTCTAGATAATGTTCATGTTGAGTAAAATGATGAATTAAGGGCTAAATTGATAGAAATTCAAGTTAGAAATGAAATAAGGATTGAATTGTAAAGTGATTCATAAGTTTTAGGCTTTAAGGACTAAATTGAAAAATTTTGAAATTATGGTTTTATGATGAAAAATAGATAATTATGTCTAAGTTTGGTTAAAATTGAGTAGAAATAAAGTATGAATTAAAATAAAAAAAGTAAGTGAATTTAGTTAGGATTAAATTGAAATTAAAAGTAGAAAATCAACATTTTGCACTAAGACTATTATGGACAGCAGCAGTAGTCTAAATTTGAAAAATCACCAAAAATTTTAGAAATTGAATTGAGGATGAATAGAATATTGAATTAAAGCTTATTGAGTCTAGTTTCTTATAGAAGAAACGGTATAAGCAATTGAATTGTAAATTATGAGATATAATGAATTTTATGAGACAAGGTCAGAATGAATTCGGGTTCCCCTGTTCTGACTTTGGAAAATCACCAAAAATTGGATAAAAATAATTAGAGACTTAAAGTTATATTTTTAGAATCCTTAATGAGTCTATTTTCAGGATAAATCAACGGAAATATTATCCGAGTTTTTTACTGTGAGATAATTAATTTTTTAGTGAAGAAGGGTCGAAACTGTCAGACAGCAGAACAGGGATAACTTTAAAGAATAAACTATACTTATTGGCTAAATCAAAAATTCTAAAAATTTTATGGTAAAAATATATATGAGTCTAGTTTCAAGGAAAATTAGCGGATCTTAATTTTGAGTTTTATAGCACCAGATATAAATAATTTAGTGACTATGACACAGATGGACAGCTTGAATATCCATAAAAGTAAATAATAAAAATTATAGATAATGTTACTTACAAGTGTGTTATATACATTAAGAATGTGGAATGGAGAGGGGAAGAGGAAAATATATATGAATATTCAGTTAGCATGGCTAATTTGCATGTTTTAAGCTCATGGACTAAAATGAATAAAAGTAAAACTTTAGGGGGCAAATTTTGTAAAAATGTTAAAAATGACTAAATTGAAGGGAATGAATTGTTTTATTATCTAAATTAATAAATTGAATGAAATTATCAATTTAAGATTGGGTGAAATTTGGGAAAATGGTAAATTACCAATATGCCCCTAAATCTTGGTATTTCTGCAATTTAGTCAGGTAGGTTCATATATCCTGAATGAACATGTAAATATTACAATTTAAGTATTGTATCATATTTTATATGATATTTTAAATTGAATATATGAAAAGGATGTTATATGAAACATGAAAATGAATACTAAATAATATAAATTAATTGAAATTATTCTAAAAATCTCGGTAATGCCTCGTATCCTATCTCGGTCTCAGGTATGAGTATGGGGTATTACATGGACTGCCAAGGTTTGCAAGTGATCGGCTACCTCCCGAACCTGAGCCACAGCTTCGCCCATGACATAGTCTCTATCTCTAATCTGGTCCTGAGAGTGGTGAAGTTGTTCCCTGCAATGGTCGTTGTTTGCCTCAAGTAGTTCCACTCGGATTTTACTATCTCGCAGCGCAGTCTCGAGTTCCTCTACTTTACCTTTCAACTCCTCGATCCTGCTCAGGCTAGCTTTCAGCTCAATTACCGAATTACGGCTACGATGTTGATGTAGTGATATTTCCAATTCAACCACCCGAGCTCGTAACTTCTCCTTTTCATTTTGGCTTTCTATCAAACTCTTTTTCAGAGTGTCCTCTCGTACTCGGGCATCTTGAAACCTTTTCTTCCAATAGTCGGCTCTAGTCTTTAAATTCTCGGCCTCTAGCTTGTGGATATCGACGTCTAACCCCAACTTCATTTTCTCTTCTTCTAGCTGCTCTATCTTCTTTCCCAACTCCGAGTTCCTTTTCTCAAAGTCTTGTTTAATGATCTCTAACTCGGATGGGATGACCCGTAAATGCTCCTCTATCGGTTGAGTTTTCCCTTGATTCGGCCTAGGGATGTTGTCGTTGACTCTCCTACCCCACCACCATTCATACCCGAGGGTGGTCATCGGGCCTGTGGTAAATCCTTTCATTCTTTGAGCTTGGTTCCATGCATCTGATATCTCGCGAACCCTCTTCTTATAATTATTGTCTTTATAGGAGAACTCACATTGTGCCAAACCCTGTGTCACCGATATAAATTGCCTTGATCGATATTGCCTTAACACCATTAGTGGAGCGTATCCAACGGCTCTCCATATTCCGGCCATAGGGACCCAGTCAAAATCACCACACCTATAAAAGATCTCGTCAGGAATCAACCACGGAGCTCTCTATTCAATGTCTTCGGCCTGCAAATTTTGAAGAATAGCTATCCACTTCTCTTCTGAGATGTCGTCTCTCCTCGATGTGGCCACTAATTCTCTTAATGGGGAATAATCCTTAGAGAATACTCGGTAGGAGACCTTCTCCACCTTCCAAAAATGGCTGTGGAACCAAGCCAAAAGAAGCTGTGCACAACCAATAAATTTTCCCTGGCCTGCTCTTCGGCATGCATTTAAGAATCTTAAAGTTTCTGCTAGGATTGCTGGGACAGGTGTGGTACATTTGTCAAGCCGATCGAATAGATCCGAGACGGCTTTATCTATATGTCCGAGTGCCTTAGGAAAGATGATCAAATCGTAGAGGCTTAAGGCAAAAATATCAACCCTTTTCTTTGAATCCGGGTGCGCAAGAATCAAGTCCCTCAAATTCCTCCAAGGAATACACTTACTATCCCTTTTTTTACTTGACGCGGGCTGCAACCCATTGCTCGCTCATCCCCGTTATATTCATCAACTTCTTTAAGAAGGGAGGGACGTTGACAGGTCTTGAATAGGCCCTATCGGCCTGAATTTTTGGGCAATTAAGTAGCGCCATGTATTCCTCCACAGTAGGTACTAAATCAACTCCTCCGAAGGTGAAGCAACTGTAAGTAGGGTTCCAAAACTATGCGAAGGCCCGGAACAAGTACTTGTCCACCTTTACATCGAGCAAATAGGGTAGATCGCCATAGGTACAGTAAAAGGGTTGCTTAACTTCGTCATTCCAACTATTCCATATATCCCTTAACTCTTGCAGGTCGTTCTGAGTTACATTGATGCGAGTGAAATCCCATAACTCTGATTCATATCCCTCGGTCAAACTATCTCCTTTCTCTTGTTGCGTTCTTTCGGACCACACTCGGACGGCCGCATTATCCTCCACTCTATCAAGAAATCCTTTTTCCATGCTAAACTCTTTTGTTTAGTAACTGAACGCAAATCAACACCCTTTTCTGATGAGATGCCATGCGAAAACAATCAAAACACAACAAGTCAGTATCATATACAAAGGATAAAATTCAAAGCAAATAAGGAGTAAATAAGCACCTAATAGAGTAACCACTAGGATTCTGTGTGGTTCTACCTAGGGTAGGCTCTTAGGGCTCATTACATGTGGTTTGGTTCTAAAGTAAAGGTACCTGAATCAGCAGCTTCCTCGATCTTTCCCCATTATAGGTTCATACAAACCGAGTTCGATTCAGGGGAATACATTTCCCTACGGCTATACAGAGATGAAAACCTCACGAAGACGCAGGTACGGATGTATCCCCAAAGCGATCCACTATCCTATACGGAGGTGAAGACCTCACGAAGGAGTAGTTTCTCACTTCCACTTAAGAGGGTGAAATTGACCGGTAATGCGATGCGATATGCAAAGATATATCAAAGAATTAAACCACTTAAAGCAACATATCATGAAGAAAGCCATGAAAGTAACAGATAACATACAATGCAGTAAATTTAACCGATTTTCAATTTTTGACAAAAGGCAATAAATGATCAATTTAAGGCTCGACTCTCGAAGTCCCCAATGGAGTCGCCAAGCTGTCGAAACCATTTTTGAAAACGGGAATCGACTTAGTTTGAAAACGAAAATTAAAACGAGAGTCGCCACCGATCTTTATTTGGTGTGATCGGATCACCTTTGTTCTAATAAAACAATTTTAGTTTACTAAAATGGCATTTTGGTCTACGAATTTCAAGAGAACAAGTTCGGGAGTCGGTTACATGTGAGGAAGGATTAGCGCCCCCGACACGCCCAAAAATTGGTACCGAATTGATTAGTTAGTGTCTTAATGTCAAAAATTGAAAATCGAAAATGAATTTGAAATGCGATCTTTTCTATTAATATTGATTTTAAAATTCTTGAATTAGCTTAAATCAATTGTTTAAAGATTTCCTTATCTCAAGATATCGGAGTATCACATCCGTAAGTTAGGACACAATACCATGAACTCCTGAGCACAAAGTCGTCTTTACTTTTAATTGGAAATTCATGTGTTTTAAAACTTGAAAAGGATATTTGCCATTTAGAAACAATGAGAAAATTGAAACCCCGTAAGTTAGGGCACAATTCCCGGATGTTCCAAAATGCAAAACATTGCCTTACTTTGAAATTCTAGTTTTTGAATAGTAGCAAAGGTAGTATTTAAACGATGTATGTCATTTGTTTAGGTTAAAACGAAGCGATTTATTGGATAAATGTAGCGAAATTTAATTCATAAGGCGATAATGAAAAATAAAAATATGATGCGACATAGAGTGATGATACATGAATAAAGTATTACGCGAGCAAATGACAATAGTGGAAATATGAATAAACGAATTATAACACACACAATGGCAATAACATAACAGATGTCAATTAAATAACAAGCTTAATAAACACGAAATGAGGTAATAATATAAAATGATTTAAATCAAACAAATAGATAATCTTAAATATAAAATATATATACATAAAGGATTTTAAAATAAATACTATAAAGGCAAAACTTAAAGTAGGTAAAAAATCTAAAATCATTAATGAAAAGTTTAAAATCATAATACATAAAAAGAAGTTCAAAATAAATAATATACATAGTATAAAAACTTATCATAAATATATGCATAAAAAAATAAACAATGTACAAAGAGTTTAAGATAAAAACATACGAAAGTTTGAAAATAAATGCCTTATACAAAAAAGCGGTTTAAGAATAAACATTATATAAATTTAAAATAATAAGTAATTCAAAATGATATATAAAAAGGTCTAAAATAAATAAATGAAAAGCAATGTAAAACGATTAACATGTATATAATAATTCAAAATGATATGTAAAATCAAAACAAGTATAAAATAGATAATATATAAGATAGTTTATGATGAATAATAAAATAAGTCAAAAATGAATATTATGTAGATAGAAATTTAAAATAAGTAACATACAAAACATTTAAAAGGGTATATATAAAATGGATAACACATATAGAAATTTGGAAGTAATAATATAGAAAAAAGAAAATTTTAGAATACATAATAAAACAGTTTAGGATGAATAATACATTTAACTAATTTAAAATAAACAATGGATAAAACAATTTAAAGTATATGAAATAATTTGAAATAATATATATCTAAGACAATTTAAAACAAGATAATATATCAAGTTTAAGGTAAATGAAAATAGTTTAAGATAAATAAATAAAAGAAAGGTCTAGATTGATATGAAAAAAGGGTGAAATTACAAATAAAAATGAAAATTAAGGGTCCAAATTCGAATAAAATAAATGTGAATATTAAAAAGACTAAATTAAAATCTAAATAAAATTAAAGGGAGAATTCAGAAAGGAAAAGAAGGGTAATAGATTTATTTAAAACGTGCCGAAACCTCAAGGGATTGGTTGGGAAATTTTCCCCAACCCCTTATGCGCAATGTTTAATTTGTCTAGGTCAGGGACCAAATTAGCAATGAAATAAAATAATTGGGCGCTATTTGAAAGGATAAAAAAACGCAAATCATGATCAAATCAAGGGTCAGAAAAGGGGGAGGGGCCAAAGTGGGCAATTTCCCATTCAAGGGAGACATGTGGACCCCTCCCCTTTCTAAACGGTGCCATTTTGTAGTCTGATAAAAGGCCAAATTTTGTGCTTGTTTCATTTTAGCCTTAGGTTTTTAAAAAAGAAGAAGAAAAAAACAGTCTTTCTCTCCTTCCTTGTAGCCTTTTGTTTGGCCGACCAAGGAAGGCATCGTCCCACCGCCGCACCGCCATTGAACACGACGGTCGACGACGCGCGAGGGCGGGCTTTAAGCCGTGTTTCAAGGCGTCCCCGAAGGCTGAGCCTTCTCAGCCCAAAAGTTGCGAAAGAAAAAGTCTTCCCCTCCTTATTCGGCCCGATCCCGACGACGAAGGAAAACCCTCCGGCGACGAGATGACGAGCGATTCCGGTAAGGGCTTCTTCCCTCCTTATTATTTTTGTTTTATGTCTACTTTTATTTAATAGATTTGTATTAAAATCAAAAGAAATATTAGAGAAATAAAAAGAAACGAAATGAAAATAAAGAGAGAAGAATCAAATATCAACCTTTTGTGTTTTTTTTTATTTCCAGTGTTCGTAACCGATTACAAATGATAGATTTTGGCTTTTAAAAGCCAATTTACAAACCGTTCGTTCCATGTTTTTTGTTCTTTAGCTATTTATTTCTTTTGCATGCTCTCTGTTGTTGTGTTGGATTTGATTGCAGGTGTTAGAGGTGTGAAAAGCCGGTGGTTGGCTGGTGAGAAGGCGAGGCGGCGCACGTGGGGGCTGAGCGGCTGCTGCATCTTGGGGAAGGGTTTGCTGCTGAAAAATCTTAAGCAAGTGGGCTATTATTTGGGCTAGGGTTTGATGTAAATTGGGCTATTTAATATTGTAAATGGGCTATTTATTTTGGACTCTTTTTTATTGTTTTGGGTTTTGTTATATTTTGTTGGCCAGGCCAAAATTGGTTATAACAACCATGTTGAACATAGGCTAACAATATATTAGCTCTTAGAAAGGCTAAATTAATTTTGTAGCACCAAGATTGGTTCGTTTCATTACCAACAAGAAAAATGTATTTTATTCCAAAAGATAATATGCATTGTTGTATTGTCTACTGGACTAATGTTTCATTCTTTTTAAGGAATATTAATTGAATAATAAGATGTTCATGTATACAACAAGTATAGAACCAACTAATTTTCATAAGTTGTCTCTCTTATTTGAAGAGTTATATTGAGAGCTCTTGTTGTTCTATTAGTTATCTCTGTATCTCCAATTCTAGCTAGTGGTAAGAAGAACTATTATTAGTAAGAAATCTATTAATTAATTAATTAGCGTCACATCCCATAAAAATGATGCAATTCATATTTAATGTTTAGGCATACGATAGGTACGCAACCAAGGCCTTTAAAAACACATCGATAACATGAGTTATCTTCACCCCTTAAAGGGTTCTCTTAGGAATTCTTGTTCTTGTCTTATTTATCTTCATTTTTTTCACTTCTGATGGTGAAAAGAATTAATATGATAATCTCTTGTACGATTGTTATATAGTCACTTACTACATCTACATTAAAGATTACGTATTTATATATTGCTACGTTCTCTTCAGAGAATGGGGCAAATCTAATAGAACGGACTTTATGGGATTTTTCTTTTTCATTTTAGCTTGTTATTTAATAGCACATTTGAAGTATGAAAAGTTGAAAAAATTTTCTTTATTCTCCTACATAATTTTAATTGAGAACTTATCTTAAACATTGCAGAGTTATTATACTAACTCACAATTTTAAAGTCTTGCAACTTCAAGTCCATTCAATCATAAGAAGCTTTAGATAGGAGATCTTACAACTTCAGGTGCATCGAATTATAAAATTATCACATTTCAATAGTCATATATTTCTCTTAAATTAAGTAGATCTTTCACAATCAAATATTTCTCTATTCTTTTCAAAATAAAGATAGTATCAAGTATCATGCATAATACAATTCAACAACTGAATCTTTCTCTATAAAAAAAAAAGTGAGTAGATATTTATAGCAATAGTGATTCATACAAAATATAATATTTTCTCCATTCACATTCTCATTATGAAATCTTTTACAAAGAATATCTTTTAAAGCTAAAACATTAACCATCACAATTTTTGTTCTTTTATATATTGATATATTAGCTCTTCTGGAGCTTTAAACTAATTTTGCACTACCGAATATTGCAATAATATCGGTTTGTTTTAGTACCAAATATTAACATAGTTGAATAAAATATTCGAACGTACGATAGATACGTGATTGATGATCTTCCATATCACATTAATAGCATAAGTTATATCTATCATTTGAAGAGTTATCTTGAGGAACGCAAAAGAGATAATAGGATGAACTTTTAAATATCACAATATATTCTTTATTTAAAAAGAATCAATATCACAAAAGGTTATAGTCGACAGTCAATATATATTTAAATAATCAACAAATTTTGAGATAACTCAAAGAAAAATTAACATATGTACTCAAATATAAAATAATATTATATTAATATATTTCTATCAAGGCCCATGCTTTTAAAATATTAAAAAATATATTACCGTACAAAATTTTTTCAAATATTAGAAAATATTAGAAAATCATTTGAAAATAATATATTACAAAAGTTTATTAATAAACCTTATAAACCCATTAGTATTCAATAATTTAACATAATAATTAGATCAGATTTAAAATAAATAATAATCATCTTAATTAGAAAAAAGTTAAAACTCCTTACCAATATAAAATTTGTTGATAAATTCAAAATTAAGGATTAAAATTAATGTTGAGATCAAATTTTTCATCATACTCAAAAAGATAAAATAAAATAAAATAATCGAATTAATTATAATTAATTATGAAATAAAATTAAAATAAATCTAAATATAAAATAAATAAATAAAAACTGTCTACAAATCTCTGCATCTTATATCTAAAACGTCAGTAAATAAATATGATATTCAATCCTCGAAAAAAAAAATTTGATCATATTCGAATAAACATGTGTCTATAAATTTCTTGGCACATAAGGATAAAATGTCTTGAAGTGGTAAGAGTAGTTGGTGATTAGCCAAGGTTATACGTTCAATTTCTTCTACCGACAAATTTCTCTAGTTTTCCTTTTACTGCTATAGGATGGGTTTATAGATTTTTTGACACAAAATAGCTTAAGCATTTGTGTAGCCTGATGTGTAAAGGAAGGGGTTAACAGGTTAAGAATTGGGTTTGAACCTGTATTGCAAGTGTTCACATTTTGTAAATAAACACGAGTGAGGAGAAAATCTTAGTAGAGAATGATCCAAATTTACGTATGAAAGTGAAGATATTGCATGGTGAATGTATAGGACTTAAATCATTACTTGTGCTTGCTGAAAAATAATAGGTTAACTCTCTAGATAAGGACTTGCATATATATGAAAAAACTAATTTAAATAACCAAGTTTTTTTTTGTATGAGCTTTTACTTTCTTTCACTTGTTACTTGGTAAAGTTGCAACTAATCAAATATTTGAACTTGTAACTACAAGCAAAAATTAAACTTTTCTTCACTTGTATATCTATACTAAAATTTAATTTAATTTTTATTAAATTTGATGTAACTAATCAATCTAACATTAATTCAATTAAATAAATTTTACATCATTTTTTGGCCCATATGCACTATAAAATATTACAGCATGATTGTTGTATTTAAAGAAAACGTGATATATAATATCAATAATGAATTAATGTATATTACGAAAAATAATAATTCTTTAGAAAAAGTGCACGAATAAACAGTATTAGAAATGCATTTAAAAGTATATTTTCTTCAATTTTAAGCTTTTAAGAGTTATAAATAATTTATACATTATTATAAAATACTTTACAATCCAAAATTTAATTGTTCTTAGTACATGAAGCCCGATCCATTTTGCGAGGCCATATTCCGCATCTCGTCACTTCGCAAGGTCACCAATGTCACGCACCTCATCACTTCATGAGGTTCTTGCAAAATGTTGCTCATCTCATCACCTCACGAGACCACCTCATCAAATAAGTACGAGGGAGTTCACGTGTAAGTATCACACAACTATCAACACCTCGTGAGGTGGTCCTCACACGAGTTGATCCCATCAGTCCACACCACCTCATGAGGCGACGAGATTAAAGCGCATTCTACCTAAGAAATATATTTAAGGATATATATCGAACCTAAAGAGGGAATGTGTCGTAAACATGACGTAATTGAGAAAATATACCCCTAACACATCACAGACATGCTTTATAAATATGAGAGAAAGGCTCCCAAGGAAGGAGACCCAAGAGAACCTCAACAGGCATGATATTTTAAAAAAAAAAAAAAAACTTCTATTTACATTGCGGTGAGTTGAATTAAATGATGATTCAAATTTTTTTAATTGAAGTTTGAGTAAAAAATTATTTTATTTTATATTAATATTTATATATATAATTAAATTTAGATAACTTTTATTGTTAAATAATAATTTATATATCCTTGTAAAAGACATGACTGACCAATAATAGGCACATCGTATCTGCATGTCCTACCATAACTTCATAAAAATGAGGTGCAAGTTTCAACCGTTCCCACCAAAAAAACGCAAACAAAATTACATTTGGAGCAGATAGGACCAATTAAAATTGTACCAAAGATTAAGCTATTTTGAAATTTAAAAAAAAAAACGAATCGACACTAAATACAAGATTATCCTAATGTAATTTTTTAAAAAAAATATAGTATGTTATTTTGACTTGTTGTAAATTTTATTATAAATTTTGTAATTTTTTAAACATGCATAAAGAATGATGTTAAAGCAATCTTATGTGTAGTTAGTAGGTAAATCAGATTTATACATGCTAAATGAACAGACATGCTCTGAATAATTGAAAAAATTTTGGAAGTTACTTTAACCAGACATCCTCTAAATATAAATTAGACTGTAGACAAATCTGGCAATAATGGAAAGAACAAAGATATAAATCCAAATCCAACTAAATAGTAATATAAAACATAGGCAAGTGCTGACTGAAGTAGTAATACAACCAAATTACTAAGTAAAGGATGATACTGTGGTGCGAAATTCTGTTTAAATTAATAAATTACTTGAATTCTACTATTCTAGACCTAGATTTACATCAAAACATTAAATAAGAAAGAAGATAACACTGCATATCCATCATTCACCACAAACCATGCTTTAGAAAGGAATAAAGTCCCCGTTTCCATGGAAGAAAATACCCCCTCCCCCCCCCCCCAAAAAAAAAAACCCTTAGCTTTAACATGTCCTTAGATAAAACATCTGAATATTACATATAGGCTCATTGCTGGTTTGTAGTATTCAACCCCAAATCAGCATGAAGCCTGAAAACAGGAGGGTTGTGAAGGAAGAAATGGGTTGGAGCCGGAATCCTCCGTGGCTGTAATCAGTGTTGGTGGAGGTGGTTCCGGATGGGCCTAAGCCGGTGCCGACTCCTCCTAACACTCCGGTAGGTGTTGTTGAACTGTAGGGGGTAGTGCTTGTTGGGGTGTTGGTGCCTGGGGTCATGATGGAGGGCGTGGTGGTTGTTGATGATGATGGAGTTGTTGTCGTGCCCGGTGTTGTTGGTGTTAAGGTCGTGCCTCCACCACTGATCCAAGTAAAAGACAAATTATGGCCGTGTCATCAAATTTTTTCCAAAAGAAACGGATGGATCATATAATAACGTAATGATTTTTATCGATTTAAATAACAATTTTAAGTATAATATAAATAGATGATACAGTGCAGAGAATCTTACAAGTATAAATAAACTGGGCTTAGACAAGTTCATTTGAGCTTTGCCGACACAATTAGTACAAACATATAAGATAGTATATCGATTCTCACCCACAAAAGGAAGGTTATTATTTCCGTTCTGAGCATCTTCTATCATCTTTAACTTACCTGTAAATTATACTTGCAGACTCACCAGACATTGTCACTTTAAATGACTTCAATTTCCACACATTTAATTGTTTTATTTAAAGATTTTATATAAAAAAAGTATGAAAAGAAAATTACATTATTATAATAAATTAATAATATTTATTACATTTTAAGAAGCAATTTTAAATTATTTTCTAACTAAGTTTATGTCTAATTAATAATATTTTAATAATGTTGGTGTAATGCATCATGTAGGAAATTGTTTGAGGAAAAACAAAAAGATAGTAAATTTTTTAAAAAAGTATAATATTTTAATATATTTATTATAACTTTCTAAAATTTGTATAATTATTTTAATAACTTATTAATGTTTTCTATATTTTTGATCTTTTTATTATTATATTTCAAGAACTTAATTGAATTCTATTTATGAATCCAAACAAAAGCTATTTCTTATTAAAAACTTAATTAATTTTAATTATATTACAAAAACTCTTTTTCATGTCTAAACCATAAAATTCAGAAAAAGGATAGACATTTTGTCCATAGGGGTGGTAAAATAGTGGTTTCTGCTTGCTATTTACCACGGTTAAAAACTTTAAAGCAAGAAAAAAACAAAGAGATAAAAAGAAAAGAAAAGAAAAAAAAAGGTAACAACAGTAGGGTGTCCCATAAAATGGGCGGAAGCAAAGAGTATAGTGTAGTGTAGGACAACATGTGCACAACTCTCAAGGCTTTCCATATCTCAAAGAAAAAAGAAAAGAAAACAAACCGGCTCTAATCTCTATAAAAACATTTGTCCATTTCAAAGTCTAACAATAGGACCCCACCACCATGAAATAGGTGCTGATCACTTTTTTTTTTATTATCCAAATCATACATCATCACTTAAATCCTTCATAATAAACTAGATAATTAAAATAAGATATATACTTTGTAAACATCAAAATTCAAATATGTATAAAACTTATAAATAAAAAATATATATATCGAATCTATTTTTTATAATTTTTAGTGGTGGCACATGGCAACATGATCCCATGTTACTAAAACAAGAACTGAACAAACAGATAAAAACAAAATTTAACGTAATAGAGAAGAAAAAAGGTCATTCATCATTTTTCTAAAACTTTATTTGGGGAATAAGTTATTCTAGTGAAAACATGAGGTATATTTGGTATGGGATTAAATATTATACAATTAAGGTTTTTTTTAATATATAATTCGATAAAAATAATATTAGTTTAATTATAAAAACATTATGTTATAAGCATAAAAATTTAAATTCAATCTCAATTTATCCCATTCAAATTATAGCCTTATACATCAAAGTAAAGGGTAAAGGGGTAAAGATAGGTAGGAACCCTTTACACCGTTCAATCAAATAGAAAAAGGGACATTAATCCCAATAATAATAGTGAGAATTTCTTTTTCTTTTAGTAAAAGGGAAAAGCTACAATGCAATGCTACATCACTCTTTTAACTTTACCACTTAGATGTGGAGCCATTTTTTTGAAGTTGGCGATACGAGATAAAATGGCCCAATGAAGATGATCAAAGGTGAAAGCATAAAAAAGAAAAGTTGACAAAGTGTTGGATTTTTGTGTTTGAATAAGCCTCATTCAAAACAGTGAATGAGTACTTGATTTTCTTTTAGGTTAAAAAAAGAAGAAGAAGAAGAAGCAGCTCAAGGTTAGAAAGTTGGATGGCCATTGCACCCAAGAGAAGTAGAGTATGTGAATGTAATAGACAGGAATTTAAATTTAAACAGGAATCTCAAGAACGTGTATATAAATATATAAGCAGTTGGAATAGTGTTTGATAGGACTATATTCAAAATTTAAGTTTTATATTTGAAAAATATACTCAATAGACATGAATAGTCTAATAAAAATAAAAACATCCCCTTTTTTGTTCAAACCTTACTTTTCTGCTTAACTAAGTGGTCCACTTTGATGAAAACTTTAGACTAAATATCTGGTTGTGGACCAACAAAATATAAATTAATATATCATAGCCCATGGTACTACAATCTTCACTATTGTTAAATCTGCTTAAATGCATTTGAACACTAATTTTTTAAGTAGTAGTAGAATCAATGTTAACATTATCATTTTATTATATCACACATTATAAACCCTAAAGCTTGTCCCCTAAAGAAGCATTTTTTGTTTGGCTCAACCACTAAAATAAGGCATTCAGTGACCTTAAAAATTAGAGAATTAATAGTCCAAATGCCCCATAAATGAATAGTCCTAATAAGTGGAGGTACCCAATCTTTTATGTGTTGATGGTGTCAAATGCCTACTCTTTTAGTACCACACAATAATGCATAAAACATGAGCACTTCAAAAGGGAAAGTTTACAGCATACCTGGCACTGGAGGGGTAAGAACAGCCACCAGAGCCTGTGAATAGCCAAAGAAACACAAAGTTTTAAGTTTTTTTCTTTTTCCTCTTCATTTTTAAACTTTTTAACTGCCTTGGTAAAAAAATAATAAGTTGAAAATAGAGATGGATGGGATGGGAAGGGAAGGGAAATTACTAGGGTCAGTTGTAGTGATAGCTGCCGTGCCAGCAAATTCACAGGAGCCTTGACCTTGGCCTTTTTTTTGGAAATAGCTGTTAACAGCATAATTGCAATGTGCTTTAACAGTGTTGGGGTTGTAACAAGGTCCATTTGAACGGATAGGGTTACAGTCAGCACCGTTTCCACAAGCATAGTCCAACGTCTTCTGCAAGTTTCCATCACCCACACCATCTTTGCAAACACACCATTTGCCCGTCGCACCACCTGCCCAAAAATACAATTTTAGTCTCGTTGGTCCAGGGAAAAAAAGGAACAAATGTAGTCATTTTCAAAGAGAAAAAGAAAAGGGGGGGGGACTTTTTTGAGGTATTACATGGGGAACATAAAGGGATTTTGCTAAGGTGGAGGAGGGGGTAAAAATAAGCAAGAAAAAATAATGAATGAGGCTGTTTAAAGAAGTAGTAGTTTTGAGTTGCATTAAAAGGATTAGCAGCTTAAAGAGGAAAAATGGAAGAAAATATTACTACATATTTCAGACCAAAAAAAGAAAACAGGTAAACAAAATGCACCCAACATGGGATAATATCAAATCTCTTTTATTCTTCATCTTTTGTGGGATAAAAACAGGGAAAGATTTAGTTGAAAAAAAAAAAGAAGAAGTCAAGTAGAAGAAGAAAATGAAAATATAGAATGGCTTTTGCAAAAAAAAAAAAAAAAGAGCTATAATATCAAGAGCTTACTTGAGTGGCCTGCAGTGATGGCAAGAATGAGCAGTGAAAACAGTAAAGTAGCAGCCATGGTTGATAAGAACAAATTAGGGTAACGAAGGGAGAAACTAAAGCTAAAAGCTGAGGTTGAGGTAACAATGGAGGTGTCTGAGTTAGAGAAGTTTATGCGTAAGAGGAAAAGTGTGAGAGAGCGCAAAGGGGTTTAGTGTTTAAGACAAGACAAATAAAACATGTAAGAGAGAGTGATAGTGGGATGAAGGTGTCCTTGTTTAGTGTCGGTTTGCGGACTGCTTTTTTCGGTTCTTTTAACTTCATTTCATACGGTTAATTTTTTTAACAACTTTGAACCACATATAATAACATAATTAATAAATATATTAAAAGTGTATAAAACAAATTAAATTTTAAATTTTAAAATAGATTGATTGGTTACATGGTTCCGATATCAGAAATAGTGTAACTTAATTCTTATACAATTATCATAAAATAACCTTTCTGCTAAAGCTTTTTCCAATGGAAATTTACCTTAAATTGACAGTTTAATTACAAATAAATAGGTAAATTATAAAAATAGTTATTTATATTTAAAATGTTATGTTTTAATTATTTATATTATTGTTTTATTACGAAGTAATCATTCTTCCGTTAAATTCTATTACCTTCTTAACAATAGTATTACGTGATGTCCAATTAGTTTTTAAATAATAACTTGAGTGTTCAATTGCTAGAATGAAATAAGTTTTAATTAAATAAATTTAATTTAAACTGTAATGTAAAATATTCAAGTTGACATTTAAAACTTATTTGGACTACCATGTAAGATTGTCATTAGGGAGGTAAGAGCTTAAAAGTAGAATGACCATTTCGTAATAAAATAATAACGTAAGTGATTAAAATATAATATTTTAAATATAAATTACTAAAATATAATTTTAAACAAACAAAATAATTATTTTTATAGTTTACCTTAAATAAATTACACTCATATATATTATTAACAATCACATGTGTTTGTTTTCTCATTTCTTAATAATAAAAACAGAAGAGTATAATTTTATTTTTATTAATATCTATGTCTACTATTTATAAAAATAAATATTGAGTATTATCATTCCATATAAAATATAAAGCTATATGTAATATTAATATCAATTTTTTAATAAAATTATTATATAATTGTTTCCACCTATATAATAGATGTCTCATAAGTTAACATATTTTTAATTATATTTAAAGGAAAACATATTCTATTATTTAATTTTAAATCACGTAAAGAACGTCAAATCTAAAAACCTCTCGTCTCTGCGGGCCGAATTTATCGGGGCGAGGTCCTCAAATTTCAACTTACAGTTGGATCATTTTGTTTTTTCAATTTTCAATTTAATTTGAGAAAAAATTGAATTTCACTCGTACATCTAGATTTATTTAGGTGCTATTTAATAAAATAAGTGTTGAATTTTATAAATATTGACTTTATTTTAAAAATAATAAATTAATAAAAAATAAGTAATGAATATGAAAAAATAAATATTGATTTATTTTTTGAAAATTTGTTTCTTTTAATTTTAATCTTATTAATATAAATTTTTATATTATTTTTATAGTTTTGGATAAAATTTAGTTAAATATGATTTTGGATATTTTAATAAAAAGTATAATTTATTTTAATATCATAAATTTGATTTAACATTTACAACATTAAATAATGAGTATTATTCAATATCTTTTGTAAGAAATTTTATAATAAGTAAAAGTTCAAACATTTTCTTTTGAAATAAAATTAACAAGCATATTTAAAATTTCAAAATATCTTATCTTCAATTTTTATTAAATACATATTAAATAAAAAATGTTTATATAATTAATT
Source organism: Gossypium arboreum (assembly GCF_025698485.1). Lineage (NCBI taxonomy): Eukaryota > Viridiplantae > Streptophyta > Magnoliopsida > Malvales > Malvaceae > Gossypium > Gossypium arboreum. The sequence continues at coordinate 109,365,894 of NC_069081.1, read as the reverse complement.
CTATATTAAATTATTTGAGCATTATTTAAATTTTGATTGAAGATTTTCAATATTAATTAAAAATAATAAAATCTCAATTAATCTTGTCGATTACACAAATAGACTTATTGAGCTCAAAATCAATTTGATAATTATCTAAAAAGTTGAATTCTTTTTGAAATAAATTTAAATAATTTATAAATACAGATGTTTCAACGATATCCATAATCCAACTAATAAACCAAAAAAATTTATATCAAATCCATATATGGTATAATTATCTATATTAACTTTGAATTGTGGTTTATATGCATATGTAAAAATTTGATTTTAATTCAATTATGTACATTTAATGTAACAGCCAAATTTTCAGTGGTATTGGAAATAATGGCTCAAGACCACTAAAATCCGATAAGTGGGCTCATAAATTTTATTAGTTAGTGTTTATGAGCTAATTGAGAATTTAGGAAAGCTATGAAATAGTGATTTGTGTTTTAGAAATAATTAATAGGTTAAATTGGGTCGAAAACGAGGTGCTGAGATCTCGATTTCATAAACCAAGCCATAAATATTTTTATAAATATTTATGGAGTGTTAGTGAATTAGTATTAAATTTTCGTTAAAAAAATTTAAAGTTTTGATGGTCAATTAATTAAAAAGGACTAAATTGAAAAGGTACAAATTTGCTAAAGTGGTTAAATAGTTTAAGTGCTTAATATGGGAGGATTAAAAGGGCAAATTAGCCCAAAGTGAAAGGTTTGGACGGCACAAGGAGAAAAAAATCAAGGAATTAGTGTGAATAAGGGGTAAAATTGGAAATAAACTAAAATTAAATAGTTAAAATATGATTAAATTGAATTTCTAGATATATCTTCACGTTTCTTCAGCCAAAAAACACCATTGAAGAAACCTTAAGAAACTGGTTTTCATATTTTATTGCATGTAAGTCCAATTTTTGTTTATTTCTTAAAATTTTTGTGTTTTTGAGACTTTTATAGTTAGGTCCAGCTATTGAATTCATTAGTTTTTGATTCTATAAGTGATTTTGAAAGTTACCATGGATGGGTGCTGAAATTTTATGATCAATAAACATGGATTTGAAGTTCTAATTTTATTATATAATGATTTTATCAAGTGATTTTAGTAGAAATTGATTTTTAGGATCTAGTTATGAAAAGTTAAGAATTGGGGTTTAGTGTTGAAATTATGATTTTCAAAGGTTGTGTAGTAGTTCAAAATGATGGAATAAAGTATTAATTGAGAAAAATAAGCTCAACTAATAGGTTAATTGATTAGGGACTAAAGTGTAAAAATTATAAAATTTGGGGTAAATGTATAATTTCAAAAATTAAAGGATGTAAATTGTCAAGTGGAATGAGGCTAAAATATATGTGCTAATGAATGAATAATTTTGTATTATAGATCAATAGTCCAAAGAAAATCGAGGAAAACAGAAACTATTCGAATAGTTCTTGAGCTACAACAAATTTTACAAACTAGTCCAAGTAAGTTCGTATGGTTAAATTTTTAATGTTATTTATTAAATTGATGAATGGTATTATGTATATTTATTCATATCTATTATTGAAAATAAAATATTATTGAAATTATGAAAATTGAATTGAAACGTTCGAAAAGGATGGAACGTCAGATTGAGTACAATCGTTTAGTGCAAAAGAGGAATTGATGGCAAATTACCCAAGTAAACCGAGGATCAGCATTTTTTGCAGACTTCTGTCTTTGTTTTTCGTTTAGCTCACATGAGCTTCAGTTAACTCATATGAGTTTCAGTTAACCCTAATGGGTTTCAGTTCAACTCTTACGAGTTTTAGCTTAACCCTACTAGGTTTTCGTTCAGCTCTTATGAGCTTCTGTTTAACCCTTAAGGGTTTTCGTTAGCACTTATGTGCTTCTTTTCAGCCCTCAAGCTTCAGTTTACGATGTACTCATATCTGTAAAACGTTTATCAGTCTAACAAAGGTTGATAATTCGGTAAGTGATATTTGATACTAAAGGTTGAAGATTCAATGATAATGTTGATTTTAAGATGAAATAAGTGAATTCATCAACTGAAATTATGGTTTGGCAGGAAATAATGAATGATTTATTTAAATGCATTGTTTTAGTATGTTCGGTAAGATTTATGTTTAAAGCCAACGAACTTACTAAGCTTCATTAAGCTTACTTTAGTTATTTAATGTTCTTTGTAGATTTTCAAGAAGTTCGAATAATCGGATCAACACATCAGTTCACACTATCCAAATAACTCTAGTAGATTTTATTATACATCTTAAGGTTTATATGGCATGTATAGGGTTAAATTAAAAAGAAATAAACTTGTAATATGGATGATAGTGGCACATATACATATATGTATGTTTGTATGCATATACTTAGTAATAACTTATAATAATCAATAAATGGAGTTAATATAGTAAGTTTATGCAAATGATTTGTGTGATGACATTTTAGGTTTAAAACTTGAATTTTAGCTTGTATTGATTGCTTGATTAAGTTATATTGGTATATAAGGTATATAAGAATGTTGTATGCAGGTTGATTGTAAAAAAGGTGAGAAAAGTGACCTTTAAATGGCCTATTTTCGTCCACACAAGCAGAGACAAAGGCATGTGTCTCAGCCGTGTGTGACACATGGCTATGCGCATGGGTGTGTAGTCTAGCCGTGTGTTCTCTACATCTTAAATTCAAGAAACAAAATGCTTAGAATTGAGCACACAGGCAGAGACACGGGTGTGTGTGTCTCAGCCATGTGTGCCACACAACCTAAGATACGGGCGTATGTCCTGGCTGTGTGAAAACTGCACCTTAATGTTTTGCAAGTCAGAGAGTTACACGGGCTTGGAACATAGCTGTGTAACCAGTTTCATATACCACACGGCCTAGGACATGGGTGTGTCACTTGGCCGTGTGAGCACGAGCGTGTGACCTTTGTATGTGGGAAAATTTTTGAAATTTCACGAAAAATTTTCTAAGTGCCCGATTTAGTCCCGATTCGATTCTAATACTCGTATTGGGCCTAGAGGGTCCTTTTAAGGGATGTTATGAATAATCTCAGAAAATGTATAGTAATTGACATGAATTATCTATAAATGTTCTAAAAACTCCAGTAATGCTCCGTAACCCTGTTCTGGTGACAAATACGGGTTAGGGGTGTTACATTTATTGGTATTAGAGCCAGGTTTAGTCGATTCTCAGAATAAATGTGATGTGTAAAGTGTTTAGAAATACATGACATATAAATATGTGATAGTGTGATGTGTATGATCCGATCTAATCTTTGTTTTTCTTATAGATTGAAAAGATGTCAGATAGACCTGAACATACTGAACAAGATAAAGCGAATAGTAGAATACAAACATCTGAACACGGGACAAGTAGTAGTGTCCCAATTTCTCCGATGCAAGAACAGGAACTCAGAAATATGTTCTATTGGTTTATAAACAAATGAATGAGATGATGCAAGAAAGAAATCAGGCTTAGCAACCTCCTCCTCTTACTGCACCATCAGTAACACCCCCGACTGTTCCTCCACCTCCTTCGGTAACAACTGACTGATTTTCTTGTCGCAAATCAAGGAATTCCCTTTTCTTTTTATCCAGGTATCTCTTACCAACATATTTCTTTTTAAACTCACTCTGGAAAAATTACGAAGTGATTTTCTCCTCTGGTACCATAGCCTCTATAGTCTCCCACCAACTATAAGCTTCTTCTTTTAATAAAGAAACAACACATCTCAAATAATCATATGAGGAACACGTCATTTCTCTAAAAACTCTCAATATATTTTGGAGTCAAAACTCGGCTTTGACGGGGTCATCATTTGATCTACCTCGAAATTCCTCAGCTCCAAACTTTCTGAGCTTTTATATCGGATAATGCTTACTAGATTCAGTTACCGGAGGAGGTAGAGGAACAATTAGGGGTGCTACATTTAAATAAATTAATACATTCATTTATTTTCATACTAGATTAACATAATTATTTGTGTATGCAATATATTAACATAACATGTGACAGCCCTAATTATACCCTAGTCGGAATGTGGTTTCGGGACCACAAAACCGAGTCATAAAAATTTAATTTAAATTTAACTACGTATATTCTATGTGTGGTGGTGTATGTGTGCAAATTTGATGTATTAATTTAGTCTAAGAAATGTAAATTTTCATAGTAGGACTTAGTTGAGAAACTTAGAAAATTATGATAGGTAATTGAAAGGATTAAATAATTACAAAGTGTGAAAGTTTGGATTTGCATGTTAAATTGCCCAAAATTCAAGTAATGGCTGGCCAAGTAATGATGCTTCTTCCACTAAGTTAAATTTGTTATAATTTTCTATTAGCTAATGGTTAAAATAAATTAAATAAAAGAAATAAATTAATAGGAAAAGATGAATAAAATAAGAAAGGAGAGAGTGTGGTCATCTTCTTCCTCTTGCAAGTCTTTGTAACTGGGGAAAGAAGGAGGAAATTTTCTAGGACATTCGGCCTTCCTAAGGGGTTGATTAAGGTAAGGTTCTTGTTAATTCTATTAAATTTTATTGAAAATCTAGTTAGTAGTCAATGTCTTGTTATAACCCATATGTTGATATTCTACTTAAATAGGTGATTAAATGGGCATACGGTTTGATGGAGTAAATGCTAAGGGGATGGTGTTTTTGATGTTGTGAATGGAAATAGTAGAAAGGTGAAAGAAAATTTAGCCAAATATATAGATATATGTGGATTTATATGATGATATAAATTGATGTGAGCTATGCTAGTTTAGGAGAATTCGGTCAAAAGGTTCATGAGATGAAGCTATGTGTTTAAATGAAATAAAAATGATATTATAAATAATATTGTATATTCGGCCATCTAATTAAGTACATAGGTGATGTTGAATTTGATCTTGCACATTCGGTTATATAGGTATGCACATTTGTGATATTATCTTTGATTATATATAATCGATCAAATGAGTGAGGTTGGTTATAAATTAAGTTTGATTCAGGATTATATATTTACTTTGTGAACATATTTGAGAAAAGGTTATATTGGAAGGTGATAATGCATTCGGCCTTGAGGCATTAGATGAATAGGTGTGGAAGTTTTAATGTCTTGATCAATTATGGTTATAAAGTGTTGTGAAAATCATTAAACTATATATGTGAGAAATTAGCAATGGTAGTTGCTGTATATACAAATATATATATATATATGTGTTATATATGTATGTGTAATGGAAATATTGATTTGATTATTGATAGTAATATGATATTATGTGGTTATTAGCCGAATAGCTCAAAAGCATAAAGTAGAAAGGAATCAAATTTTACCATGTGTTTCTCATGATATAAAAATCATTTTTTTATTTGGATACAAATAACTAGCAAGGTGGTTAAACTAGTTAACTTATTTTGATTAAGCTCAAGAACTTAAAGGAGGGGAATCAAGCAAGGGCAAAGTGAAAAACATCGAGTAGCCGATTGGAGCTGTTTTTATCCAACAAGAGGTAAGTCTATAAGCAATTGAAGTTGGCTATTCTATACATAATTGGTATATACATGTCATAAAGGAATTACTCACGTTCATGTATTCTTGATTGAAAGATTTGTGGCTAGTTATATTTAGTTAATTGAATCAATCATTTATTTATAACGAAATGTGACAGCCTTAAAACGACCCTAGTCGGAATGTGGTTTCGGAACCACAAAACCGAGGCATAAAAATAATTTAATGTTCATTTTGATGCCTATGATGTGTGTTAATTCGTGTGTGACATTTTTGATGATTTAATTTAGGATTATAAATGTGAATTTCACTAAAAAGGACTTAGTAGTAAACTTTGAAAGTAGGATAGGGAAATGTGTGATGACTGATTAAAACATGCATGCAAAACAATGGTCTTGCATGTCAAATAACCCTTCTTTTTATAAGTGGTGGCCGGCCATGACAAGGGAGGATGGGCAAAACATGTCATAGACATGTTTTGTTGGTGCATTATGGAGAAACATTAAACTAAGGTGTATGGGTAATAAAAAAATGAAAAAAAAATGTGTGTGAAGGCTTCTCCCCCTCCCCATTACCGTGAGTTGAAGAAAAGAAAAGAAAAAAAATTTGTTCATCCTTTCATTCTCTCTTGACCGAAAATTCTAAGGAAGAAGAGGGAATTTTTGCTTCATGTTTGGTTTGGAAGAGGATTAGGAAGAGGTTTGGCTATACTTGCATCAAGATTAAGGTATGTTTGAGGTTGTGCCATGAGATTCATGCATGTTTTTAGTTACTAGCTTGATGTTCTTATTAGCCCATGGTTCAAATCTTTGCTATGTCATGGGAATGATATTCGGCCAAGGTGGATGTTGTGTTAATGCCATTGCATGCTAAAAATCAAGCTTGATAATGATACATGTGATGGGGGATTGAGGACTCTTGGATTTTCTTTTAGCATTTTTGAGTGAGACACTAAGTTCTTTGTTTAACCATGACCAAATTGAAACGGTATGGTGTTGTGGTGTATTCGGCCATGGTATATCCATAAGTATGATTTATGCATATTGCATGGTAGGTAAGATTTGAGCTTTGGATATGTGTTTATACTTGGATATAAGCAACTTGAGATTTGGCCTTTGCACCTACATGCATATATGTTGCACATGATGTATTGGTATGACATATATACTATCTCAAGGTATATATTTGCATATGATGAGGTTTCGGTTATGAAATAAATGATGGATGCGTATTAAGTTACAATATGGAATGCGTTAGTTAGTAAAATGTATGCTGTTTTTGTGTGGTATTAAGTGTATAATTGGCCTCAACATGGACATGCATATTCGGCCACATGAAGGGGGGGTTGGTGTGCATGCATTCGGTTAGAGGCAAGCATATTGATGCCTATTCTTGGCTTGGAAAATTCGGCTAAGGAGAGTACTAACTAATGTGTTGAATTCGATTCGTGATTTTGTACACATGTGACTCTAATGTCTAATGTATATAAGGGCTAAGTACCTTGAGCTTCACTTTGATGTTTGAATGAGTTGTATTGAATTGCTTGTTGTGATTAAAAACTGTGCATGACCATTGTGTATTTGAGCTAAAGGATGGCCATATGACCATTTAAACTCCTTGTCATATTCGGCCATAAGCTATCATAATGAGATTTTAATAAGTTAAATTTGTGTGAATTAGCTCAAGAGCTTAGAGGACCACAGTTGGATAAGGAAAGGAAAAGTGATCGAATAGCCGTCGAAATCGTTCGACAACATCCGAGGTAAGTCTTCGAGTAATGACCCTACTTGAATTATATTGAAATGATTTGTCATATTATGGCGGACAGCCGAATGTGCGTAGGGACTAAGTTATAAAGTCAATTGAAATCATACTCCTTGTGTGTGGCTATTGAGCCGAAATTGGAAAGGTTTGATAAATGTTTTGTGTTTGAGCCTTAGTAACTAAAATGAAATATGGATGTGTCGTGATTATTGATATATGTGTACATGAGCATTCGAATGATACCCGGGCTAAGTCCCGAAGGCATTTATGCTAGTGATTATACCCGGGCTAAGTCCCGAAGGCATTTATGCTAGTGATTATATCCGGGCTAAGACCCGAAGGCATTCGACGAGTTGTTATATCCGGGCTAAGACCAAGGCATTTGTGCAAGTTACCAAACCGGTTAAGACCAAGGCAATTGTGCTTGTGGTTATATCCGCTAAATTCAAGAAGCTCGGTTGAAGGTGAGCATTTTGGTGCTGTAATAAATTCAATTAATACGCTCGAAAAACCCATACGATAAGGTATGTTTACATGTGCATCGGAAAAGTCGATTCGTTTGAAATAGTGTTCGCTCGATCGACTAACGAACTTTTGGCTCTTAGATAGGTTGATACCTGTGTGTGTATATGTTGATGAAATGTGAAGTAAGTATGATTATGAGAATGTGTATTACTAAAGTGATTCATTTAGCTATGTGAATGTAATACTTTAGTCAAAGCTGATTTCATTACTTGAGACTTACTAAGCATTAAAATGCTTACCCGCTGCTTTGGCTCTCTGTTTTATAGATTTTGCTCGTTAGCTATCGGATTCGGGATCATCAAGTCAAGTCATCCACACTATCAAAGCCCTTTGGTACTCTTTTAGTTGAACTCTGGATATGGCATGTATAGGACTACCCTTTGCTGTTTTTTTTTTCAAGTACGTTTTGTGATGTATGTGTGTACAGCCATGCGAAAATGGCTCGTAAAAGTAGAGTATGGCATTAGACCATTTGTGTTTATGTATATATATATGGTTTCATGATGTGACTATGGACTGGAATGGAAGTTTTGGGCGATTATCAGCCCTTGGAATGGCTAAATATGATCATATGTGGACCTATGTATGACAAAACTCTAGTTGGTCCATGGAAACCACGAAATAGGTAAGGTTTACCTTGAAAACAGATGCTGACAGCAGTAGTGGTGTGGATTTGAAAAATCACTAAAAATTGTAGGAATGGAATTAAATAGTGAATAAATTATGTAAATGAACCTTGATGAATCTACTTTCATATGGAAGAAACGAAACGGTCATATGAGTTATATGTTAAGAGATATTAAAGTTCTCGTGAAACAGGGCCAGAACGGTTTCTGGATCCCCTGTTCCGACTTTGGAAATTCATTATAAATTAACCAGAGATAATTAGGAGTCATGCCATATATGTATAGATTTCTATCTGAGTCTAGTTTCTATAGAAACAAACGGCATCAGTATTGAAGCCCTGTACAGGGAGATATCCAATTCGTAATGCGTGAAGGTCAGTGTAGTCGAACCCTGGATTAGGGGAGACTTTAACTAATAAACTGTACTAATTGGCCCGACCAAAAATTTTAGAAAAAAATATGTTGATGGACTTATGAGTCTAGTTTCAGGGAAAAATTACAAAACTGATTTTCGAGCTTTAAAACTCAAGATATGATTTTTAAGGCGACAGTGACGCAGTAACCAGCTAGTCTGGAAAAATTTTTATGGACTGTGAAAACAATTAAGTTAAGTCTGTGCACCTTGTGTTCGACTCGAACGGACTCGAGCACGGGTGTTACAATTTTATTGGTATCGAGCTACGGTTTAGTCGATTCTAGGACTACCGTAATGCGTTTGGGTCTAGCTATACATGCCATTTTATGTGATTATTTGATAGTGTGGTGATTTCGACGCTTGAATTTGTGCTTATTTATAGTAATGGATCCCGATCCCAACCGAAGCGATAGCTGATGATGTGGAGAGTGGCGCCTGCTCCCAAGACAAGGGACAATACGGACTCTCAACCTATTGCTAGCAATCCGAATGATGAGGCTAGGCAAGCTTTTTATAGCGTGATGAATGATTGGTTCAACCAATACATTCGAACTAACACGGCTGTTCCACAACCTCTATTCCCGACTAATACAACCTCCGCACCTACAATGCCTCCGGTAACTAACCAAATAAGGTCCAATAAGCCCCCAGTTGACAGAATCCGAAAACATGGGGCTACTGAATTTAAAGCTACGGATAGCGACGATGCCGAGCAAGCTGAATTTTGGTTGGACAACACTATCCGCACTCGATGAGCTATCTTGTACACCGATGAATGCCTAAAGTGTACTATCTCCTTGCTACGTGATTCGCCTACTATTGGTGGTGTACTCGACTTACACAGCCCCAAGAGCAAGTAACTTGGGAGTTTTTCCAAACCGAGTTTGGAAAAAGTATATCATCGAGATTTATGGATCAAAAACGGAAGGAATTTCTTGAAATTAAACAAGGTTCCATGTCGGTTCATCGACTATGAACGAAAATTTGTGAGGCTTAGCCAGACGCGAGAATGCATTTCTTGAAGTCGTGATGTGTAAACGCTTTGAAGATGGATGAATGATGATATAAAGTCAGTATGTTGGCATTTTGGAAATCCGAGAGTTTGTGGCTCTTGTCGAGCGAGCGTGCAAAGCCGAGGAGCTCAAGATGGAGAAAAGAAAAGTGAAGTGGGAGCAAGGGAGTTTCAGAAGAGGTCTTCAGAAAGCCCTTCCCACAATCATCAAAGAAATTTAGAGATGGCTTAGGCCGGTCTAGAGACACTTCAGGCTTTTCTAGACGAGATCGCGATCGACCCCCTGTGACCACACGAGTCACTTCGATCGCCAGTGGTGGAAATGATCGTCGAGAGAGAACGGAGTGCCAGTATTGTGGCAAATGGCATTCTGGAAGTTGTAGATTCCGTGACCGCTCCTGTTACAAGTGCGGATCAGTTGACCACTTCATTAAAGATTGCCCAAGGTTGTCTGAACAGAATGTAGATCAGAGTGGGAAACCGGGCGCTACCACTGCTCGAGGTAGACCATCTAGAAATACGGGCAATGCTAGTGGTGGTCAGAGAGGATCTAGAGATGCTACGACCAGATCCGAGGCTCGCGCTCCTGCTAGGGCTTATGCCATATGCGCACGTGAGGATGCTTCCTCGCCAGATGTTATTACCGGTACTTTCACTCTCTTTGATACTAATGTGATTGCTTTGATTGACCCTGGTTCTACTCATTCTTATATATGCGAAACCTTAGTATCCAAAGAAGACTTTACCTATTGAGTCTCATCGAGTTCGTAATTGGTGTCAAATCCTTGGGTCGTTACGTCTTTGGTCGACAAAGTGTGTAAGAAATATCCCTAGTAATTGAGGTTCTGCTTTCCTACGGACTTGATGCTGTTGCCGTTTGACAAATTTAATGTTATCCTCGATTTAGATTGGTTGACCGTGCATGATGCGGTTGTGAATTGCAAAAGCAAGACTATCGGTTTGAGGTGCGCAAATAACGAGATGATCCGAGTTGAGTCTACGGATTTGAAGGGGTTGCCAGCTGTAATATCATCAATGTTGGCCCAGAAATATGTAAGAAAAGGGTGCGAAGCATACCTTGCGTATGTACTTGATGATAAGGAGTTAGAAATAAAACCCGAATCTGTGCGGTGGTTTGTGAATACCGGATGTTTTTCCGAAGAATTACGGGTTTGCCACATTCGGAGATAGAGTTTGGTATTGAGCTTGTACCGGACCACACCGATTTCGATAGCTCCATATCGTATGGCACCAATGAAATTAAAGGAGTTGAAAGCTCGGTTGCAAGAGTTGGTGGATAGAGGTTTTGCTCGCCTGAAGTTTTTCACCTTGGGTGCACCGGTGTTGTTTGTGAAAAGAAGGACGGAACCATGAGGTTGTGCATCGACTATCATCGCCTTAATAAAGTGACAATAAAGAATAAATATCCGTTATCACAGATCGATGATTTGTTCGATCAACTGAAGGGAGCCTCGGTGTTCTCAAAAATAGATTTGAGATCGGGCTATTATCGATTCATGAATCCGAGATTCGAACATACCCAAAACCGCCTTGAGCGAGATATGGTCACTACGAGTTCTTAGTGATGCCGCTTAGGCTCACTAATGCCCTCGGTATTTATGGATTTGATGAATCGGATCTTCGACCATATTTGGATCGGTTCGTAGTTGTGTTCATTGACGACATCTTGGTCTATTCAAGAGACGAGACCAGAAGATGCGAGCACCGAGATTAGTGTTGCAAATATTACGGATAAGCAGTTATATGCTAAGTTCAAGAAGTGTGAGTTCGGTTAAGAGAGGTTAGCTTGGGCCATGTAGTATCTGCAGATCGGGTATTCGAGTCGACCGAGCAAAATTTCAGCCATACTTAACTGGAAGCCTCCAAGAAATATTACCGAGGTTCGAGTTTTTGGGACTTGCTTACATTACCGACGGTTTGTAAAAGGATTCTCGATGATAGCCACACCCATGACATAAACCGCTTGAAAGAGGTCAAGTTTGAATGGACGGAAAAGTGTCGAAAAGTTTCGATCAATTGAAAACTCATTTGACTGGAAGCTCCAAGATTAGTGCGGCCCGAATCGCAAAGAGTTTGTCATCTATAGTGACGCCTCCTACTTGGGTTAGGTTGCGTATTGATGCAAGAAGGTCGAGTTGTGGCCTATCGCGCCGAGACAATTAAAGCCACATGAGAAAAATTATCCGACCCATGATCTCAAATTGGTCGCCATCGTATTCGCTTTAAAGATATGGCGACATTACTTATTTGGTGAGAAGTGCCATGTGTATTCGGATCACAAAAGTCTCAAATATTTGATGACTCAAAGAGACTTAAATCTGCAACAAAGACGTTGGCTCGAGTTGTTAAAAGATTATGAGCTTGTCATTGATTATCACCCGGAAAGGCTAATGTGGTTGCGACGCCTTAAGCCGAAAATCACCGCTTGCTTTGCTTTACGAGCTATGAATGTACACTTGTCTATTCTACCCGACAATGTGTTAATAGCCGAATTAAAGGCCAAACCATTATTGACTCATCAAATTCGTGAAGCTCAGAAAGTTGACGATGAGTTGGTTGCAAAACGGGCTGAGTGTGTTCCGAACAAGGAATCGGAGTTTCAAATTAATGATGACGATTGTTTGAGGTTCAGAAGTCGTCTGTGTGTTCCAAAGAATTCGGAACTTATTTCGATAATTCTGAACGAATCCTATTGTAGCCGAATGGCAATCCACCCGGGGAGTACGAAGATGTACAACGATTTGAAATGTCGATTTTGGTGGCATGGTATGAAACGAGACATCTCCGACTTTGTTTCGAGATGTTTAATATGTCAACAAGTGAAAGCGGAACATCAAGTGCCTTCAGGATTACTTCAGCCGATTACAATACCTGAGTGGAAATGGGATCGAGTCACAATGGACTTTGTGTCCGGACTGCCGTTGTCAGCAAGTAAGAAGGATGCGATTTGGGTTGTTGTTGATAGACTGACTAAGTCGGCTCACTTTATCCCCCGCGTATGGATTTTTCATTGGATAAACTAGCTGAATTGTACGTTTCTCGATTGTGAGATTACACGGGTACCGATTGCTTGTGTCGGATAGAGATCCGAGATTCACCTCGCGATTTTGGAAGAAATTGCAAGAAGCTTTGGGCACCAAGTTGCATTTCAAAGACCGCTTTTCACCCCCAAACCGATGGTCAATCCAAGCGGATAATTCGGATACTTGAGGATATGTTGAGATGTTGCATCCTCGAGTTCGGTGGTTCATGGGAACGGTATTTACCTTTGATTGAATTCGCACAACAATAGTTTTCAATCAAGTATTAAGATGGCGCCTTACGAGGCCTTGTACGGCGTAAATGCCGTACACCATTGTTTTGGACCGAGCTCGGTGAGAGTAAAATTTTCGAGTGGATTTGATTAAAGATGCTAAACGAAAGTAAAAGTAATCCGTGAAAATCAAGATAGCCTCCGATCGTCGAAGTCGACGCGGATCTCAAACGAAAAGACATTGAGTATCGTGGGAGATAAAGTGTTTCTTAAAGTTTCGCTTGGAAAAGATACTCGATTGGCCGAAGGCAAATTGAGTCCGAGGTTCATCGGGCCATATGAGATATCCGAACGAGTTGGTCCATTGCATATCGCTTGACTTTGCCCCGAACTCGAAAAGATTCACGACGTCTTTCATGTTTCGATGCTTCGACGCTATAGATCTGATCCATCGCACGTAATTAGTCCATCAGAGGTTGAAATTCAAGCCGATATGAGTTATGAAGAAGAACCGATTCGTATCCTAGCTCGTGAAGTAAAAGAGTCACGAAACAAAAGGGTTCCGCTAGTGAAAGTGTTATGGCTAAAACACGGGATAGAAGAAGCTACTTGGGAACCCGAGAACTCTATGAAAGAGCGATACCCAAATCTATTTACCGGTAAGATTTTCGGGGACGAAAATTTCTTAAGTGGGGGAGAGTTGTGACAGCCTTAAAACGACCCTAGTAGGAATGTGGTTTCGGGACCACAAAACCGAGGCATAAAAATAATTTAATGTTCATTTTGATGCCTATGATGTGTGTTAATTCGTGTGTGACATTTTTGATGATTTAATTTAGGATTATAAATGTGAATTTCACTAAAAAGGACTTAGTAGTAAACTTTGAAAGTAGGATAGAGAAATGTGTGATGACTGATTAAAGCATGCATGCAAAACAACGGTCTTGCATGTCAAATAACCCTTCTTTTTATAAGTGGTGGCCGGCCATGACAAGGGAGGATGGGCAAAACATGTCATAGACATGTTTTGTTGGTGCATTATGGAGAAACATTAAACTAAGGTGTATGGGTAATAAAAAAATGAAAAAAAAATGTGTGTGAAGGCTTCTCCCCCTCCCCATTGCCGTGAGTTGAAGAAAAGAAAAGAAAAAAAATTTGTTCATCCTTTCATTCTCTCTTGACCGAAAATTCTAAGGAAGAAGAGGGAATTTTTGCTTCATGTTTGGTTTGGAAGAGGATTAGGAAGAGGTTTGGCTATACTTGCATCAAGATTAAGGTATGTTTGAGGTTGTGCAATGAGATTCATGCATGTTTTTAGTTGCTAGCTTGATGTTCTTATTAGCCCATGGTTCAAATCTTTGCTATGTCATGGGAATGATATTCGGCCAAGGTGGATGTTGTGTTAATGCCATTGCATGCTAAAAATCAAGCTTGATAATGATACATGTGATGGGGGATTGAGGACTCTTGGATTTTCTTTTAGCATTTTTGAGTGAGACACTAAGTTCTTTGTTTAACCATGACCAAATTAAAACGGTATGGTGTTGTGGTGTATTCGGCCATGGTATATCCATAAGTATGATTTATGCATATTGCATGGTAGGTAAGATTTGAGCTTTGGATATGTGTTTATACTTGGATATAAGCAACTTGAGATTCGGCCCTTGCACCTACATGCATATATGTTGCACATGATGTATTGGTATGACATATATAATATCTCAAGGTATATATTTGCATATGATGAGGTTTCGGTTATGAAATAAATGATGGATGCGTATTGAGTTACAATATGGAATCGTTAGTTAGTAAAATGTATGCTGTTTTGTGTGGTATTAAGTGTATAATTGGCCTCAACATGGACATGCATATTCGCCACATGAAGGGGGTTGGTGTGCATGCATTCGGTTAGAGGCAAGCATATTGATGCCTATTCTTGGCTTGGAAAATTCGCTAAGGAGAGTACTAACTAATGTGTTGAATTCGATTCGTGATTTCCACATGTGACTCTAATGTCTAATGTATATAAGGGCTAAGTACCTTGAGCTTCACTTTGATGTTTGAATGAATTGTATTGAATTGCTTGTTGTGATTAAAAACTGTGCATGACCATTGTGTATTTGAGCTAAAGGATGGCCATATGACCATTTAAACTCCTTGTCATATTCGCCATAAGCTATCATAATGAGATTTTAATAAGTTAAATTTGTGTGAATTAGCTCAAGAGCTTAGAGGACCACAGTTGGATAAGGAAAGGAAAAAGTGATCGAATAGCCGTCGAAATCGCTCGACAACATCCGAGGTAAGTCTTGAGTAATGACCCTACTTGAATTATATTGAAATGATTTGTCATATTATGGCGGACAACCGAATGTGCGTAGGGACTAAGTTATAAAGTCAATTGAAATCATACTCCTTGTGTGTGGCTATTGAGCCTAAATTGGAAAGGTTTGATAAATGTTTTGTGTTTAAGCCTTAGTAACTAAAATGAAATATGGATGTGTCGTGATTATTGATATATGTGTACATGAGCATTCGAATGATACCCGGGCTAAGTCCCGAAGGCATTTATGCTAGTGATTATACCCGGGCTAAGTCCCGAAGGCATTTATGCTAGTGATTATATCCGGCTAAGACCAAGGCATTCGTGCGAAGTTGTTATATCCGGCTAAGACCAAGGCATTTGTGCAAGTTACCAACCGGTTAAGACCCAAGGCAATTGTGCTTGTGGTTATATCCGCTAAATTCAAGAAGCTCGGTTGAAGGTGAGCATTTTGGTGCTGTAATAAATTCAATTAATACGCTCGAAAAACCCATACGATAAGGTATGTTTACATGTGCATCGGAAAAGTTGATTCGTTTGAAATAGTGTTCGTTCGATCGACTAACGAACTTTCGGCTCTTAGATAGGTTGATACCTTGTGTGTGTATATGTTGATGAAGTGTGAAGTAAGTATGATTATGAGAATGTGTATTACTAAAGTGATTCATTTAGCTATGTGAATGTAATACTTTAGTCAAAGCTGATTTCATTACTTGAGACTTACTAAGCATTAAAATGCTTACCCGTTGCTTTGGCTCTCTGTTTTATAGATTTTGCTCGTTAGCTATCGGATTCGGGATCATCAAGTGAAGTCATCCACACTATCAAAGCCCTTTGGTACTCTTTTAGTTGAACTCTGGATATGGCATGTATAGGACTACCCTTTGCTGTTTTTTTTTCAAGCACGTTTTGTGATGTATGTGTGTACTGACCATGCGAAAATGGCTCGTAAAAGTAGAGTATGGCATTAGACCATTTGTGTTTATGTATATATATATGGTTTCATGATGTGACTATGGACTGGAATGGAAGTGTTGGGCAATGATCAGCCCTTGGAATGGCTAAATATGATCATATGTGGACCTATGTATGACAAAACTCTAGTTGGTCCATGGAAACCACGAAATAGGTAAGGTTTACCTTGAAAAAATGATCTTGACAACAAAGAGTGGTGTGGATTTGAAAAATCACTAAAATTTTAGGAATGGAATTAAATAGTGAATAAATTATGTAAATGAACCTTGATGAATCTACTTTCATATGGAAGAAACTACGGTCATATGAGTTATATGTTAAGAGATATTAAAGTTCTCGTGAAACAGGGCGAACGGTTTCGGATCCCTGTTCCGACTTTGGAAATTCATTATAAATTAACCAGAGATAATTAGGAGTCATGCCATATATGTATAGATTTCTATCTGAGTCTAGTTTCTATAGAAACAAACGGCATCAGTATTGAAGCCCTGTACAGGAGATATCCAATTCGTAATGCGTGAAGGTCAGTGTAGTCGAACCTGGATTAGGGAGACTTTAACTAATAAACTGTACTAATTGGCCCGACCAAAATTTTAGAAAAAATATGTTGATGGACTTATGAGTCTAGTTTCAGGAAAAATTACAAAACTGATTTTCGAGCTTTAAAACTCAAGATATGATTTTTAAGGCGACAGTGATGCAGTAACCAGCTAGTCTGGAAAAATTTTTATGGACTGTGAAAACAATTAAGTTAAGTCTGTGTGCACCTTGTGTTCGACTCCGGTAACGGACTCGAGTACGGGGTGTTACACGAAATGACTTTGGTTACTAGATATGCGGATTTAAGTGGCACTATGTGTGCATATTTGTATGGCACTATGTGTGCGTATTTGTATGGCACTATGTGTGCGTATTTGTATGGCACTATGTGTGCGTATATGTAAGGCACTATGTGTGCGGAATTATTTGGCACTAAGTGTGCGGAGTTGAATCGTAGATTCGCGTGTGGATTTCTAAAGCACTTTGTGTGCGGGTTAGCATGGTACTATGAGTGCAAAATTTCTTAATTGAGCATTACATGTGAGAAATCGGTTATGTAATATTTTGATTTACTAGTGGTAGTTGACTAGTATTGAATTAATGGTTTAGGTAATATATGAACCTTTTTAATTCTATTTCGACACTATCTGAGTCAATTATTGCATTTTATTGCTTACGACTACTAAGTTGAAAATTCATTTGGTGTTTTTACTTGTCTCTTATTTAGATTTTCCTTCGACCCATTTTGCGTACTTGGAACCATCCTCGAAGTCATCACACCTACCTGCAACGTTTTGGTACCCTTTTTAGTAAATATTAATTTAACATTATGGCATGTATAGGCAAATATGTATTTTTGTTCGAACCTTAATATGTAAAAATTCAGCCATGCGAATATGGCTTAACTACTAAGTTTGAATTTGGTTATGTGTAGTCATGGTTTAATTCGTTTTGGATATAATGCTATATGTTATTAATGAATGGTATATATGATTGGTGTTATACGTTTTGGACAATGTTTAAGTTCTTTCAAATTATCATATCATGTGTTTGAATGGAAGTTATATGTAGTATATACATATATATATATATAAGTGATTAACTGTAAATTGGTATTCTATATATGATTATAGTATATAATTTGAGCTAGTATTTTGGATTGTTTAGATCAAATCGTATGATAGGGTTATTATAAGTTTAATACATACTTATTTGTTTTGATTAAATTTGATGATGATTAATGATGTGTTTTGGCTATGTATGAATAAGGAAAGTATATGGTGTTACAGTAAATGTATCAATCACGAAATGGTATATTTTATCACATGCATAAGTTTTTGTTAGTTGCTAATACCTGTTTGATTATGTCTAAGTTTTAAAAGATAAGTTTTGTCATGAGATTGAGTTACGAAGTATGAAATGTAATGAATATTATTTTGAGTTGTGTTATGTTAGGAAATGCCTCGTAACCCCATTCCGGCGTCGGATACGGGTTAGGGGTGTTACATTTGATTGGTATCAGAGCTACGGTTTAGTCGATTCTAAGACTACCGTAATGCGTATGAAACTAGATATACATGTCATAATGCTATTAAATGATAGTGTGATGACTTCTGACGGTTGAAATTGTTGTTTTGATTAGTAAATGGAATCCACTCCAGAGAGAGCCTTAATAGATAACGTTGAGAGTGTAGTGCCTGCTCCCACGCAAGGGACAGCGCCTGTTGAACCTCAACCATCTACGAGTAATCAAGATGATGGGGCTAAACAAGCCTTCTTTACCATGATGAATGAGTGGGTTGCACAATATGCCCGAACAAACCCGGCTGCTCAACAATTCCGGAATTTAAATAATCCTTCTCCGGTGCCTATAATACCAGCAACTACTGATCCTATAAAGCTGAGTAAACCTCCTGTTGATTTGATTAGAAAGCACGGGGCTGAGGAATTTCGAGCCACCGCTACTGATGACGCTGAAAGGGCTGAGTTTTGGCTTGATAATACCATCCGTATTTTTTATGAGCTATCTTGCACACCCGATAAGTGTCTAAAGTGTGCCATATCCTTATTACGCGATTCAGCCTACTATCGATAGAGAACCTTGATTTCGATTGTTCCAAAGGAACGAGTTACTTGGGACTTTTTCCAGACGGAGTTTCGTAAAAAGTATATCAGTCAACGATTCATTGATCAAAAGTGCAAAGAATTTTTGGAGCTTAAACAAGGCCGTTTGACGGTATCCGAATATGAACGTGAGTTTGTAAGGCTCAGTCGATATGCTCAAGAGTGTGTAGCTGATGAAGTTGCCATGTGTAAAAGATTTGAAGAGGGATTGAATGAAGATTTAAAGCTACTGGTGGGTATTTTAGAACTAAAAGAATTTGTAACACTGGTTGAACGAGCTTGCAAGGCTGAAGAGCTTGGAAAGGAGAAAAAGAAAGCTGAAACTGAAGCTAGAGATTTTCGCAAAAGATCGATGGGTAAAACTTCTTTCTCGACTGCAAAGAAGTTCAGAGACGATACTAATAGATCAAAGACGACTGCAGGAATTTCTATTAAGGAGCGACCATCAACGGACTCTCGAGCTACTTCGGTTGCTAGTGTTGGCAACAATTGGCAAGAAAAACCCGAATGTCCACAGTGTGGAAGACGACATGTAGGTGAATGTTGGGGTAAATCTATTAACAGAGCCTGTTATAGATGCAGTTTGCGGGATCATTTCGTTCGAGATTGCATGGAACCTGATGAGAAAAATAAGATGCAATGTGGGAGATCGAGTGGTACAACAACTAGAGGTAGACCACCGAGAAATATAGGAGGCAGGGGTGGTAATCAAAGAGGGACTACTGATACGGCTGTTTGATCTGAGACTCGTGCCCCCACCAGAGCTTATGCCATCCGTGCACGAGAGGAGGCATCCTCCCCTGACGTTATCACTGGTACATTTACTCTCTATAGTACTAGTGTGCTTGCTTTAATTGATTCTGGTTCAACTCATTCTTACGTATGTGAAACATTAGCGCCCAAAGAAGACTCTACTGTTGAGTCTCATCGAGTTCGTAATTCGAGTGTCAAATCCCTTGGGTCGACATGTGCTTGTCGACAAGGTGTGTAAGAAATACCCTCTAATAATCCGAGGTTCCTGTTTTCCAGCTGATTTGATGCTTTTACCGTTTGATGAATTTGATGTTATTCTCAGTATGGATTGGTTGACTGTACATGATGCAATTGTAAATTGCAAAAAAAAGACCATTGATTTGAGATGTGCAAATAATGAGATAATCCGAGTTGAGTCTCATCGACCGAACGGATTGCCGCAATAATATCCTCGATGTTGGCTCGTAAATATGTGAAAAGGGTGTGAAGCATATCTTGCGACGTACTTGATAGCAAAGAGTCAGAAAAGAAACTTGAATCAGTGCCAGTGGTTTGTGAGTATTCAGATGTTTTTCCTGAGGAATTACCGGGATTACCACCCGTTCGAGAGGTAGAATTCGGCATCGAACTTGTACCTGGGACTACACCAATTTTGATAGTTTCGTATCGTATGGCACCAACGGAATTGAAAGAATTGAAAACTCAGTTGCAAGAGTTGACGGATAGAGGTTTCGCTCGACCGAGTTTCTCACCGTGGGGTGCACCAGTATTGTGTGTGAAAAAGAAAGATGGAACCATGAGAATGTGCATCGACTATCGTCAATTGAATAAAGTGACAATAAAGAACAAATATCTATTACCGCGTATTGATGATTTGTTTGATCAGCTAAAGGGAGCCTCAGTGTTTTCAAAGATAGATTTGAGATCGGGTTATTATCAGTTGCGAGTTCGAGACTCAGATATACCTAAATCTGCTTTCAGAACGAGATACGGTCACTACGAGTTCTTAGTGATGCCGTTTGGCCTCACTAATGCCCTTGCGGTATTTATGGACTTGATGAATCGAATCTTCAGACAATATTTGGACCGGTTCGTAGTTGTGTTTATTGACGACATTTTGGTCTATTCGCGAGATGAAATCTGTAATACCCCGAAAATCTTTACAGTAATATATTATCCTTGATATAACAAAATAAGGAAATAAAGTGATAAAAAGGGAAGTTTTGAGTTATGCAACATTGGGAAGTAAATTATGATATCTTGATTCAGGAAAGGACTAAATTGTAAAAGTCAGAAAAGTTTTGTTGCCTAAGAGTAAATATTCAAGACTTAAGGGGTTAAAGTGTAAATATGAAAATTTGAAGGACCAATAGTGTAAATATTTTAAGAGTAGAATGATCTAGAAGCTAAGGAAAATGGATAAATTAGGACCAAATTGAATAAGTGAAGAACTATGAGGGACTAAATTACAATTTTACCAAATTAAATGATGACTCAAGGATGGAATTCTAAAAGATCATGAAGGGCAAAATGGTCAATTAGTAAGAGAGAGAATTCTAGAATGTAATGATTATGTTGATGATATTTTAAATTAATTAATTAGATAAATATTATTTTATTAATATTTTATGAGATATTTAATATTATTTTATTATTATTTATTTAGTATATAAGGAAAGAAAGATGAAGAATTTTCATCATCTTTCCTTTCCTTGCAAACCAACGTGAGAAAGAGTAAGAAGAAAAGAAGTTTTCTTTCTTTACAATTTAGTCCTTTCACCAAAAATTCATTATTCTCACCTAAAAATTGAAAGAATTTCCATAGCCATCAAGAGAGAAAGATAGCAAAGAGATGATGGGGAGCAAGAATATCAAGTTGGATTCAAGAAATAGAAGCTGGAGGAGAGAGAAAAATCAAGTTAAAGATTGAAGTTAATAAGAAAAGGTAAGAACATTAAGATTTCAATATATTTTTAAGCCTAATATTGTTGAAAAAGCATGGAATTGATGTTAATGTAGAGTTTTCTTTTATATGGTTCCATGTTTTTGATATATTAGTGAAGGGAAATGAGAGAAAATAATGGAAAATATGGTAGAAAATGGAAATAGGAGTGTTATAAACTTGGTAATCAATATGTTGCACTAAAGTAGTTTTAGACAGTAGTAATAGGCTAACTTTGAAAAATCACCAAAATGATAGAAATTGAATTAGAAGCTAAGGGTGATATGGAATTAAATCTTATTGAGTCTATTTTTATATAAAATAAATAGAGAAAGTAAAGTAATTCTGTATTCGAGATATTTATATTTTGTGAGACTAGTTCAAAATGATTTCAAGATCCCTTGTTCTGACTTGGAAAAATCACTAAAATTATACAAAAATAATTTTGTTACATACTTTATATGGTTAAATTCCTTAATGAGTCTCTTTTATAAGAAACAAATTATAACATCATTTGAATTCTGTTTAAAGAGATAATTAAACTTTAGTGAAGAGTGGTCAGAACTGTTAAATAGCAAAACACGGGAGACTTTAATGAATAAACTGTACTAATTGGCTAAACCAAAAATTCTGAAAATTTAATGGTAAGAATAAATGTGAATCTAGTTTCAAGAAAAATTAACAGATCTTAATTTCGAGTTCTGTAGCTTAATATACAAATAATTTAGTGACTATGACGCAAATGGACAGTTTTGAATGTACATATAAGTAAATAGTGAAATTATTGATAATGTTACTTGTTGCATGTTATATAAATTAAGGATGTGGAATGGAGAGGAGGAGGAGGAAAATATGTATGAATATTCATCTAGCATGGCTAATTTGCATGTTTTAGGCTTAGGGACTAAATTGAATAAAAGTAAAACTTTATGGGCAATTTTGTAAAAATGTCAGAAATGACTAAATTGCATGAAATAGATTATTTTATTATTTAAATTACAAAATTTAACGAAATTATCAATTCAGTTCAAGATCGGGGAAAACATGTTTTAGGATTAAATTGAAAAGTGTTGAAATTGTGAAAAATTTTGATATTTTATATAATTCATGGACTGTTATCGATATGTATGATAATAATAGCTGGAAATAATGATTAAATTGCAAGAATTTTATTTTCTTGACCCTAAGGATGAAATCGTCATTAATTAAAAGTTTAGGGGCAAAATGGTAATTTTTGCCTGGAGCATTAATTAAATGCATTAGAATATGAAATGAATGAAAACGATGATCAAATTTATTTATAAAGATCCGGAGGATACAAATACGAGACTTGATCATGGAAAAGAAAATATATCAGAATAATGAAATCATAAACACGAACAATCAAAGAGGTAAGTTCGTGTAACTTGAATTATATTCTTAAATGCTTGAGATTGTATGTTATTGATGTGAATATGATTTGAGTGTTCATTGTATGAAAATTAATGAAACATTGATATATTTGATAAAATTGAAAGAAATCCCGGTTGAATGAAAGGAAAATTCGATGGATCTCTGAAAAGGAATTGACGGTAAAAAGGATCTAGCCCGGACGGGTGATCCTATCCTGATATAGCCCTCCCGAAGAATATGTGTAAAATGGATTTAGCCCGGACGGGTAATCCGAATTAGGGTCTCAATTTAGCTCGGATCGGTAATTCAGATCCAAGCTCATTAGAGTAATTGTCGTTGCAGTGGATTTAGCCTGGACTGGTAATCCCGACAATACTCTATGAGTTTATATTACAGGGGATTTAGCCTGGACTGGTAATCCCACTGTAAGAATGAGGTTCGCGAGAGTGTGCTCTCTGATAGAAAGTGTGTAAGACCATGGTTGAAAGATACCATGGCAACCTGATATGAAACGTGTAAGACCATGGTTGAAAGATACCATAGCAACCTGATATGAAACGTGTAAGACCATGGTTGAAAGATACCATGGCAACCTGATATGAAACGTGTAAGACCATGGTTGAAAGATACCATAGCAACCTGATATGAAACGTGTAAGACCATGGTTGAAAGATACCATGGCAACCTGATATGAAATGTGTAAGACCATGGTTGAAAGATACCATGGCAACCTCGATATGAACGTGTAAGACCATGGTTGAAAGATACCATGGCAACTCGATATGAACGTGTAAGACCATGGTTGAAAGATACCATGGCAACCTGATTTGAAATGTGTAAGACCATGGTTGAAAGATACCATGGCAACGTGACATGAAATGTGTAAGACCATGGTTGAAAGATACCATGGCAACGTGACGGGGAAATGAATAAGACCATGGTTGAATGATACCATGGCAACATGATGAGAAAATGAGTAAGACCATAGTTGAAAGACACTATGGCATCATGTCGAAGATAAATAAGATCGTAGAAGAGAAACGCCAAGATATCATTGAACAACTAATATTCGTGTAATATAACAAATGGTTAAATGAATTGGTTATACAAAATGGTAATGTGAAATGTTTACGAGAATTGGTCATATGGAAATAAATGTACAAAATAGTTGTATGAAATAATTTATAAGATAGATAAATGAAATAAGTATAGGTACATGAAATTTAAATTATGTTAAGTTTAATACGAACCATTACCGAAATAAATATACCTAAGATATAAGGAAATGATGGTGCATGAAATGTTGATATAATGAAATGAATGATATTTGTTATTAAAGAAACGGTAAGAGAATGATATGTATCATGACATGTACATATGAGATTATCTTTTATATTTTAACAAAGGAAAATATGTAAGTTAAGACAGTATTAAATTCAAATATGACATATTGAGAAAATAAGAATTTATATGAAATATGTGTAAGTACACTAACAAGTGTTGTTGTTGATGCTTAGGCAAGTGCCAAGCCATTGACTAAATGGTAATATATTTATTGATGCATTAAATTGATAAGTATTTAAGTGAATTTTTTTTTAGTGATTTGCAAGTGGTAGTAATGCTCCGAGACCCTATTCTGGCAGCGGATACGGGTTAGGGGCGTTACAAAATCGAACATGCCGAGCACCTGAGATTAGTGTTGTAGATTTTACGGGATAAGCAGTTATATGCTAAGTTCAGTAAATGTGAGTTCTGGTTGAGAGAAGTTAGCTTTTTAGGACATGTGGTATCCGCATCGGGTATTCGAGTTGATCCGATCAAAATTTCAGCCATACTCAATTGGAAGCCTCCAAGAAATGTTACTGAAGTTCGGAGCTTTTTGGGACTTGCTGGTTATTACAGATGGTTTGTAAAGGGTTTCTCGATGATAGCCACACCAATGACGAAACTACTTTAAAAAGATGTTAAGTTTGAATGGTCAGAAAAATGTCAGAAAAGTTTCGATCAATTGAAAGCCTATTTAACTGAAGCTCCAGTGCTAGTGCAGCCCGAATCCGGTAAAGAGTTTGTCATTTACAGTGATGCATCCTTACTTGGGCTGGGTTGTGTGTTGATGCAAGAAGGTCGAGTTGTAGCTTATGCATCGAGGCAATTGAAGCCACATGAGAAAAATTATCCGACTCACGATCTCGAATTAGCTGCCATTGTATTCACTCTGAAAATATGGCGACACTATTTGTTTGGAGAGAGGTGTCATGTATATTCAGACCATAAAAGCCTCAAATATTTAATGACTCAGAGAGACTTGAATCTGAGACAACGACGGTGGCTTGAATTATTAAAGGATTACAAAATTGTCATTGATTATCATCCGGGTAAGGCAAATGTGGTGGCTGATGCCCTAAGTCAAAAATCTCTGTTTGCTCTTAGAGCAATGAATGTACAGTTGTCTATTTCTGCTGATGTTGTACTGGTAGTGGAATTAAAAGCAGAACCAATGTTACTACGGCAAATTTGTGAAGCACAGAAAATTGATGAAGAATTGGTTGCTAAACGAGCTCAATGTGATTCTAATACGGGTTCAGAGTTTCAAATTGACGACAATGATTGTTTAAGATTCAGAGGTCGATTGTGTGTTCCGAGAAATTCAGAACTTACTACAATGATTTTGAGTGAGGCCCATTGTAGCCGAATGTCGGTCCATCCTGGTAGCACAAAAATGTACAACGATCTAAAAAGACAATATTGGTGGAATGGTATAAAAAGAGACATTTCCGACTTTGTTTCTAAATGTTTGATATGTCAACAAGTGAAAGCGGAGCATCAGGTTCCTTCGGGATTATTACAGCCGATCATGATACCGGAGTGGAAATGGGATCGAGTAACGATGGACTTTGTATCTGGTTTACCGTTGACACAGAACAAGAAGAACTCAATCTGGGTTATTGTGGATAGATTGACGAAGTCAGCTCACTTTATTCCTGTTCGTACAGATTTTTCACTCGATTGATTGGAAGAATTATATGTTTCTCAAATTATTCGACTACATGGAACACCTACTTCTATTGTTTCTGATAGAGACCCTAGATTTACATCCCGATTCTGGAGAAAATTGCATGAAGCGTTGGGTACTAAGCTACATTTTAGCGCTGCTTTCCATCCCAGATAGATGGTCAATCTGAACGAGTTATTCAGATACTCGAAGACATGTTGAGATGTTGCATTCTTGAGTTCAGTGGTTCGTGGGAACGGTATTTACCTTTGATTGAATTCGCATACAACAATAGCTTCCAATCGAGTATCAATATGGCACCATACGAGGCCTTATACTGGCGCAAATGCCGCACACCATTGTATTGGACCGAACTCAGCGAAAATAAGATATACGGGGTTGATTTGATCAGAGAAGCAGAAGAAAAAGTAAAGGTGATTAGTAATAGTTTGAAGGCAGCATCGGATCGTCAGAAATCATATGCAGATTTGAAACGCAGAGAGATTGAGTATCAACTCGGTGATAAAGTATTTTTGAAAGTCTCACCATGGAAAAAGTTGCTCCGATTTGGCCGAAAGGGTAAATTGAACCCAAGATTTATTGGACCGTACGAAATAGTAGAACGAATAGGGCCAGTTACTTATAGATTGGTTCTGCCACCTGAACTCGCAAAGATTCATAATGTGTTTCACGTATCGATGCTTAGACAGTATAGATCAGATCCTTCACATGTGATTAGTCCATCTAAAATCGAGATTTAATCGAATTTAAGTTATGAAGAAAAACCGATCCGTATCTTAGCTCAAGAAGTGAAAGAATTGAGGAATAAGAAGATTTCTTTAGTAAAAGTATTATGGGTCAAACATGGAGTAGAAGAGGCCACCTAGGAGCTTGAAGACTCTATGAAAGAACGTTATCCGAATTTATTCGCTGGTAAGATTTTCGGGGACGAAAATTTTTAAGTGGGGGAGAGTTGTGACAGCCCTAATTATACCCTAGTCGGAATGTGGTTTCGGGACCACAAAACCGAGTCATAAAAATTTAATTTAAATTTAACTACGTATATTCTATGTATGGTGGTGTATGTGTGCAAATTTGATGTATTAATTTAGTCTAAGAAATGTAAATTTTCATAGTATGACTTAGTTGAGAAACTTGGAAAATTATGATAGGTAATTGAAAGGATTAAATAATTACAAAGTGTGAAAGTTTGGATTTGCATGTTAAATTGCCCAAAATTCAAGTAATGGTCGGCCAAGTAATGACGCTTCTTCCACTAAGTTGAATTTGTTATAATTTTCTATTAGCTAATGGTTAAAATAAATTAAATAAAAGAAATAAATTAATAGGAAAAGATGAATAAAATAAGAAAGGAGAGAGTGTGGTCATCTTCTTCCTCTTGCAAATGCCGTAACTAGGGGAAAGAAGGAGGAATTTTTCTAGGACATTCGGCCTTCCTAAGGGGTTGATTAAGGTAAGGTTCTTGTTAATTCTATTAAATTTTATTGAAAATCTAGTTAGTAGTCAATGTCTTGTTATAACTCATATGTTGATATTCTACTTAAATAGGTGATTAAATGGGCATACGGTTAGATGGAGTAAATGCTAAAGGGATGGTGTTTTTGATGTTGTGAATGGAAATAGTAGAAAGGTGAAAGAAAATTTAGCCAAATATATAGATATATGTGGATTTATATGATGATATAAATTGATGTGAGCTATGCTAGTTTAGGAGAATTCGGTCAAAAGGTTTATGAGATGAAGCTATGTGTTTAAATGAAATAAAAATGATATTATAAATAACATTGTATATTCGGCCATCTAATTAAGTACATAGGTGATGTTGAATTTGATCTTGCACATTCGGTTATATAGGTATGCACATTTGTGATATTATCTTTGATTATATATAATCGATCAAATGAGTGAGGTTGGTTATAAATTAAGTTTGATTCATGATTATATATTTACTTTGTGAACATATTTGAGAAAAGGTTATATTGGAAGGTGATAATGCATTCGGCCTTGAGGCATTAGATGAATAGGTGTGGAAGTTTTAATGTCTTGATCAATTATGGTTATAAAGTGTTGTGAAAATCATTAAACTATATATGTGAGAAATTAGCAATGGTAGTTGCTGTATATACAAATATATATATGTGTGTTATATATGTATGTGTAATGGAAATATTGATTTGATTATTGATAGTAATATGATATTATGTGGTTATTAGCCGAATAGCTCAAAAGCATAAAGTAGAAAGGAATCAAATTTTACCATGTGTTTCTCATGATATAAAAATCATTTTTTTTTATTTGGATACAAATAACTAGCAAGGTGGTTAAACTAGTTAACTTATTTTGATTAAGCTCAAGAGCTTAAAGGAGGGGAATTAAGCAAGGGCAAAGCGAAAAACATCGAGTAGCCGATTGGAGCTGTTTTTATCCAACAAGAGGTAAGTCTATAAGCAATTGAAGTATTCTTGATTGAAAGATTTGTGGCTAGTTATATTTAGTTAATTGAATCAATCATTTATTTATAACGAAATGACTTTGGTTACTAGATATGCGGATTTAAGTGGCACTATGTGTGCGTATTCGTATGGCACTATGTATGCGTATTTGTATGGCACTATGTGTGCGTATATGTAAGGCACTATGTGTGCGGAATTATTTGGCACTATGTGTGCGGAGTTGAATCGTAGATTCGCGTGTGGATTTCTAAAGCACTTTGTGTGCAGGTTAGCATGGTACTATGGGTGCAAAATTTCTTAATTGAGCCTTGTGAGAAATCGGTTATGTAATATTTTGATTTACTAGTGGTAGTTGACTAGTATTGAATTAATGGTTTAGGTAATATATGAACCTTTTTAATTCTATTTCGACACTATCTGAGTCAATTATTGCATTTTATTGCTTACGACTACTAAGTTGAAAATTCATTTGGTGTTTTTACTTGTCTCTTATTTAGATTTTCCTTTGACCCATTTTGCATACTTGGAACCATCGTCGAAGTCATCACACCTACCTGCAACGTTTTGGTACCCTTTTTAGTAAATATTAATTTAACATTATGGCATGTATAGGCAAATATGTATTTTTGTTCAAACCTTAATATGTAAAACTTCAGCCATGCGAATATGGCTTAACTACTAAGTTTGAATTTGGTTATGTGTAGTCATGGTTTAATTCGTTTTGGATATATGCTATATGTTATTAATGAATGGTATATATGATTGGTGTTATACGTTTTGGACAATGTTTAAGTTCTTTCAAATTATCATATCATGTGTTTGAATGGAAGTTATATGTAGTATATACATATATATATATATATATAAGTGATTAACGTAAATTGGTATTCTATATGATTATAGTATATAATTTGAGCTAGTATTTTGGATTGTTTGGATCAAATCGTATGATAAGGTTATTATAAGTTTAATACATACTTATTTGTTTTGATTAAATTTGATGATGATTAATGATGTGTTTCGGCTATGTATGAATAAGGAAAGTATATGGTGTTACAGTAAATGTATCAATCATGAAATGGTATATTTTATCACATGCATAAGTTTTTGTTAGTTGCTAATACCTGTTTGATTATGTCTAAGTTTTAAAAGATAAGTTTTGTCATGAGATTGAGTTATGAAGTATGAAATGTAATGAATATTATTTTGAGTTGTGTTATGTTAAGAAATGCCTCGTAACCCCATTTCGGCGTCGGATACGGGTTAGGGGTGTTACATAACATTATGTTAACTAGATATTGTTGTTAGTGACTTGTGACAAATGAATCAAAGCAAAATTTCATTTATAAAATCACACAAAATCAAAGTTCATGTATGACACTACACATTAAATCAAAGTTTATATATAGCTTTGATGTTCATCCCATATTAAAATTGCACAATTACATAATACGAAATTACGTAATACGAGTAATCTCCCTCTATATATAAAATACAATTAGGTTATAACACACACATAATGTCGGTGAAAATATTTATGTAACAAATTTATAAGAATTAATATAAAAACTAGATGTGACTTTGGTTGAAATGCTGAAGTTATGGAAATGAAGATCTTAAGATTTTGGATTCAAATTCCATAATGTGCATGTATTTTTTAAAATTGTAAAAGACAAAAATACCCCTCAAAATTAGGGGCAAATTTAGAGGAGTAGGTAGTGCCTTGGCCCTTTCAAATGGAAAAATTTCTAATAAGGCCCCTTAAGAAATGTTTAAATTATAAATTAATATATGGTTAAATTGTACTTTGGCCCTATAAAAATGAAAAAGAATTCTATTAAGTTCTTTTAGAAAATAATGAAATCATAAATTAATACATAATAAAATATATTTTAACCTTTCAAAATTTTATAATTCAATTCTGCTCCCCTAAGAATTTCTTAATTTGCCTCTACTCAAAATTATAGTTATTGCTTTATACAATTATCGAACTTTTGGTAAATTCTCCATTGAGTTGGGACCCAGTCGAGGGCAAAACTAATCCAATAAGAATCTTAAACAATGATATAGATATATGTATGAAATACATTTCAAATTTTATATAACTACAATAATAATTTAATATCACAATAAATGCAAATACAATACGAACATAGATTATTATAGTAATTAACAATAATTTTTAATACCACAAGCATATTAAAAACTATTGTATATTTTAGGTTATCTTTAAATTTTAAAAAATAAAAATAATAAACAAAATATTAGAATGTGACATTTGTACTTAGACAAAATTTGAAATTTAATTCATATTGTAATATCCCAAAAATTACTACAAGAATGAAGTAAGATATTATCCTTGATATAGTAAAATAAGAAAATAAAGTGACAAAAAGGGAAATTTTGAGTTATGTCAACATTGGAAAGTATATTATGATATATTAATTCCAAGAAAGGACTAAATCGCAAAGTGAGAAAAGTTTTGTGGCCCAAGAGTAAATATTCAAAATTTGAAGGGTTAAATTATAAATATGAAAAAGTTAAAGGACCAATATTAAAAATATTTTAAAGGTGGAATGATCTAGAAACTAAGGAAAATGGATGAATTAGGACCAAATTGAATAGGTGAAAAAATATGAGGGACTAAATCATAATTTTACCAAATTAAGTGATGACTTAAGGATGGTTTTTTAAAAGATCATAAAGGGAAAAAATGGTCATTTAGCAAAAAAGATAATTTTGAAGAGTAATGATAATGTTGGTGATATTTTAGATTAAAATCAAATAAATAAATAATAGTTTATTAATATTTTGACTTGATTTTTTATATTATTATTATATTTAGTATATAAGAAAATAAAGATGAAGAATTCTCTTCATCTGTCCATGCTACAACGTGAGAAGAAGAGAAAGAAAAGAAATTTTCTTTTATTTATAATTTGGTCCTTTATCATGAAATCCCACTTTTCTCTAAAATTTTTGGAAATTTTCATAACCACCCAAAAGAAGAAGTGAAGTAGAGACATTAGAGAGTTAAAATAACATATTGAAAGAAAGAAATTGGAAGTGAAAGTGGAGAAAATTGTAGAAAAGTGAGGAAATTAAAGAGACAATGTAAGTACTTCAAGAAATTTACTTTATTTAATTTTAATCAAGTATAGAGTATGCTAAATTAGTTGAATTAATTGTGAACGTGCTAATATTATGTATGAAAATTAAAATGGTATATTGAATAAATTGTAAAGTAAACAAAATAGGTTGTGCAATTTGAATGTTTAAAAGAGAATGTAAATGAAGTGTGATGATATAAAAAGTGAATGTGTAGGAAAATTTCAAGTTACATTAATTTTTTATAATAAGGACTAAATTGTAACAAAATTTTACGTGTAAAATAAAGTATTTGTTAGTAAGTTTAAATGGAATGTTAAGTGTTAATGAATTAGTTACAAAGTGAAGTTAAAGTGAAATTATAGTAAATAATGAATTTTCAAGATATTAGGAATTAAATTGTAAACTTGTGAAATTTATAATTGAAATAAGAGAAGTTATAATAAAAGTTGATGATAAGTGAGTTTTAAGGATTAAATTGGACAATAATTAAAAGTATAATGATTATGTATGTCTAAATGAAACTTAATACAAAGAACCAAGAAAGAATAAAATTAGCATTAAAATAGTTTCTAGACAGCGGCAATGGTTCAAATTTGAAAAATCACCAAAATTTGTGGAAATTGGATTAGAGGTTGAATAAAATATGAAATTAAATATTATTGAGTCTAGTTTTCCATAGAAGAAACGGTGTAAGCAATGAAATTGTAAATTATGAGATATAATAAATTTTGTGAGACAAGGTCAAAATGATTTAGGGTTCCCCTGTTCTGACTTTGGAAAATTATCAAAATTTGTAAAAAAAAATAATTAGGGGTTTAAATTTATATGTTTAAATTCTTAATGAGTTCATTTTCAAGAGAAACAAACGGAAACATCATCCAAACCCCGTACTAAGAGATAATTAATTTTTAGTAAAGAAAGGTCGAAGCTGTCAAACAGCAGAACAGGGATAAATTTGAAGATTTTACTGTACTTATTGGCTAAATTATAAATTCTGAAATTTTAATGGTAGAAATATATTTGAGTTTAGTTTCAAAAACATCAAGCATATCTTAATTTAGAATTTTGTAGCTCAAGATGTAAATAGTGGAATTATAGATAATATTACATATAAGAATGCTATATACATTAAGGATGTGGAATTATAGATAATATTACATATAAGAATGCTATATACATTAAGGATGTGGAATGGAGAGGAGGAGGAGGAAATTATATGAATATTCAGCTAGCTTGGGTTTACATTAAAAATGACTATTTTGCATGTTTTAGGCTCGTGGACTAAATTGAATAAATGTAAAATTTTAGGAAAATTTTGTAAAATGTCAAAATGACCAAATTGCATGAAATGAATTATTTTATTGTCTAAATTAATATATTGAAAGAAATTATTAATATCAAGTGGGTTTAGAGCTTTAATTTTGTTGTATGATGATATTATGAAGTAATATTAATGTTAGTATCAAATTGTGAAAATAGTTAAAATATTAGGTTTTGGTATTAAATTTCTATTTTATTAAAGGTTGTATGATATCTTAGAATATTTGAATAAAGTATTAATTGAGAAAAATTAGTTGATTTGATTAACTAGTTAAGGGACTAAATTGTAAAAGTTGTAAAAGCTAGGGTAATTGAAAATAAATAATAAAGTTCTATAATTGATTTTGAAATGGCATGGTATGAGAAATGGAAGTGATATAGTGAATTAAAAATATAATGTGAAATATGTTGGCAATACATGGAATATATGAGTTATATACTCATGAATTGAGTATGGTATGGAATGATGTATTCGTAAATTGAGTATTGCATGACTGATGTTATTGTACGAATAAATATGGTTGATATGTGAATAATCATTTATGTAGCGTGTAATAGCCTAAATTTCAATGATGTAGGAAATAGTGTTTTGAGACCACCAAATTTCAAAAATGAACTCGTAAATTATATTATTTAATATTTATGAGCCAAATGTAGCTTTTAAAATATTTTTGAAATAGTAAACTGTATTTTATAAAGATTTATTTGGTTAAGAAATTGAGAAAAAGAGGTATTGAGATCTCAGTGTTATAAACTGAGCCATAAATATTTTTATGAATATTTACGGAGTGTCAATAAGGTAGTACTAAAATTTCGTCAGAAAATTTTAATCTTTTGGTAGTCAATTAGATAAAAAGGACTAAATTGAAAAGGTGCAAAATTTGCTAAAGTAATTAAATAGCTTAACCATTAAATAAGGAAGGACTAAAAGGGAAAATGGATCATTTTAAAATGGCTGAGGCGGCATAGCGTGAAAAAAATCGAAGAATTTTATGTGAAAAGGACTAAATTGGAATTTTAATAAAAGTTACATAACCAAAGTTGATTTTAATGATTTCTAGGTCATTTATTCTTCAACTTTCTGTAAAAAATAGCCTGGAAAAGGGTTTTGAGCTGGTCTTTCATATTTTAGCTTCAAGTAAGTTCAATTCTTACTTTTTCCTTGAAATTTTTATATTTTTTGAATTTTACAATTAGGTCCAACTTAGTATTCTATTAGTTTTTTGATTTTGTTGAAACTTTTGGAAGTTACCATTGATAATTTCATATGATTTTGTTATTTTATGATGAAATTGAGATGTTAATGGATGTTTAAAGATGTTTTATTAAAGAGTTTTGAATGAAAACATGTTTTAGGGGTTAAATTGAAAAGTATTGAATTTATGAAAAATTGTGAAATTTCAAGGAATTCATGGGCTGTTATTGGTATGTATGAGAATAATTAGGCTTGGAATAAGGATTAAATTGCAAGAATTTTATTTTCCTAGCCTAGGAACAAAATCGTCATGTATTAAAAATTTTGGGAAAAAATGGTAATCAACATTTTGCACTAAAACAGTTTTGGACAGCAGCAGTAGTCTAACTTTGAAAAATCACCAAAAATTGTGGGAATAAAATTATAGGATGAATAAAATGTGAAATTAAATCTTGTTGAGTCTAGTTTCTCATAGAAGAAACTGTGTAAGCAATGGAATTGTAAATCATGAGATATAATAAATTTTGTGAGACAAGGCCAGGATGATTTCGGGTTCCCCTGTTCTGATTTTGGAAAATCGTCAAAAATTGGAGAAAAATAATTAGGGGCTTAAATTTATATTTTTAAATTCTTAATGAGTCTATTTTCAAAAGAAACAAACGAGAATATCATCCAAATTCTGTGTTAAGAGATAATTAATTTTTAGTAAGCAAATGTCAAAACTGTCAAACAACAGAATAGGGATAAATTTAAAGATTTTACTGTACTAATTGGCTAAACTATAAATACTAAAATTTTTATGGTAGAAGGATATATGAATCTAGTTTTAAAAACATCAAGCAGATCTTAATTTGGAGTTCTGTAGCTCAAGATAAAAATAATTTAGTGACTACGACACGGATGGACAACTTTGAATATACATATAAGTAAATAGTAATATTATAGATAATGTTAATTATAAGCGTGATATATACATTAAGGATGTGAAATGGAGAGGAGGAGGAGAAAAATATATGAATGACTCGTGTATAAATTGATCACATGTCTGATTATAATCGATAAACGTTGAATTAGAAATGATATAATGTTTTATTTCAAATATTTATTATGAAATTAAGATTATCGTTATGGTATAAAAATCGAATTGTAAGTTTGTGTAATTTGAATTGTATTCTTAAATGTTTGGAATGTATGTTTATGTGATGAAAATGTGATTTGAATGCTCAATGTATGATTATTGATGAAATGTTGATAATATTCAATAAAAAAGGAAATAAATCTCAGTTGAATGGAGTGGAATTCGATGGATCATTGAAAAGGATTTGACAATAAAAAGGATCTAGTCTGGACGGGTGATCCTGATATAAGCCCTCCCGAAGAATATGTATGAAATGGATTTAGCCCAGACAAGTAATCCAAAGTAAATGTGAGTCTGGATTTAGCTTGGACTGGTAATCCAGACAAAGCTCTATACAGTATTTGTCATTGCAGGAGATTTAGCTTGGACTGGTAATCCCGACAATACTCTTTGAGCATATGTTACAGGGGATTTAGCCTGAACTGGTAATCCCGCTATAAGAAATGAGATTCACGAGAGTGTGCTCTCTTACAGGGGATTTAGCCTAGACTAGTAATTCTGCTGTAAGAAATGAGGTTCGTGGGATTGTGCTCTCTGGTAAGGACTTATGTATATATGTGTATGAATTGACGGTTAATGAGATTGTACACCATGAGTGTACTATAGGAAATCCATCAAAATTCTGAGGAATTCAATGGGATAAATATGGAAAACGGTAAATACATGGAATTATGAAATTGGTGAGCGTATTCACAAGAATTTGTCATTTGAAATTATGATTGACAGGAAGAAATAGCGAATTGCATACTTATGTATGGTTACAAATATTTATCTGAAATACAAGAAAATGATGTTTATTGATATACGGAGACATTAGACTGTGATATATGAACATGGAATATGTTTGATAAAGATGTTCATTCATAATTATGAAATTATGTACTTCATGTGTACTATTTGCATAAAGATGATATTTCAAATACTTTGATGAGTAAAGCTCAAATATAAAATAGTATGAAATCAATACAAGTTGTTATGAAAATGTATTTAAAATACAGAGATATGGTTGTTATATGTTATATGATTACATAATGTGAAATTGTCTATATAAATGAGAAATTTAATGAGAATTGAGCCCATATATGTTTCTTGGTATTTATATAAAGTGTACGACTAACAAGGGTAATGAGGTTACGTGTTAGGGCTCGTGATCAAGATGATTGAATATGCGTTGTATGTTTCTATTAAATTTAAATGAGTGAGTTTTCGGAAGCTCGTTGGTTAGGAAGCTCGACAGAGATCACTCACACTATCCATCGGCCTATTTTTGTATGTATGATAAATAAATTATGGTTATAATGGCATGTATAGGTTAATTAGTCAATGTTGGCTTATAAATGTTCTAACTGTAACTAGCCATTGGTATGACTTGTATTTAGTAAGTTTTGAGTTACATATAATTATGATTTTATCATGTTTGATATGGGCTTAAAATGAACAAATGATGAGACGGTATAAGTATAGGGATGAAGATGATGGTTAAGAATGCTATAAAAAATTATGAATATGTCTATATATATATATGAATAGTTGATTGATAAATTTAGATATTTAACCATATAAATTGAATATTTAACATATTTAAAAGTTGGTGTAAGTAAAAGACCAATTGGGTGAGAAATGAGGCTTGGATATAACTTTGCTTTTATCCACACGGGTAGCCACAAGGGCGTGTGCCTTGCCTGTTTGAGGTACACGGCCTAGATACACGGGCGTGTGATACGGCCGTGTCAATCCTGCACCTAATTCGAAAATAAAAATTAGCCACATGGCCTAGCAACACGGGTGTGTGCCTTGGCCGTGTGATATCAATTTGTTCATGAGTTGCAAGTTAGAGAGTTACACGACCTAGGGACAAGGACGTGTGAAGCCACATGGCCTGAAGCGAGGTAAGTCACATGGGCGTATTGGTCACATGGCTTGAACCACACGAGCGTGTTGGCCACACAGCCTGAACCACACGGGCATGTCCGTATAGCACATGGGCGTGTGACCCCTGTAATAGAGAAAAAATTTTGAGATTATGCAAAAAATTTCCTATGATTCCGATTTAGTCCTGAATTGTTTCTAATGTATGTTTTGAACTTCAAGAGCCCAATAGAGGGACATTATAATTACGTTCGAAATATGAATAGTAAAATAACTCAGTTTAATGAAAAATGGTTCTGTAAACTCTGGTAATGCCTTGTACCTTATTCCGACGACGGATACGGGTAGGGGGTGTTACATAACAATTATGTGAATTAGGATATTGTTTAATAAATGAAAAATGATAGTTATGATACTAGACATAAATATGTCATTATAATTTAATTGTGCCTATTATATTATATTATATTATAATGTTTTTAAATATTCGGATTATAGAAATATCACTGAGTTTTTACTCAGCGTACGGTTTTGTTTTCCGTGCGTAGATTAGGTACAGTGATTTTCAAGAGTTGTAATTGAGGTTGTGAGCATCCATCTCATTACATCTCCAAGTGCCAAGAGGGTATGTTTCAAAATTTTGAATTGAATGGCATGTACTTAGGAAGATGGAGTGTGTTCCAAGTCGTAGGGACAAAAATATAAATTATAAAAATTTTATTTTTTTAATGTTAAAAATATTAGTGATTAGCCAAAATCACTTTGACACCAAATATAATATTCCTATATCAAGTTCCTTAGGTTGAACCGGGTATAAAGGTGTTACACACATACTTAAAAGTAAAAAAATAATTTTTTTTTTTTACTTAAGAACCTCTATCCAGTTGTTAACATGGTTAGTATTTTTCTTCCAAATTTGTTAACTTGGCATGTTGATTAGGCTACCCTCATATGGACAAAAATAAATATATTAAATTGATAAGTTTTGATAGAAATCACAAACAAGAATAATTATTGGATGACAATTTTTAAATTGAAAATATAGGAAGATTGAATTTTATCAAACTCTGGATAAGTACGAAGAATAATAACATATTTTAACCTAAGCAAAAATGACATATAAGTATATAACAATTTTTTAACTCCTTCATAAAATTAAAAAAAAAAAAGATTCCGCAACTAATATAATTAGTTAATGCACTTTTTGGGATTGAACTTGACAATTGATCTCACATTGAGGCTTAAATTCTTTTTGTTCAAGTTAGTCCCTGAAGTTAATAATTATTTTCATATTGGGACATATTTTTTATCCAAGTTTGGCCTTGATATTTCCTTAAAATAAATTTGACCGAACAAATGCTGAAGCCCCAATGTAAGAACAATCTAGGGTGAAACCAATAAAATTTATTGGAGAAGCCAAAAGTAAATTACAAATATTCCATGGTCAAAATGAAATTTTTATCATTGTACTAAATTGTATTCTTACAAATTCTAAAGAGACCCTTAAGTAATTCTACCAATTGAAGGGGACAAGGTAACGTCCAAAACCTTCTTAACTCCAGCACTCAAAATAATTGTCAATTTTAAACAGTGTAAGAAGAATTACGTAATTAATTCCCATTAACCCTAAAATACGTAGAAAGGAGCTTATATCTATAGTAGTCCCATTTATTTCAACCAGGTTGGCAATGGTGCCCACATGATTCCTTCTTCTTGCGTTGCCATTATGATGTCCTTTGATCTATCATCTTTCACAATGGTACAATAATATCAACTACGATATAATATGATATGTATATGAATATTTTAAAATTAATACAATATAATTTATTAATATTAAAATTTATCATAAGTGAAAATTTAATATATAATTCTTTTATAAGCATTTGATATATAAATTTTGCATACAGAGAAATAATAATTTTCAAATAAAAATAATAAAATTTGAGTAGTTTAATCGAGAATAATGGATAGTTATAGATAAGATTAAAAATATTCTAAAAATTTTAGATGATATAATTATGATTTTATTTTTATTTTTGAAAATTTTAATAAGTAGTATTTTTATTTTCAATAAATTTTTTGAACATTCTATTCTTTTTTATATTCATTGTCTTTCTCTACTCCATAAGTAAAAGGCAATAATATCTACGTTAATCGAGTTAACATTCAATAAGCTTATTTTTAATAATTAAATTGGACATGATAGAAATATAATTTTTATCAATATAAAATATTTTAAAATGATAAGGATTATAATACAAATATGATAAAATTTATTATTATTTTCCTTTTCTCTTGCTTATTTAATTATCTTTTACTTTTTCCAATAAATACTACTATGGCCTATAAGGTTACTTTTTGACCACAGATCTAATAACCCTTTGCATTTTCCTGTTTGATTTTGATCTCAAAACTTTTCCTCCTTCGAAAGAAATTAAAAACAAATTTGAATAGCAGTATTCCAATGAGATTCGGTGATTTTTTTTAACAGAGTTTGGTTTTATATTTAAAAAAATGGTAATTATTTAAACCAAATTGATTGAAATTTTGAAAATTTAACTAATTCGTTTCAATTTTGATATTAATTGGTTTTAGGAAATATATATCATTTTGTTTTCATAAAAATGAAAAACATAAAAAAAGTGTTGGATTGAAATTTTTAAAATGAATTTCAAAATATAAAAATATGTTAAAATATAGAACAATAAAAGGCTCTTTAAATAGTTTATAAATTACAAGTACTACGAGCATAGGCAATGATGAATAATATAAATTTGGGCAACTATAAGCCTAAAAATTAGAATTTCATTATTTAAAATAATAAGATAAAAAAGCAGCAAAGATGCTATAATAATCAAGTTAAAACAACCGCCATGCTAAAAGCTTCCAAAGCAGATGATGAAGGCAATAATAAAGAGTAGACCTTTCTACAGATAAGGAAAACAGGAACACCTTCCAAACTATTCAACTTTTCTTCATGAGTTTACAAGATATTTAGAAAACAAAGAATTGCAGAAAATGCTCTACAAATTTGGATTTAGTTGATTATCTTAATAAGGAAAAAAGAGATTAAAAAAGAAACCACTCGAATAGGGCAGAATGAATATGGTAGAGATATTTTAATATTTTGAAACGTAACTATTATTCAACGCAACACTCTTCTTTTACATTATTTTGGTCGTTTGGATATCTTAAAACAACCAAACCACATTTGTTCTCTTTTAATACAGAAAATAACTAAATTTAAGTCTAGCATACAGTAATTTTTTAGACCCTCCAATTTTAGAAAAATAAATCATTTTAGTTCTCTATTTTTATTTTTTTTATTTTTTTAGCTCTCAAACTTGCATTTATTTATCAAATCACTTCAAAATAAATGAATAAGTTAATTTTTTTTAAACTTTGCTGACATGACATATATGTAGATTGCTACATGGATGACACTTTAGTATTGAATTAATATTTTTAAAATTTAAAAATTAAAAAATATAAAAATTATTTTAAAATTAAAATTATTAAAAATTAAAAAGCAATTTTTTAAAATTAAAATAATTAATTAGATAATGACATGTTATCCACATGGTAATCCATATGTATGTAATGTAGCAACGTTTGTTGTTAATTTTTTTATCTATTTTGGGTTGATTCGATAAAAAATACAAATTCAAGAGTTAAAAAAGCCAAAAATAAATAAAGAGCTAAAATAAAATTTTTCAATAAAATTGGCTAGTAAAAAAGTCATTATACCTTTAAATTGTATCCATTTATTATGCTTAAATATGAAATTTAATTTTATATCTATACAACAATATGGCCTTCCTTTCATGACAATAGTCCTTTTCTTTCTTTTGACATGAAAAGATTATGGTCAAATTTCATCTTTTAAGTCCTTTATTCTTTTAAGATTATATAAAGATGATTAAATTTCAATTTCAATTTTTATATTTATTTAATTTTAAAACCAAATCTCTATACTTTAATTTTGACATAATTAGGTACCTTAATAATTATAGTATCATTGGTTAGTATAAATACTTTATTCTAATTAAAATATTGATGTAAATTTTAAAGAATGTTAACACCATTGAAATTCTCTATTAAATCTAAGTCCATTATGATGTCATTTTTGTTACATGGATGCCAAATATCTTTTAATTTCAAAACATCACACTAACAAATTTAACAAAATATTTGTTACAGTAATTAAGTTCATTTCTTGAAAATAAAAATACGAAAATTAAATTCTAAATATACGAATAGCATGAGTTATAACCTTTAAATTTTTATTATATAATTTAATTGAAAAATAAATAATTAACCCAGTGAAGATTAAATTTAATTTTTGTATTATGCTTAAAATTATAATTTAATTTTATAAATTATTTTTAATTCAAGTAGTTAATATCATTAATTTTTAATTAAAATGTTACTAGTTACACATAGCTTTCAATTTCTTTTGGGTTTGCTATATATATATATATATATTACATTATAAGACATTGATCAAATTCTAATTTTGACTCTTATACTATGCTCATACATTATATTTAATCTATGCTTTATTTTTTACATAATTTTGTCCCTATAGTTTTATAATTCATTAGTTATTTTAAATAGTTAATATTGTTAATTATTTCAATCAAAATGTTGGTGTTAATTTTCTTAAGAAAATTATTCTAATAAAAATAATTTATCATTACGAGTTCGAATGAGTATTTAAAAAAATCCACATCAATATTTTCAACATTATTTTTTTGTTACATGACTACTAAGTATATATTTTTAATTTCAATAGTGGTAAAAACTGGACTTGAATTTTAAATTCGAAAGTAGATGGGCTAAATTCATGAAAATAAAAGTAGAGACTAAGTTTTAAATTTACGAAGTGTATAGAGACTTAGAGAATGTTTTAACCTTTAAATTCTTGGCCTATCCAATCCAATTTTGAACACATTAGTCTTGATCAATGAAAGAAAATTTTCAGTTTAGCTAGGTTGAGCAATCATGTGATCAAGTTTGAAAACAAAATTAATTACCAATATCTTAACCTTAAAAAGGGTGAATTTCGAGTATGGCTAGATATTACAATAAAAATATAGAAAAAAAAGTAAAGAGAGAGAACCAAAGTAAAGTAAGAAAAGTAGTATCCATTTAAGAAATTTGCAGCCCATTTTATATTTATTGATTAGGTAGAGAGATGAAAAGAAAAATTAGGCAACTGTGAAGTACAGAAGCAGGGTATAAATAGGTCCATTTAAGCTTTTGCTCTTGGGTTTATAAAGTTCGAAGGAAAATGGGGACTTTATTGGGTCTGATCTCAATTGGACTGTTTCCTTAGCGGATTTCAATTTCCAAATTCACCAAAATTAGACCCGTAAGCTCCAAATTCGTCAAACCCGAACAAAACCCGAAGTCCGTTCATTCATTTATATGTTTTTATATCACCCGGAGGCCAATGGCGACTGCTTCGAAAGGTTCTTATATAAAACGAGACGCCTAGTCTTCCTTGGATGAAGTTTCTACTGCACAGTTAATCCTCAAAAAAAATAGGAGGAAAAAAAGCAAGGGTTTCAGAAACGCACAAATTGTTGCAGCCGTGATCGTGGAAAAGAGGAATAATAAAATGTTGGTTCAGCTTCCTCGGTTGACAAATTCTTTAAGGGAACCGTTCGATATCGACCAAGCTTATCTCCAGCGCAAGATCATCCTTGAAACCCAGAAAAAATCTATCAAGTAATACAGATGAAGTTCTTTTTAAATGCTTTCTATATTTGCTCAGAAGTGAAATATGGAATGTTTAGGATTTGTTGTTTGTTAAAGTGAATTGGATTGAAAAATGCTATCGAATTGGGAAGTGCTGTTGGATTGAAATTATCCTGAATAACTAAAAGTAACATTTGATTGTTGCTCTTTTTCCTTTTTTTTTACATCCAAAGCTATTACATGTACGGAGAGAGACTTGCTTAAACTCTTTCCTAAACTTTCATGCTGTATATTTCTTCAATCCGGCGGATGTATTTCATGCTTTATTCATGAACATCATTAAAAATGTTCAATTATTTGTTTAATATAAAAAAATCCATCCCTTAACTACATTACATTTTTTTTTTGGATATTGTAGAAATATCATATTGATTTGAATCTTTGCGTGCAACATGTATGATTACGCCGTTAAATCTTACCCTGGTTTGTTAAAAAATTAAAAGGTGTTAAGCTAATTAATCTTACATTTGTGTAACTTGATCCCTCATCTCTTTAGATATAATTGTTTATGATTGCAAAAGTAAATAATATTTTTTCGAATAATTAGAACAAGAGGCATAGATTACTTTTATACAGTACAATTGTGTTAGGGTTTGTTTTATTTTTTTTTATTTTAATGAATTCCTATGCTTCTACTTTTTGCTCTAACTGAAATACAAATAGCAAAAGCAACATTTAGAGGAAGCAGAAGAGTTTTTTCTTGTCTATTTGAAAATTTCATTAAATTTGCCTATCAACTTTTCTTGCAGATATTTTCATGGGCTCTCTATGGAACTTTAGTTTTTAGCTTCAGAAAACTCATTTTATGTTCTAACATAAGTTAAAAGCTACCTAATATTTCAGTCTAAAATTTTATGAATTTTTTCTTTTAATTGTGTAATTTAGTTCAGGAAACTCCCTTGATGAGTTAGAGCTTGCAAGGAAGATAGTTCATCAATGGGAAGAAGGTAGATGCCTATTTTTTTGTTTGATTGCAGTATCCTAACTACACA
This sequence comes from Gossypium arboreum, assembly GCF_025698485.1. NCBI lineage: Eukaryota > Viridiplantae > Streptophyta > Magnoliopsida > Malvales > Malvaceae > Gossypium > Gossypium arboreum. Next base: position 109,321,880 of record NC_069081.1, on the reverse strand, counting down.
TTTAGTGTTTTCTACATCATATAGGGTTTAACATTATGCTCATTTTGTTGATGGGACTTACAAAAGCAGCTTCTGTAGAAGTGAGACAAGTATACAAACAGTTCATTGGGGCAGTGGTGGAGCTGATTGATGGAGATGTACCTTCTGAAGAGTTCCGTGAGGTTGTGTTGACTGCTTATCGTCTTTTTAGTGGGTCAGTGGAAGTGGATGAAGTTGATAAAAACATAAATGAGAAGACGTAAGACTTTGATTTCTCATTGCCTTCTCCCGGTTTTTATTTATGGGAGTCAAATTAGCATGAGTAGGGATCTCTACCAGCATTCTAATTTTGTATGCTTCATTTGCTCGGAAGAGGATCCTGTTGTCCATTATCTAATTTGTAAGTTTAAATATGTGATGATAGAAGAACTGGTGGTTAAATCCTGACCAATACCATGAAGTAGTAAAGACCTAAGTTTTGAGATAGATTTCACTTAGTTTGCTTCAAAAGTTATAATTGCAATGGTTTTTGTGGCCCCATGCTTTGGCTTAAGTTTCTTAAGCATCAGGGATCATGGTGGTTGAATTGGTTCTTGCAAGAAGGTGAGTGAACATTGTGTTTGAACATGCCCAAAGACTGACAAATTCATAAGATATTTGGTAGGATTCTATTGTAAATTCAGACTTTCTGATTTCAGTAAATTTCATTTATTTGCAGGGTAGAATTGCAGAAAGTTATTGGTCATGGAGTTTCACATGCTAATGTGCGGAAGGTGTCCTCTTTGGTACAGAAGCTATCTCAGTCTCAACCAAGAGACAGTGGGGCCATACTTGGTTCTGAAAAGCATGTAAATGGAAGTGGAGATGATTCAGAATTTGGTGCTGACCTTGCCTTTAAAGCACCAGCCCGGTTTTTGGTGGATGTTTCTTTGGAGGATGTGGAATTACTGGGTGAGGAAAGCATTGCACCTTCTTCTTCATTTATTGAAGGATGGCATGATAAAAATGGCCCTATAAATTATCATGGCAATACTGATAGTAGAAACTTCAATTTAAGTTGGTTAAGAGATTCATGTGAACTAATTGTTAGAGGGAGTACTTCACAACTTTCCCGAGATGACCTGGCTATGGCAATCTGTCGGGTACTTGATTCAGACAAACCTGGTGAAGAGGTATGGATTGTTAATCATTCTGATCTATGCCTATCCATGTTGTTTTTGTATCTCTTACATAACATTTATAGTATTCTGTAGATAGCTGGCGATTTATTGGACCTTGTCGGGGATAGCGCATTTGAAACTGTTCAAGACCTTTTATCGGTAAGAGGATTAATTTTTTATTTTCTGTGTTATATGTTTAATGTTCTTGTGGAGTATACTTTTCTCTTTTATCTCTCTCACAAGCCCGAGAAAAGGATGCTGCTTTGGTGGAAGTCCAATCTTTTTATGCTTTGATATTTGATTAACAAACTGGCAGTTTTAAGTTTCACTGAGATTTTAAAGGTTAATACATAATTTTGGTTCTCAAATTAGTGGAAGTTGACCTTGAAGGATAAGATTTGTGCTTGACTTCATTGATATTAACTTGTCAAATTAAAAACTTCTCTTTATTTGTTGAATGCCATTTTTGTAATTTTATTTCTTTCAGAATTTTCCTATCTTTTTCTTAGTATGAGGCCATTACTTTCATTTATTTATTTTCCCCCTAAGCTTAACTATTTGGATAATTCTGATTCAGTCCTTTGGAGAAGTCACTTGCTGATTTTTTCCCCTTTTCCAGCATCGAAAGGAGCTTCTTGAAGCTATTCATCATGGATTATCTGTATTGAAATCTGAAAAATTGACTTCAAGTTCTCAGTCACGCATGCCCAGCTACGGGACCCAGGTATCGCTGGATTTCTGTTAGAACAAAGTTGTTCATAAAAACACTGAATTACTGTTAAAACTCTATTTTTTTTTTCTTTCTATTGTAGGTGACTGTCCAAACAGAGTCTGAGAAGCAGATTGATAAACTGCGGCGCAAGGAGGAAAAGCGTAACAGACGTGCAACGGAATATGGGGCTGAGAATGATATGTCAGCTGCAAGCTTTTCTTCTTTACTTCAAGCGAGTGAGAAGAGAAGTCCGTTTGAAGATTTGATTGGATCTGGTCAAGGGTCTAATTCTGTGGCAGTAACTGCCCTTCCACTGGGGACTGTACGGAAGCATTTTAAGGGGTATGAGGAGGTGATTATAACCCCAACACCAACTGCTCAAATGAAACCTGGAGAAAAGCTGGTACTTCTTCTATGTCAATATTTGTTCTTCACCATCATGTTATATTCACAATACTTTTTGTTGGTTGGTTCAGTATTTTTCTTATAATTGCTAAAGTGGTAGAGATTTTGGTCAGTGAAGTTTATGTAAGAAGTACAAGGAATGTGCTGACAAGCATTATGGGAAAATGTTGTTATCTAGGATTAATGTTTGTTCATATTTGTTTTTATGACCGTTAAAAATAAGTAGGTAGTTTCAAATATAAAATTTGACTCTAATTCTTTAGTATGTTCAAGAATGGTCTCTTAAAAAATGACTTGTACACGGTTGAGTAAGTTAGTCACCTGTGTCCTGTTTTACTCTCTGTATATTTAACACCTTGGTTGTGATTTTTCCATGTGTTTCATCTTCTCACTCCCCTTTGTTTGTGTGCATCTATTTATGGGCTTTCATCTACTTTGATTGCATCTTTGATTTTACTCTTTCTACGACATCCGACATCCTAGCCCTTATCCTAATTTTTATCCATTAAACATGATTTATCATGCTGGAAAAGTTATCTCAATCTGTGACCTTGATTAGGAGAACTGATAAAGAAATAAAAGAAGAGGAAAGGATTGTGAAGCATCCAACCTAAAACCAATTGGTACTAGGTGGAGGGGCCCAAATTTACTATTAGACTACAAGAAACCTAATACTTAAAGATGTGGGCTAATACCTATTGACACTCCCCTTAGATATAACTTATAGGGCCTACAAGTGGACAACCTCACTTATAGGGCCCACTTGTACTTTTGATAGTGGCTTAATGTACTTACTTTCTTTTCTTGGTTGTGGTCAGATTGAGATAAAGGAGTTGGATGACTTCGCTCAAGCTGCTTTTCGGGGTTACAAATCTCTGAATCGTATTCAGAGTCGGATATTCCAAACCGTATATCACACTAATGAGAATATATTAGTGAGTCTTTCATTCTACAAGTAGAATTTAATATTAATTTTTTCTGTCTCTCTTTCTTTTCTTTTTCTTTTTCGCAAAAGTTGAATTCAAGTAATTTTGATGTCTGTCAAGGTTTGTGCACCAACTGGAGCAGGCAAGACAAACATAGCCATGATATCTATCCTACATGAGGTATACTCTTTAGCCAGGTCCCTATGATCTTCACTTTTGAGTTTTCTATTTCACAATTTGGCAGGGAATACAAATTAATCATTGTTTTTGTATGGTTCTTGATACACTGGATGCCTACCCATTGGTAGATGGATAGATAATATGATGTGTCTGAATTGTAACAATTACATTTTGTTTTCTTCATACCGCTGGATTTGTGTGGTAGATAAAACACTTGCATCCAAAGTGTTAGTGGCTATTGTTGTTGTGAGAGCAGCATACACTGTGTTGGCAGTGCACAGATATATCCTGTGGGACATAACTTTAGAACTAGACTGAAAGGAAGATAAATTGTAATCAGTGGGTTTTCTTTTGTAGATTGGGCAGCATTTCAAGGATGGCTACTTGCATAAAGATGAATTTAAGATCGTTTATGTTGCTCCTATGAAGGTTGAACCCTCCATATATTTTGTCTTTTGTTGGGAGTATTTGCGACTGACTACTTCTTTCTGGTTATATTTTTAGGCATTAGCTGCTGAGGTCACATCAACATTTAGTCAACGCTTATCTCCATTGAATATGTGTGTGAGAGAACTTACTGGAGACATGCAACTTTCTAAGAATGAACTTGAAGAAACTCAGGTTGGTTGTTGATAAATTTGACGAGCTTAACTTTTTTATTGTGACAGCAAACATGTTGAACCTAAAGGCTTTGCTTTTCCTTTTCACCAATCAGATGATAGTTACAACACCTGAGAAATGGGATGTTATTACTCGCAAAAGTAGTGATATGTCACTCTCAATGCTGGTGAAGCTCTTGATTATTGATGAAGTGCATCTTCTAAATGATGATAGAGGTCCAGTAATAGAAGCTCTAGTGGCTAGAACTCTTCGTCAGGTAATTAAGTTTTCATTGTCTCTGCTGTTGAATTGGTAACATTATGATTAACGTAGTCTGAGAGCATGTGTATGATTGCAAACTTCATCCATAACATAATAGTGCTTTGCCCGTCTTCTCACCTAATAGATAATGGGCTTACTGGACTAGGTCACGGGTGCACAATACTTCTGCGAGGAGGAACATTCTTTATTGATTTTAAAAGCGAAAAAGAATAAATGCTTGTATGGAATTAATACATTGAAATCTCAGTTAAAGACTTGTGCTGGCTCAAGGAAAGTTAACCAAGTCCATGTTAGTAGTTCAAATGTTTAAATGACAACCAGAATTATCACTAGCTTTGGTTGGAGAATAAGATTATCTGTTCTCCTTTTTTGAATTTGATGTGTGTGTGTTTATTGAACACTAATTTTATTCATCTTCCTCTGGGGGTACTTTAAACAAATTTATATGTTGGTTTTAACTTGTGTATTCTTGGTTTTTAGTAGTGTCATCATCACTTTCAGTTAATATTGCTTTAAATCTAAATGTTTCAATTATCCTTATTTCTTTTTCTCTTTCTGTGGCAGGTGGAGTCGACACAGTCAATGATACGAATTGTTGGCCTTTCAGCTACTCTACCTAATTACTTAGAGGTTCTTTGACCATATGTTGATAGTTGGAACATAATATCCACTCTAAAATGCCCAAATTCTGATCCTTCGTTTACTTTTGAATGCTTAGCATGCCTAATGTCTTTAATATTAATGTCCAGGTTGCACAGTTCCTTAGAGTGAATGCAGAGACTGGCCTTTTTTTCTTTGATTCTAGTTATCGTCCAGTTCCGCTTGCTCAACAATATATTGGAATTAGTGAGCAGAACTTTGTTGCCCGTAATGAATTATTGAATGAGATATGCTATAAGAAGGTCTCTTTAATTTCTAGTAGGCTCTTTTTATAATTTATATGACTCAAGTTTAGAGTGATAATTTATTAAGTTGGCTATACCTTTTTGCCAGGTGGTTGATTCCTTAAGGCAAGGTCACCAGGCGATGGTGTTTGTTCATTCAAGGAAGGATACTGTCAAAACAGCTGAGAAGCTGGTATACCCTTTTTATTCTGTGTTTATTGTGGTTGAGTTGTTTGGCATTTGTAGTCCTCCCCTCTTTTTGTTTGTCTATTCTCTGTATACATGTGCATTCATGTTTTTGTGTTGTAGAATGACTTTCAAAGTTGTTAAAAGTAAAGGATATTTATGTTAAGGAAAAGCTATAATCCTTGGAACCAGAAATAATTGGTTTTGAACCAGGAACTTCTAGAAACACTTTTATTAGGATATGATGACTAGCTGTGAGAAAAATTGAGGGTGCACCTAAATATTTTTCCAACCAAGTATCTGTTACAAAAATGTTCTTTTTTAAAACTTGGAGTTTAGACAAAGCCTGGTCTTCTTGTATAAATTGATACTTTTAAGAAATGCTCTAATCTATGACAGATATTTGACACTGCAACATAAAGATATGCTATTAATAGGCACAATCATATCTCACAAATTTTTGAACTATGCAAATATCAGATAGCATATATGTCTTATAAACACATGAAATACTGCATTGGTTGGGAGATGCGTGCAAAATATATGATATGAAACTTTTACTCATATTTTTCCTTTTTCATGATTTATCCATGCTTTTTTGCATTAACTTTGAGAACACCTCATGAGCAGGTTGAGCTTGCTCGAAAGTATGAGGGTCTTGAGCTTTTCAAGAATGATGCCCATCCCCAGTTCTCCTTAATCAAGGTGAGGAATGGAAAGGTACCTTTGTTTTCTTCACCATGTCACTCTGTTGCTTATTAAATGCACTTCAATTTCATGCATTTCAGAAGGAAGTTGTTAAGTCAAGAAACAAAGATCTAGTTCAGCTTTTTGATTTTGGAGTTGGTGTGCATCATGCTGGTATGTTACGTTCTGATAGGGGGCTTACTGAGAGGCTTTTCTCTGATGGAATCTTGAGGGTAAAGCTGATTCAACTTTCACTTCAAGGTTAGTCCTTTTGAATTTTATCTCACCCAGTTCTCATTGAATTTTTCCGTTTTCCATTTTAGGTACTTGTTTGCACAGCTACCTTGGCCTGGGGTGTTAATTTGCCTGCTCACACGGTTGTCATCAAGGTCTGTGAATAGCTGCATCAACACATCATTCATTTTACTCTACATGGCAGAACTTTAGTTGTTGCTTCATTTGCTGAAAATTGAAAGCTAGCCTGATATATCCTAGGCCATGAGTCAGCTCACTGGATTAACTTGACCTTGACAATCTGTCATCTAGAACCTGAGGATAAGTGCCTTCCATTCCAGGATGTCAAAGATCATTCTCTGCTAAGCAGATGCGGATAATAAATCATGTTAATGACAATGGACTTCAGTGGTATTGATTTAAGAGTGACTTATGTATGCTTACCTTTTTGTCCCTTGGTTCAAAGATGAGGAGACCTCATTTTCCAAAACTGCACTCGTTCTTTACTAGAGGACAGGTGGATATGTTTGAGGCAACTTACCACCAAAAATATATTGAAAATTTGATCTTGACTTTTGATAATGAAATTCATTTAAGAACATTAAAAAAGGAGTATAGACACTTAAATTTGGATGGCTAGATAGATACAATATAATGAGTTTTATCGCAAGATACATTTCTTCTGCTCTTTCTTCATTTTCTAATTTTATCTGTCTGTTATCACCCAGGGGACTCAATTATATGATCCAAAGGCTGGTGGGTGGCGAGACCTGGGCATGCTAGATGTTATGCAGGCAAATCTCGTTTCCTCTTAAGACATGATTTTACAACAGGTTAATTGTATTTTTTGACTTCTGATAGTCTGTTGAAGTTTCTTTTTAGATATTTGGAAGGGCAGGTCGACCTCAGTTTGACAAAAGTGGTGAGGGCATCATAATTACATCTCATGACAAACTAGCCTACTATCTGCGATTGTTGACAAGCCAACTTCCTATAGAAAGTCAGGTACTACATGTACTATGACGAGCTTGTGGATTTTAAAACATTTTATTTGATGCATATGTACTCCTTCCATTCTTACTGTCAAAAGATCATCCATGCATCTGAACTTCCTTCAAAGAATATCATAGAATTCGTCTGAGGTCATTGATAAGCATGTTTAGTGACTATAACATTTTATAGTGTGTAAGTTGATCTACAAGATTTGAGGTTGAGGATTTATGTCTAACACTCACTCTTTTGTTTGTTTTTAAAATTTTCTTTTGATTGCAGTTTATCAGCTCGTTGAAAGATAATTTAAATGCAGAGGTAGCATTGGGTACTGTAACTAATGTCAAGGAGGCTTGCGCATGGCTTGGGTACACCTATCTATTTATCAGGATGAGGTTGAACCCACTGGCATATGGCATCGGATGGGATGAGGTACCTAATATTGTTGCTAACTGTATTTTGTTATTGAAATATAGCATCAGCTCTGGATACCTCCTTAGAAATTTAGATCTTTATATGTTGTTGCTCTGCCACCTCAATTTCATTGGATCTCCGGTTCTTAATTAGTTGATGATAACTTGATGAATTTGTCTTTCTTTGGGTTCTGGGAATTTAAGGTTTGTGAGGAGGTGACTAGATACTTTCTTGGGATTTTAGATTGTGAGGCTGGAGACGAATGCCTTTCTTTTCACGGGGAAGAAATTTTTTTTTTTTGGGGGGGTGAAGAAGAAGGGTTTTTGTGTGATCAGGAGGAGGGTGCCTTTTTGCTTGACAGTATACCTTAATTCCTTCAACTGATCTGAACATGTTTTAGATTTTCACATGGCCTGATTCTAAAACTGCATTTTCAAGAGGGTTTCTACATAAAATTTGTTATGCTTTTTTGTTTGGCAGGTTGTTGCAGATCCTTCTTTGAGTTTAAAGCAAAGAGCTCTAGTAACAGATGCTGCACGTGCACTAGACAAAGCTAAAATGATGCGTTTTGATGAGAAAAATGGGAATTTCTATTGTACAGAGCTTGGTCGTATTGCAAGTCACTTCTATATCCAATATTCTAGTGTTGAAACTTACAATGAAATGCTCAGGCGCCATATGAGTGACAGTGAGGTAATTTTTTAGACGACTAAGATTTTACATGTTTCCTTTAGTTGATGCAATTTTCATCTCTTTTGCCTTTTTGTTTCATTTTCTCTATATTGTAACTCTTGGAATTCTTATAACTATAGATGCTAATACAAGTACTGTAGATTATGGATTCTTTAGTTTCCTGCAATAGTCCATAGGGTATTGATCTTTTAATTAGGCTTATTGTCCTGTGATGTGGTTTCAACAGTTTCTTAAGACTAAGAGGCTCAATACATGACTCATTCTTTTCATATTCCTGTCATTCTGCTATTGCTATAGGTAATTGAAATGGTTGCCCATTCTTCTGAATTTGAAAACATTGTTGTTCGAGAAGAGGAGCAGAATGAGCTAGAGATGCTGGCGCGCACATCATGCCCATTAGAAGTTAGGGGGGGGCCTTCAAACAAGCATGGGAAAATTTCAATTCTCATTCAGGTATTTACTTCTTGTTCTGCAATAATGCTGTTTATTAGTTGCTAAATGAAGCAAATTGTCATGACTAATGTGGTGGTTATATAATTTGCAGCTGTACATATCACGTGGCTCCATTGATTCCTTTTCGTTGGTATCTGATGCTGCATATATAAGTGCTAGTTTGGCTCGCATCATGCGTGCTTTGTTTGAAATATGCTTGCGCAGAGGCTGGTGTGAGATGACATTATTCATGTTGGAATACTGCAAGGCCGTGGATCGCCAAATTTGGCCTCATCAACATCCGCTCAGACAATTTGATAAAGATCTTTCACTAGAAGTATGCCCTACATGCTATTGTGAATTGATTGTTTAAAGGATTCATTCTATACTTTTTCAGTTTTTCTGATAATGCTATCTTTACTGGTTCAGATATTAAGGAAGCTTGAAGAACGAGGGGCTGACTTGGATCGTCTTCATGAGATGGAAGAAAAAGACATTGGTGCACTGATTCGTTATGCACCTGGAGGAAGGGTATATCTTTCAACTGCATTGTTTGTCTAATTCTTTTGACTGGAGAGATATCATGACTTTTCCTAATCTTTTTCTTTCTTGCGATAATGGAAGTTGGTTAAGCAATATTTAGGATATTTCCCTTGGGTCCAGTTATCAGCGACTGTGAGTCCAATAACTAGGACTGTTTTAAAGGTAATTATCCTTTGAACTATTCTTTTTCTTTTGCATAAATTTTAAAAAGAAAAGCTTTTAGATTGTAGTTTTGGGTTTGAAATTAGGGTTAATGAAAACAATTTCAATTTTCAGGTAGATTTGCTTATATCTTCTGACTTTATTTGGAAAGATCGATTTCACGGTGCTGCACAACGTTGGTGGATACTTGTTGAGGTGCTAACTTGGTAGTCCTTTACTAGGTTGTTTAAGTTCTAGAGAAAGCAGGCATATTTGTTTGATTTGATTTCTCTAAGCTAGTGACTGTTTATTATTTATTTTAATACTTATGTAGTTTTTATTTGACATGGGTCAATGACCTTGCTTTATAACATCTGAGTACATCTGTTTTGGAATTACAAACTAGGTTCTGTCATACCATATTCTGGTGTTTTAGACTTTGATATCTGTCATAACTTCATTTTCACTTAGCTAACTGTTCTGAACAATGTGTAGAGTTTTGTTGCTTGTTTACATGTGTTTATGGGCACTAAAGTTTTAGAATATCTGATTTGATGGAATACTTTGGATAGGACACTGAGAATGATCACATCTACCACTCGGAGCTTTTTACACTGACAAAGAAGATGGCTAGAGCAGAATCTCAGAAGCTTTCCTTTACCGTACCAATATTTGAACCACATCCTCCTCAGTACTACATTCGTGCTGTTTCTGATTCTTGGTTGTATGCTGAGGCTTTCTACACTATATCATTCCAAAATCTAAGACTGCCAGAGGTTTTTATTCACTCCTGTTTATCATAACTGAATCATTTGATCGAGCTGTGTTTGTCTTGTTTATTTCTTGACAAAGCCTGTCTAATATAAAGTTTATTCTTCATACAGGCTCTTACCACTCATACAGAGCTTCTTGATTTGAAGCCTCTGCCTGTAACTTCACTCGGCAACAGCACTTATGAATCATTGTATAGCTTTTCACATTTTAATCCGATACAAACGCAGGTTTGCTTTAATAAATTTACTTTATGTTTTTGTGTAGCTATGCCTTCTTGTTCTAGATTTTAACTATTCTAATCTTACTTTGTTTCTCCTATTGTGTCAGATCTTTCATGTCCTGTATCACACAGATAACAATGTTCTATTAGGAGCTCCTACGGGTAGCGGGAAAACTATATCGGCTGAACTTGCTATGCTGCACCTCTTCAATACCCAACCTGATATGAAGGTATGAGCGTTGATGTTTTTATTGGCATCCCAAAAAGATTGGTATAAACGGTGATAGGAAGGAAAGATATAGGTTAAAACTAAATGATAGAATCAAAATGAGGGTTTCTTGCTAATATACCTGTTACTGGCCAGCAGGGTCGACCAACTAAAATAAAAGGTATCTTTACAGCAAACTGCTTATGTTTTCTCTACTATGCTCATATAGTAGTTGGCATAGCCCTTCTAATTTTATAAAACAAAGTTTTCTGCATTCAGTCTGTGGTTGAACTTTTGGCGTCGACTTGTATTCAGCTTCTGTGACATTTTTTAGTGCTCCATATCCTGAAAACTTGATGTCTGACTGCAGGTTATCTACATAGCACCTTTGAAGGCCATTGTACGGGAAAGGATGCATGATTGGAGGAAGCGTCTTGTCTCTCAGCTTGGGAAAGAAATGGTGATGATATGATTATGAGTTTAGATGCATACATGCTGCCTAGTCGTGCATATTTTTAAATTTTCAGTTGCAATGATGAAACTATGTATGCACTTCTTAATCCATTGCTAATGGTTTTTCTTTTGAAAGTTACTGATGTTATCTTCATGTTTTTATAAGGTTGAAATGACTGGAGATTATACTCCAGATTTGATGGCCCTGTTGTCTGCTGATATTATCATATCTACTCCTGAAAAGTGGGATGGTATTAGTCGGAATTGGCATAGTCGAAGCTATGTCACAAAGGTTACTAATAATATTTTATTCTTGTTATCAAATCACAGCTGTATACTATATTATAAGCTCTGGTGGCTGAGGAATAATGTGTTAAAATGATCAACAGGTTGGACTTATGATATTGGATGAGATTCACTTACTGGGAGCTGATCGTGGACCCATACTGGAGGTACTTGTAACTGTATCGTACTTTGTTGTTCTTCTTAGTGGATTTTTGGCCTGCTTATGGAAGAATTTTTTTGCATCAAAAGCATAAATAAGATGTTTGACTCAAATTTTAATGACATGGGAAACCCATAGGGTTTTAGACAAATCTATTTAAAGCTTCTTCAAAAAGTGCTAATTTGTAGTAACAACTAACAAGTACTAAGTGAAATTATTCTACCTTCTCATTGTATCCTTCAATAATTTACAAAATATTGGGAGAGCCATATTATTTCTTATTCATCTTTTGCATTTGATCCAATTCTTTGTTACTTCTTTTATTTTTAGTTAACAAAATTATATATTGTTTTATTATTTTCTCAGATATACCTTTGTTATGGTTTAGCTTAATAAAATTGAGTCTTTCTTGTTATTAAAAATAAACAAAATATTATCAAATAGTTATCTTTATTCTAAAACACTATCTGCAATAAGTTTGTCAAACATTGTTTTAGCTTCTCTTTACAACACTATTAGAACAACACTTCTTACTAAAGCTCCAATCAAGCCTAACTGGCCTTTATTGTAGTTCAGAATGTAACTAAATCAATATTCTTAAAAAACACAGAGGGAGTACTGATATAATAGAAAACAGAAAACGTGACAAAAGTAGCTAGGAAAACAAAATGTTCTGTTTGGGCATTTGACCTATGTGCTTGGGAGGGATCATATAGGTATAGACTGTAAGAAGACTAGGAGAATACTGTTGAGAAAGAGAAATTTTGGGAGAAAAGGATTTTGTTGAGAAAGAGGATAAAAGAGAATTTTTGGGAGAAAAAAGAACTTTATTCTTTTCCATGCTTTTGGCTAGTTACAGGAGCCTCTATTTATAGTTACTAAAATCCTAAAAATAGGAGACTATCACAAAGCATGATATTAGGCCCTAACAATAGCATTAGTACAAAAGGCAATAAGTACTCATAAATTATCTCTACCAACCACGACAAAAAACTATTACTAAAATATCTCTACAAACCTCAATCGACATAATTACTCCTAAAATGTTTTCACCAAATACTAAACATCCCTTGATTTCCACGCTCCCCCTCAAGTTGGACTATGAATATCTGTCATGTCCAGCTTGGACTCGAAAATTTTTTGAGGTAATGCCTTTGTAAGAATGTCCGCTGTCTTCTAACGTGTAGGTGCGTTGACTCGTCTAAGAACTCCTTCCTTTATCTTCTCCTTGATGTGTCGGCGGTCAATCTCCATGTGTTTAGTTTGATCACAGTGGATGGGATTTCTCACAATGCTTATTGTCAGATTACAGTTTACTAATTAAGGAATAGAAAAAGCCTGTTCTTAACATGGTATCCGAGCCAGGTTTTTAGCTCAAATTCTGGGATTTTTTTTCTTTGTCTGGCAACTTCTTCTCATTCCCGATCAACCCTCAAGCCTGTAGAATTTGTTCAAAAGAAACATGGCTGAAACTGTCAAAACCAGCAACACTGGAGAAGGGAATTCTCAAGAATCATCTGTTGAGTTCAGTAAAGAAGAAATTGAGAAGTTGAAGAATCTGCTGGGATCATTGGAAAAATCTCCTTCAATAGGTATTAGTGGTTTGGTTTTTTCAGGCATATCCTCTTCTCAAAATTCTAAAATCTCGGATATACCCACAAAAAGTTCTTGGGTCATTGACTCAGGAGCTACAGACCTCATGACCCACTCCTCACAAAAATTTGTTTCATATACACCTTGCCCTAGTAGTAGAAAGATAACAGTAGCCGATGGTTCTGTGATCACAGTGGCTGGTCAGGGTGATATTGTTATAAACAAAACCCTTACTCTTAAAAATGTCCTTCATGTTCGAAAACTATTTACCAATCTTCTATCCATCCAAAGAATTACCAAAGACTCTAACTGTAGTGTGGTTTTCTATCACAATCGATGTCTTTTTCAGGAATAGAATACGAGGAGGATGATTGGACATGCTAAGGAAGTAAATGGCCTATACTATCTTGAAGAATCCAGTGGAGAAGTTAGTGCTCTGAATTCCTCACCATTATCTTTCATATCTGAATCTATTAAAACCAATAAAAACTAAATTTGGCTCCATCACGTCCGCCTTGGTCATCCATCGTTTAGAGTCCTTAAAATTATGTTTCCTTCATTGTTCAAAGGATTAACTGTTGAAAAATTCCATTGTGATGTCTGTGAACTTGCAAAACATAAACGTACCTCTTTTCCGGTAAGCAATAAAAGAACATCCGCTCCTTTTACTCTTATTCATAGTGATGGTTGGGGACCATCCACTATTTCAAATGTTTCTGGGGCTCGGTGGTTTGTATCATTTATTGATGATTGTACCCGTGTGTCTTGGATATTTCTTTTAAAACAAAAATCTGATGTAAGGTCTGTCTTTCCAACCTTTTACAACATGATCAAAACACAATTTGGAGCTGAAATAAAAAGGTTTAGGTCAGACAATGCCAAGGACTATTTCAATCAGTTTCTCTCACCATATTTCCAAGAAAGAGGCATTATACATGAGTCATCTTGTGTTAGCACACCCCAACAAAATGGTGTTGCCGAAAGAAAAAATGGTCACATTTTAGCTATTACAAGAGCCCTCGTGTTCCAAAAAAATGTCCCTAAACAATACTGGGGGGAGGCTGTTTTAACTGCTACTCATATGATAAATAGATTGCCTACAAAAGTCCTTGAATCTCAAAGTCCTATGCAAGTTCTAGCAAAATTCTTTCCTGATTTTAGTACTTAAAGTAACCTTCCTCCCAAAATATTTGGTTGTGTTGCCTTTGTACATGTACATTCTCAAAATAGAGGAAAATTTGATCCATGAGCTGTCAAGTGTGTCTTTCTCGGTTATTCTTCCACTCAAAAGGGGTACAAATGCTATCATCCAGCCACAAAAAAAATTTATGTATCAGCGGATGTTACTTTTCCAGAACAAGAGAATTTCTTTAATCGTCCTTATCTTCAGGGGGAGATCTTATTCACAGAAGATAAGGACAGAGAATTCTTTCTTCTTGACATTCCAGCTACTGTCCAGCAACCAAACACTCACATTCCAGCTCCTGTCCAGCAACCAAACACTCACATTCCAGCTCCCGTCCAGCAACCAAACACTCACATTCCAGCTCCTGTCCAGCAACCTGAAACAGAGCCTAATACACCCAAATCACAAAGAGGGATTCAGGACACTACTTGTCCTTTACTGGTTTACTCAAGGAAGAAGGCACCGGTGCAAGTTCAATCATCTTCTCCTCTTATACAACCTGAGGTAATTGCTGAACCTACTACTGAAACTACTGAAAATTTAGATGAATTTCCCATTGCTATTAGAAAAGGGATTAGAGCCTGTACAAAACATCCCTTGTACTTATTTTTGTCTTACAAAAATTTGTCCCATAACCACAAAGCCTTTCTTACTAGCCTAAATTCTATCTCCATTCCCAAAACTGTATCCGAGGCATTAGAAGATGAGAATTGGAAAAATGCCATGAAGGTTGAAATGGAAGCTCTTGAAAAAAATAAGACATGGGACTTGGTGAAATTCTGAGAGGAAAGAAACCAGTGGGATGTCGCTGGGTGTACACAATCAAGTATAAATCGATGGTTCTTTGGAGAGGTACAAAGCAAGATTGGTTGCTAAAGGGTACACTCAAATGTATGGAGTAGACTACCTTGAGACATTTGCCCTGTTGCAAAGATGAACACTGTGAGAGTGTTGTTGTCACTAGCTGCCAACCGAGGCTGGAAATTACAGCAATTTGACATAAAAACGCCTTTTACATGGTGATCTTGAGGAGGAAGTCTATATGGATGTTCCACTGTGATTCGGTCCAAATCTGAGATGTAGTTTGCGACTAAAAAGGCTTTGTACGGACTAAAACAGTCCCGAGGGCTTGGTTTGGAAGATTTACCAAAGTAATGCTCAAGTTGGGGTATAAACAGAATCAAGGAGATCACACTGTTTGTAAAACACTCATCTTCGTGGGGAGTGACTGCTTTATTAGTCTATGTAGATGACATTATAGTGATTGGTGATGACGTAGAAGGAATGGAGAGTTTAAAGAAATGCCTAGTAAAAGAATTTGAAGTCAAAGAGCTCGGAAAGTTAAAATATTTCCTTGGTATTGAAGTGGCACACTCTCGGAAGGAATCTTTATATCTCAGCAAAAATACATAGTTGATTTGTTGTGAGAGACAGCAAGTTGGGATGTAAACCAGCAGACACACCCATAGAGATGAATCACAGACTTGGAGATGCACTAGAAGATGCAGCAGTTGATAAAAGTTCATATCAAAGACTTGTGGGAAGCTCATTTACTTGTCTCATACTGCACCGGTATTGCCTATGCAATCGGTGTTGTAAGTCGGTTTATGCACAACCCCAAAGAATCACATCTTAGAGCGTGTATCAAATTCTACAAGGCTTAAAGGGCACGCCGTAAAGGAATCCTATTTAAAAGGGGAGAATTTAACCCTTGAAGCCTATACTGATGCAGATTATACTATGGTTGATAGAAGATCAGCCTCGGGCTATTACACTTTCCTAGGAGGCAATCTTGTGACTTGGAGGAGTAAAAAACAAAATGTTGTGGCTAGATCTAGTGCAGAAGCTGAATTTAGGGCGATGGCTCTTGGAATTTGTGAGCTATTATGGCTAAAAATTATTTTGGAAGATTTGAAGATCAAGTGGGAAGGTCCAATGAAGTTGTATTGTGATAATAAGTCTGCTATCAATATTGCACATAATCCAGTTCAACATGATCGCATCGAAGCACGTTGAAGTTGATGACATTTTATAAAGGAAAAACGGGACAATGGCTTAATTTGCACTCCATTTGTGTCCACCGATGGTCAACTAGCAGACATACTTACCAAAGGGTTGTCTGGAAAGTTGTTTCAGAAACTAGTAAGCAAGCTGAGAATGGATGATATCCACTTCCCAGCTTGAGGGGGAGTGTCAGATTACAGTTTACTAATTAAGGAATAGAAAAAGCCTGTTCTTAACACTTATAGCTTGCATATCACAAAAATTTCATTGAATTTCTTGTATATATTTGTAATTCTTTTAACATCCTTTCTAACCAGTTTCTCTCACAAATTCCATGTGACATTGCTCTAAATCCAGCTTCTATGCTGCTTCTGGCTACAACTGATTGCTACTTTGCCATGTAGTCAGATTCCCCCATAAGAAAGTGCAATAACCCATAGTTGATCTTCGGTCTGTCGTGGAACTAGCCCAATCAGCTTCTTGTATACCTTTGTTTGATGTTTTATTGAATTATAGTCCTTCACCAGGACTTCCTTTTAGATATTGAAGGATACAATACACAACTTTGTAAATTGTTCTCAGTTGGATTGTTCATGAAGCAACTTACCATACGTCCAATAAATCCAATATCTAGTCTAGTATGAGCTGAGTAAATTAGCTTCCTTGCAAGTCTTTGATACCTCTTAGTCTACTAAAAAGACTTCCATCCTCCTTTTTCATCTTGTTAGTAGGATCCATTGAGGTGTTTGCTGGTTTGCACCAAAGGCTCTTGGTTTCTTTCAATAGATCAAGAACATTCATTGAGTGGCTGAGATACCCTTGATTATGCTACTTCCATACCAAGGAACTATTTGAGTTTTCTTGAGTCTTTGATCTCTGATTGTGTTGCAAGGAGTTCCTTTAGGTTCTCTATTTTTTTGGCGTGGTCTCTTGTCAGTATGATATCATCTACATAGATGACAAGTACTTCCCTTTTCGCTCACGAGAATAGTTGATGAACATAAAATGGTCTTATTGGCATTGTAAGAAACCGTGGTACTTTATGACCTTTGTTAATCTCTCAAGCCAGGCTCACGGAGATCGCTTAAGACCATTCAGCTGCTTTCGGAGCTTGCACACCTTGCCAATGTTCCCTTGGGTTTCAATTTTTTTTTTTTTTTGTGGGGATTTCCATGTAGAATTCCTCCTATTAGTCTCCATTTAGGAAGGCATTTTTAACATCTGGTTGGTGAAGAGGCCAGTCTATATTTGTCGCCAGCGATAACAGTACTTTGACAAAATTTAGCTTGGCTAGTGTGCAAAGGTCTCATCATAGTCACTCCCATAGGATTGAATGAGCCCCATGTCAATGAGACGAGCATCGAGCCTATTAATGCTACCATCTGCATTGTGTTTGATTGAGAATATCCATTCTCAACCAACCGGAATTTCTCCTTTCAGCAGGTCAATAATCTCCCCTGTGCAAGTATCTAGATTCTCTGGACTTGGTTCAGATCCTTGGACCTACTATGATGTTATATGTCTCTCTAAGTTCTCCTGGGTTTTCTGCTTTCGAGAATAGACCATCAGTTCTTTTTCCTTCACTTGTGTGGACTTCAGGCTCGAGCGGTTAGGTTTTCACTCTAATTTCGCCAAGGCATATTGGATAAGCAAAAGCAGGTTATTTCTTTTGTGTGTCCTGGAGAGTGCCTGCTAAACTTTTCCTTGCTTATCACTAGGATTCAGAGAATAATACTGATGGAGTATGGAGACATCCTAGCTAGGAGATTAAGTTATCTAGGACCTTATTTAATAGTTTATGTTTGATTGTGATCTTTATGGTTGTCTAGGCCATTTTAGGTTATTTGGTTATTTATTTGTATTTTACTTCTTCAAGTTAAGCTTTAGGTTATAATTGGTATTTTGCATTGTATTAAGGTTTTGGGTTTAATTATAAACACCTATGTTATGCTACTTTCAATTAGAGTTCGATAATTGAATTATTGACATTTTCTGGCATTTGAGTTGTGGGTTACTTCGTTCTACATTCTGTATTCTTGAAGGTTACTCCTTCCAAGTGATCAAGCATAACCATTATTGGTACTTTTAATTAAGTTTATGAATTTTATGTGCTAGATTTCAGAATGGCCTATGGAAATAAGCAGATCATTTTTATCAATCAATGTAGGAAATCCTTGTATTCTTTATGCAGTGGTCAAAAGGAAGAATTTATGAAGAAAACATCATAAATTTTATTGGTTTATCAGAATTGACCACTTTTCTTTATTGTAAATAGAGGAAGAGGCCCAAGGATTGTAGGTTGTCATTACTTGATGGCTGTAGTAAGTCATGACAAATTAATATTGCTCCAAATCTTTTATTCTGTCCATAATTTGCATAAATGGCTTTATATGCTGTGGGTTTCTAAACTACTGGCTACTTTGATTCTGAAATTATCTGAGCTGGGCCTGATTATGGATATGAATCATACTGAAAACGTGCTAATGTCAAAATAGGGCACAGTAGAACAATATTCATTTAGTTGATTACACATGGCATCAGGCTCTTTAATCTGCCGCTATCAATTTGAGATGTCTTTGTTAATTGCAAATATTTCCTTTTCTAATTGATTGCGTCGAGTTCTGCTTTGAACTTATGTGAATTTGTAGAGCATTATGTCACTAGAAAATTATGTTTCCAGGTTATTGTTTCAAGGATGAGATACATATCATCACAAACAGAGCGTGCAGTACGGTTTGTTGGGCTCTCCACGGCTTTGGCAAATGCAGGGTATGCACCCTCAACTTTTATCATTCGTTGCTGCATGTATTGCACCTCATGTTCTTATTATCCTTTTAAACTTAGAATATTAGGATTGTTTAAAGCTTAGCTACTTAAACTATGATACCAATTTTAGCTACACTTTATCTTCAAAGGTTCCATTTCAGGGCTGTTGTTGCATTATTTTTCATCTAGATTATTAGTTTCTTATTGTCAACTATCATTTAAACATATTTGTCAAAGCTTTCAAATTGTTTATGTTGCTTCAATGCATTTAGACCTTTACATGGAAGTATTGTTTTCTTGAAACAACGTAAATGGTATGTAGTTATCAATAGCTGTATAAGAAATTTTTTTGTTGTCTGATTCCGAATATTTGCAACTTTCTGAATCAATTTTGACTTAGTTATCATGTACGTCTATTTTTTGCACAGTAATTCATTGGTATATCATGTGAACCTAAATCTATTTTAGTTTATCTGGAAACCTAGGTGTAATCAATTTGTGTTATGGAAAATTTGATTTGGCTTGAACATTGGCTGCCTGATTATCTCCCTTACAGTAATAGGCCATAGAGCTCTAATTTTCAATTAGAGCACCTATACCAGTGACATATGGAGAATATTTGTATAACTTCTTACATGATAGATCCTTAATGATAAGAAATAGTGAGAATTCTTGATCTCTCTCAATATCTCTCTCAATTCGAAAATCCAGGATTTGAATTGATGTCCTTTCATTGATTCCTCCTAAATTGCATTGATTTATCCAATGAATATTCAGGGAGAATATTTGTTTCATCCACAAAGACCTCTAGATTGAGGTGGTATAATGTGATAGTTTTGAGATAAGTCTTCCCTGCCAGGTTTATTGCAGCCTATGACTTTGATAAGGTTTAGGACTGAGGTTAGTTCAACTAGTTCGGTTCAATTATTACTTGATCACAAAAATCCTAAAATTAAAGGATAAATTTTGGAGTTCTAGGCTGCCATAAAACCCGAATAATGCAGGGGTTTGACTCATTCAAACACTTATAGCACAGAACTTAGGTGTGTTCACACTTTTACATTTATGATACCCAGGCATTTGCCCCATGTTTTTAACTACAGGTCGAACCTAAAAGTTTTAAGTTTTGGTGTTCCTTTTTCTTTTCTTTTGGCACATTTGAGATGTATCATATTTTTATAACCTATATATTCTTTTCTTTTCTTTCAGTGATTTGGCTGATTGGTTGGGTGTTGGTGAAATTGGGCTCTTCAACTTTAAACCAAGTGTGAGACCTGTACCTCTTAAAGTTCATATCCAGGCAAGTTTCATGCATTCTTTCTTAAAGTTTAAGTTTTTGCAAAATCTGCTTGCATGCCTTGAAGTGCCATGCATGAATGATTTTTTATGAATGAGAATTGGAAAGGAAGTTTCCTATAAATTTCTTGCCAAAAAGAAACAGAAATGCAAATTTTGATTGTATTTTCTCCCAATGCCCCAGATCATCTGGTTATGATTTTAGGTCCTATAAGTACCAAAATGAGATGATTTCCTGTTATAAGTACTTGTGATAGGCATTAATTTGCTGTTGGCAGCATAAAGATGCTGTTCCATTGATGTTTGCATCTTTGATACTATAGGTGTTAAGGTTTATAGCAAATTTGAAGCTCCAATTCAATTAGAAAACTGGTCCTGCCATCTTACTCAAATTTTAGCCTGTTAGAAGGGTGTGGATACAATACAGTACTAGAATGGGCTTCAGTCACAGCTGAAAATTGAGTACAACTTTCTTCTAGCAGTTCGTGTTGGGCTCCTCAAAAAGTTTGCCTGTGCAACTTTTCATTACATTGGAGCTTCTTAAGCTAAACTAGCTGACTTTTTCTAATAGTACTTGATTTAAATGCCTGGTGTTAATGATTCGTTTGTAGGTTATATATGGACACACACAAACATAGTTTTCTGTCTTTTATGATTGTTACTTGATTATTAATCTAAGTTTGACTATTGGCTTACACTTGAATCAGCACCTATTGGATAAGAAATTGATCTTGAGCCAATCTCAAGCTTTTATGAATATTTTTCAATGGATCATGGACATACATGAAATACGAGCTTTAGCATGAGTTTCAAATTTTTTTATATTGATTTCATTCTACATTGCTTAGGTAGACATATATTTCTGAGAATGTGTATAGCTTGATGCAGGTGTATTAGGTAGACATTATTTTGACTTCTGAGAATGTGTATCACCTAAAATGGACACTTTCTACTTTGACCTTTTCCGAATGTGTTTGACCTGAATTTTGTGCAAATATTGGATAGGGTATTTCTTTCATTACCTTTTCGGGTTGATATGAAAGTGAATTGGAGCTTGCATATAATTATTTTTCTATTCTGAGATATTCCTTATGGAACAGGGATATCCTGGAAAGTACTACTGCCCAAGAATGAATAGTATGAATAAACCAGCATATGCTGCAATATGCACCCATTCACCGACGAAACCAGTTCTTATTTTTGTTTCGTCTCGGCGTCAGACAAGGCTGACTGCTTTGGACCTTATTCAGGTGAGATCTGTATTTCATGTGTAATTTCTATAGCATTATAGCTCATGGCTGTCATGGTGTTAAATTTCTATGTTTGGTTGAACTGAAGTATGAAGCATCAGACGAAAATCCAAGGCAATTTTTGAGTATGCCAGAAGAAGCTTTGCAGATGGTACTTTCCCAGGTTACTGATCAAAACCTGAGGCATACCTTACAGTTTGGCATTGGATTGCATCATGCTGGACTAAATGACAAAGATAGATCTCTTGTTGAGGAGCTTTTTTCCAACAACATGATCCAGGCACTTCTTCATCACAAAGTGGTTTCTTTTTACTTAGAAAAGATAATACTTCGAATACGAATGAATTGTTCTCTACCAAATGCAGGTTTTGGTTTGTACAAGCACATTAGCTTGGGGTGTAAATCTTCCAGCCCATTTGGTTATTATCAAGGTGAAGGAAACATAAACCATGCCATTTTCATATCCATGCTCTCTTTTTCTTTCATAATGATTTTACTTGTATAGGAAGTCATGGAACTGTTGTCTGGTTTTTCAGATTAAAAATTTCAAGAACATAAAGGATAATTGTCTTTTGATTTTGCCATATGCCTGAGTTGAGTTCTGTCTTGAGTTTCCTATTATATTTCGAAAACTTTTCTTCATGAAAACAATTATTTGAAAATTGAGTTAGGAATGCTCTTGGACTGAGTTGAGAATGCATGTGTGACCAACTATTACTCAGATTGTAGATCTCATATCAGCTGGAAAGAAATTATTCTTTCATTTTTAGTTCATTGAACTAGGTACAATATCCCTTAATAGTCTAGTTTCTTGGGTTGAGATCAAGGGACAATTGTCATATAGGGGCTCCACTTTCTGGCTGCTGATGCAAGTGGATCTCAGCATGAGGTATAGTAGGCCTGTTGTCGCTTTAGAGATTTGACTTTACATGATGTGAGCTGAAGAAATGCCTTTTAAATTCTTTTTCTTGAGATAGTTCCTTTTGCTCTGGGATGATACTGTTTTAACAAATGTGGTTTTAATGACACAGGGAACAGAGTATTATGATGGGAAAACAAAGAGGTATGTTGATTTCCCCATTACAGATATTTTGCAAATGATGGGTCGAGCCGGTCGTCCTCAATATGATCAGCATGGGAAGGCAGTTATTCTTGTTCATGAACCCAAAAAGAGCTTTTACAAAAAGGTCAGGACAAAACTGACCATTTTCCTGCTAATTTGACCAAGTTCTTTATGGCTTAAATGTTTCTTGTTTTTGCTATGCAGTTCCTATATGAACCATTTCCAGTTGAGAGTAGCCTGAGGGAGCAGTTGCATGATCACATGAATGCAGAGATTGTTTCTGGAACAATATGTCATAAAGAAGATGCTGTTCATTATCTTACTTGGACCTACTTGTTCCGGAGACTGGTATGCTTTTTGTTATCATCACCAAGAACAAAAAGAATTATGGTGTGATATTGTCATGGTTTTTAGCCCACTATATAACATGATTGAAGTTGTTGAATTTGGTGCCATACTATGGTCTTTATGTCTGTAGCTTTTGTCTAGTCCTTGCCTTGATTGAAATAAGGTATTTCTAGCTAAGAAATTCTTTGTTTACTTTTCACATGTTTTGAGCTCTCAATCCCCCATCCCCCTGTATCGCTGTCATATATGATGTATCATACACATCTAGAAATGCAGCCTTTTAAAACTTCTTTCATGCACTTTCCCTAGACCTGAACAACTTGAACCTGAATAACCTGAGCTAGAATGATTCAAATACAAATGAGCTGAAAGACAATCCAAAATGAAATTGGTTTTACTTCAAAACTGTTGAACTCAAGATTACTGGAACCTGAATTACACGAGTTTCAAACCTGAAAGACTCGAACCTGATACGCTACCCAAACAGAAACGAACTGAAGTGACCCAACCTCTAGATGGGAAGCCTCTTAAATGGAGAAAAATGAAAAGTCTTGTTTGTTTGTTTAAAAAGAAGAAGAAAATTAACTTTTTCTTTAGTTGACATTACTTTTTTTATTTTTTTGACCTTTTAAGAGTTCTTAAGTTTAAATGCATGTCTCAGATGGTTAATCCTGCATACTATGGCTTGGAGAGTGGAGAAGATGAAACATTGAGTTCGTATTTGTCCAGGTGCTGAGATGTTTAGCAGCTCACCCAGCACCTTTCCTGCTGGGATAAATCCTTGTCCTTTTTATTGCTGTTCTAAGTGTAAATATCTTTTTGACAGATTGGTGCAAAGCACCTTTGAGGATCTAGAAGATAGTGGGTGCATCAAAATGACTGAAGACAGTGTAGAGCCTATGATGTTGGGAACAATAGCATCTCAGTATTACCTTAGTTACATGACTGTATCAATGTTTGGGTCAAACATTGGACCAGACACGTCTCCTGAAGTAAGTAAAAAAATGAATTGTTGACATAATTTGGCATCTCTGTTGCTACTCTAATCACTGGCTTTTTTTTTTTTTTGGTTGAAATATTCATGTAATAGGTGTTCTTGCATATTTTGTCGGGTGCTTCTGAGTATGATGAACTTCCTGTGCGACATAATGAGGTAATTCAATGCCCCATATTAATAGTTTTGTGAGTGAGCATTTAAGACTTAATAGGTCAAATGACGCATAGTTGAATGCAAAATTACCGTGTGGTCCTGCCCCCCCAAAGTTACACACACAAAATAACATGTTACTAGTGACCTTTAATAAAAAATTTCTTTTGCATTTCAGGAAAACTATAATGAAGCATTGTCTAAGAGAGTCCGGTATACGGTGGATCAAAATCGGCTTGATGATCCACATGTCAAAGCAAACCTTCTATTCCAGGTCTGAGTTACTTGTGACTGGTTTTAGCATGATTAGAACCCCGAACTTTATTTGTTTTCCACGTTAGCATACTTGGACAGGCATGCTAGTGCATCTTATTGATATGTGTATAACATATATTCCTCCATCCATAATGTATCTGTACCCTCTCTTATCTGTGTTACCCAAATGTTCTTTAATTTTCCTTATTCTTTCTAATTAAGGCCATATCTTTGGAGTTCAGGCACATTTTTCCCAGTTAGATTTACCAATCAGCGACTATGTGACTGACTTAAAGTCAGTGTTGGACCAAAGCATACGCATCATTCAAGCTATGATAGATATATGTGCCAATAGTGGATGGCTTACAAGTTCGATTGCTTGCATGCATCTATTGCAGATGGTCATGCAGGTATTACTCTATATATTATATATCTGATTCTGTCTCCCATCCCATAGAGAATATATGTTTGATTTTGAGTTGTTAGTGATCAACTGTAAATATTTTAGATGTTATATTACCAATTTTAGTGAAGTTTCTGATGCCAGTGTCCAGATAAGTTTTTCATCTGATTTAAAGGGGAAAAAAGGCTAGAACAGAATATTGTTTTTCTCTGTCTTTGTTCTGACATCTATCATTTCAGGGTTTGTGGTTTGATCAGGATTCAGCCCTCTGGATGTTGCCGTGTATGAATAATGAACTTGCTGGCTCATTGTGCAAGAGAGGAATTTCCACCGTACAGCAACTATTAGATCTTCCTAAGGCAACATTGCAAACTGTGATCGGAAACTTCCCTGCTTCAAAATTATATCAGGTGCACTTTTTTGAGAATATAATGCTAGATATATATGTCACATTATCTTTGAGTTACATCTTTTTCTGCTAAATCTCGTTATGATGGCATTACTTCCAAGGTTCTTGGATCCATTCCTCTCTTCTCCTCAATTTCCCTGTTCCTAGGGTGATATCAATAAAAATCCTTTAAATATTCCTGTGGTATATAGAGTTAGCCAGGTTATCGCCTTATATTCTAATAAATTTATTTCTTGTTCTAGGTCATATACCTGATGTGATCGTAATAATTGATAAGACAAATATTAAAAGATAAAAAGTTCTGAAATCTTGGAAGTATGCTCATATTAACTAATAATGAACCAACTTTCCTGACATTTACTCTCTTTTGCTAAATATGTAGAAAGTCCATGATTGAATATTGACCTCTTAACTGAAAAAATGTTGTTGTTGCTGCTTGGATTTTATTCATGATGTGTAGTCGTACCCACTGATTTCCTTGCTTGGTCCTTTGTTCTTTCTTTTGTCAGGATCTGCAGCATTTCCCCTGTATACGAGTCAAATTAAAACTGCTGAAGAAGGGCACTGAGAGCAAAAAGTCTCTTCAACTGAACGTCAGATTGGAGAAGACAAATTTGAGGCGGAATATGTCAAGGGCATTTGCCCCTCGTTTCCCTAAGGTAAACTGTTTTTGACATTGCTGAAAAAGCCGAATTGGATGGACCAGGAACTGGTGGTCACAGCATTTGACTTCCAGTCTGGTTTTTTTAAACCATTGTTCTTGTTTCTTAGTTCATGTTTAGGGATGCAAACTTAACTAGATGTTCCATTGCACAGATTAAAGATGAAGCATGGTGGCTGATTCTTGGTAACACCAGTACTGCTGAACTATATGCTCTGAAGAGAGTTTCTTTCTCCGATCGCTTAGTTACCCACATGGAGTTACCATCAGATGTGACCTTGATTCAGGTATTAGGTTTTAGGACCTTTGAAAGCCCCCTTAAATGATGTGCTTTTTTGCAGGATAAAAATTTTCACACGATAACAATTGTTTACATGAATTAGTTCATGATTTAGTAGAGATGAATAGATGGATGACCTAACAAGCATCCCTGGTTTTATTTTGGAGATTGAGGTGCATATGTGCTAATTAGTAAATGTTTTTTAATACACACTACTTTGACTCTTCATTTTTCTTTAAGTTTTTGGTATTAGCATTCATGCCCTATAAGTTTTCTTATATGGGTGTGGAGATTCGACTTTGTAAGGACCCTCAAAGTGCATAAAAAACTTAGAAAAAATTTAACCTTTGTGGAATACAAGTTCACACACAAGCATGAGTGTTTTATCCCGTGAATGTTTAAGCAGATAATAGGAAGTTGCTGTTTTGTTTTCTATTGAAGAGCATGTGAACCTTTTATATTGTTTTGGAATGATGAAGTTTGATCTTTGAATACATAATCCATGGAATTAAATCTTGTTTGTTAATAACTGGAGATTGTTCTTCCTTTCCAGGGGATGAAACTAATTATAGTTTCAGATTGCTATATTGGTTATGAGCAAGAACACTCCATTGAAAATCTTGCTGCATAATGCTTGGAAGTTGGGACCCAAGATTATTCAAATTCACCATCTTGAATCAACCAACATTACTAGTTTGCTATCATGGAATTAAAGTGTAGAATGGGAAAAGCACTTGGAAGGTTGAAAGATCAAAGCTAAAAGGTGCAAAATTGAAGCTGGAAGCTAAAAATGGGAAGCTGAACATGAGCAATGTAGCCGTTTGAAGCCACAAGCCATGTGTGAGCTGATGATTCAGCATGAAAATAATTCTAGAATTTTAGAATATAGTCAGGGCTAAGTTCTGTTGTCAAATGTACTAGCAGTATATATATATGTAAGAGAGAGAGTACCCTAATGTACTGACGAAATTATGATGAATTATCAGAAAATTTGCCTTTTTATCTAAATTCTTCTCCGCTTTTCATTTCCTCCGTTAATTTGTGGAACACTTCACGTGCACAGACATTTCAGTGACGGTTATATTGGATGGTGTCGGGCCAGGTAACCATAGAAACATATCCCCCCTCCTTAAGGCATGCATACTATAGAAGTCAGGTAATCATCCTGATGATAAATGTTTTTATGAATTTATCGATAAACAACACTTCTGGTGCAGTTTATATAGTTTTTTCGATGGTATCATGCAAACTTTAACCAGGATTTATGACGCTCTCGTCCTCCATGTTCATGGCCATATTAGATATGCAAAACTACACCGACAATATTCTTTTATATTGAGGTTTTTGATGATGTTTTCCAATGGTGAAATTCTTTTCACTTAGTTTATTATTACCCTAGTTAAAATTAATATCAGTTTCATTAAATATTATATTTTGGAGATGATAGTGAACAGATATCATCGATAACTTTCTACCATTATTGAAAATTTGAAAGATTAAAGTCCATGTCACCAAAACGTGGAATGCTATTAATTTTAGAAGGATAATTCATTGGATTAGATTTTGATAATGTTGGATGAATATGTAAGTCACGTTTAGTAAAAAATTAGTGTAACCTATTTTTTTTTAAAATTCATTTTAGGCAACAAAATAAAAAGTTTGTAATTTAAGTATCCACCATAAATAGTTCAGTTATTCGTTACTCCAGTTAAAATCAAAATAGTAAGTTTATATGGCACTTAAAAATCACAAATAAGTATAATAACAAATTTGATCTTCAACTTTTACATTTTATATCGATTTAGTCATAATTTTATAAAATTAATCATCAATTTACAAATGATCTCAATTTGATTCTAATCTTAAAAATCAAATAAATATATAAAAATATATAAATATTTTCAAAAACATAATAATAGATTCAAAAATAGAGAAAATAGATAGATATTTTCAAACACTATAATAATAGATTTAAACTTTATATTAATATTAAATATAAAAAAATCTCTCTCGTCCCTCCCCCCTCACCCACCAGACCTCTATCCCAGGGGTAAAGTCAAAAAAAATTTTTAGGGGGTCGAATGAAATTTTAATTTTTTATAGTCTATATCTTTATAATTTTTAAAGGATTAAATCGAATTTTTATAATTTTAGGAGGGCCGAAGTACAATTTATCATTACTAATTTAAAATTTTTTAAAAAATTTGAAGGCTTAAATAATAATTTTATATTTTAGGGGGGCCGGGGCCCCTGCTAACCCCCTAAATCCGCCTCTGCTCTATCCCCACCACCACTCTCCCCTCCCTCTCCCTCTCCTCAGTGGCTGAGCAACGAGATGCATGGTGAATTCTCTTTGGAACATAATAATAGCACACCTAAAAGCCGGCTGATGAAACTGTAATATCCCGAATTAGGGCCTAATCGAAATAGTGGTTTCGTAACCACAAATCCGAGATAGAAATAATTATTTTATAATTATTTAGATGATTTTGATATGATTGCATGATTGTGTGAAAATTTCGTGATGAAATTCTATGCCTAAAGTGCTTAAATTGAAAGTAGGGACTAAATCGAATAAGTTGCAAAACTTGCATTCTAGAAGTTTTTAGTATGAAATTGTTTTGGAATATTAATGAGGAGGTCTTAAATAGCAATTTGACCAATTTTAAGTTCATGGACAAAATTAGGACATGAAAGGAATTTTGGAAAGTTTAGTAGTAAGGGTATTTTGGTCATTTAGTTATTAAAATGAATTAAAACAAAATTAAAAGCCAATTTTGTCCATCTTCTTCATTAGGCCGAAATTTCAAGGGTTCTCCATAGCTAGGGTTTGTTTCAAGCTTCCAAGCTCCATAGTAAGTGATTCCAAGCCCGCTTTTAATGATTTTTACGTTTTTGAGATCCCGGTAACTCGATAAAGCTTATGTTAGCAATAATTTAACCTAGGGTTTATATTTGGTGCAGACTGTAAAAGCTAGTGGTGCAGACTCGAGGGGAAGGTATCCGAGAAAAGCTAGAAGTGAAACAAGCAGTAAGAATGTAGCCAGGGATGCACCAGTTAGACCTGAAGGAAGGGCTCCGGCTAGAACTTATGCTATTAAAGCGCGTGAAGATGCTTCCTCACCTGATGTGATTACCGGTACATTTTCTCTCTATAATGTTAATGTTATTGCTTTGATTGATCCCAGTTCTACTCATTCATATGTGTGCATGAAATTGGTGTCTAGTATGAATATACCTGTTGAGAACACAGAATTTATGATTAGAGTGTCGAATCCGTTAGGCAAATGTGTGACTGTTGATAAAGTATGTAAGAAATGTCCTTTAATGATTCGGGATCATTACTTTCCGGCCGACTTGATGTTGTTGCCGTTTGATGAGTTTGATGTTATTTTGGGTATGGATTGATTGACATTGCATAATGCTAAAATAAATTGCAAAGAAAAGGTTATAGAATTAAAGTGTGAAAATGGTGAAACTCTGCGAGTTGAATCAGATAAATCAGAGGTATTGCCTAGTGTGATTTCTTCAATGTCGGCTCAAAGATATCTGAGAAAGGGTTATGAAGCTTATTTAGCGTATGTAATTAATACAAAAGAAGTTGAAAAGAAAGTTGAATCAGTGCCGGTTGTGTGTGAAATTGCAGACGTATTTCCAGAAGAATTGCCGGGTTTGCCTCCAGTCAGGGAAGTAGAATTTGGTATTGATTTGATACCGGGAACAACTCCGATTTCGATTACTTTGTATAGAATGACACCAGCAGAGTTGAAGGAATTAAAGTCGCAGTTGCAAGAGTTGACTGATAAAGGTTTTGTAAGACCGAGTTTTTCACCTTGGGGTGCTCCCGTGTTATTTGTGAAAAAGAAGGATGGTTCTATGAGGTTGTGTGTTGATTATCGGCAGTTAAACAAGGTGACAATCAAAAACAAGTATCCGTTGCCAAGAATTGATGATTTGTTTGATCAGCTAAAAGGAGCGACATGGTTTTCAAAGATTGACTTGAGATCCGGTATTACCAACTGCGGTTAAAAGAGTCGGATGTGCCTAAAAGCGCTTTTAGAACAAGGTATGGTCATTATGAATTTTTAGTTATGCCATTCGGATTGACAAATGCTCTCTTGTGTTTATGGATTTAATGAATCGCATATTTCGCCATACTTGGACAAATTTGTTGTGGTGTTTATAGATGATATTTTAATTTATTCAAAAGATGAGACAGAGCATCTTGAGCATTTGAGGATAGTTTTGCAAACTTTGAGAAATAAGCATTTGTATGCTAAGTTTAGTAAAAGTGAATTTTGGCTCGGGAAGTTGGATTTTTGGGTCATATTGTTTCGTGATGGTATACGGGTTGATCCTAGTAAAATTTCAGCCATTGTTGATTGAAACCACCGAAAAATGTAACGAAGTTAGAAGTTTCTTGGGGCTAGTGGGTATTATCGGCGGTTTGTAAATGGATTTTCTATAATTGCTGCTCCTATAACTAGATTACTCCAAAAGGATGTTAAATTTGAATGGACGGAAGAATGTCAATGAGTTTTGAAGAATTGAAAAGTTATTAACAGAGGCACCGGTGTTAGTACAATTTTAATCGTAAAGAATTTGTGGTGTATAGTGATGCTTCTCTAAATGGTTTGGGGTGTGTGCTCATACAAGAAGGAAAAATGGTGGCATATGCTTCGAGGCAGTTAAAACCTCATGAGAGGAATTATCCTACTCACGATTTGAAATTGGCTGCGGTGGTGTTTGCTTTGAAAATTTGGCGACATTATTTGTATGGTGAAAAATGTTGGGTATATACCGACCACAAAAGTCTTAAGTACTTGATGTCACAAAAAGACTTGAATTTGAGACAACGAAGATGGTTGGAGTTGTTGAAAGATTACGAGCTTGTTATTGATTATCATCCGGAAAAGCAAATGTGGTTCTTGATGCTTTGAGCGAAAGTTGTTGTTTGCTTTGAGAGTTATGAACACTCAGTTGAAAGTGTCAGATGATGGTTCGATTCTAGCAGAGTTAAGAGCAAAACCAATGTTTTTGCAAGAGATTTCTGAAGCTCAAAAGATGATCAAGATTTGCAAGCCAAGAGAAAACAAGTGAAGTTGATCTGAGTCGATTTCAAAATTGGTTCGATGGGTGCTTAATGTTTAAAGATCGGATTTGTGTATCAAGAATGAGGAATTGATTCAAAAGATCCTACAGGAAGCACATAGTGGTTATTTCGATTCATCCGGTAGTACGAAAATGTATAATGACTTGAAGAAAATGTATTGGTGGAATGGAATGAAAAGAGATATATCGAGTTTGTGTCCAAATGCTTAATTTGTCAACGGTGAAAGTTGAACACCAAGTGCCTTCGGGATTACTTCAGCCTATTATGGTTCCTGAATGGAAATGGGATCGGATTACTATGGATTTTGTTTCAGGATTACCATTGACTCAGGAAAGAAAGATGCCATCCGGGCAATAGTTGATGATTAACTAAGTCGGCTCATTTTATCCCGAGACGCACGGATTATTCTCTTAACAAGTTGGTGAACGCATATTAGAGAAATTGTTAGATTACACGGAATACCATTGTCGATTATTTCAGATAGAGATCCAAGGTTTACCTCGCGGTTTTGGCAAAAGTTGCAAGACGCGTTAGGTACAAAGTTGAATTTCAGTACTGCTTTTCATCCACAAACTGATGGACAATCAGAGAGAGTAATTCAGATTCTTGAAGACATGCTCAGATGTTGTGTATTGGAATTTCAAGGAAGTTGGGAAAGATATTTGCCGTTGGTAGAATTTGCTTACAACAATAGTTATCAGACGAGCTTGAAAATGGCACCTTATGAAGCATTGTATGGTCGTAAGTGTCGAACGCCTTTGTATTGGACTGAACTCAAGGAAAATCAGATTTATGGAGTTGATCTAATAAAAGAAACTGAAGAAAAAGTGAAGGTAATTCGAGATTGTTTGAAAGCTGCTTCAGATAGACAGAAATCTTATGCAGATTTAAAACGAAAGGACATTGAATTTCAAGTTGGTGATAAAGTATTTTTAAAGGTGTCTCCGTGGAAGAAAGTCCTTAGATTTGGACGGAAGGGCAAATTAAGTCCGTTTTTTATTCAATGTATGAAGTAATTAAAAAGTTGGACCCAGTAGCATATCGGTTAGCATTACCACCTGAATTAGAAAAGATTCATGATGTGTTCCACGTATCTATGTTACGTCGGTATCGTTCGGATTCTTCACATGTAGTTTCACCGACAGAAATTGAACTACAACCAGATATGACCTACAAAGAAGAACCGATTAAGATTTTAGCTCGAGAGGTCAAACAACTAAGGAATAAAAATGTTGCACTTGTGAAGGTGTTGTGGCAAAGGCATGGAGTAGAAGAAGCTACATGGGAATTCGAAGAAACTATGAGAAATCAATACCCACATCTATTTACAGGTAAGATTTTCGAGGACGAAAATCCTTAAAGGGGGAGAGAGTTGTAATATCCCGAATTAGGGCCTAATCGGAATAGTGGTTTCGTAACCACAAATCCGAGATAGAAATAATTATTTTATAATTATTTAGATGATTATGATATGATTGCATGATTGTGTGAAAATTTCGTGATGAAATTCTATGCCTAAAGTGCTTAAATTGAAAGTAGGGACTAAATCGAATAAGTTGCAAAACTTGCATTCTAGAAGTTTTTAGTATGAAATTGTTTTGGAATATTAATGAGGAGGTCTTAAATAGCAATTTGACCAATTTTAAGTTCATGGACAAAATTAGGACATGGAAGGAATTTTGGAAAGTTTAGTAGTAAGGGTATTTTGGTCATTTAGTTATTAAAATGAATTAAAACAAAATTAAAAGCCAATTTTGTCCATCTTCTTCATTAGGCCGAAATTTCAAGGGTTCTCCATAGCTAGGGTTTGTTTCAAGCTTCCAAGCTCCATAGTAAGTGATTCCAAGCCCGCTTTTAATGATTTTTACGTTTTGAGATCCCTAACTCGATAAAGCTTATGTTAGCAATAATTTAACCTAGGGTTTATATTTGGAAAAATACCCATAGGTGAAATTTGTGTATTTTTATGTTTTATGATAAAATATGAAGTTTTAAATTATGTTAGACAACTTGTACTACTCGATTTTAAGCAAAAACGAGTAAAAGGTCTTAATCGGTAAAAATACCTAATAGTCACAAGTACATGTTAGAGTGAGAATTTTATGTTGCCATAGAAGAGAAAAGTGATCAGCATGTTGTAAAACATAAGAATAAGGTAAGTTTAATCCCGAGCCTAGGGGCAAAAATGTAAATATGCAAAAGTTTAGGGGTAAAATTGTAATTTTGCCAAAATTTGAGTTAAGGATTAATTTGATAATGTGAGTATTAAATAAGCTAAATGTGTTATTTTAGATCAAGAAAGACGTGGAATTGACCTCAATCGATGAAAAGAAAAGATTGTGGACTAAATTGCAAAATCTTTGTATTTTGGTACCAAGGTAAGTTCATGTGTAAATAATGTAGCATAATGGTTATTTTTAAGTTATTGATGTTAATTATATGTTATGCTGAATTTTATTATGAAATGTATGCTTTGTGGTTAATTTCAAATAAGATGTAAATTATGTGAACTACTTGTTAAATATAATTGTTACTGAGTATTGATTTCGCATTCTACGGAAGACGGCAAGGATAAGTGTTCGAGGAAAAGCCCGTTTGAACCTTAGGAATAGATTAGGATACAAGTGACATGTCACTAGGATGGTTGAGCATCCGAACTCGTTGAGTTGAGTCCGAGTTCACTTATGGATGCGAATGTCCGAACTCGTTGAGTTGAGTCCGAGTTCGAGAGATGTAACTAGGCATCCGAACTCGTTGAGTTGAGTCCGAGTTCACTTATGGATGCGAACGCCCGAGCTCGTTGAGTTGAGTCCGAGTTCGCTTATGGGCGGGTTACATGATTCCTTGATTGCATATATGGCACTTATGTGCAAGTTATCCATGTATCCGAATTATATTCCGATGTGTTCAACGGGTAAAGTTCTACTCAATGGAGGAATATTCGAGATGTAAAGAGAAGTATTGGTGAGTGATGTGAAATGGTTATTTTGGACAGGTATGTACTTAACCCTCGGGTTGAGTATTGATACAACCACTATAAGGTAATAAGATGATGAAAAATGATCAGAGATGTGATATGTGTTTTGGTGATGTATGCTAATGTTGATTGGTATAACTGTTTGTTATGTTACTTATTATTTGCATATGAACTTACTAAGCATTTATGCTTACTCCTCCTTCTTACTCATTGTAGTTTTGGACAAGCCACTCAGAGTCGGGATAGGTCAAGGCTCACCACACTATTCTAAGACTTTTGGTAATGGCTTGTAAATTTAAGTATGGCATGTATAGCAATATACCTATTTTGTGTAAATGATCTTATGGTATGGTTGTGGAATGGTTGAGGAAATGCTTGATAATGATAAATTATGAAAATGGTTAGTGTAGATTATGTTTGATGTTAAGAAAAACTATTAAGATACTTAGTGCATAAAAACTCATAAAAAGGATGAAATTTACCATAAAAACACTGACGCGAGTTTGAAAATTTACTAAAAATCATAGCAATTGAATTTGGTGATGGACTACATATAAAATTGAATCTTATTATGTTTAGTTTCACATGAAACAAATGAAACAGGTAAAGGAATTATATGTTAGAAGATATTTGAATTTTAGTGAAACAGGGTCATAGCAGTTTTTGAATCCCCTGTTCCAACTTTAGAAATTCATCATAAATTATAAAGATATAATTAGGTGGTATATTTTATATCCTCAGAATCCTTATTGAGTCTAGTTTTATTAGAAACAAATATCATAGTCATATGAATTTTGTACAGAGAGAAATGTGGTTCGTAGTAAACAGAGGTCAGACCAGTCGAGTCCTGAAACAGGGGTAACTTTAACTAATAAACTGTACTAATTGGCCCAACCAAAATTCTATAAAAAATTAGTAGATAGGTATATGAGTCTAGATTCAGGAAAATTTACGGATCTTGATTTCGAGTTTTGTAACTCGAGATATGATTTTTCTTGTGACTGTGACGCAAGTAGTTTAAAAGCTGTGAGTGCAGAAACAATAATCCAAAGTTCTAAAAATGTTAAACTAAGCTTAGTAACACCTCATACTCGACTCCGGCGATGGTCTCGGGCGTGGGGCCGCTACAGAAACAGTAACTTGAATGTAAGAGAAATATTTTATATGGAATATTCATATATCAAAATAGGGCAAATTTCTCTTCAACACATCTCGAGTAACATGAAAAAATATCTACATTTTAAACAACATTGTCAAATCCCCAATTCTAGAACATTCAAATTTATTAGGTAATTGACTATTAAAGCCCTAAAAGTCTAAAATTTGGTCAATTTAAAAAACAAAGGCATACATTTAAGTATAACTAATCATAGATTGGGCCAAGCCGGGTCTGAGTCAGATCGATATAAAATGTTAGGCTCATTTTCTAGGCTTGACTCATGCTAAAAGTGAGACTAAAATTTTGTCCAAGCCCGGCCCAGATTAAAAATACTAAACCCGAGTCTGACCCGGCCGCCTGTGTTTTTTTTTATATAAAAATAAATTTAAAAAATATAATACATCAATTACACTAAAAACATTAAAATAAATGTTTCTCAACAAATTCAAAATATATTAAAAAAGTATTTATGCTTAAATAACACTGAGATAGTTACAACTTAACAAGCAAATGCCTCTACAATAGTAGCAAAATTAACAATAAAATAAGAATTAAACAATACTCAAATAATAACAACAAAATAGTAGTAATATAATAGCAAAATGACAGCAAATAGTAGCAGAAAAAAATTTAGGCTAATTCGGGCATGGCCCAGGCCAAAAATCTTGCCCGATGCTTGGCCCGTTTAGAAAAATGACATTATTTTTAGTTCAAGCCCATTTTTTTTGCTTATATTTTTGACCAAATCCTTTAACTTTTCGAGCGGACCTCCGGGCTTGAGTGAGTGGCCCAACCCATGATCTAGTGTACCTTTAAGTGACGAGAGAAAGGGGTGCCTTGAATATGACATTGAAGTTCAAGGACCACACAAGGATTGAGTTCGACGAGGGTGATTTGGGGGGGGGGGGGAGAGGTCTAGAAGGAGAGGAGGGAGGGTTTTATTTTATTTAATATTAATATTAATTTAAATTCTTTAAGAATATTTTTATATTTTTATATATTTCTTTGAATTTTTTAGAATTAGGATTAAATTGAAGTTATTTGTAAATTTTGAGGGTTAAATTTTTTAAATTTATGACTAAAAATCGATATAATATGTAAAAGTTAAGAGCTAAATATATTATTATATCATTTTTAACTGTCACATCAACTTGTCGTTTGCGATTTTAACAGGAGTGACCAAAATGACCGAACCATGTAACGTGGGTATTTAAATTGCAAACATTTTATTTTAGGGACTTAAAATGAAATTTTTTATAATTAAGTGACACTAAACTTGACTTAATCGCAACAAATAACTTAATTTGATAATATTACATATTGTATTAAGGGTAATTATTGCATAAGTAAGTGATATTAAAATAGTCACATGTTCTTATAAAATAAAAGATAGCAAAAAAGATATATAATATCTTAAATTTGCTTGTAGAATTTTTTAATTTAAATGATAGTGTATAAAGTAATTATTTTTGTATTGATATTATTAGTAATATGTAATTTCCTTCTAACCAAATAAAAATTTTAATATTTAAATTTCATTATTAATGTTGCATTTAAAATTTTCAACATTATTTAAAATTTATAATATGATTAAAATAATTAAAAGTGATAGAAAATTAATTCATATTAAAAACATAATATTATATACACTAAAAAGTTGTTAATAATTTTTATGGAAAAAGGTATTTAATAATTAAATGTAAAAGTGATAGAATTAATTAACCTCACAAAATTAAGAAGGAAAAACAAAAGAAAATTAAATTTTTACAGGAGATCAAAGTCAATTTTCATCATAAATTTTAAGTAATAATATATTATATTACACCCATGATACAGGTAAAAATTACATTTATAAAAATTTTGTATGAGAAACAAATAAAGGTTTTATTAAAATGATAAGGTTGAGAAAAGTGTATTGTGATCAAATATTATGATATGTGGTTGATCGAGTTTTAACTCAGTTGATATCGACATTATTATCGATGAAAAATGATGTGAATTCAAACATACTAAAACTTGTTTACCCTTCTATTTAAGGACTGAAAAAAATTATGAGTAATTTTAGACATTTTATTAAGAAAAAAACATGAAATGTTGATTTTTTTTAAATTTATTTCGGTGTAAAATTATGTAAAAAGTAAAAACCACATTATAAATTTACAAAAAAAAAAAAGCAAGTTTTTTATATTAGTGTTGAATTTGACCAAAATTAGCAATTGGCACAACAAGTTATTGCCACGTGTACCAAAATTGGGATGGTAGATATTGTAAGCTTCATGTTTTAATCATCCGGTGAAGGATACAAAGTTGGTTGGCAATAATGATGAAATTTAAGGGTAATTTAATAAATGATTAATTATAGAATTTGAGGTTGCAACAAAATTAAGTCCAATAATTACAACAATCTGTTCAAATAATGCTTAGGAAGTCTTCCATGAATGCTTCTCAAATAAAGAGTCTACCCTTTTCAGCAATTAAATGGAAGGTGATATGAAAGTAGAAAGTGGATATTGGAAAATATAAGAAAATAGAAAAGTAGAATCCAAGTTCCATCTAATGCTTTTTGGTACATTTTCATTGAATTTGTTATGTTAGGAGAACCCAGTAGGGAGGGTCCAACTTTTTCTTACCATATGCCAAATAAGTAAATATTATCATCAAATCAATTACTCAATTTATTAACGAAATAAAAGAGCCCTGTAAGGACTATATTAAGGAAAAACACATTTTAATTGCAAATTTAATGGTTAAGGAATCAAATCATTAATTCAATATTTGAGAAATTTTCAAATAAATATTATATTTGAAATAACAAAAAAGGAGAGGATCCCAGTTTTACCTTTGATATTTGGAATAGGTCCTTCGCCCTCTCAGTAATACTCTTTTTCGAGAAATTGATAAAATTTAAATAAATCAATAAAACAATTTTCCTTTCTAATGATTGGTTTTCTAAAATAAAATTATTTTTACTTTTAGAAATTTATTCCTTTATTTTTTAATTTTAAATTTTAATTCTATTTTTTAATTTATTGGTGTAATATTCTAATAAAAAATTTACTTGATAAACATGTAACTAAAAATGACCCTCGGATGATGATTCGAATGTAACAAAATAATTTTAACAACTTTAATAATTGAATTTAAATTTTAAAGTATGAAAAGTAAAAAAACTAAATTCCAAATCAGAGAAGAATATAGAGACTTATTGTAATACCTCTTACTCGATCCAATATCGAGTCAAGATATAGAGATATTATATTCGCTACCGAAACAATTACGATCACTCTAAATTAATTAAATATCTTTATTCGCATTATTAGGCTCATAATACATTTAAAATATGATTTATACACTTATCCTAGCTTAACACGAGTTTACAAATGTTCCCTAGGTGATCAAAAGTAATTTAGGGGTCAAAATGTAAAAATCCAAACCATCAAAAGCTTATCGCGACTACATTATAACGACCCGACTTTTAATAATTTTGAAAAAAATTACTTTTATTTTCTCTTCTACATCTTTCCATACCAAAAATATTTATCATCTTTTCTTTATTATAGATTTTCTAATACTATTTAATTAAGCAAAAATCACATCATCATGCTGGCTTCTATTTTCTCTCAATCTCATCCACTTTTATTTTTTATTTTTTTATTTCATGGTCAAATTGCTCTCCAAAATCTTCCTCTTTTTCCAATGCATCAATTCAATTTTTCTTATTGCTAATTTTACACTATACCCAACACGTTTCATATTTTTACAATTTAGTCTATTTCTTAAATCAATTTCCCTAAATTCAAAAGTTTTTTCTTATTTCTAATAATATTCGATAATCTTCTTTATTAATATTAATAGTTTTATTTTATTTACTTGAAAATTTCTAATATGTGTAAACCAATTAATATTATCCACATATTGAAAGTGTGGGAGATGAAACACTTTATACTTTAATTATATTTATATTCTAAAAAAAGTAGTATAAAATAATTTAGTATCCTTTTATTAAGTACAACAAACCATTGAGCAAATATAATAATGAATTTTATAACTTGTGTAACTTTCTTTCTCTATCTTTAATGAATAATAAAATAAAATTATTGAAGGAAAAAGACAGAAATCTTTTATATT
The DNA here is from genome assembly GCF_025698485.1 of Gossypium arboreum. Lineage (NCBI taxonomy): Eukaryota > Viridiplantae > Streptophyta > Magnoliopsida > Malvales > Malvaceae > Gossypium > Gossypium arboreum. Next base: position 109,282,294 of record NC_069081.1, on the reverse strand, counting down.
TCTTCCACCTGATCAGCCATTTTGGTAGTTGGCTGGCCTGGTTACTCGATATCGACGCTGTCCTCCATAGGATATAATAATTTATAGAAAAACAAAACAAAAAGTTGACTGGCGGACAGCATATGGAGGATAGCATGGATTGAAAAACAAGTTGATTCTTTATAGAAAAACAAAAACAAATTCAAAAGCACTATCGATTTGCATAACTCAAATTAAAAAACAATTATAAAAATGTTCATAGAGAAAGCGTGGATTAAATTTGACAAATTAAAACCATAACTCAATAAATAAAAGTTAAAATAAATACTCAGCTAAAAATTATTTAAATAAATACTCATCTTTATATAATTAAAATATTCATATTTTTATACTAGGTTAAAATATGTCATTAGTTCTTATACTCTTTGTAAATTTGAAATTTAGTTCACCTACTTTTATTTTCGGGTTAGTCTTACTTTTTAGATATTAAAATTAAGGTTCAGTTGTTCGCATTATTAAAAATATTTTGTTAAATTCATGTTCATTATAACACCATTTTTAGTTATATGAATATCGAGTATTTTTATTTAAAAAAGTGACATCAACAAAATTGACAAAAAAAATTAACAATATTAACAATGGGACTTCATTTTCAAATCTGAAAGTAGAAAGATTCAATTCTTAAAAATAAAAGTACATAGACTGAATTTTAAATTTATAAAGTGTACATAGACTTATGGCATATTTTAACATTTATATAGTAACACTCCTAACCTGTATTTGTTGCCAGAACAGGGTTACGAAACATTACCGGAATATACAGATCAAGTAAACATATATTTTATTTTATACAGTATTCATGTCAGAAATCAAACATAAAGTCCCTTATTTGAACCCTTGAGGTCCAAAACATGCATTAGAAGCGAGTCGGGACTAAACCGGGTACTCAGAGAATTTTTTCGCGAAATCTCAAAATTTTTCCTAGGTGTAGGGGTCACACGCCCGTATGGTCAGGCCGTGTGGTTCACATGGTCAAGGGAGCCCGTGTCTCAGGCTGTGTAACTCTCTGACTTGGGTCACACGGCCAAGCCACATGCCTGTGTGCTAGGCCATGTGTAAATACCTGGGCATTCTGTTTTGAAATTTTAAAGATGCAGGGGACACAAAACCAGGTCATACGCCTATGTGCTAAGCCGTGTGTCACACATGGCTGAGACACACGCTTGTGTCTCTGACCGTGTGGATGAAAATAAGCTATTTTCCAAGCCATATTTCTCACCTCATTTTGTCATCCTCCTAAATCAACACTTTAACACATTCACAAGCTATTATAGGTCATTTAGCCCAACTCAAAATCAAGTCCTATACACACTTACTTAAATTACCAAGTTCACATATATGCATATCTTATAAAATTTGCTAACTTAATTCAATCATCAATATGCCAATATAATTTCTATCAATCAACCATTTCAAACACATACCAAACATATCCATCACAAGCCATTCCAATGGCTAGTTATAATTAAAGCATTTATATGCCGATATTGGCCAATTAACCTATATATGCCATTAGAACCATAATTGATTTATCATATATATATAGAGAAATGGGCTGATGGATAGTGTGAGTGATCTCCGCCAAGCTTCCAATACAACGAGCCTCCGAATTATTATAGAATAGGGGAAAATAAAAAAGAGTAAGTATGAAATACTTAGTAAGTTCGTATAACATGGTAATTAACGTACCACTCATTTAAATTAAATATAAACATACAAGGCACATTCATTCAACTTGATCACGAGCCTTAACACATTTCCTCCTTACCCTTGTTAGTCATATATTTCATACAAATATCAAGAAACATGTATGGGCTCAACAATAATTAGATTTTCATGTACGTATACTTTCCACATCATGTATCCATATGACATATACAAATCATATCCTTGTATTTCAAGTACATTTTCATAATAATTCGTCTCGAATTCAGATTATTTCATGTCGAAACTTTGCCCATTAAATCTTTTGAAATGTCAGTGTCACACGGGTAATACACTCAAGGTGTACAAATATATAATCATGGATGAACATATTCATCAAACAAATTCCATGTTCATATATTATCATCGTATTTCCATATACCATGTATCATCATTTTCATGTATTTCAGGTAAATACATGTATTAATTCATTTCATGTTCATATTTTCTCTTATTAGGATTTTGCCTGTTGAACCATTGAAAACATTGATAGATACACAGGTAGTAAACTCAAAGTGTACAAATCAGAAATTTGTCAATTCATATTCAAGAGTGCTCTTTAAAGCACATAATCGGGAAATCCTCTCTCAAGCTATATAACAAGACGCGCACAAAGAGCCATTATTCGGGAAGCTTACAAAGAGCCTATCAGGAAGCTTATCCGGACTGTATAATAGAAAGCTCATAAGAGCTATAATTAGGAAGTTCACAAAAAACTTTTAATCAGGAAGCTCACGAAGAGCCTTTAATCAAAAGCTCAGGATAGCTATATATCGGAAAGTTCAAGTGAGCCATATTAGGACGCTCACAAAGAGCTACATTTGTGTCCGCAATATATGCTGGATCACAACCGATCATATAACAGGACGCTCACAAAGAGTAGTGGTAGTCTGCAACACATACAAGATCACTACCGATCAGGATAATCGCAGGAACCAAATAACGGGAAGCTCGAAAAGGCTTATAACGGGACGCTCGTAGGAGCTATAGTGTGTCCGTAACACATGCAAGACCACAGCCAATCGGGAAATCCTATATCCATCGAATTCCATTATTTAAACCGGATTTAATATTTATCTGGCTTTGTCGGATATGTAACCAATTTCATATATTTCGCATTTATACAATTCACATACACAACATTTAATTCAAACATATAAATATACACAATTTATTTACATGAACTTATCTCAAAATATGTTCTATGCACGTAAAATCTACAAATCCGACATTTTCTCTTTTTCTCGTTCTAACTCTGAATTTGGTCTATCCAAATATATATGAATGAATTTAACATCAATTCATGTTCATTTCAATTCAATTCACATCTTTGGAAAATTACTATTTTGCCCCTAAACTTTTAATTAATTTTAATTTTGTCCCTAGGCTCGGAAAATGAAATTCATGCAATTAAATCTTTATTCCAAGCCTAACAAATTTTTCATATAATATTTACAGCCCATGTATTTCACAAAATTCAGAAATTTTCCATAACTTTTACATCCTTACAATTTAGTCCCGAAATCACAATTTCATCAAAATTCACTTAACAAAAATTGTTTATCTATCAACAACCTTTCATTTTCTACCATAAACCTTCATAATTCATTTATATTCATCCATGGAAAAAACCTAGTACTTTGATATCTTTACAAATTAATCCCTAAGATAGTTAAATTAAGATATTACGATATCGGAAATATAAAAATTACTAAAAATGGGACAAAAATACTCACCCAATTGATCAAAATAAGCTTGTCTATCTTTAAGCTTTCAAACTAAGGTTTTCATGGCTTTTTGTTTTGGTAAAGATGATAATATGATGATAATTTTTTTTTATCATTTATCATCTTTTATTATTTCACTTTCCAATTTTATCCTTTTCTTTATTTTATTTTCCATGGATGAATCATCATCCTTAACCACTAAGCATTTTTAATGGTCTATTTTCTATATAAGGACCTCAAATTTTGAGTTCCATAGCTATTTAATCCCTTAACCTATTAGAACTCAACTTTTGCACTTTGTGCAATTTGGTCCTTTATCAAGTTAAACATATAATCGGTAAAATTTCTTTACGAAATTTTTATATGAAATTACTATCATACTATAGACCATAAAATAATATAAAAATAATTTTTTTTCGAAATCAGATTTGTGGTCCCGAAACCACTATTCCGATTTTACCGAAAACGAGTTGTTACATATACTACAAAATATTTATTATTAATATATTTATAATTTTAATAAATATTTATTATTGAAATATTTATATTTAATATTTTTCAATAACATATGAATAATATTATTTAATTTTTATAAAAATTATTATTAAAATAAAATGAAATTTTAAATAATATATTAAAATAATAAATTATATTAATAATTTATTATATGAATTTATTATATGATTCGGTATTTTACAAGAAAATGACTTATTTTTCATTGACTTGCAAGTCATTTTCTCATTTTCTGCTGAACAAACTGTTTTTCTATGAAACAAACAGAAGAGAATGCAAAATATTTTCCAGAAATCATTTCCAGTGAAACAAATGGATGTTTATTATAAAACCTTCTTGAATGAAACTTAAATTTTTGGGGTGAGGTGATTCATTTAAGGTTTAAAAAAAACAAAAGAGTCGTAGGGGTGTTCAAATGATCGGTTCGATTATTAACTGAATCGAACTAGCATTAATCAAATTAATTGAACTGTATAATCTATTAACCGTTAATCGAATCAAAATTTTTTCAAAATAAATTAAACGAACCAAAATGTTTCGATTGATTCAGTCGGTTAACCGAATAAATCGAAATGTATATGTTTTTGTCTTTTGGTTAAAACAAGTATAAAACATATCAAATAAATATATTGAAATTAACTAATATATATATATATATATATATATAAATTTGTCTTAAAAGTTAACCGAATTAACCAAAATTTTATGACTTGAAAGAGTACATAATAAAAAACACTACATACGTCTTAAAATTAATACATAATATTAATTATTAAGTTCGATTAATTCGGTTAATTATTCGATTTTAAATCGAATTAACCAATAAACTAAATTTCAAAAAGCCAACCTTCGACAGTACTAAGTTCAACCACTAACTGATTAATTAAATAAGATTGATTTAATCGGTTAATTCAGTTTTGAAGTTTGAACACCCTTAAGTCCCCTCACCATGAAACGACAACGTTTTCAATAAGCATGCTTTGATAACCTTGGCCTTGGATGCACCATCAATGGCGCCGCACGTTGTAAAGTCAACCCATAAGCTTCTTCCATGTCCAGCTTCTCAGGCATTAATCCATCAGCCAACTCCCAATCGAAAGCATGCGCTAACGTCGCCGTCAACAGTTGAACCATGCGCAATCCCAAGCTCATTCCTGCACAGATTCTACGCCCGGCGCCGAACGGTATGACCTCAAAATCATTGCCCCTAACATCAGCGTTTGGCCTTTCGCCGCCGGGCAAGAATCTCTCGGGCCGAAACTCAAGCGGGTTGTTCCACTCGTTAGGGTCTCGAGAAATGGCCCATACGTTGACCAAGAGGGTGGCGCCCTTGGGGATGTGGTAGCCGTTGATGTCGCAGCTGTCGGAGGCCATCCGAGGGAGGGAGAGTGGGGTGGATGGATGGAGGCGGAAGGTTTCTTTGATGACGGCTTGGAAGTAGGTTAGATTGGGCAAGTCCAAGTCGGAGACGAGGCGGTCTCGACCAACGACTGAGTCCAATTCTTTACGAACTTGAGCCATGATGTTGGGATGCCGTATTAGCTCAGCCATTGCCCATTCAACTGTGCTTGAAGATGTATCAGTTCCTGCTGTGAACATGTTCTGCAATAATCATGTCCAAACAAGTTAGTAATATCAAAGTTAATTAATATACTTCAACCCATTTGTTATAAGGTATTCGTTGTCGAAGTCCTGGGTTTCGAGTTGTAGAAATTGTTTGGTGGTGGTATTTGCGCGGAACTAATTTGTTTGTAGTAAAAAAAATGTTATTTTGCTTAAAGTTTTTCTAAAATAACCAATAATAACTTTTAAATAATAAATTGTTGAATATTTAAAAATCAAAATAAAATTTGAAAATAAAAATCAAAACAATACTAAATTATTATTATAACTACTTATAATTCGAATTGTATCACTGTTGGAGTTGATTCTAAAAAAAAAATCATATTATTAAAACCCAACCCAACAGGTAAGCTCATTTTACTATTTAAATAAAATATTTATATATATTATAAAAGTTAAATAAATTTTTATTTAATCTATATTATATTTAAATTACTAATTAAGATAGTATCATGAGTCAATTAAATACTATTGACAAAAAATTATTCTATTTAAAACATAAATAAATTATTATTAGGAATTTTTTATCTTCTTATATAAAAATAATTTTAATCCAAAATAAATTTATAAATAATTAAATTTAGAGAAAAATTAGTATACTATCAGTTAAATTTTTAGATTCCATAAATAAAATTAAAAATTAAAAATATTTTATAAAGATATAATAAAATATTAAAAATAAAATATATAACAACTTTTTAAGAAACTTATAAAATAAAAAAATAAACTACCTAAATTTCAATCATACAGCAACCTCGTTTACACTTCATATAAACTTTTAGCTCAAATAGCAGCTATGACGTAATCTAATTTGAATTATGTGAGGAGCCCCAACTTGCGGGTAGCCTAAAGCTAAGATACATGTTATATTATATATAATATTTTATTAATAATTTTGTATATTAATATTATATTGATTTTTATATTATAATATTGCAATTAGGTTTTATCCGATAATAAAATTATTATGAGGCAACACTAACTCATCTAAGAAATAATTAAAAAATTATAGTTTTATGAAATAAATTACGTTAATTATAGAAATTTTTTATTTTTTACATTTGTATATAAAATTAATAGGATTTAAACTTAAAATTTCATATTTTTAAACTTTTAATTCTAAAACTTCAATATATATAAATTTATAAAAAAATATTTTTACATAATATTTTCCCAACATAATTTAATATTCGTAGTGCCGGCAAATTATAGAAATGACTTTTGTCACTATAGTACTGTGATTAGAAAAAGGTTCACACGCATGACATCATTTAATCAGCAAGCAAAAAAATCACATTAATTATTTCAGAGTCTAGTAGTAACTAAACAAAGTGTTGCTTGTACCATCCACTTTGCTAGTGGCAGATAAGTACAAACTTAACTAAAACTTTAAAAAATTTAAAGGATTTAGTGAGAATTTTTAAAATTTTGATAAATCTAATTAACATTTTTTAAAAATTTTAGAGATTTTACGAGATTATAAAAAATTTGAAGAGTAATTCAAAATTTTAAAAGTTTTCAAATGTTTAATAATATTTTTTAAATATTAGAGGGCCTAATTACTTTTTAAAATAAAGGGTATAATTACAATTTTAAAAACTTTAGTTGGCCTCTGCACTTTGTGGTGTTATATTACATAATAAAAACATTTAAAATACAATTAAATTTTGAGTGAAAATAATTATATAATATATTTATTAAAAATTAACATAAAAATCAAATATTATTTTAGTTTAAATGATAAAGTTAAGAAGGGTAAGTTTTACACCTTGGGTCTAAATGATCTCATGTATTTTTTATTTTTATATAAAATATATATTTGAATTAATATTTAATAGTGCCTTAAAATAAGGGTCTTTTGGTACTATGGAGAAAAGTAAAGTATAACATATGATATATTTTTGGTTCAACAAAATAAAGATATAATTATAATAATGAGTATTATAAAATATAAATTATAGTAAAAATAAACAGTTATAAAATTTATAAAATATATAATTATTAATATAAAGTATTGGGGATTGTATAATATTAGATTTATTAATATGATATAATAAAATAATTAAAATTAATATTTTGAAATTTATATAAATGTAGAATATCTGAAACTAACTAAATAAATAAATCATTATGAGAGAAAAGGACAGAAAGGTACTTATAGTTGGAAAGTGGAAAGAGTACCAAAAGTAATGCTTTGATCTCAGTGTCGGAGAGCTTTCCACCTTCAGCACCGTCAGCATTCTCCAATGAAATCAACGTACTTAATAAATCCTTGTGTTTCACTTGCCCATTACTTTGTCGAGCTTTGGTTTTGTGTTCTTCAAGAATGCCACTCAAGAACCTATCGAATCTGTTATGGAGTTTCTTCATTTTAGCTTGCACCCCTTGCAGGTCCAGCCATTCAAGCGCCGGAATGAAGTCGCCGATGTTGAAAACCCCGGCTAACTGCATCAGTTCCACCACCATCGACTTGAACTCATCCGCTTCTGGATCGGCGCCGCCGCTGCCGTCTCCGAACACCCTTTTCCCCATCATCACTTGCCCCAGGGCATTCACTGTGCATACGTTCAAAAGTTGCCCCAAATTCACCTTTGTTTTAGCGCTTGCCAAAGCTCGTACCAACACCCTTATCTCCTCCTGTTTGCAAATCATATCCATGATTTAATTAAACCCTATTCAGATCCTTAAAGTATAGTGAGGCTTTATAGTATTCCCTAAATTCGGATCTTAAATTGGGGGGCATTAAGATCTATAATAATGATAAAATTGAAGTATAACTTAGAGACAATAATAATGATAAAATACTATAGAGTAATGAAATAAACCTCGCGAATGTGTCTAAAGTCGTCCAAAGCCTTGCCGGAGAAGAGATGAACGGAGCTGATTTTACGTAGCAGCCGCCACCTCGGTCCGTACGGCGCAAACACAAGGTCCTGATAGTTGTAAGCCACATACTTGGCGCCAGCATTCGGTGGGCGGCTGGAGAAGTTAGAGTCATGGACTTTCAAGAATTGAGCCGCCATGGAGGCGGACGCTGCCACCACAACATCCACGAACCCCAACCTGAGGTGCATGAGAGGGCCGTAGACTTTGGCCATGGCGGCTAAACCTTGGTGAGGCACAGGACTCATATGTGGCAAGTTGCCAATGATGGGCCATGGTTTAGGACCAGGAGGGAGAGGCAGACGGCGGCGCTTCCTCGAGATAATGAAAACGAAATAGAGGAAAACGGTGGAGAGAATAGAATATAGAACAAAGGAGGCCATGGATGTTTGTTGAAGTTGGAAGTGGTGAAGAAGAAGAAGAAGAGCGGAGAGTATTTATATAAATTAACAGGAAAATAATAATTATATAATAATAATAATTTAAAGATAATTGTAAAGAGAGAATTTTCGAAGGGATTGATTAGATAACAATAAGTTAGCTATGGTTTGAAAACGTGGGTTGGGGAATGCGATGGGTGAGCACGTGAGGCTGGTAGGTAACACTAAAATTTAATGGAGAACCATTGATTCACAGGCGAGAACGGAAGCTAGAACTAAGCAGAAAACACACGATTCATCATTCAAGGCCACTCTAAAGCATTAGAGAGGTATCTACTGTTATCGCTATAATATGATTTTAGCTCCGTATTTGCATTTAATTCGACTCATTGAATGTTAACTAAAATAGATTTTTTTTATTTGTAAGATCCAAAAGCCATAAAGTAGGTGAATTGAATGGACTGAAACTTTTCCAAGACTTTTGCTATTATTATTTTTAGGTTTAACCCACATTTTTAGTCTTTCAAGTATATATTTTTTAGTTTAGTCCTTAAATTTCTTTTTCTTAACATTATCAAATGTTATTAGTTTAATTTTTGCACAGGTTGAGATATTCAATTAATCATACATTGACACATTACATAGTTAAAAATCTTAATTTTTTAAAAAATTAAAATAAATTCTAAAATATATTTAAAAATACAAAAATTACAAAATTACAAAAACAATATAAAAATATAAAATAATTTACTAAAATTTGTATCCCTATTCACAACTAAATTGACTACATCCAAAAAGTATAGTGAAGCTTTAGTATTCCCTAAATTTGGATCCTAAATTAGGGGCCATTAAAATATCTCTGGACATAATTTCTTTTCCTTTAGTAATTGTGGTATGATTTAGAGATATTTCCTAAAGTTTTAACATGAGATCATTATCTTGTGGAAGGATATTACCTCAATATAATTTAATAAATCAAATTGATAAATATTTTAGGTGATAAATTTAGATAATTTTTAAAATTATTTAAATAATGAAAAATAATATTTTATTATTTAATTGAAATAACATTATTTTTCATTATTTAAATAATTAAAAAACTTATCTAAATTATCAACTAAAATAATCTAACAATTTATAAATTTTAAATATACGAAAAATACAAAAACTAAAATATATTTTAACCTTTAGAAAGATTCAGACAAACCCAACACTGAAGGGCAAGCTCTTCAGTTTTATTGGCTTCTTTCGTCAACCATTACCATGTGAAACCAAGTTGAATCTTTGTAATTATGCATTTACAATCTTTGTTAAGTTTATAAAAATTTTAAATAGCATTTTTGATCATTTTTCACGTTGACATTGTTCCGGCATTTTCAAATCTGAAGGATGATGCTAATCTTTGTTATATATGCTGCTAATTAGATGCCGAAAGAAGAAACTTCTAATGATATACTTCCACAAAGGGACTTTAGATTATGTCAACCTTCAAGTTTAGTTTAAGGCAAAACATGTTAGTAGTAAGAGTCTATAACACCAAGTTTTCACATTATGGGACAGAAAAATAATAACTTGCCTGCAATTCTTTTCCTCAAATTCTAGAGCAATTACTTTTCTGAGCTCAACTTAATTTGGAAGTCGTATATAACAATTTCAGAAAAAGGGAGTGAAAATACAATTAACATTTAAACCTTAAGTTGTCTCCAGCAGTGTCATATAAGTCAGAGAAGTAAGCAGCAAGCTCAGCTCCAACATCCTTTCCAGCTACCAAAGTTGTGTGTCTATAGTTCATTGTTTGAGGATACGATCATTTCCCCCTGTGAAATCATAATTACAATCAAGATTAAAAATTATAGTAATTGATGTTAGAAACAATTTAATTATCATAGTAAATAAGCATAACCCGTAGTTGTTTGAAATGAAATTCTTTTTTAGCCCCGGCAAGGCATTAGTAAGTTCAGCGCAAGTAGGTTGTTTCACCGAAAATAATTTATGAAAAATACTTCTTGCATTTTTCTGCATTTGTTTCATGAGAAAACAGCACAACAGAAAATAAACCCTTTCAAGAAAGAGCTATTTATAAGTAAATTTATTTTGACGTAAAAATTAACTTGAATCATGTCTAATATGATTATATTAATAATAGATTTTTATTTTAATTTTCAAAAGTAACTAAAATCTTAATATTAAAAATATTGTAATGTTCGATTAGTAAACATACATATTTAACTATTTATATTTAATAATATTTATAAATAATTAATATATTTTAATAAATTATTTAACATTATATTTTTATTTTAATAATAAAATTTAACAGATAATAATTTTAAATTTTAAATAATATTATTGAAATATTCTTGAAAAATTAATGTTTTAATAATAAATATTTTATAGTATAAAATATGAATATGTCAATAATATAAATATTATGTTTAAATCATGCTTAACTTTGTTTATTCCTTTCAATTTTAATGTATAACTATCTACTTTCATGTATATAATATATATAATTTAAATTAAGTTTTAAATAAATATTTTATTATTAAATTTATAAATGATATTAATTATTATTAAGTATTTTCTTATTATAAAATAAATTTCAATTGTCAAAAGAAATGTTACTATAATATTTATGTTATCTTTTTCAGTAAAACAACTTTTACAAAATGATTTTAGTGAAATTGTCAAACAACAATTTTTTTATGTAGAATCATCCAGAATAAAAAATTATATGTATCAGTTTTTCTTTCAAAAAGTTAATTCACTTTCCAAAATCATTTTTCAAGGTAGCGAGACAACCACACAGTGCAATGCAAATAATAACCACAAATCTTTCCTACCAAAGCAGGAATCGGTCGTTTGGTTATCTGATGTTTTTACACGAGGGAAAAAAATATTTTTTTCCCTCCCCTTTGCTCAAAGAAATCATGTTTTCAGTTAAAAATTATCAAATGGATTTAATTTACTACCAACTTATGCAAGTGGTCATCATTGCTGTCAAAAATACTAGAGAAATAAAATGTTCATTTTAAACATGACTTGTAAAGTAAAAATATACATTTAAACATTGTTTAAATTTGTTAATTTTATGATATTTTAGTAAGAATATAAAAATAATTTTTATAACTTTTTATTAATATTTTGATATATAAAATATAAAATTTAAATTCTTTTAAGCAATTAATATTAATTATTTCTAAATTTTAATTTGAATATATAAGCAATATTTTAAACATTAAAATATAACTATTACAAATTAAAATATATAATATTATATATTTGAAATAAATTTCAATAGGGAAATTATTGTATACTCAATATAAATATTACATAAAATACATTGGATTATAAATAAGGGTTAAAAATGTCATTTTACTCCAAAAATGTTTTTCCCAAACATTTTTATGTTTGGGTTCAAAAACACTTTTCAAAAGAAATTTTGACTTGAAAAGTTGTCTGTTCAGCATTACTTTTCAAAACACTTTTGAAAAACAATGAAAAAAAAAAAAAGAAAAGCCTAATACATGCTTAAAAATCAATATTCCTACCAGTAGTCGCATAAAGATCTATGTGCGCGTTTGTGTCAGTGCATATGTCCAGAAAGAGGGGTGAGAGAAACTTACTGTAATCTTGTTTCATTCCTCATCACTATCATAAACAACTGCCATGCGACGATGTGTAGGAGCTTTTCTAGGAGGTGAGTCCTCATCCGACTCGATTCCCTTGCGCTTACTGCTGCCAACAGACTCCTTCACTTTTTGCCTAGGCTCCTGCAAAATAATCAAGATAATAAAATTCATAAAACTCACAAGACCGTATAATCGATGGGGAAAATTATTTCCAGATTTACTTGTCATTACTAGCCATTATTCTGCATAAAAAGAAGCTATTATTTCCTCTAAAGAGATAAAAATATCGAGGGAAGGTGTGGTCCAACCAAAGCAACACATACAAAGAATCGTCTAATACTGATAAAAGACGAGTTCTATTGATCATATTCTTCTGCATATATGCTCCACGTTAGGGATATTGATGATATCTAAAATGTTCACATTACAATCTTCACCATTTTTCAATCCAATCACAGACGTTTAAACATCACCAAACAAACTTAGACACCCGTAGTAACCATTTCAGATGTCCCAGCACAGTCCAAAGTTGCAGCCATGTTAAATGAACATGCTAATAAAAACTTCACTCTTCCACTCAAGATGGTAACTGAAATGCTTATAGTAGTAGTAAAGGGCAATAGAGACATCAAATTTTAGTATCTAGGAAGAAGCCTTTCCATGCAAGCACATATGTTTTCTAATAAATCCAAAGACTTCCCCAATAGCATCATGTCTTACAACTTGAATAAAAACCTTGTTTTTGAAGGATACTATGTCATTCAGCAAGAAAACATAATCCAACTTTTTAGATTCATAGCATGCAAAAGCATATATTCTTTCAATTTTCTGAGTATCCAACCCATGTCCTCTTTTTGGCGGGTTGGGATTCCATCCATTACTTTCCAATACATTTAGCAGCACCATTAAAATGTGTAGAACCCATCTATGAATTGTCAAAGTCATACCTTTAAATGGTGATTAAAGTTGTATTGGACAAAAATGAACATAAAAGTAATGGATGGAAGCCAAACCCCTTTTTGTCCATATCGAATTCAATGCATGGCATATGCGAGTAGAAGAATGTATAGCTATCAGAACAATTAGGGACCTCTTAATATCACAAAATCAGCAAAATGAATTGTGGACCCAACAGTTCAAGAAAGTAGACGCTAATTGAACTTTACCGGCCATTCATTTAGAGAAGCTGTCTAATCGGTAACATTTAATCATGGAATACAGATGTCAAAGGCATACAGAAATCACTTGTGTTGCATATGCAGCACTGAGAGAAGCATCTGAAATGCTTTTCAGATATGGTACATGAATTTTATGCTCAAATAAAAAGCATGGAGAACTTGTTGAAGAGAATAAAATAATAAATACTTACCTCAACTTCCTCTTCCTCCTCTGAAGCTCTGTTAGCGTTAGCATCTGCCTCTTCATAGCGCTCTTCCTCTTCCTCTTCCTCTGATTCTTCATATTCGGGCTCCTCGTCCTCAATCCTATTGTGTGCAGACCTCTCATCTTCTTCCCCTTCAGTTTCATACTCAGACTCCTCTCTGTCACTTTCAGAGAAACTAATAGGCCGCCGAGATGATTTTACATCTGATACGGATGACTTGCGAGGGACATCCCTGTAACCCTGTGACTGGTAATCACAAATAAAAATAAAAACATACAGTTAACAAATTGCAACAAGAACAATTTCCTAGGAATAAGAGTGAAAGTACCTTCTTGGCATTCATAATGCGTTTTTCTGCCCGAGCTTCTACTTCCAAGTCTTCCTCAAAGCGGCGGCGAGAGCGACGGGAATCATTATAATCCATTTCATCATCCTGAAAAAATAAATTTGAAAAACATGTGTTATTCAGTTTAGAAAGTATGATTTAAGGATATCTAAAAGGAAAAGTTACACATGCTCAAGAAATGAAGATTGCTGCAGGTTTAGTCAAAATAAAGAAACAGCTGATAATTATCAATATAAGACATTCCAATATGTATAACATGAAAGGAAATTTCTAGACCTCATCAAGAGCACCCTCCAGATACCCAGTTGAAAGTTGACGCTTTCTTTCTACAGTTTGTGTATACTTTCGGTTCACCTTTTCCCTCTTACGATTCAGAAGAACATTAGCTCTGATTGTTTGATTCTCAGCCTGCAAAATCACACACAAAAGGGAAAAAAAAATTTAAAATTCCTGTCACTGAGAAACAAGTTGCACCGAATTGTAAGATAAGCAATTAATTACCTTCTCCTTTTCCTCCTTTTCCCTTTCTGGATCAACATCAGTAATGCAATTCTTAACCTTATAGACTTTTTTATGACGTGAATCAACAAGAGCAGTCAACAGTCGATGAGAATTTGATGACAATGACGAGGGCATAAATCTCATCTTACTTAAAATCCTTCCTTGAGATTGAAGAATTCCCTGCAATTACCACAATTAAAGCAGTTTCCAAGTCCAGTTTGAATTTAAGCATTGTTACAAGATCAATAACAATAACAGAAACAGCAACAGCCACAAAAATGAGAATGTTATATTGATTTCATGGTAGAGCCAGCCTTAGGAGTAATACTTAAAACCAAATAATAACACCATAGACTGCATGGAATGAGCAGATAATAGCCCAAAATCAAGGTTCTGAGGCCAAATTGTGTTCCTACTGGACCTATCCTACCAAACCGATTCCAAAATTGAAGCAAGCTTCCTACACAAAGATGCTATGGCTGGAACTGCAATAGCATATAGTGGAAGTTGACTATAAAACTTCCATACTCCCCTTTTTCCCCGCAAAATACTTACACAAAAAAATAAACTCGCATATATCATGTTCACAGAATGTAACTAAAAATATGCATTTCAACCTCAATACAGAAGCTCATGTTGAGCTATTAGCAATATATATAAAATAGTTCACATACCAATTAACACAACAGAGATATTGTCAAAAAGGATACCAGGAGCCACAGATTTCATGTCCAAGACAATGTACAGATAGAAATAGCTGTGGCATTTCAATATGCCACATTCTTTTACTTCATTTTTAAATCATTCCTTATGATCAGTGGACCTTTGAATCTAGAGTCTAGGAGGCTTTCAAACAGTTTAGCATATTAGGTCAGCAGCTATAATAAGATGCCAGTTCAATTTGACAATTATGATATTATGGATTACTAGATGCACAGACTTGACATTCAGATCACTCTCGAGTAGCCATGAGGAACATCCATTTTTTTGTGTTAAGTTTTATCGTAGTTTATGACAGAAAAAAACAAGAGATAAACAACAGAAAATGAAGTAAATAATATATATGTGACCTTGAAGCTTTTGTTGATCCATTTCACATCTCAGAAGCATTGGTCAGAGAAAAAAAAAAAAGAGCAAAAGAATTGAAGATATTACATACTTCACAAAACCACATCAACTAGGAGGAAATAGTCACCTTCCCATGTCGAAGAAAAAGGTGCGATTGATCATGTTGTGCCTCTTGTACAGATATGTCCAGAACTTCATTGCCAATTAACAACTGTAAACTACCATCTGACCATCTCACAAAGCGAGCATTGCTTTCATACTACATACAACAAGAGGAAATATAAGAAACCCTGCTTGGTTAAGAAATTAAGGGATTGATAACAGACCATAAAATTAATTCTGACAACGAAATAAAAACAACAAATATAGTTAAGGAAAAAAAAAAGAATCTAACTATAGTGGTGGCTAACGAACACCCTACTCACAGTTTTTGATTAACTTTGTAACCATCCCAAACTTACAGCACATACATACAATAAATAGATCTACATTCGTTTCCAGCATGCTCAAATCAAATCACCAAAAAGAAGGGGAAGGTGGCAGAAATTTACTCACTGATGTTGTGCCATCTTTCTTTCTGACGGTCCTCCAACGTACAATATTGTTCTCCAACCTAATACGTTTTTTTGAGCCAGACTCATCTGTTACAAATGTATCCTCCTCAACATATGTCTTGGGATCAAATGGTTTTGGGTCAATGCCCATTATATTTGAAACTTTGATCATGTTCATCTGCAAAAGAATGACAGAAGTATGAAGTCTAGCCTCAAGCGCTTAGAATGTTCTTGGTTGAAAAGAAAAGTGTAAGGAAAGAAAATAAAAGAGATGACTATTTTACATCCTAATGCATAATAAAAATTTTGGAATGTTAAGAGGACAGAAAATGAGGTGGATGTATGTTAGTTCAAAATTATGCATTTTTGAAGGGTTTCATTTTCTTTCCTCTTATTCTTCAACTCTACAGAACAATGAATGGAAAGGAAATTAATTTTTCTTTCAATTTTTTCATCCCTCCTACCGAGCAGACCAATAGAAAGAAAAATTTTATTTTCCATCTTTCTATTTTTCTATTCTTTCAGTTGTCTATCCTTCCAATTTTCTTTCCACTCTACCAAGCAAAGCCTTAAAGTAGTAATGACCCTCAAAACCTCCAACGCACTTCAACTGATGCTTCCATTTGAAATAAAAATGGCGTAATGTACCAAAAATCCAATTGAATAACGAAACAACTTCTAAAATGTCACTAACTATAAGAAGATATCCTTAAGATGCTGTTAAGTTAGATTTTTTCAAGAGAGAGCATAGGAAGAAAATAAACCTTGGTTGGATGAGCTGGAGCAGGGCGAAATGGAACCTCCAGCTCCAACGGGGGTCCAACTGGCTTCTCTTTTTGTTTCACCTCAACATGTTCGTCATCTGACTCATAACGAGCATCTTCATCATGCACCATATCTTCAAGTCTTGGACTCTTCCCATAGCTCCCTTCCTCTTCCATAGGAGATCTCTAAGGGACAAAAGAATTTACATCATCATTCTAACATGACCACAGGCATACTGGAACTTATATAAAGGCAAAAAAGAAGAACCATATTGCGTTTGACACATGATACTCACAATTTCCTCTTGCTCCATATCATGTCGAACTGCATATTCTGCTTCTTCTTCTTCTTCTTCGTCAGAAGCACCAAATACATCACGAATTTCAGCAGCTGAATGTGAAAGGTGAGTTGGATCCTTCTCCTCCTCTGGTGACTTACTGCCATTAAGCCAATTTGGTAGAACAGTAAATGCAGATCATTAGAGACAATAGTACATCCAAGGAATCATTATTATATAAGGTTTTGCATGAATTTTTTCTGTTTCAGTTTTGGCAAAAAAAGAAACATACTATTTACATTTTAGAAAACATGTAATACAATGTCAAAGTACCAAGTACTGCACACCTAATAGGCAAACAACATATAGGAGAGTAACAATAAAAAATGAACAAATAAAGACAAAAGGAGACACAGGCAAGAACGCACAGCATGAGACTGAGTAAGGGAGAGAGCAAATTACCTCAAGCTTCTAGTTTGATCAACCTCTTCATCTTCGTTATCAGGATAATGGTTTTCCTCAGACCTTTCTGACCCACTCTCAATTACTTCCCTTCTCCGGCTAGTCACTACCCTCTGACCATAGTCTTCTTTTTCATCACTATCTGTCTCTTTTGCCTCACTTTCTTCCCTTTGATCCCCAATATCCACTTCTTGGGAGCTTTGTACTCTTTCACCCTCACTTTCTCCAGGATCAGGTTCTAAATCTCGTAGGTCACCATCACTCTCCACTTCTGCCTCACCATGTCCCTCCACTTCAACTTCACCTTCGCCTTCACCCTCAGGCTCCATTACACCCTCAGCTTCATCCTATATGCAAAATCATTAAACAGGTTAACTTCAAGCAATTATACTTCTAATCACGCACAAAAAACATAGAGAACTCCATAATAGCAGAAAATATCTAAGCAAACTAGGATCAAATACCCTAAGGCTATTTTAGGTCTTTCCAGACCCCAAGAAAAGGAGAAACTCACAGCCGGTGAGAACACCAATTTATTCCTTTCTAGACTTGAATTTTTTTGTATATAATTTAAACTCAGAGAGTAACTCTCAATAACAGCAAACATCTTGGCAACAGATCAACCATTCTGAAACTTGCATTTCTTTTTCATCCAAGAATAGGGGAGGAATAAAACATGTGAAAAATATCAAATTATGACATTCTAAACTATAATTTAGTTAGAACAAAATCCCCCTCCAAGGTTCTTGTACTGAGCGTACTTGGCCCATAATAAGATGATTTCAGAATCGCATTTGTATTCGAAATACAAATTCCATAATCAAGAGGCACAAGTTGGAAGAAGAAAAAGATCAAATGTGCAGCTATACACAATTTCCGAAACATTAATTGGCAATTTAAATGAACCTAAATCAACAATACAACAATGATCAACTTATTCAAGCCTAAGCTCGGCATTATCCAGAAAAAATCAATCTAAAAAAGATTGCATGAACAATAGGGTAAACCCATCCTCTAAATTAAAAATAGTCATCGAACCAAATCAATCACTTACTAGCGAAACCCAAATTAAAAAAAACAATTACTGTCTAATTAACATTAGAAAAAATAAATAATTGACAAAAACCACGACAGAAAAAATAAAACCTAACGATTAAAGAAAGTAAAAGAATTACAGAAGCGTAATTAGGATGGGGATTTGATTCATGTTCGGAATCGATCTCTTCCTCTTCCTCCGACTGATCGCCGAAGAGGTTTTGCATCATCTCGTGTCGCTTCTCCTCTCCCATCGCTCTTCTTTTCTCCTTATCTCTCGCCCTTCGATTGAATGAATTCCTTGGCTCTTTCACGCTCGAAAGCAAGAACTAAGAGTACTATTTTTGTTCAATTTTTGCGTTTTTTTATTTTTGGTTTTATTTTTGTAGTACATAACTAAAGACATAAGCGGGCCTGCGGCATTGTATAGCCCCTGGGTTTCGGCTTATGTTAACTCCCGGCCACAGCACCTTTGCCACGTCATCGATTTCCTCTTTAGAGTACCATCCGGTCGATCATGAATCGGACCGGATAAGGCCCAGTTCGTAAGCTAAAATTTTGGTCGCCTGACCCGTTGGGCCTCTAAACTTCTTTATTTTCTTAATACTAAAAAATTGGTGAAAATGGCGTCATACTCCTTGTATTATCAATAAGGGAGCAAACAAGTCCCTCTATGAAAAAAGAGAGCAATCAAGTCCCTTTACTTTTAAAATGGAAGCAATTTAGTAAAATTGATAATGGTGTTAGCAAAAACCATCCAAACTAATGACGTGTTATGTGACTTTTTTATCAATAATGATGTGTCATTAACGATGTTGACATGAATCTAATAAAATTAATGTTTTAATATGAGGTGGAATTTAAATTAAAATACAAGTTAAAATAAATTTTTCTACTTTTATTACTCCTTAAATTTTAAAATAATCAACTAAAATAAAATTAATAAAAATAAACAAAATTGAAAAGTTGAAAACACAACCCTTAAAATTGAAACCAAAAAAATAATTAAGGATTGAAAAGGATTCGCATGTGCTTGAAACAAAAAGAATACCAGAAAAGTTTTCCAAACATAATCATTCAATAGGATAACATCGAAATAATATTCCAAAAACACAAATTTATGGGAAAAAAGGTCTCAAAAAGGATTAGGGTTTGAAATGAGTATTAAAACAGATTAAGGTTCACTTAAAATTAAAGAAAATCAAACGAAGTTACTAGTTCTTTGCAATTGATTTCTATAATTCAATCTTTTTTTTTTCAAACAAGTGAATTATGCGATTCTTTATTGGAATCGTAATTTTTTTAATTCTTTTAATTACATTTAATTATTTTCTAAAGTTACGAGCAATATAAAAAAGTTATTTTACACTTTTTTTTTCGAATTTTATGTTATATTAAAAAATTATAATTTATTACGTTTTTCTTTAACACCGTTGATTATTTTACCAATTTGCTTCTATTTTAGAAATATAAGGACTTAATTGCTTCATGTTTTAGTAGAAGGACTTGTTTGCTTTCTTATTGATAATATAAGGACTAGAAGGGCACTTTCACCCTGAAATTTTAAGCCTTTATATTTTGCTGTATATTTTAATTAAAAATAATACATTCTAGAAGGCCTTTTTAATATACATGTATATATATTTTAAGATGAAATTGGATTGGATATATGGAATTTTAGTAATTCAAGTTTGAATAAGTTGGATTAACCATTCAAATATGATTTAAATAAAATTATTTTGTCGGTATAAAAAATAAAATTATTTGGCAAATATTTTAATCATTTAAATATTAAAAACAATTAGCTAAAAAATGTTGTTGCTTAATCATGACTTTATCAGTAACTTGCAGATTTTACTTCTATTTCTCACAAATTTACATTTTAATTATTATAATTTTATTTTTATGAATTTAGTTCCTATTTTTAGATTTTAAAATTTAGTTTTTTCCTAAGTTTGTTGGTATAGTATTTTGAAAAAATACTCACTTGGTAGTTATATAATTAAAAAATTCATATATAGTTTTGAGATTTATCTCAAATCCTTATCATCCTATTTCCACTTAAAACTATTTAAAAGCTTTCTACTTTAAAAAAAGGGTAAACTGCACCATTAGTCACTAAATTTTGAATAAGTTTTCGTTTAGTCATTTAACTAAAAAATTTACAATTTGGTCATTAAACTATTCGAAAGTTTTCATTTAAGTGATTGAACAATTTAAAAGTTTTTATTTAAGTCATTGAGCTATAAAGTTTTTTCAGTAACCTCCAAGCGACGATTCGATGATTGGTACTGTGGAACAATACCTATCGATAAGTAAAATAGCATACCTTAAATTTAAGTTGATCTGAAGGTCAGTATCAAAAATTAGAGAAAAAAGTTGTTTAAATTTTGGTTATTAGATTTGTGACGACTAAAGTTGTTTCTTGAAGGAAAAAAAACACTTCACTGTAAAAGAGAAGGGAAAGAGAGTTTTTAATTGGTGTAGTCAATGCGAACAAAAAAAAGCAATAAAGCATTGGTTTTAATAGCTAGTGACTTGAACGAAAACTTTTGAATAGTTCAATGACCAAATTATAATTGTTTTTAATTAGATGACCAAAACAAAAACTTATCTCTAGTTTAGTAACTAGTAATATGGTTTACCCCCTACAAAAAACCCTTTTCAATTGTTGTTTTATATAGGTTAAAATTTGTTATAAGTCCCTATACTATTCACAATTTCATAATTTAGTCATTGTACTTTTATTTCTAAAAATTTAGTCGCTCTACTTTTCAGATTTTAAAATTCAGGTTTAATGGTTAACCTTATTAAAATTATTTTGTTTAATTGAGTTCATTACAATACCACTTTTTAGTTACATGGCTATCAAGTAAGGTTTTTTTTAATTTTAAAATGCTACACCAACAAATTTAATAAAAAATTAACAATGTTAATAATTAGACCTAAATTTTAAAATTTGAAAATAAAAACTAATTTCATAGAATAAATATATAAAAAGAAAATTTATGAATAATACAGAAATGTATGAAATATTTTAACCTATTATATAATATATATGGATTACTAGTTTGTATCTTATTTATTAATAGCTTTTAAAATAAAATTATAAAAGTTAAGTGATCCTACCTTAATCAGGATTTCATCCTCTCGATATGGAGCAATTTTAAATTATGGGAGCCCCTTAAAGAACGCGGACTCCTTCGGAAAAAAAGAAAAGAAAAAAAACACAATGCAAAGAAGATGAAAGATGTACAAAATCTTTTATGTAGATCGGACGGCCAAAAGTCTAGACACACTCAAGCGTGGGCGCCACTGGCGATGATTCTCCACGTGTCTGAATCTCCTTGCAGGAACACCAAATTCCATCTCTACCCACACTTACCCATCTGCTTCCCATTCTCCCAAACCAAACATGCCTCGCCCCTTTCTGGCTTCCTCTTTCCTACAACCTCCTTTCTTTCGGCTTCGACTCCAGACCTCACCTTCGGTTCCGAACCTCAATTTTGATCCTCTGGTAGTTGAAAGTTTTACACTATATCGATCACTTTATCTCTCTCTCTCTAAAAAAAAAAAAAAACCAAAATAGTTCTCTCCATTTAATATTTTCATTCGGATTCAAACCCTAAAAAGTTTTGATGTTCTTCAAGGATCGATTATTCGAACTCCATTTTAAAGGCTTGTTCGCTTAACTGTAAGTTCACTCGTCATGTTGCTCTCCCTAGGACCCCTAATACGTTTTTAACACTGAGAGGCTGAATATATGCTAGGGCAATTACTTATATTGCCTTTTTATTTTTTATGGCAATTACATGTTTCTTTTTCGTTCTTTTGTGGCCTTGGTTAGAAATGTGAGTTTTTGGACATAGTTTTTGAGTTTTAGCGCCTGTTTGGTTGCCAAGAAAATGGAGGATGCGGGGCATTTTTTACCGAGGAATTACAAATTTTAATTTCAGGAGAAGTTGTAGCAGTTCTTTTATTTTTGCTCTTTAAAAGGTTATAAGCTTTCTTATGTAAATCTTTTCTGTTTTTATCTTTAATTTGGTTCCCTACATTTCTAACTAGTAGTGGATTTGTGTTTGTACTTCGCTTGCAGTATTTGGTTTGGTTGCTTCTTAAGCTTATCTTTTAGCATTTGGAGTCCATTGAGCTTTACATGGTAGCTTTTGATGCTTGTTTTTCTTAGTGGAGGTAGTCTTTTCTTTTTCTGTTGATGGCTGCTATCCATTATTCCATATTTCTATTTTTTGGTCTACCAGACTGCCAGCTTCTTATATATACTTTTAATTTAGTGATTAAGGAAACTAACTTTAATTTAGCTTTACAAATTTGAAGATTGTACTGTTTCATATTGAGTAACGAGGATGCAACCTAAATTGATAAGGAATCAAGGAAAAATGGTGCCATTAACAAAATAAATAAATAAATAAATAAATAAATGTTAGGTTGTGATACAGCATCTTCTCTTTTATGAAAAGTTCATATTTAACTTGTATGTCAGTAGACTTACTGTCAGCATGCTATGCACTCCTGTATAGGGGAATAGATTTTGAGAATGATCCATGGAGTAGATATTGAAAAGATGTTTGCGATCTTGAGAATGATCCATGGAATAGATTTTGAAAAGTTGCTTGAAGAAAGAAGCCTTCTTAAACCACACTACTGTGATGCACCATTCAGGGTGTATGGTATGGTGCAGGAATGTTGGGTTTTTTTAAGTTTCAATGGGGACAATCCTCTTAAACAACATTAGTCTGGTGCACTATTGACTATATTGAAGTTTCATACAAGAGAATAATTTATTGCATATCTTTGTAGCATCTCATGGTTATTTTACTTCTACGGAAAGGAAAGAGATATGCACCTGGAGTTTCTTTTTGATAAGGAAATGAAAAATATGTTAATTAACTATTCTTTTTTTTTCTCCAATTTAAAAGTATTCTAACATTACTCTTTTTATCCATGCTGAACTAATATAATATTTAATATAACAATGACTTTGATGCATGCCGCCTTTAAAATGCCAAGCATAAATGCGTTGCTCGAGAACCGATTAGTAAGTCCCGATGCTTTTCATATTGTCAATAAAAAATGGTTGTGTATGGTGTTGAAGGTGTTCATTGTTATTTTAATAATCCAAGATTAAAACATACCTACATTTATTAATGCTTAGTTTATATGATCTTAGTAAAAGTGCCTAGATTTGTTCTATCTAATATTTGCCGTCTGCAATTTGATATGTTTGTTGGATGCTCCTTTTTTGGGGGATATTTTTATACTTGTTGGTGCACCTTCCATTCAAAATGAAGAAAAAGGTGGAATAATTTTCACCATTGGGTTTGCTGGTTTAACTTTTGATTCCATGAAGAGATGATATGTTGGTTTTATGCATGCAGGATATGGTTGAGTTTCAAAACGTGGCAACTGTGGTGAATTTTAAATGTGTGGAAGAGGTTTGTTTCTATTACAATTGGATTTAAAGAAGGATTCATATTTTTGTGTGCCCTGTAATGGAACCGTGAAAAGTTTAACTTAGTTCTTGCTTCTGTAGGTAATAATTTTGTTCTCACAAAATTTTAGCTGCTGAGTATTTTCGGCTTGGATTATCTATGCCTGGCAACGAAGTTGGTGATAGTATCCATAATTTTCTTGGCCAAGAGAGCTTGTCCCTGGGCCAGCATCACTCACAGCTCATTGACAGTACCTGGCCTGGCTTAAGTAACAATCTGTGGGTTGAAAGCCAGAGACAAGTTGGACCCCTTGTTTCTAGTGTGAAGAATTTGAGTGTACATCAGTTAGGTAAGGTGTCTTGTTTGTGTAGTTTCTACTAATGTTACAACAATTTAGTAATACAACTTTACTTTTCTAAAACACATTTTGGTTGGCAAAATTATATTTTCTTTTGGGATTAGCTGAGTTTGACAGGGGGCATACTGGTCAGACTTCAAGCCTGCAGCATGGACTGGACTTCACACAATCTGGTATGAGGTCTGAAATTGCCAGAAATCACTCGCAAAATGAATCATCAATTGCAACTGGCTATATGCAAGTGCATCAGGGTTTCCAGGCAAGGCAGAATAATACAAACTTTTTGGGAGTGGATACAGCATCTAGATGCTTGCCAGTTCTTGATTCACATATAGAAAGTGGCCCTGATCTTCATGAGAAAAATTCATTGAGGTTGGAATCTACTGCATCTCCCGTTAATTGCAACTTTCTTGGTGGGCAACCGCACGTAAATGGACAGCATCCTGGCATGATCCAGCCTTTACCGAGGCAGCAATCAGGGATGACTGGCACACAACTGCTACAGCAACATTCTATTCTTAAGCAAATGCAGGAATTTCAAAGGCAACAGTTTCCAAATCCTCAGCAGCTACAAGAAGCAAGGCAGTTGAGCTCTATGAATCAGGTTTCATCTTTTGTAAAACAGGGATCAGGCAGCCTTTCTCCAGCTACAATCAATGGTGTTCCTGTCCATGATGCTTCAAATTATTCTTTGCAACCTGAGCTTATGACACCAAATGCAAATTGGCTGCAGCATGATGCCTTTTCAGCTCTGCAGGGATCATCTGGTGGATTTATGTTTTCCCCTGTGCAAAGCCAGGTGCGTTTGATGGGTTTGGATCCTCAGCAGGATAATCAATCATTTAATGGGGTCTTTAACGGCAGTGCAAGAGGAAATCAATATCAATATTTGTCTGTCCAAATGGATAAGCCTTTATTACAGCAGGTGCCAGCTAGCAGTAATTCCTTTCCAGGTAACCAGTATGCTATGTTTTCAGACGAAGTTGGGTTGCAAGATGGAACTTTGCTTTCTAGACAGGGTGATCTGGGTAAAAGTTTATTTGGTGCTGCAGCTGTTCAAGATTTAAATAGTGTATTTCATTCAGAAAACTTGCAGCAAATGACTATCCAGCCAAAAAGTGCATTGATGGAGTCTCATGGGAGGCAAGAAGAACATCCTGGTCCATTGATGGAGTCTCATGGGAGGCAAGAAGAACATCCTGGTCCATCAGAAACATCCCTGGAAAAGTCAGCAATTCAGGCTGTGCACTCTCAGAATGTCGCTTCACTAGATCCAACTGAAGAAAAGATTTTGTTTGGTTCAGATGACAATGTGTGGGATATCTTTGGAAAGAGCACCAACACGAGCGCAGTGTTGGATGGTACAGATTCTTTTGGGGCATTTCCTTCTCTGCAAAGTGGAAGTTGGAGTGCTCTTATGCAGTCTGCTGTAGCAGAAACATCCAGCAGTGATATAGGGGTACAGGAAGAGTGGAGTGGTTTAGCTTTGCAGACTAGCGAACCTCCTAGCAGAAACATGCCATCATTAATTGCCAATGATGGCAGCCAACAGCAATTGCCTGGAGTTGATAACAACTTGCAGAATGCCTCAACAGTGAACTTTAAACCTTTTCCCATGTCTATTGATGCCAATATCAATCATGATTTTGGTAGTACTCTTGGGGTTCAGCAATCAGGTGTCCAGACTGCAAATGAACAGACTGGGAGAATGCATAATGATTCTTGTCAGAGGTTTGTTCAACATTTAACAGAAGAAAGAAGCAAATGGTTAGATCGCAGTCCTCTTGAAAAGCCTGTAGCTGAAAGTGCCTCACTCTTTGGAAATGTTGCACACTCTCCTGATGTGCACGCAAGTGCAAAGAGCATCTCAGGCCACCAAGGCATGGCCTTATTTAATCCTCATGGTCTGCCTCACAATAAGCCAAATGATTGGAACTTCATTGAGTCTGCATCACGTAGTGGTGGGGCTGTATCAAATAGTCAGGATATTGAAAGCTCATCTCAACCTTCTCAGAGTAGTGATCACAAGGGTGGCTTGTATGAGGAGAGAGGCCTTGGTTCTGATCTTGATCATCCTCTTTCTGATGTTAATATTGGACCAGGGAATGTAGATTCTGGCTTGGGAAGCCCACAAGTGAATGAAGGTTCTCGTCTGGGTAATGTTGCTGCAGTAACAGATTCAAGAACAAGAAGGGTCATCAAGGAAAGCAGTCAGCAACTTCCAAATGGACATAATCTTAATCTCTGGAAAAATATTGATTCTAAAGTAAACTCTGGACCAAGCAGTACACCGGCAAATTATCAGCAAAATCTTGATAAGAGCCCTCTATCTTTTGATTCATCACGAAATAATTGCTTGGAGAAAGGATTGTCTGAAGCAAATATGTTGGAGAACTCTAATGTCAAAGAAACTTCAAATGACAGTTTTCACTCGAACGTATCCCAACATACCTCCACTGGTGGCATTATAGGCGATGGCTGGTTGGATGCAAATGATCCACTGGCAGGAGAACAGAAGTCATCTGTTCATGTTAGTTGTAAACCTTCTGGAGCCTACAAATTTCAGTATCATCCTATGGGGGATCTGGATGCGGAGGTTGAACCTTCTTATGGAACTAAAAATCTCACACGTATGCAAGCAATAGCCCAACATGGTTCTCAAGGATTCAAAGGTCATGACCAAGGATATTTTGTGCAGTCAAATTATACTGGACATGCTGCTGGCAAGTCTACAGAAACTGAGAAGGTTATTTTATTTTTGCTGTATATGTGAATAGCGTGAAATCCCTTAGTCTTTCTCTCTGTCCTTCCCTGCAGAAATTTACTTTATCTTTAGAATAATAAGTCTCTAGAAGACTAAACATTCTCTGTCCTCTGTGTGTTAGGGTTGTATTCCTGGCATTCAAGTAGAAGAGATGCCTTCAACTCTTGGTTCTGCACCTGACAGATCTTTTAATTTCATCCCAAACAATACAGCTTCAATTAGGTAGTTGAATAATTGTTGTTCTCAATTTATAGCTTGACTTGAATTTTTTGGTTTTCTCAATTTTAATTGTTGATGTAACTTATCTGCAAGAAACATTCATTTCAGTTTTTAAAACAATTATATTAACAACTTACGCATAATATTGATATTTGAAATATGATTTTTTATTTGGTAATGCTGGCTCTTCTATTTTCCTTATTTTTAATGTTGTGCTGATTTCCTTAATTTACCTTTTGTTGTTCTTTGAATATTCTAAAATTTGGCAGTCAAAATATGCTGGAGCTTCTTCAAAAGGTTGATCAACCTAGGGAACCTGGTACTGCAACACACTTAAGCTCTTCTGAACGCAATCAATCATCTGAAATGCCAGATGCAGAAACTTCTGATGGATCAGTAGGCCAGTTTCAGCACAATAGGCCCTCTACTTCTCAAGGTTTTGGGTTACAGCTAGGTCCCCCATCTCAAAGGTTTACCATTCCAGACCGGTCAATTTCATCTCAAAGTTCTCCACAAAGACTTAATTCTCTAAATTCAGTTCACATCTCTTCTGAGGCAAGAAGGAAGGGTCATACCTTAGTTGGTCCAACAGCTTCTGTTCAGTTACCTCATGGAGAATTCAATGGAGATAGCAGGAATAATATTTCACGAGTCTCCGGTCATACCAACTACAGAGCCTCACAACATAATATTGCGGGCAATGTTTCTGCAGGTTTTACCTCTGATTATCCTTATTTAGAAAGTCATCTTCAATGTCAGCATGTTATTGATGTGGGTAATCAGGTAATACCAAATAAATTTGTTAATGCAGATTTTAGTGGGTTTACATGTCAGTCAAAGCAGATTGATGACTCTTCTGAGAGAGCTCAAATTAGTCAATTGGGAAGGATATCAGCACCTCGCATGCCAAAAAGTGCTACGGATGACCTTTCCTCTTCAGAGACTTCCTGGCCAAGTTATAGCACCCAAAACCATGCAAGGGTTACAGACCAGCAGTTTCCAGTGTTGGAGGCTATGCCAGCTTCCCAACCTTCAGGAGGTGCTTTTACCAAAATGCCTAATGTATGGACCAGTGTCTCAGCTGCTCAACATCTATTAGGAGCTCAGGCTTCTTGGGCCTCACAGAATTTGTTGAAGCACCAGCAGCAGTCAAATGGTAACTCAGAAACAACTCTTCCTAGGGAAAAGAAGCTAGATGATCAAATTGCCTGGGCAGGAGGGAATGGTGCAACTGAGTTCCCTGCAGGATCTGCTAAACCACAGAACTCTGTTAGAGAAGAGCAACCTGCAAAAGGCCAGCAGTTATTGCCAGAGGCTGATGCCAGCCAAAATCCTGCATGTATGCAGAGAGACATTGAAGCTTTTGGCCGTTCTTTAAGACCAAATAATACTGTACATCAGAACTATTTGTTGTTGCATCAGGTGCAGGCCATGAAAAATATAGACATTGATCCAAGTAATAGGAGTGTTAAAAGATTTAAAGGTCCAACTCCAGAGTCTGCTTTGGATGCTCAACAGAAATCTCAAGGTGCAGATCTGTTACCTTATGGATCCAATAATATGATGAGAGATGCGTTAATGATTTCTTCTATAGTTCCTTCTGGAGATTCTAAGATGCTAAACATGTTGTCGGGCGCTGGAGAATACACTGAGAGACAGTCATCTGCTAATGATACACTGGCATTTGTTCAGAATGATTCTCTGAATTTCAACAATGCTAATAATTCAGCTGGTTCTGATAGGAGTGAACACCCTCAGATCAGACCCCAGATGGCTCCATCCTGGTTTGAACAGTACGGGGCATTTAAAAAGGGGCAAATGTTGCCTATTTATGATGCTCAGAAAATTGCCACAATGAAGGCTGCAGACAAAGGATTTATCGTTGGTTGGCCTTCTGATAATTTGCATGCTCTTGATTCTAGTGAGCAGGTTAATGCTGCTGATGCTAGTCAGCTGGATGGTACCCGGCAAAATT
Organism: Gossypium arboreum; assembly: GCF_025698485.1. Classification (NCBI taxonomy): domain Eukaryota; kingdom Viridiplantae; phylum Streptophyta; class Magnoliopsida; order Malvales; family Malvaceae; genus Gossypium; species Gossypium arboreum. The sequence goes on along the minus strand of NC_069081.1, from coordinate 109,252,635 downwards.
CAAACCTCATGCCAATAGCAAGTGGACATATCTCCTGTCAGTTACTTCCTCCCGGTATTCCAAATCAGAACTTGATTGTTATGAGAGCAAAAAAGCGTAAAAGTATGACATTTGAGCTTGTATCATGGCATAGAGAAGTGACACAAGGTCGTTCAAGACCTCAGGACATCAGGTATTTGGAATAATTTTCCAATTTGCTGCAATTTTAACAGCACATGTAATATATTTGTCTCTATATGTGTGTATATACTATATCAATAACCAAAAACAGAAATATTTCCCATTAGCAATTTGCTGAAATACAGAAATTATTGCTCTCTTCTCTCACTTTCTTTATGCTTTCCTCTTCATTGGAATTATGTTGAGGTTTTCTTTTGATCGCAGTGCGGCTGAAGCAGGATGGGCACATGCAGCAAATCGATTGATTGAGGTGTGTTTGGTGTCAAACTACCATACTTGATCTTAGTTTATTCCTTATTTGAACTATGACAGTTCTCACTTAAGGACATTGATCTTGATATCACAGGCTGAAAATGAACCTGAAATGATTGAAGATTGGCCGCCTGTGCTTAGATCAAAAAGAAGGCTTATCTTGACAACACAGCTTATGCAGCAACTACATTGTGCTCCTCCAAGAGCAGTTCTTTCTGCAGATGCTATAAAAAACTATGAGACTGTGGTCTATTTTGTTGCCAGATTAGGCTTAGGAGAAGCATGCAGCTCAGCATATATATGTGAAAGTGATAAAGCTGTTCCTTCTGAGAGTGGAAGCACGTAAGAACATGTTAATTATGTTTGAAACCCCTGAATCCTGTTTTTTACTGTCAACTGGGGATTTTTTTTTTCTACTATCGTACTGATGCGGTTTTTGTTTTTGTTTTTTTCCTGCTTTTAGCCTCCCTGAAAAGGTTAAGAAGAGAAAGCAGTCCATCTTAAAGGCTGCAGAACAGTTTGTCATCGCTGCGGAACAGTTTGTCATCACTGCAAAGAAGCTGGAAAATGATTTACAGAGGTAACCCAGATCAAGTTTTTACCAGTATGTTTTATGCATAATATCTCGTCTTCAATTTTTTTAATATACTTACAAGTAATGTATAAGTTGGAAGCAAGGTTTTGCTTTATGTCACTATTTATTAGTTACATTATATATATATTTGAAATCCTTTGTTTGCCCCATGGTGCTCCCGCTATTGGTTTTACCCTAAGCAGTTGTCATGCTGGTTGTCTTCTAATGTTCCTCATTTTGTTATGTAGTCTGGACAAGAGATCCTCAATCTTGGACTTAAGATTGGAATGCCAGGATCTAGAGAAGATCTCACTCATCAATCGTTTTGCCAAGTTCTATGGTCGGGGACAAGCTGACAGGGCCGAGACCTCATCGACCTCTGCAGCAATTGCTAGCCCTCCCAAATTCTTCATCCAGAGATATGTTTCTGCAGTACCGATGCCTAGGAATGTTCCTGATAAGGTACAATGTCTTCCACTTTGATGATTAGCTAATTGGTTTTTTCCAGTTCAAGAGTTGACTGGATACTGGCTGACTTATAGGTGAAATCTTCTGAAGATTTCTTAGCTGTAAATACAATATAATTGTTGTAAATATAGATTGGCAGCTGTAGATTATTTTTCCTTATTTATGTTCTTTATAGTCTACAAATAGGATATATATGATACTAATAGACTTTATGTGTGGCAATACAAGTCAAAAACCTTTTTGCATTCCCCCTTTATTTTGGCCCAATTGTCATCAAATCCCTCGTATGCTTTTGGTGGTCCATTTTCTTATAATTGAACCACACTAATGGAAATGTACAAGAATGTGCATCTCTTCATTCATTTCTGTGTTGGCCATTGATGTCATATAGACCTAGCAATTCATGTTCATGTTTTTTTGTATATTTTTCCATGTTATAATCGTTTGAAGCCATTTCATATTTATATAAATTTTGATACATTAATAATTCTTATTATACATTTTGACATTTTTGTATTTGTGCTGTGTTTGTGTTCATGTTTTGTGTTTTAGTTATATATTTTTTCATGCCGTGTTCATTATTACTAAGTCCTTGTGCCTCTGTTGAGCTATATACATAAATCTTGAGAGAAAGATGAGCTGCTCCTTGATTTTTGGGTAAGAAAAATGGGGAGAAACAGAAGCTCGTTTTGATTTTTCAAGAAATAGCTGAATATTCAGGTAATGAAGTCTATTTATTATAATAAGGCCTTTGGATTCCACTCATCATAAGTGGATGGTTTTTTACTTTTTTTAACGTCTTCTCTTATCACAATTTGTTTAATGTCCACAAGTCCAATCTTTTGATCTATTATTATCACTTTTGATTCTGCTATGATAATTGAATAATTAGACAAAGGCAAAGGTGAACTCGGGATTTAGTTAGTTCATTTAATAATTATTTCTAAAAAAGTTGACTGTTCAAATTTTAGCATTTACAATTGTTATTTCATTTTCATGGCCTGAGATATTTGTGTATATGTAACATGTTTGTATATTTTGTAATATCATAATCATGTTTAGGTATTTGTTATTTATAAAATGCTGGATCATATATATACATATATATTAATGATTTTGGGATATTCATGAGATCGTGTTTTCTAATGGTATCATGTTTTCTTATCTATATTTTTGGTCATATCATGTTTTCTTATCTTGCTGCGTCTAATATTTTCTAAAACTACTTTTTCTTTTCTTATACTACTAGAGCGGAACATTCTTTCGCTCATAACGTTAAGGGTGTAGGTTTTTTTTATTTACAAATATGCTACCCGGTCGCATTCTAACATAAATGAAGGTGACATTGGGGGAAGAATTCGAGATGCAGTACGAAATAAAAAAAGAAAGAAAGAATGGATTTAAATTAATACCAACATGTGTTATTGTATTTTCAGGTAGAGAAATCAGATTTATAATTTTGGTGTTAATATTATTGGAAAACACAATTATGAATTTGAAATAAATAATTTTATGAATCATTAAATGAATATGAAAAATATTCTTATTATACCAAAAATAGATTTAAAATAATACAAATAAAAATACAATATGAACACATAATAAGTAATATTATTGCGATGAAATATAAAATAATATGAATAAATAATAAAATATAATGCAAATATATGAATATTTTGATATTTTATATAAATATACATTGTTATTTAAGTTTTAATTGAGTTGTATTACTTTTAATCGGGTTCTCAACTTGGTTAGGGAAACTAATATAAGTTATATTGTTTGAGGATTTTTTAGTTTTTTTATTAAAAAATTAATCAAAATATGCATATGTAGATATTTTAACTTGAACTTGTTGTATTAGTAAAACTTTCAATTTATCACTTATACTTCCATCGATGGCATATATTTATACTATTAATAAAATTTTAATTAAGTTGATGCTATGAATACAATGATATTTGAACTCAGATTAATTGTATTAGTAAAATTTTAAATTTACCACTCAATCATAACTTTATTTTATTATGTTTTTTATATATTTTTATTTCGGTATGTACAATTTATTATTTCCATCACTTGTATATATATATATTAATAATGTTGTTAATTGAGTTGGTGTCACAAATTAATTCGACACCAATTTACAATTGAAGACAACATCTTGATAAACAAATATAGTGCATTTAATTAGTATTGTTAATATGATGCATTTATGTGTTTAAATTCGTTTTACTCACAAATTAATTTAATTTTTATTTTAATATTGTGTATATTTCATATGTTATTGATTAATTTCAAACCATATTGTATTTTATTTTTAAACATACATCTGTTTCTAAATTTGTAGTTTCCATATGTGTAGCGTGTGATAAAATTTTTAATATTAATAATGTATTTAATTGAATTGGTGTTACAAGATAACTCAACATTGACGACAACACAATGTTAAAAATTTAATCTAATTTCCTTAATTTTAATATCATACATATTTAATGTGTAAGTGTTACTACTTAGTTTCAAGCCATATATGTAATTATTTATATTACGTTACTTTCCAACACACATTTATGTTTTATATTTGTGGTTTCTACATGCATACAAGTATGATAAGATTTCTAATAAAATGTTGAACACGAGCAATGTGTTTTTAGGCTTCAGAGTTTCTTCCTGCACCTAACAAGTCCCTGTTATAATGCTTGGATAAATTACACTAGTAGTTATCTAATTGTTAATATTCTTTTTGTCACCCAACTACAAAAAGTTATTAAATGGTCACCTAACTATTTAATTTGTCTTTTTTGGTTATCAATTGGCTAATTGTGGTAAATTTTAAAATCGAAATAATAACTTGAACCCTCAATATTTATAAATTATGTCAATTTAGTCTTGATTCTAAAAAACTTAGCCTTCAATATTTAGCATTGTGTAATGTAATCTTTTTACAGTTTTACCCTCAATATTTTTAATTTATTTCTTTCAACAATATATTATTATTTAAAATACATTAATTTTAAAATTTGATAATGCCTATTAATGGTTTTTTAATGGGCTTGTAATTTGCTAAATAGATAAAACTTTACCTAAGTTTATTTTAGTGTTATTGACAACATTTAATGTCAATAAATTTTATGCTTTTTAAGTTAAATTTGGTATTCAATATTTTAAAAGAGTTGAATTTAATTATTAACATTTTAAAAGAGTTCAATTGATATTTTTAACGAAAACATTGATTAAAATGTTAAATTTTTAAACATAACAATTCACATTTATATTTCCTATTTCCTTTTGAATTTTTATAAGCTCTATTTATTTATTTATTTATTTTAAATAATTTTATAAATTTTAAATTATTTGTTAACATAATATATAAAATAAATAGTGTAATATCTAATATAAAATACTCATAAACTGCCACACAAATTGCTATACCATCTTTAAAAATTAAATGTTTTGGTCAGTATAAAAAAAGATATTTCACTATTTTTCAATGATGAATGGGCGAACTTAAAAAAAAAAAAAAAGTCTAACTTCGTGAAAATATAAATGTTGAGGTGTAAAGGGTAAATTCATGATTGTATCTTTTATTTTAATTCCATAGAAGGTTAAGTTTCGAGAGGGGTCGAGATTTCATTGGTGAAAGTCGCACTAGTCATTCGAAAAAATCTAGAAATCAAAATAGAAGGAGAAGAGAGAGCTGATAGAGATCGGATCAGAGATGTCATCACACAATAACAATTCAACTTCGGCCAACGATCCCAGACAACCGTCGGCGGCAAAGCCATACGTGGCGCAGCCTGTTTCGCCGCAAGATCTCCCTGTCGATTATTCCGGTTTTATCGCCGTGATTTTCGGGATTGCAGGCGTCATGTTCAGGGTTCTTCCTCTACCTCTCGATTTGTCTTCTGTTCTTGAATTTGATTTCTCTCGTTTAATTTCTTTAAATTTTCAGATCTGAATTTCATCTTATTTATTTTTGCAGTACAAGCTGAGCTCGTGGCTAGCGATCATATTCTGCGCCCAATCACTGGCGAACATGAAGAACGTTGAGAACGATCTCAAGCAGATCTCTATGGCTATGATGTTAGTTCTTTTCCTCTTTTGTTCATTTATTTGTTCATTTATTATTAAATTGCCGTTTCGTCTGTATTCGAAATATTAACAATGGCAATTATGGTAGTATTGGTTTTTTTGGTTAGATTTAGGGTTTCTACTTAGGAGTTCTAATGGATCCGAAAATAATTGGATTATAAGATATATATATATATATATATTTAAAACGCTTTATTTCAACTGAATTTATATTCGTTAAATTGGCAAATCTTAGTTATTTCTACATTTTGATCCGCAAAATGCACGCATTGTCGAATTAGACTATCCTTGAATTGCTACTGTTTGTTGACTTCAACAAACATTGTCTGAAGCATAAAATATCCATTGATGAAGTCTGAGGTGATAGGGCAAGACTTTCCTTTAAGAAAAGCATGCCGGGTAACTAAGTGAGATAGATTTTGAGCAAAAAGAACTAAGTGAGATACGGTGCCAGTTCAAGGTTTTCGCATGCTGCCATTCAAGGTTGTTTCAACCAGACTGGACTGGCTGAGGTACCTGTCTGGAGAAGGGCATTGGACTGGTTGACTCAGGAACCGGTTGGACTGGGCAAAAACCGGTTAAACCGGATTTTTAATATATTTTTAGTTTTATGACTTTTTTAATGATTTATTTAATTGAATTAGATGGACCAGTCAGACCATCTAACCGGTGGCTTGATTGATTCGACCACCGATCTAGTTCTGATAACCTTCTGCCATTCCAACTAAGAAAATGGGTTATGTCTAGAAAATGAAAGAGAGCAGTAACTGTTCTAATCTATGCCAATAAGAGGACGGTAGCTGTTCTGATCTATGCCAATTTCCTCCACACGCTGATATTCCTTTAACTTAGTTCTTGTTGTTGGATGGATTGCTTTTTATCTGGACATTCTTCTAGTAATCCCACAGTAATTTATTTTGGGGTCTGGTTTAGTTTGTTGAGCAGATCATTGGTAATCTATGCGGATTTCCTTCAAATACTGACATTCTTCTAACTCAGTTCTGGTTGATTGATTGGTTGCTTTTTATCTGGACTTCATTCAAGTAATGTTACATTATTTTAGTTAGGATCAGATCCTTTTGATCCATGCAATTTCCTTGAAACATTGACGTCCCTTGAACTCAGTTCTTGTTCTTGGATTGGTTTCTTCTTTTAATTAAGATTTACTTGAAGTAATGCTACATTATTTTATCTAGGGTCCTGTTTACTTAGTTGAGACGACCATTTTTGTTCCATGTCAATTTCCTCGAAACAATTGACATTTTCTCAACTCAGTTTCTGTCCTTGGATTGGTTGCTTTTAATATGAAATACATTATTCTATTTAGGGTTAGGTTTACTTTGTTCTGCAGATCACTTGAACTCTACTGGCTTTTCTGTTGGTTCCTCTCAAAATCTCGCGTGACCTCTAATTGAATTGGATAATCCTTCTTTGAACTTTTACGAGTATCATAGTTTCTTAGAGAGCTTCTCAACTTAATTTATGCACAGTTTTCTGCTCCCTTGTTCAGTGTTTAGGCAGATTTTTCTATGGAAAACACCAATTTTCCTTAATAATTTCCTTCTCTTGCTACAGTACTTTTATAACTAGCTCAGAGATCTTAGAGAAATTTTCGACTTGATGTTATCTGTACCATTTGTTAAAAGTTTGTGGAGATAAAAGTTTGTGGAGATGGATTTTGCTAATCAAATATGTTTCTCATTCCAGGCAGCGTTTTCATTTATTTCCCTGTTATGTATGGAATATTTTTGCTATCTCACTTTAATATATATGATGGTTCAACCTTATTGTGTATATGTTACTGATTCGATTCTGTCTTGAAATCAGGTTTGCTATCATGGGATTAGTTACAAACTATTTCGGACCAGCTCGACCAGGAAAACAGAGTTAAAGATAACTCCAATGATGTAGTTAAGTTTCTAATTTCATTTTGCACGATGATATCAGATCATGAAGTTTAGATTAAATTGTGACCTTATTGAAGAACAATTTTGTCGGATGATTATATTCTATATGACTAATTGGTTTATATTTATAAAAATGAAAATCCCTTCTTTTAGAGCCGCTCACAATCTGCTGTGAGAATTACTTTGTAATATATTATTCTGACTATTTTTTCTTGAAGTATGCATGTCTGATACTTGTATCCTATCAGGATATGACCTCCAAGAAGCTTCTAGACTTGGAAAAATTTAATCATTCTTGTATTCAACACATTCAATTCGAATAACATTGCTAAGGGTGCTCTTGCTTGGCAGAAATTAGCACTTTTTCCTTTATTAGGACAGTTTGGTTTATTTCGCGAAGATTAACTAACGAAAGGAAAGTAAGGGTTGTAAGAGCCCAAATTTGCTTGGGCCCAAAACCATTAACCAGCCCAAACTAAAAGCCCAAATATATCACCAGTCCAGAGTCCAAAACACAATTCCAAATTTTTGCAAACCCAAAACTAAAAAAAAAAAAGATAACAAGCCCATGCACCTAAACTTTTGTACAGAAGCCTAAACCCTAATGTGTGCTGCACCTATGCTCTCCTCGGCCACGTCGCCCGTACCTCATCCCGAGGCGCCTCGTCCCAAGGCTCGTCTGTAAGTTTACACCGAAATGGAAGAAGAAACCCTTCTTTCCTCCGTTGACTAAGCGCCGGCCCTGCAAAAAAATGAAAAAGAGAGACAGAAACAAGGATAATAAAAATAATAGCAGAAACAAGATCATGAACAGCACCACTAGTGAAATAAACAGTAAAATAGGACGTTTTATTCGGCTATAAAAGCCAGAAAGATCAATGTATTCTCTCTCTACATACAGACGATTAAGCAATAAAAGAGAAAAACAATAAGGTTGATTACACATCTTGTTCTCTTTTCGATTTTCAAATTTTCTTTTTTTACTTTCATTTTTATTTTTATTATTATTATTTTTTATTTTCATTTCTTATCATAAATCTATTTTAAATCAAAACAAAAGGGAGTGAAAACTCACCGACATCGTCCCGTGACCGCTTCGTCGGAGGGCTTCTCGTGCCGTTCTCTTCGCGCTTTCGAGGATTGGGAGCTTTTTGGCTTTCGAACACGCCTTGAAACGGAGCTCAATACCCACCCTCGCGCACCGTTGGCCGCCGGATATGGCGATGGTACGATGGACGGCGATTTGGGTGTCCCCCTGGCCGGCCATAGAGAGAAGGGGGAGAGAGTAAAAGGGAATATCAGTTTTTTTTTTTTTTGAAAGGAGGCTGCAAACGAAGTTTTTTTAAAAAAATGGGGGTTAAGTGCAGCCCTGGGAACGGCGCCGTTTGGGTGGGAGTCCAAGTGCCAAAACGGCACCGTTCTTATTTATTTATTTCAATTTGCCCCTCTAATTTCATTTAATTCGCAATTAACCCCTTTTTTTTATTTATTTAAATTCTTTTTATATGTTTCGTTTATCTATTCATTTGGTGTATTTGTGCATTATTATTCTGTCCAGTTGCTTGTTCGCCAACTTATTTATTTATACACCGTTCGTCTATTTATTTATTTATTTATTCTCAAATCCCCATATTTGTTTATTTATTATTATTTCATCCCCATATTTGTTTATTTATTATTATTTCACTTCTCATAATTCTCTATTTTCCTCCATCGGTCATTTATTTGGTTTATGTCTTTCTCATTATTATTATTGTTATTAGTATTATTTTTATTTTATTCATTAGTCTACTTGGTTATCTATTCATTTGCTTATTATTATTATTATTATTATTATTATTATTATTATTAAATTGTCTTGCGAAATAGATATTCAAACTTGCTTTTACTAATTGTACATTAAATTCGTTTATTTATCTATCTTATATTTCCATACATTAATTAATAACCTTTATATGTTATTTAACTTAGTTATATATACCGTTTGTTATAAAACCTATTTTACATACTAGCTATTTTGAAAATTTTTACTATTTTATGTATTGCTCGTTTTAAGTTTTATAATATTCATTTTGAACCGTTTTAATACATATTACATTGAATTATTTTATATATTACTTTACCTTATTTCGTTTATTTATTTTACTCCTTTTATATATCGTTTAGAGTCGCCACTAATCCTTTTTGTTTAGGTGTGATAGGGTCACCTTGTGATCGATCATTTTAATAAAGCATTTCGATTTATTAAAACAACGTTTTTGGTCTACGAAAAACTAGAAAATGAATTCGGGAGTCAGTTACGTGCGAGGAAGGATTAATACCCTCGCAACGCCCAAAATTGGTACCGTATTGATCAATTTACGTCCTAATGTTGAAGCTTTGAAAAAGAGTTTAAAATACAATTCCTTTAAAACGTTTCGATAACTTGAATTGGATATTGAGATTCTCTTGCTTAGAAGGAATAAAATATTACGTCCAGCACAATTGGATACAATATTTCGAACCCTTGACACAAGATCATCTCAGGATTTTTCAAAACACATGCACTTAAAACTTTTAAAAAGGATATTTGACTATTCGGCCCAAACGGTAAACCGAAACCCAGTACGATTGGGCACGATTTATCGAATTTTCAAATACGAAACATTACCACATTTTAAATTGAGAAAACATGGATGGAATTTCAAAAGGATATTCTGTATTTTAGTCGAATGAAAAATTGAAACCCAGCACGATTGGGCACGACCTCCCAAACTTCCAAGCACGAAATATTACCTCGTTTTATTTTAAGAAAGCGTGGATGAAATTTTAAAAAAGGATATTCCATATTTTAGTCGAGTGGAAAATTGAAGCCCAGCACAATTGGGCACGACTTCCCAAACTTCCAAACACGAAATATTGCCTCGTTTTATGTTAAGAAAACGCGGATGAATTTTTAAAAAAAAAGGATATTCTATATTTAGTCGAATGAATAAAACGAAACTCAGCACGATTAGGCACGATCTCTCAAACTCCCCAAATATGAAATATTGCCTCCTTTTAATTCTTTAAAAAGTATGGACGAAATTTCCAAAGGATATTCCGTATTTTAGCCGAATGGAAAATTGAAGCCCAGCACGATTGGGCACGACCTCCCAAACTTCCCAACACGAAATATTACCTTATGCTGAGAGGGTTTGTTTTGAAACACGAATGGTTATATAAGCGGTGGAGTATATTTATAAGATTTATTTGAAAATGGAAAAAAATAAAATGAAAAATTTGAAACAAACAATTAATATCATAGCTCACCTTTCATCGATTGTAATGAAAAAAGTACAAATATAAAAATTAAAATGCATAAAACAACAATAAGCAAGCAGGCAATGTATAAATATTTATGCACAAATATAAAATTTATTATATAAATAAATTTCAAAACAAAGATTATAAGCTAAAATTTAACATAAATGCAATACAAAACAATTTACACCTAAAATTAGTAAGAATATGACATCAATTATGTACAAAAAAAATTGCAACGTATACTCAAAGCCAAATTTTAAGCAAATAATATGCATACCAGACGGGATAAATGAATTATTAGTACCATCAAAAAATGCTAACGAATATATATGAATTACAATCTATATAATATAAAATCAATAGGACAAAAAAATGTTTGTTAACAATTTATAATGTACATAAAGTAAAACTTAATGAGTATAGTATACAAAAATAATGAATAATAGTGTTTTTCTTTTTAAAAAAATATATAGTAAAATAGGAGTTTTAGAAGAAATAAATTGTATATAAGAAAATTTAAAATTACAAAGTAAAACAATTTTTTAAAAACATAAAATATTTAAAATAGATAAATAAAAAAGTAAAAGAATTTTAAAAACTAAAAAAGAACTCCATTGAAACAAAAACAAAATCTAGAGGATAGTTTTAAACAAATCAAATTATTAAAACAAAATCAAGGACTTGAACTAGATACGCACAAACAAGTAGGAACTAAAAATGCAAATTCCCCAAGTCCCAAAGCGCTGCACCTAGGCGTGGACTAAATTGGAATAACACGCAAATTCTAGGGATGAATTTAAATAATCAAAGAAAGAATAAGCAGAACCCAATTGAACCCTAGCACAAAGGGGGGGACTCAACACACAAATTACTTATTTTGAGCCAAAGTGTGTAGGTCCAGCTTCAATTGCCATTTAAAACAAAAGCCATTGAATGGAATTTATTTGGTAAAACCCAAGCATTTGACCCACCTCATTTGCTCTGCCATTTTTGAAAAAAAGAATAACACCCCCCCAAATCTCAGTTAGGATTTCAACCCAACTCTGAGGAAGCCGCAATGAAGGATCATCGGCATTTCTATGCCTCCGTCTCCAACGCCGATCACGGCGTGAACCCAAATGAGTCTCCTTTTTTCTTTTTTTTTTTTTAAAATAGTTTATAAAATCGATAGAGAGGGAAAAAAACAAACATTAACCGAAAATCTAAAGAAAAGAAATAAAAAAACACTTCTTAAGACTGTAAACGGGCTTTTGTTAATGTTCTATTGCTTTTGTATTCTGATGTGAGGGAAAAAATGTCCCTTTTACAATTGTTTTGTTTCGGTTTTATAGCCGACTCTTTTACAATCTGTTCTACACGTTTGTAGGTTCCTAAGCGGGTACGCCTCTAACATGGCTTGGTGAAGGGCGTACGACTCGGAAGAGGGGCGCGACGTGCGGGGGAGGGGCGCTGGGCGTGGGCACGAGCAGCAGCTTGCCTGGGGTTTTCACTTTGCTGGAAAAAAAGTTTAAGTTATTGGGCTAAAAGCTTGGGCTAGGGTTTAGTCTATTTTTTGTATTTTGGGCTTAAAGTTGGACTGTTTGATTCCTTGGTTTGGGAGTTATGTTTAATGAATTGTATTTTGGGCTGGGTAAAAATTGATTCCAACAGCTGCCCCTCTTTGCTCATTGTCGTGTAACGGGGATGGAGCAAAGACTTCAAATGGGTCAATTTTGCCCGGCCTTCGTGATGCTCTTTTCCTTCAGGTAACCTCATCTAGCCCACTGTATCTTCAGGGGTATAGGAACTCGTCTTTGGTTTGCTCCGCTACAGTTTAGGAGAGATCTGGCTGATGGCCAAAATCTGCTCCATAGTCGATACATGGAGATAAGATCTGTAATTTTCAGTCTGCTTCCTGCAACTTCAGGAAGATAATACTTGCCGTCTTCAGTCTGCTCCACTGCAACTTCAGGGAGATAAGACTTGTTATTTTCGATCTGCTCCATAGTTGATACATGGAGATAAGATCTGTAATTTTCAGTCTGCTTCCTGCAACTTCAGGAAGATAAGACTTGCCGTCTTCAGTCTGCTCCACTACAACTTCAGGGAGATAAGACTTGTCATTTTTTATCTGCTCCATAGCCGATACATGGAGATAAGATCTGTAACTTTTAGTCTGCTTCCTGCATCTTCAGGAAGATAAGACTTCTTGTTTTCGACCGCTCCACTCGCAACTTCGAGGAGATAAGACTTGTCATTTTCGATCTGCTCCATAGCCGATACATGGAGATAAGATCTGTAACTTTTAGTCTGCTTCCTGCAACTTCAGGAAGATAAGACTTGCTATCTACAGTCTGCTCCACTGCAACTTCAGGAAGATAAGACTAGTGGCTAAAATCTGCTCCATAGCCGGTACATGGAGATAAGACTCGCCATTTCTGATCTGCTCCATAGCCGATACATGGAGATAAGATCTGTAATTTTTAGTCTGCTTCCTACAACTTCAAGACAATAAGATCTACCCTCACCAATGTTACTACACCGTCCTTTGGGACATGCCCTGTAGACTCGGTTTCATGTATCTATGCTTATGCCAAATAACTAGGATGCTATGATCAAAATAATCCAAGTGCTCCTAGTTAGACGTGATGCTTATATCAAATAATTAGGATGCTATGACTAGAATGAATGAAGTGCTCCTAGCTAGATGTATTATGAATGACATTGGTATGAATGCTGAATGTCATGAGAAATGTTTTCTTTTCCTTTTTCTCTTTTTCCCTTATGGTTTAAGTTGTTATTGCTCACCGTTTGCTCTTGACGTATTTCCTCTCGTTTAACTGACACATATCTGAAGCAATAGTCTTCACTTAAGCTTTTTACCTCTCAAGTAACTCTGACCATTAGGTTTGGTGGGTTCTGAATAATTGACCTGTTTCGGGTTCTTGCACTACTTAAAAACTTCTAGAGTAATATGCAGAACCCCTTTTGTGAAAATGTTATTAGTCCATTAACCAAATATTTCAACAAAAAATGCTTGAAGTAGGCTATCATAATGGATAAGATGAAACTTTATTGAGAGCAAAACTTGAGGTAAAATGTTAATCAAGATAACAAATTTTGCTAAGATACAAAAGATATATGAGATGGAAAATAGGTGCCCCAGATATAGCAGCGTGAGCTCCTCTATTCGGACTGTTCGAAAACCCTTGGAGGCCAGATGTGTGTTTAGGAGGCCCAAGATATTTCGTTGATGCTTTCAAGATGTAATGCTCTACCTTCTTGTTAATTCTAGTAGAACAAGGTCGCAACATGCCCCACCCTTGCTCACAAATTGAGCTGCCCTTTTTCGGGTTTTCAACTCAAAACCCTTTTGGTCTCAAGGCGCCCTTTGCGGGTTTTCGCCTTGGCCTCTCCATTTTTTTTCTTTTTTTTTCTTTTCAAAGCACCCTTTGCGGGTTTTCACCTTGGCATCTTCTTTTTCAAGCGTAGTACTTCTTAACCGAATCTGAGTTTATCGGGTTGGGGAAGCTTTTGCCGTCCATTTTTGCTAATATCAGTGCCCCTCTAGAAAAAGCCTTTTTCACTACATAAGGTCCTTCCCAGTTTGGCATCCATTTCCCTCTGAAATCCTTTTGCATAGGGAGAATCTTTTTCAATACCAAGTCCCCTTCCTGGAATACTCTAGGGCGAACTTTCTTGTTGTAAGCTTGCATCATGCGTTTCTGGTACATTTGGCCATGACGAATAGCCCTCAGCCTCTTTTCTTCAATCAAGTTTAGCTGATATACCGGGATTTGACCCATTCTGCTTCATCTAGTTTCAATTCAGATAAAACTCGGAGAGAAGGAATCTCAACTTCAATAGGCAAAACTGCCTCCATCCCATAAACCAATGAGAAAGGTGTTGCCCCGGTAGAAGTTCTGATCGACGTTCGATAAGCATAGAGAACAAATGATAGCTTTTCATGCCAATCCTTGTAAATTTCAACCATTTTCCCCACGATCTTTTTTATATTTTTATTAGCCGCCTCAACTGCCCCATTCATTTTCGGGCGATATGGTGATGAGTTTTGGTGCTTAATTTTGAATTGACTGCAGACCTCCATTATCACGCTGTTATTCAAATTTAATGCGTTGTCAGATATAATCCTCTCTGGCATGTCATATCGATATATGATTTTCTTTTTCAAGAACTTGCTAACTGCTGACTTCGTGACGCTGGCGTATGAAGTAGCCTCCACCCACTTGGTGAAATAATCAATAACCACAAAGATAAAACGATGTACATTAGAAGCCTTCGGTAAAATCAGCCCAATGACGTCCATGCCCCACATTGAGAAAGGCCATGGGGAAGTCATGATATGAAGAGGAGAATGAGGCACATGGATCTTGTCACCATAAATTTGAAACTTATGACATTTCTTGGCATAGTTAACGCAATCTTCTTCCATTGTAGACCAGTAAAACCCGGATCTCATGATTTGCCTGGCCATTGTAAACCCATTGGTATGCGTCCCGCAGACACCTTCATGGACTTCTTTCAGGATTTTCTTTGCTTCAACAGCATTAACATATTTTAGCAGCACTTGGTCCTTTCTTCTTTTATACAAGATTTCACCGTCTAAGACATAGTTACCGACCAACCTCCTCAATGTTCTTTTATCATTTTCGGTTGCCTGATCAAGATATACACGATTTTTCACATATCAAAGAATATCCTGATACCAAGGATGATCATCCATCTCCTCCTCCTCGTCAATACTGTAGCAATGAGCTAGAGCATCACAAATACCCATCTAGATCATCTTCATATCCTCTTGTTTATTCGCTCTAAACATGGAAGCTAATGTAGCCAGGGCATCAGCCATCTGATTTTCATCACGTGGGAGATAGTAGAAAGTGATATCATCAAACACCTTGATTAAGTCCAGAACCAGTTCTCGGTAATTGATCAACTTTGAGTCTCTTGTTTCCCATTCACCCTTGAGCTGATAGATCACTAGTGCGGAATCCCCATACACCTCTAACACCTTGATTTTACGTTTTACGGCTGCACGGATGCCCATGATACATGCTTCGTACTCTGCTATATTATTTGTACAATCAAAATCTAATCTGCAAGTAAACGGATATTGATCTCCATTTGGGGATATCAAGACTGCCCCAATTCCATTACCAACAGCATTTGATGCTCCGTCAAAATTTAGTTTCTAGGGGCGATCTTCTGGAGTGTCTTCTTGAGTGACTGCCACATACATTAGATCTTCATTGGGAAAATTAAAGTTCAAGAGCTTGTAATCTTCTAAAACTCTACTGGCTAGGAAATCTGCTATTACACTTCCTTTTACAGCCTTCTGGTTCACATAAACTATGTCGAACTTAGAAAGCAGAATTTGCCAGCGGGCGATCCTTCCATTCAGAGCGGCTGACTCCATCATGTACTTAAGAGGATCTAATTTCGAGATTAACCAAGTCGTATGGTACAACATGTACTGCCTCAATCTCCGAGTTGTCCAGACCAAAGCACAACATAGTTTCTCAATTGGCGGATACCTTATCTCACACTCAGTGAATTTCTTACTAAGGTAGTATATCGCCTTTTCTTTCTTTCTTTCCTGTCTCATCGTGTTGGCCTAGTACACATCCCATTGAGTGGTCAAATACTGTCAAATACAATATTAATGGTTTACCCGGGTTAGGTGGTGTCAACACCGGGGGATTGGACAAATATTGTTTAACTCTATCAAATATTTTCTGGCACTCTTCATCCCACACACCTGGGTTATGTTTCTTGAGAAGATGAAATATGGGATCGCATTTTTCAGTTAGTTGCAAAATAAATCGGACAATGTAATTTAATCTTCCCAGAAAACCTCGAACTTCCTTTTGAGTGCGTGGCGGGGGCAATTATTGTATAGCCTTGACTTTTTCAGGGTCAACCTCGATTCCTTTTTCACTGACGACGAAACCGAGCAGCTTTCCTGATCTAGCCCCGAAAGTACATTTTGTCGGATTGAGTTTTAGCTGGAACTTTCTCAGCCTCAAGAACAATTTCCTCAAAACCTGTATATGTTCCTCATCTGTCCGGGATTTTGCAATCATATTATCGACGTAAACCTCAATCTCCTTATACATCATGTTGTGAAACAAGGTCATCATGGCTCTTTGATACATTACTCCCATATTTTTTAACCCGAATGGCATCACTTTATAGCAAAATGTTCCCCACAAGGTTATGAATGTGGTCTTTTCCATATCTGCAGGATGCATCTTTATCTGATTGTATCCAGAAAAATCATCCATGAAAGAGAATAACGAGTAACCCACCGTATTATCCACCAGCGTGTCGATATGGAGCAACGGGAAATTGTCCTTTGGGCTGGCCTTATTTAGGTCTCTGTAATCTACAAATATTCACACTTTCCCATCCTTCTTTGGGACAAGGACAACAATAGCAACCCATTCCGAGTAATTCACCACTTGCAAAAACCCAGTGTCGAATTGCTTCCTGACCTCTTCCCTTATTTTTACTGCAACGTCGAGTCTCATCCTTCGAAGCTTCTGCTGAACAGGCTTGTATTCTTCTTTTATGGGGACTCGATGTACTGCAATGTCGGTGCTTAACCCAGGCATGTCTTGATACGACTACGCGAAGACATCTTTGAACTCTTATAGCAATTTAATGAGGTTTCGCGTTACTTTCTCAGTTATGCAAGTTCCGATTTTCACTTCTTTCCCTTATTCCAAAATCACATTCTCTGTCGTCTCTTTGTGGGGTAGAATTTGTTTCTCTTCCCGTTCTACCATCCTTAACAAATCCAGAGATAACCCACATTCTTCGTCATCTTCAAAATCTTGAGATTCCTCTAAACACATATCTGGCTCGAAAAGAGATTCTGAGTCCGTAACGGTACTGCTCGTGACGTCGATATTTGGAAACCTATTATAACAAAAAAAAATATCCAAAGAATAAATCTAAGGGTGGCTTATTTTTATGGCATGATTATGAATATGCTGAGAATATGAACAAAAAGATTTGCTCAGAATGAAACACAAAAGATGCATTTTTTATTGAAAACAAAGGTGTTCGAACATGAGCCTATTTCACAAAATATTTTTATTGTTTCTAGGCTTAATACAATAAGTGTGTTCTGAATATTACTCTGTATTAGCTCTAAGAGCTACAGGAATTTCCTCCGCAGTCCAGTTATTCAGGACACTTCCAAGCTCATAAGGGCAGATGTTTGATAAGTTTCCTTTTATTGCCCTCTCCTCCAATATGACGTTAATGCTTAAACTTCCCATCAGCTCTTCAACTGTCTCTTCTCTTGTCCTCTCTGACTCAAGATGAATAATTCCTCCTGACACAAATGTATTGGATATATGGGGAAAGTCATTGGCTCCCATTTAACCTCTGCCCTACTCAATCGTGCCCTTCGTCTCTCCTGTTTCTTCACTAGCTCTTCCTTTTCCTGTTTGGCATCCAGCCTATGCCCCAAGCCAAAACGATCCCGTTTTCCAACTAAAACCAGTACTTTAACTCGTCCGTAGAGGTATTTTTGGAGCCCCCTTCCAGACAATGCTCATTTTCCTACCATCAATTGTAAGCTCATCCTTGTAGCTTCAGATAACTCTGGCGTTGGAATCTTGCCTCCTTCAATTATGAAAGTTGCGTTTACGAACTCTAATGACCAGAAAGTACATCCAATTGCTTCATCATCACTCTCGATGTATGACGTATCATTAGCAACGGATGTGATAATGTATTCATCTGCATTTACGGTTATCAGCCGACCCTTCGTTACTAGCTTCAGCCTCTGGTGCAATGATGATGGTACTGCTCCTGCTGAATGAATCCAAGGCCTCCCTAATAAACAATTATAAGAAGGCTTTATGTCCATTACGAGAAAGTCTACCTCATACGTGTTAGGTCCGATCAGAAGAGGGATCTCAATCCTACTCATTACTTTCCTCTCGGTGCCATCGAACGCTATCACTATGTTCTGACACGTCTTCATGTGAAAGCTATCTATGGGTAACCTGCTCAATGTGGATAGGGGCAAGACATTTAGCACCGATTCATTATCAATCAATACCCCCGGTAATGTATACCCTTTGCATCGGGTAGTGATGTGCAGAGCCTTGGTGGACCCCATGCCACCTGGCGGTATTTCATCATCACTGAAAGAAATAAAGTTATCAGCACTAATATTGTTGACGAGTAGGTCCAGTTTGTTCACCGAGATGTCTTCAGCAACATAGGTTTCATTCAACACCTTCATCAATGCATTACGGTGTACCCCCGAATTTTGAAGCAAAGCTAGTATCGAGGTGCGAGTTGGTTGCTTGTGCAACTGCTCCACAACACTATTCTCACTGTGTTTCAGAAACTTCAAAAATTCTTTAGCTTCATCTGCTGTTACTGGCTCATTAACCAGTGGTTTTGTTCTCCCCTCCCCTCATTTCGACATCAAAGACTTCGCTTTTACAGACTCAACTTCCGTATCTGGTGTGCTGGCCAACCTTCCCTCTCCTGGCAATGTCACATTACAATTATAACTCCAAGGCACCCTTTTGTTATTCTTGTAAGGAAAAGCCGCTGGTTTCTGAATCACCATTTTTGGCATCATTTTTGCTCCATCTTCATTTGTTCTCGGTCGTGAAATGATCACTACTGGGTGATTGACTTCACAGACCTTCTTTATTAGCCCCTCTTCTGAGGCGCATACATGTTTCTCCTCAGCGAACTCGAAGAACTCCATCTCCTTGTTGTCCATTAAACCCTGTACCAGGGCCCTGAATCCATTACATGTTTCTATCTCATGGTCTTCCTCACCGTGAAACTCACAATAGTTCCCCACTTCTCGAGACTTGCTTCCAAAATCCTATATGATTAGACCTCTTTTTACCATCTTCTTTAGAACCTCCCTCATCGAGGTTTTCACCTCTGCTATATCTAACTTAGCTCTCATTCCCATATTTTCGTCTACCGCATTTACCCCATTAACAGTATGATTGGGTAACGGGTTTTCTGTGCTAGGCACCTCATCAAACTTGACAACACCCACGTTAATAAGCTTTTCGACCACTCTTTTAAAAGAGGTGCAATTCTCGATCTAGCGTCCAGTAACACCCGCATGATATTCACATTGGGCACTTGCATCATACCACTTGGGATACGGGGGCTACAATAATTTTAAATAAAACGGGGATACAACGTGTGCATCGAATAGATTTTTGTACAACTCCCGATACGTTATTGGAATAGGAGTAAACTGGGGCTTCTCCGTATTCCACTTTGTATTGGGTTCCTGTCTTGGCGAATCTTGCTGGCCCACGACTGTCGTTTTTGGTTGATTAACCATGATTGGTTTTACATGTCCCATGCTTATATTGCCGACCTTATTTCTCTCTTTTTCGGGGCTGACATTCTGGTGCTCTCCCCAGTCTCTATCTTTCCACTCCTTATCGCGTTCTCAATCATTTCACCGGACATTACTATGTCCGTGAAACTTTTTATAACGCCTCCTAGCATGTGATTGATAAAAGGTACCTTCAAAGTATTAATGAAAAGCATGGTCGTCTCATTTTCCAAGTGCGACGGTTGAACTTGTGTAGCGACTTCCCTCCACCTCTGAGCATACTGTCTGAAACTCTCATTTGACTTTTCCTCCATATTCTATAGCGTGATCCGATCGGACGCTATGTCCGTCACATGGCCATACTATTTCATGAAGGCCTGTGCTAGGTCTTTCCACGATTTAATTTGGGTACGACTCAGCTGATTGTACCATTTGGCTGCAGCCCCACTCAGACTATCCTGGAAATAGTGAATGAGCAACTGATCATTATTGATATGACCCGTCATCCTCCGACAAAACATCGTGATGTGGGCCTTAGGGCAGCTGATTCCATTGTATTTCTCAAACTCCGGTATTTTGAACTTCGGAGGGAGCACTAGATCCGGAACCAAACTCAACTCTTTAGCATCCATACCGTATTGATAATCTGCATTTTCCAGTGCCTTGAATTTCTCTTCCAGCCATTTGTATCGGACTTTCAGCTGCTCTGGGAGTTCTCCTTTTTCCTTCCCTACCTCTGTCATCTCATCAAAGTCGGGGACCGAAGGATTTACCCGATCGTCCTCGGGTTTAGAACATGAGCCCATCGGGAAATTCATTAGTGCCAAAATACTGGCCTGATACTAGGGTTTGACATTAACAGACACCCTTTGAGGTGGTACTGGGGTATGCACTAGGGTGAAACCTGGAGGGTAAGTAAGGATCTCGCTATCACCATCTGGGTTGACTATAGGGCTCTTCCCTTTTCTTGGCCCTCCGAGCAACAACTGAGTTAGCTGATTCGTCATGTCCTTCTGTGACTCTTGCATCTGATCTTTCATATCCTGCTGAATCTTGTCCAGTTGCTCTTGCATCTGTGCTTGCAGTCGTTCCTGCATTTCACTCTGCATTTGTTCCAATTTTTCCAACCTTTGATCCATAGCTTTAGCTTTTTTACGCGTGTAGTATTGATGTTCCAGGGTAACTATAATATAATTTTAAATTAATTAAGAGTTTTTTTGAAATTTAATCCACGTGATGTGATGAAATGCAAATGTATAAAATGAATGCAAAACTGAAAGGGCATCGATTCTGATCCAATTCCATTTAGAAACTTTCTTAGAAAATAAAATCCTTTACATAAAATAGACTATATATACGACTCTGTCCTAATGCTCAAAGTTTTAACTTTCTCAAGAAGGCAAGCCAACTCACGACCCCGGTCCGACTCTAACTCATACTTCACACTTAGCACATCAGCCTGAACCACTAAAGTCTGTAAACAATTAGCCACTGATTAAATCTGTGCCACGGCTTCGCTCATGATATGATCTCTATCCCTGACCTGGTCCTGCGATCAACGAAGTTGTTCCTTCAATTACTTATTATTCGACTCGAGGAATTCAATTCGATGCTCACAGTTCTGTAATGCGGTCTCAAGCTCTTCTGCCCTTCCTTTCAAATCCTCGATCCTGCTTAAGCTTGCCTTTAGTTCAATGCCCAAGTTATGACCACGACTCTGATGCAACACCCTTTCTAATTCCGCTACCGGAGCTGCTAATATCTGCCTCTCATTTTGGCCTTCGATCAAACTCTTCCTCAAGGTGCTTTCCCTTTCTCGAGCATCGTGGAACCTCTTCTCCCACTGATCAGCTCTGGCGTTTTCCTCTTGAACTTCTCATCGCCACTGCTCTGATGTCTTTCCCAATCCAGCTGTTCTCATTGACATATGCAGCTTTTTGTAATCAACCTTCAAACCGTCCAAGTCCTCTTCGGCCTTTTTTTTTCCCTTTCTTAACTTCTCGGCCTCGAGTTTCTGAACATTGACATCTAACTTCAAATGCACTTTTTCTTCTTCCAACTGCTCTATCTTCTTCCTTAACTCTGAATTTCTCTCATCGAAGTCTTGCTTGATGATCTCTAGCTCGGAAGGAATTACTTATAGGTATTCATCCATGGATTTGATGTCTCCTAACATTGGCTGAGGGATATTATCATTAGTCCTTCTGTGCAACCACCCATCATATTCCAAGGTTGTCATCGAACCTACCGCCAACCTCTTCATCTGACGTGTCTGTCTCCAGGCATCGGCAATCTCTCAGATTCTCTTCTTATAATGGCTCCCCCTATACGAGAACTCACTCTGAGCCATGCGCTATCGGTACAAACTGTCTCGATCTATATTGCCTTAACACGAGTAATGGGGTATATCCAATAGCTCCCCAAATTTCAGGCAGAGGTACCCAATCAAAACTACCACACCGATAGAGGATCTCATCAGGAACTAACCAGGGAGCTTTCCATTCAACGCCTTCTTCTTGAAGATTTCGAAGGAGCGTGATCCAACTCCCCTCTGATATATCGTCTCTCCTGGGCGTGGCTGTTATCTCCTTTAGTGGGGAATAATTCTCGGAGAAAACCCGATAAGAAACTTTATCCACCTTCTAGAAATGGCTATGGAACCATACTGACAATAACTGCGCGCACTCTATAAATCTACCTTCGCCTGCTTTCCGACATGCACTCAAGGACCTAAACGTCTCAGCTAGAATTGCCGGCACCAGTGTGGCTCCTTTGCCAAGCCCATCAAATAAATCGGCTACTGCTTCGTCTGCATACCTTAGAGCATTGGGGAAAATTACCAAACCATAGATACTCAAGGCGAAGATGTCCACCCTCTTCTTTATGTCTGGCTGTGCTACGATCAGATCCCTCAAACACACCCAGGGAATACATTTACCCTCACCTTTTTGCTGTATTCGGGCAGTAACCCATTGTTCACTCATTCCGGTGATACTCATCAATTTCTTTATAAAAGGTTGGGAATTAGCAGCCCTAAAATACACTCTATCGATTTGAACCTTTGGACAACGAAGTAAAGCTATATACTCCTCCACAGTAGGCACCAAGTCCACCTTCCCAAAAGTGAAACAACTGTACGCAGGATTCCAAAACTGAGTTATAGCCCGGAACAAGTTCTTGTCTACCTTAATGTCAAGCAGGTAAGGTAGGTCGCCAAAATTTTGGTAAAACAGTTGCTTAGTCTCATTGCCTCAACTGTCCCATATATCCCTCAATTCTTCGAACTCATTCTATGTCACACTGATCCGGGTGAAGTCCCATAACTCTGATTTATACCCTTCAGCCAGGCTATCCCCTTTCTCAATTTGCATCTTCTCTGACCATATACGGACAGCCGTATTATCTTCTACTTTATCAAGAAATTCGTTCTCCATAGCAAGCTTTCTAACTTAGTAATTGAATAAGAATCAAAACCTCCCTAAAGATGGAATGATATGCAATCAAAACACAACGAGTTAGTACCGGATAATAAAATCCAAAAAAAATAGAGAATAATTAAACACTTATCTGGGTACCACTAAAGTTCAACATAACTATATCTAGGGTAGATCCCTAGGGTTCACTATATGTGGCTCAGTTCTAAAGAAAAGAGTACCCAAACCAGCAGATTCCTCAACCCTCACCCATTATAGGCTCATACGGATCGAGTTCGGTTCAGGGGAATACATTTCCCTATGGCCATGCGGAGGTGAAAACCTAACGAAGACATAGGTACGAATGTATCTCGGAAGCAGTCCACTAGCCCATGCGGAGGTGAAAACCTCACGAAGACATAGTTTCTCACTCCCACTTAAAGGGTGTGACCACGTCGGTCATGCAATATGTAATGTAGTAAAAGGATTGTATGCTAAAAATCAAATTTTAAATTTTTGACAAAAGGACAGAAAATAATCAATTTCACGGCTTGACTCTCTTATTGGTCCCCAGCGGAGTCGCCAAGCTGTCGAAACCATTTTTATTTTGAAAAATGAAAGTCGACTTTAAAACGAAAATGGAGTCGCCACCAATCCTTTTTGTTTAGGTGTGATCGGGTCACCTTGTGATCGATCATTTTAATAAAGTATTTCAGTTTATTAAAACAACGTTTTTGGTCTATGAAAAACTAGAAAATGGATTCGGGAGTCAGTTACGTGCGATGAAGGATTAACACCCTCGCAACGCCCAAAATTGGTACTGTATTGATCAATTTACGTCCTAATGTTGAAGCTTTGAAAAAGAGTTTAAAATACAACTCCTTTAAAATGTTTGGATAACTTGAATTGGATATTGAGATTCTCTTGCTTAGAAGGAATAAAATATTACGTCCAGCACGATTGGATACAATATTTCGAACCCTTGACACAAGATCATCTCAGGATTTTCCAAAACACATGCACTTAAAACTTTTAAAAAGGATATTTGACTATTCGGCCCAAACGGTAAATCGAAACCCAGCACGATTGAGCACGATTTATCGAATTTCCAAATACGAAACATTGCCACATTTTAAATTGAGAAAACATCGATGGAATTTCAAAAGGATATTCTGTATTTTAGTCGAATGAAAAATTAAAACCCAGCACGATTAGGCACGACCTCCCAAACTTCCAAGCATGAAATATTACCTTGTTTTATTTTAAGAAAGCGTGAATGAAATTTTAAAAAAGGATATTCCATATTTTAGTCGAGTGGAAAATTGAAGCCTAGCACGATTGGGCACGACTTCCCAAACTTTCAAACACGAAATATTGCCTCGTTTTATTTTAAGAAAACGCGGATGAATTTAAAAAAAAAAAGATATTCCATATTTAGTCGAATGAACAAAACGAAACCCAGCACGATTGGACACAATCTCTCAAACTCCCCAAATACTAAATATTGCCTCATTTTAATTTTTTAAAAAGCATGGACGAAATTTCCAAAGGATATTCCGTATTTTAGCCGAATGGAAAATTGAAGCCCAGCACGATTGGGCACGATCTCCCAAATTTCCCAACACGAAATATTGCCTTATGCTGAGAGGGTTTTTTTTGAAACACAAATGGTTATAAAAGCAGTGGAGCATATTTATAAGATTTATTTGAAAATGGAAAAAAAATAAAATGAATAATTTGAAACAAACAATTAATATCATAGCTCACCTATCATCTATTGTAATAAAAAAAGTACAAATATAAAAATTAAAATGCATAAAACAACAATAGGCACGCAGCAATGTATAAATATTTATGCACAAATATAAAATTTATTATAT
This sequence comes from Gossypium arboreum, assembly GCF_025698485.1. Taxonomy (NCBI): domain Eukaryota; kingdom Viridiplantae; phylum Streptophyta; class Magnoliopsida; order Malvales; family Malvaceae; genus Gossypium; species Gossypium arboreum. The sequence goes on along the minus strand of NC_069081.1, from coordinate 109,227,241 downwards.
AAATGAATTTCAAAACAAAGATTATAAGCTAAAATTTAACATAAATGCAATACAAAACAATTTACACCTAAAATTAGTAAGAATATGACATCGTTATGTACAAAAAAAAAATTGCAACGTATGCTCAAAGCCAAATTTTAAGCAAATAATATGCATACCAGACGGGATAAATGAATTATTAGTACCATCAAAAAATGTTAACGAATATATATGAATTACAATCTATATAATATAAAATCAATAAGACAAAGAAAATGCTTGTTAACAACTTATAATGCACATAAAGTAAAACTTAATGAGTATAGTATACAAAAATAATGAATAATAGTGTTTTTCTTTTTAAAAAAATATATAGTAAAATAGGAGTTTTAGAAGAAATAAATTGTATATAAGAAAATTTAAAATTACAAAGTAAAACAAATTTTTTAAAAACATAAAATATTTAAAAAGATAAATAAAAAGAGTAAAAGAATTTTAAAACTAAAAAGACCTCCATTGAAACAAAAACAAAATCTAGAGGATAGTTTTAAACAAATCAAATTATTAAAACAAAATCAAGGACTTGAACTAGATACGCACAAACAAGTAGGAACTAAAAATGCAAATTCTCCAAGTCCCAAAGCGCTGCACCTAGGTGTGGACTAAACTGGAATAACACGTAAATTCTAGGGATGAATTTAAATAATCAAAGAAAGAATAAGCAGAGCCCAATTGATCCCTAGCACAAAGGGGGGGACTCAACACAAAAATTACCCATTTTGAGCCAAAGTGTGTTGGTCCAGCACCAAACGATGCTATTTCAATTGCCATTTAAAACAAAAGCCATTGAATGGCATTTATTTGGTAAAACCCAAGCATTTAACCCACCTCATTTGCTCTGCCATTTTTGAAAAAAAATAATACGCCCCCCCAAATCTTAGTTAAGATTTCAACCCAAGTCTGAGGAAGCCGTAATAGAGGATCATCGGCATTTCTATGCCTCCGTCTCCAACGCCGATCACGGCGTGAACCCAGGTGAGTCTCCTTTTTTCTTTTTTCTTTTATTAAAAAAACAGTTTATAAAATCGATAGAGAGGGAAAAAAACAAACATTAACCGAAAATCCAAAGAAAAGAAATAAAAAAACACCTCTTAAGACTGTAAACGGGCTTTTGTTGATGTTCTATTGCTTGTGTATTCTGCTGTGAGGGAAAAAAACGTCCCTTTTACAATTGCTTTGTTTCGGTTTTATAGCCGACTCTTTTACAATCTGTTCTACACGTTTGTAGGTTCCTAGGCGGGTACGCCTCTGACGTGGCTTGGTGAAGGGCGTACGACTCGGAGGAGGAGCGCGACGTGCGAGGGAGGGGCGCTGGGCGTGGGCACGAGTAGCAGCTTGCCTGGGGTTTTCACTTTGCTAGAAAAAAAAGTTTAAGTTATTGGGCTAAAAGCTTGGGCTAGGGTTTAGTCTATTTTTTTTTTATTTTGGGCTTAAAGTTGGACTGTTTGATTCTTTGGTTTAGGAGTTGTGTTTAATGAATTGTATTTTGGGCCGAGTAAAAATTGAGTCCAACAGCTTATGTTTATCCTTAAACTATTTTTCTATAGATTATTTGTTTTCAAATTCTAATATATCGTATGACTTAAACTCTTTACACATATTGTTATTATTATTTAATTTAGACCTTTATATGCTATTTGGATCAAGTCGCCTACTTTACTTTAAATTGTTTTGTACATTAATTATTTTAAATTGTTTCATACTACTCATTTAAAATCATTTTTATAACATCTTTTTTCAAACTTGTTTTATGTATTATTTTTTGAAATCATCTCATTATTTATTTTAAAAGGTTTCATGTAATTTATTTCTTTCCTTTGATTATTAACATTGGTATTTAAATGACATATGTTATGTAATTATTGTCATTGTGTATTATAATTTTTTCGTTTATATTTTCATATTATTGTTACCCATTTGTATAGCATCTTATCCATGTATGTTGTTCCACGTTTGTTCGTCATTTGTAATTGTCGCATTGTGGTTTTCAACTTGTTAATCCAAAATCAATGGTTCCACTTTATTTTAAGTCAAAATTAATGTGTTTTGGGTCGACTTTGTAAATAAAGGAAATATTTTTTTGTTTGGAAATTTTCGAGAGATTGTGCCCTACGTGTTGGGTTTCGATTTGTCGTTTGACCAAACAACTAAATATCCTTTTTAAACTTCAAAGCATTAGTTTCGGAAATTATGAGATGATTTTGGTATCGAGGGTTTGAAATGTCGTGTCCTACGTGCTGGATGTGATATTTTATTCCTTCGAAACAAGAGAATCTTAATATCCATTTCAAGCAATCCAAACGTTCATAAAAGGGATCGTATTTTAAAATTTATTTTAAAATATCTTCGACTTTCGACTTTAAGACGTTAATCAATCGATTAGGTACCAATTTTGGGTGTGACGAGGGTGCTAATCCTTCCTCGCACGTAACCGACTCCCAAACCCGCTTTCTCAAGTTTCGTAGACCCCAAAAAATGTTGTTTTAATAAACTGGTCCAATCACACCTAATAAAGATCGGTGGCGACTCCCGTTTTAATTTTTATTTTCAAACAAAGTCGATTCTCGTTTTAAAAAAAATAGTTTCGACAAGGGTGTTTTGTTAAAATTGTATTTCTTTGATTTTGGAAGGGAAAGAACATTTGGACAAAAGAAGCAGCTCTTTTTAAGTAGCATGATTTTGTTAACAACTTAAAAACGAAAGAGTAAATGGTTAAAATTCTATGTTGGCAAGTCAAGATTCAGTGTTCGAGTCTTCGATGTTGACATCTCTTTTTTTAAATTGTACTGTAATTTTTGATTGCATAAAAAAATAGCATGATATTTAGGTAAAACTTAAATAGAGCTAAATGTACCGTAATAATAATATTTAATTTTTAGTTTTAAAAATTATCTTAGTTAGTAAAATAAAATTATTTTAGTATAATTTTCAATATTGCTAAACGTATATCGGAGAAAGGGTTGGGATTAGAGGTGTGTATGGGCCGGGCTACCTGGCCTGGCCCGAAGGCTCGCCCGAAAAATGGGAGGATTTGGGTAAAAATATAGGCCCGAAATATGGGTTTGGGCACAAAACGAGGTCCGTTTAGAAAATGGGCCGGGCTCGGGTAAATTTTTTTTGCCCGGGCCCGGCCTAAATATATATATTTTTTATTTTTAATTATATTTATATTTTAATTTTAATTTTAATATAATCAATTTTTATTATATTTTTCAAATTGTGTATTGTTTTAAGAATTGTTTTAATATATTTTTTTATTTGTTTCTTGTTTTAATATTTGTTTTAAATGTATTTGATTATTTAATATATTTTAAAATTTTTTATTTAATAAAATAAGTTAAAAAATTTAATATGGGCCGGGTCGGGCCGACCTCGAACTTCAGAATTTTATTTCGGGCCAGGCCTAGAAAACGGGACTGAAATTTTTTGTGAGCCCGTCCCGAACCCGGCCCGGCCCATGCACACCTCTAGTTGGGATTGCCAAAACCTTAGTATTTGATAATTATTTCAGTTGTGAAATGCTATTATTAATAGATTTAAAAAAATAGAGTTACAAAACTAAATAATTAATATAAATAATGAAATTAATTTTCAGCTATAATGACATAAATAGTTTTTCTTTAGTAATGGTTTTTGTTGGTGATAGTAATGGTGATTGATAAAGAAGAGTTTATTATGTTTTTAAAAGAAAAGAAAAATACTCAATTGTTATAAGAAAAAAAGTTTAAAAAGAAATCTTTTAACTACCTTCATACCTATTTCACCAGATCAAAATTTTCAAAACATCTTAAGAACGAAGATAACCCAAGAACCATGCCATATTTCATGTTTATTTTCCTTTCTATTTTGGTAAAGTAGTACTATGTGAAACATCTTTCGCGAAATATCTCTTAAAGTGCAAGATGAGGAATGTTCTTGAATAAATGTTGTTCCAGTTTTTTCCAAACGTAAGTTGTTCTAAACAAGATATTATGTGGTAATACTTTTCTTGGAAGAGTTTGTCCTAAATAATACATTTTCTTAAAAACACAACTAATTTAAATAGAAATTGTTCCAAATAACAATTGTTTCGAACATAACTATTCTAAAAAAGAGATTTTTTGAATTTTAGCTATTCACATACGATAGCTACACTAGATGATAATTGTTTTAAAATAAAACCCTGTTCGAATATGATTATTTTGAACACGTTATTCTCATACAACAATTATTTTGAGCAACAATTATTCTAAATAATCATTGTTTTTATAATATATATTAAGTAAAATAACGTTGCCATTTATTCTAAACTAACTTAATTATTAATGTTCTTAAAATTAAAATAATTTAATTTCGAAATCATATTATTTGAAAAACTTTATAAAAAATTATACTGTCTAATTTAATGAAAATTAATTATTAAATACTATAATCCTATCGCATGATCTATCCCCATTTCCAGTCTTTCCAGTCTATATAGCATTATCAGTTACTATTAATTAAAACATCTTTCCAAGAAACCCATTTCTTATTTACTATTAATTAAAGAGTTAAATATAAAATTGGTACTCAAACTTATTTACTTCTTTTAAATTGATATTTATAATTTTTTTGTTCAAGATTAGTACTCGATTTTTTTTTCTGTCAACTATATTAGTATTTGAGCCTAACACCATTACATTTTTGCTGATGTGGCAGAATTGGCAACTTGGGCAACGCCATGTGTCATCCTTTTTGTACCTCTTTTTCTTTTTCATTTTTCCTCCTTTTCTGCCCTTTTTCTTTTGTTCTTTTTCTTTTTCCTACCCTGGCTGCCACACTATCTTCTTCATCTTCATCTCTCATTTTTGAGCTTCATGATTTCTGATTTTTTAAAGGTAAAATTGATCAACAAGCATTTTGGGAGCATGCAACAGTTAATAAATAAACACAAAAACAAAATAAAAAAGGTTAAAGAAGGTTGAATTTTTACCAGCATTTGATGCATGCATATTAGCTTAAACAGAGTTTAGCCTCACATTTTCGAAAACCCCAATTTCTCCCACAATCTCATTATTGTTCTTGAAATCATCTTCATCTTATAAATTATTAAAATCAATCTCTAAACACGAAACTTTTTTATCTAACTCCTCAAATCTTTTCCTCAGTATTTCCAACATAGATTCAACTTTGGCTTTCTCATTTTTAAGCACGCAATTCTTGCTTCTAAAAAAGTATCAGCGGTAGATTTAGGTATCAATACAGTTGATGGAAAAAAAGTTTGAATATCAATCTAAAAAAAACTATAAATATCAATTTGAGAAAAATAGATAAATTCATATACTAATTTTATATTTAACCTTTAATTAAAAGATGTTTTCAAGAAGCAACTTGCAATTATTTAAAAAAAGAAAAAAACTGTAGGCTTGAAAGGGATGGTTTGCACCAATTTCGAGTGTTTTGAAAATTCTAAATTTCCTTATGTAAACGTGTTTCTTTAATTTTCAACATTTTGAAAATTCTAAATTTCCTTACGTAAACTTCATATTCTCATTGTTGAAGCTGTTGGATGTAGCTAACCATAGACTCAGTAAACAGTAAAATCCGTTTAAATCCACATCAATATTTCTAAGTAAGAAATGCCGGTAGATAAATGAAGGTAGAAACGACGTTACAAGCAACAAACTTCAGACAAAGATACGAAATGTCATTTTGCTAAACCTTGCTTTATTCTTTCCGAAAACAAACATTTAGGTTAACACAATTATAAATTTATCAACTTTGAAACTCGAAACTTGAACTTTAAATTTTGAATCTGAATTCAAAATTTAAAATTCTAAACTCGAATGGTTTGAGATTTGAAGTTTAAACTAAAAAAATTTATTAAAATTATATATTAATGACATGAAAAAATTATTTAAATAATTGATAAGGGATAATAAATAATGTATTAAAAAGACTCATAAATTAATTTCTTTAAATGAACAATTGGCTTAATACAGTCAGTATAACATTTAATTATATTTTTATAATTTAGTATACTATTAGTATTTAGTAATATAACTCTACTAAGAATCACCTAAAATTTGAATTAAACAAATAACAAAACATTAATAATATATTAGGATTTTTCTTTTTATATTAAATAAATTAATTTACTCAAAACTTAATATATTGATTTGATCATCAAGTTATTAAAATTAATCATACCAAAAGTTATAAAAATATTAATTAATCTGAGAAGTGATTGTATGAAACTGTAATTATATATTATCCTAACATTTTTAATAGGAGAAGAGAAATCAGCTTTTTCTCTTGATTTTTAAATTTTAACATAATTTCATATCATCTTTTCTATTAAGGTGAATTTCTCTTCTCTATATATAGATGAATCAAAACGTTGCAATTCAAGAGAAAAAAAAAAGTTAGCAATTGTTGTTAAACATTTCTTTATTTCTTCAAAATTTCCCCTCCGTCTTCTTTTTCTTTCTTATTTGTTTTTCTTACCATCCAAACAAAAAAATATTATGGAAAGGCAACCGCATGCGCTAGTTATACCATACCCAGCACAAGGGCATGTGGCTCCTCTTATGAAATTGGCCCTTCAAATCGCATCCCATGGTGTGAAAGTGACCTTCGTTAACACAGAGTCCATACATGCAAAAATCAAGGCTTCTTTACCAGAAAATGTTGAGGAGGCACACCTGATAAGCTTAGTTTCGCTTCCCGATGGACTGGAACTGGACGATGATCGAACCGATTGGGTGAAGTTGAACGACTCCATTCATAGAACTATGCCAGGTTATTTGGAGGATTTCATATTGAAAGTTAATGGATCGAATGCGAATCAGAAGTTCACTTGTGTTGTGGCGGACACATCAGTTGGTTGGGCACTTGAACTGGCCAAGAAAGCTGGACTCCAAGCTGTCGCAGTTTGGCCTGCCGGTGGACCTTGCTTGGCTCTCGCACTTCACCTTCCACAACTTCTTGAGGCCGGAATAATAGATACTGAAGGTTAGCATAAAGTATATTGCACTAATAAAAAGAGAATTTAAAGCGGAACTCTAAAGATGATAAACACAAAACCCAAAAGAATAGGTTTTTATGAACAGTAAAACCAATCTAAAAGGTATTTTATTTAAATAAAAGAACCAGTTTTTTGGGAAAAAAAAATCCCCATTTTTAAAGAGAAAGTCAGAAATTTTCTTCTAGGACATTGAAATTAAATTACATATTTTATAAGAATTAATATATAATTTCACTAATTTATTAAGTTATAGATTTCACTAATTTATTAAATTATAGTTTTATAATTTTAAAAATTAAATTAAAATTTATTATTTTTGAAGATCAATTTTATCTTATATTATAATTTGTATGTAAGGTGTAATAGATGTACTACTTTTTTTTTTTTTTTGACAAATCTTCATGATTAATAAAATAGCTGAAAGTAATGGCTTGATTTATGTAATTGAGCTTGATCTTCTGATGTATAGGAACCGTGCTGAAAGATGAAGCAATCTCGGTTTCAAAGGATGTGCCCGCCTGGACCAGCACTGAGATTGGATGGGGCTTCCCGGATCCAGTGTTTCAGAAACTTCTTTTTGGCTTTTACACCATTTTTCCTCAGTATTACAAATTTCAGGACTGGTTCCTTTGCAACTCAATTTACGAGCTCGACTCTGCAGCTCTGCAACTGGTTCCCAACGTTTTCCCCATTGGGCCATTGCTTGCGAGCAACCATTTGGCTACTTTTGCTGGAAACTTATGGCCCCAAGACTCAACATGTTTACAGTGGCTCGATAACCATGCTTCAGGTTCAGTCATTTATGTTGCATTTGGTAGCTCAACCACGGTGGACTCGCAGCAACTGCATGAGCTAGCATTTGGTCTTGAACTTACAGGCCAACCATTTCTATGGGTAATTCGGTCTGATTTAATGAATGATGGTTCATTGGCTAAATTACCAGAAGGGTTCATAAATAGGGTATCAAACCGTGCAAAGTTTGTTGAGTGGGCACCTCAAGAGAAGGTGTTGGCTCACCCTTCAGTGGCTTGTTTCATGAGCCATTGTGGTTGGAATTCAACCATGGAAGGCCTAACGATGGGGGTTCCTTTTCTTTGTTGGCCTTACCTTGCTGATCAGTTCTGCAATAGAAACTACATTTGCGATGTTTGGAGGATCGGTTTGGGGTTAAGGAAAGACGAAAATGGCGTCATAACGAGGGATGAAATAAGTTCAAAGATTAAAACATTGTTGTCCTCTCAAGATATAAAGGCGAATGCTGTGCATGTAAAGGAAGTTGCTCAAAAGAGTTTGCATGAAAGTGGTGGGTCTTCTTGCAGGAACTTCAACAACTTCATTCAACATATTAAGAGCATTTAGAGCTTGGGACTTTGAATATCAAATTGAGAAAATTTGGCTCTCATAGTTGTTTCAAGAAAATATGATTGGAAACTTTTGCTTGCCTCTTGATTATGTTAGAAAAACAAACCAACTTTTCAAAAAGTAAAAAAGTGCAGCTAAACAAATTATATTCAAATTGGCTTTTACTTCATGCAACTTCTCTTTCAAATTGAATTGAAAAGTAGTTTACAACTGTGAAAATTGGATAATGCTGGAAACGTCAATGATAATGGCAGCAACTTGAAAAGTCCTACACGGCAAGGCAAGACAAAATTTTAGTCGACTTACTATGTCTATATATATATATATATAAGTAGAGTCTTATAAAAATAAAGTGTATGTGAGTGCTGAAAATATTAGTGAATTTGAGAGAAAAAAAAAAGTGTTGTAAGGAAAACTACTAGCAGCAGTATAGAGAGAAAAAAAAAAGAGTTTGTATTGTGTTTATTTGTGTAATAAAAAGTTTAGTATTTGATTTATTTTATTACGCTTCCAACAAGTAGTATTCGAGCTAGGTTCGTGTTGATGTCACAATGGTAAACACGATTCAACCGCAAATCCCAAAATTAACAAAGATAAATTATGACAATTGGAGCATCCAGATGAGAGCTTCGCTTGGTTCTCAAGATTGTTGGGACATTGTCGAAGAAGGATATGTCGAGCCCAAAAATGCAGCTGCCGAAGCGGCTTTGACAAACGAAGAAAAAAAAAGTATTGAAAGAAGCTTGTAAAAAGGATAAGAGGGCGCTGTTCTTTATTTTTCAAGGTGTTGATGAATCAACCTTTGAAAAATTTTCAGATGCGAAGACATCAAAAAAAGCATGGGAAATTTTGCAAAAATCCCTTCAAGGAGCGGAAAAACCCAAAAAGGTACATTTACAAACCCTTAGAGCCGAATTTGAGACATTGAAAATGAAACCTTCAGAAAGCGTTGATGATTATGTCATCCGAGTGAAAGCAGTGGTAAATGAAATGAAAAGGAATGGAGAAACACATGATGATGTTGGAGTAATGGGAAAAATTTTGCGGTCATTGATACGCAAATTTGATTATGTGGTGGTTGCCATTGAAGAGTCAAAAGATTTATCACAAATATCATTCAACGAACTTGTGGGTTCCCTCGAAGCCTATGAGCATAAAATGAAGCAAAATGATGATATTGGAAATTTGGACCAAGTCTTGCAAAGCAGGTTGTCCTTCAACGAAAGTGGAGTTAGGGATAACTTTGGATAAGGTACGAGTAATCGTGGAGGATACTATGGAGGATATAGAGGCAGAAATAGTGGAGCACGAGGAACACGTGGACAAGACAATCAATCATATGGTAAAGTCCAAACAAGTGAAGAATATCAAACATTAAGTTGTGGACGAGGAGCTCGAGGTTGAGGTCGAGGCTGAGGTAGATTTCAACAAGGAAATAAATATCAGGTACAATGTTATAATTGCAATAAATATGGCCATTATAGTTACGAGTGTCGATTGAATCCCAAATGGAGGAGAGAAATCATGTAGCAGCAGCTAAAGAAGAAGAAAACGTGGAATCTAGTGTATTCATCACTTATAAAAAAAGTGAAAAATCAAGTAAAAGTATTTGGTATCTTAATAATTGCGCCAATAATCACATGTGTGGCCGAAAAGATTTATTTCTAGAGTTGGATGAGAATAGTCATGGACAAGAAACGTTTGGAGATGAATCGCATGCCACAGTTAAAAGTAAAGGCAACGTTACTATTACACAAAAGAATGGAGAAAAAAAGTTCATATTAGATGTTTATTACATACCAGCTTTGAAAAGCAACATCATCAGCCTTGGACAGCTTCTAGAAAAAGGATATGAAGTATATATGAAGGATTCCATGCTCGCCATAAAAAATAAGATTGGTGAATTAATTGCCCAAGTTGATATGACGCGTAACCGTCTATTTACTATTGACATTGAATTTGGAAAAGTGAAATGTATGAAGAATGCAATTAAAGATGATTCACGGTTGTGGCATTTAAGGTTTGGGCATCTTGGTTTTTTCGGTCTAAAGCTATTGTCAAAAGAAAATATGGTGAATGGGTTGCCAGAAATTAATCCTCCTGATCAACTATGTGAAGCCTGCATTAAAGGAAAACAACACAGACAGAGTTTTGAAGAGGGGAAACTCAACGAGCAAGGAGACCATTGGAGATCGTGCACTCAGACATAGTAGGTCCTTTTGATATACCATCACTTGGTGGAAACATGTACTATGTTACTTTAATTGATGATTTTAGTAGAAAAAGTAGGATATATCTTCTTAAAACAAAATCAGAAGCATTTGACAAGTTTATCAAGTTCAAAGCCATGGTAGAAAAACAGAGTGAACATTTCATTAAGATACTCAGAACTAATAGAGGTGGTGAGTATACTTCAAAGCTATTTGAAAGCTTCTACAAGGAACACAAAATTATTCACTAGTTGACAACACGCCACAACAAAATGGAGTTGCTGAAAGAAAGAGCCGCACTATTCTTGATGTGGCAAGAAACATGGTTAAAGGTAAGCATTTACCAAGAACTTCCTGGGCTGAAGCTGTTCAATGTGCTGTTTATTTGTTGAACCGATGTCCAATAAAAAGTGTGAAATACAAGAAACCAAACGAAGCTTGGAGCAATCAATAGCCAGGAGTCGAACATCTCAAGATTTTTGGATGCATCGCATATGCTCATGTTGCCGACCAGACGAGAAAGAAGCTTGATGATAAATGAGTAAAATGTATTTTCATTGGTTATGAAAAGAGAAAGAAGGCATACATGTTTTACAACCTTATCAACAAGAAAGTTATTATTTCAAGAGATGTTGAATTTGATGAAGCTGATTATTGGAGATGGAGTAAAGCAGAGAAGAAAATTGAAGGATTATTTTTCAGTGATGACAAAAATGACGACTTCATTAATCAAGAATAAGGCGACGATCAAAGCCCTACTTCAAGTCCTGTTGCAACAACTCCTACAACATCATTATCACCAACCAGCAGTAATACCAGCAACTCAGAGGAAGCACCTGCAAGAATGCGTAATTTACGCGATATTTATGAGGTTATAGAACCCATAGAAACAATAATCGATTATTCATTATTCCGTTTAATGAAGGGATGTGATCCAATAATATATGAAGATGCAACTAAAGATGTCAGATGGAAGAAGGCAATGGATGAAGAAATTGCAGCAATAAGAAGAAATGACACATGGGAGCTAACAAGTCTACCAGAAGGTTTTCCCCTTCATTTGAATTATGTTGAGGTTTTCTTTTGATCGCAATGCAGCTGAAGTGGGATGGGCACATACAGCAAATCGTTTGATTAAGGTGTGTTTGGTGTCCAACTACCATACTTGATCTTAGTTTATTCCTTATTTGAACTACGACAGTTCTCACTTAAGGACATTGATCTTGATATCACAGGCTGAAAACGAACTGAAATGATTGAAGATTGGTGCTGTGCTTAGATAAAAAGAAGGCTTATCTTGACAACACGACTTATGCAAAGAACTACATTGTGCTCCTCCAAGAGCGCTTCTTTCTGCAGATGCTATAAAAAATATTTTTTCCCTTTCATACAAAGTTATATATTTTTATAAGAATTGATGTATAAATTTACTATTTTAATAATTTATATTTTTACAATTTTTAAAGGATTTATTATTTTGGTGGGTTAAAGTAAAATTTTACCATTTAACTAACTTAAAATTATATAAAATTTAGAGGATTAAAAATTAAATTTCACATTTTAACCTTTATGTTATGTTTGATTTGTACAAAAAAATTGAAAGTAATTAACTCATGCCTATTTAAATACATTCTTACTTTTTTGTCATTTAAAAAATATTTTTATTTAATTTTTAGTAATTTTACACAAAAGTTGTAACACCCTATACTCGTACCCGGGACCGGGATAGGATACGAGGCATTACCGAGATTTTCAGAATAATTTCAATTAATTCATATCATTTAGTATTCATTTTCATGTTTCATGTAACATCCTTTTCATATTATAATTCTCGTATCATATCAAATATTCTATCCGTTGAATCATTGGAGTTTCGATGGATTTTTCAACAGTACACTCAAAGCATACATTTCCATATTCCATCAATTCATATTCAGAAATAACCCTTAGGACGTTTAATCATCAAGCACTCTCTCGAGTCACATCTCATGTAACTGTAGCGAATCAGGATTACCTTTTCAGGTCAAATCCTATTTGCCTTAAGTTACAGTAGTGAATCAGGAATAAATCCTATTCGCTTTAAATTACCATAGTGAATCAGTAATAAATCCTATCCACTTTGAGGTATTATAGTGAATCAGGAACGAATCCTATCCACTTTATATTCTCGAGAAGGCTTTTGTCAGATTAACCGTCCGGATTATCTATTTCTGCAACACATGCAAGAACTCTTTCATTTGGGAAATCACCTATATCCATCCGGAACCCAATATTCAAACAGATTTTATCTCTTTCAAGTAGTTTCGAAACATGTATTATTTCTTTCATTTCAACATCCATACATTTCATATATTCAATTCAAGCATCATATAAAATACGATATAATATTTAAATTTTCATATTTACATGCTCATTCAAGTTATACGAACCTTCCTAACTCAATTGCAGAAATACCAAGATTTAGGGGCATTTTAGTAATTTACTTTTTTCCCAATTTTCACCCAATCTTAAATTGATAATTTCATTCAATTTATTAATTTAGATAATAAAACAATCCATTCCCTTCAATTTGGTCATTTTTTACTTTTTTACAAAATTACCCCCTAAAGTTTTACTTTTATTCAATTTAGTCTTCGAGCCTAAAGCATGCAAATTAACCATAATAGCTGAATATTCATATATATTTTCCTCCTCCTCCTCCTCCTCCTCTCCATTCCACATCCTTAATTTATATAACATGCTATAAATAGCATTATCAATACTTTCACTATTTACTTATATGTATATTCAAAACTGTCCATTTGAGTCATAGTCACTAAATTATTTATATCTTGAGCTATAGAACTCGAAATTAAGATCCTCTAATTTTCCCTGAAACTATACTTAAATATTTTCTTATCATAAAATTTTCAGAATTTTTGGTTTAGCTAGTAAGTACAGTTTATTCTTTAAAGTCACCTCTGTTCTGCTATCTGACAGTTCTGACCCTTCATCACTTAAAATTAATTATCTCATTTTAAAGGATTTGAACGATGTTTCCATTTATTTATATTGAAAATAAACTCATTCATAATTCTAAACATATAAATTTAAGCCCCTAATTAGTTTTCTCCAATTTTTGATGATTTTACAAATTCAGAACAGAGGAACCCGAAATCATTCTGACCTTGTCTCACTAAATTTATTATATCTCATAATTAAAAATTACATTGCTTACACTATTTCTTTTATAAGAAACTAGACTCAATAATATTTAATTCCATATTTTTTCAATCTTCTAATTTGATTTCCACAACTTATGGTGATTTTTCAAAATTAGCCTACTGCTGCTGTCCAAAACTGTTTTAATGCAAGATGTTTATTTACCATGTTTATAATACTCTTATTTTCTTTCTCTACACTATTTCACATTACTTTCTCTTATTTTCTCTTCACTAACATATCAAGAACATAAGACCATATATAATAAAATTCTACTATAACATCATTTCCATGCTTTTTCAATAATAGCAATTTTAAAAATATATTGAAATCTTCATGTTCTTACCTTGTCCTATTGATTTCAATCTTCAACTTGATTTTTCTCTCTCCTCCAGCTTCTATTCATTGAATCTAACTTGATATTCTAGCTCCCCATAGTCTACTTATCATCTTTCTCTCTTGATGGCTATGGAAATTCTTTTGATTTCAAAGTGAAAATGGTGAATTTTTGGTGAAAGGACCAAATTGTAAAAAAAAGAAAATTTTCTTTCTTTTCTTCTCTTCCAACGTTGGTTGCATGGAAAAGATGGATGAGGTGTGTGTGTGTGTGTGTGTGTGTGTGTGTGTTTTCCACACACACATATATATATACTAAATAAAATAATAAAATAATCATAAATATCTTATTAAAATATTAATAAAATAATATTTATCTAATTAATTAATTTAAAATATCATCAACATAATCATTACATTCTAGAATTCTCTCTCTTACTAATTGACCATTTTTCCCTTTATAATCTTTTAAAATTCCAACATTGAGTCATCACTTAATTTGGAAAAATTACGATTTAGTCCCTCATAATTCTTCACCTATTTGATTTGGTCCTAATTCATTCATTTTCCTTAGTTTCTAGATTATTCCACCCCTAAAATATTTGCACTATTGGTCCTTCAACTTTTTCATACTTACACTTTAACCCATCAAATTTTGAGTATTTATTCTTGGGCAACACAACCTTTTTTTCACTTTTACAATTTAGTCATTTCTTGAATTAATAATGTAATATATCATAATATACTTCCCAATATTGACATAATAAAATTTCCTTTTGTCACTTTATTTCCTTATTTTACAATATCAAGGATAATATCATACTATAAAATTTTCGGGATATTACAAAAGTTCTTTTATTAAAAGTTTTAAGCAGGACAACTTTAACCTTTTTAAAAAAATTATATTATAGCTCTATATATTCAATTTTCATATTATATAATATAAAAATAATCTTATCAATCATGCATATCATCCATCATACTACCAGAACTTAATAATCATGCGTATTTAAGTTAAAATTCAATTAATCAATTAACCACGGGCCCAATTCAATTATCTGGTTATTCATTTTATCTTACCCCTTATACTTTGAGGCGTCTACAATTCTCCCCTCCTTAAAGAAATTTCGTTCTTGAAATTTTCATGCTGACACTTTAATTACTTAATCACAAATTTCATTATTCCATTTTTCAAAACAACCACCACACTTTTGTTGTGCAATTTGATTCCTATTCAGTTTTATACTATACTTCCCCTTTAAACCTCCAACGGACTTCTCTTGAAGATCCTATTCACTATCACGGACTGTCCTAAAGGACTAACTAAAGTGACTTCACAATAATTTTCTCTACCCCAAATTACTAGTTTAATAAAAACACTATCGTTTCTTTGAGTCTAAGTGTTTATCTACAGTTTTCAAATAACAAGTTCAAACATTAATCTTTATTCACAATCTAAAGTTTACTATATATCTAAAGTTTTAATAGTAGCTAAAGTAGGACCGACACCAGAGTCTCGGGTTTAATTTTCCTACAGAAAATCAATCAAATTTTTTTTCAAAAACTTATGGCATAATTTTTCCAAAAATACCCCTTTCTATGCATGCAAACTCACTAAAAAATCCACAATTCGAGTTTTGAAAACTAAAACTCTGATACCACCAAATGTAACCTCCCCAATCCGACCTAAACATTAAATCCAAATTTGAAAGATTACATCAACTACCGAGATGGCGTAGCAGGGTTATTTGAGTTTTGAAAAGAGTTGATTTAAAATAATTGTTTAATATAGTAGAAAATTCAGTTACAAACCATTTTATTATCCTTAGAATCTTAATTTTCATTAGGCAGCGGAAAAACGAGTCTATTGGTTTTAAGGAAAACCGAGGTTCATGCATACTAATTAATAATCGTAGCATAATATCTTAAAAATGCAAATAAAATGTCATGCAAAATAAAACAAACATAAATCCTAAGTCTCATGCCACAATTCAAAAATAAATAATACAATATTTTTAAAGAAATACCGACTATTAATCAAACTTAAAATGTTTTAAAAAAATGAAACTAAGCCAAGTCCTTCTGAATCCTACGTTCGTGTCCTTACTTGGTAGATTATCTAAAAGGATGAAAATTTAAGGGGGAGTGAGCTTTGGCGCTCAATGTGAGTCCATTTACAATAAAATCAATACAACAATTATTAAGACACATTAATTATCATCACATGGAATAATCATATATAGCAGTTCAGTTCATAATATCGGTTTTACCATGCAACCATCATTAATTTTTCAGAACTCGCAATCACAATTTTCAGAATAACCAAATTCTCATATTTGCCCACAATGATCATAATCGTAGGCACATGTATATTTTCACACACTTATATAAATATATATGTCACATAACGAGATTTTCAAATTTGTATGCATATAGCCTATAAGATGCTATACAATTTTGGATTTAACAAAGTATATATCCTACCCCACCACTACACTCCATAATGGGAGTTTTCTAGAACTCTATCCTCCAACATACCAGTTTGTGGTTAAACCACTACTGGTTCGCAGATAACAACTCCTATTTGGCTGTGGACACACAACAAGTCCCCGTGGTTGGAATCCGCCTTTGGCTGTGGGTTCACATCAAAAGTCTTATAGATTAAACCTACTTTTAATTGTAGATCCTATAGCATAAACCCCACTATTGGAATTGGCCTTTAACTATGGATTCACAGTAGTACCCATAGATGGAATCTACCTTTGGCTGTGGATACACAAAAATTTGCAGATAAGAACTGTAATGGCCTAAATTCAAGGTTATCGGAACAATAGTTTCGTAACCATAGATCTGATTTAAAGAGAAATTTATTTTAATATTTTTGCTTGAAAATTTATATGATAGGAAAATTTTATCGATTTAGTGATTAGTTAGAAAAAGAAATTATTGAAGAAATTGGGTAAAAAAAGGTATCGGGACCTCTATCTCGTAAAATCGAGTCGAAAATAATTTTATAAATATTTATGAAATTTTATTAATGTGGTATTAAAATTTCGTTAGGAAATTTTAATGTTTGGGTAGTCAATTAAATGAAAAGGACTAAATTGTAATTGGTGTAAAAGTTGCTAGAGTGATTAAATAGCTTAAGAGTCTAATGAGAAAGGATTTAAAAGGAATTAGACCCAAAATTTATTTGGACTGGACGGAAAGGGTATGAAATCAGCAGAAAAATTGATAAATTAAGGGTAAAATTGGAATATTGCAAAATTAACTAAATAAAACTAGGACTAAATAGGAAATATCTAGATTTCTCTTCATTTCTCTTCAATTCTAGCAGCTAAAAACGCCATAGGAGGGTTCTATAAGCTTGTATTTCATAATTTTTACACCAAGTGAGTTAATCCTTGCCTTTTTCTTGTAATTTTTGTGTTTCTAAGACTTTTACAACTAGGTCCTACTATTAAATTCATTAGTTTTTGATTTCATGGATGAAATTGAAAGTCACCATGGTTAAGTGCTGTAAGTTTATGATGAAATAGAATGAAATTAAAGCTTTAATTTGTTTATGAGATGATTTTATTAGGCAATTTCAATGGAAATTGATTTTTGGGACCTAATTGTGAAAATGTTTGGGATTAAAGTCTATTGCTGAAATTCTGATTCCTAAAGGTTGTAAACTAGTTTAAGGTGATAGAATAAAATGCTAATTGAGAAAAATCAGCTCAATTGAGAGGCTAATTGAGTAGGGACGAAATTATCATTTATTAAAAGCTTAGGGGAAAAATGGTAATAAACAGCTTGCACTAAAACAGTTTGGACAGCAGCAGTAGACTAACTTTGAAAAATCACCAAAAATTGTAGGAATCGAATTAGAAGATGAACAAAATATTGAATTAAAACTTATTGAGTCTAGTTTCTCATAGAAGAAATATTGTAAGCAATGGATTTGTAAATTTTGATATATAATGAATTTTGTGAGACAAGGTTAGAATGAATTCGGGTTCCCCTGTTCTGACTTTGAAAAATTATAAAAATTGAATAAAAATAATTAGGGACTTAAATTTATATGTATATAATTCTGAATGAGTCTATTTTTAATAGAAATAAACGAGAACATCATTTGAATTCTGTATAAAGAGATAATTTATTTTTAGTGAAGAAGGGTCAGAACTGTTAGACAACAGAACAGGGGTGACTTTGAAGAATAAACTGTACTGATTGGCTAAACCAAAAATTCTGAAAATTTTATGGTAAAAATATATATGAGTCTAGTTTCAGGTAAAATTAACAGATCTTAAATTGGAGTTCTGTATCTCAAGTTATAAATAATTTAGTGACTATGACTCAAGTAGACAGCTTTGAATGAACTATAAATAATAGTTGAATTATAGAGAATGTTGCATATGAACATGAAATGTATTAAATTGATAATTAAATTTATTTATTTAGATCCAGAAGATTCAAATACGAAGCTAGATCGAGGAAAGGAAAAAGTTCGGGATTAGTAGATTTTTACTGTTTACAAACAAGTATCAAGGTAAGTTCGTATAACTTGAATTATATTCTTAAATGCTTGAGATTGTATGTTATTGATGTGAATATGATTTGAGTGTTCATTGTATGAAAATTAATGAAACATTGATATATTTGATAAAATGGGAAGAAATCCCGGTTGAATGAAAGGAAAATTCGATGGATCTCGAAAAGGAATTGACGGTAAAAGGATCTAGCTCGGACGGGTGATCCTATCCGATATAGCCCTCCAGAAGAATATATGTAAAATAGATTTAGCCGGACGGTAATCAATTAGGGTCTGAATTTAGCTTTGGATGGTAATTCAGATCCAAGCTCATTAGAGTAATTGTCGTTGCGAGGATTTAGCCTCGACTGGTAATCCCACAATACTCTATGAGTTTATATTGCGAGGATTTAGCTTTGGTGGTAATCCCGCCGCAAGGTTGAGGTTCGTGGGAGTGTGCTCTCGAAATGGAAATGTGCACATGAATATGAATTGACGGACCGAATTGTACACTAAAAGTGTACCTCTGAAAAATCCATCGAAATTTCGATAAATTCAACGGGATAAATATGGAAAATAACAAGGAAATGGAAATCATGGTATTGATGAGCTCATCAATCATAGTATATATTATTGGTACATGGAAATTATTGTACTAACTTGACTGTTGAGTTTGTGCATATTAGGGTAATAATGCATTGAATGGATATATGGATGTTTATTGTATTGTATTGAAAATATTAGGTAAGTATAATTCTTGTTACATGAGCTTACTAAGCACAAAGTGCTTACCCCGTTTCCTTTTTCCCTGTTTTGTAGTGTTAAGAGCTCGGAGGTCGGAGACACATCATACTGTCAACCTGAGGATTTCGGTATATAAAGAAACTTTATTTTGGAAATCAATGGCATGTATAAGCTAACAAAGTAAATGTTAACGTGAAATGAATGTAAAGTTAGCCATTAGTATGGTTAACAAACCCGGTTATAGATATGTGATGACGTTATCTTATATAAATGCATGAATCTATCATGAAAATATGTTGAATTGATTTGGTTGATGTGAATTGGTCTCGATTTAATATTACAGGGAAGGTTAGATATTTATAAAAGGGCTATATTGAATATAAAAAAAAAAAATTTAATTCGTAAACTCCGGTAATGCCTCGTACCCTATTCCGGCAATGAATACGGGTAGGGGTATTACAAGAACTGCAGCATGGCTGTGACTTTGCACCTCTATATTACTTGCAGATTAACTGCTTGATCTTCCTCTGTACGTATCGTCCCAACCCATGCAATGCATTATGACATATTGAATATAATCACATATAGTGGCATTTAATATACTAACACATGACAAATCAATAGTAAAATCAAACTTCTCATGTATTCAATTTGACAATAATATAGGGCATGTCATTCATACGATTGCAAGTATATAGATACAAAGGTATACTATTAATAATTCATGCAAACGTTCATAAATATAAATAATTACTACATTAATTTGATCAACCATGGATTATAGCATATCTCATATCATCAGGGACCTAATTGCATAATTTGATTCACTAAAAATAGTTCGGAACCTATTTAAGGACTAAATTGATCAACACATAAAATTTTGGGTTAAAACTATAAATTCTTGGTTCCAGGGGACACATGGTCGTGTGACCGGACCATGTGGAAAGCCTTGGGCCATGTGGATAGTGTACACGTGTAACACCCCTATACATTTGGTGCCAAAGTGATTTTGGCTAATCACTAATATATTTGAACATTAAAAAATAAATAAAATTTTTTATAACTTATATTTTAGTCCCTACTACTTGGAACACACTTGATCTTCCTAAGTACATGCCATTCTATTCAAAATTTTGAAACATACCCTCTTGGCACTTGGAGATGTGATGAGATGGATGCTCACGACCTCAATTACAACTCTTTAAAATCACTGTACCTAATCTGTGCACAGAAAACAAAATCGTACTCTGAGTAAAAACTCAATGGTATTTTTATAATCCGAATATTTAAAGACAATATAATATAATAGGCACAATTAAATTATAAGGACATATTAATGTCTAGTATCATGACTATCATATTTTTAAGCAATATTCTAATTCACATAATTGCTATATAAATGGTTATTCACATATCAAACCATATTTATTCATACAATGGCATTAATCATGCATTACTTAATTCATGAATACATTATTATCTACTATACTCAATTTTCATCATTTGCTGTATAATAGCTTTTCATAATTTGTTCACTTATTAATTAGGGTTCATGATAGGTTTTAAATATTTATAATTAATCGTTCTTGAAACTAACTATTAGTGCGATGTAGGCAAGTGTACCTATCGAATAGTAGTATAGTTTTAGCAAGATCAGATTATCGAACCCAAAGGAACTAAAAGTACTAGTATCAACTTTCTTTTTATTAACTAACCTAAAAAATAAAATGGTTTTGTTTAACTAACTAATTAATTAAACTAAGAAATCACAGAAAAGAAATTTGGGGAAAATACTTTTTGGAAAACTTGATTGATTAAGACAATACCTAAGGAAAAATCCACCTAGACTTCACTTGTTATTTGGCTCTGAATCGAACGATTTATTCTTTCAACTTGTTCCGTAGAGATCCCTAAGTTATATTATTATCTCTCTCGAGACTAACAACGTCTAACCCTAGTTTGAATAATTGAAATCTCTTTCTAATTAACGCTCTAGGGTTGCATTAACTCGATCCCTGGATCCCTTTATTAGGTTTCACCCTAATCCAGCAAAATCTTGTTACCTTATCTCTAGGCGTGCAACCAACTCTGCTTAATTATGACAAATTTACTCTTAGACAGGGTCTATTCCTCCTCTGAATAAGAGTTTAACTTGAATCAATATCCTGGAATATCAAAACAAGAATTAAGAACACATAATTAAGAACATGTCAAATATTTATCATACAATTCAGATAATAATAACAAGATCCGTCTTAGGTTTCATTCCCCTTAGGTATTTAGGGGTTTTAGTTCATACTAATGAAAGAAAACATCTCAAAAGAATAAAAATAACAAAACATAAGAAAACCCAAAACTCCTGAGGGAATTTGAAAGGAGATCTTCAGTCTTGATGGTGCATCCGACTTTTGAGATGGATCAATCGGCTTTCCTTGAGCAATTCCTTGCTTCCTTCTCTACGCCATCTGTCTAAGTGCCTCCTCAAGTGTTTAAATAAAATAGGCTTTGGAATGCCTAAGAGCCCTCAAAATTGGCCTTTTCCGAATTGGACTAAACTTAAGCTCGGCAGGGACACGCCCGTGTGCGATTGCTTAAGACCGTGGTCAAGGCTGTTAAATGGGCATGGGCATGTGATCTACCCGTGTAAATTGTGTTTTGACTTTGCCAAAGGGACACGACCGTATGGCCTACCCGTGTGAGGAAGTCCAGGCCGTGTTGATTTCGTACGTTGGCCCATTTTCTCCGTTTTTGGCCCGTTTCTTGTTCCTTTCACTCTCCTATGATCACCTAAGTATAGAACATGAAATTAAAGCATTAGGAGCATTGAATTCACCAATTTTAAGGAAAAATCATCCATAAAATATGCTAAGTATGGAATAGAAATATGTATAAATTACGGTTTATCATGCGTTTACAAATTCCAACGACCGAAAGGAACATTCTGTTGCTTCACTATCATTCTCTATGTATGGCGTATCACTGATAACGAACGCAATAATATCCTCTTCCTCGTTAATCGGACCTCCATAACCAACTTTAGCTTTTGATGCAGTGACGATGGCACTGCCCCCGCTGAATGAATCCAAGGCCTCCCCAATAGGCAATTATAAGAAGGCTTAATGTCCATCACTAGGAAGTCTATCTCGTATGTGTTTGGACCAATCAACAAAGGTACCTCAATCCTTCCTATTACCTTCCTTTCAGTGCTGTCAAATGCTTTACTATGTTTTGGCATGTCTTCATATGAGAGCTATTTATAGGCAATCTGTTCAATGTGGATAAGGGCAAGACATTTAGTGTCGACCCGTTGTCAATTAATACCTTTGATAACGTTTACCCCTTGCAGCGGGTAGTAATGTGCAGAGCTTTGGTGGATCCTCTACCTCCTGGTGGTATTTCATCATCACCAAAAGAGATGAAATTGTCGACACTTATGTTGTTGACGAGACGATCTAACTTTTTTTCTAAAATGTCATCAGCGATATAGGTTTCGTTATGGTGTACCTCCGAGTTTAAAAGTAAGGCCAATACTAATATGCGAGCTGACTGCTTATGTAGTTATTCCACAATACTATACCCGCTGTACTTTAGGAACTTCAAAAATTCTTTAGCTTCTTTTTCCGTTACAGGCTCATTAATGGATAGTTCTAGCCTCTCATTCCCTTATTCGATCACCAAAGATTTCCCTTTTATAAGTTTGACTTTTGTATTTGGCGTGCTGACTGGACTCTCCTCTCCCAGAAATGTCATATTGCAGTTAAAATTCCAAGGCATCCTTTTACTATCCTTATAAAAAAAGCCACGGGTTTCTGAATTACCATTATTGGTGCTATTTTTCCTCCGGCTTCATTGATTCTCGGTCGTGAGATGATCTCCATCGAGTGATTGACCTCAGAGACCTTCTCTGACCCCTCTCTGAGATGCATACATCTTCTCCTTTGATAAATTCAAAGAACTCCAACTCTTTGTTTTCCATCAGACCTTGTACCAGGGCTCTGAATTTATTGCATCTTTCAATCTCATGATCTCCTTCATTGTGGAATTCATAATAGTTCTTCATATCTCGGAATTTGCTCCCCAAATCCTGCGTGATTAAACCTCTTTCCACAATTTTCCTCCAAACCTCTCTCAATAGGGTTTTCACTTTCGCAACACTCAGCTTGATTCTCCTCCCCATATTCTTGACTATCGCGTTTACCCCACTATCAACATGGTTGGGTAACGAATTTTTCGTATATGACGGATTATCGAATTTGACAATACTCATTTTAATGAGCCTTTCGACCAACTTTTTAAAAGTAATGTAGTTTTCCATCGAGCGTCCCGTGATTCCCGTATGGTATTCGCATTGGCCATTTGTGTCGTACCACTTAGGGTATGGCAGTTGCATCGGCTTTAGGTTGAAAGGGGATATAACATGTGTGTCAAATAAACTTTGGTACAACACTCTATACATCATCGGAATGGGCGTAAACTGGAGTTTCTTTGTATTTTTCTTTGTGTTTAGCTCTTGCTTTGATGAGGTTTGTTGGCCCGTGGTTACCGTCCTCGGTTGGTTCATAGTAATCGGTTTCAAATAACCTGTGCTTACATTATGCACTTAATTGTCTCTTTTCTTCGGGGCCAACCTCTTTGTGTTTTCCTCGGCCTCTATCTTTCCACACTTGATTGCATTCTCTATCATTTCTCTGGACATCACTATATCCGAGAAACTCTTAGTTGCACTTCCCAGCATGTGATTAATAAAAGGTGCCTTTAGGGTATTAATGAAAAACATGGATGTTTCATTTTCCAGTAGTGGCAGTTGAAGTTGTGTTGCGACAGCCCTCCACCTCTGAGCATATTGCTTGAAACTCTCGTTCGGCTTCTTATCCATATTCTGTAATGTGATTCTATCAGGCACTATATGTGTCACGTGGCCATATTGCTTCATAAAGGCCTATGCTAGATCCTTCCATGAATTAACTTGAGTACGATTCAGTTTATTGTACCATTTGGTTACTGCCCCGGTCAAATTGTCCTGGAAACAGTGAATCTACAACTGGTTGTTGTTGACATATCTCGTCATCCTCTAATAGAACATTGTAATGTGGGCCTCAGGGCAGCTAGTCCTATTATATTTTTCAAACCCCGGCATTTTAAATTTTGGAAGGAGTACCAAATCTGGGACCAGGCTCAACTCCTTAGCATCAACTCCACAATTATAATCAGCACTCTCCAATGCCTTAAACTTCTCTTCTCGCCACTTGTATCGGTCTTCTAGTTGCTTTGGGAGCTCCATTATCAC
Source organism: Gossypium arboreum (assembly GCF_025698485.1). NCBI lineage: Eukaryota > Viridiplantae > Streptophyta > Magnoliopsida > Malvales > Malvaceae > Gossypium > Gossypium arboreum. The sequence goes on along the minus strand of NC_069081.1, from coordinate 109,202,558 downwards.
CTTTTCCCTTTTCTCTACATCGTCAAGGTCAGGGACAATGAGATTTGTTGGATTGTCCTCAGGGTGGGAGCTTGCACCCATTGAGAGGTTTATCGGTGCCGACGTACCGGTCTGACCCTGAGGTCTAATATTGACAGACACCCTTTGTAGTGATGCTTGGGTGTTCATTGGGGTAAAACCTGGAGGGTAAGCAAGGTCCTCGCTATCGTCTCCAGTATTGATCATGGGGCTCTTCCCTTTTTTCTGTCTCTCCAATCAGTAATTGGGTCAATTGGTTCATCATATTCCTTTGAGATTCTAGCATCTGATCCCTCATATCCTGTTGGATTTTGTCCAACTGTTCTTGCACCAGTACCTGCAGTTGATCCTACATTTCCTTCTGCATTTGTTCCAATTTTTCCAACCTTTGATCCATAGCTTTGGTTTTTCTCCTTGTGTAGTAGTGATGTTCCAGGGTAACTATAATATGATTTTTAATTAATTAGGGTTCCTTTGTGAAATTTAATACACATGATGCAATGTAATGCAAATGCATGAGATGAATGCAAAAAAGTATCGATTCTAATGCAATTCTATTTAGAATAACTTTATTAGAAAAAAAAATCTTTACATAAAACAGATCATATATACGGCCTTGCCTTGATGCTCAAAGTGTTAACTCTCTTAAAAAGGAAAGCCAGCTCACAACCCCGGTCAGACTCTAACTCATACTTCACATTTAGCACGTTAGCCTGAACCGCTAAGGTCTGTAAATGGTCAGCCACTTCTTGTATCTGAGCCATGGCTTCACCCATGACTTAATCTCTATCCCTAACTTGGTCTTGCGATCGACAAAGTTGCTACTTCCACTGCTCATTATTTGACTCAAGAAATTCAATTCGAAGTTCACAGTTTTGTAACGCAATCTCAAGTTCTTCGACCTTCCTTTTCAACTCTTCGATCTTATTCAAACTTGCCTTCAGCTCCATTGCAGAGTTACGGCTACGACACTAATGAAGTGACTTTTCCAATTCTTCCACTCTAGCTTTTATGTAATACCCTGAAAATTTTTACAGTAAGATATTATCCTTGATATAGTAAAATAAGGAAATAAAGTGACAAAAAGGGAAATTTTGAGTTATGTCAATATTGAGAAGTATATTATGATATATTAATTCAAGAAAGGACTAAATTGTAAAAGTGAGAAAAGTTTTGTTGCACAAGAGTAAATATTCATAATTTGAAGGGTTAAAGTGTAAATATGAAAAAGTTGAAGGACCAATAGTGTAAATAATTTAAGAGTGGAATGATCTAGAAACTAAGGAAAATGGATGAATTAGGACCAAATTGAATAGATGAAGAACTATGAGGGACTAAATTATAATTTTACCAAATTAAATGATGACTCAAGGATGGAATTTTAAAAGATAATGAAGGGTAAAATGGTCAATTGGAAGAGAGAAAAATCTAGAAAGTAATAATGATGCTAGAGATATTTTGATATTTTATAATTATTTAATTGGATAAATATTATTTTATTAATACTTTAATAAGATATTTTATTATTATTTTATTAGTATATAAAGAAATAAAGATGAGAAATTCTCATCCATATTTTCCCATGCACTAACATGAGAGAAAGAGAGGAAGAAAGAAAGTTTTGCTTTCTTTACAATTTGGTTCTTTTACCAAAAATTCACCATTTTCACCCAAAAATCAAATGAATTTCCATAGCTACCAAGAGACAAAAATGTTAAGGAGAGCATGGGGAGTTAGGATATCAAGTTGGATTCAAGAAATAGAATCTGGAAGAGAGAGAAAATCAAGTTAAAGATTAGTATCAATAGAACAAGGTAAGTATATCAAGATTTCAATATGTTTTTAAGTTTGTTATTATTGACAAAGCATGGAAATAATGTTATAGTAGAGTTTTCTTACATAAGGTCCTATGTTTTTTATATGTGATGAAAAATAAGGGAAAGTGATGAAAAATGGTGTAGAAAAAGAAAATAAGGGTGTTATAACATGGTAATTAATAGCTTGCACAAAAACAGTTTGGACAGCAGCAGTAGACTAACTTTGAAAAATCACCATAAATTGTAGAAATCGAATTAGAAGATGAGAAAAATATGTAATTAAATCTTATTTAGTATAGTTTCTCATAGAAGAAATAGTGTAAGCAATGGATTTTTAAATTTTGAGATATAATGAATTTTGTGAGACAAGGTCAGAATGAATTCGGGTTCCCCTGTTTTGAATTTGAAAAATCATAAAAAATTGAATAAAAATAATTAGGGGCTTAACTTTATATTTATAAAATAATTAATGAGTCTATTTTTAATAAAAACAAACAAGAACATCATTTGAATCCTGTATGAGGAGATAATTAATTTTTGGTGAAGAGGGGTCAGAACTGTCAGACAGCAGAATAGGGGTAACTTTAAAGAATAAACTGTACTTATTAGCAAAACCAAAAATTATGAAATTTTTATGGTAAGAATATATATGAGTCTATATTTAGGTAAAATTATCAGATAGTAATTTGGAGTTCTATAGATCCAGTTATAAATAATTTAGTAACTATGATGCAGATAGACAGCTTGAATATTCATAAAAGTAAATAATAAAAATTATGGATAATGTTACTTACAAGTGTGTTATCTACATTAAGGATGTGGAATGGAGAGGAGGAGGAGGAAAAATATGTATGAATATTCATCTAGCATGGCTAATTTGCATATTTTAGGCTCAGGGACTAAATTGAATAAAAGTAAAACTTTATGGGCAATTTTGTAAACATGTCAAAAATGACCAAATTGCATGAAATGGATTATTTTATTATTTAAATTACAAAATTGAATGAAATTATTAATTTAGTTTAAGATCGGGGGAAAACATGTTTTAGGGATTAAATTGAAAAGTGTTGAAATTATGAAAAATTCTGATATTTTATAGAATTCATGGATTGTTATCAAAATATATGAGAATAATAGCTGGAAATAAGGATTAAATTGCAAGAATTTTATTTTTCTGACCCTAAGGATGAAATCGTCATTAATTAAAAGTTTAGGGGCAAGATGGTAATTTTGCCTAGAGCATTAATTAAATGCATTAGAATATGAAATGAATGAAAATGATGATCAAATTTATTTATAAAGATCCGGACGACTCAAATATGAGACTTGATCGTGGAAAAGAAAAGATATCAGATTAATGAAATTATAAACACAAACAAGCAATGAGGTAAGTTCGTGTAACTTGAATTATATTCTTAAATGCTTGAGATTGTATGTTGTTTATGTGAATATGATTTGAATGTTCATTGTATGAAAATTAATGAAACATTGATATATTTGATAAAAGGAGAAGAAATTCCGGTTGAATGAAAGGAAAAATTTGATGGATCTCTAAAAAGGAATTGACGGTAAAAAGGATCTAGCTCGGACGGGTGATCCTATCCTGATATAGCCCTCCCGAAGAATATGTGTAAAACTGATTTAGACCGGATGGGTAATCCGAATTAGGGTTTGAATTTAGCCTGGACTGGTAATTCAGATCCAAGCTCATTAGAGTAATTGTCGTTGCAGGGGATTTAGCCTGGACTGGTAATCCCGACAATACTCTATGAGTTTATATTATAGGGGATTTAGCCTGGACTGGTAATCCCACTGTAAGGATGAGGTTCGCGGGAGTGTGGTCTCTGATATGAAATGTGTAAGACCATGGTTGAAAGATACCATGGCAACCTGAGATGAAATGTGTAAGACCATGGTTGAAAGATACCATGGCAACCTGTGTGTAAGACCATGGTTGAAAGATACCATGGCAACCTGATATGAAATGTGTAAGACCATGGTTGAAAGATACCATGGCAACTTGATATGAGATGTGTAAGACCATGGTTGAAAGATACCATGGCAACGTGACATGAAAAGAATAAAACCATGATTGAAAGATACCATGGCAGCATGACAGAAAATGAGTAAGACCATAGTTGAAAGACACTATGGCATCACGTCAAAGATAAATAAGACCGTGGATGGGAGATGCTATAACATCTGTTGAACAATTGATATTCAGGTAAAATGTATCAGATGACGAATGGTTATATGAAATGGTTGTGTGAAATGTTTACAAGAACTGGTCATATGGAAATATATGTACAAAAGCGTTGTATGAAATAATTATGAAAATGGATAAACGAAATAAGTATAAGTACATGGAATATAATTTATGTTAAGTTTGATATAAGCTATTACCGAATAAATATACATAAAATATATGGAAATGATAAAGCATAAAATATTGATATAATGAAATGAATGATATATGCTTGTGAAGAAACGGTAAAAGCATGATATGTTTCATGACATGTACATATATGATTATCTTTGATATGTTGATACAAGAAAATTATGTAATTGAGACTATTATTAAACTTAAGTGCGACATGTCGAGAAAATAGATATATCAATGTTGAATTTATATGAGATATGTGCAAGTATACTAACAATGTTGTTGTTTGATGCTTATACAAGTGCCAAACTATTGATTGAATGGTAATATATTTATTTTATATGATGCATTGAATCGGTAAGTATTTTAATTTTTTTTTAGTGATCTGCAAATGGTAGTAATGCTCCGAAACCCTGTTCTGGCAGCGGATACGGGTTAGGAGTGTTACATTTTAACCCGACCTTTTCATTTTGGGTTTCCGACAGATTCTTTTCTAAGGCTTCTTTTCGACCCTGTGCGTCGTAATATTTTCTCTCCCACCGATCATATTTGGCATTCTCTTCTTGGATCTCGTGTCGCCATTGTTTAGATGTTTTTCCCAACCCGACAGTTCTTCTTGACAGGCGTAATTTCTTGTAATCCATTTTTAAACTATCTAAATCTTCCTCGACTTTATTCTTGCCCTTTCTCACTTTTTCAGTTTCTAGCTTCTGAACATCAATATCAAGTTTCAAATGCATCTTTTCTTCTTGTAATTGCTCTATCTACTTTCCGAGTTCTACATTCTTTCTCTCAAAGTCCTGCCTTATGATTTCTAACTTGGATGAGACTACTTGTAGATATTCTTCCATCGACTGCGCACCCTCTTGATTTGGCTCAAGAATATTATTATTGATCCTCTTACTCCACCACCCATTGTACTCAGGGGTCATTATCGAACCTGTTGCTAGTCTCTTCATCTGACGAGTCTGATTCCAAGCGTTGGACATCTCTCGTACCTTCTTTTTATAATTATCCCCTTCTAACCCATGGGTTACCGGTATGAACTGTCTCGATCTGTACTACCTTAATACAAGCAAATGAGTATATCCTATGACTCCCTAAATTCCAAGTAGAGGGACCCAATCAAAATCCCCACATCGGTATAAGATCTCATCAAGGACTGATCAAGGGGCTCTTTACTCGACATCCTCTTCTTGGAAATTTTGGAGGATCGCCATCCATCTTTCCTCTGATATGTCATCCCGTCTTGGTGTAGCCGCTATTTCCTTTAATGGTGAGTAATTCTCGAACAACACCCGATATGACACTTTGTCTACCTTTCAAAAATGACTATGGAACCAAGCTAGCAGTAATTGCGCACATCCTACGAACTGACCCTCACCAGCTCTTCGGCACGCATTCAAAGATCTGAATGTTTTGGCTAAAATCGCAGGAACCGGCATGACCCTCTTATCTAGTCTATCAAACAGATCAGAAAGTGCCTTATCAACATGCCCCAGCGCCTTAGGGAAAACCACAAGCCCATAAATACTTAAAGCGAAAACATCCACTCTCTTCTTTACATCTGGGTGTGCCAAAATCAAGTCTCGCAAACTTTTTCATGGAATACATTTACTTTCTCCTTTCTGTTTGATCCGAGCTGTAACCTATTGCTCACTCATCCCGGTGATATTCATCAATTTCTTCACAAAGGTTAGAACATTAGCGGCTCTAAAATAGGCCCTGTCAACTTGAACACTTGGACATCGAAGTAGGGTGGTATATTCTTCCACTGTGGGCACCAAATCTACGTTTCCAAAGGTGAAACAACTGTAGGCTAGATTCCAGAATTGGGCCAAAGCCCGGAAAGATGCTTATCTATCTTGATGTCAAGTAAGTAGGGTAGATTACCGTAATTGTCGTAAAATAGCTATTTGACCTCATCACCCCATTGGGCCCACATTTCCTTCAATTTCTGAAGATCATTTTATGCCATACTGATATGAGTGAAGTCCCATAACTCTAACGTATACCCCACTATCAGGCTATTTCCCTTTTCCAATTGTGTTTTCTCTGACCATACACGGACAACGGTATTATCTTCCACTTTATCAAGAAATCCGTTCTCCATGATAAGCTCTCTATTTAGTAATCAAATTTAAACTGACACACTTTCTATGATAAGATGCCATGCAATCACAAACAAAATAACGCAGGTCAGAACGATTTATATGAAATTAAAGCAAGCAAGCAATAACAAGTAGAACACTTATTCGGACAACCGCTAATAGTTTGGTGTGGCTCTACCTAAGGTAGGCTCCTATTGGTCACTACATGTGGTTCGGTTCTAAAGACAGGGTACTTGAACCAGCAGATTCCTCAATCTTCACCCATTATAGGCTCATATAGATCGGTTCAGTTTAAGGGAATACATTTCCCTATGGCTATACGGAGATGAAAATCTCAAGAAAACATAGGTACGGATGTATCCCGGAAGCAATCCACTATCCCATGCGGAGGTGAAAACCTCACGAAGGCATAGTTTCTCACTCCCACTTAAAAGGGCGTGACCAAACGGTCATGCAATGCAATGCGAGGGGATATAAAAACTCGAAATACAAAAACATGAATAAAATGATGAAAACTATAACACCAATGAAATGCAATGAGAGGAACGCATGTTAAAAACCAAATTTTCAATTTTTGACAAAAAGACAGAAAATAATCAATTTACGACTTGACACTCTTATAGTCCCCAGTGGAGTCGCCAAGCTGTCAAAACCATTTCTTTGAAAAATGAGAATCAATTTTTTAAAACGAAAATAGAAGTCACCACCAATCTTTTTTATTTAGGTAGTAATTCAGTCATTTTAACAAAAATTTAAATTTATTAAAACGATAATTTTTTGTCTACAAAATCCAGAAAACGGGTTCGGGGATTGGTTACGCATGAGGAAGGATTAGCACCCTCATAACGCCCAAAATTGGTACCTGACTAATTAATTAGTGTCTTAGTGTCGAAAAATTAAAAATTTAAATAAGTTTTAAAAATACGATCCTTTGTTAAAATATTATTTAATTGAAAAAATTTTTAGGAGATGATGTATTTCACACTAATCGAGGGAAAAGATCACGTCCCGTAAGTTAGGACACGATACCTTAAATCCCCTAAAATGAGCAATAACACCGAAAAGTTTTTTTCTTTGAAAAAGACATTCAACTATCCCAGTTTTTAGAAAGAAATCATATTACGTAAGTTAGAATACAAGTTCTTTTTAATTCCCGAGGTTATTTAAAATTCACATTTTTACAAAAGTATTCATTTATTCGGATTTAACGAGAAAATCGAAATCTCGTAAGTTGGGGTATGACTTTTCGAATCTCAAAATACGAAGTAATGCTTATTCTAAAAAACATAAAATGTATCGGGTAATATGTAACATGATTTTCGGGATAGAATGGAAAATAAATTAAGGTATTTACATGCATAATAGAATAATAAATGCATTAATGTAAATAACAATACAAAGAAGAAAAATAATATAAAATAAAATATATCACCAAAAATAGAAATAATAATAATAATAAGCGAGAAAAACTAAAACTTGAAACGAAAAGGACTAATATTAAACAAAGAAATAAATAAGCATGGTAAAAAAACTTAAAAATAATAATATTAATAATAATATAAAGAGGGGAAAAAATAAGAAGACATAAATAAATGATAAAATAAAATAAAGGTATAAAGTTTTTAGGTAAATAAATAAATAGAATGAAAATATAATAATAGTAGTAATAGCGATTGCAAAACTAGTTAATATAGTACCATGATAATAATAAGAATAATAATAATAAAATAATAAAAGTAAGAATATGTTACTAACAATAATAATAAATAAATAATGTTAATAAATATATATAAAATAATAGTAACAATAATAAAATAAATATAATAATAATAATAATAATAATAATAATAATAATAAAGATAATAACATGTTACTAATAATAATAATAATAAGTAATAATATATAATAATAACAGTAATAAAATAAAAATAATGAATACAAATGATAATAAAATAATAATAATAATAATAATTAATTTAATAATAAAATAGCAAAATAACTAAAAAGGACTAAACTGAACTTTAAATAGAAGTTCGGGGCAAATCTAAAATAAAGAAAATTTTAATTGCAAAGCTATAAAAAAGCGGAAGGACTAAATGCACAATTAACCCTTCCAATTAAAAACACGCGGATCCTAGGCTGGAGCGGGTCGGACTGGTCAAGGGCAAAATGATGTTGTTTTGGGGTTTAAAGACCCAGGCCAAAACGACGTCGTTTTGCATCATTATGTAAACCAAATTTTTTTAAAAAATCTTCATTTTTCTCTTTTCCTAAAAAAAAAATAGAAATCTTTCCTTTGAATTCTCTCCTTCCCCCCCTCCCCCCCTTTGCCTATGAGCTCCAGCAAGAACTCCGGCACCGATAGCGGCCATCTGCCGCCACCGACCACCGCAGACGGTGGCCGGAGTTCAAAGTTAATAATTTTTTCCCTTTTTTTATACTTTTAGTTTATATATAACCTATTTTTTAAAGGAAAATAAAGAAAATAGTTGTATGTATAAACAGTTTCAAAAAGGGAAAAAAATAAAGAAAACAAAAAAGAGAAAAACCTTTTCGCGTTTCTACTTTTTCCTTCAATCTACTTCGTTATTGTTTATTTTTATATATTTGAATTTGTTTTTTGTATTGAGTTTGTCCAAAAAACATTACATTCTTCGTGGCTTTATATAGCCATTTTACAACTGTTTTTGTACACATTTGCAAGTATGGCAGACGTGGCTTGGACATGGTACGTGGGTGCGTGGTGGCAGCGGGGCAAACGTGCTTGGTGGAGTGGCGCACGACATGAGCGGCGGCTTAAGCATTTAGGGGGCTAGGGTTTTCCTTCTTACTTGTTTTTTCTGATTTTTTGTGGGCTAGGTTTTGGGCTAATGGTTATTTAGGTTTAGTTTACTTTTAGGTTTTAGTTGGCTTATAGGCCAGGGTGGACCCTACAGCTGCCCCTCTTTGCTCGTTGTCGTGTAACGAGAATGGAGCAAAGACTTTAAAAATGGCTAATTTTACCCGGTCTCGCCGATTTTTGACTTTGTGGTGCTTTTCTTTCTTCAAGTAGCCTCATTCCCTCTCACTGCATCTTCAAGGGTATGGGAATTAGTGCTTCGATCCGCTCCAATATAATTTTAAGGAGAAAAGATTTGTAGCTTCGATCTATTCCGCTGAAACTGCAAGGAGATAAGAATCACTGTCTTCGATCATTTTTCACTGTCTTTGGAATAGCCTTTTTGACCATAGATATAGAATTACCATACCTATATTTTTGGTTTTTTAGTGACTATTTGGTAATTTGTTAGTAATACAATTTATTTTTAATTTAAACTCATTTTTTAAAATGAAGCAAAATATAATTTAACTGTTAGTAAAAAACTTTAATGATATTTTTATTATGGATTAAATAATATTCATTCAATTTAAATCAAAATATATAGGATCATTACAAAAATAATATAAAAGAACAACAACAGGACCACAATATAAGCACGAGGACACTAGTTGTATAAAACATCAGGACCGCAATATTCTGGGTGGGTTAGGTTAACCAAACACTACTCAATAATTATAAAACAAATATACTGATGCCACTTGCAGCAAATCGCTGCTTTGTGCCCAGAACTTTTAAACGCCCACTATACTTACTTTTCTTTAGGAGGCTTCCTATTTGAGAGAATATGAAGAACAATGTTTTAAGAATTAGATTAGATTAATGGGTTGAATATAAAATTGGTAGCTTTTTGGATTCGGTATAATAAATAATTCGTGTAGTTATGGTAAGTTTACTACTTTTTTATTTTATATTGAAATATATAATTAAAAAGTTAAATTTTACATCATATTAAATTTAACATATAGATGTCATGTTGGAGTATCATATTGATATCTTTATTGAGTTCGTACACAGCTTATGGGCAAATTGGTAATAAACTGGCCGGTCCAGCGTTATCAGCACCCTGAGTTCGTACATAATACTTTATGAACAAATTGATAATAAACTTGCCGAGAATAAAGTTGATAGTTTGAAAAAGATCGACGCAAAGCATAGCAGTGAAAGCAGTGAAGTCTGGTATTACTTTCAATGGCGGTCAGGCGAGGACATGTAATAGTGATACCCCACGCAGCACAAGGCCATTTAGCTCCTCTCATGAAGTTATCACTCCAAATCGCCGCTCATGGAGTGAAAGTGACGTTAGTTAACACCGAATTCATTCACGAAAAAGTGATGGCTTCCTTACCGGCAAAAGCTTTGGAAGAAGACCAGAAGCCGCCGATAAGTTTAGTTTCGATCCCTGATGGATTGGAACCTGACGATGATCGACGGGATTACGTTAAGATGACGGAAAGTATGCGGAGAGTTATGCCTGGTCATTTCATGAAGTTGATCGAGAATATTAATAGTAGGAGTAACGGTGATGAGAAAATCAGTTGTGTTTTGGCTGATACGGCAGCCGGATGGGCGCTTGAAGTGGCGGAGAAAATGGGAATCAAACGAGCGGCGGTGCTTCTCTCTGGACCGGCATCTATGGCACTGGCACTGCATGTTCCAAAGCTTGTTGAAGCTGGAATTTTAGATAGTGATGGTACGAGTTTGACTATCTGTGACGGTTTCATATATTTAGACATTGATTGATAGACTGAACCTGTCCTTTATTGTAGGAACACTAAAAACAGATAAACCGATCACACTTTCAGAAGATATCCCATCATGGAGTAGCGGTGAGCTGTCATGGAGTTGCAGTGACGACCCAGTGATGCAGAAACTTCTATTTGCATATGTTTCAACCGCTGCCAAAACTTTCAAATTTGCAGAACAGATTCTTTGCAACTCATTTCATGAGCTCGATCCATCTGCCATGAAATTGATCCCCAAAGCCTTACCCATTGGCCCTTTTTCCACAACCAATCATTTCGAAACCTTTGCTGGAAATTTATGGCCTGAAGACTCTACTTGCTTAAACTGGCTCGATAAACAAACCCCAGGCTCAGTCATTTACATAGCATTGGGAAGCACAACCATGTTGAGTCCAAACCAAGTGGGTGAACTCGCACTCGGCCTTGAACTCACTACTCTCCCATTTTTATGGGTGGTGAGGTCCAACATGACTGACGGTTCAACAGCGGAGTTCCCTAAAGGTTTCATGGAGAAAGTGGCGGATCGTGCCAAATTGGTGCAGTGGGCGCCTCAGGAAAAGGTGTTGGCTCACCCTAGTGTGTCTTGTTTCGTGAGCCACTGCGGTTGGAATTCCACCTTGGAAGGTCTAACAATGGGGGTTCCTTTTCTTTGTTGGCCATACTTTGCGGATCAGTTCCATAACCGAACCTATATCTGTGATGTTTGGAAGATTGGTCTTGGATTGGAAAAAGATGAAAATGGGATTATTACAAGGAATGAACTGAGTTCCAAGATCAATACACTGCTCTCTTCTGATGAAATAAAAGCAAATTCATTTCAACTCAAGGGAGTTGCTAGAAAAAGTGTGGCTGAAGGTGGGTCTTCTTTCAAAAATTTTAAAGGCTTCATTGACCAGATTTAACTCTGGCTTTAAATTAATGTTTATTGCCATTGTCTCCATGAATTGAATTGTAACAAACATTTTAATCATTGTGTCTAGACTCGCACTAATTATTATTAACTATAAATATCGGACCACTTTAACTATTCATCCATGTAATAATAATAAACCCTTTAGGTGAACAAAACATTTGAAGTACCATAACAATCTTTCATAATACTCATTAAACAAATTTGTATTAAGTAATCGCCCTGATGGGCACAATAATGTTTATTTTTGGTATTAGGCACGGTCGGGTTTTGAATGTCTTCCTTCTTTTTGCTTAAAGGAATTCAAATTTTTTTAAATCACAATCGCTTAATTAAAGAGAGTTTAGTATAGTTGGCACCCTTTTGTATTGGGTCACTTTTTAAAAAATATTTGAAGAATATTCTTTTTATTTGAAATTTATTCTCACATTTTTATTTTTAAGAATTTATTCTTTTATATTTCAGATTTAAAATTTAAGTTCTTAACAGTGTTAAATTGTTTTTAGAGATATTATCAAACTTTTATTATATCAAATGACAAATAACTCTGCTAAGCATAGATTGTTTTAAGTCAAAAACATGATTAATCTAATTATTGCATTTTTATAGTGTCATTAGTTTAGTCCAAGTAATTGCTACCTTTAATTATTTCAATTAAATTGTTGAGGTTTATTTTTCTTTTTTTAAAATATCCATTTTAATTTATCATGTCAACATAGATATTTTTGTGTTAGAAAGATGCTTTTAAAAATATTCACGTCAACATTTTAACTAGAATAATTAAAAATGTTAATAATTTAGATTAATTAATGTCATTATAAAAGTAACAAGTTAAATCATGTCAAGTTAAAATATAAAGACTAAATAAGCATAATAGAAATATCAAAACAATAATTTGACTATCATTTCATAATGGTTAAGAAATAAAGAAAAATAAGAGGAGGCTAAAATGCCGAATGAGATCTGTGAAAATAATTAAAAAAATCAATTAATTCACTTATCAATAAATGCACTAAATTGAACATTTTAACTTGTCATTTCAACACTTACCGACCCATTAGGTACTTTAACAGAAAAATGAATTCAATAGACTCAATTGGATATACATCATGATTCAAATAGTTTAATTGGGTACATTATTTGATGATGGTGATTGGGGAGGAAGAGGAAAAGTTTTATTTATTTATTTAATATTAATATTAATATAAAATCTAAATTTATAATAATATTTAAAAAATTCATGTATTTTATATATTTTTCAATTTTGTATATTATTATTTATTGTCAATAATCATTTTATTTTTATATAATTTTAAAATTTATTTTTTAAAATTATTTATGTATTTTATATATTTCTTTAAATTTTCTAGAATTAGTATAACAACGAGACTATTGTAAATTTTAAGGATAATTTTTTAAAATTAAGACTAAATCGATATAATATGTAAAAGTTTAGAGATAAATTTGTTATTATACTGATTTTTAATTACCATGTCACTCTCTCATTAATGCAATTAACATAAATGGATAAAAAAACAATCTCGATTATATAAGATATAGTATTACATGATATTATAATGAATAAATCATTGTTGTATACATATAAACTATTAATATATTATATACTATTTATATAATACAATAGAAAGGCTAACGTTTAAATGTAAGAAAAATATAGGGACTTAAAACATATACATTTCAACCAGTATAATAATAAACAATAATATTTTATAATAATTAATATATTATGTACTGCTCTACTATGATAGTATGTGATATAGTATTATATAATAAAATAATATATTTTATAAGTATTAATCTCTGTATATAACTATTATTATATTATAGATTATTATAAAAGATATAGTTTCAATAGTTATGTGTAACTTAGTATATTAAAGTACATTTTATAATTATAACTAGCAATACATAAAATATTGTTACAAATTATATATATTAATAAAATATTATTTCTATTAAATTAGATTTTGAATTGGGCTTTAACTTTTATAAATTATATTTGGGTTTTGAGTTTAACTTTTAGTTATTTTACTTGAAATTTGTGCTATAATTGGTTTATTTTGTGTTTAGGTAATAATAAGTATATTATTAAGATTTGGGCTTAGAATAATATATTTGAGTTTTAAAATAAATATTTTCACTAAATCCTAAACTCTAAACCCCAAACTTGATTTATAAGTTTAATAATAAAAATGGGAAGGAATTCAATTGTTAATATAATAATAATAAATAAAATATATTTTTGTTAATTAATATTATATCATAAAATAATAAAATTTACATTCAATAAGCACTTTAATCATTTTAGAAGGTAAATTTGATTTATATTGTCATCACATAAAAGTAAAATGAATTATTACATTCGAAATTAAAATATTTATAACTTATAAAATTTAAAATTATTTGTGTCGAAACCATTTTTTGAAAACGGGAATCGACTTTGTTTGAAAGCGAAGATTAAAACGAGAGTCGCCACCGATCTTTATTAGGTGTGATCAGATCACTTTTGTTTTAATAAAACATTTTAGCTTACTAAAACAGTATTTGGTCTATGAAACTCGAGAGAACGGGTTTGGGAGTCGGTTACATGCGAGGAAGGATTAGCACCCTCGTCACGCCCAAAATTGATACCGAATTGATTAGTTAGTGTCTTAATGTCGAAAGTTGAAAATCGAGTACGGATTTAAAATATGATCCTTTTTTATTAACGTCGATTTAAAAAAAAACACTTGAATTAGATCAAAACGATTGCTAAAGATTTTCTCGTCTCGAGATATCGGAGTATCACATCCTGTAAGTTAGGACACGATCTCATGAACTCCCGAGCGCAAGTTTGTCTTTAATTTTAATTAGAATTTCGTGTGTTTTAAAACTCTAAAGGATATTTGGCTATTTAGAATCAACGAGAAAATCGACACCCCGTAAGTTAGGGCACAATTCCTCGATGTTCTAAAACGCAAAACATTGCCTTATTTAGAAAATTTTGTTTTTGAACCATGGCGAGTACAATATTTAAACGACGTGTATTGTTTGTTTGGATTAAAATAAAACGATTTATCGGATAAGTGCAACGAGGCTTGAATCATGAGGCGATGATATGAAATAGAAATATAGTAATGAGCCTAGAGCAAGGATATATGAAGACAACATTATACGAATGAATAACAATAATGCAAAAATATGAAATAAACAAATTAAAATACACACAATAGCAATAATCACATAACATACATTATTTAAATACTAATCATTAATAATCAAAGACAAACGAATTAAATAATATATAACAACTTAAAAAATTACAAAGCAAGTTAAAATGAATAAAATGTAAAACAAATTTTAAAATGATAAGAAATGAATTTAAAATGAATAATGTGAAAAAAGAAATTTAATATCAATAATGTACAAAACAATTTAAAAATAGAATATATGTATAAGAAATTTTAAAATAGGTAATATAGGCGAAAGTTTGAAATAAATAATATACGGAAAGAGTTTAAAATGAACAATATGTAAAAAAAAATTTAAGATAAATAATATATAAATGAGTTTAAAATAAAACTTGAAATAGGTAATATACAAGACATCTAAGAAATAACTAGTATATATATATAAAAATAGATAAAACAATTTGAAATTGATAATATATATAAAATTTTAAAGTAAATAATAAAACAATTTAAAATGAATAATGCATAAAGCGAGTTTAAAATAAATAATGTAAAAGATTTTAAAATCTATATTACACAAAGCAAATTAAAAAAGATTCATATGAATAATTTTAAAATAGATAATATATATATACATACACAAAAGTGTAAAATAAATAATATATATAAAAACCTAAAGTAAATAATAATAAAACCATTTTAAATAAATAAAAAGAGTTTAACATAAGATAACAATTTAAAACAAGTAATAAAACAGTTATACATAAAAACAAGTTTAGGAATATCTATAAAGCGATTCAAAGTATATAATATATGAAATAATTTAGAATAATACATCCAAAACAATTTAAAACAGTTTATCATATAAAATTTAAAATATATAAAATAGTTTAAAATAAATGAAAAAAAAGAATCAAAGAGTCCAAATTTACATGAAAAAGGGTTAGATTGTAAATAAAATGAAACTTTAGGGTCCAAATTCAAATAAAATAAATGCAAGTATATAGAAAGGACTAAATCAAAATCTAAATAAAATTAAAAGGGAAAATTCGGATAAAAAAGGGCAGAGGACGGATTTGAAACGCGCTTGAAAATTGAG
Source organism: Gossypium arboreum (assembly GCF_025698485.1). Taxonomy (NCBI): domain Eukaryota; kingdom Viridiplantae; phylum Streptophyta; class Magnoliopsida; order Malvales; family Malvaceae; genus Gossypium; species Gossypium arboreum. The sequence continues at coordinate 109,186,409 of NC_069081.1, read as the reverse complement.
GGATCGATTGGGAAAATATTCCCAGCCTTTGTACGCTGTGTTTCACCCGTCCGCCTCTTCAAATGGTCTAAGGACCAAATTGAAACAGAGGCAAAATTACACGGTCAAATTTAAAAATAAAAGGAAAATTAAAAGGATTAAATTAAAAGAATCAAAAATGCGGAAGGACCACGGGCGTAAATAGCCCATTTACTGAAAATGCGCGGATCCCCTTAAGGCTGGTCGGGTCGGGTGGGTCAGAGGCCCAAAACGACATCATTTTGGCCTCTGAACCCAATCACCAAAACGTCGTCGTCTGCTTTTTAAGTCAATTTTTTTTTAAAAATTCATTTTTACTGCTCTTTAAAAAAAAACTTTTAAACACCCCATCTTTTATTTCTTCTCTGCTAGGGTTAGAAAATCCATCATTGCCGCCGTCGTGACTGCCGCACCACCACCGCTCCCGGTGGCCGACGATGCGAGAAGATAGGCTCGTTTAGCCCCATTTTGGAGCACCTCTAAAGGCCCTACCTCTAAAACCCGAAAACGCAGGGAGGAGACTCTCAGCCCCTTTTAGACCCCACTTCGGTGACGGAGAAGGGCTCTCCAATGCCACGGCCGTGGGGTTCAGGTAAGTTTCCTCCTCTTTTTACAGTTTTTGTTTAAAACAGATTTACAAATGAAGACAAAAAGATAGAAAATAAAAATAAAAATAAGAGAACAAAAGGAAAACGAGATATAGAAACAAAAATAAACCTTTTGCTTGTTTATTTCTTTTTCGATTGCTTAATATTCGTAAAAAAATACAAAGGTATCGAAAATGGCTTTTATAGTCAAATACATGCTCGTTTTATTTCCATTCTTTGTCTGTTTCTTAATTGTTTTTTTTCTCTTTGTTGTTTGCTATCGTTTTTTATCCTTTTGTTCGTTGTTTCCTTTTGCTTGCGTGTTAGTCTCATTTTTGCAGGTGACACGAGCGGTCAGAGGCGTGCGGCGGCCAAGGCTGAAGAGGGCATGCGACAGCTGAAGCTTTGAGCTAGGCTTGCTGTTGTTCTCTTTGTAATGGGCTAGGGTTAGTTTAGGTAGTGGACTGATGGGGCTTTAATTGGGTTTTAAATTTTGGGCTGGTTTGGGTTTTGGGTCATGGACTATTAATTGGATTGTTTTATTATTTGGGTTTATTGACCTGGGCCAAAAATTGGCCATTACAGCTGCCCCTCTTTGCTCATTGTCGTGTAATGAGAATGGAGCAAAGACTTCAAAATGGCCAATTTTGCCTAGTCTTGCTAAATCTTGACTTCTTCTGTTCTTCGAATAGCCTCATTCCAACCCTCTGCATCTTCAGGGGTATAGGAACTATTGCTTTGATCTACTCCACTGCAACTTCAGGGAGATAAGATTTGTAATCTATAGCTTTAGTTTATTCCATTGTAACTTCAGGAAGATAAGACTTGTAACTTCAACCTGCTCCATTGCAACTTCAGGGAGATAAGGTTCATGGCTTTAATCTGCTCCACTGCAACTTCAGGGAGATAAGATTTGCGATGATAGACTTGATCCGACCCACTGCAACTTCAGAGGTATAGAACTTGTAACTCGTAGCTTTAATTTGTTCCACTACAACTTCAGGGAAATAAGATTTGCTATCTTCAATCTGCCCCACTGCAATTTCAGGTAAATAAGACTTGTAACTTTAACCTGCCCCACTGCAACTTCAGGGGGATAAGGTTTGCTATCTTCGATCTATTTCACTGCAACTTTAGGGAGATAAGATCTGTAACTTCAATCTACTCTTCTGTAACTTTAAGGAGATAAGATTCGCGACTTGAATCTACTCCACTGCAACTTCAGGGAGACAAGATTCGCCATGGTGATTTCAATCCGTCCCACTGTATCTTCAAGGGTGTAGGATTTTGATTTCTTTGGTCTGTTACACCATTCTTTGGAGAACATGACCTGTTGAATCTATTTCATGGGCCTATTTATGCCAAATGATTAGAATGTCATGATCAGAATGAATCAGATGCTCCTAGCTAAATGTGTATGAATGATGTTTGCATGAATGCAAAAAAAAATGTCATTTTTTAATGCTTAACTTGATATTACTCATTGTTCACCGAGGTTTTATCATTGACGTATTACTCTATCTTTTTCTTCAATTGGTATCTTTGGGCAGAAAACCAGAAGAAATAATCACAAATTGGGCTATTCTTTCCCCAATGTTTTTGACCCTTGAATTTGGGTAATTTAAACTAATACGTCCCGTTTCAGGTCCTTGTATTATTTAGAAGCATTTCAGAGTAATATGCAGAACTCTTTTTTGAATGTCATTAGTCCATTAATCATCATTTCAATGAAGAATGCTTGAAAAAGATTATCACAATAGACAAGATGGAATTTATTGAGAGCAAAGCTCAAAATGAATAAGGTAATCAAGATAGCAAATTTTGCAAAGATACAAAATGAATAAAATGAGAATAGGTGCCCCAGATATCGCAGTATGAGCTTCTCTTCATAAAACTTCTTGAGGACCCTTTGAACTTGTTATGTGTTTGGAAGACCAAGAGCACTTTGTTGATGCCCCAAGATGTAGCATCACTTCTTCTTGTTAATTCAGAGAAGACAAGACCACCACATACCCTATTTTCGATCAAAATTTGAATTGCCCATTCCTGGGTTTTCAACTCAAAACTCATTTGGTCTCAAAGCGCCCTTTTGCAGGTTTTCGCCTTGGCCTCTCTCTTTTTTTTTTAGGTAAAGTACCTCTTGTGTAACACCTCTACCCGTATCCGTTGCCGGAATAGGTACGAGGCATTACTGGAGTTTACTGAACATTTTCAGATAATTCTGAGTCATTTATTATTCATATTTTGAAAATAGTCATAACGTCTCTTTATTGGGCCCTCGAAGCCCCAAACATACATTAAAAACCAACCGGAATTAAATCGGGATCATAAAAAAAATTTCGCAAAATCTTAAATTTTATTTTCATCTAAGTACTTTCCATTTCAATGCTTCTTATAATTAAACATGTTACCATTTAATCAATAGCTTGACCTTTGTCTAAGCGTCAAGCCACATCATTGTTAGTATACTTGCACATATTTCATATAAAGTCAACATTGATATACTTATTTTCTCGACATGTCACACTTGAGTTTAATAATTGTCTTTACTTACATAATTTCCTTGTATCAACATATCAAAGATAATCATATATGTACATGTCATGAAACATATCATTCTCTTACCGTTTCTTCATAAGCATATATCATTCATTTCATTATATCAATATTTCATGCTCTATCATTTCCATATATTTTATATATATTTATTAGGTAATAGCTTATATCAAACTTAACATAAATTATATTCCATGTACTTATACTTATTTCGTTTATCTATCTTCATAATTATTTCATATAACCATTCGTCATTTGATACATATTACGAATATCAATTGTTCAACAGATGTCATAGCGTCTCCCATCCACGGTCTTATTTATCTTTGACATGATGCCATAGTGTCTTTCAACTATGGTCTTACTCATTTTCATCATGTTGCCATGGTATCTTTCAACCATGGTCTTACACATTTCATATCGAGTTGCCATGGTATCTTTCAACCATGGTCTTACACATTTCATATCAGGTTGCCATGGTATCTTTCCAACCATGATCTTACACATTTCATATCAGGTTGCCATGGTATCTTTCAACCATGGTCTTACACATTTCATATCGAGAGCACACTCATGAACCTCATCCTTACGATGGGATTACCGGTCAGGCTAAATCCTGTAATATAAACTCATAGAGTATTGTCGGGATTACCGGTCCAAAGCTAAATCCCCTGCAACGACAATTACTCTAATGAGCTTGGATCTGAATTACCAGTCCAGGCTAAATTCAGACCCTAATTTGGATTACCCGTCCGGGCTAAATCCATTTTACATGTATTCTTCGGGAGGGCTATATCGAATAGGATCACCCGTCAAGCTAGATCCTTTTAATCAATTCCTTTTAGAGATCCATCGAATTTTCCTTTCATTCAACCAGGATTTATTTTCAATTTATATCGAGTATTATCAATATTTCATCAAATATCATGAATTGAACATTCAAAACATATTTTCATCACATAACCATATATTTCAAGTATTTAAAATACAATTCAAGTTACACCAACTTACCTCATTGCTTGTTTGTGTTTATAATTTCATTAATCCGATATCTTATCTTTTCCACGATCAAGTCTCATATTTGAGTCGTCTGGATCTTTATAAATAAATTTGATCATCATTTTGATTCATTTCATATTCTAATGCATTTAATTAATGCTCTAGGCAAAATTACCATTTTGCCCCTAAACTTTTAATTAATGACGATTTCATCCTTAGGGTCAGGAAAATAAAATTCTTGCAATTTAATCCTTATTTTCAGCTATTAATCTCATACATATTGATAACAGTCCATGAATTCTATAAAATATCAGAATTTTCCATAATTTCAACACTTTTCAATTTAATCCCTAAAACATGTTTTCCCCCTATCTTGAACTAAATTAATAATTTTATTCAATTTTGTAATTTAAATAATAAAATAATCCATTTCATGCAATTTGGTCATTTTTGACATTTTTACAAAATTGCCCATAAAGTTTTACTTTTATTCAATTTAGTCCCTGAGCCTAAAATATGCAAATTAGCTATGCTAAATGAATATTCATATATGTTTTCCTCCTCTTCCTCTCGATTCCACATCCTTAATGTATATAACACACTTGTAAGTAACATTATCTATATATTTTTTTTATTTACTTTTATGAATATTCAAGCTGTCCATCTGTGTCATAGTCACTAAACTATTTATATATGGAGCTATAGAGCTCCAAATTAAGATAAAAAAAATTTACCTGAAACTAGACTCATATATATTCTTGCCATAAAATTTTCAGAATTTTTGGTTTATCCAATAAGTGCAGTTTATTCTTTAAAGTTACCCCTGTTCTGTTGTCTGACAGTTCTGACCCTTCTTTACTAAACATTAATTATCTCATCGTACATAATTTTAATGGTATTCCCATTTATTTCTATTGAAAATATACTCATTCAAGATTATAATCATATAAATTTAAGCCCATAATTATTTCTATCCAATGTTTGATGATTTTCCAAAGTCAGAATAGGGGAACCCAAATTCATTCTGACATTGTCTCACAAAATTCATTATATTTCATGATTTAAAAATCCATTACTTACACCGTTTCTTCTATAAGAAACTAGACTAAATAAGATTTAATCTCATATTTTATTCATCCTATAATTTGATTTCTAAAATTTTTGGTGATTTTTCAAAGTTAGACTACTGCTGCTGTCCAAAACTGTTTTAGTGCAAGATATTAATTACCATGTTATAACACCCTTATTTTCTTTTTCTACACCATTTCTCATCACTTTCTCTTATTTTCTCTTCACTAACATATCAAGAACATAGGACCTTATGTAAGAAAACTCTACTATAACATTATTTCCATGCTTTGTTAATAATAGCAAACTTAAAAACATATTGAAATCTTGATGTACTTACCTTTCCTTATTGACTTCAATCTTTAACTTGATTTTCTCTCTCCTCCAGCTTCTATTTCTTGAATCCAACTTGATATTCTTGCTTCCCATCATCTCCTTGCTGTATTTCTCTCTTGATGGCTATGGAAATTCTTTCAATTTTTAGGTGAAAATAATGAATTTTTGGAGGAAGGACTAAATTGTAAGAAAAGGAAAACTTTCTTTCTTCTTATTCTTCTCACGTTAGTTGCATGAGAATGGTGATCATCCTCCCCTTTCTTTCCTTACATATATATATTAAATAAAATAATAATAAAAGAATAAAATATCATTTAAAAATCAATTTAAAGTATTAATAAATTAATATTTATTTATTTAATTTATCTAAAATATCTCCAACATCATCATTGTCACTAGATTTCTCTCTTCCAATTGACCATTTTGCCCTTTGTGATCTTTTAAAATTCCAATCTTGAGTCATCACTTAATTTTATAAAATTGCAATTTAGTCCCCATAATTCTTCACCTAATCAATTTGGTCCTAATTCATCAATTTTCCTTGGTTTCTAGATCATTCCACCCTTAAAATATTTTCACTATTAGTCCTTAAACTTTTCATATTTACACTTTAATCCTTCAAATTTTGTGTATTTACTATTGGGCCACAAAACTTTTCTCACTTTTACAATTTAATCCTTTCTTGAATCAATATGTCATAATATACTTCCCAATATTGACATAACTCAAAATTTCCCTTTTTGTCACTTTATTTCCTTATTTTACTATATCACGGATAATATTTTACTATAAAAATTTTCGGGTATTACATCTTGACCGAATCTGAATTCACGGGATTAGACAGGCTTTTGCCATCTATCTCGGTCAAAATCAAAGCTCCTCTAGAGAAAGCCTTCTTCACCACATATGGTCCCTCCCAATTTCGCATCCATTTTCCTTTAAAGTCCTTTTGTATAGAGAAGATCTTTTTCAAAACAAGGCCTCCTTCATGGAATTCTCTAGGGCGAACCTTCTTATTATAAGCTCGCATCATTCTTTTTTGGTATATTTGACCATGGAAAATAGCTTTTAGTGTCTTTTCTTTAATTAAGTTCAACTGGTCGCATCGAGACTGAATCCATTCTGCTTCATCTAACTTTAGTTTCAATAGCACTCGTAGAGAGGGAATCTCAACCTCAATAGGCAAAACTGCCTCCATCCCGTAAACCAAAGAGAAAGGTGTTGCCCCAGTAGAGGTTCTGACTGAAGTTCGGTAGGCATAGAGGGAAAATGGTAATTTCTCGTGCCAATCTTTATAGGTCTCAGTCATTTTTCCTATTATCTTCTTAATGTTTTTATTGGCTGTTTCCACCGCACCATTCATCTTTGGGTGATATGCTGACAAGTTATGGTGTTTGATCTTGAATTGGCTACAGGCCACTGCTATCATGCTATTGTTCAAGTTCAGTGTATTGTCTGATATGATCCTCTCAGGCATCCCATATCGACATATGATTTCTTTCTTTAAGAACTTGCTGACTGTTGACTTTGTGACGTTGGCAAAAGAGGTGGCCTCTACCCATTTGGTGAAGTAATCTATGACCACAAAGATGAATTGATGTCCATTAGATGCCTTCAGCGAAATCGACCCTATAACATCTATGCCCTACATGGAGAAAGGCCATGGAGAAGTCATGACATGAAGAGGTGAAGGAGGTACATGAATTTTATCTCCATATATTTGGCATTTATGACACTTTTTTGCATAGTTGATGCAATCCCATTCCATAGTGGACCAATAATATTCGAATCTCATGATCTATCTAGCCATTTTGAAACCATTAGCGTGTGTCCCGCAGACACCCTTATGGACCTCTTCCAAGATTTGCTTAGCTTCGACAGCGTCTACACATCTTAGAAGTACCTGATCCTTCCTTCTTTTATATAGGATATCTCCATCCAAGACATAGTCACTAGGCAACCTTCTCAATGTCCTTTTATCATTCTCAGTCGCTTGGTTTGGGTATTCACGATTCCTCACATATCGCAATATATCCTGATACCAAGGATGATCATCTATTTCTTCTTCTTCGTCGATGTTGTAACAATGAGCCGGAGCCTCATAAATACTCATTTGGATAAGCTTCACATCCTCTTGCTTGTTCACTTTGATCAATGAAGCTAAGGTTGCCAAGGCATCAGCCATCTGATTTTCATCTCGTGGGAGGTAGCAGAAAGTGATATCATCAAACTCCTTAATTAATTCAATGACCAGCCTTCGGTAATTAATCAACTTAGGGTCTCTTGTCTCCCATTCACTTTTAAGTTGATAGATTACTAATGCAGAATCTCCGTATACCTCTAATACTTTAATCATGCATTCTATGGTCGCATAGATGCCCATGATGCATGCCTCGTATTCCACCATGTTGTTTGTGCAGTCAAAATCCAATTTACTGGCGAAAGGATAATGATCTCCGTTTAAGGATACAAAAACTGCCCCGATTCTGTTACCCACAGCATTTGAAGCTCCATTAAAACTTAGTTTCCAAGGATGACCTTTTTGAGAGTCTTCTTCCATGGTTGCAACATACATTAAATCCTCATTCAGGAAATCAAAGCTCAACGGCTCATAATCTTCTAGAGCTCTACTGGCTAGAAAATCTGCTATTGCAATCCCTTTTACAACCTTTTGGTAATAAAATTTGCCAACGAGCCATTCTTCCGTTCAAAGCATTTGACTCCATCATGTACTTCAAAGGGTCTAGTTTTGATATGAGCTAAGTTGTGTGGTACAACATGTATTGTCTCAGTCTTCGGGTTGTCCAAATCAAAGCACAACACAACTTCTCGATTGACGAATATCTTGTCTCACATTCGGTGAATTTCTTACTGAGATAGTATATCGCTTTTTCTTTCCTTCCTGACTCGTCATGTTGGCCTAGTACGCATCCCATATAGTTTTCGAACACCACCAAGTATAGTATCAGTGGCCTATCTGGGCAAGGTGGCATTAGTACTGGGGCGTTGGACAAGTAATGCTTGACCTTGTCAAAAGTTTTCTGGCACTCCTCTTTCCAAACACCTGGATTGTGTTTCTTAAGGAGACGGAATATGGGGTCGCATTTCTCTGTCAGTTGTGAAATGAACCGGGCAATTTAATTTAGTCTTCCTAAAAAACCTCGAACTTCTTTTTGAGTGCGCGGTGGGGTTAATTCTTGTATGGCCTTGACTTTATCTGGGTCAATCTCAATCCCCTTTTCACTAGCTACGAATCCCAACAACTTTCTTGACCTGGCCCTGAAGGTACACTTTGTGTGATTGAGCTTTAGTTGGAACTTCATTAACCTTAAGAATAGTTTTGTAACACCCCCTAACCCCAAACCGTCGCCGAAATGAGGTTATGAGGCATTACCAGACAACTCAGACAACTTACGAATAATTTACAATTAATATAACTTTCATAGTATAATATAATAATTAAGTCCCTATCTTGGACTCTCGAAGTTCAAACACGTATTAAAAGTAGAATGGGACTTGTTCGAGTATTCCAAATTTTTTTTTATAAAAAAATTTCGGCAGTATTTCTACTTATTTTTACCTAAACCTCCTGCAAATTCAAACCAAAATCACCAACACCAATGTTTCACATTCATATAACTAATATTTATATCATTAACATAATTTTAACTTAATAACTATCATAGCATCATTCAAAATTTATTATAAACTTCATTCATTTAACAACTTAATGTTCATGTATCAAAATATCATGTACTTTCCTTACCATTTCATTTAACCATCTAAATCTTATAATTCATCCTTCACTACTCAAAATAATATACATATTCAAGTGACTAAACAACACCTATGTACATGCCACCTTTACCCAAAATAAAATATACATCACCAAGTTTGTGTTGAGTCGGGATTGTTCCGGATCTTGGTAGGGACACTTGACTTCTACTAACTGCAAGACGGAAACAACTGCATTTGAGTATGGATATACTCGGTGGTATTACTATAAATCAAGACTATTTAACATTAATAAATTACAAACATCAACCATAAATTTTATAATTATTTAAACTACTTTTATATATAATTATTTTACTTCATAAATCTTAAATTCATAATTCATTTTTCTCGTACTAACTCAATTCATAATTTAATTCATACATTCTTTCTCGTACTTTTCAATAGTGCTAAAACAAATAATCTCATTTTCAAAATTTCATTTCAATTATTTACCCTATTAACAAAGCTCGACTATGACAGATACGCGGATTTCCACCCAAACACACCGAATGTCCAACCCAAACACACCGAATATTTTAAATCCTCCATAACACACCAAGAAGGCATTAAGTGCCTCTTCGGATAAATCAAGTATATAATAACGAAACATCTTCTCTAATCGAACTACAATCTCCTCATCACATCACAAATCCAATGGCATGCCATTTGTATCAAATCTAGTCCGATAAGTTAATAGGGTATTATTTTACTTTTCTTATTTCAATTTAATTTACACAAAATTTTCAATACTCATTCAATTCAAATATCTATTATCTTAATTCATATACAAATTAATTTTCACACAAGTGTATACCATCAACACCATACAATTGTCACCATTTATTTATTTTTCAATCAATACACTTTTCAAATAATCACATACTTACCTCAAGTCTTACTTATCATACATAACAATTAAAATTTCAGCAATCAATAATAATTAAAATTTGAGTTATAGTAATATACACCGTAATTCTCCCGTTTTAGTCCTCGATGACTTTCTCCTTTCCTTTTGATGCTGACGTTTCAGGTTCTTTGTTGGCTACGAAAATAATAGTAATTTATATTATTATTTACAGCATTAATTATAATAAATAATTAAATTTCTAAACAATTCCTACCTTATTCCCAATTTAATCCTAACTAAACTTAATTATTTTCTTAATCCAATTCACTCTTTTTTCTATTCAAATTTTGTCTAAACTTATATTTAACTATAAAATTTCCAGCATATTTCCCTAATTTCGAAATTTCTTCAATTTAGTCCTTCAACATAAAACTTATAGCCTAGTTTACAATTTAATCCCTTAATCAATTCTAACGAGAATTCATTCAATTAAATCCCTAATTCCATAATTTATCCAACATGAACCATATTTGGAAACATATAAACTCTTGAATTATCAACTTAATTTCATCAAAACTTGTTTTAAAGCTTCTAAAATATCAAAATTAAGAAAAGGACTTAATTAAGCTTACCAATTAAACTTGAAGCTTTAAAATCCCAATTTCCCTTTTTATTTTCTTTCCCTTTTTCTTTCCCTGTTTTCATTTTGTTCCCTGCTTCGTTTCTGTTTCTTTTGTTTTGTTTCTTTGTTTTCTTAATTCTTTTTATGCTTTATTATTTTATTAACATAATATAATATTAATATCATATATTAAAATATCTTTTACTTTAATATTAAGTAAATTAATAATTATATAATAAGTGTACATATTTATATTATTACAAATGTCATTATCTAATTTGTTTATCAAATAAAAATCTCATGATTTAATTAATACAATTAATAATTATAAAATATCTTTATACTTAAATTATAAGTAATTAAATATTTAAATTACAATTGTACCAATACAATTCTTACACATGTATATTTTATTATCATACAATTGTCTTATATTTAATTTATTTAATAATAATGCTAATAATAATAATCTAATATAAAACCATAACGTTAATTAATAATTATAATAATTTAATATAAAACCATAATAATAATCATTATAATATATAAAACCTAAAAAAATCTTTGATTTTATTTCACCAATATGCCGCCTCATTTGTAGTCAATGACTTAATTGCCATTTTAATCCTTTTTATTTTCTATTGCTTTATAATTAAACTTTTATCCTTTATTCAATTTAATCCTTTTATTACTTACTCTAAATTAAGTTAAATTCACCTAATTAGATCCTAATTAGACACACCACTAGGCTCATAAATATTTTTAATAATTATTTTCGAACTTATTTCACTAAGACGGAGGCCTTATAACTCACTTTTCCGGTGCCCGTGAATTTCGGGTTATTACATTTCTCCCCCCCTTAATAAATTTCGTCCTTGAAATTTACCTGAGAAGAGATGAGGATATTGTACTCTCATAGTTTCCTCTGGTTCCCAAGTCGCTTCTTCAACATTATGATTTCTCCATAGGACTTTCACTAAAGGAACCTTTTTATTTCTTAATTCTTTCACTTTCCGTGCTAAAATTTGAACCGGCTCTTCTTCATTTGATAAATCAGGTCGAACTTCAATATCTTCTGTAGAAATTATATGAGAAGGATCTGATCTATATTTCCGTAGCATCGAAATATGAAAAACATCATGAATCCTTTGTAATTCAGAAGGTAAAGCCAATCTATATGCAACTGGTCCAATTCTTTCCACTATTTCATACGGCCCAATAAAACGTGGGGTCAATTTACCTTTCCGACCAAATCTCAAAACTTTTTTCCAAGGAGAAACCTTTAGAAATACTTTGTCTCCAACTGAATACTCAATGTCTCGACGTTTCAAGTCGGCATAAGACTTTTGTCTGTCAAAAGCTACCTTTAATCTATCTTTGATCTTTTTAACTGTTTCTTCTGTTTCTTGAATTAATTCCGGCCCAATTACTTTTCTTTTATTCAATTCTGTCCAACATACCGGTGATCTACACCTTCGACCATACAGTGCTTCATACGGGACCATTTGTATACTAGATTGAAAACTATTATTGTAGACAAATTCAGCTAATGGTAAATAACGTTCCCAACCTGATTCAAAATCAATAATACAAGCCCGAAGCATATCTTCTAATATCTGAATTACTCGTTCGGACTGTCCATCGGTTTACGGATGAAAGGCTGTACTGAAACTAAGTCTAGTACCCAACAATTCATGTAACTGTATCCAAAATCTCGATGTGAACTGAGGATCTCGATCTGAAATTATTGACATCGAAATGCCATGTAATCTAACAATTTCTCGAATATACACGTCTGCAAGCTTCTGCAACGACCAATCAGTCCCGACTGCTATAAAATGTGCTGACTTGGTAAGTCTATCAACTATCACCCAAATAGCATTCTTTTTGCTTGCTGACAACGGTAATCCCGTAATAAAATCCATCGTGATGTGATCCCATTTCCATTCAGGAATATTAGTAGGCTGAAGCAATCTAGTAGGAACCTGATGTTCTGCCTTTACTCGTTGGCGAGTCAAACATTTACTTACAAATTCTACTATGTCTCTTTTCATCCCTGGCCACCAGTATAATTCTCTTAAATCTCGATACATTTTCATGCCTCCGGGGTGCATAGCAAATGAACTATCATGAGCTTCCCGTAGAATCAACTCTTTAAGCTCAGAAGTATTTGGAATACAAATCCGATTTCAAAACCTCAAGCATCCACAATCATCAATACTAAAATTTTCTGCTGTGCCATTCTGTACCATCTCTCTTTTCTTCAATAATTTATGATCTTCCAACTGAGCTAATCTAATCTGATCAAACATTACCGGCTTTACTCTCAATTCGGCCAAAAGACTCCCATCATCAGTGATACTAAGCCGTACAAACATTGCTCTTAATTCAATTACAGCTTTTCTGCTTAATGCATCAGCTACAACATTAGCTCTTCCCGAATGATAGTCTATAACACAATCATATTCTTTAAGAAGCTCGATCCAACGCCTTTGTCTCAAATTCAATTCCTTCTGAGAAACAAGATACTTCAAACTCTTATGATCAGTATAGATGTAGCATCTTTCACCATAAAGATAATGTCTCCAAATCTTCAATTCAAAAATCACGGCTGCTAACTCAAGATCATGAGTAGGATAATTCCTTTCATGCGGTTTCAATTGACGAGATGCATAGGCTATTACCTTCCCATCCTGCATCAATACACAACCCAAACCACTCAAAGAAGTATCACTATACACTACAAAATCTTTACCCGATTCTGGCAATGTCAAAACTGGTGCCTCGGTTAACATTCACTTCAATGTTTCAAAACTTTTCTGACACTAATCATCCCAAATAAAAGGAACATTCTTCTGCAGTAGTTTAGTCATTGGTAGTGCTATCTTCGAGAATCCATTTACAAACCTCCTGTAATACCCAGCTAAACCGAGAAAACTGCGTACCTCCTATACATTCTTTGGCGCCTTCTACTGAACAATTGCTTCGATCTTTTTCGGATCAACTCGAATTCCATCTGCAGATACTACATGTCCCAGAAATACCACTTCTGATAACCAGAACTCGCATTTACTGAGCTTTCTATATAGCTGTTTCTCTCGTAAAATTTGTAGAACTATTCGAATATGCTGATCACGTTCTGCCTCTGTCTTCGAATATACCAATATATCATCAATGAAAACCACCACAAATTGATCTAAGTATGACTGGAAAATGCGGTTCATTAGATCCATGAAAGCAGCTAGGGCATTGGTCAATCCAAATGGCATTACCAAAAATTCATAATGGCCATAACGAGTACGGAAGGCAGTTTTAGACACATCACTTTCCTTCACCTTCAGCTGATAATACCTGGATCTCAAATCAATTTTGAAAATACTGAAGCTCCCTTAAGCTGATCAAACAAATCATCTATACGAGACAACGGATACCGGTTCTTGATCGTCACTTTATTCAACTGTCGATAATCAATGCATAACCGCATAGAACCATCTTTCTTTTTAACAAACAACACTGGAGCTCCCCAAGGTGAAATGCTTGGTCTAATAAATCCACGATCTAGTAAATCTTGTAACTGCACCTTCAACTCTTTCAATTCAGTGGGCGACATTCGATACGGAGGTATAGAAATTGGTGTTGTACTGGATACACCTCAATAGAAAATTCAACCTCTCGTCGGTGGTAAGCACGGTAATTCTTCGGGAATACATCTCGAAACTCACATACATCCTAATCATCGCACTCGACTCCCAAATGAATCGAATTAATAACATATGCCAAGTATCTTTGGACAACCTACTGCAGATAATTTATTAGCCTTCATCGCTGAAATAATGCGTGTCGAACCACTGGTACGGATGCCATTCACTTCAATTCTATTCCCATTTTCTGTCTAAATACTAAACCTCCTTTTATAGCAATCCAAAACGACCCCATGTTCATATAGCCAGTCCATACCCAAAATGATATCAAAATCACCAAAAGGCATGATCAACAAGTCCACAACAAACATTTTATCATGTATTATTAACGGGCACCTCCGACATACTTTATCTACTAACACCGTTTGTCCCAAAGGGCTAGACACTTCTATAGAAACTTTAGACATTTCAGATTCTAATTTCCCCGATTCGACTAGTTTTGAATTTATATATGAGTGTGACGAACCCGGATCAATAAAAGCATAAATAGGCTCAGAATACAATAGAAATATACCTGGAACAACATCATGTGCATTGCCTTCCTCACGGGTCCGGACTACGTACGCTCTAGCCGGCGCTCTGGCCTCTGACTGTTGTATAACTATATCGCTGTTTCTTCTGACACCTCAACCTCTAGACACAGAACCTGAACCACCCCTACTAGATCCTCTGCCACGAACAGTAGGTACTGATCTTTGAGATGTTGCAGGTGTGGCACTTTCACCTTTCGGACAATCTCGAATGAAATGATCTATGGCCCCACATCAAAAACATCGTCGAGTTATCCTCCAACATTCACTTAAATGTTTCTTTCCGCAATGCTCACAGTCTGGAATTTCTATACTTTGGGATGGACCTCTCACACTACTAGTAGATACTGTCATCTGTTTACCTCTGCTTCTACCACCTCTATCTGAACTAAAATTGGATCTCCAGTCACTTTTTGATTCTCTGAATCTCTTCGGTAATGGATTAGAACTAGTAGTTCCTATACGTTTCCCAGCTGATTTACCAATTTCTGATTTTTTATCCAGACCCAGTACTTGTTCAGTAATTCTGAGACTTACCAATTGAATCTTGATTTCGTCTCGCAGTCCCCGTAGAAATCGTTTACAACTATCAGCCTCGGTTGGAACATATTCTAAAGCATACCTGCTCAATTTAGAGAACTCTTGCTCATTATCCAGTACTGACATATTCCCTTATTTCAACACTAAAAACTCTTGCTTTTTCTCTTCGATGTACAATTCCCCAATATACTTCTTCTGAAATTTTTTTTGAAACAAGTCCCAAGTTACCTGATCATCCAGAAAATGTCTAACCATAGATTCCCACCATAGATACGCTTCTCCTTGTAACAGTGATACAGCACATATCAGACTCTCTCGGGGGGTGCAGTCTAATTGTTGCAAAACTCTTTTTGTTGTTTCTATCCAATTTTCAGCAATGGATGGATCAGCTCCTTTTAATCCCTAAAATTTCGTGGCACCATATTTTCGTAGCTCTTTAATCGAGGCCTGTCTGACAATAGGTACAGATGTAGTAGCAGGTATAGCTCTCACTATATGCTGTAATGCATCAGCTATATCTCTTAACACTTGTGAGGTATTTCTTTCTCTCCTATGTTAGAAGATTGATTATTTAACAGATTCACACCGTGTGTATGATTGATTTCTTCTAATTCTCGACTTCCAAGATACATTTCTGTTCAACATTATCCATTCTTTCATCTGACATTTTATCTATAAAACAAAATCAAATAAATACATTAGCATCCAAAAATCCCGACTCAATTTCAACTCGACAGTGGCATGTACATCTAAACTCACTTTCGAGCCCAATTTAGCTCGAGAATCAGCTAAACTTGATAGCTCTGATACCAACAACTGTAACACCCCCTAACCCCAAACTGTCGCCGAAATGAGGTTATGAGGCATTACCGGACATATCAGACAACTTACGAATAATTTACAATTAATATAACTTTCATAGTATAATATAATAATTAAGTCCCTATCTTGGACTCTCAAAGTTCAAACACGTATTAAAAGTAGAACGGGACTTGTTCGAGTATTCCAAATTTTTTTTTGTAAAAAAATTTCGGCAGCATTTCTGCTTATTTTTACCGAAACCTCCTGCAAATTCAAACCAAAATCACCAACACCAATGTTTCACATTCATATAACTAATATTTATATCATTAACATAATTTTAACTTAATAACTATCATAGCATCATTCAAAATTTATTATAAACTTCATTCATTTAACAACTTAATGTTCATGTATCAAAATATCATGTACTTTCCTTACCATTTCATTTAACCATCTAAATCTTATAATTTATCCTTTACTACTCAAAGTAATATACATATTCAAGTGACTAAACAACACCTATGTACATGCCACCTTTACCCAAAAGAAAAATATCCATCACCAAGTTTGTGTTGGAGTCGGGATTGTTCTGGATGCTGAGCCGGGACACTTGACTTCTACTAACCTGCGTACGGAAACAACCGTACGCTGAGTATGGATATACTCAGTGGTATTACTATCAAACAAGACTATTTAACATTAATAAATTACAAACACCAACCATAAATTTTATAATTATTTAAACTAGTTTTATATATAATTATTTTACTTCATAAATCTTAAATTCATAATTCATTTTTCTCATACTAACTCAATTCATAATTTAATTCATACATTCTTTCTCGTACTTTTCAATAGTGCTAAAACAAATAATCTCATTTTCAAAATTTCATTTCAATTATTTACCCTATTAACAAAGCTCGGACTATGACAGATACGCGGATTTCCACCCAAACACACCAGAATGTCCAACCCAAACACACCCAGAATATTTTAAATCCTCCATAACACACCAATAAGGCATTAAGTGCCTCTTCGGATAAATCGAAGTATATAATAACAGAAACATCTTCTCGGCCGAACTACAATCTCCTCATCACATCACAAATCCAATGGCATGCCATTTGTATCAAATCTAGTCCGACAAGTTAATAGGGTATTATTTTACTTTTTCTAATTTCAATTCAATTTACACAAAAATTTTCAATACTCATTCAATTCAAATATCTATTATCTTAATTCATATACAAATTAATTTTCACACAAGTGTATACCATCAACACCATACAATTGTCACCATTTATTTATTTTTCAATCAATACACTTTTCAAATAATCACATACTTACCTCAAGTCTTACTTACCATACATAACAATTAAAATTTCAGCAATCAATAATAATTAAAATTTGAGTTATAGTAATACACCGTAATTCTCCGTTTTAGTCCTCGATGACTTTCTCCTTTCCTTTCGATCTTGACGTTTCAGGTTCTTTGTTGGCTACGAAAATAATAGTAATTTATATTATTATTTACAGCATTAATTATAATAAATAATTAAATTTCTAAACAATTCCTACCTTATTCCCAATTTAATCCTAACTAAACTTAATTATTTTCTTAATCCAATTCACTCTTTTTTTCTATTCAAATTTTGTCTAAACTTATATTTAACTATAAAATTTCCAGAATATTTCCCTAATTTCGAAATTTCTTCAATTTAGTCCCTTCAACATAAAACTTATAGCCTAGTGTAATATCCCGAATTAAGGCCTAATCGGAATAGTGGTTTCGTGACCACAAATTCGAGATAGAAATAATTATTTTATAATTATTTTGAGGTTTATAATATGATTGCATAATTTTGTGAAAATTTCGTGAAGAAATTTTTGGCATAACGAGTTTAATTTAAAGTTAGGGACTAAATCGAATAAGTTGCAAAACTTGCATTCTAGAAGTTTTTAGTATGAAATTGCTTTGAAATATTAATTAAGAGGTCTTAAATGGTAATTTGACCAATTTTAAGTTCATGGACAAAATTAGGACATGGAAGGAATTTTTGGAAAGTTTAGTAGTAAGGGCATTTTGGTCATTTAGATATTAAATGAAATAAAAATAGGAAAAATAACCCAAAATGATCATCTTCTCCATATTGTTCTGCCGATTTTTGCTCTCCTCCATAGCTGGGGTTTCTTCAACTTTCAAACTTCATAGTAAGTGATTTCAAGCCCCGTTTTTAATGATTTTTATGTTTTTGAAATCCCGGTAGCTCGATTTAGCTTATGTTAACAATAATTCAACCTATGGTTCATATTTGGAAAAATACCCATAGGTGAAATTTGTGTATTTTGGTGTTTTATGACAGAATATGAGGTTTTAAATTTTGTTAGACAACTTGTGCTACTCGATTTTGAGTAAAAACGAGTAAAAAGGCTTAATCGGTAAAATATTTAGTAGTCATAAATACATGTTAGAGTGAGAATTTGATGTTGCCATAGAAGGGAAAAATGATCAGAATGTCATAAAACATAATAATAAGAGATGAAGTTTAATTCTAGAGCCTAGGGGCAAAAGTGTAATTATTTTCAAAGTTTAGGGGCAAAATGGTAATTTTGCCAAAGTTCGTATCAAGTACTGTTTTAATGAACGTATGTATTAAATAAGATTAATTTGGTATTATAGATCAAGAGAAACGAGATTCAAGTCGTGATCGAGGGAAAAACAAAGTTTACGAGGAATAGGCTTGATTGTTAAAATTTTTGTACCGAGGTAAGTTCATGTGTAAATAAGGTAGCATAATTGTTATTTTTAAGTTATTGATGTTAAATATATGATATGCTGATTTTTGTCATGAAATATATGCTTTGTGGTTATTTTCGAATAAAATGCAAATTAAGTGTATTATTTGTTAAATATAAAGTGCTACCGAGTATTGGTTTCGGTATTTGACGGAAGATAGCAAGGAGATGTGTTTGAGGAAAATCCCGTTTGAACCTTAGGAATAGATTAGGATACAAGTGACATGTCACTAGGATGGTTGAACATCCAAACTCGTTGAGTTGAGTCCGAGTTCCCTTATAGATGTGAAATGTCCGAACTCGTTGAGTTGAGTCCGAGTTCGTGAGATGTAACTAGGCATCCGAACTCGTTGAGTTGAGTCCGAGTTCACTTATGGATACGAACGTCGGAGCTCGTTGAGTTGAGTTCGAGTTCACTTATGGGCGGGTTACATGGTAGCTTGGCTACAAATGTGGCACTTATGTGCAAATTACCCATGTATCCGAGTTATATTCTGATGTGTCCAACGGGTAAAATTTCTAGTGAAATGGAAGAACACTTAAGATGCAGGTGACGTATTGGTAAGTATTGTGAAATGGACACTTTGGACAGGTATGTACTTAACCTTCGGGTTGAAAATAGATACAACAACGATAAGGTGGTAAGATGATTAATGATGTTTAGAAATGTGATATATGTTTTGGTGATACCATGCTAAGGTTGTTTGGTATAATTGTATTGTTATGTTACTTGTTATTTGTATATGACTTACTAAGCATTTATGCTTACTCCCTCCTTTTCATTCACTGTAGTTTTGAACAAGCCGGCTTAGGAATCGGGACAGGTCGAAGGTTCGATCACACTATCCGAAAGACTCTTTTTGGTAAATGGCTTGTAAAACTTAAGTATGGCATGTATAGCAATACACCTATTTTGTGTAAATAATTTTGTGATATGGCCATGATTTGGTTGAGAAAATGCTTAATAATGATAAGTCATGGAAAATGCTAAGTTAGATCATGTTTGATGTCATGGAAGTTTAATATGTTATCTAGATCATAAAAACTCATGAAAAGATGAAATTTGCCATAAATGAATATTAAACAACAACGACATGAGTTTGAAAATTTACTAAAAACATAGAAATTGAATTTGGTGATAGATTAAATATGACATTGAAGCCTAGTATGTAATACCCCTATCCCGTAGCCGTCGCCGGAATAGGATAAGGCGTTACCAGAAATTAGGAATCGGATCAGAACAGTAAAATTTTGAGCCTTTTTTTAAATAAAAGATCATTTATATATATAACTAATAGATACAAACAAAGATCGAATTTAAAGCTTATAAAAGTAAACTTCTATAAGATGCCATATTCGCATGGCTTATATACAATAGTCAAAATATCATTCTACTTATAGTCTAACCTATACATGCCATAAGCTAAGTCCAAAACACATGATAACCACAATAGTAGATAGTGTGACGAAGTGCTGACGATCCCCGTGCTAATAGTAAGAGTCAACGATCTACAAAAATAAACAGAGAAACATAACATTTAAGCTTAGTAAGTCTTAAGCAATTTAAACAGTTGAACTTGAAAACAAACCAAATGTTCGAAATCACATAACACTTTCTGAGTACAATACTATTTGGCCGATTATGCACAAACACATATCATTTTACTCCGTTTATACTCAAACTCATATAAACATAGTATTTACAAGCTTCCGGATTAACTTTCATTCTTTCAAATTTCACTAGTGTATCATTTCTTACCCATACTTACTTTCAACATTCATAGTTAAATGGCATATCGAAAATTATCTTGTAACTTTGCATAATAACTGAATGCACACATATACAAATATACATATGAATTTACCACATCTTTTCATATGCTTCTCATTACACATTCTTTATTCTCGTCAGATCAATCTCACATAAATAATATATATTCTCGTCAGATCAATCTCACATAAATAATATATATATCACATACCTGAATCACTTAATGTGTAATACGAGTTCAATTTATCATCTTAGCATAGGATCTCGTAGTCATATGCTTTATCGAATTCACTAGCATTTGGTCTGCGAGGTATAAAACCCGAACATAACACCAGCACAAAGCCTACGGGACTTTAAACCCGGATACAATCTTAGCACAGTTTATTTTATATACTTTTTTACTAACTTTGGCCTCATCAAATATCTAATAATACCCACATTTGATAATTGGTCATTCGGCCACATTATATACACATAAACATATGTACATTTCACACTTGCCCACTCGGCCACACCACATACACAAGCACATATATAAGATAATGCTTTTATCATTACTTGCTAATACATCATATACTTTGCTTTCATTTAAATAACCACTCAGCCATATTACATTTCTAAGTAACCATTCGGCCTCACTATACAAATAAGATAGCACACATTTTCATAAAAGCCCTTCAGATAACTTGCACACATTTAATATTAGCCATTTCGGCCTCACCACATATACATATCTTGTACATCAATTTCATCATATCAAAACCACTTATATATCATTTCCTAACATCACAATTCAAAATTCACATATGGTTCTAATCAATATCTTATAAGCAACTCAAACAGCTTTATCAATGTTTACAACATATTCTCAAGTTTATGACAAGCTGTCTTCCTGCACAATAGTCACTAAATTATTTATATCTGGAGCTACAAAACTCTGAATTACGTTCCATAAATTTTCCCTGAAATTAGACTCATTTATCTTTCTTCCATAAAATTTTCAAAATTTTTGGTCGATCCATTTAGTACAGTTTATTAGTTAAAGTATTCCATGTTTCAGGGTATGACTACTCTGACACCTATACACTACGAACCAAATTTCTCCCTGTACAGAATTTCAATGACCATTCTGTTTATTTCTTGTAAAAATAGACTCAATAAGGAATCCATGCATGTAAGGTATGACTCTTAATAATTTTTTTACAATTTATGGTGAATTTATAAAATTAGAATAGGGGATCTCGAATTCATTCAGACCCTGTTTTACAAGAATTCAAATATCACACAATATAGAATTCTTTTTCTTCCCCTGTTTCTTTCATGTGAAAATAGACTCATTAAGATTTAATCCCATATTTTGTTTTGCCTCTAACTCATTTTCCACTATTTTTAGTGTATTTTCAAAGTTACACTACTGCAGTAACTCAAATCTGTCAAGGCTAAATTACTCATTCATGATCATTGTTCACAAAATTAATACAACATCATTTCATCCATCATGGTAAGAACACATATTATGCATCATAGATCATCACATATCAAGGCATTCTCATAAGCTTAGTATACATACTTGCACAACTCGTAACATAACTCAAGTGCATACTCACCAATGACTTACCTCATTGGGACCATCATCAACTCTTTCCCTGGATTACCCGTTGAACACTTGGAATACTAATTGGATACTCGGAAAAGCCTTTGCACATAAGTGCCTCAATTGTAGCTAAAGCTACCTCATATCTCATGACATTTCAATGCTCACTCTCGAGCTAGTCATCTAGACTCATAATTCCTAGTGACATGTCACTCGTATCCTATTCTATTCCAAATGTTCAAACGGGATTTTTCCTCGTCTATTAAGGCTTTGTCTTATCATATTTCTATTAATCACATACACATTAATATTTATACAATTCATGTAATGATAACATTTAAATACATGTATAACATGGTATTGTTTACATACGAACTTACCTCAATACCACAAAGGTAAAAAAAAAACGTAATTATCCCTAATCGATTTCTTTCCGTTCTAGGTCCAAATCCGATTTTCATCATCTAAAACATCACATTCAACTTATTAAAACAATGTACTGATCAAATTAGTCCATTGACACACTTGGGCTATTTTTATAATTTTGCCCCTATATTTTACCAAAATTACCAAATTACCCCTAGGCTCGTAAAATAATTTTTATCACATTTCTTTACTCCTTGAGTCTAGATGAACCATTTTCATAACTATAGCAACTCATAATTTCAACTATTTCACACATTTACAACTCATTTTACAACTTAGAAATCTAGCCCTTTTTAAGGTGTTTTCATGCAATTTCTTTCACAAAAGTTGTTTATTAGACAACTAGAACTCATAATCTTCCATAAAAATACAACAAACAACACATTTACTCTCATGGCAAAACCCTAGACTCTTCATCATTTTGCACAATAGTCCCCTCTTATGAAAGCTCATGCTTTAGGGGTTACAAAAATGTAAAAATCTTCAAGAAAGACATTAAAATCACTTACTTGCTAAGCCTCAAAGTTGCTGAAAATATGAAGCTTTCAAAACCAATTTCTTGGCTGGAAAAATCGGTGGAGAGAAGATGAAAAAGGGATGATATCATCCTATTTTTATTTTATTACCTATTTGGTCAAAAGTCACCTAATATCCCATAAATTTTGGCTTTTTTAAAATTTTTGTCTCCCCTTGGCCGGCCACACACTTAAAAAGGGTCCAATTGCCCTTTAAAGGCCTCCAATTTTAGTTCTCTAGTCTATTAACACCTTTACGCACTAAAATACAACTTTTACCTTTTACGCGATTTAGTCTTTTTTCGAAATTGGACTAGAAATCGCTAAAATTAACTTACCAAAATTTACATGCACTTATAAAATTATATTATAACACATAAAATAATACTAAAATAATTTTCTCTAGCCTCGGAATAGTGGTCCCGAAACCACTGTTCCCACTAAGCCCAAAATCTCATATAAAACAAATGAAACAAGTAAAGGAATTATATGTTATAAGATATTTGAATTTTAGTGAAACAGGGCCAGAGCGATTTCTGGATCCCCTGTTCCAACTTTAGAAATTTACCATAAATTGTACAAAAATAATTAGGTGGTGTATTTTATATTCTTGGAATCCTTATTGAGTCTAGTTTCGGAATAAATAAACAGCATAGTCATATAAACTTTTCACAGAGAGAAATATGGTTCGTAGTAAACAGAGATCAGTCCAGTCAAGTCCTGAAACAGGGGTAACTTTAACTAATAAACTGTATTAATTGGTCCAACCCAAAATTCTAGAAAAAAATTAGTAAATAGATATATGAGTCTAAATTTAAGGAAAATTTACGGATCTTGATTTCGAGTTTTGTAACTCGAGATATGATTTTTCATGTAACTGTGATACAGGTAGCTAGAAAGCTGTGAATGTAGAAATAAATGATTCGAAGTTCTTAATTCGATAAATTATGTTCGGTAACACCTCAAGCTCGACTCCGGCGACGGTCTCGGGCTTGGGGGTGTTACACTTAGTTTACAATTTAATCCCTTAATCAATTCTAACTTAGAATTCATTCAATTAAATCCCTAATTCCATAATTTATCCAACATGAACCATATTTGGAAACATATAAACTCTTGAATTATCAACTTAATTTCATCAAAACTTGTTTTAAAGCTTCTAAAATATCAAAATTAAGAGAAAAGGACTTAATTAAGCTTACCAATTAAACTTGAAGCTTTAAAATCCCAATTTCTCTTTTTATTTTCTTTCCCTTTTTCTTTCCCTGTTTTCGTTTTGTTCCGTGCTTCGTTTCTGTTTCTTTTGTTTTGTTTCTTTGTTTCCTTAATTCTTTTTATGCTTTATTATTTTATTAACATAATATAATATTAATATCATATATTAAAATATCTTTTACTTTAATATTAAGTAAATTAATAATTATATAACAAGTGTATATATTTATATTATTACAAATGTCATTATCTAATTTGCTTATCAAATAAAAATCTCATGATTTAATTAATACAATTAATAATTATAAAATATCTTTATACTTAAATTATAAGTAATTAAATATTTAAATTACAATTGTACCAATACAATTCTTACACATGTATATTTTATTACCATATAATTGTCTTCTATTTAATTTATTTAATAATAATGCTAATAATAATAATCTAATATAAAACCATAATGTTAATTAATAATTATAATAATTTAATATAAAACCATAATAATAATCATTATAATATATAAAACCTAAAAAATCTTTGATTTTATTTCACCAATATGCCTCATTTGTAGTAAATGGCTTAATTGCCATTTTAATCCTTTTATTTTCTATTGTTTTATAATTAAACTTTTACCCTTTATTCAATTTAATCATTTTATTACTTACTCTAAATTAAGCTAAATTCACCTAATTAGATCCTAATTAGACACACCACTAGGCTCATAAATATTTTCAATAATTATTTTCGAACTTATTTCACAAAGACGGAGGCCCTATAACTCACTTTTCCGGTGCCTGTGAATATCGGGTTATTACAAGTTTTCTCAGGACTTGCACATGCTCCTTCTCTGTTTTGGATTTTGCAATCATATCGTCGACGTAAACTTCGATCTCCATGTGCATCATTTCATGGAACAAAGTTACCATGGCTCTCTAATATGTCGCTCCTGTGTTTTTAGTCCAAATGGCATCACTTTATAACAAAACATTCCCTGCATAGTCACGAATGTGGTCTTTTCCATGTCTTCGGGATGCATCTTTATCTAATTGTATCCCGAGAAGCCATCCATGAAGGAGAAAAGTGAATAACCTACCTTGTTATCCACTAATGTACAATGTGAGGCAGCGGAAAATTGTCTTTTGGGCTGGCTTTGTTCAAATCTCGATAGTCCACACACATTCGTACTTTTCCATCTTTCTTGGGAATGGGGACTATATTGGCCGCCCATTCTGAGTACTCAACCACTTGTAAGAAACTAGCGTCGAATTACTTCTTCATCTCATCTTTTATCTTCAACAAAACATCAGGTCTCATCCTCCAGAGTTTCTGTTGAACTGGCTTGCACTCCTCATTTATAGGGAGTAGGCGTACCACGATATCAGTACTAAACCCGGGCATGTCTTGATATGACCATGCGAAGACATCCTTGAATTCTTGTAGTAGCTCAATGAGATCTCACTTTGTTTCTGCAGTAATACAAGCTCCAATCTTCACCTCTTTTCCCTATCCTAAGTTCACAATTTCCACCGACTCTCTGTAATGTAGGATTTGTTTCTCCTCTTGTTCTAACATCCTTAACAAATCAGGAGATAGGTCACAGTTTCAGTCATCTTTAAAATCTTGAGTGTCCTCCACACACAAATCTTGCTCAAAAGGAGACTCTGAGCCAGTAGCAACATTGCTTATATCATTGATATCTGGAGACCTGTTATAGGGATGAAGAAAGAGATCCAAAGAACAAAAGAATCTAAGAATATTTTATTTGTGTGGTATGATTATGAATGAAGTAGAAAGAATAAAAGAATATTTGCTCAAAATGATACGCAAAAATACATTTTTTATTGAAATAACGATATTTGGACATATGTCTATTTCATAAAAGGATTCTTATTACCCCTAGGCCTAGAGCAATAAGCTTGTTTTGAACAATACTCTGAGTTAATTCTAAAAGTTACAGGGATCTCGTCCACGGTCCAATTGTTCAAAACACTTCCACGGATGTAAGGGCGAATTCCAGATAAATTGTCTTCTTCGACTCTTTCTTCAGATATAGCGTTAATGCTCCAACTTCCCAAAATTTCTTCTGCCGTTTTCTTTCTTGTCATCTTCTTTTGGGGGTAGATAGTTCCTCCCGACACAAATGTTCTGGATAAATGAGGAAAGATCATTGGTTCCCATTTGACCTCCTCACCGCACAGACGCACTCTTCTTCTCTCTTACTTTTTCTCCAGCTCTTTCTTTTTTTGCTTCACATATGGCTTAAATTCTAAGCCAAAGTGGTCTCGTTTTTCCTTTAGCATTGGTACCTCAATCCTTCCTTAGAGGCACATTCCAAGTCCTCGTCCTGGCAAGGCTCCTTTTCTGACTGTCAATTGCAGGCCCATCTTTGTAGTTTTGGATATTTTGGGTATTGGGATCTTGTTCCCTTCAACAATGAATGTGGCATTGACAAATTCTAGCGATCGAAAGGAACATTCTATCGCCTCATCATCCGCACCTATGTACGGTGTGTCATTGGTAACGGATGCAATGATGTCTTCCTCCGCGTTTATAGTTATCAATCTACCCTCAGTCACCAAATTTAATTTTTGGTGTAGTGACGACGGCACTGCTCCCACTGAGTGGATCCACGGCCTCCCCAACAGGCAGTTGTACGATGGCTTGATGTCTATTACCAAGAAGTCCACATCATATGTATTTGGGCCAATCAAGAGAGGTATCTCGATTCTTCCCATCACTTTTCTTTCAGAACTGTTAAATGCTCTTACTATGTTTTGACATGTCTTCATGTGAGAGCTATCTATTGGTAACCTATTTAGCGTGGACAAGGGCAGGACATTCAACGCTGATCCATTATTAATCAGTACCCCCGGCAACGTGAATCTTTTGCAATGAGTGGTGATGTGTAGGGCTTTTGTAGATCCCATACCTCCAAGTGGTATTTTGTCATCGTTAAAGAAAAAAAAATTATCAGCACTGATGTTATTGACCAGACGATCGAGCTTGTTGACAGAGATATCATCCGCAACATATGTTTCATTTAACACTTTCATCAATGCACTGCGATGAGTCTCTAAGCTCAAGAGCAAGGCTAGTACCGATATGCGAGCTGGTTGTTTGTGCAATTACTCCACAACGCTGTACTCACTGTGCTTTAGGAATTTTAAGAATTCTTTAGCCTCTTTTTCAGTCACAAGCTCATTGACAGGTGATTTTAGTCTGGTTGTCTTCTCCATTTTTTGTTCAACAACCATGAATTTTCCTTTAACTGATTCTGCCTTTATGTTCGGGGTATAACTTCTTCCACTGCGTGTATAGAAACCTTCATCTTGACCTTTCTCTGAAGTGTTAGCCGGGTTCTCCTCTCCCGGAATCGTCATGTTACAGTCATAGTTCCAAGGCACCATCTTTCTATCTTTATAAGGGAAAGCAACGAGCTTCTGGATTATGACCTTTGGTGCAATAGATGCTCTGACTTCACTAATTCTTGGTCGTAATATGATTACCACAGGGTGATTGACCCCATCGACCTTATTGGTTGACCCTCCTTTTGAAGCGCACACATCTTTTCCTTTCAGGCCTTCAGTATACTCAAAGAATTCAATCTCTTTATTTTCCATCAGTCCCTGTACTAGCACCCTGAATTTATTGTACTTTTGGATCTCTTCGTGGAATTCATAGTAGTACTTTGCTCCTTCGGGCTTCTCCCTTAAATATTGTGTAACTAAACCTTCTTCTGCCATTTTCTTCCAAACCCATCTCAACGGAGTCTTTACCTCTGATACATCCATCTTGGTTCTCCTCTATCCATTTTCAACTATTGCGTTTACCTCTTTGTCTGAATGACTAGGTAATGGATTGCCTGCCACATTAAGTCCTGTGGGATCATCGAACTTTATAATGCCCATCTTTTTTAACCTTTCGACTATCTTTTTGAAGGCCATGCAGTTCTTAATTGTGTATCTCGGGATTCTTGCATGGTATTCACAATTAGTGTTTGCATCATACCACTAAGGGAATGGAGGTTGCTTGGGTTTTAGGTAAAATGGGGACACTACATGCGCATCAAACAGATTTTGGTAAAGCTCCCTATACGTCATCGGGATCGACGTAAACTGGACTTTTTCCATGTTAGGCCTTCGGTTGGAATATTGTCTTGCGGAGCCCTGATGGCTAGTAGTCACTGCCCTTAGCTGGCTCACTGTGACTGGCTTAGAATAACCCTTATTGTATACGCTCGCATTGTTTACCTCATTTTCTTTCTTTCTCGGGGCTGATCTCTTGGCACTTCCCCCCTCTTCAATCTTCCCGCATCTTATCACGTTTTCTATCATCTCTCCAGAAATTACTATGTCCAAGAAGCTCTTAGTAGCGCTTCCCAATATATGGTTAATGAATGGGGATTTTAGGGTATTGATAAAGAGCATGGTCGTTTCCTTCTCCAAGAGAGGTGGTTGGACTTGCATCGCTATCTCCCTCCACCGTTGGGCATACTGCCTGAAGCTCTCACTTGGCTTCTTTTCCATGTTTTGTAATGTAATTCTTTCGGGTGCTATGTCCGTCACGTGACCGTATTGTCTCATGAAAGCTTGAGCCAAGTCTTTCCATGAACTAATTTGGGCACGACTTAGCTGGTTATACCACTTGGCCACAGACCCTATTAGACTGTCTTAGAAACAGTGAATTAATAGTTGATCATTGTTAACATATCCTGTCATCTTTCGACAGAACATCGTTATGTGAGCTTCAGGGCAGCTAGTCCCGTTGTACTTTTTAAACTCTGGGGTTTTAAATTTTGTTGGAATCACCAGATTTGGGACCAAGCTTAAGTCCTTAGCGCTGATCCCGTAACGGTAATCAGCAGTCTCCATTGCTTTGAATTTCTCTTTAAGCCATTTACACCGGTCATCGAGTTGTTTTGCCAGGTCTACTTTTCCTTTCTCTATTTCTGCCACGTCATTAAGGTCTGGGACAACTGGATAGTTAGATTATCCCCGGGATTAGAGCCCGAGCCTGTAGGAAAGTTCATCGGTGCCAAGGCACCAGCCTGGTATTGCTGGGGCCTAATAGTGATGGGTACCACTCGTGGGTACACCTCTGGATGTGTCTGGTCATTGACAGGAGTAAAACCGGGGGATAGACAGGGTCTTCATTATTATTCCCTGAATTGATCGCAGTGCTCTTCTCTTTTTCACGTTCCTTAGCCAGCAACTGTGCCAACTGACTTATCATATTATTCTGGGATTTTTGCATTTGTTCCCTCATGTCGCGTTGGATTCTAGCTAACTGCTCCTGCATTTGCGTTTGTAATTACGCTTGTAATTGCTCTTGCATATCCCTTTACATTTGTTCTAATCTTTCTAATATCTGATCCATTACTTTAGTTTTACGATGGGTATTGTGGCGGTATTCGGTTGGTTGATTCTTGTTGGTTTCCAAATTAACTGAAATAATTTTGTTTTAATCAGAGTTTTTTCGCGAAATTTAATGCATGTGATGAAATTTAATGCAAATAAATGAAATAAATGCAAAAAGAGGCGTTGATTCCGATTTAATTTCATTACAAAAACTTTACTAGAAGAAAATTTTCTTTACATAGAGCGGATAATTACATATACGACTTTGCCTTAATGCCCAAAGCCAAGCTAAGCTTCGGCTTTGATCTAATTTCAACTCGTACTTTAAGCTTAATACATTAGCCTGAACTGCCAATATTTGCAAATGATCGGCTACCTCCTGAACCTGAGCCACAGCTTCACCCATGACATAGTCTCTATCTCTAATCTGGTCTTGAGAGCGGTGAAGCTGTTCCCTGCAATGGTCGTTGTTTGCCTCAAGAAGTTCTACTTGAATCTTGCAATCTCGTAGTGCAATCTCAAATTCCTCTACTTTTCCTTTTAACTCCTCGATCCTGCTTAAACTAGCCTTCAACTCAATTACGGAGTTACGGCTACGATGTTGATGTAGTGATTTTTTTAATTCGACCACCCGAGCTCATAACCTTTCTCTTTCGTTTTGGCTTTCTAACAGACTCCTTTTCAGAGCGTCCTCCCATACTCGGACATCTTGAAACTTTCTCTCCCAATAATCGGCTCTAGTTTTTTCTTCTTTAATTTCTTGACATCACTGTTCCGACGTTTTACCTAAACCGGCAGTTCTTATCAATATACGCAGCTTCTTGTAATCAGTTTTTAGACTATTCAAATCTTCCTCGACTTTGTTTTTTCCTTTTCTTAATTTCTCAGCCTTTAGCTTGTGGATATCAACGTCTAATCCTAATTTCATCTTCTTATCTTCTAGCTGCTTTATCTTCTTTCCCAATTCCGAGTTTCTTTTTCTCAAAGTCTTACTTGATGATCTCTAACTCAGATGGGATGATTCATAAATGCTCTTCTATTGATCGAGTGCTCCCTTGATTCGGCCTAGAGATGTTATCATTGACTTTCTTACCCCACCACCATTCATACTCGAGGGTCGTCATTGGGCCTGTGGTGAATCCTTTTATTCTTCGGGTTTGGTTCCAAGCATCTGATATCTCACGAACCTTCTTCTTATAATTGTTGTCTTTATAAGAGAACTCACATTGGGCCAATCCTTGTGTCACCGGTATAAATTGCCTTGATCGATACTACCTTAACACAAGTAGTGGAGCGTATCCAACGGCTCCCTATATTCCAGCTAGAGGGACCCAGTCAAAATCACCGCACTGATATAATATCTCATTGGGGATCAACCATGGAACCCTCCATTCAACATCTTCGCCTTGCAAACACTGGAGAATAGCTATCCATTTTTCTCTCGCCTCGATGTAGCCACTAATTCTCTTAATGGGGAATAGTCCTTGGAGAAAACTCGATAGGAGACATTTTCTACCTTTCAAAAGTAGTTGTGGAACCAAGCCAACAATAACTACGCATATCCTACGAATCTTTCTTCGCCCGTCCTCCGACATGTGTTCAAAGATCTGAAAGTTTCTGCAAGGATTACCGGGACGGGTGTGGTCCCTTTTATCAAGTCGATCGAATAAATCTGAGACGGCTTCCTCTACATGTCCTAATGTCTTGAGAAAGACGATCAAACCGTAGAAGCTCAAGGCGAAAACGCCAACCCTCTTCTTCATATCCGGGTGTGCAAGGATCAAGCCCCTCAAATTCCTCCAAGGAATACACTTACTATCTCCTTTATGTTTGATACAGGCTGCAACCCATTGTTTGCTCATCCCCATGATATTCATTAATTTTTTCAAAAAATGTGGGACGTTAACAGGTCTTGAATAGGCCCCGTTGGCTTGAATCTTCGGGCAATTAAGTAAAGCCATGTATTCCTCTATAGTAGGTACCAAATCGACTGCTTCGAAGGTGAAGCAACTGTAGGCTGGATTCTAAAACTGCACGAGGGCTCAAAATAAGTATTTTCCCACCTTTACATCGAGCAGATAGGGTAGGTCATCGTAATTACAGTAAAAGAGTTGCTTGATCTCGTCGTTCCAACTATCCCATATCTCTTTTAGCTCTTGCAGGTCATTCTGAGTCACACTGATGCGAGTGAAATCCCATAACTCTGATTCATATCCCTCGGTCAAACTATCTCCTTTCTCTTGTTGCGTGCTCTCGAACCATATTCGGACAGCCGCATTATCCTCCACTCTATCAAGAAACCCATTTTCCATGCTAAGCTTTTCTATCTAATAACCGAACGTGAATCAACACCTTTTTATGATGATATGCCATACAATAACAGCAATACACAACAAGTCAGTATTAAAAACAAAGAATAAAACTCAAAGCAAAAAGGAAATAATCAAGCACCTATTCGGGTAACCACTAGGGTTTGGTGTGGTTCTACCTAGGGTAGACTCTTAGGGCTCATTATATGCGGTTCGGTTCTAAAGTAAAGGTACTTGAACTAGCAGATTCCTCGATCTTCACCCATTAGAGGCTCATACGGACCGGGTTCAGTTCAGGGGAATGCATTTCCCTACGGCTATACAGAGATGAAAATCTTACGAAGACGTAGGTACAAATGTATCTCGAAAGCGATCCACTATCCTATACAGAGGTGAAGACCTCACGAATGAATAGTTTCTTACAAAGGTGAAGACCTCACGAAGGAATAGTTTCTTACTCTCACTTAAAAGGGTAAAATTGGTCAATTTATGCGATGCGATATGCAAAGATACATCAAAAGAATTAAACCACTAAAGTAAACATATTATGAAGAAACCACGAAAGTAACAGATAACATGCAATGAAGTAATCATAATTTTAAAACAGATTTTCAATTTTTGACAAAAAACAAAAATTAATTAATTTATGGCTCGACTCTCAAAGTCCCCAGTGGAGTTGCCAAACTGTCGAAACCATTTTTTGAAAACAAGAATCGACTTTGTTTAAAAGCGAAGATTAAAACGAGAGTCGTCACCGATCTTTATTAGGTTTGATAGGATCACCTTTGTTTTAATAAAACATTTTAGCTTACTAAAACGGTATTTGGTCTACAAAACTCGAGAGAACAGGTTCGGGAGTCGGTTACGTGCGAGGAAGGATTAGCACCCTCGTCACGCCCAAAATTGGTACCGAATTGATTAGTTAGTGTCTTAATATCGAAAGTTGAAAATCGAGAACGGATTTAAAATATGATCTTTTTTTATTAATGTCGATTTAAAAAAAACACTTGAATTAGATCAAAACGATTGCTAAAGATTTCCTCGTATCGAGATATCCGAGTATCACATCCCGTAAGTTAGGACACGATCTCATGAACTCCCGAGCGCAAGTTTGTCTTTAATTTTAATTAGAATTTCGTGTGTTTTAAAACTCGAAAGGATATTTGGCTATTTAGAATCAATGAGAAAACCGAAACCCCGTAAGTTAGGGCACAATTCCTCGATGTTCCAAAACGCAAAACATTGCCTTATTTAGAAAATTTTGTTTTTGAACCATAGCGAGTACGATATTTAAACGACGTGTATTGTTTGTTTCGATTAAAATAAAACGATTTATCATATAAGTGCAACGAGACTTGAATCATGAGGCGATGATATGAAATAGAAATATAGTAATGAGCCTAGAGCAAGGATACATGAACACAACATTATACGAATGAATAACAATAATGCAAAAATATGAAATAAACAAATAAAAATACACACAATGGCAATAATCACACAACATACATTATTTAAATACTAATCATTAATAATCAAAGACAAACGAATTAAATAATATATAACAATTTAAAAAAATTACAAAGCAAGTTAAAATGAATAAAACGTAAAACAAATTTTAAAATGATAAGAAATGAATTTAAAATAAATAATGTGAAAAAAGAAATTTAATATCAATAATGTACAAAACAATTTAAAAATAGAATATATGTATAAGAAATTTTAAAATAGGTAATATAGGCGAAAGTTTGAAATAAATAATATACGGAAAGAGTTTAAAATGAACAATATATAAAAAATTTTAAGATAAATAATATATAAATGAGTTTAAAATAAATATTATGTAAAAAGAAACTTGAAATAAGTAATATACAAGACATCTAAGAAATAACTAGTATATATAGATAAAAAAATAGAAATAACAATTGAAATTGATAATATATATAAAATTTTAAAATAAATAATAAAACAATTTAAAATGAATAATGCATAAAGCGAGTTTAAAATAAATAATGTAAAAGAATTTTAAAATCTATATTACACAAAGCAAATTAAAAAAGATTCATATGAATAATTTTAAAATAGATAATATATATATATATATACATACACAAAAGTGTAAAATAAATAATATATATAAAGCGATTCAAAGTATATAATATATGAAATAATTTAGAATAATACATCCAAAACAATTTAAAACAGTTTATCATATAAAATTTAAAATAAATAAAATAGTTTAAAATAAATGAAAAAAAAAGAATCAAAGAGTCTAAATTTACATGAAAAAGGGTTAGATTGTAAATAAAATGAAACTTTAGGGTCCAAATTCGAATAAAATAAATGCAAGTATATAGAAAGGACTAAATCAAAATTTAAATAAAATTAAAAAGGCAAATTCGGATAAAAAAGGGCAGAGGACGGATTTGAAACGCGCTTGAAAACTGAGGGATCGATTGGGAAAATATTCCCAGCCCTTATACGCTGCGTTTCACCCGTCAGCCTCTTCAAATGGTCTGAGGACCAAATTGAAACAAAGAAAAAATTACGCGATCAAATTTAAAAATAAAAGGAAAATAAAAAAGGATTAAATTAAAAGAATCAAATATGCGGAAGGACCGCGGGCGTAAATAGCCCATTTACTGAAAACGAGCGGATCCCCCTAGGGAGGATCGGGTCGGGCGGGTCAGAGGCCCAAAAAGACGTCGTTTTGGCCTCTGAACCCAATCACCAAAACGAAGCCGTTTGCTTCTTAAGTCATATTTTTTTTTTAAATTCATTTTTACTGCTCTTTAAAAAAAAACTTTTAAACACCCCCTCCTTTATTTCTTCTCTACTAGGGTTAGAAAACTCATTATTGCCGCCATCGTGACTGCCGCACCACCACCATTCCCGGTGACCGACGATGCAAGAAGATGGGTTCGTTTAGCCCCATTTTGGAGCACCTCTAAAGGCCCTACCTCCAAAACCCGAAAACGTCGAAGGGAGGAGACTCTCAGCCCCTTTTGGGCCCCACTTTGGCGACAAAGAAGAGCTCTCCGATGCCACGGCCGTGGGGTTCAGGTAAGTTTCCTCCTCTTTTTACATTTTTTTGTTTAAAACAGATTTACAAATGAAGACAAAAAGATAGAAAATAAAAAAGAAAATAAGAGAACAAAAGGAAAACGAGATATGGAAACTAAAATCAACCTTTTGCTTGTTTCTTTCTTTTTCGATTACTTAATATTCGTAAAAAAATACAAAGGTATCGAAAATGGCTTTTATAGCCGAATACATGCTCGTTCTATGTCTATTCTTTGTCTGTTTCTTCATTGTTTTTTTTTCTCTTTGTTGTTTGCTATTGTTTTTTGTCCTCTTGTTCGTTGTTTCCTTTTGCTTGCGTGTTGGTCTCGTTTTTGTAGGTGACGCGAGCGATCAGACGCGTGTGAGGAGTCGTGCGGCGGCCAAGGTTGAAGAGGGCATGCGACGACTGAAGCTTTGAGCTAGGGTTGCTGCTGTTCTCTTTGTAATGGGCTAGGGTTAGTTTAGGTAGTGAATTGATGGGGATTTTAATTGGGTTTTAAATTTTGGGCTGGTTTAGGTTTTGGGTCATGAACTATTAATTAGATTGTTTTATTATTTGAGTTTATTGACCTGGGCCAAAAATTGGCCATTACAATTTGAATCCATCAAAGTTTGTCTCGTTCGATCTGAACCCAAATCTAAAATATTTGTGCTTACTCAAAAAATTTTATATCTGTAATAGATCCAACTAAAAAACCCCGAATCCAAAAAAATTTAATTCTAAAAAAATCTAAACCCGAATTCGAGCGTCTAAAAATTCGAATACGAAGTAAGCGGAAGCCAAGTTCACCGTTTGCGAGCTCAATCAAAAACTAGTGTAGTCTCTGCCTCGTGTAAGTCTCCCAGCAGCCCACTTCTCCTGTTAAAAACAAGAATTACAAACCTCTGTGAAGTTATTTCCTTCTATTTTCTAAGGAAAAAAGAGAGAGAGAGAAATACGTTTTACTTTAATGTGAAGTTATTATATATATATATATCAAACAATGAGAAAAATAATATTTATAAAAATAATAATAACACATGGGGCATATAATTAACTTTAATTAGGAAACAATATAAGAAACCCTAAAATTAGATAATCATTTAAATCCCTAGATATTATTTTATTGTAAAAATGGTTAATTGGGTGAAAATTGACATTTGAGGGCTCAAAACGTATGAAAATAAATGTTTGTAAAATAACTAAAACGCAATACATACAGTTTATAAAACAACACCAACATAACACAAATACATTATTGTTTCAAAAATATTTAATTAATACAAATTAGATTTATGATACACGAGTAAAGAAAATTTACATAACAAATATTTTATAAAAATTATTCGATACTTTAATTAAATGGTAAAATTAATTGTTTATCAAATATCATTACAATTAAATTTTTATTGATTTATTATATAAAAATAAAATATATTTATAAAAATATAATTTAATTTTTATATAAAAAATATTTTAATAATTTTATGATTAAATTAATGTCCGATTGACTATAACACTAACTCAATAAAATACTCAAGTATAAATTATTAAAGTAAATTAAATACGTTGTATTACAAAACATGATTCAAATGCATGAATATATATTTAATTAATCTTATATATAAAAATGGTACCTTAGGATTATGTAGAGTGTATAATTGGATGGGTAGTCGAAATTCATCGATAAATACATAAATATATATACTTAATTATCTTAAATAAAAATAATGGTACCTTAGAATTATGTAGAGTGTAGAATTGAATGGGTAGTCGAAATTCATCGATTCTCCAATGTGTTTTCTTTCTATGGGAAGGAGATCCCGAAAAATAAATAAAAGTAATCTTGGTGGCTAATATATTTCCATTGGTGTCCTTCACACATTTCCTATCACCAATTGATTGCCAAAAACCTAATTCATCTCCACCTTTTTCAATTGCTTTGTTATGCATATTATCAATGTTCATATCCATGTAAATGAAAAAGAACCACTCTCTTTCTCCATTACAGAATTGGACTGCCAAAGAAAAAAAAATAATGAAATGAATTATAAAAGTAAAAATTAAAGCATTGATAAATATATACATTATTTGCCCAGCAATATATATACACACATTATTTATGGATTCTAAAAATTTGGAGTTAAAATTTATGGTTATATTTTTGCTTTAATATATTTGGGCGTAATATATTTGGGCGTAGTGAAGGAGTTAATCTCATAAAATGAAAAAAATCTACTAAAAATTTAATCTTTTAAAAATTATAAAAATATAGATTATTAAAATATTCAAACTCTACTAAATTTATTTTTATTGACTTGGGGAAGTAATATTTTCTCACTATACAATATTACAACATTTTCTTTGACAAAAGTATATTACATCTCTTCTTTCATTAATTCATTTAGGCATAAGAATTTCCCACCGATGATGCATTGCCCGGCCACCACACGTCCAGGTTTTGATCTCATCATTTGGTTCATCTAAAACAGAAAAAAAAAAAAAATATATATATATATATATATATATGTGATTTCATGTTTAGACGCAGAGAAATGAAATCACAATAGAAAGAAAAGAATTACCTGAATTCTTGGGAGATTTGGTATAAAGCTCGGTGGCGTTGATTTCTTGAAAAATGAAAGATGAAAAAGGGTTATAAATCACTTTGTTTATCAAATAATGAGTCACCAACTCTACATCTGTCGGCAAAAACCTAAACCCAACCGGCAATTTATCACCATAATCTTCATTTCCATCCACTTGATCTTCCATTACTAACCCGAACAAAATATCATTTCCCTTATATATATATAGTGAAACAAATTAAGTATTTCAAAATAAATGGAATGCCGAAATTTATGAAGATAATTAATTGTGGAATCCTACTATAACTTTTACGGTTAAACTTCCCAATGGAAACGAAACTGAAAATATACTTTTTCTTCCTATGTATTTATAGTTTTTTTAGATAAATTTCATATTTATACATTAATTTTGATCTAATATGTAATTTGATACGTGAATTTTAATTTTGATTCAATTATATACATTTAAAGAAATAAATACATACATTTATTTTCATATTAGATTAATATAATTGTTTGTCTATGTAATATATCAACATAATGTGTTAATTCAGTAATGTTGTTAGTGATTTATGAAAATTAAAAATTTATATATAAAATTACACTAAATCAAAGTTTATGTATAATATTGCATATTTGATTAAAGTTAATATACAGTTTAGATATTTATTTTTTAATGTGTTTTTATTGTAGTGTTTGTTGCTATCTTTATGGGAGGATTAGTATGTAGAATAGTTCCTAACTTTAAGTTTGTAATGTATGCCTGGATAAGAAAATGAGAACATAACCTTTTCTATTTTGGATAAACTAATGGTGTTTTAAGGTAATAAAATATTACCACTCCTTTTGTTTCCTACGGTGAATTATTGAGCAAAAAGATTTTTGTTTTAACCAAACAGACTAACATTTAAACCTTTTTTTTTAATAGAAAAAATAAATATTCTACCAAAATCTAAAACTAAAATTGATAAAAATGTTAAAAACTTATGTGACGGCCAGATGATTAAGGATATCCATTGTCTTAGGTATGATTTAGGTTCGAGTCTCTTTAGTCGTATTTGCTACCTTAGGTATAATTGTATGTGCACATCTTTAAGTTTCATTAAGTGGAAGTTTTCAGTCAATCCCAATTTGTTAGCTTTAGTCTAGATTGTATCAGTTTTTAATCCGTTTTTTCTGTAATGGTTTAATTCTATTTGACGGTTCCTTGAATAGTCTGTTTTTAATCGAATTAACGGGTAATTAAAATTTTCATATAATCAAACCGAAATTTTTATGAACAATCATTTTGTTAAGACACGATGACTTATTTTGCTCTTCAACTTTATAAAAAAAAAATCATTTTATCCCTCCATTTAATTTTTCGCCTCTTTTAGCCCTTAAACTTGTATTGTTTGTCAAATCACCCAAAAAAGGATGGAAAAATTAACATATATTAACTTTGTTAACATGGCACACACGTGAATTGCCACACCAACAGTTAATTAATTTTTAAGTTTTAAAAATTCAAAAATTTGTAAAAACTATTTTTAAAAATATAAAATTATTAAAAAGTATAAAATTATAAATTATAAATTATAAATTTTAAAAATTAATTAATTAATTGCTAATAGGTATACACGTGGATGTCATGTTAGTAAAGTTAACAGCGTTAATTTTTCCATTCATTTTGGAGTGATTTGACAAACAATACAAGTTCAATAGCTAAAAGAAATAAAAATTAAATAAAAGGCTAAAATAATTTTTTGTAAATTTGGTAGCCCAAATAAATCATCGTGCCTTTAAATAGAATAATTTTTATTAATTCATTCTGGAAAAAATGAATAACCCTAAGCCTACTTAAAAGGTATTATTAAAAAACAAAGTCATACTTAGAAGGTTAGAAAGGGTTTAATTTTGGTTTTAATATATCTATTAGGCTGAAATTTGAGATTTTTTTTATTTGGCATCTTTGATCTCTTACTTTAATAATTTTAATTCAAATTTATAATACATTTAGCTTTTATTATTAAAGTGATTATATGGATTTCCTTTCAAATAATTTTAAATATTCTATTAATATGTAAGTGTATTATTAATTAGATATGAATTTTGTGTGGTCCTAATTTAACAATCAAATAACTATAAAATTTCTTGTCACCACTTCAATTAGAATCTACTAATAACATTACAAAGTGACTAAATTCTCTTTAATTTAATATGGACGGTTTCTTGGTAATCCGGTACCATCCAATCTTGTTTTCAGGTCTTGTAGGAGTCTTGTGCTCTAATGTTGCAGAGGGGATCACGATTAAAGCAGCTTTTCCGTTTTTCGTTGAATCAAGGTGGATTCATTCTTGTTTTGTTGATTTTTGAGTCAGATTTGAGAGTGACTGTATGGTGGGTTTGTAACAAGAATATGCGCCCATGGAAACTATGGAAGAGGGCTGATGATTTCGATAATATCAGTAACTTGAAATGGCTCACACCTCTTGGGTGTGAAGTGTTAGCTTCTGGATAAAAGGATCGATGAATATGCTATATTGGAACTTTTTCGATTCTAAGGTGAAAACTGGCCGTGTTATGTGTTCATGATGTACGTAGAAATGAGATGAAATTTATTAAATTAAATTTTATAAGTTGTCAAGTATGAAAAATTAGTTGATTTATGTTGCTTTTTTAGATGGGATTTAAGTAATTTTGAGTGAAAATGTCTTCAAAGAGATAAAAGAGCTATCTCTTAATTTTGAAATGCACATTGAATCACTTGATTTTAAATTTAGAAACTCAAGTTATGGCCGTGAAAACTTTGCAAGCAAAAAAATTTGAGCGAAAATGTCTTCAAATTAATGAAAGAACTATCTTTTAGTTTCGAAACGCACTTTAAATTACCTAATTTTGAGTTCGACAATTCAAGTTATGGCCACGAAGACTTTACAATTAGAAAGTTTTGGATGGAATGGGAAATTACAAATGATGGCAAGGAATAATGATTTCCATACTTTGACATGTTATGGCACGAATGATTGCTGCAAATTTTGAAGTTGATCCTTTTTAATATATATTGTGTGCCTAAAATTCGTCATGAAGAGATGAATTGAAGGGAATTGAAAGGTTATGTGAAATGTTGTTCCGATAACATTTCTTAATTTTCCAATCTATTCATTTTTTTGTTATATGTAAGTTACAAATTTATTTTTATATTCTAATTTAATTTTAATTTTTGAAGTTTGAATCCAAATATATAAAAGATGGTTAAATATTAGTTTCAATTTAAATATATAAAAAATGGTTAAATTCTACTAATGTTTTTTATATTATGCTTAAGTTGTAAATCTTGTCGAAACCATTTTTTTGAAAACAAGGATCGACTTTATATTTTGAAAAAAAAACAAAAATTGGGAGTCGCCACCAAACTTTTTTGTTTAGGTGTGATCAGATCACCTAGAAATTTGGTCATTTTAATAAAACATTTTGATTACTAAAACAACGATTTTGGTCTACGAAATTTGAGAAAACAGGTTCGAGAGTCGGTTACGTACAGGAAGGATTAACACCCTTGTAACGCCCAAAATTGGTACCTAATTGATTAATTAAAGTCGAAATTTAAAAACTCGAAAAGAATTTAGAATACGATCCCTTTTTTATGTTGATTTATACGAAGAATTTGCTTGAGTAAATCGAAATGGATTCTAAAGACCTTCTTGTCCCGAAGTAATAAAATGCCACATCCAGTACGTTAGGACATAACATTTCAGACTCTCGATAATAAGTTGGTTTTTTGATTTTCAAAACTCACGTGTTTTAATTTTAAAAGGTTATTCGGTCATTTGGATCAAACGAGAAAAATCGAAACTCAGTATGTTAGGGCACGATCTCTCGAATTTCCAAATACAGAACATTGTCTTACTTTGAAAATTTCTTTGTTTCTTAAAATTTTATCAAACGTAAATTAAAACGACATGGGCTTATTCAAAATGTGATTCAAAGATAACCGGTTATATTTAAACATAGCATGGGAGAATAATAATGCAATAATATGAAACAACTATACGCGTCGAGTATATGATAAACAAATGAATGTTATGATAATACTAATATGCTATAATGGTCATAGTAATATTAACAACAAATTACAATAATAATACATATGAATATGAATAAGTAAAGATGAAATAAATAAATAATAGTGAGGACAATAATAATAAAGTAATGAATAAATAAATATAAGGAAAATGTTTAAAAATATTGGAAGTAAAGAACCAAATTAAAATGAATAATATTTAAAGTACAGTTGGTAATAAAACATATATAATAATATGACAATAATAACAACAATAATAATAAATAAATAAATAAATAATAATAATAAAAATAATTGTAAAGAAAATAAAGATAAAATTAATAATGATACTAACGAATATAAGTAATAATAATAATAATAATAAATATTTTAAAGTTTGGAATGATATATAAAATATATATATAAATAAATAATATATAATGTGAGTGAGGAATAAAAATAAATGAGTGTATTTAAAGAGTAATAGGTAAAAATAGTATAATAATGATAATATGATAGTAATAATAACAATATAGTGATAGTAGTAGTAATAATAATAATAATAATAATAATAATAATAATAATAATAATAATAATAATAATAATAATAATAATAATAATAATAAAACAACAAGTTAAATGAGAAAATAATAATATATTAACAAGGGTAATAATCATATATATTAATAATAAAATGACGACATGTTAATAAGGATAATAATAATAGATAATAATTAATAATACTAAATTAATTAATAATAAAGTAATAAATAAATAAACACAAAAAGAAAATATACAATAAAATAATAACAATATGAAATTAATTAGTTTAATATTAAGATAATAATAATAGTAATAATACAATAATAATGGTATTAGAAAAATAAAATGAATATAAATACAAATATAACAACAACGATAATAATATATTAAATTAATTAATTTAAAAAATAAAATAGAATAGCAAAAGTAGCAAAAAGGACTAAATTGGGCTTTAAAACAGAAGTTTCGGGGCAAATCTGAAATAAAATGAAAACGGAAGGTCCATATTGCAATGCACGAAAGAAGTGGGAGACCAAAAGTGCAATATTCCCTCCCTTCTGAAACACGCAGCATAAGGGATCGACCAAAATGAAAACGAAAATAAATTACAGGGCACATTTAAAAAACCAAAAGAACTTGATTTTAAAACAATAAAAAGGCGGAAAGGCTAAAAGTGAAATTAGCCCTTCCATTAAAAAACACGCGGATCTTCAACTAAAGCGAAGCGGGTCGGGTCGGATAGGGGCAAAACGACGTCGTTTTGGGCGTTTAAAGCCAGTCCCAAAACGACATCGTTTTGGTGGCCTATATAAGTCAGATTTTTTTTAAAACTTCATTTTCTCTCTTCTCTCTCTTTTTTTTTTAAAAAAAAAGAAAACTCTTTCAAGTTCTCTCCTCCCCTCCGATCTCAAGCCAGGAATCCGGCCTAGGTTTTCGGCCAGGAATCCGGCTTAGGTTTCCGACCAGTCGCCACCGTGGCCCGCCGTCGACGCCGGCCACCGTGAAATTCCAAAAAAAGGTATTTTTTATTTTTTATATTTATATGTTCGTATATATAAACTGTTTTTTTTAAGGAAAAATAAGAAAATATATAGGTATAAATATATGTTTCGAATGAGAGAAATAAAGGGAAAATGAATAGAAAAGAAAAGAAGAAAATGATAAAGGTCTCTAAACCTTTTAGACTCTGAATCAAAACTCCTCTGTATTCGACTTTTGCACTCAAATGTCTATCTCTATTGTCTGAATCTTTTCTTGTTTTTTTTTTATTCAAAAAAAAAGTCTGAATCCTACAATGGATTTTGGCCTGGCTTTTTATAGCCATTTTACATTATTATTTATTGTTTATGTCTTTTCTTCATTTAATCTGCAGGTGCAAGTGGTGGTGACGCGACTAGGGCAATAGAGCAGGTGGAGCAGGTGGCGGCAGGTCAGAAGGCAGACCTAGGCACGGCCCATCTAGGGTTAGGCTTCTCTTTTTTGAAAAATTTAGTGTGGGCTTGGTTAAGTTTTTGGGCTTTAGGTTTAAGTGTTTGGGCTAGTTTAGTTTTG
This sequence comes from Gossypium arboreum, assembly GCF_025698485.1. Lineage (NCBI taxonomy): Eukaryota > Viridiplantae > Streptophyta > Magnoliopsida > Malvales > Malvaceae > Gossypium > Gossypium arboreum. The sequence continues at coordinate 109,142,271 of NC_069081.1, read as the reverse complement.
AGTAGGTAGTTTGGGTTAATTTAGTAGCTGGGCTAATTTGGGTTCATTTGTTTGGAGTTTGAAGTTGGTTTAGTTTTTATTTGGGTTACGGTAGGGCTAAATTGGGCTGGTACAAATCTGTTTAACTATTTTTAGTTCATGTGTTTTTTTTTTGAAATTTGAAATTTTAATTTTAATTTTAATTTTTTTAGGGTTTAAGGTTCGATTTTGAATTTAAAATTTAAGATTTGAAGTTCAAGGTAAAAAAATATTAAAATTATGTATCAATAATATGAAAAATTATTAAATAATTATTAAATAATTTTAAAAAATCATAAATAATGTGATGTGAAGAGTCCTTAAAATAAATTTAAAAAATCAAACATATTGGTCAGAAATCTCATAATTAGATTTGAGCAGCATTAGTTTATTTCCAGTTGAGCCAACAGTGTTGTATTTCCTTTTTCATTGCATGCATCTATAAGTTGCAATGATCGCTCTGTAATTTTATGGCAAGGGAAATATAGTTGGGGAGAGGTGTTAGGAGGATACATGGAGGGGCCAAGAGAAACGGCAGCTGCCCAATAGCAGTGACTCTATCACTCGTTGGCAATTACAAAAATGGGAACATAACTGTATCTTATATCTTTGGATACGTGTTGGATAGTTATGGAATGATGATGAAAAGTTTTGATGTTGGTCGGTTTGTTGTTGAATCCATTGTCTTCTCGAGCTTTCTTCTCATAATTTATAAAATCCTTTTAAGTAACAAATGGCAAAAGATTATAGAGTTTTAATTCACTTTAATTGAAACCTTCAACTGTCATGGCCAACACACAGGAAGGAAGGATTACCATCCATTCTTTTCTAAGCTGTCATGTCTCTAGCGTCTTCGTGGGTGATGGTCATTTCACCTCTCAAAATATCCCTTATCAATCCAATTCAATTTTTAGCAATATTTCTATAATGCCAATTATTCCATCATTTTTAATATTTAATAATAATTTGGGTAAAATAAATAAATGTCACCTTACTTTCTTTAATTCAGTCACTAAATTTTTCAAAATAAAATGTTTTAGTCACTCAAAGTTAATTTAGGTTTTTTTATTGTCTAATAATAAATTTAATTTTTAATATTTATATATTATATCAATTTGATCCAAAATATAAAATATTCAATAAATTTAACTCTTAATAATTACAAAATTTATTATTTTAGTTCAATTCTAAGAATTTCACGTAGTTTAATCTATAAATAAACAATCTATTTCCCATAATTTATGGTTTTCTTATCAAAATAAAACAAAAAAAATACACCCCACAAGATGTCCCAAAATACAACAAATTTTAGATGAGAGAGGGGAAATCGGTTTCCTCCAAACTAATTTCAACTTTTTTAACAAATTCAATGATCCAAAAGAACTTTTCTAGGAGGAAAAAAAGGCAAAATATATCAGGTGTCAATCACAATAAAAAATCACTTCAGGTATTAGTTAATGTCAATCCACTATACAGGTCAAATAAAATGATGCATATGATCAAATCTATAAAAGGAAAACGGTTTGGACAGCCCAATTTTTACGTCTATGTAGTTTTAAAATTTAAAATTTAGCGTCTATACAATAAATAAAATAAAATATTTAATTTTTTCATATTTTAAATAAATTTAAAGTTTTTAAAAATAAAATTATATAAATTATGAAAAATAAAATTATTTAAATTTTTAAAATATAAAATATAAAAAATTCCAAAATTCAATGTTATTTAACTTAGGGATGGCAATAGAGCAAGGCAAGGATGGATGTTGCTAAATCCACCACTGCTCCACAGTTAGCACGTTTTGCTCCACCACTCGTCCCGCTTCACTGTGGATGTATAATCTTGTAATTCACTACCACTTCTATAGATGTTGGATGCATCCATCTTCGCACCACCTCACCCCGCTTCGTTTCAATTTAATTTTTGCTACTTATCTTTAATATTTTTAAAATCAAGTAAATATTTAAACATATTTTTTAGAAAGATATTTGAACATAAAATATATAAATTTTTATATAATACATTTTACATTTTAACCTTTTTAATAGTTATATATATACAATGATAAAATGGTAATTTTATATAATGAAGTGGGATGGGGTGAGGCAAGCAATTATCATAACCATTCCATACCCACTGCCTAAAAGAAAGAATACACCCTTTCTCGCTCCGCATCCACTTTTTTTTTTTTAAATTCCACTCTATATGGAGCGAACCGGTTCAAAATCTATAGAACGGTTCAAGTTTTACCATCCCTATCTAAATTGGACAGAGATTGTTAGCCAGATCGAAAATCGATTGGGGTATCGGTTCAATGTGTCACATCTCGAAAATGGGATTAAAAGAATTAAGTTTATAGTTAATTGATTGGTTGGAGCCTAAATACGTATGATTGTTAAAGTATGTTTTAGGGTAACTAAGCATAATTTGTATGATCTATGTATATATACAATATGTTAGAATAGGAAAAATTGGCATGAAAACACGGAATAGTATGTATAGGTGTCAATGTGTCATATGTAAGTTGGGCATATTTTGTTATCTTTGCAGTTGAGTCCTGATTTTTATGCTATGCAATTGAAGTCCCTAAATGCTATGAAATGACTTGAAAATTTACATGATTAAGTCTTATTTGGATAATATCATAATTTTACTCTCGATTTTACAAAAATATTTTACTAAAATACTTTACTAAAATTACAATTTGGTCCTTTAACTTTGCTTTAAAAATTGAATGAGTTTTGCTTATCAATTCTAGAATTTTCTTTCAATTATTGACCTATTAAATTGTTTTATTTTGTACATATGATTTAATTTTTGAATTACAAATGTTACTTATGTCGTATGTTAAATAAGAAATGAATATTAGGCTTGATGGTTTCGTGTATCTAAATCATTTTATTAGAGTTTACTAAGGGTGAAATGAATTAAAATATTAATATTGAAATTGAAATTAAAAATAAATAATTGAACATGTGGCAAATACAAAAAGGTAAATATTAAATTTACATAAGTAAAAATGTTGTTTTCTCCATTTATGTAAATAATCATATTTTTCAAAGAGTTTTTCATTTTTCTTTACTTCATTTTTATTAACCATATATTTAGTTATTTGTTTAGTAATTTAATTTGTTTTTGTTTTATTTTATTTTATTTAGTTTTTCACTTAATATTTTATTATTCACATGGACTTGATGATTTGAAAAAAATTCTACATGTCGATTTTTCATTGATTGGTTTAGCAAGTCACTACTAATGTTAACACTATGAATTATAATAAAACACATTCTAATAGTTTAGCTATTATATTCGGCATTTTCAAAGTGCATGTAACATATTGGACTTTTTTTAAAGTATAAATACCATAATAAAACACATATTGATAGTTCAAGTATCACATTAGACACTTTCAAACTACAAATATCACATTGGACATTTTATGAAAAAGCGTGTATCAGATGAGAAATTATCCCATAAATAAATAGCAATTGCAATTTAAAATTTGAATTAAAAATGCTTAGAGATAATTTCTTAATAATTTATGAAATGTAAAATTCAAAGAAGAAAAATTAAAATAATTAATTTGGGAATTAGTTTTTCGTTATTTATTACATAAAGCGATAGTCTGTGTGACGGCCCAAATTTCAGTGATATCGGAACAGTGATTTGAAATCACTAAATCTGACATGTGAGCTTAGATATGAGTAAGTAAATGTTAAGTGTGGTTTTAGAAATAATTTTGAATTAGTAAAATTATGTAGTATAGGAAGTTGTAGATAAAACGGAATAAAGACAAGGTATCGAGACCTCGAATTCATAAACCGAGCCATAAATATTTTTAGAAATATTTATGGAGTGTAAATAAGTTAATATTAAAGTTTCGTCAAGAAATTTTAAGGTTTCAGTAGTTAATTAAGTAAAAAGGACTAAATTAAACTAAGTGCAAAATTATGAGATGTGATTAAATAGCTCTAGTAATAATTAAAGGAGGACTGAATAGGCAATTAGACACCAATTATTGGGCTGGACGCATGTGTGTGCAGGAAAATTAAAAATCAAGTGTGAACAAGGGGCAAAATTGGAAATAGGGTAATAATTTAATTGTAAAATATGATATATTTGGTAAAATCTAGGGTTTTCTTTATTTTTCTTCATCTTCGTCAGCTAAAAAACACCATTACAGAGCTTTTAAGAAGCTGGTTTTTATATTCTACAGCATGTAAGTTTAACTCTTGATTATTTCTTATAATTTTTGTGTTTTTGAGACTTTTACAACTAGGTCCATATGTTTAATTCATTAGTTTTTGATTATATGGATAATTTTGAAAGTTTCCACGAACAAGTGCTGAAATTTTATGATGATTTATCATGGAATTGAGGTTTTAATTCTATTATATGATGATTTTATGAAGAGATTTTTATAGAAATTATTATTTAGGACCTAATTGTGAAAGTTATGAAATTAGGGTTTGGTGATGAAACTTTGAATGTCAAAGGCTGTGAAATAGTTTATAATGTTTAAATAAAGTGTTATTTGATAAGAATTAGTTCAATTGATGAATAAATTAAGCAGGGACTAAATTGTAAAAAAATTAAAAAGTTTTGGGGTAATAGTATAATTTCAAAAATTTAAGGGTATAAATTGTGAAATAGAATAGAATTGTAATGGATGCTAATGAAGGAATGATTTTATAATTATAGATCAAGAAAACGAAGTGAATCGTGGAAAGGAGAAAATTCAAGAATAGTCCCTGAATTTTTACGACTTTTGCAAATTAACCCAGGTAAGTTCATATGAAAAAATTCGATGTTTGATATGAAAATATTATGATTGTTACAGTATTTTATTGTAGATGAATATTTTCAAATTATATGAACTAATGAATAATGTGTAACTAAAAGAACAAATTAGCTGGAACAATGGTTTGAGAGCTTTCATTTTATGACTATAATGAATTAACGGAAAATATGTGATACATGATTCCGTATAAGACCATAGCCGGGCTATGGCATCGGTACCATGTGATTCGTATCGCCGTATAAGACCATATCCGGGATATGGCATCGGTATGATATGTGGTCCGTGTAAGACCATGGCAGGGCTATGGCTTCGGTGTGTGATGTGTGACAATGTGAAAGTCCATAGTGTTATTCCAATAGGGTCGGAAGCGTGTAAATTATTGTACTAAAAAATCACACAAAGTTCAATTCCCAGGGAAGAGAGGTGGATCACAAGGATCTCTTAAATACCAAGTCTTTCCTTAGTCAGAATATTCCTTCTATCGTAATTTAATAGCACAATTAAATACTACTATTATACCCTCAAATATTGAAAGAAAAATAGGACAAGAAAGAACACAAGCTTTTTAACGAGGTTCGGTAAATTATACCTACGTCCTCGGGCACTAACACCAGATGATAACTTTACTATCTCCAAAATATTACAAACAAATAGAATTCATTAAGAATTCTAAAATGGGAGAAGAGAGAAAGTTTGGTTGGGATGGTTGAAATGAAAAATGAAAAGGCCTATTTATAGTTGAAGTTCAGGGACTAACTTGCAAATGGCCTAAAAAATTAGGGACCAAAATTACAATTATCCCATTCAACTTTTCAACATTCGGTGCAACTTGCTTCACCTTTTTAACAAGTTGCTTCCTACCTTTGTTGACTTTTCAACAATCTCCACCTTGAAGATTTGATTAGGATAATCACATCTTCACACACTTCCTTCAACTCCCCAAATTCGATAAAGTTATCTTTTGTAGTGCCTCCAAATGGGCTCTCGAGTGCCATACACCTGAAGGTGCTCAAATTCTCAGGATGTTAATCAAGTTCAAACAATGATTAAACTTGATTGTTGTTACCACTTTGGTCATCATATCTGCGGGATTATCTGCTGTCGGAATCTTTTGAAGTAGAATTTTTCCTTTTTCAAAGACTTTCCGCACAAAGTGATATCTTACGTCGATATGCTTGGTTCTTGAATGATAGCCTTGATTTTTCGCTAAATGAATAGCGCTCTGATTGTCACAATATAGACTAATGTGACTTTGAACAACTCCCAAGTTTTTCAACAATCCATTAAGCCAAATAGCCTCCTTAATGACACAGAAGCGCCATATACTCGCCTCTGTAGTAGATACAGACTCATCGAGATCGTAAGGTAGACTTCAACTTACTAGGGCTTTAGCAAGAGTAAGCAGATACCCGTAGTTGAACGACGTTTATCTAAATCACCAAGAAAGTCGGAATCAACATATCCAACTACAAACCCGACCAAGTGATTCATCCTATTCAAAAATTAAACCAACATCTACGGTTTTGAAGATACAGAGAATCCATTTCTGAGCTTGCCAATGTCCTTTTCCAAGATCATGCATATACCTGCTCACAACTCCAACAGCTTGTGAAATGTCAGGCCTCGTACACACCATCGCATACATCAAACTCCCAACTGCATTAGCATATGGGACTTTCGCCATATATTCTCTTTCATCTTCAGTCTTCGGAGATAATTGAGCACTGAGTTTCAAATGAGAAGCAAGTGGGGTACTTACATGTTTTGTGTTTTCATTTACACCAAAACATTGTAATACCTTTTTCAGATATTGCTTCTGATTTAAACAAAGCTTGCCTCTCTGTCTATCTCTACTTATCTCCATGCCGAGAATCTTCTTCGCCTCACCTAGATCTTTCATCTCGAACTCTTGATTCAACTGAGTCTTCAGCTTATCTATCTCTTTTTGGCTCTTCGAAGCGATTAAAATATCATGAACATACAAGAGTAGATAAATGAAAGATCCATCATCATGACTTCGCAAATACACACAATTGTCATATTTGCTTCTTGTGTACTTCTGCCTTCTCATAAAGCTATCAAATCGCTTGTACCACTACCTCGGGGATTGCTTCAATCCATATAGCGATTTGTTTAGCTTACAAACCCAATTTCTACCACCAGCATCTGTGTATCCTTCGGGTTGAACCATATAGATCTCCTCTTCTAACTCACCATGCAAGAAAGCCGTCTTAACATCAAGTTGAGCTAGCTCCAAATTCAACTGTGCTACCAAGGCCAACAAAATTCTAATAGAGGAATGTTTCACAACAGGGGAAAATACATCATTGTAGTCAATTCCCTCCTTCTGAGCGTAGCCTTTTGCTACCAATCTTGTCTTGTAGCGAACATCTTTCTTTCTAGGAGATCCATCTTTCTTTGCGAATACCCACTTGCATCCGATTGCCCTTTTACCTTTCGGTAATTGCGCCAACTCCCAAGTATTGTTCTTCCGGAGAGACTGTATTTCTTCATCCATGGCGCTTTTCCATTTATCACTTTCTAAGTTTTGCATTGCTTCTTGATAAGTGATAGGAATATCATCATCAACAACGGGAAGGCGTGAGCCACCATATCGAGAATCGAGCAGGTCACGAATTTCTCTCCGTGGCCTTGCAATCTGAATCGGTTACGGTGTACTTAACGATTCTTGGGTGAGAACCTCTTCAACCTCTAATTCCTCCATTGTGGCTGGAGAATTAGAATTATTAACTGGGCAAATCCCCATCTGCTCAAACTCCATCTGTTTTGGAGTACACTCCACCTGCTGTGGAGTATCGCTCGTCTGAATATCTTTATCTGCTACCTTTTTCAATGTGGCAGATTCATCAAAGGTAACATCTCTGCTACAGATCATTTTCTTTGTGCTTAAGCACCAAAGACGAAATCCCTTCACTCCAGAAGTGATTCTCATAAAGAGAGCTTTCTCTGCCCTCGGATCTAACTTTGACTCCTTCACATGGTAATATGCAGTGGATCCAAACACATGTAAGGAATCATAATCTGTAGCCGGTTTTCCAGACCATACCTCCATAGGAGTTTTCTTTCTAATGCAGATGATGGCAAACGATTAACAAGATGGCCAGCGTATGTCACAGCCTCAGCCCAAAATTACTTGCCCAACCCAGTATTTGACAACATACATCGAACTTTTTCCAGCAATGTTCGATTCATACGCTCTGCCACTCCATTCTGCTGTGGTGTATCCCTAACTGTGAAGTGTCGAACAATACCATACTCTTGGCACACATCGAAGAACGGATCACTTCTATATTCCCCTCCATTGTCCGTCCTAAGCCGCTTGATTTTCTCGCCAGTCTGGTTTTCGATCATAGTTTTCCATTTAAGAAAAACTCCAAGCACTTCATCCTTAGTTTTCATGGTATACACCCAAACTCTTTTGGAAAAGTCATCAACAAAAGTAACAAAATAGTGTTTTCCTCCCAACGAAGGTGTTTTGAAAGGCCCCCACACATCTGAGTGAACATATTCCAAAATACCTTTTGTATTATGGATAGCATCTTCAATTTCACTCTCTTTTGCTTTCCCGAACACAATGCTCGCAAAATTTTAATTTGCAAGCCTTTGCACATTTCAACAATCCTTGTTTTGCCAGAATTTGCAAGGATTTTTCGTTGGCATGTCCCAACTTCATATGCCACAAACGCATTGAGTCTAATTCTTTGTTCTAGGAAGTCTGCATTGATTGCTCCAATAATCGTACTACCTTGGTAGTAATACAAGTTATTTTTCCGATGCCCTTCAATATCACAAGTGCGCCAGATGTCACTTTCAAAATCCCATCTCTCATAGTAACAATCGAACCATTGGATTCCAAGGCTCCCAATGAGATGAGATTTTCTTCAAGCTGGCACGCATCAACATCGATCGAACTCGGTTAATCTATCTTGGTTCTTTAATTGGATTGAACCTATCCCAACAGCTTTGACGTGCATTGTCATTGCCCATATAAACAACTCCTCCATTTAGTTCTACTAAATCAAAGAACCACTCCCGGTTAGGGGACATATGATAGGTACAACCCGAATCCAATATCCACTCATCCGAATGGAACGACGATGATGATGCAACCGATGATAGTTTAGAGTCTTGGTATCATGCTTTGCAACACAAGCATCTACTGACTTTTCCTTATTCTTGACTTTGGACAATTTTTCTTCCAGTGGCCTTTCTCATGACAAAAGGCACATTCATCTTTCCCGAGTTTGGACTTTGACTTTGATCTCCCTTTTTGAATTTTCTTCCGAGTGTATGAACGACCTCGGACTATTAAAGCTTCTGTATCTCTGATTAAATTTTTCTGTTTGTCCTTCTTTCTCTGTTCATAACTGTATAAGGCCGCACAGACTTCGCTCAGAGATATATCACTCTTGCCATGAAGTAGAGTAGTTTCTAGGAACTCAAACTCCTCAGGAAGTGACCCCAACAGCATCAAAGCCAAATCTTCATCTTTGAATGTCTCATCCATATTTAGCAAATCAGTGACTAACTGATTAAATTTGGTGATGTGATCATTCATTGTGGTACTTGGGACGTAAGTGAAGCGAAATAGTCTTTTCTTCAAGTGGAGCTTATTTTGACTGTTTTTCATCAAAAACTTTTCTTCAAGTGCCACCCACAACTTATTTGCAGAAGTTTCCTTTGAAAAAGCATACCTCTGCTCTCGAGAAAGGCATGATCGAATTGTGCCACATGCTAACCGATTGATCGCCTTCCAATCTTTCTCCTGTACATCATCTGGTTTCTCTTCATCAATGGCAATGTCTAGACACTGCTAAAAAAGGGCATCTAGAACCTCACTTTGCCACATACCAAAATGACCTGTGCCATCAAAGATCTCCACGGCCAATCTTGCATTTGCAATTGTCGGTCTTGTCTACATGGACGATGTTGAAGCTCCTACACCTACCGTTTTCTCCATAATCTTTCAATATACCTAAGGAAATCTTTTCTGATATGGAAGATCAGTTTAAACTGCAACCACAGAGCATACTACGATTAACCTTCAGCTCTTGATACCACTTGTTGTTCCAATAGGGTCGGAAGCGTGTAAATTATTGTACTAAAAAATCACACAAAGTTCAATTCTCAGGGAAGAGAGGTAGATCACAAGGATCTCTTAAATACCAAGTCTTTCCTTAGTCAGAATATTCCTTCTATCGTAATTTAATAGCACAATTAAATACTACTATTATACCCTTAAATATAGAAAGAAAAATAGGACAAGAAAGAACACAAGAATTTTAATGAGGTTCGGTAAATTATACTAACGTCCTCGGGCACTAACACCAGATGATAACTTTACTATCTCCAAAATATTACAAACAAATAGAATTCATTAAGAATTCTCAAATGGGATAAGAGAGAAAACTAAGAGAGAAAGTTTGGTTGGGATGGTTGAAATGAAAAATGAAAAGGCCTATTTATAGTTGAAGTTCAGGGACTAACTTGCAAATGGCCTAAAAAATTAGGGACCAAAATCGCAATTATCCCATTCAACTTTTCAACATTCGGTGCAACTTGCTTCACATTTTTAACAAGTTGCTTCCTACCTTTGTTGACTTTTCAACACATAGTTTACTATGGCAATGTGAAAATGAAGCTCTCAATTCCATTATTGTTCCCTAATTTGACAATGGAAATAAATAAGAAATGGGCCTAAAAGAATTAAGTTCGTGAATTGCATCATGAAAATTATTCAAATGAATTTATTAATGAAGTTGTGAATTGCAGGATGAAATAGTTTAACTAATATATATATAATTGTGTTCAATGTACGGTAAGATTTGTGTTAATATGCCTAAGAGCTTACTAAGCTTCAATAAGCTTACTTGTGTGTGTTTGATATTTTTTTTATGTAGATTGAATTAAAGTGAAGTTAGTAGATCGAATTAACACAACAAAGCACACTATCCAGATCAATTCCGGTAGTTTTTTTTTATGTTTAAAGATTTATATGGCATGTATAGAGTTTAAATGAATTGAAGTAAAGATGTTATAAACTAGTTAACAATATTTTGTACTAAAACAGTTTTTGGTTAGTAGCAGTAGTTTGACTTTGAAAATTCACCATAAATTATAAAAATCTAATTAAAGGTTGAATAAAATATGAAATTAAAGATTATTGAGCCTAGTTTCTTATAAAAGAAATAATGTAAGAAATGGAATTGTAAATCATGAGATATAATAACTTTTGTGAGATAAGGTCAGAGTGATTTCGAGCTCCCCTATTCTGATTTATAAAAATCATTAAAAATTGTACAAAAATAATTAGGAGTCATACTGTATATGTATGGATTCCTTATTAGGTCTATTTTTAAGAGAAATAAACAGCATGGTTATTTGAATTCTGTACAGGAAGAAATTTGATTCGTAGTGTATAGGGGTCAGAGTAGCTGAACCCTGGAATAGGGGAGACTTTAACTAATAAACTGTACTAATTGGCCTAACCAAAAATTCCAGAAAAAATTTAGTAAGTAGATATATGAGTTCAGATTCAGGGAAAATTTACGGATTTGGATTTCGAGTTTTGTAACTCGAGATATGATTTTTTTAGCGACTATAACACAGTTGGACAGCTTGTCTGAATTTGTTTAAGAGCTCAAATAAGTTTAGTAATGCCTCGTGCTCGACTCTGGCGATGGTCTCGGGTAAGGGGGCGTTACAGTTTGGTCTAGATTTCCAACGAATTCTTGTTAACTTGCATCATAATTATATATACACATACATATATTATTTTTAGCATTTATATAAAGTTTAATAAGTTAATAATTAATATTGTAGAGCCTAAATTTTGCCCGGGCCCAACAAGCAGAGCTCAAAACACCAAATAAATTAACAGTCCAATTTACACCTCACTAAACATTTATTGGTATCAGAGTTTCGGTTTAGCCGATTCTCGGAATATGTATGATGTGAAAAGTGTCTAGAATTACATGCCATATAAATCTGTGATAGTGTGATGTGTATGATCCGATCTAATCCTTGTTTTTATTATAGATTATCTTCGATTTGAAAAGATGTTAGATAGACCAGAACAAACTGAGCAAGAAGAAGTTAATAGCAGAGTACAAACCTCTGAACAAGGAACAAGTAGTGAAGTTCTAATTTCATTGATGCGAGAACAGGAACTCAAAAATATGATTTATGGATTCCTGAATCAGTGGTATAATGAGAATGTGCGAGAAAGAAATCAAACTCCGCAACCTCCTCCCCCTATCTCAACATCAAAGAAATCAAACTCCGCAACCTCCTCCCCCTATCTCAACATCGGTAGTACCCCCGGTTGCTCCTCCACCTCCTCCGACAACTGAATCTGGTAAACGTTCTCCATTTGAAAAGCTCGAGAAAACATGAAATTTGAAGAATTTCGGGAAGAACAGATGATGACCCTGTTAAAGCTGAATATTGGTTACAAAGTATAATGAGGGTTTTTAAGCAAATGGCGTGCTCACCAGATGATTACTTAATATATGCCGTGTCATTATTGAAGAAGAAGCTTATAACTAGTGGGAAACAATAGAAGCTGTTGTACCGGCTAAGAAGATCACTTGGGAATTTTTTCAAAATGAATTTAAAAAAAATATGTCGGTAGAAGATATCTGGATAAGAAGAAAAGATAATTTCTCGACTTGCGACAGGGAAACAAGTCAGTGGCTGAATATGAAAGAGAATTTGTTTATCTGAGCAAATATGCTCGAGATATAGTACCCACTAAAGAAGAAATGTGTATCTGATTTGAAGAAGGGCTTAATGATGAGATTAGAATGATGATAGGGGGCACTGAGATACGAGAATTTGTTGTTCTATCAGATCGTGCTTAGAAGCTTGAAGAAGTATATAATAGAAAGATGCAACGAGATAGAAGAAGTAAAGAATCTTTCAAAAAAAGTGCATCTAAGTCATTTTTGGCTTTACCGGTGAAGAAATCTAAAGAGGAATTCAGTCGAGCTACTTCAGCACCAGAAAGATCAGGAAAGAGTAGACCAAGACAATCTGATTACAAGGCATCTGACAGACCTGCTATTAGTGTGGGTAGTGTACAAAATCCCCAAAGGCCTGAGTGTCAACATTGTGGAAGAAGTCACCCCGGTGAATGTAGAAGTAAGTTAGGGGCTTGTTATAAATGTGGGGCCACTGATCATTTTATTCGTGATTGTCCCCAATTACAAGTAGAAAAAGTGGAACAGAAGGAGAAACAGAAAACTCCTCCTCAAAAAGGAAGACGCTCAGTCGAAAGCGAGCTACTGAGGGCTACTCGTTCGGGTATGAAAGATACTGCTAGTCGATCAGAAGTTAGGGCCCTTGCTCGTACTTATGCCATTCGAGCAAGAGAAGAAGCAACAGCTCCAAATGTAATTGCTGGTACTTTCTATCTTTATGATGTTCCTGTGTATGCTTTAATAGACCCTGGGTCTACTCATTCATATATTTGCACTATGTTAGTATCTGAAAAGAATTTATTAGTTGAGCCTACTGATTATGATGTACAAATTACAAATCCGTTAGGTCAAAGTGTGGTAGTTAATTTAATATGTCATAACTGTCCACTGAAAGTTAAGGGCTGTGATTTCCCCGCTGATTTGATAATGCTACCCTTTCGGGAATTTGATATTATCTTGGGCATGGACTGGTTAATGAAACATGACGCGGTAGTGAATTGTCGAGAAAAATGAATTAGTTTGAAATGTCAAACAGGAGACATTATTTTGGTTGAGTCTGGAAAATTGGATGATACAGTTAGGATGATTTCCTTTATGTCTGCTCAGAAATTGTTGCGTAAAGGAAATGAGGCTTATTTAGCCTATATTCTTGATACTCGAAGTTCTGAATCAAAGTTAGAGAAACTATCTATTGTAAATGAATTCATGGATATATTTCCTGAAGAATTACGAGGTTTACCACCGGATAGAGAAGTTGAGTTCGTGATAGATGTGTTTCCGGGAACAGCTTCCAAATCAGTGACAACGTATAGAATGGCTCCAGCAGAATTAAGAGAGTTAAAAGTGCAGTTGCAAGAACTGTTAGACAAAGGGTTTATCAGACCGAGTATGTCACCATGGGGTTCACCTGTCTTATTTGTGAAAAAGAAGGATGGTTCATTGAGGCTGTGCATAGATTACAGGCAGCTGAATAAGGTAACGATTAAAAATAAATATCCTTTGCCTCGTATTGATGATTTATTCGATCAGCTTAAGGGTGCTGCAGTGTTTTCAAAAATAGATCTCAGATCTGGGTATTATCAGTTAAAGGTAAAGGAATGTGATGTACCGAAAACAGCTTTTAGAACTCGGTATGGTCATTATGAGTTCTTAGTTATGCCATTCGGTTTGACAAATGCTCCTGCTGCTTTTATGGACTTAATGAATCGAATTTTCCAATCCTACCTGGATAGATTTGTGGTTGTGTTTATTGATGATATACTGATCTATTCAAAGACAAAATCCGAACATGCTCAGCACTTGAGAATTGTACTACAGATTTTGAGGGAAAAACATTTATATGCAAAATTTAGTAAATGTGAATTTTGGCTTCATGAAGTAGGATTCTTGGGTCACATTGTGTCAGTTGATGGTATACGGGTAGATTCGAGTAAGGTGTTAGCGGTGATTAATTGGAAAACTCCAAAGAATATTACGGAAGTGCGAAGTTTTCTTGGATTAGCTGGTTACTATCGCCGATTTATGAAAGACTTTTCACTGATTGCTTCACTGATAACCCGATTATTACAGAAGAATGTTGAATTTGTATGGTCTGATGAGTGCCAACGAAGTTTTGATCAATTAAAGAAAATATTGACAGAAGCTCCAGTCTTAACTCAGCCTGAATCAGGTGTGCCATATGTAGTATATAGTGATGCGTCTCTGAATGGTTTAGGTTGTGTACTGATGCAGTCAGGAAAAGTTGTAGCATATGCTTCTCGACAGTTGAAACCACATGAGAGGAATTACCCTACACATGATCTTGAATTAGCTGCCATAATATTTGCTTTAAAAATTTGGAGACACTACCTATATGGAGAGAAATGTTATGTGTATACAGACCATAAAAGTTTGAAATATTTAATGTCACAGAAAGAGGTGAACTTGAGACAGAGGCAATAGTTAGAGCTGTAGAAAGATTACGGTATTGTCATTGATTGTCATCCGGGTAAGGCAAATGTAGTGGCAGATGCACTTAGTCAGAAATCATCATTATTTGCTCTTCGGGCATTAAATGCTCATTTGTCTGTTAATGAAGATGGTTCTGTGTTAGCTGAATTAAAGATAAAACCAATATTCTTTCAATGAATTCGGGAGTTGCAATATGAAGATCCGAAGTTGGTATTGAAACGACAAATGGTTAGAGATAATTTGAGCTTAGAGTACTCTATTGATAATAGTGGTATGTTATACTATCGTAATAGAATTTGTGTCCCGAATAATTTAGAATTGAAGAAGGATATCTTATCAGAGGCTCATAGTAGTATGTACTTGATTCATCCTAGTAGTACGAAGATGTATTGTGATTTGAAGAAAATGTATTGGTGGCCTGGTATGAAACGGGAAATTTCTGAATTTGTGGCAAAATGTTTAATCTGTCAACAGGTAAAAGCTGAACATCAAGTGCCTACAGGTTTGTTACAACCCATAATGATTCCAGAATGGAAGTGGGAACATGTGACGATGGATTTTGTATCTGGGTTGCCAGTGACTCCGAAGAAAAAAGATTCAATTTGGGTGATAGTAGACAGATTAACTAAGTCGGCGCATTTTATTCCGGTCAGAACAGATTTTTTGCTTGATAAGTTAGCGGAATTATATGTGTTAGAAATTGTGAGATTACATGGGGTGCCGTCATCAATTATTTCTGATCGAGATCCTAGGTTTACTTTGAGATTTTGGAATAAACTACATGAAGCTTTATCGTACTAAGTTAAACTTTAGTACAACTTTTCACCCTCAGACTGACGGGCAATCAGAGCGAGTGATTCAGATTTTGGAAGATATGTTAAGGTGTTGGATACTCGAGTTTAGTGGCAGCTGGGAAAGGTACTTACCTTTAGCTGAATTTGCTTATAATAATAGTTATCAAGCTAGTATTAAAATGGCACCTTTTGAAGCTCTGTATGGAAGGAAGTGTAGAACCCCGTTGTATTGGTCAGAATTAAGTGAATCAAAATTAGTCGGAGTGGATTTAATTCGAGAAACTGAAGAGAAAGTTTAGATTATTCGAGAAAGTTTGAAAGCTGCTTCTGATCGTCAAAAGTCGTATGCAGATTTGAAAAGAAGAGATATAGAGTTCAATGTGAGTGATCGTGTGTTCTTGAAAGTTTCTCCGTGGAAGAAAGTTTTACGGTTTGGTAGAAAAGGAAAGCTTAGTCCACGATTTATCGGACCATACGAAATCATTGAGAGGATCAGTCCGATAGCTTATAGACTGGCCTTGCCTCCAGAACTTGAGAAAATCCATAATGTGTTTCATGTATATATGTTGAGACGATATAGATCAGACCCTTCACATGTGATTCCTCATACTGAGATAGAGTTACAATCAGATATGACTTATTCGGAGGAACCAATGAAAATATTAGCTCGGGAAGTTAAAGAACTACGGAATAAACGAGTACCGTTAGTAAAGGTGTTATGGCATCGACATGGATTGGAGGAGGAAACTTGGGAAACGGAAGAATTTATGAGATCACAGTATCCGCATTTGTTTTCAGGTACGAAATTTCGAGGACGAAATTTCCTAAGGGGGAGGAGAGTTGTGACGGCCCAAATTTCAGTAATATCGGAACAGTGATTTGTAATCACTAAATCTGACATGTGAGCTTAGATATGAGTAAGTAAATGTTAAGTGTGGTTTTAGAAATAATTTTGAATTAGTGAAATTATGTTGTATAGGAAGTTGTAGATAAAACGGAATAAAGACGACGTATCAAGACCTCGAATTCATAAACAGAGCCATAAATATTTTTAGAAATATTTATGGAGTGTAAATAAGTTAATATTAAAGTTTTTTCAATAAATTTTAAGGTTTCAATGGTTAATTAGGTAAAAAGGACTAAATTAAACTAAGTGCAAAATTGTGAGATGTGATTAAATAGCTCTAGTAATAATTAAAGGAGGACTAAATAGGCAATATTATGATTGTTACAGTATTTTATTGTAGATGAATATTTTCAAATTATATGAACTAATGAATAATGTGTAACTAAAAGAACAAATTAGCTGGAACAATGGTTTGAGAGCTTTCATTTTATGACTATAATGAATTGACGGAAAAGATGTGATACATGATTTCGTATAAGACTATAGCCGGGCTATGGCATCGGTACCATGTGATTCGTATCCCCGTATAAGACCATAGCTGGGCTATGGTATCGGTGTGATGTGATTATGTGATTCTGTATAAGACCATATCCGGGATATGGCATCGGTATGATATGTGGTCCGTGTAAGACCATGGCAGGGCTATGGCTTCGGTGTGTGATATGTGACAATGTGAAAGTCCATAGTGTACTATGGCAATGTGACAATGAAGCACTCAATTCCATTATTGTTCCCTAATTTGACAATGGAAATAAATAAGAAATAGGCTCAAAAGAATTAAGTTCGTGAATTGCATCATGAAAATTATTCAAATGAATTTATTAATGAAGTTGTGAATTGCAGGATGAAATAGTTTAACTAATATATATATAATTGTGTTCAGTGTACGGTAAGATTTGTGTTAATATGCCTAAGAGCTTACTAAGCTTCAATAAGCTTACTTGTGTGTGTTTGATATTTTTTTTATGTAGATTGAATTAAAGTGAAGTTGGTAGATTGGATCAACACAACAAGGCACACTATCCAGATCAATTCCAGTAGTTTTTGTTTTATGTTTAAAGATTTATATGGCATGTATAGAGTTTAAATGAATTGAAGTAAAGATGTTATAAACTAGTTAACAATATTTTGTACTAAAACAGTTTTTGGTTAGTAGCAGTAGTTTGACTTTGAAAATTCACCATAAATTATGAAAATCTAATTAAAGGTTGAATAAAATATGAAATTAAAGATTATTGAGCCTAGTTTCTTATAAAAGAAATAATGTAAGAAATGGAATTGTAAATCATGAGATATAATAACTTTTGTGAGATAAGGTCAGAGTGATTTCGAGCTCCCCTGTTTTGATTTGTAAAAATCATTAAAAATTGTACAAAAATAATTAGGAGTCATACTGTATATGTATGGATTCCTTATTGGGTCTATTTTTAAGAGAAATAAATGGCATGGTTATTTGAATTCTGTACAGGAAGAAATTTGATTCGTAGTTTACAGGGGTCAGAGTAGCCGAACCTTGGAAAATGAGAGACTTTAACTAATAAACTGTACTAATTAGCCCAACCAAAAATTCCAGAAAAAAATTTAGTAAGTAGATATATGAGTCTAGATTCAGGGAAAATTTACGGATTTGGATTTCGAGTTTTGTAACTCGAGATATGATTTTTTTAGCGACTATAACACAGTTGGACAGCTTGTCTGAATTTGTTTAAGAGCTCAAATAAGTTTAGTAATGCCTCGTGCTCGACTCCGGCGATGGTCTCGGGTAAGGGGGCGTTACAGTTTGGTCTAGATTTCCAACGAATTCTTGTTAACTTGCATCATAATTATATATACACATACATATATTATTTTTAGCATTTATATAAAGTTTAATAAGTTAATAATTAATATTGTAGAGCTTAAATTTTGCCCGGGCCCAACAAGCAGAGCTCAAAACACCAAATAAATTAACAGTCCAATTTACACCTCACTAAACCACCCCACTAATTCTATCACCCCACTTGTTTGCAAAAAGAAAAAGGCAATCAGTTGTAAAATTTGGCTATAAAAGCTATTCAAAACTATTGTAAAGGGGGTTCTTTTTTTGGAGAAAAAAGGGGAGCGATTCGAATAGAGACTTTCAATACAAGAAATACACGAGATTAATAAAAAATCAAAGCAAAAGATGTGTTTTTTTGTCTATTATTGTTTTAGGTTCTTTGTTTATTTTATTTTTTTCTTTCAATTTTTTTTATATATGAAAGTAAAAATAAATGGGGATTAGCTTTCTCATTTTAAAATTGCCGAAAAAAGGGTTTTTTTGAGGTCCGGCCGCCGTGTACGGTGGGGCCGACGGTGGCTCGTGAGGGTCCGGTGATCGGAGCAAGCCAATGGCCGGATTTAGAAGGGAGGCGGAGAGTGTTATTTTTAATATTTTTATTATTATTATATTTTATTACTTATTATTATTATATTACATTTATTTTATTACTATTATTATTATTTTATATATATTTACTACCATTATTTATTTATTTATTATTATTATTAGTAACATACTGTTATTTTTATTATTTTATTATTATTATTTTATTATTATCATGGTACTATATTAAATAGTTTTGTACTGTTATTACTACTATTATTATATTTTCATTCTATTTATTTATTTACCTAAAACCTTATATACCTTTATTTTATTTTATCATTTATTTATATATTGTTATATAATATTATTTTTCCTCTTTATATTATTATTAATATCATCATTATATTTAATATTATTGTTTTTAAGTTTTTTTTACCATGTTTATTTATTTCTTTGTTTAATATTAGTCCTTTTCCGTTTCAAGATTTAGTTTTTCTGTTTATTATTATTTTTATTTCTATTTTTGGCTGATTTATTTTACTTTATACTATTTTTCTCCTTTGTATTGTTATTTATATTAACGCATTTATTATTCTATTATGCATGTAAATACCTTAATTTATTTCTCATTCTACCACAAAATCATGATACATTTTATTCGATACATTTAAAATTATATTTTCTTTAAATAAACATTATTTCGTATCTCGGGATTCGAAAAATTGTGCCCTAACTTATGGAGTTCCAATTTTCCTCGTTGAATCTAAATAACCGAGTACCCTTTTTCAATCAAAACGTATAAGTTTCAAATAAAAGTTTATTCTCAGGAATTAGAGGTGTTGTGTCCTAACTCACTGGATATGACATTTTGTATCTCGAGATAAAGATTTCTAAAAAATAAAGGCAATATTCTATGTTTGGAATTTTGAGAAATCGTGCCCTAACTTACTGGGTTCCGATTTTTCATTTGACCCAAATAATTGAATATCCTTTTTAAACTTTACTGCATAAGTTTTAAAAATCAAAAGATAAGCTCAGTTTCGAAAATGTGAAATGTCGTATCCTAACTCACTGGGTATGACATTTTATTTCTTCGAAATAAGAGGGTATTAGCATCCAATTTAATTTATTCAAGTGTTTTTTTAAAATAAAAGTATCATATTCTAAAATCTTTTCAAATTTTCAACATTAAAACATTAATTAATCAATTAGGTACCAATTTTGGGCGTTACGAGGGTGCTAACCCTTCTTCATACGTAACCGACTCCCGAATCCTTTTTCTCGAATTTCATAGACCCAAAATTATTGTTTTAATAAATCAAAATGTTTTATTAAAATGATCAATCTCAGGGTGATCCGATCACCACTCGAAAAAAGATCAGTGGCGACTCCATTTTTGTTTTTAAGTCAACTTCCGTTTTCAAATTAAAAATAGTTTCGACAAATATTATATAAATTTTAAAAAATTTATATAAATTTTATATTTTATAATATATTTTAAGATATTTTAGTCCTTGTAATATTGTCAAGTCTACGTAGAGAAAGCAACGAGGCGAAGTAGGGCAGTTTTTTGCCCGTCCCAACCTTGCCTAATATTTCTCTAACATAATTCTACATCCACTCAATTCCGAAATTAAATATTAAATTACCTGTTCGGAACCCAACTTGAAAACTCAAAATTATACTTAATATGTCATTATTTTACTTTTTAATATTTATATTAAAATAAAATAATATTTCTTTTATTTTCTTAATAATACTATTAATTGTTTTCTAGGTATAATTATGCTAGAGTAAATATTAACATAAATTTTATGATCATATGTTTTAACTAATTTTTAAATGAGTATATTTTAAACTAATATTATACATAAAAAGGTATTTTAATAATTAACCTAGAGCGAGAGGAGGCATATTAGTTTTTCTAAATTTGATCCGGCCGGATTAATAAAAGGATTAGGTCGATCATAATTTATCTTAAAACTCAATTTTAAAAAATTTTTAATCCAATCGAATAGGGTCAAGTTAAAACCTATCACATTTCACTCTAAAGGGTTAAGCAATAAAAGTTGAAAAATCGAAATCGATTCAAATCAAGATGTTTGAACGGTTTATGAAATGTAAATTTAATTTCTGTAGTTATCTGAAATTGAATCAATTCTATTTTATTTAATATATAATTAATTTTAATTTTTATTATATAAAATAAATATTTATTTAAAATTCTTGAAAAATATCATTTTTCAAAATAATTATCAAAATATTTTTAAAAATTTATAAAATAATATTCAAAAATAATAAAATAAATCTCATTTTGTTAAAAATGTCTAAAAATTTTAAAAATAAAAATTCAGAAATGAAATCGAATTAAACCAAATTATAATCATCCGTTCAAAATATTAAAAAAAAAATTAAACCGAACTGATATATAAGTCTGTATGTGTCCTATATTACCCCTACCTACATGTGTCCTTGTTTGTGTGACTCACACGTGTCTCCACCTGAATTACTACCTGTCCACAGAATATCATGCCACCAACGACCCCTGAACATACCAACATGGGACCCAATATTTGTACCACCCGCACTCCTTTTATGCCACGTGGCATGTTACCAAAATTCAAAATCTGTACACTCTGCACACGCCGAGCGCACCCTTTCTTCGCTTCATAAATCTTTTTAGTTATTTCTATTTTCATTATTTAAAACAAAAATGGTACTAAACAATGTGAAACTTAATTTCGTCCAAAAAAAAACCTGTGAAACTTAATTTGATTTATAATTTGATTTACTTTTATTTTGCTTTTGTCTAATGTCGAATATTTTCAAAACTTGAAATTTGGGTTTATTTATTTATATTTTTTGCTTTTCGAATCTCGAATTTCCCACTGTTTCTCTCTCTTTCTATATGTGAAATCCTTTGCCTTGCGTTTTCTGTCTGTGATTTCATCGATCCTCTCTTTCATTGGCCGCTTCTGTAAGTCTCTATTTCCCTTTCCTATTTTATTCCTGAATGTTTTTCGTTACTTACTCTTTTCTGTCAGATTGGTTTGGTTATTTATATTCTGATTCGCTGTTTGGTTGCTGAGAAAAAAAGGACAAAATTTTCAAGCTTACTTCACTTCGAACGAAGGTTGCTTTATTTTTTTTGCAAAAATTAATTATATTTTGTTTCTTTTCTCGGTAGCTCGAACAGTAAATCAATATGATTTTTTTTTAAAACTTTCTCCTTTCTCTTTATAGCTCTGGTATTTATTGTCAAATTTAAGTTGAAATTTTCCTTAAGATTTTTGTATTATAAGTCGCCCTTTTATGCATTTATATTTTTTTTTTCATTTTTTAACCACAGCTGCAGTTTGTATTACTTTTTTTTCCTCAATGGCTAAGCATTCTTCTTATAGTTAAGTCAATATAATCGATTTTATTGCTCCGGTATTTATTGTCGAATTTAAGTTTTGATTTCCGTTCTGATTTCATGTATTATAAGTCACTTCATTTATGAATTTTATTTTATTTTGTCAGGGCTTTCTGATCAAGGCAGTGCAATTTTGATATTGCTTGTTTTTCTCAGTGGCTAGGCATCTTCTCAGAGTTAGAAAAAGGGGCTTTTAGGATTGCTGTCAGACAAGAAGTGAACCTAATGAGATGGTATAAGTAGTACGAGTGTGGACTGTTATAGACATGGGTAGCAACTAGCAAGCCTTTGTGATAAGGAGCTATTTGAGTTGGCATATACTCATTAGGTGGAGGGTGCTTGTTAGTGACTATAGAATGCTGGTATATAAGTTTTGAAGAATGGATGAAGAACGCATGTTGCATCCCAGTTGGACCGACAAGAGTCCGACTGAAATGCAAGTTGCTTCACATTTCTTCATTCTCTCTTGTGTCATCGCTGGCCTGGTTGGTATTTTGACTATAGTTTACACAGCTTTCCAGTGGAGAAGAAACATTAACTTAAGTTGGATGAAAGCTGTAGCTAGGTCAAAGAAAAACCCGAAGGCCAAACATAAGAGTCCTGCAGCTCCTCATACTTGGGAGCTGGAATCCGTATCCCGTGGAAAGAAAGTAAATTGCTGTGCTTGCTTGAAGCCAATGTCACCTTCCCAAACCCTAGGGCCTACGGTAGCTTCAGATAGTTTCATTCACCGCTGTAGCATATGTGGGGCAGTGGCTCATTTGAGCTGCTCTTCGCGTGCACAGAAGGATTGTAAGTGTGTATCCATGATTGGGTTTGAGCATGTGATGCATCAGTGGGCAGTTCGTTGGACAGAGCTTACTGATCAACCTGATGAAGCTTCCTTTTGTAGCTATTGTGAAGAGCCATGTAGCGGGTCTTTCCTTGGTGGATCTCCTATATGGTGTTGCTTATGGTGCCAACGACTCCTACATGTGGACTGTCACAGTAGCATGTCTAATGAAACTGGTAATATTTGTGATTTAGGACCATTCAGAAGGTTGATTCTCTCACCTCTTTATGTTAAGAAGTTGAGCCCCAATTCGGGATTTCTGAGCTCAATCACACATGGTGCAAATGAGTTAGCTTCTTCAGTGCGGGAAACCATTAGGAGTCAGGGCAAGAAGCACAAGCATAATAATAAAACCTCAGCTGATACAGGTAGTAATGGTAGCATCTCTGACATGTCAACAGAGAGTACTGCTGAGACCCCACAAAATGTAAATGGTTCTTATGCAAAAGAAGGGAACTGCAATGGTAGTATGAACGTAGGAACCCCATGCCAAGATGGTAGTATTAATAAGAAAATAGAGTCAAATCCAAGTATCAAAAGAAGTGGATCAATTAATCAGAAGGATGAGTCTCAAGCTTTAAGGATGAAGCAAAGATATGAGCTGACTGACTTACCACCAGATGCGAGACCATTACTGGTTTTCATCAATAAGAAGAGTGGTGCCCGGCGTGGAGATTCCCTCAGGCAGCGCTTGAACCTTCTTTTGAATCCTGTTCAGGTTTGATTGATTATCTTACTTTTTTTCTTTACTTATTATTATGTGTGTGTGTATGTGTTCATTGGTGGTGGTTGAAGGGGGGTAGTTGTGTAGGAGGAACTACGGACTAGAATAAATATAAACTCCCACTTCTCTGATGAGATTATTTACTTGCTTTTGGAGAAGTAAATTAGCTCCCTGACAGATGATGAGTGATGCTAGCTAAACTTGATAACATTTAGCATCTGATTTCATATTAATGACAATAGTTAAATTTTATAACCATCCTTCTGATTTTGGCTTTTTGCCTATTAAAAATGACTGGTAGACTCACTTGCAGTTGAAGAGTAACCAACACAGCCTCTCAAGGTAGTCAGAGTTTTCTGAACTCTCGGCTTGCCATATCATGCCAGAGTTACTGTTCACTGCATCAGATATCAGCTAGTTGGACAGGAATGGCTTTCTTCAAAAAAACTAAAGAAAAGTGAGATAGAAAAAACTGTAATTGCACAGACTACCACTTGGCCTGGAATGACTGCTCTCAAATTCTTGGAAGATGATGCACAATGCAATTACTTTTTGGTTTTTCTTAATAAATTGATAACCATATATTTATAACGTAATCACTGACATCACCACTTGGATTGGCATTTTTTTTTTTTTTTATGTTCTAGCTGATCTGATTCTATGTTTGGTTCTTGACTTCCATGGTTGTCAATATGTTCTTTATGTTTTCCAGTTTGATGTTTGTTTGCATATTCTCTTTAAAATTGGTCATTGCTATTTGTTGGTTTTAAATTTCATGTTTTTGAGTGTTTTTCCCGTTGTAATTCACCGCAGGTTATTGAATTGAGTTCAACACAGGGACCAGAGATGGGTCTTTTTTTATTCAGAAAGGTGCCTCATTTCAGAATACTCGTATGTGGAGGAGATGGTACTGTTGGTTGGGTTCTTAATGCAATAGACAAGCAAAATTTTGTTTCACCGCCTCCAGTTGCTATTCTCCCTGCTGGAACTGGAAATGATCTGGCCAGGGTTCTGTCATGGGGAGGTGGTTTGGGCTCAGTGGAGAGACAAGGGGGCCTTTGCACAGTCTTGCAGCACATAGAGCATGCTGCAGTAACAATTCTTGACCGCTGGAAGGTAGCTGTTTTGAACCAACAGGGGAAGCAACTTCAATCTCCAAAATTTATGAACAATTATCTAGGTATGCAGACTGGTTCTTTTAAGTCTTCTAGAATCTGGTTAAGTTGAGTTTCTAGATTGTCTAGTTGAAGTTTGACCCAACAGAGAGGGAGAAGAAAAGCAAGGTTAAGAGAGAGGTATTTCTATCGTAGCTGGTTTTTTTGGTTTGCTTGGATTTGTACTTAGCTGCATGTTGACTTTATATTTGCAAATATCGACCAATGATATTTTGTAAATATTTGTCCACAATCCCCTGAAATAGCAAAAATCAATCTATCAGTCACTTGGTATTTTAGCTGGCTGACTGGTAGATGTCATCTTGGTTAGGCAAGTGTATTGGTATTTCCGGTGTCTTCCCTGTTCACTTATTATAACTTGGTAGTTTTCTCATGCTTTATGATTTTCTCACAGGAATTGGTTGTGATGCGAAGGTTGCTTTGGACATTCACAACTTGCGAGAGGAGAATCCTGAGAAGTTTTATAATCAGGTGGTTATCATCTTCTTGGAACGCGCTTTGTGAAGTACTATGCAAAATAAATATGATGATTGATGGAATAACTATTTGGTTGGTTCAACTGAAAATGATTTTTTATTTTGGCCTACTTGATTATGATGGTTTTGAACTTTCTGGTGGTTTCCCTTTTCATATTTATAGATAAATGATTTTAGAAACATAAATATATTAATACAATCATGTCAGCTGGAAACTTATACAAGTACCTCAGCATACATTTTCTGTATATTAACAGGTGAAACATAGTCTTTTTTGTATTTTTATGCAGATTTCCATCTCATTACAATTTATCAATTTAACTTAAGCGTAAACAAGAAAATTGTTAATGTTATCATTGGAGGATATCTACATGTATCGGATGCATTTTGGTCTATGTTTTTTTTGTGATAACTTATGCATGCCTAATAAATTTGTCTTATTGGTTATACAATTCCATATTGATGAAGTTACCTCAACGTATGTGCAGTTTATGAATAAAGTGCTTTATGCAAGAGAGGGTGCAAAGAGTATAATGGATAGAACGTTTGCAGACTTTCCTTGGCAAGTTAGAGTTGAAGTGGATGGTGTTGAGATAGAGGTCCCTGAGGTATTGATGCTAGCTTTTATGTAGTTACATTTGTGAAAATCTGGACACTATGTGATGATTGTCCAGAAGAGTTTTTTCTTTCTTAACTTCTCTATTTTTACACACACATATGTTTGTATATGTTTAAAAAACAGTTAAAGGATCAGATCAAATACGCAACTGTTGCTTCTAACTGAAAACTTCTTTAAAAGCTGTTTTGGGTTTTTTTATCTGACTCTCTTGGTTTTATCAACCATTGTCTCTCAAATTTGTGTCTCATTTTTTGGAAATGATTTTTGCAACATGTTCCTTCTGCTGTCCCTTTTTCCCATCATAAAATTCTTTTCCTTTTTTTTGTTAAATTGTTTATGCATTGATGCGAAATCGTTATAATGGTGCAAATAACTATTGATTACGCTTACTGTAAATGTCATGATGCTATTCAAAATCTATACAGGATGCAGAAGGGGTACTTGTTGCAAACATTGGAAGCTACATGGGAGGTGTAGACCTTTGGCAAAACGAGGATGATACATATGAGAATTTTGATCCTCAGTCTATGCATGATAAAATACTAGAGGTTGTAAGCATATCTGGAACTTGGCACCTTGGAACACTGCAGGTAATCTAGGCCCCTTGTGGAAAGCTGCTGATAAAACAAGTGTTAAATTCTATCGTGCATTTACCATTAGGCATATAAAACAAGTTTTATGTAAGTTGATGTAATGTCTAGAAGAACTTGGTTTTCACATTACATGTCACCAGTGTAGAGTGTAGACTGCAAGGTGCAGACACAAGATGGAAAAGCTCAGCCATTGACCCATTGTCCTTAATGCTGGACAGTAAAGCATTGAAATTTCTTCAATCCAACTTTTTTTTGTTTAGTTCTGGAAATTTTCCACAAAGGTTTTCTGTGGAATTTGCCTCTGAACTGCTGCTGGTTTGTTGCTATTTCAGGTGGGGCTTTCTCGTGCCCGAAGACTTGCACAAGGACAGTCGATTAAAATACAGCTCTTTGCTGCATTGCCTGTTCAAATTGATGGAGAACCTTGGTCTCAGCAGCCATGTACATTGGCCATATCACATCACAGCCAGGTTTTTTTCCCTCTCTAGCATTTTCTCTATCTTATATTGTTATTCCATTTTTGTATCGCTTGAATCCTTGTAGAATGGGGAGCAATTGGTACATCTGAAATATTATAAAAGAATCAATCCATGAGTATTTCCTTTCAACAAATTGACCCGAGTTAGCATTTTCTGATGATTTTTTTCCTTACCCAATGATTTTGTGTGTCTACCTTAGACATTCTTCAAATAACCGTATATGATGTCATTTGTTTTTGTTTTGTTTTATTGTTACAACTATATGACCTGGGCAGGCCTTCATGTTGAGGAGGACAGCCGAGGAACGTCTAGGGCATGCAGCTGCCATAATAACCAATGTGCTTGAGAGTGCTGAAACAAACCATGTAATTAACACGTCACAGAAGCGAGCTCTTCTTCAAGAAATGGCATTAAGGCTGACATAGAAAGTTTTTATCTCGGTACTAAATGGTCAGCAATCTAGTTCTTGTTGCACGGGCTTTTCTTAAAGATGCTCTTGTTTTATATCTTCTCTGTTTCCTCACTTTATCCAATGTATACATCATGGTATATGCCAAAAGCTTCTTGTTGAAGCACGTTTGTGTATGGATCTTATTAAACCTGAATACGGAAAGGAGCCCCTCAAATTTAAAGAAGGGTATAGTTTTGGAAAATCAATATTCAAAATATATTGATTGATTAAGATGATAGTTACTAAGTTCATGTTCTGAATTTTTTTCTTAAACCTTTGCAGTATGGTTTATGTTCTGTAATTGTTTGACCATTTTAGATTTTGGGAAAGAACATATTCAGGTATGTATTGTTTTCCTAGAATAGTGAGTTCATTTTTTCACGTTTCCTTAATGCAATTGGAAGATATTGATTCATTGTCTTCAAAAAGATTTTAGATTAGGAGGAAAATGGATCTGCAAGATATGAGTTTATAGGAGCTAGTAGATGTTAGGATTTAAACCTGAGATCTACTGAATGCCAGGGTAGTTAAAGAACCAATTAAAGCTAAAGCTAAATGACTCGGTACGGGATTTAACTGCAGTTTATCATACATGAAAGTTTTCAAGAGAGTTTTTAATAAAACTATTCTATATTATTAACTGAAGAATTAAACTTAAATAGAGAAAATAGTTCTAATCTTAATGGGGAAAATAGTTCCTTATTCTAATAAACTACTAAAATATAAAAGAAAATAGTTCTCTTATTCTAATAAACTACTAAAAGATAAAATAAAAAAATTTCTAGAATATGAATAAAACTTATCTACCTAAATAAGATTTATCTACCTAAATAAATTTAAAATATATATACATATATCAACACCCTCTCTCAAGTTGTGCATATATATCAATCATGCCCACCTTGCTTACAAGAAAATCAAAGTTTGTCTTAGAAAGTCCTTTGGTGAGTATGTCAGCAATTTGTTGTTTTGAAGGAACAAACGGCATGCATACTTGGCCTTCTTCAATCTTCTCCTTGATAAAGTGTCTATCAATCTCAACATGTTTAGTTCTGTCATGTTGGACTGAGTTGTGAGCAATACTAATGGTAGCTTTGTTATCACAGTACAACTTCATTGGTGAAGTTATTGGTTTCCTCAGCTCTTCCATAATTCTTTTTAACCGCATCATTTCAAAAATTCCTTGAGCCATTGATCTAAACTCAGCCTCTGCACTACTTCTTGCTACAACACTTTGTTTTTTGCTTTACCAAGTCACAAGGTTTTCCCAAACAAATGTATAGTATCCTAATGTAGATCTTCTATCTGTTATTGAGCCTGCCTAATCTGTATCTGTATAAGCTTCAATTCCTCTTTGTTCGGATTTCTTGAAGAATAAGCCCTTTCCCGGTGAACTCTTCAAGTATCTTAAAATTCGAAACACTACTTCTTCATGTTCCTCCATTGGGGAGTGCATAAATTGACTCACTAAGCTCACTGCAAAAGCTATGTCTGGCCTTGTATGTGATAAGTAAATTAACTTACCAACTAATCTTTGGTACTGCCCTTTATCAACTAATCGACCTTTATTTCCGAATTTTACATTTGGATCAATTGGTGTGTCAGCTGGGCGGCAACCACTCATCCCAGCCTCTTTTAAAAGATCAATCACATATTTTTTCTGAAAGACCACAAGACCCTTCTTTGATCGAGCAACTTTCATTCCAAGAAAGTATCTCAAAGGACCCAAGTCTTTAATTTCAAACTCCAATGCTCCTTGAGACGCCTTATTTCATCCACATCATCTCCTGTAAGAATGATATCATCGACATAAATTATAATAACTGCTATTCTACCTTTTTGTGAATGTCGATAGAACATTGTGTGATCAGCTTGCCCTTGTGAGTAATCTTATTTTTTAACAACTTGAGTGAATCGTTCAAACCAAGCTCGAGGAGACTGCTTCAGACCATACAAAGATTTCTTGAGTTTACATACTCGAGTTCCAAATTTTTCTTCAAAACCTGGAGGAGGATCCATGTAAACTTCTTCAAGTTTTCCATTTAGGAAAGCATTCTTCACATCTAACTGCTGTAAAGACCAATCAAGATTAACAGCAATTGATAAAAGAACTTTAACGAAATTTAATTTGGCCACTGGAGCAAACGTTTCAAGATAATCTGTCCCGTATGTTTGAGTGTACCCTTTAGCCACCAATCGGGCTTTGTATCTATCTAAAGATCCATCTGGTTTGAATTTGGTTGTGAACACCCATTTACAGCCCACTGTTTTTTTCCCTACAGGTAATTTCATTGTTTCCCATGTACCTATTTTTTCAAGAGCGCGCATCTCCTCTAAAATAGCCTTCTTCCACTCAGGAACCTGTAAAGCATCTATCACATTTTTGGGTATTTGTACAGTATCGAGACACGAAATAAAGGTTGAGAATGTCGAAGACAAGGCTTTATAGGATACAAAGTTAGACTTGTGATATTTGACAATATTTCTAACACCTTTTCTTTTGGTTGGCAATTGGAATATCTAAATCAGAAAATTCATTGATTGGATTATGAGTTTTACCTGGACTTTTGACAGGATCTTGCGGGTCGGATTCTTGGTGATGAATCTGGTGGATTTCACTTTCTTGATTTCGATTTCTTCTTGAGTAAACAATTAACTCATTTGTTTGTTTTTTATTCTCATGATTAGACTCAACACCTTCATTCTCCTTTTCATTAACATTAACATCATTAATTTCTGTGTTAATTATAAATTCACCTTCTCCATTATTAGAATCCCTATGTTGTATATTCCTAATCTTTTCTTTATCAATTATAGAATTTTTCTTAGTATAATTCCCTCCCTGAAGATTAGAATCAAAATAAGATTGTGTTTCAACAAATGTGACATCCATGGTAACAATAATCTTCCTATCAATTGGATCATAACATTTGTAACCCTTTTTATTAGAAGCATAACTAACAAAGACACATTTTTTTTGCTCTAGGATCTAGTTTACCCTGGTTGTGAAGATGAACAAAAACACTACACCTAAAAACTCGGACGGATAAATCTGTAATCAATTTAGAGTTAGGAAAATTATCTTTAAAGAGACGAAAAAGAGTTTTATAGTTTAGAGTTTTACTGGGCATTCTATTAATAAGATATGTAGCTGTTAACAAGGCTTCGCCCCAAAGATAACGTGGTACCTGACTAGTGAACATCAAGGCTCTAGTTACTTCCAAAATATGTCAATTTTTTCTTTCTGCAATCCCATTTTGTTGTGGTGTATTTGTACAAGAATTTTGGTGGACTATTCTATGTTTGGTTAAGAAAACACCTAATTGGTCGCTAAAAAATTCCCCACCATTGGCAGTCCGAAATACTTCTATTTTCACATCAAATTGTGTTTTCACCATAGCATAAAAGGACTGAAACACATTTTTAACTTTAGACTTATCTTTTAATAAAAACACCCAACAAAGTGAGTATGATCATCAATAAAAGTGACAAACTAACGTTTTCCTGAAAAGGTTGAGACTCTTGAAGGTCCCCAAACATCACTATGAATTAACAAAAAAGGTTTGGAGGCTTTATATCTTTGAGGTGGAAAGAATGACCAATGATGTTTAGCTAATTCACAAAATTCACAATGTTATGAAGAAGGACTTTTATTTTTAAATAGATTAGGTAACAAATATCTTAAATAGTAAAAATTAGGATGTCCAGGCCTGTAATGCCAAATTATAACCTTATCAGAAACAGAATTTAAACATAAAGTAGTTGTTGGTTGACTTAGATGATCATCTTCAAGAAAGTAAATTCCACCAAATTTTTTAGCATTCCAATCATCCTCCCCGAAACCATGTCCTAAAACTTACACATAAAGGAGTCAAATATAACATGACAATTTGAGGACTGGGATAATTTACTGACCGATATGAGATTACAAGCTAGATTTGGCACATGTAAAACATCATGTAAAACCAAGGAAGATGAAATTTTAACAGTGCCTTTCCCGGCTATTGCCGAGAAGGACCCATCTGCTACTTTGATCTTTTTGTTTCCTGCGCAAGGTGTGTAATTTGAAAAAAGAAAATGACTACTAGTCATGTGATCTCTAGCTCCAGAATCAACGATCCATGTGTTTGTTTTACAAGGCTTGACATCGAAAAAAGAAAAATCAAGACTGATTGGGCAAAAGAGGAAGAAGGATTACTGGATGAGTTAGGAATTGAAGAATTCATCCGAAATTGCGGTGATTGAAAAAACTTGTGTAGATACTCTAATTGTTACTTAGTGTATGGAGACCCTTCCAGAGAATTTTGGCCCTTATAATTTTCATTAGTTGTTTGAAAAGCTCTGCTATCCCCTGATTGTGAACCACGACCATTGCCACTCTTTTTTCTTCCATTTATCGGTTTTCCATGGAGCTTTCAACACGTTTCTCGAGTGCGCAAATATTTTTTGCAGTGATTGCACCAAGGTTTTTTCTTATCTCTAGTGAAGGCTATTTTAACCATGATGTTACTAGAGATTTTAACCTAGCTCCAATACCATGAAAATTTTCAAGAGAGCTTCTAATAAAACTGTTCTATATTATTTACTGAAGAATTGAACTTAAATAGAGGAAAGAGTCTTAATCCTAATTGGGAAAATAGTTCCCTTATTCTAATAAACTACTAAAATATAAAAGAAAATAGTTTCCTTATTCTAATAAACTACTAAAAGATAAAATAAAAAAATTCCTAGAGTATGAATAAAACTTATCTACCGAAATAAGATTTATCTACCTAAATAAATTTAAAATATATATACATATTTCAACAATACATATTTCAACTATCTACTGGTTGCACAAGATGAATGCATCTTTTTAGTATGAAAGAGATCCTAGTCTGTCTAAGATAGGAGATCAGAGAATAGATTATAGATATCGGGATTCAAATCCGAGATCTGCTGCCCTATTCATGATATGAGATTGTCCTATTTTAAGATGGGAGAATAGATGGAAATCTTGGGCTTTACAGTAAGAGATTTAATTGCAGTCGATCACACATCTTTCAACTATATTGTTTGCACAATATGAGTTATATGCATACACACACTCACAAAAGTGATCATAGTCTAAGATAAGAGATTACAGATACAGGGATTCAAACTCGAGATCTGCTGAATGTCATCATGTAAAACATGAATCAACTGAGTTAAAACACCGGATTTCACTATAAGATATTTAACTGCAGTACTTGATTATGCACCTCTCAACTATTTGCTCTGCATATTATTACTCCTAAGCAACCTTTGCTTGACCTTGTTCCAAAGTTTGGCAGCAAATCCTCGGGTAACTTCCTTTGTTCTCCTGTTTCTTGCATTTATATTAATGGTTGCGCATGTTAAGTGTGAACATAAAACTTTCCTCGAATTTTCTCTGTTTACACATTGAGAATAGAAGGGCGATTTTAGGTAGCACAAGTAAGCCGGTGACGAGCCACTTGGTTGTCGCATTGCCTTGTTCAGCTGGTATGTCACAGCTCGGAGTTCATATGAGTCGTACAGGGAGCTGCCATTGTTCCGAGGGCTTAGCCTTGTGGCAGGGTTCAGAGTTCGGAGGTGGCTGTAAGTGGGAGATGTGAATGGTAGCGGCGTCTCATTTGGGATTTTGCCAGATGGAGGAGGCCGGATGCTGTCCTTGGATGTTCCTCCCATTAGGAAGTGAATGTGTCTGAAATAGCCTTCCCTGGTGGGTTTCGGGTTTTGAATGCGTTGAAATCACCTTGCAAACAAAGCAAGTTGAGTGTCATGATGAACAAGAAGTTTTGCTTTGTTTTCTACGTTTTAGCATGTTCTGCCATGGATTTTGGACTGTCATAACAATGGTTCTAGATATAGAAAAATAATATACACGGGATATTTATATATATTTATATCTGTACATAAAATATGAAAACCTGCCGTAGATCCATGCAAAAGTAAAGGGGGAGAAATTAAGGACATTGGGGGATGATCCAAAGATATTATTGGATTTTTGTTGTTTGTCCTTATGGGATGTGCGAAATGTTTGGTATCTTTTGAACTTTGATACAGGTTTACAATTTGCTGAAAATTGCGAACAATTAAATAGTCATACAATGTCAGAATAAGATATAAATATTATATTATATCTTATATACATATTCCGTTCAAGTCTAAGACCAACACTTTTGATATATGCGTTTAAATGTTTTATTCCTGGCACGGTGATAAAATTTGACTTTTAATGTTCACTGTTTTTATCAATATAATAATTTCTTTCTAGTTAAATTTATTTTTCAACTTTTTTACAAGAATTAATGTTTACAGTATTTATTAAAATAATTTTTTAAATAAATTAGTCTTTCAGTTTTTCTACAAGAGTTAATTGTTTTAAAGAAAATACTGGATACATTAAATCTTTAAATATGATAACTCACATTGCAATTAATATAATATTTTTATTTTTTATGAATTGTTATAATATTTTTAAATTTTTATTATTTTTGAATTTTTGTTAAAGTTACTTATACCATAAATAATGTGATGTCAGTATTTTTATTTAAATATACAAAACCA
This sequence comes from Gossypium arboreum, assembly GCF_025698485.1. NCBI lineage: Eukaryota > Viridiplantae > Streptophyta > Magnoliopsida > Malvales > Malvaceae > Gossypium > Gossypium arboreum. The sequence continues at coordinate 109,107,898 of NC_069081.1, read as the reverse complement.
AATTCGCAGAAAATGTATACATGGACATTATGCCAGTCAAATCTAAACTTCAAACATAAAAATACAAAAGCAGATTTCAAGGCCGTGACTCGATCCAACCTGACCAGCCATGAAACTAATTGTGATTCAATCCCATTGCCAATTAGTTCATGCTCTTTTAACTACTTTAATGCTGACTTTAAGGCATTTTCTCAGATCAAAACATTGGCCGCAATCAATATAATGACCAACGAATCGGCTTTCATTTCCATCAACAAATAATTAAAAGAAAAAACCTTTCCTAATTTAGAAAGCAAGTTTCCTCAGCTTTTTCTTCTTCACCCGAGAAGCACGGAAAGAAATAACAAACACTTTCACGTGAATGAAGGAAATTCTTTAAAATAATAAGAAATTGTAATTTCTACAACAAACTAGTAAACAGACAACAAATTTTGATGAAAATAGATTATTTTGATCTACATCAGATTAATCAGTTTTTAACCAGGACAAGCCTAATAATGATGCAACACGATATCAATTATGCTACACCAGAATTATATGCCAAGTGCTTTACACTTACAGTGGTCAGATTAATACCTACAAAATTGTATTTACAATGGTTGCTGAAGCACTTGTGTCCCAAAACAAGCCACTTTCCAATGTTTTTTTTCTATGCCAAATGCAATCACGACAGTCTAAACCTTACCAGAAACCGGTGGTTGCTCTGCCGCTCGCCCCTGTCCCTTCGGCATTTTCTTTGATCCAGCTGCATATAAAATAATGCTTCAGCTATTCATGCATTTCAAAAACTAAATATGGAAACTTTAGGTTGCTACGAATCAAGCAGTCAGTATATAGATGGTTATCATGTAACAGTCTATCCTCCATATCCAGTGAAGAATTTCCCACTCTTGTCATTTTTTAACTTGATATGTGAATGCAGAGTAAATATATCAGCATTTATGGTACGACTGTAGCAATCAATCCTATCTCCAAATATTATTCAAGGAGCAAAATATATTACTAGAAAACAAACAGATGGTTCTTGACATAAAGATGAAACCGGGGTGCCGATATGGAATGCAAAAAAACAAATTGGGCGACTATATTACTTATATGTTGTTACTTTTTATTTCATGCAAGTTATTTAATTATATATAGCTTTTAATCAATTGTAAGAATTCCCCAGTATACTATGGTTGAGTAATGCAATCAACCTTAGGTGTCATATGTGTGAAATCAAGGAGTCCAGTTATCACTAGATTTAATTACCATGAAATTTACGTACACTAAGAGATTAATCATAGTCTAATTATGATCATTTAGAGGCCTCAATAACATTATCCATGACAAAAGAAACATCAGAAGGCACTTGAGTGCATGAAATGATATAACCATGTGTACGCTTGGAAGAGCCAAGGAGAGGGGGCAGTGCAGGAAAATTGGAGGATGTAGGGTTGAAGATTTGGAGAGAGAATGAGAGAGCATACCATCTTCGACGTCCTTCATCTGGTAGTAATGTGGGGCTATTTCCACCAACCATTCCGGTTTCAGCTCAGTTACCTGCAATTGAACACCCACGGTATTGGCATTAGTCATGAACGCATACCAAGCAACAACTAGACACTAGTTATTTTATACTCCAAGGGGAAAAGAATACTTACTTGTCTCATGTATTCTTTGGTGGTAAGAACCAATTCATGGTATACCACCCATCTTGGGAGCGCCTGAGGACAGCAAAAAAAAAAAATTGTAAATGGTCGGGAACATCAGAATACTTGATTTTATATTGGAGGCAACACCAAACTTGATCCCCCCACATACCCCACAGGGAATGAATGGAAAGAAACAAAACAGCAGAAAACATGCAAACGTTTAAAAACAAACTTGCACGCATGTTTGTTAACAGATTTAACATCCAGGACAGGCTTGGCTTATGCGATTGCACACTTGTCAACTGCATGCAAATGAAACAAAGAAACGTATGGTAGAAGAGACAAACCCGCTTCAGTGACTAAATTTATCTTTTCTTCAGATAAGAGTGATAGACTGGATGATAAACCTAAAGAAGTTTTCCACCCACATTGCAGTAACCTAACTTGTATATTGGAAAGATAAAGAATTCTTTAAGGCTCTGTTTAGTTGACACTTTTGCTATTTGGCTTCGGAGTTTTATTCAGTTTCTATCTTGTGCTTTTTTTGCTTTCCTAAAACCAAAAACCAAATTGCAAACACTTCACCAAATTGAGCCTAATATAACACTTTTGTTTATTTTGCTTGCTTTGTCACTTTAAAACTTCAAGCAATAACATGTCGTCCTAACATCAGCCCTACCTGGTAAATAAAATGAACCCTAGAACCATTCACAGCAATATTCAATCAACTCTAGACAACAGAGTAAGGAGGCGATTCTTGTAAATCACAAAAGCATTTGTAGAAGCAATTACGTCAATCATGCAGTTCATTTGGCAAATAATCCCTTTAAATTTAATTACAAAAATAAATAATTGGAAACCTTACCTGTGCCAACCCTGAGCTTGGATGTATATAAACAGTCTGTGGATGCTTAACAGTACGGTAAGAACCATTTTTCTGTAACCTTGCCGAATGAGGGAAAAATCCTGAAAAAATATTTTGAAGTTTACAGTCAACAGCTGGAGCACTTCCAGCTCAAAGAAGCTGCTAGCAATAATAAATGCTTGGGAACTTACCAGATGTAATGGCCTTCTTTATAGCCTCTAAATCATTAGGACAGGATGTTAGTTCAATTTCAACTCTCTCCAGAAGACCCTCTAATTGATCTCTAATGTCTCTCGCACGCTTCATGCTCCTGACCTATAAAAGTTGAAATCACAAATAACAGAAGCAACATAAATAATAAGTTATCAACAAATAGGAAACAAATGAACACTAGGAAAGACAGGAAAAATCATATTCATTCATCATGAAGCAAACAGATACATTAATAAATTCGGAGGTTCATTTCAAAATCAGTACATAAAAGAACTCTTGCAAGTTTTTTTTTTTTTAACAAAAAGGTTAAACACTTTTCAATCAAGAGAACAAGCACTTAAAATGATCCATACAACAAGAAGATCAAGGTAATAAGAACTATACCTGAATATAATTTTCGTAACACCACTGTGTTGAGAAATTTGTTTCCCTCCAGGAATTGTAAACCTAGAAAATAAGTTAACATATCGAATCATTAAAATGCAAAAGCTGGAACATAAAGGGCGGCAATCCTTAAAAACAATATTTATTCTTCAAAAAACTAACCTTCATTAAAGCGATATGATCACCAACATTGCCAGTATGAAAATTCATCCTTGCATTATCAGCATGAACTTGTTTGTCCTTTGGACGGTAAAAGATTGAATTCCCCACTGAAAGCATAGCAGCAATAGAAATAACCTCATCTGAACACTTGTACTTGTCGGAAGCAACTATCATTTTGGATAGCATTGGATCAAGAGGGAACTCCGCCATTCGTCTACCAACTTTAGTCAACTCTCCAAGTTTATTTAATGCGCTCAATGCAAACAAAAGTTCCAAAGCTTTCAGTAGAGCCTCAGCTGGCGGTGGATCCATAAAATCAAAATTTAGCAAATCATGAATTCCAAGACTCTTCAAAGAAAGAACAACACTGGCAAGGTTGGTTCGTTGTATCTCAGGAGGAGTATTGTCATCCAATTCAGTATAATAATTGTAGGCAGTGTACAACCGAAAACACTTTCCCGGACCCGTTCGCCCAGATCGACCAGCGCGTTGATTAGCTGAAGCTTTAGATATAGGAGTTACCAGCAAAGACTCCATCCCAGTCCTCGGATTATAAGATTTCATCTTGCAGAAACCTGGATCAATTACATACTTAATACCATCAATTGTTAATGATGTTTCTGCAATATTTGTTGCCAGGACTACCTTCCGTGCACCAATAGGAGTAGGTTCAAATATTTTGGCTTGAAGCTCAGTTGGAAGGTTGGCATATATTGGGCAGATAATAAGTTCCGCAATTTTTGTCCCAAAGCCTCTTACCCTATGCTTCAAAATTTCTTCTGCTGTCTCAATTTCTTCTTGACCAGTGAGAAAAACCAAAATATCTCCAGGTGACTGTGTCACATGAATTTGAAGTACGGTAACAATTGCAGCATCCAGGTAATCAGCTTCTGGTGCTTTTGTGTAGTGTATCTCAACAGGATAACGTCTACCAGGAATTTTGAAAATTGGAGCAGAATCAAAAAAATCACTGAACTTCTCCGCATCAAGTGTTGCACTTGAAATAAGTAATTTGATATCTTTTCTAAATCGTGCTATATCCTTCACCAATCCAAAAAGAATATCAGTTGATACAGTTCTTTCATGAGCCTCATCCACCATTATCACACTGTAGCTTGCAAGATCAGGTTCACCAAGCAACTCCCGCAACAGCATACCATCTGTCATATATTTTAATACAGTCTTTTCTGAAGTGCAGTCTTCAAAACGAATAGAATAACCAACCTCATGGCCAAGTTTGACACCCATTTCTTGAGAAACTCGAGCAGCAACACTCATAGCAGCAACTCGTCGAGGCTGTGTACAACCAACCTTCCCACTTTTGGTATAACCAGCTTCATGAAGATATTGTGGTATCTGTGTGGTCTTTCCTGAACCAGTTTCTCCTACAATAACAAGAACCTGATATTCTTCAACAGCTTTAAGTAGATCATCTCGATATGGATAAATTGGCAAAGTTTTCCGGTCCTCCTGTAGTTTCTCCAGTTCAGATTTTGCCTTGGTTGTTTCAGGTGAGTCAGTTGACATCTCATTATCAAACTTGTCACCATCCATAACTGATGCCTTAATAAACTCAATCTGATCCTCAAACACAAACTGATAATCATCAGTAGTTTGCTTTTTATTTTTTGACCCAAATTTCAATGTGGCCTTGCCAATTTGATGGTCTTCCCAGGCCTCTTGTTCTGCAAATGGATTCATTTTATCCCCAGCAGTAGGGTCTCTATAACGCTGAAGAGCCACCGAAAATCTCTTCTCCTGGTCAACAATCCCTTCTTGATCATAAGCTTCTGGCATTTTATACTCACCAATATCATCATCCTCTTCCGTCCGCTTCTTCACAAGCTCATATATTTCTTTCTTATACTGTAACTCACGATATTCTGCTTCAGTAAGCTTTACACCATCAAAAAGGTATTGCTCGTCTTCTATATCGTCCCTAAGCTCCTCAAGCTTTTTTTGCTCCCTCTTTTTCAAATACTCTTGTCTTGAAACTTTCCTTAAACTATTGATGTCATCTTGCTCCAAAGCTTTAGATCTTCGTATAGCCTCCTCTTCCTCCTTTCGTGAAAGCTTTGGCTCCATTAACTTCCTAGTTGCTGCAGCATCACGTTCCCTTATATGTCTCTCCAAATCCTCCCTCTCTCTTTGGTCACGCAATCTTTCCTCCTCTGACTCTGAACCATCATCCTCAGCTTGTCTTTTAACTCTTTTCTTTTCATCCACATGTATGACCTCCTCGTCATCTTCATCTTGTTCACTTTCATTCTTCTTTCTGAATCTTTTCTTATGTTTATCACCTTTTCTGGTCTCGGAAGCAGGCTCATTGGAAGACAGGCGATGAAGACTGGTATTGGTACCGGCTTCTTCTTCTTCGTCATCAGCATCTAAAAGTGCATAGGTCTTTTGCTTCCTAGCGAAAACAGCAGCTTCCCTTTCTTGTTTCTGATAAAACTACAGCAGACCAGGGGAAAATAAATTACAAGAAAAATTATAACTGCAGAAAAATTAAAAACAAAAAACTCTGCTAACATATTAACTCACATTTTCACGGGAGGCTTTGTGAGGAACTTTACCAAAGATTTCTTCGGCAAATAATTGAACTTCATTAGACGATGGCAAGCCATATTCTTCAAGCTTGCCAAGTACATCAGCAGGTGATGCTGCTTGCTTAGCTGCAACAACATGAACAAATTATTAAAATTAGCATATTAGAGTATTTGTGATCAATTATAAATGCCCAAATATACATATATAGAGAAGACGAAATTGGCATACCTAGCCCAATGGTATATTCAACAAGTGTAGGCTGGGAAAATCCCAGCAATGATATCAACCTATCAGAGACCCAAGTCTTCAAAGGGTTACCTCCCCCTCCTCCGAAATTTGAATTGCCTGACATGAACGTTGGTGATCTAGCTTGCAAAATCACGCGGCTACTTGAGATTGTAACTTAGGGTTCCAAATAGTGGTGTTGCGGCTGCTATCTCTAAAGACCTCAAATGCGGTTTGAACAAATTTCAAACCAATAGCAGCGGCTCGCGGCCGCAAATAGTCGTGTGACGGAAAATAGCGGCAATACCTTATAAAAAGAATTCGATGAGACGGAGTCACAAGCAGTAGAATCAAAAACAGAAAATCAAATATATCAGAGCGATGCAAGGGCGGAGAACAGGTAGCTCAAAATCTCATTATTCAAGTAGAAATCAATCTTCATTTTAAGTTTAGGGTTTCAACAATTACCTGATTTAATTTACGTTGGCAAGAGAGGGCTTAGGTCAGAGACGGGCGGAAGAGACAGACGTACATATTTAAAGGATATATATTTGAGACCCAGAAAAGGAAATCCGAGGCTTGCTTGTTTGGCGGCAGGGATGTATAATTTTATTTGGATTATTTTTTAATGGAACATATAATTTAAGGAACATATAATTTAGGGAAAATAATAATAAAATTGGTCGTAGATAAGAAAGGTTAAGTTCTACTAAAACAGCAAATGTATTAGTCTCAGTATTAAGCACCAATAGATCATTTTAACATATTAGTGGAAAGAAAAAAAAGTGAATTATAGCTAATTCGGAAAATTACACATTCTTTGAGTAAAACAAAAGATGAGAAATAAATAATTTGAAGAAAAAGAAAAAATTTTAAGGTGATTGAAGTTAAATTTATATAATTTAGACATAACAATTATTTAATTAATTTATAATTTTATATTTTTATTATATTTTAATATATGAATTAATAATAAACTAATTTTAATTGTACAATTTAATCCTTTTATTTATATCTAACTACTTTTTTTTTTGGTGAATAAAAAAGCTAATTGTTTACATCCACCACACTTGAAAAAAAACCTTTTAGACTGATCTAAATCTAAAATATTCCTCATCCTAAGGGAGGGAGTATCAAAAAATTGTAAATCAAAACTAGAAGGCAATGCCTCTTTTGCCAAACAATCCGCAACTTCGTTTTGTTCTCTGGGAGTATAGTGCAAAATCCACGAATCCTCCTGGGATAGTAGATTGTGAATTCGCCTGATTAGAGCAGAATTCGAAGTGATAACATTACTTTCTTGAATAGCTCGAATGACGTCTAGGTTGTCCGAGTATATCTAACTACTTTAAAACATGTTTATTGAATAATTTTTTTTGTCAAACACAGCATAAAAGTAATTGAGAATGAAACTTATCAAGAGAAATAAATTGCAAGATTGGCCATGTTTAGCTATTTATAAGTACTTCTAAATCCTACTTGAATATTAAACCTCCTAAAATTTAGTCAATTATATTAACATAATTTTCTTTAGACTTATTCAAAATTTTATTAATTTAAAATATCAAAAATTTTGAAATAAATAATCAAAAATATAAGACTTAATAAATACATTGAACCTTAAAATTATCCTCAAGTATGATTTAAAAGTTGAGCAGAGTCTAAAACTAATAATTCTCATAATAAACAAGTTCAAAAATTTTTACTTACACAATATTCACTAAAACGTTCATATTTTAAGTTTTTAAAGTTGAACGGGGTAATTCAAAGAGCATACCAAAATTAAGAGACAAATCTTTCATCAATATATAGATATCTCAACTCAAAAATGCATCGAAATCGACTGATCTTCTAAACTTGAAAATGGACAGTTTTGGCAAAATTAATTTAATAAATTTAACCCATTCATACATGCATTAAATTTTTCCTAAAATTTAGATATTTTATTTTCTTAAATAATTACTAAAATTTCATAATTGGTTCATTATAAGGATAAAAATTGAAATTGGTCAAACTACAATAAAATTAATTTAATTTGATCATGAAAGAAAATGTTGCTATAATTTAACTCAAATTTCATTATTGTTCAATAAATAAAATAATTTATAATTAGTATATTGAATTATTGATTAGAGGAAGATGATAGTAGGATAAATCTAGCTTAAGAGCAAAATTAAACAGGATGGAATTAACCAAAATTAGTATCCGAAAAACACACACAATAAAATCGAATCAACATAAAACATGCCACCACCTTTATAAAACACAAACGCCAAAAATCCCATGCAATTCAATGAAGTTAACGTTGTTTTTTCTTCTGAGAAACAAACTTCTTTGAAAATTAACCCAAACTTGAGACCTTGTTGACTTATCCATTTCTGAATTCCAAGTCGATCCATCTCTTTAATCTCTATTTATTTTTCCCCTTTTTCCTGTTCGTAGTTCTTTTTCTTCGTCGAATTTTCTGAGGGAAAAGGGGAAAAGGGAGGGTAAAGAAAGGAAGAAAGATGGGATCTTCTGAAAGTAAAGCTGCTGATTCCAAAGCTAACCGAATTGCTCGATGGCGATCGACTGGCATTGTTGCCTTACGTGAAGCTAAATTAAATGTAAGCAAACCCTTTTTATTTATCTATGAGTTTTTATTTTCACTTTTTTCTTTTCTATATATAATTTGAGTATTTGAGGATGTGAATAGACATTTTAGATGATGATGACGATGGTTTCCGGGTTTTGTTCAATTTGTTTGTTTATATGAATTTTAATAGTCCTTATGTTGCTTATGAGCCCAATTATGCATTTCTATGGAATTTCTTATGATCTTTTAAGATTTATTTTAGTTTTCCATGAATGCCTATTGTTTATTTGTTGATGATATCTTCTGCATTTTGCTTAATATGTTGCTCTATTTCTATGCAACTTCTTATGTTTTTTCTTCCTTTTATAAGTATATAGAAGTTTTGCATAATTATTATTGTTTATATGATAAGGATACTCTTATAGAATTGAATATCAATATCCAAGTTATGAAGAATTAAAATTAAAAAAAAGTCATTTGTTTATATTTATTCAATTTTGGTTTTGGTTTTTAGCACTTCTTTTTGCTTTATAGAAGCATTCTGAAAGCAAATATCAAGTGCTAATAAAAAAGAGCATTAATCTAATATTTGTGCCTTTGTGTTGGTACCAATTACAATTAAAGAGATGCAGGGTTCAAGTTAATTTGTTATTGCAATATTTTATGTCGTATTGGTTGAGAAACACGGTAGTTTAAAAGGCTTCCAAATAGGGATTCTTGCGTTTGTTTACACTTAAATTTTGAACAAGGTTCATCTATTACAATTAAATACATGGAGGTTCATGTTAATTTTTATTTAGTCTAAGACCCTGGTATCTAGTAGCCACATTGGGTTTGAATATTCCAAAATTCAGTTGGTCTAAGACCTTCAATATCCAACAGTCACATTGGATCCCGCATATTATGAAGGCAAGCTGGATCAGACCCCAAATTGCATGTATTATTCATTGAGAAACATGATAGTTCAAATGTCTTCCAATGGGACTTCTTGCATTTGTTCATTGCGTTTGTGATGAAATGTGCATTTTAATCTTGAACAGGATTTATCTATTACAGTTACATAGAAGCAGAGTTCATGTTTATTTTTTGGGTCTAAGACCTTTGATCTCCGGTAATTACATTTCGGAGTCAAGCAGAGTTGGCACCTTTATACCTTATTGGTTGAGAAATATAGTAGTTCCAGTGAGTTCTAGTGGGGATTTTTGCATTTGTTCCTTGTGTATAAGATGAAATTTGTGCTTTGATTTGGAACAGACATTTCCTGATGAAGTTCTTGATCTGGATAAATGTGTACGAACTCTCGATTTAACGCAAAATAAATTAGGTATGCCTTTTTCAACTTGTGAATCAGATGAAACAATAGTAACTTCCTTTCTTAGGAGATTTTGCCTATATTACTCGGGCACAAGTATGAGCGTTGGATATAGGTATGAAGGTATGATTGGATTTTTAAGTTTTATGTATTTGGAGGATCTTTTGATTTCATATTCTCATACACATGTAGCAGACATGAATACTGCATTTTAGAAAAAATGAAGAGTCTGAGCAATATAGGATTTTTCAAAAGTCAGTCAAATATGATTTCCTTAGTAAAGGATGAGTATCATTTCTTTTCAATCTCATAACCTGGTTCGATGAAGCATTAAATTGCTTGGTTACTATTCTGTCAACTTTTATGCTTGCAGTTGAAATTCCTATGGAGATCAGCAAACTGGTCAACATGCAGCGACTGGTAAGATATTCTCAATTGTTGCTTGCCATATGTAGAGTTTCGTTCCATGTTATGCAGACTCGGGTGCAAGAGTCGGATACGAATATTACTTTCAACGTAATCATGGATCAATGTGTCAAAAACAAATACATCAAGATAAATAAAAGTTAGAGCAACATAGGTTTCTTTCAACACATAAATGGCGAATTATGCTTTCATGTCAATTTTGTTTTTTGTTGGACCTTTTTGTTGACGTTTCTATCCAAATCTTTAATTGGAAAAACTTAGAAAAACCTAACCATATATGTATTATACACATCATTTGTATTTGACATTTACACCTGAATACAAGTAACAAAGAGTGAAAATATTAAAGTAGCTCTTTCTTCTTCTTTTTTCCCTTCCAGATTTTAGCCTCTAATCATATTGAGCAATTACCAAGTACTATGGGGAATCTTCAGTCTCTGAAAGCTATGATACTTGATGGGAACCGAATTACTTCTTTGCCAGATGAATGTAAACACTCTTTTTCTAAATAAATGCATTTACTTGCCTCCATTATTTGTAGATTTGCTTCATGGCATTGTCTGCTAACTTCATCGGGTAAATGTAAAGTCTTATTGGCTTCTAACTGTATTTCTTTTGTCAGTGGGCGAGCTGGTAAAACTCGAGAAGTTATCAATTTCTGGAAATAAGTTAATGTCCTTGCCCAATACTATTGGCAGTTTGCGCGATGTAAGTTATTTATGGTGCTCCAATTCTACAATTTTGTTGAAAGTACTCGTATCTGGCATATGAATATATGACCTCAAATGTCCTCCAAAGTAGAAAATCTTTAAAAAAATCTGACCATACCTGTACTAAGTACATACCTTAACCAATACTCACACTTGTATCTGAGTAACATGGTATGAAACTGTTCATTATACTCCTTGGTTTTGCATATAGTTGCATGTTTGTGTAGTTCAACATTTAAGCACAAGTTTAATCTCGAGCTCATCCGACTTGAGGTTAATGAAGACTGAGAAGAGCACTAAGCATTAGACATTATTTAAAGAACTAAATAAACCTACGATAAACAACTTTATGTTTCATATAGTTCCTGGATCTAATTTATGTTGTTTGATGGTGCAGTTGTCTCTGCTTAATGTGTCTAATAACAAATTGAAGTATCTTCCTGAATCAATTGGGATCTGCTCTGCTTTGGAAGAACTGCAAGCAAATGGTGTGTTCTGCATATTTACTATTGTTGCTTTGATTCTTCATTTTTCTTGGAATGCTCATTTCCTACACATTTTTTAATATGATCATTAATATGCGGATATGAGATGACCCTCCAAGAAGGCTCTAAATACATGGAAAAAATAAGAAGAAATTGAACCACCATATCTCTGGACTCAGATGTGAGTGTTGGATATGGTTATATGTCCATCATGGGTATGCTCATATTCTTTAATTTTTTGATATAGTTGGAGGACCGCCAATCCATGTTCGAATGTGTGCAGCACACAAGTACTTCATGAAAAATGAAGAGTCAGAGGACCATATTAAGTAGTTGATTAGGCCTTCAGGGCAAATACGAGGCCTAGCAGTGGCCTTGGCCCCCAAAATGGTAAAACCACCATTTAGACCCTTAAGATTTTATAAAATTACATGAAACTATAAAGGTAAAATTGCACTCTGGACCAAAAAATTTATAATTCATTTCTGGTCCCAACTAAATTTTCTGGCTTCGTCCTTGCAAGCCTTTTTCATCCAAAGTTATGGCATATAACATAGACCAGTGAAAATAAAATGCTACACTTTCATGCATTCAATATTGTTTCTACAACTCACAACGTTACAATTTTACTTACCTTTGCAGATAATCTTATTGAAGAACTTCCTGCATCTGTTTGTAATCTTGTTCAACTAAAGTCACTTAGCTTAAACAATAACAAAGTCAACCAGGTAATTAGCACACAGTTTCCATCGTTTCTAACTTCCTCATGCTGCACAATAACTATCACAACCCGTCAACCAGCAAGGTTTACTTGTTTTTTTGAACCATATTGCATTTTGTCATACCCATAATTCGATATTATCCTCCTTAGGCATCCAAGGGTCCCTCAAGGTTTTGTCACCCTAGTACCACAGTTACGGAAAAGCCTTCTATTCCTATATGGGGGAGGTCCTAGGTTTGAACTTGGAGAGGCACACTTTGGATGACAAAGCCTTGTGGGACTTGTAGGTGCCTTAAGAAGACATTGGATTGAGAGCAAGACCTGCTGTGATATGATTCAGGGAAACGAAAGTACCTTGCTGTCAGTCGACTGTAGCAATAACACTGGCTAATTTTTTATTATACCATATATGAACTCTTGTAAAAGATTAACCTTTGGAAATAACTAATCTTGAATTAAATATTTGTTGAACCATGTGAAGTTCTTAAATTTTACAATGATGTAAAATACCAATAAACATGATTCTAAAAATTGATAGCATAAGTTTGCCGATCAAACTGTAATTGTTGTGTTGCTGTCATGCTTGCTTTTCAATTACCCAAGTCCGACTCTTCATTTTTCTTTAAGTATTCATATCTGGCATCAATGTGGAGCACAAGGCTTAGGAACAAGACATCTAAGGATCCTCCATATATATATATATATAGACTATCATACCAATGTTTGGCACAAGGTTAGGGAATATGATATCCAATGATCCTCCAAATACATGAAAAACCTTGGAAAAACCCGATTCTTCCCATGTTGGGCACATACTCATATCCAACACCTGGACCTAAGTCTGAGTAACATATAATAAAACATTGTTTAAAGACAATATTTTGTAGCTTGTTTCTATTTGTAATCTGATATCTCTTGGTTGACAGATACCTCCTAATATATTGAAAGACTGTAAAGCTCTCCAGAATTTCTCACTTCATGACAACCCCATTTCGATGTCTCAGTTTCAACAAGTAAGCTTCTCCATTCTCCTTGAATAACTGCCAAATTTGGTTCAAATATTCCAGAAAGATCTCATAAGCTTTATATGCTTTAATTAACCAAAACATTTGCATATATAGATGGATGGATTCGAAGAATTTGAAGCAAGGAGGAAAAAGAAGTTTGACAAGCAACTTGACTCGAATGTGATGATTGGTTCCAAAGGCCTTGATGCGGGTGTTGATCTATAACTCCTTTGCATTCAAAGTTCTGGTGAGGTTGAGTCTACAACAAATTTAAGACACATATAGTCATAAGCTAATCATGTTTTGCTTGAAAAATAAACTCAAATTCAATTCAGTTAGTGTTAAGTCAAGCTCTAGCAGTTTGAGCTATAGAGCAAGCCTGTATGTATCCTACTTTGGCTGAAGGTCATGCATATGTGATAATTAATGAAACATGTAAAACATTACAAGTTTCGCTTATTTCTTACTCGCAAACTCGATTGATGATTTAATTAACTCTTTTTTTTTTCTTCTGAAAGGAATAGAAAATGGTCCAGCTTGAGCTTCAGCAGTCGAGGCGAACCTGGAATAGTTGGTTATTATCTTGACAACATTAGACATCAAATAGCTTGGTGTTGCAGTTTGGACTCAATTGTATACTTACAAGACAAACAACAATGTGTACTTTCAAATTTCTATTGGATTTCATTGTAAAATGATATATGCCCGTAATTTGCAGGGCTGTATATTAAACAACTTCTTGTCTTTCTTGTTAGAGAATGATTGATTCCATTAAAATATTATGCCCCTTCTAAATGAAGGGGGTTTGATTCATGTTAAATAAGTGATAGTGAATACAGTTTTGAAATTTATTTAGGCTTAATGCAAAAATTTCCCCCTAAAATATCCCGGTTTTCTCAGCTTGATACTTAAAAAGAATTTTGCAACAACAGTTTAGGATATAAAGTTTACTTCCATTACATGGTTTACCCCAATACATTGACTCTATTAGAAAAGGGTAAACTACATCATTAGTAACTAAATTATGGGTAAGTTTTCATTTTGGTCACTTAACTAAAAAAAATAACAATTTGGAAATTGAAGTATTCAAAAGTTTTCATTTAAGTTACTTAGCTGTTAAAATCGATGCTATATAGTTTTCTATGTTTGCACTGTCTACACTAATCGAAAGTTCTCTTTCCCCTTCTCTCTATAATTCAATTTTTATTTCATGAAACATCTTTGGATGTCATGAATCTGTAAACTAAAATTCAAATAAATTTTTTTTCCAATCTCTGACAGTAACCTTTAGATCGACTTGGATTTAAGGTATGTTTTTCTACTCGTCGATAGGTATTGATCCACCATACTGATCGTCAAATCATCGCTTGGAGCTCGTTGGCAAAACTTTAAAAAGAAAAACTTAATAGTCTAATGGCTTAAATAAAAACTTTTAAATAGTTCAATAACTTAAATGAAAACTTTAGTACCTAATAACAACATTGACCATTGACAAAACCAAAGTTGGTGAATTGGATAAGATGAAAGATACATGAATTTTTTTTTTAAACATAGCAGCTCGCATGACAATTCACATGTACTTCATGTTATTTTTTCTTAATTTTTATTAACTTTTATTTTTTTAATATTTTATAATTTTTAAATCATTAATCGACATGGTATATAAAACAAATAGTATTATGTCAGCATCAAATATATGTGGACTACCACACCCATGCCAATAACATTAAAAATTAATTTTTTAGTCGGTATACCTTTTTGAGAAGTTAATAACTAAATTTAACTTAAAAAAGAATAATGGACAAATTGACTAAAAATTGTAAATGTTGAGAGCTAGATTTATGTGTGACATTATTTGATCGGTTGATGAGAAATTTCAATGTTTTTATAATTCTTTTAGAAATTTTATAAATTTTGTAGGCATGACATTATTTGATCTGTTGATGAGAATTTTGTAAGAGAAATATAAAATAAGGTAATGGGATAGAAAAAATGATAATAGAAGAGCGAAAATAGATACTAAAATGATAAGTTTTCTTAGGTTGCTATGACCGGGACCTCTAAAATGAAGAAAAATTTATTTCAGTTTTTAAAATTTTTAAAATTTTATAAAATTTTAAATTAATAAAATTAAAATTACACTTTGACCCTCTCTAAAAATATAAAATTTTGATTTAATTTTTAAAATTTATAAAGATATAGATTACTAAAACGATAAAATTACGTTTTACTATCATAAAATTTATAATTTTATTTCGACTTCCTTTAAAAAAATATTTTTGATTTCATCTCTGGAGCACCCTATCATACAAAAAGTCATGGGGTGATCTTTTTTGTCTACGTACTCATTGCAGCTTCTTATTTGATATTTGCCTTCAAATTTGAATAAACAATCTTTTCATTAATTTTTTTTACAAGTTTAGATTCAACTCATGCAATTTTTTATCTTAGAGTTTTTTTTCGTGCGTTACGGGTGATTTCAATTATATTAATAATAATGATTAAAATTAATTATTGAAATTTAATTTTTTAAATAAATTCATGAAATATTTTCCACATACACCAAAATAAAAACAGATGGATCCAATTATAACTAATATATAACATAATTATTAAAATAATTAAAATAATATTATATTACCTCATTAATAATTAAAATAATCTTCTAGTTTGTTTGGTACCATTATAATTTGAATATGATTCAACATTGCTTATTCGAAAAACCATTGTTTTTATATTTAATTCTATCTTATAAATGATAACAATCTCTTATTTTTTATTGATAATTTTTTCCTAAATGCTGCTTGATTCAATATGTCGACAGTATTTATATAGTTGAGCTTAAATGATTGGTATATAACTTTAATATTAATTAAGTGATAATTAATATTTTTAGATTTTTATTTGAGTAATAACTCTATTTTACATTAATAAAATTAGTAAAACTTTTTTATGTGAACTATTTTTAACTAATAATTTTAATTTAAAATTATAATTATAATTATAATTATCATATTTTTATTATATTTTATATTTAGAGTTTTATTCACATAATTATTCGATTTTAAAATTAGCATAACTTTTTAACTAATAATTATAAATTAAATTATATTTTTTGAATAATTTACGATTATATATGTTCTTTTTAATATAATGCTTAGAACTAACCATAGTGCCCTCAACTCATAAATAGAAGGGTAATGCACTTCAACTACTTAAACTCACAGCAACAATACCCATGCCAATCGAGCTAAGATTCAATCGGTTAAGTAATAATTATTTTTAAGTATATGATTATCATAAATTTTATTAAATTATAATTATTTTTAAATTTATAATTATTTAATAATATTATGGAAAATAAAAGGTATTCCCGCTATTGTAAGGTAATATCAATGGAGGTATTAAAGTATGACTTCATGTATCAGAACATTGATAATCAAGAAAAGGGTTGCCTGCTTCCAAAACTCATATTTTCTTTAATTGGGATTCTACCAAAACAGTCTCAAATTTATTTTTGTTTGCCCTATTGATTTGGTTGAAAAATTAAACCTTAGGATAAGAAAGAAAATGCCTAGGGAATGAAGTTTTCATGTCTCATGACATCAATCCAACACAAGATTGAATCAAGTGTGTTGCATCTCATTGTAAAACTCAGCCCATCAACTTTAGCTCTGGACCCCAACAGTTTGGCTCGGAACCTAAACAAGATGTCCATGAATTGCCAATTTGCCAACTCTTCCATCTTCGTCTCCACCAACCTTTCCTTCTCCACTATTTCTTCCCATACCCTTTTTTTGTCTCCCATGGCCCTCGTATACCAAAATTCCTCCATACACGTCTCTTTAGGCACTCTAACTCCAAATTTCTTTCCCAATATTGGCCATATCTCCTTCCAACTGAAACTCGAACCGTTGATTGCATTGAACGCCTCGCCGTTGGAAGACACTCCATCTCCATTCCTGGTGGCTGCCCAAATTTGTTGTTCGGCAACGAGTCTGGCATCGGAACCGTCTATATAACTCTCTTCCCAACACTCAATTGTCCCTCCAAACACAAAAGGGAGGTTCAAATGCTTACAAATAGTACCATAAACACATAAACTCCCTATGAAATTAAACAAAGTCCTATTAGAACTACCCATTAACAAGCCAGGTCTATGCACAGTCCAACTCACCTTACCATCCAATCTCTCATGGAGGGTATCTTCAAGGACGTAGTAAAAGTTGGAGCTCACTTTCGGTCTTGGCCATTCTTCATCGAACAAATGGGTTGTTTTCCCATTCACAGCTATGGGTACATAATGACTCATCCCTGTTTGAAGGACAAAATGCTTCATCCCCTTTGCTATGGGGAGGATGGCACTCAAGACATTGGACAACATTGCCTTGTTTTCCTCACAACACTCAGCAGTATCCAATGGATGCTGGGAAGCCCAAGTGACCCAAAAAACATGAGTCACATCATGCAGTATTGATAGCTTCTGCTTGGTTTCAAATGGATCTAACAGGTCACAGGGTATGAAATGGTAGCTAGAACTTTTGATGGGTATTATTTCAGGTTGTCGAGCTACACCATAGATCTTCCACTTAGATTTTGAGATGAGCCTTTTGGTTAGCTCTCTTCCAACAAGCCCAGTAACACCAAAGATGATGGCAACACCATTACTGTCTGCCATTGGTTTTAACTTGGATATACTTTGGCTCTTCAGCGTTGAACCATCTTTATAGAAAGAAAATCTGTCTCAAATGACTTTAATTAGTAGCTTTAAGAACCACTTAAGGCTGGCATGTGTAGATGTAATGAATGAAATTTGTGTGGTGGGAAGTCATGGTTGAAGAAAAAAACAGGAAGTTCACTTCTTTTGATGGCGAATTTGTTGGTTGGAGTAGATTATATTTTAAGTAACAAAAGACTTCTTTGTAAAGTGATTGGCATGTTAGGCCTTATTTTGTGAAGTGATTGACATCTTCATGAGGCTTCATCAAAGCTCAGGTAAATTTAACTTGTCCGCTGGCAAGATTGTGAGATTGGCCGACACTTTGCTGGCATCTCAGTTACAATTTCCAAGTAAAAGGTTTAAAATATTTGTGTATTTCTTTCATCATATACAGTTCACCAAGTTTGTTTTTGTCAATGGTCAATGCTGTTATTAGGGGGCAAATCTCTCTGATAGGCTGAGGTTATTAAGGCAAAAAATTTAACCAAGTCCCACCCAACTCCACATTTGTTGCGAACACCAGGTTTTAAAGACGCTCTCATAAAATAGGAAGGATGGTATAAAATAAGAACGTTATCTATTTTAATAATTTAATATTATATCAGTAATTTTATATTGAATTTTAGGATTATGAAAATACTAAAATTTAGAATAAAAATTGATATAATATTAAACTATTATAAAAGAGATATAAATATCATGATGTCACTATTTCATACAATAACGTAACGTTACTATATCATACAATCTTTTTCTATCGGTATTGTATCAATAACATTCATTAGGTGTATGAATAAAATGAAGTAAAAAAAAAAGACCTTTAAGGTAAATGTTTTTTTCTACAAAGGTAAGTTTTTTGGTTATATGTTTTTATTATATGCATTAATTAACAAAAATACCCTTTCATATTTTAATTTGTTGCATGGATGGTATCCCAGAGGCGAACTTAGAAGAACTGGCAGGGGCCTCGGCCCCCCTAAAATAAAAAATTACCATTTAGACCCTTTAAAATTTTTTAAAATTTTAAATTAATAAATGTAAAATTATACTTTGGTCCTCCTAAAATTATAAAAATTTGATTTAATTTTTTAAAAATTATAAAGATATAGACAATAAAAAATTAAAATTTCACTCGGCCCCCCTAAAAAATTTATCTGCCTTCGCCCTTGTGGTGTCCCATAAACTTTAATTCCCTTATAGTCCCTTCAATTTTCTTTTATTTCCCAATGTATTTATTAAAACAAGTCTAGTGATTAATTTTTCGTATTTTGTAATCAGTCCAATTTTACAGTAATTTAATTCCATATTAATTGAATTTAGTTTACCAATTTCATCCTCCCACTTTTTACATATTTTAAAATTTATCAATATATAATTAAATTTTGCTTATTCCTAAAGCTATAAATTATTAGGCATAGTGATTTTTTCTCTCTAATTTTATTGAAAAAAAATCATTTTAGCTCTCCGTTAATTTTTTTGCTTCTATTAATCATCGACCTTGCATGTTTTGTTAAATCACCTCAAAATGGATGAAAAAGTAATTTGTTAATGTGGCATACACATGGATTGCAATTAATTTTTTTATAATTTTATACTTTTTAATAATTTTAACGATTTTTATTTTTAAAATAAATTTATATTTTTTGAATTTTAAAATTTTTAAAATTAACTAAATGATGATGTGTTATCCACATGGCAATTCATCCATTTTGGAGTGATTTGTCAAAAAAAAATTAAGGGCTAAAAAGGCCGAAAATAAATAAATGACTAAAATAACTTTTTTCTAAAATTAGAGGACCAAATAAGTCATTATACCAAATTATTATTACCTTATATTATTTTCAATAAAAAACACTACTTGAGGTTGCTAATGTTTCAAAAACGATTTCTCATATCCTTTATTACCAATTTAATAAAAGCTGCTAATGTTTTATATAATACTTCCAAATTTCATATACTCGCTAAAACTAGGTTATAGTAAAAAAAAAATCAAATTATGTTAAAATAATAGATAATTAATTTTAAAATTAAGTTGTTAAAATATAAACGTATTTAATACCATAATTTTAAACAACTCACATACATTTTAATGCATTATAGTGCAGGCTAGCATTATTTAATGGGCTAAATTCTTTAAATATGTCTCTTTTTTTTAATTCATTTTTTTTAATTTAAGGAAATAAGTCGATTTTAAAAAGAGTGTGAAAGTGCGTCTAACTATGAGTTTCATCATCATCAAGTTTGAACCATAAAATGTCACGATCTAACTCATAATTTAACTTATACTTCCAACATTTATATTCCAATGAGAAAAGAATTCGAAGACTAGTATATACTTAATACCACTACTAAGTAAATTAAAATCTTTCAGAGTTGATAAAACTTTATTTTAATATACAAAAATGTCATCAATAAACCTGTTTAAAATAGTCACTTTGTACTAAAATTTGTAATTTGACCATTTAATTTCACTTACAACAAAGACCATGAGACGTAGCCTCTAGGTCACTCCATTATATGTAAGTTACCACTAAGAAACAAATTTGCCGATGCACTACGAACTCTGGCTTGGTCCTTTCTTGAACTAGCACAATCCCTCATTTGCCTGCAATACATAATAACGCATGTAAGTTCAAATGAACTTAACGAGTTCCATACCTTATTAACACAACTCTAACACATTTGCACTTTGTGACTGGAACTTCACGATGGTTTTGTCCATATTAAGATGGTACACCATCATCCTTTCCAAACTAGGTGGTTTCTTGGCGATTTTCCCTTCCATTTCCATTTTTATTTTATTCCTTTTATGGCCCTTGTGTAACTATCTCCTTAAGAGGGAAACTTTCGCGGTTTCCTACTTGGGAATTGTAAAAGATAATCTGTCAACAATGCCCATAACGCGCCTTGCATTGATGACTACAAATATCCACCTAAGACTATTCTTGGCGAATGGTCCTTATTGCAGACGGTAAGTAGTATTTTGTCCTACCGAACTCGAACTTGCATTACGATCCTTTTGAATCCACAGGGGAAACACCCTTGTGACATAATATAGAAAGTTTACTTTTTCCCATCAAATGGACAGATCAGACGACACACCCCATTCCTTCTCTGTACTACGAATAAAGGATCCACTCATTGTGGTTATCTCTTTGAAACAAATAACTTGTAGGCAAATTCTTATCAACGAGTCCCCTTTTTGAAGAAACATATATATGAAACAATCTTGACGGACTATCATATCTTTCTTGTACGGTCTCACGTAAATAGATAGTTTGCCCATAATATTGGACTTCAAGAAAACGAGCCCATACTTGGCGGACTTATAAAATCAAATACAAATCTCCAACAAGCCTATAAGCTCTCACTAGAGTGAATTTCATATCCACTGTAGATGCAAGCTGTAAGATAAATTGGCAGACCATCATAACTTGTATCCGCCTCACTTATCCTGCTAGCACAAGCATAACAACCTTCTCAATGTAATGGATCACTTGGTTGTAGACTCTTACAAACGAACATAATGTGGAATCATATTTACACAGTAGTTCTGGCGAACTTCCCCTTCAGCGAAAGCCTCAGTGGACTTTCCCCATTTTAGATAACTTCACGAATTTCCACATTAGATAGTCCTGATGGACTTCTACATTTAAGATTATCTTAACGGACTTCCACATTTTATAGGCCTAATGGACTTCTACATTTAGATAGTCCCTCCAGACTTCTCATATTAGGTAGTCCTTGCGAACTTCCCACATTTCCAGTAATACCATGGCCATGGACTTCCATACGTACTATTAAAGGATCTAGTACGTCTTATAAAGGGCTTTTATACGTCCCACACAGGGGGCTCTCAAACGAGTGTGCACTAAGTCTCCGTATAATTTAATCTCATTTCCTGGCTTAGTCCAACTGAACCTTCCTCAAAGCCACATAAATAAAATGCATATGCAATCCTATGTATGACCATCCGAACCTCCGCAAAGCCACATAAATATCATGCATAACATATACAACAATCTGCCAATAGATATTGTCTATCACATGACATATGATATGTCGATCATAACATTATGCAACATAATCACATTTACTACCAATCATTCATATCAATTCAATACGCAACACAACTTCACCCCAAGCCTTTCTTTTACTTAATATAAATAACCTACAACCATACAATCACATCTTATTATGCAATGCATACCACACCAAACATTTCATCAATTTAGAATAATTAGACTCATTACCAATAGTATTTGCATGTCAACATTACATGTACACACAAGACATCAAAACTTCGCCACAAGTGAATTCACCATTGATAAAACACTGATTCATCATATTCAATGTTGATGACACAGAACATATCTATTCAAGATCTAAGTTCGAGAACTCACCTAAAAGTTGACGCCAAATCCATCTTCTAAGCCTTTTTCCCTTGCGACGTAAGCTCTAATATGCAAAATTTCCAATTTTTGAGACTTAAACCTTAGTCTCTTCCTTTCATGCATAAATATTTCATAATATTTCTCTCTTCCATAAACCAGAGAAAAGAAGAACAAGAAGAATAAAAGAATCATCCTCGAAGAAGAAAGCCTTTCCTATATATATATAGTCTTTCCGACCTTTATAACCAAAACCAATTCACAACCACCTAAAAAATACATTAATCATCATGTGTTCCACTAAGATATGCTTAGTTCAATAATAATGGGAATATGGTTGAAATTCAACTTTTCTTCAACTAGCACACTACTTGTTCTTATTTGCAAAAAGAACCCGCCAAATTAGAGGACCTTTCAATTTAGTACGCCAAACTCTTTTGCTACTCTAGACCTTAAAGATCAAGGTGTGACATGACATCAACTTTAAAAAAAATTAACCTGCTCTAAACCCAAGTTCATTTATTTTAATTTTTTTAAATTGTGATTAATTAATTTAAAAAAAAAAAGAGTTTGGCATCATTTCTTATTAGATTTGCTTAATGATTTATCTCTGGAGTTGTGTGCTAATATATATTTACACACATGTTATGATTACAGCATAGAAGAAAAAAGAGGAACAAATGTTCCTTTAATAAATTATTAAATTAAGAAGATAGAAAATGGAGGAAATAACCTTACAAGGGTAAAAGGAGGACTAGCATAAAGGCTGTAGAATGAGACTAGTACTGATAAATTTTAGGAATTTTTAAATTTAATTAATATTAAATATGTATAGAGGGTAATTTCATAAATATCTCGGGGCAGGATGGTTTCATTCTAAACTCGACCCGACTAGACTATTTTTAAAAATTAACCACCCCGACCTGTCCCAACCCTCAATTTCAAGAAAAAAAAAACCAACTCTATCGGGTTGGATCAAGTTGGAACTCGTCAGATTTAGGTTTTTTTGTCTTCCCTACAGCGAACCCATGTGAGATATTAAATTAAGAAAAAAGATATCGTATTTCAAGTCACTTGCAAAAGAACTCTGAAAAGTTAGGATAAAGTACAAAAAAAAAAAGATCCAAAAGAAAAAAATGCAATTAAAACATTATATATTTTGGTAGTAATGCACCCAATTATTCCAAATAGGTACGAATTCAATCAGTTTGGTCCAATGTGAAGCCTAAACTATAGTAAAAGAAATTGTTGTAAGTGACTTGAAAGAGGGAACTCTTTTTCTTATTTTAATATCTCACATGGGCTAGCCGATGAGTTATAAAGAGCTAAAAATATTTTTTTTAAAATATTTTTTTAATTTCTAGAGTTAGGACTAAATTGATAGATTTTATAAATGTTGAGGGCAACTTTGTTATTTTTTTAGAATTAGAACTAAAATGACAAATTTTATAAACATTGAGGGCTAAAATTGTTGAATTTTTATATTTAAGATCAAATTGATAGAATATATAAACATTAGAGTGCTAATTTTGTTACTAGACCAATAAAAAAAAGGTTTCATATCAACGCAAAGTGATTAAAATATTAATTTTGTAAAATTTAGTGAATAAATAAAAATAATAATAATTAAATGATCAAAATAGAACGAAGTGATTATTTTTATAGTTCACCTTTAAGAAATGATTTTTAATATTTTTCGAAGAGAGGTTAGAAATGTGTAGATTAATTTAATTATTTTTTAATGTTATGATTTAAACAGTGAACATCTACTAGAAATCCAGAGCTTTATATATTTGAAAAAGAGAAAATATAATGTCAGATGTTTCAAGAGAAGGCTACAACAGGCTGGAATGATAGGATTCGGAATAGTAGCTGGAAATGACGTAAATTATAAACTGATGGAAGACAATGAGAATCATGTGTTTAGGTTTGGGAGACCATACCAACAACATTTGTCATTTGCCTTTTTCTATTTTTTTATTTCTTTTGATCAATTTGATTGTTGGAAAACAAGGATGATGCGTGAACCAATGTTCAGTCATATTTAAATATAAAGGCATGTTTATAATTAACGTTGAAATTTCCTACTTTTTATTATGTTATAGAAAGTGGGTAAGAGAGGATCTAAGATCACAACAAAAAGGAATATATGATTCCATTATTATGGCTTACATCTATGAGAAAAAGGCTTCAAAGATTGCGTTGTTGATTTTATGAATTGGATTAAATTATATTTTAAATTTAGTTTTTAAGAATTATGTTGATTTATTTTTGTTTTCAATTTTAAATTTAATTATTAATTTTATTAAATTTTTTTGTTAAGTTTACTAGTAAGATATTTTAAAATAAAAGAATATACTTATTAATCATTTAATAAAATTGGATAAATTACATTACAAATCATTCTAAAATAACTTTAAAATAATATCCTTCTTATTTTAATATCCAAAATTATTGGTACCATGAGTTTTGCGACATGAGGGTTAAGGCAGAAAGATAAAAAAGTAGAGCATATTTTGATAATGATGCGGATGCTTAAAATTCAAAAGAAGAGAAAAGACCAAAGCGAATTTTCATGTATCATTTCTATAATTGTTTTGAATTTTAATGGACAACAAGCACTGCTGATATATAATATAAAATATACTTTGACTTGAAATAGAGTTATAGATACTAAAATATTAAAGATAAATTTGGATGGACGGTGCATTTATTTGCGGTTAGTTAAAATCAATGGTAGCGATAAGATTAAATATTGTAGTAATATTGTAGCGTGAAATAAAAAAATAAACTAAATGCACCACATCATCCATTTAAACTTACCTAAATTAACCCCAAAATATATTTATTTGAATTAGTGTTATGAGCGGGGGCAAGTGGAGGGACAGAGGGGACTAGCAGGCCCAGCCACCTATAATGAAAATTTTAACTTTTAATCTCTTTACAATTTATAAAATTTTAAATTAATATATTATAAAATTACACTTTAATCCTTAAATTTAGTCTTTTAAAAATTATAAATATATAAGTTATTAAAATGTTGAATTGCTCTTTTACTATTATAAAAATACACAATTTAATTTTAACCTCCAAATTTTGTTTTCTCCTAATCATGAATTAATCGAATATTAATTTAATTAAAAATTTATAAAATAAATTATATTATTATAAGAATATATTTATTGTGATCATGTATATATGCACGATTCAGATATTGAATTCACTTCTAAATTTGGAAATATCAATATCTTATGAAATATATTTTGGAAGGAAAACTCTAAAAAAAATAAAAAGTAATTTAAAAATTAAATTCGTAATTAACGTTAGCCAAAGATTTAAACGTACATCTATTCAACCATTAAACGGGCCAAGCCTAAAGCGTAGGCCCGATACAGTTCAACTTCGAAAAGGTCCATTGGGAAGCTCCTCATGTATGTTCACCTTTGGATTTCAAAATGCACAAAATAATTGACAGTGACGAGGAGGAACCCTAAGTAAAATTATCTTCAAATCAAATTCACGTAATATGTTCCAATCACAGCAATCTTCATTAAAGTACTTCCCTCCTCCAACTGACCTCTGTGCTCATCTGGGTCAGTTGACCTTAACCCATCTCGACTTTGAACCCCGGCCTCGATTATATGAGGACCCAAATGCGGCTTCTCCAAGTTGGATCACTACACCCACTGATCCCATTACATATGGTACTGCTGTAAGTTCTCTTTTTCACCCTGCATTGCTGAATGTGAAATTTGGATCTTGCATTAATGCATTGGAAATGTATTAAATTTTATTTAGCATTTTGATTTTATTTGTTCTGATTCGTGTTTTCTAATCTATTTGAACATTACCAGTAATCATTCTTGAAAATCTAAATTTAGCCGGTACTAGTTCAAATGTTTAGCAGATGAATGCTTTCTTCCAATAAAGTTTGTGTTTTATGTTCGTAAATATCCATAAAATGCTATCGCAATTGTCATCGTTTGTTTATTTATTTGTGTTAGTACAGTAGATGAATGGCTTATACTTTATATATTTCGGGGTTTGCAGTTTTCAATAGCCGCTTTAAATTCCACTAGTAACAATGAAGTTTGTATTTTATATCTGTAAAATGCTACCCCCAATGTTATTTATGCTTATAATGCTTCTACACCCACAAATATTTGTGTTTGTTTGATGATGCGGCTATCATCATTTGTTTATTTGTTTGTGTTCGTAGAATAGATGAATGGATTTTTATCTTTTGGGTTATTTGTACTTTATATATTTCGGGTTTGCAGTCGTTGTAGCGGCTTTGATTTCCACTGGTAACAATGAAGTTTGTGTTTTATGTTTGTAAGTATCCATAAACACTACTATCGATGTCATTTATGCATAATATGTGACTATATTGACAAATATTTGTGTTAACTATACGGCTATCATCATTTGGTTATTTGTTTATTCATTTGTGTTAGTAGAATAGATGAATGGCTTTTTGGCATTGGGGTTGTTTATACTTTATACATTTTGAGGTTTTCAGTCACCGGTAGCGGCTTTGAATTCTGCTAGTAAGAATGATTGGATGAAGCAATCTTTGGTGAATAATGTAATAGGAAGCACAATGAATCAAAGCAACCTGATTCAACTACGGCAGTATGATGTTTGTAATGTTGTATGCAAAACCAAAGATGGTTGTAAGAGACACCTTATGGGAAAGAAGCATCCGAGGAATTTGCAAGCAATGATAAATCCCGTTACTGCACTATTTCCAGAAATTTCTAATACTATCAATAACGTAAGCATCGTGGACAAAACAGGAAATGTAGGTGGACAGTTGATATTTGGGGCTTCTGGTGTGGCAAATTTTCATGAATTGGATAGAAAGAAGCAACAACTTTTGAATGCTGGGGCTCCCGTTGGTTCCATTCGGATGTGCACCATATGCAATGTTGCTTGTAATAGCAATGATGCTTTCGTTAAACATATTTCCGGAAGAAGACATGTTGCTCAGGTACGTTAATTAGTAAACTAGGAAAAAATTGTAGCCTTTTCTTCAGAATAGAGTTAAATCCCAAGTGTTTTCTATTTATTTTTATATTATCTTAAGCATGCATGTAAAAGGTTATTTGTCATTGGGCCATGAATTCACTTTTGCAGCTTTCTATAAGAGGTGGCATTCAGTAGGTCCGGGATGTAAATCCTAGCATCTAGAACTGATAATCCCCTATCCACAAGCTACGGCTTTCTTTTACCTGAAAAAATGTAGATGTTTTGAGAGTTGTATACTTCCATATAAATACAATTATTTATTTGTTCAAATAACCTTTCCTCTTCTTGAACCTGTCCCATTATCCATTTGTTATCTTTTGTAAGTTTGATTTCTGTGTTTCGACTTTATAAGTGTTCAAGTTGTATGAATCTTAATATGTATATATGTAATTATGTAGGTCAGATTAATAGCTATTGACGGGATCAGACCTTATCTTGCTGCCATCCAAGCTAATTATCACTTTTGGAATAAAGGCAAGAAGATAACTAAGAATAAGATCAGTCAACCTACATGGTGCGAAGTCTGCCAAATCAACTGTAACAGCAGCGATGTCTATGCAAAACACTTGTCTGGGAAAAAACACCTGAAGAACCTTCAGAATTTGGAAAAATCAAAGAACAGCACATGTTATTCTTCTTCCATTGACACACCGATTGCAGCAAATCTGTTTAATTGGAGCAGTGGAGAACCCAGCAGCCGATGGTTGCAGTGGTGCTGATGCACAAAAATCGAAAAAGATGATTGCACGGTCTGAGGCAGCCAAGGAGGATTTGGAGACGAAGAAACAGAAAGTGATGGAGGGTGGAGCAGCCGCCACTGCCATTAGGGTATGCGTTTTTTGTAATGTGGTATGCAACAGTCAGAAGGTCTTCAATTATCATCTTAGAGGGCAAAAGCATGCCACCATGGTAAAGAAGCTAGCCAATGGCCGAATACCAACTGTGACACCTCAAACGAGATAAAGACGGATATAGAGAGAGAATTCATAGGATGATTATTGCTATTCACATGATTCTTATTCTGGCCTCCCAACCGGGAATTAATCCTTGTCGAAATTCAGTTTTACATCTGTTTGCTCCACATTTGAACTGTTTAAAAAGTTTATTGGAGCAAAAGAGGCATAATTTTGAACTTTTTTTAGAATGTGATGAGAAGAAATGTTTTGGCTAACATTGATGAAATTAGGTTAAGTGGGTTAGCCAAATTATTAAATTAGGTTAAGTGGGTTAGCCAAATTATTACTGAAAAGGATGGAGAAAGCAACCACCTTCCTACTTAAGAGTCAAATGGATAAATTCTTCATTTTTATATTAAATTCAATAATTAATAGTATTTTAATAAATTTTAATATATTAAAACAATGAACTAATTTCATATAAAAAGTTAAATTGATATTAGCATGCTCACGATTTGAGTGAAATTTTCTTCAACAAATTTATAAAATTTGATAGAAATTTTTGTAACAAGTTTATAAAATTGATATTAAAAATAAATATGGTTTTGTTTGAAATTTTAAAAGTTGAGATAGTAAAATTAAGATATCTTTTGTGCAAAAAAATTAAGATATCTTATGATTTTCGTTAATTATATTTATTTTTTAGATTTATCAAAATAATAAATGAGTTTTTGATAATTTTATAAATATATTTTTTTCACCTCTAGTATTATTCAATTTGGTATAAATTAAGACACTCGTTGATAAAATCTTAAATGCTTATGGCCCATTAAAATCTAATTTGGTCACTCGAGTACCCAAAAGACAGGGTAAAACTTTTTAGTACAATTTGCATTGTAATGTTTTTGGGCCAATTTCTTTTGAAAATTAGGGTTTGTGAAAATCAAGAAGTTACCCGCTAATTATTGATCCCGACCCGACCCAACCCACATTACTTTCCAATTATTTAAATTCATATAATAATTCCCAAGTAGCTGAGCCGACCAATAGTGGTGTGGGAATCAAGGATTATTATGTCATGTTGATGTTTTTGTATGTTCTAAATCATTCAAATTATTCGAACAAAAAAAGAACATTCAAACTATTTTTCGATTAAATCGCCAGTTTTTTGAACCTTGCAGAAACCAGAAAACTTTGATTCTGTTCTCTCTTTTCCAGAAGGTGAAAGCTTTCCCAATTCGTAATTGTTTTACCATATATGTTACATTGTATGTAAAGTTGTCTCTCATTTTTTCTACTTATTTTTTTGGGGCGATTTCTTTAGGCCTTCTATGGTTGATATTTGGTTCCAAATTCATCAAATCAAAGTGGGTTCTGCTGTTTCTAGTATTTATTTATATATATAAATCACGAGAAAAAAAATGTCCTAGTTTTTGGGTGTTTATAGTTTGTTTTAAATGATAAATTTCATTTACTTTTTTTTTTAAGTTTCTAACGTTTCTATTGTAAAAGCTTCCTGTTTTACTTATCTATGCCCTGATGAGTTGTGGTTTTTTTTTCCTTTTTTTCCAGCTAATTTTTATACTTGGGTTGTAAGAAAAATTGGAGGATATGTCAAGTAGCTCAAGGGGAGATGGAGAAAACTCCATTGATGTTGAGGAACTCTTGGAGATCGAAACAAGATGCAGAGAGGTAGAATCTTTGTCTTTTTGTAATAACTAAGAAACATTGTCTTTTTAAGTCTCAAGGTTCTTGAATTGCCCTTTTCTTATAACATTTATGTAAGTTGTTTTATAATTTTTATGAATTTCCTATTGTTTCTTTCATAGTCAGCCTCTAGTTGAATTGCTTAGATTAGTGGCTTGCACCTCTTTTGCTTTGTTTCAGGTTTTTAGATTAGAAGCTTCAGTTTCTTACTGTTATTTGATGGGAAAAAATGGTTTTACCCTTTAAATATTTGAGCTTTTGAAGGTTGTTTGGTGTTATATTTATCCAGCCATTCACTTTATTTGTTCTTATATATGTTGGTCCAAAGCTTCCTTTTGCTTGAAGTACCATGCCCAACACATATTCAAACATGGATACGGGGATATGAGTATGACCTTCGGCTTCCAGTAACCTCCAAATACTTGGAAATACATAAAAAAAAGATGGTTGTATCCTTCAAATATTTATGCTTTTGAAGGTTGTTTCATTCGTTTGGTGTTATATTTATCCATCCGTTCACTTTTTTTGTTCTTATCTGTGTTGCTCTGAGTTTTCATTTTGCTTGAAGTACTCGTTGCCGACACATACCCAAATATAGATATGAGGATATGAGTATGACCCTCTACAGACTGTTGAATTATGTGGAAAAACTTAGAAAGAGTGAACATAACGAGTCTTAGTAACATAGGTACTTATGGTGATGGTAGTTTGTTATCAATCATGAATTTAATCTGTTTGTGCTGAAATCTTATTTATCTACTTTTCTTTGTCGATGCAGCTACGGAAAGAAAAAGAGATGTTGAAAGAATCACAACCTCAGGGCTTTGAACTGATCAGGGTAATTTTTCTATCCCTTGATAATCCTTTCATCTGGAACATGCTATATGAAACTTTCATCATCTTTATATTAATTTTCAGAAGAACTAAATCTTGGGATAAGCATCTATGAAGCATATAATGTTTTTCCTGTATTGGCATTTCAAGTTGCCAATGATAATATGTTTTCTTCTTGCAGCTGAGAATGCTGAAGTCTGCCATTGCCATCTATAAAGGGCTTTTAGCAATAACATTCTTTCATCATTAATATTTGTTATTCTATTTAGATTTTCCACCTTGTTTTGTGGCATGATCAAATTTTGACTTGAGATAGCCAGCTGCTAAAGTAACTTGAAGGGCCAGTTAATTTTTCATTCATTTTTGTCACTGACCTTCTTCTATGAATTTAATAAACAAACACCGTGAATTTATTAGCCTTGCGTTAGTGAAGGTCTGCATTCTTTTACTTGGTGATTGAATTTACCGTAGTTGAGAAATATAAGGGGATTACACACCTGTGAATGCTTCAATAATTCCAAACAAAAAGGGTAGAAATTGAGGTTTAGATGTTTCAATTTTTATTATTGTCTGATTATAATTTGGTTCACTACAGGGACTAGAACTGCATGTGAAGTCACTATCAGAAGCTTGTACCCAAGACAAAAAACATATTCAAAAATTGGAAAGAGAGCTAAAAAATTGCTCTCAAGAAATAGGTAATGGTTCTTTTTTTCCTTTGAAATATTGCTGTGGGAGTTAATTGTGTGTTGCTTATTGTATCTTACCTACTGGTCTTGCGACATCAATGTAGCTCATTGGCATCTCTTAATAACTCTCTTGCTACATGGTTGTGGTGCTTGTATGTTATCCATTGTTCTTTGTTCTTTAAAATATGCAATGAGTGGCATGTCTTGTACTGGGTTTCTTTAGCCTTTTAGTCCTAGCATTATATGTTGGGCTACTTGAGAGGGGGAGTGTTAAAAGTAGTTTCATCCCCATTTGTTAACTCTCAGATTTTTTGTGGTCTTATATTCAAATTGGGTCTCTCCATTTATTCCTAATTGATTCGTATTGGATGCTTAATATCCCCAGTTGTTCATCCTTACACACTTGGGCATCATTATATATGGTATTAGAATCAGTTCCCCTAGGATCATTGGACCATGCATTGAATACTAAGTCTATATCCATAGTGGCACTGTTCTCCTTACCCAGTTGGAAGGACCTAGCGGTTGGAGCATTTCTCATACCCTCTAAACATACATCAGAAACTATCTGTTCCCTCAACGAAAACCCTGAAAAAGAAAAACAGGAATTGGATATCATTTTCTGCCTGCTTACAGGACTTGTGTACTGTTATTTCAATCTTAATATTGTGATCGCATTCTTCAGATTACCTGCAGGATCAACTAAGTGCAAGGAATGAAGAGGTCAAATTTCTAAATGACCATGTGCACAACCTTGAGATCAAGTTAGCAGACATGGAAGATTTACGGGAGAAAATTGATCATTTGATAGGGGAGTTGAACTGGTCGAAGTCTGAGCGGTTGTTACTAATGCAGGAAATGGAGAACAAAGAAGAAGAGCTGCGACAATCAGCTTTGTGCATAGAGAAATTGGAGGAGTCAGTTTCATCTATGGCACTGGAGTCCCAGTGTGAAATAGAGAGCTTGAAGCTTGATATAACAGCATTGGAGCAAATGTCTCTTGAAGCCAAGAAGTCCGAGGAAGAAAATGCTCAAGAAAATTCCCAAATGAATGTTTTAATTGAAGAGCTCAAGGTCCAGCTTCAGAATGCACATGAAATTATCGAAGCATTAGAGAAAGAAAATAAAGCGCTAAGAGGAAAGCTCATTGCATCTGAAAAAAATGCTAAGATATTCTGTCAAAACATCAAGCAATGGCTGAAAAGCAAGGACAGATCGCAACTTGATATGGACTCTGTCTTTGGTGAACCAGAAAGCATTATCACAATATCAAAAGATACAAGGTTGGTTGCAACCTCAAATTTGTTATATTTATTCTGATCAATTAGATTGTTTGACTGTCTGATAATGTGGGGAGCTAAAGCTTTTATGCAACCCTTGAACATGTTAAATACACCTTAGTCTTAAATTATTTAGCAATATTTAATTGATAGACTGATGAATATAATCTTGTTGAGGTGGGTTCGGATCTTGCTGAAGCAGTTCTTTGTATGGAGCTCCTTTTTCAGTTTTGTCTCGTAAAATTGATTGGTGATAACATGCAAATAATTTTCTGTATTTTACTGTTTGGTACCTATCAAGTATCTGATAATTTTTTATGAATGTTCTCTTAATACTGTTGAAGCGGCTGCAAAGGACACTTTGGTGTGCTCCTTTCAGACGTGGCCTTAGTGCTGGAATCTGATTCCAACTCAAAGAAGCAGGTCAAAAGCATGTCGGATCAGATAAATGAATATGAACTCTTAGTGAAGCAACTTAAGGTAAAAATTGTCATTTAGAGAAAATATATTT
Source organism: Gossypium arboreum (assembly GCF_025698485.1). Lineage (NCBI taxonomy): Eukaryota > Viridiplantae > Streptophyta > Magnoliopsida > Malvales > Malvaceae > Gossypium > Gossypium arboreum. The sequence goes on along the minus strand of NC_069081.1, from coordinate 109,074,570 downwards.
ACCTTTTATGATATTATGCTAGCCCAGCGAGGTGAATTATGAATTTAGTCCGCTATATTCCTGATCTTTAAAATGGTTACTAGGAAGAACTGAGAGAGCAAAAGTTAAAAGCAAAGGAAGAAGCTGAGGATCTAGCACAAGAAATGGCTGAGCTGAGGTACCAGATGACAGGCTTGCTTGAAGAAGAGTGCAAGCGCCGTGTGTGTATTGAACAAGTATCTTTACAGAGAATAGCTGAGTTGGAGGCACAGGTAATACTGTTACGGTTCTTGATCCTTTGTATACCGAGTAATGTAGTTGACTTAGGTATCATTTACCTTCTTCTTTTTTTGTCAAGATTCAAAAAGAGGCCAGAAATTCAATGGCTGTTGTTAGACATCTCCGGGAATCATAGGGGTTGGCTGTGGTGAGGATTGTTGATATCCATTAATTTGAGACTTAGTCAGAGGTTCGTACTTTCTTGTATCTCTTTCTCTGTTTTTGCAGTTCATGCATGCTGTTTTTCCAATGTCCTACATGAATGTAAATACAGCTAGTGCTAATGTTTTTGCTGTCATTTTTTTAATCCTCAGTTGATGTTTTATATGTTTTCTATGTCATTATACTATCCTGCTGTGTTGTTCCAACTCTTCATTTTTCTTGAAATACTCATGTCCGACATATATCCAGACATGGTATCGAGTTAAGGACTCTCTGAATATACGGAATAACTTTTAAAAAAGTGAAAATACCCGTATCTTACACTCACACTCAACACTCGAGTTTGAATAACATAGCTATTCCTCATGCATACCTACTTTAATTACTTTTCCTTGATGCTTTCTTTGAGCTTAGTTTCAACAGAACTGTATATATTTATTTTCTGGACACCATCTGTGGCTTTGTTTCTTCCAGCTCAAATCCAGATACAATTGACTGTGGTTCACCATTCTAAGACAGTTCAGCAAAAGTCTAATCCTATGTAATGAATGTGCATCATGCATTTGTCACAGATTTTGATTTTGATTTAGTTTCTGTGTTTATTGCCACTAGTTTTTCAACCTAATTGCAGTTCAGTTTCCATATCAAGTTCATGCTTATCGCTCAAAAAAAGCATGAGAATTTAGCTCTCCTAACATTGGCGGTGTACTTTTATTCTTTTCTGTGATACCAGTCATGACTGCTAACCCTTCCATGCTGTGTTCCAACAGAAACACTATTTGATGGTTAACCTGAGGAAAGATGTATGCAATTTTCATGATAAAGGTTCGGGGAAGGATGATACGGCAGTATGAAGTAGCCAAATATACCAAGGTAGAAATTAGGTTGTAGTAGTGTGTATCTATGTGTTTCTTAAGTGCGATGTAATTATGCAGTAGTTTATTGTTTGTTGCAGCTGGTTATGCTGCGAGGGTCCAAAGCTACGGATTGTGTCGATGTTCTTCACTTTCTTGTATAGATTTCAGCAATGAAAAGTTGTTAGCTTTCGGATTACATTCAAAGAAAATAGACTGCATCCCGATCTGGTTAAAATTGTGCTGGACCATATTATGTTTTGTAAGATCAAGCATTGAATTGAGTGAAATTGTTCGGATTTGTTGTTCAAATCTTGGTTATCAAATTAGTCCTACGTTGGTGATGAGTTTCAGACATGACCATGCTCTGACTCGGGTATGTATCATTCAACTTTTGTCGAGTTGGTTCCAGATTTTGGAGGATCATATCCTATACTTTATCCAAATATATGGTTTTTCTTCTGTTGAGGGTATAATTCCAAAGTTACCTAAAACTATATAAATGCTTATCTGCACAAGCAAAAGTCACCCGAAATACAATGTAAAGAAGCTACAATTCTTTGTCACGTTCATAGTTGGTTCTTCCTTGAAGTTTCATCAATTATGTTTGGTGATAATGATATGTTACAACTTACATGGAACCTGACACTATCCCATATCAATATATGTTTGATATTGTCATTTTCAAAAGTTCTTACAAGTGTTAATTTTCTACACCTAATATACGAATATTTTAAGAAAAATGAAAAATCGGAAGTAATTAATCACGTCTTCTTATTGCAATTTGAATAGATTGGGTTTGGATTTTTGGTGCCATTTTTCTTTAGCCAAATCTTTCACCATGTTTGTGCATTAAAATTAGAGATTTTTTTTCAAATTGTATTCCATAAGTTTACTTACAAGATGGGATGCAAAGCATGAATATTGAATTTACATGTTAATAATCCAAATTCAATCGAAAAGGAATAAGTTATGTAACAATAAAAATATAATTACAAAATTATAACGATATTTCTCTCTATATAGACACTGCATATTTATTTATAGCATCTTTTAATTTGAAATTATTTTTTCTTCAGCAGATTATGGTACAATCATCAAACGAGAAGGGAACAATAAATTCTTAAATTTTTCATCAATAAACTTGATCGACAAGTAATATAGTTAGCCTTTTGGCAAAAAGATAGATTCTAACAGTCCATTAATTCAATTAATCTATCCGGTTAGATTAAATAATCTAACAGTTCATCAATTCAATTAATCTATTCGGTTAAAATAAATAAATTATTATAAAATTCATAAAAATTTAATCACCCAATTCAATATCTTTGTAGCAATTCTTGAGTTAAATTTTTTTCCAAACCGATATCTCAATTAGTTTCCGATTTAACAGATTCGATCCGATTTAAAGAACTTGCATTCAAACAACAAAAAATTACAGATAAATATTCTAATATTATTTTAATAAATATGTTTTTATTTTAAAATAAATACTTAAAAACTATTATTCTAAGTTGGAAGAATGTAGAATGCATTGCAAAACTGTATAAACAAATATTTTATCGAATAATTGTATATGGGATATGTGAAAGTAGAAGAAAAAAGTGTCGACTTGCTCCTTAATCCCAAGCTTCAGATAAAAGGCATTAATATCTCACCAATTTAACTTTTTTAAAATAGAAAGTTATTTTCATTTGGCCAATTTGGATTAAATGTTATGTGGTATGATGTTATTTGAAATAAAATGAGAAAGATTTAGGTTTTAGTGAGTATAACCATTTTGTGTTTGTTGGGTACATACATAGTATAATGCATGTTTTGGTTGCATATTATATTTAAAATGATTTAATATAATTAGATAAATAAATCAAAATAATATAACAATTTATCAATTTTGCATTTAAATATTATCTATATAAAATCACGAGTTTAGAAAAATCAAAGTTTTCAAATTAAATTGGTGGTCAAACTAATCATGTCATCAATTCTTGTTTTGATCGATTCGATCAAATACATATTAAAATATTCATAAAAATTAAAATATATATTAAAAATCGATTCAACAGTTGATTCAAAGCTTTTAGCTTGACTCAACCCGTTCATATTGATTGATAGGTTAATCGGTTCAACTTCTCTAAACCTCACCTCGATTCGTTCGGTTTAATTTTGAAAGCAATGAGAAAAACTTTTGAGCTAACCAATATAGTTATTGCTATTCATTATATTATTGACTTTTCATTTTAAATTTTTTTTGTTTATAAGATTTATCAATTTTATAAAAAAAAGAATTTTAATTTTACAAAAAAGTTAAATAATTGGTTGAAAATTTTACTTGATAAAAATTGACCATACTTATAAATAATATTTTTTATACAATACTTAAAACTATTTATAACCCTCTCAACCCTTAAATAAAATAATAATGCGCTTTAGTGCACTCGAATCACATTCTCTTGTTGATGCCAATTAAATTAAGACTCAATCAACTATAAAATATAACAATTTTATATAATAAAATTATATAATAAATGAATTTATATAATAAAAATTATTTTATTTTATTTTATATTAAAATTTACATTAAACAAAAAAAAGATTATATTACTTTTGTTTTAATTATTTATATAATGAGTAACTTTATATTTATATTAATTATATATTATATACAAATTGTTATGATGAATTTATAGATTATTAAGAAAAATAAAAAAATTAATTGTGAAGAGTTTAATTTATAATATATTATTTTTTCATAGTTTTTATAAAAGTTTGAGAAACTTTTATTAACATTATATTTGAATTATTAAAATGATTGTTATATATTAATTATGTTAATTGGCTATTATTTTGTATAATATTAGTTTGAGTTAATTACATAAAGTAAAATTATATTGTATATTAAATATGTTAAAAATGCTTTATTAAAATTTGAATTTTAAATAAATATATTTTAATTATATTTAATAATTTAAATAAGAAATATTATTCTAAGTAATTAAAATGCAATATTTAAAAATAATTAAAATCATATATTGATATGTGACATTAGAAATTAATTTACATAAAAAGAAAAAGTAAATTTATATTGATTATTATTATTACGTCATTATCTAATTATATTCTATCAAATCCATTCTTTATAGAGAAAATGAAAATTTTAAATTAAAATTGATATTCATAGTTTTTCATATAAAATTAAAATTACAAAAAAAATTGTAAATTGTACATTGTAAATTTATATAAAATTAAAATTACAAAAAAATTTGTAAATTGTACATTGTAAATTGTTAATCATATTCGAGATTAATTAATGTGATATTTATAAAAGAAAACTTTTGTTAAATTCTTTTATTGAATTGGATAAAAGTAATTTATTAAATGGTGAATAAAATTAGGGATAAATATTAAAATTATACATGAATTTTGATTTGATACAATTTTATACATGAAATTTTAATTTGATTAAAATTCACAAATCACTAACAACATTATCAAATTAGCACAATTTTACATTGATATATTACATACATAAACAATTATATTAATCTAATATGAAAATAAATGTATGTATTCATTTCTTTAAATGTGCACGATTGAATCAAAATTAACGTTTCATGTATAGATAAGAATCACAATTTAAGTTTTATGTATATAATTGCACCAAATCAAAGTTTATGTATCAAGTTGTGTATTGAACTAAATTTATATATAAATTTAATATTTATCCACAAAATTATTTACTTTTTGCATTTAATACAAATAATTCATTAGAAATATCTAAAACTCCACCCAAAATTTTTTGAATAAAAACTAACTTAAAAAACACAAAAATTTGATGTCTGATTTTTTATTTGGGAGGGTTAGGACAAATTACTGAAAAATAAATTTAGACAATAAATTAGATTAATTTAAAATATAAATAAAGTTTGAGTTTCAATATTTTAGATTTGAGTTCAACTCAATTTAACCATATTTTTAATATGGTAATTATTTTATTTTATTTTATATATTATGTAATTTGTATCATATAGAAATTAAATCTACAATAATATATTTATAATAAATTTATGATATACTCACAATGTGAATGAAAAATTATATAATAAATATTACTATGATTTTTTTTAAAATAAGATGTAGCTTTAGTTGAAATAGTAAAGACACTGAAAATTATGGTGCTTTGGGTTCAATCTAGAAGTATTCATGGGTCGGGTTTGGTCGGAGCTAAGTATAATATTAATATATTTTATGCATCGCACGTGATAAAAAAAAAAAACTAGTTTTATATGTCATTATCTTAACATTTTTATGTATATTAGTTTAGATTTAATTTTTATGTGCTATAAATTACATAAATATATAAAAATAACATAGTATAAAATATTTCGAACTCAAAAATGAGTCAGCTTAGGCCTTGAATGCTAAAGCCCAAGCTCGACCCATATTTTAAATGGGTCTTTTTTTTTTTGGCCAAAACCCATTTTACGAGCTTAATATTTTTGCCCAAATTTCAAGCAAACCTTTGGGCATGAGCAGGTACCAAACCTTTGGATAGGTTTAGTTCAATCCTATAAAGCATATTTTTTTAGTGTGCCGTGGTGATTGCTCGCCTCATCCTTTAATCATGAGATTAGGGGTTTGGTCCTTACCCATTGGAATAGAGTGCATTTCATGGCTAGTTGTTTAACTCTTTAGAGAGCACTTGCGGCGAGAAGATTAGTCACTGCTACCAATGAGAGATACCCTGGTTTCAACTAAAAAATAACAAAAACTATTCTCATAGTAATATTTATTATTTTATAAAAATAATTTTAATAATTTCTCAATTAATTTGAGATTGATTGAAATGTGACATCAACTTAATAAGTTCTTTAAATATAATATAGATAGATAATACTTAATTTAAAATTTAAATATATGCTATCTATATTTAAAATTTAATAAAAATCATATAAAATATTTATATTTTAAATTTTTAAAAATTAAAGATAATCTAAAATGAACATAAGTTAGTTATTTATTGATATGGATAGAATTAAAAATGATTGAGTTGAACTACGCTAAGGGTTTGTTTGATAATTCATTGAAAAAATCAAATAAATTAAAAGTAAATATTTTCAGCGAGTTTATGTTTTTAAGTATATTTGACAAACAATAAAAATAAATACATGATATAATTTTACAATGAAAATAATAAGTAGATAAGGACAACTTATCACTTAATATAGAATTTTTAAAATTATTTTTGTTTTCTTTCTTCTAGTGTTATCCTTTAAATATTTTATCTTTCAAATTTTAAAAATTATATTTATCAAATAATCTAAATATATTCTAATAATATTAAATAATACAAATACATATTTTATAAATAATATTCAATAATTAATTTTAATTTTCTTACACAAACATAAATTCTGTTTGTACCCACGGACAACAACATCAAAGTATTAAGTAAAGAAATCGAAACTAGCCGCATCAACAACTAAAACATCTACCATCTTCGTAAGCACCTCATTGAACACCTAAATACCTTCCCTTTAGACAAAAGATATTTTAACTAAAAAATCTATAATTTTATTATCTTCTCTAAAAACTTATCACAGACACCATTTTCTAAAACCATGTAGAACTTGATAAATTCTTCTTACCGAGGCTGAATTTGATAACCTCTAACCAATCCCTCTACAATACAAAAGAACAGAAGTTGTATTTGATAAAAGAAAAGGTGGAAGTAGTTTCGGTCAAAATGGGTGGGATGTTTAATTTACTTATTATCAAATCCCTTGTTGATTAGTTCAACAAATAGAAAAGTAATTTTTTTTTCTTTAATGAATTATTGACTTATTGAGAGGGAAAGGTCCTTAAAACAAAAATAAAATGAAATTGAAACATGAAAAAGAAAAATGGAAACATGAAATTAAAATAATAGTAATAAATACATTATGGAATTGGCCCCTTTCTTACCAATTTCCATTTTCACGACTTTCTCTTTGGATTTTCTGACGCGTTTAATGCGTTTCCTTCCCTCTCTTTAAAGCTCTTCATTTCCCTGACAATCCATTTCAAAGACTTTTCTTTTCTCTCTCAATTTTTGTATTTTTCAACTTCCTTGGTGTTAAAATCAGTTTTATTTTCTCTCCTTTTTTCCAGGTTCTTTGTTATTTTCTTTCATTTTTGCCTCTTTTTTTCCATACGGATCGTTTCAATTTTCTTTCTTGTTCTTAATCCAACTTATTGGTTAAACAGACAAAACCCAGGTTTTCTTTTCTCTTTTTTCTTGTAGTATGTTAACGATTTTGGTGTTTTTTTACTTTTTTGCTTCGCGTTTTGAATTTTTGAGCAGTTTGATTGATATCTTGAATTCTTGATGGGGATGTTGGCTGGATGGGTTTCTTAGTTGGTTCTATGTTTGTTTGCCTCCCGTGAAAACCGAGGGAATCTTATCTTTTCTTATGAAGTGATGAAAAACCCAAAGTCAACTAAATCTTAATTAACCTTTGATGATAAATTTAGAATTTTTAACCTTTCTTCTCAAGTTTATGGGATGTTCATCTTTCTGGTCATGCTACTTTGCATGTGATTTATGATCTAGTTCTAATTCTAGTTTTTTTTCCTTCTTTAAAAATTGCTTTTAGCCTTTTGAATCCCTTTTGTAAGCCCCTTTTTATCAAGTATTACATAGTAGTTATCTTTTCCATCCATGTTATTTCCTAAAGGAAAAGTATAAATAAGACTGCTTAATCAAGTTCCTCTCTCAAAAGAAAGTTTTGGGAAATTGAATAGCATCATCTTCCTGATTATTTCATCTTTGTTGCTAGGAATTAAATGCCACACACACACGTGTGTGTGTGTGTGGATCTTAGGTATTTATCTGAATTCATTGGATATCTTCTTCCTGATTTCTCAGCTTTGTTGCTGGAAGTTGTTGCATTTGTGCATGTGTATGTATTATGTATGTATGAATGGATGGATGGATGGTTGATTTAAGTATGTATATGTATGTATGTAGGGACGTATTACGTGTACTGTCTACTCACCCGAATTTGTTATATTTCTGCTCTCTGTCTCTAGTTTTCGTTGCTGCCATCGTCTAATGTGTAAATGTTTATTGCTTTGCAGATTACATTGTATTTGACTCCTTTCTTCCTATCAACTGCCTGACCAAGTGACAGATTTTTTCATTCATTAAAAAGGATGTTAGGTTTAAAGAAATCTCCATTGAAGACCGCTAAGCATAATTCAGTTGATCCTGCACGTGTGGCCGCTTCTCGTTCCAACCCCTTTGATTCTGATGACGAGTTTGACAATAAGCAAACCCTTAAACCTTCAAGAAGGACTTCTTCTGAACCTACTTTGAGTCCTCCGAATTTTGGGGCCAATCCTCTTATTGACAATGAGGGGAAAGTGAATTCTTCATCTTCATATTGGCAAAGTTCAGCATCACGAAACAATTATAAGAATGATTTCCGTGACTCTGGCGGACTTGAGAACCAATCGGTGCAAGAATTGGAGAACTATGCCGTCTACAAGTCTGAGGAGACTACTAAGACCGTCAACAATTGTGTGAAGATTGCGGAAGAAATGAGAGAAGGTGCCACCAATACTTTGATCGCCTTACATCAACAGGGTGAACAGATTACCCGGACTCATAATACGGCTGCTGGCATTGATCATGACCTTAGTCGGGTATGTCATTCATTTTTAAAAGCAGAACTTTCTGCTGGATGATAAAGTCGAAAACATGAAAAAAATTTCTTACAGTTTATGTTTTAATAGACACAATGACATCCAGCTCTGATCATGTTGCTACCATTATGATCCTAAGGAATCGCCTAAAATTAAATCACTAACGAGGTTTGGGTTTGCATTTTTATCGAATTGAATGAATAGTGTTCCCCCAGCCATGATGACAATGCTACAAAATATTCATGCCATCATGTTTGTGCGTCTTTGATCATATACGGAAAGGAAACGAGTCTAAAATTGGGTGCAATGTTAATAGTTTAACTAGAAATAAAGTAGTTCTATTGAGATGGATTGCCATTTGTTCAGAAGAAATAGATATCCGATACTCACCCTCAAGTCCAAGCGACGTAGTTTGAAAGTGATATGCAGATATGATTGATTGATTATTTAACTGCCAAGTTCTCTTCTTGACCTTCAAAATATCAAAATATCTTGTACTCTTCCTCTAATGGATTGATCTTATGAAATTGAAGGAATGCTGTTAATGGTAGTTCTTTCGGATTTCAGGGCGAGAAGCTCTTGGGAAGTCTCGGAGGCATGTTCTCTAGAACCTGGAAACCGAAGAAGACTCGGCAAATAGTTGGCCCTGTTATAACAAGAGGTTCATTTTCTTCCCATACACCTCCATGAATCATCTCTTTGTTTTTCCCCATTTAAACATCTGAATGTATTATTTCCTGCAATTAGAAGTTGGTGGTGAGCTTGGAATTTGTGTTTGCATCTGTCTTTGTTGCGTTTTTTTCTGAACTGTGTGTATGTACTTGGCCTGCAGATGATTTGCCTAAGAGTAGAGGTGGCCACTTGGAGCAAAAGGAGAAACTGGGATTGAATCCGGTTCCAAGGAGACATTCAAAATCACAAACGCCACCCCCCGAGCCGGTGGATGCGTATCAAAAAGTCGAGGTACGAGAAGGGCATGAAACCCCTCATTAGTCTTTATTTTTTTTTTGTTGGAATGTGCAATTTATTTATTTATTTTTTGCTGGGATTGTTTAATTAGTTTGAAAAGGCAAAGCAAGATGATGCCCTCTCTGGTTTAAGCGATCTACTGGGAGAGTTGAAGGGTATGGCTGTCGATATGGGATCCGAAATCGAGAGGTTAGTTTCGTGTACTCAAGTAGATCACGAGATAAATCAGGCTTTCTATTTTTTAATTAATATCGGAAATCATAATTCAAACCCTAATTGCAGGCAAAATAAGAGTCTGAATGGTCTCCAAGATGATGTGGATGAGCTAAATTTCCGTGTGAGAGGAGCAAATCAACGAGCTCGCCGATTGCTTGGGAAGTAACACTGCAGTTTTGAGATTCAGGCTGACATGTCTGTTTCACTCTTCTGTCATTGTGATCTCACACAGCCATATTGGTGGATTTTATTAGTATATTCGTCTCCTTACCTTACCATGTTTCTCTTACGTTTCAGGCATATCATATGCTTAACTATGGACTTTCACAATCCGAGTATGCGTCTTGTCTTTTGTATTTATTTTTCTGTTTTTCAATTAAATATATTACTAAATATGTTGAATAATGTTTTGTGTTTATTAAATGTCTAACAACGAAAAACATGAAAAATCTAACTAACGAATAATATAAAAAACATGTTAAAATATATACGAATACGATGTAGTGATGTACTGCTTGCGAAGACTAGGATGGGCAGAACCCTAGATTAGGCACACTAGCCAATAGAGGTAGTAACAATTCATTTTGGTCCTGAATTTTGATTTTCGAACTTATATTAAATTTAATACCATAAAATAAAACTTCCATTAGGTAAATTAAATTGATATAAAACCAAATGTAACTCGTATCAAACATTTATTGTTCTAAATTTGATATAAAAAATACACTCAAAATAATATTTACCTTAAATATTTTTTGGATTATTTTACCACTAAATTGAGACCAAAGGAAATTCAGTTTCACTGCAAACCATGAGAAATCAATTGACTGATTGGAGACAAATCAATTAATTGACTCCCTGGGAGACCTGTTTTTCAGGCAAAATATAAATATACATATATACACACACATTTTTACATAACTCAAGATTATTTCAACGGCATAACTCATCTCCAGCCAGAAAGAACTCATGCCGGTCTGAGGTACTCGTGTGCATCCAACACGCAATGTCTAACGCACGGATATAAATATATGACCTCCAAAGATCTTTCAAATACATGAAAAAAACCTAGAAAAACACTTTGTCATACCCGTGTTTTGGACAAATCCTTGTATTCAACACTCACCTGAGTCCCAAGTAAATGGTAAGAACTAACTGTGCCTGCCGGAAAATTACTGTACCCTGTAGCGTAAAATCCTTGTCTAAAACCACAATAAGTAAACTCCTGAAACATGATGCTTACCAATGCTATTTGGACTCAAGGGTAAGTGCCAATACGGGAATCCTCAATCTTTTAAAGTTTTCTCATATATTATGAAGATCACACTCCATACCCGTGAGGGATAACATATTCAATACAAAAGGCGAGAACTTTAGAGAAAATTAAGGGTTGAGGTAAACAAAGACTCATTTGCCGGCATAAATGTTTCAATGAGGTTCCTCTGAAAAGTATACCTAGTGATTAGCAAATTTACATTAATAGTTGATAAACTCAATGGAGTTCATGGATCGAAGGATCTGGAGTTAACATTGTCTATGGGGTACCTAAATCTGCTCAGTTTCCCATTTGTTACCCATTGCTAATATCAAGCATGAAAAAATATTACCCAACAAAAGTCATGCCTGCATATGATTTCAAACTCACCCTAATCTCTTTTCTAGCCATAGAAGCTTCACTAATCTAGATACAAGTTCAGTTAAAGCAATCCAAGTTTTGTTCCCAATGAACTATGCTACCATTTGTTACTCCAAAAACATCGATAATTAGTTAAGCTAGGATATGCAATTGAACATCTCAAAACCTTTTAACTAATGACTATCTAACTTTTACAGACTTCTTCACTAAAGGATTCCCCCGATTTAAGGACCAACGTCTACATGTTTAAAAAAACTACTCCAGCTTTGTCTTAAAGGAGGGGAAACAAGGCAAAACATGAAAGATATCATCAAAGACATTTCCTTCTAGTAACAATTCAATACCAGCAAATGCAATTGACTTTAACGTAACAGATAATAATCTAAAACTCTAATATCAGTCTTAGACTAAGTTCTTTAAAATAACAAACTTGAATCATATCGACTTACATAACTAAAATTTGAAACATGGCTTTGACATGATACAAGGATAAATAAACAATTAACTCAAGAAACACAAGAATAACACATCAATTATCAAAGGAAGGGTGCTGTTTCTTTCGTGTAAAAAGACTTGTAAAATGACTTCTGGAAATGATTTCCGAATTTCCTACTTTCTTATAACAATCTAAACTAAGAGGGTACATCCAATTTGCAAATCTATTCAAGTTCTACTACACAACCAGAAAACCCAGATTATCATTCACCGAAATAGCGCAAAAAATTTACTAATCTAGCAGCTAAAAGAATCATAAAGTTCAATAAGAAAAAGCCTAAAAAGAAAAAGAAAATTCCACATATAGTATAAAACAAACAAAACCCTACATGGCATTTATCCAAAACAGTGTATACATAACAAAAATCACTTCATACAGTATAAAATTCAATATTTATCTCAATGAATCGCAGTTTACTCCTTTTTATTTCTCTAAGGGAACAAGTCAAAATGTAATGATAAATATTTTCTAAGAAGGCTTAATATCCATTATGCTTTTGACCTTTGGAGCATAGAGTGAATAAACCAAAGCTTGTCTTTTGGCGACTTCCAGCTGAGCTTTACCGTCGGAGAAAGCGGCGGAGAGCTGGGAAGGGTCGGTTAGGTTCTTGTTGTCTCGAAACGCGTCAATGGTTCGCCGTTTTGAGTACTCCCTTATGTTGTAGTCGCTGAACTGACGCGCCACTCGCAGAAGAGACCGGTAAAGCTGTAAAACCTCCGTTCTCGTCGGTCCTGCTACTCCCGACGCTGCCATTTGCCTTCTCTCTCTCTAATGTTCTAAAGTTTTCCGATAAAAAAGAGTGGTATTAGGGGAAAAGGAAGAATCTTTGCCTTGCCCTTGTTCTATCGCTCTATGTTGACCGATAATTACGTTACGCATCGTTTTATTTGTCAAGGCTAAGGGAAAAAGGGCCGGACCCGGTTGTGGATTCCGGATTTTTTTTCCTCCATAAAAATCTAGGTACAAATATAATTGAATTTAGATTATGTTTTAAGTAAATTAATCTCTATATAATAAATTAAATAGTAAATTGATCATTTTATTAAAAATGTTATCTATTTATACATTGAGTGATGATGTGGTTAACAGAGTAAATAAGCAATAAATATTTTAAAAATAAAAAATCTTAAAAATAAATTTCTTTTGTTTTCTCAAAATAATCATTAGAGTAAGTTCATTGACTAATCGTTTATGTTTGTAGATTATTAAAATGGTAGACACTAACCCAGATAAATAAATAGTTTTTTAATAATTATTTATAAAATCACGTCAAAATTGAATATCAATAAATGGTGTTCAAATTTTATAATCCAGTTAATTTTGGACATAATTTTTCAAACCATTATAAAATTTATAAAAAATATTAAGAATTATAAAATCATTTAAAATTACAATAAATATTTGAATTACAAGTTAATTATCATCATTGAGATACAAGTTATTTAAATTACTATCAATATAACTATAGCTAACTAAGAAAATTATAGATTTTATTATTTTGAATTTGGTAAGGTTATTTAAACTTTGGTTATTTATTTCTTTCAAATTAAGATTAATTTTTAATATTTTATTAAGTTTTGCTAAATTTAATATTTTAAATAAATTATTATATTTTTATTGATTTTAATAAAATTTAATAATTGTTTGTAAAACTACATTTAGGATGAACTTGGACAATCAGTGGTATATATTCATTTAAATTTGGACAACTATTTGTTCAGGTTCATCCTCGACGTGGTTTTTCAAATAATTATTTAAAAAATTATGTTTTTTTTAAATATTTTTTCAGCATGAGATATACGTGGCACTGTCATGAATTGTTTCCTCCTTGCTTCGTCAATCACCTCATTACTTCACGATAGAAATTGAAGAAACTTTTGACAAAATGATCGACTTACTCTTTGATCTACTGTAAATGAATTAATTTTTTCATTTTTCAAATAGAAAAGGTAAAATGCAATCCGATTTTTAGTACAAAGACTTCCATGATACTTTTACCTACAAACTTATATCGATTTCAAGATCAAGTCGATTTGAAAAACATATAAATGAACAAACTAATGTTTTTACTAAAATAATATTATTATATTGATATTTATAATTAATTTTGTAAAATTTACTATTTAGTAGAGGTGTGCATGGGTCGGGCCGGGCCCATAAAAAAATTTTGCCCGTTTTTAAGGCCTGGGCCCAGCCCGGCCAGAAATATGGGCCTAGAAATTTGCCCAAGCCTAGCCCGAGAAAAAAACAGTAGGCCCGAGCCCGGCCCGGCCCAACTATATTAATTTTTTCTTTATTAAATAAAAAATTAAAATATAATAAATCAAATATATTTAAAAACATAAAAACAAATATTAAAACAAAAATAAATAAAAAATGAGACTAAAATAATTCTTAAAATAATACATAAGTTAAAAATATAATAAAAATAATTATATTAAAATTGAAAAATTAAAACAAATTAGAATTAAATTAAGAACCAAATTATATTAATAACAAAAATTTTACAATATCAAAATAACATTAAAAACAACAAAATGAGTAAAATCAAAGTACTAAAGTTATTTAAAATTAAAATAAAAAATTTAAAAATAATTTAATATTAAAATCGGGCGAATTCGAGCCTAGGCTAAAAAAATCTTACTTGGGGCCCGGCTTATTTTCTAAATGGGCTTTTTTTGTCCAAACCCATTTTCGGACTGGCCTTCGGGCCGAGCCACCCGGCCCATGCACACCTCTACTATTTAGGCTTGGCCAGCTAGATCAAAATTTTTTTTAAGAAAAGTTTTTTCTAAATAATAAAAAAATTAACCGATTTAAGAAAAGATGGAAATAGTTTATTTGACTCAAGTTGGTCGGCTAACGAAAAATACATGCTTCAATATTTTATTGATATGAATTTTATCTTTTATTTTATTAAAACAGAAAAGTTAGTCCTTTTGTTTTACCTTGCCAGAATTTAATATTTGTATTTTAAAAACTAAGAAAGTAATTCAATTCTTAATAAACATGTAAACATATAATTTATTAAATAATTAATTTTATTAAATTATTGCATATGAAGTTAAATTAAACTAATTTTTCAATTTTCATAAATTGTGTAAATTTTAATTTTAATTATAGGTTCATTTTCGATTTTCGTAAAGCAAGAGGAACTGCTACTATTTATTTTATATATATTTTAAAAAAATTATATATAATATTCATATTAAGTCATTTAAGCTGAACCGTATGATTGTAGATTACATAAATATTTTTTAATCAAGATTTGAAAATTGAATTTAACCATGGAGATGGGATTTTAAGGAGAAAAGTAAATTTATTAATTTGAATTTAAAATTTGAAATTGGGTGATAAACAACAAAAATAAGAAGTTTTCAATATTATCACTTAAATATTCTTACGAATAAAAATAAAAATATATATATTTTATATTGAATTTCTTATTTAATGTTTTATTTTTTGCCTGATTTCTTTTCTTTTTGGTAAACAATATATAAATATAAGTTAAGTCTCTGTATTTTTCATAATTGAGAATTTAGTTTATATACTTTTATTCTTATGAATTTAGCTTTTTATTTTTAAATTTTAAAATTTAAATATAATTTTTAATATAATTAAATTTTTTGTTAAAATTATTGACGCGATATTTTAAAATAAAAAACTTATTTAATGGTCATATAACTAAAATAATAATGTTGTAATTAACCTAAATTTAACAAAATAAATAGACTTATAACATAATTTAACCATAATTATATACTATTTGGAGGCAGATAGGTTTGTTTATGGAAAATAAAATTTGAATTTTCTTTGGAAAAAGTATAATTTTAAATTGAATAATAACGCGTAAATTATATTTTATTACTTATTTTTTATACAAAGCTGTATTGATATAAAATAAATTAGTTTTACCGTTTAGGTTCAACAATCAATTATTTTCCTTTTTTTCAATAATCTAAAATTTTTAATACATAAATCATTTTTCTGAGAAAAAACTTCAAAATTATATTTAAAAAAAACGCAGTAAAGAATTATTCAAAAGTAAAATTGCAAAGATAAAATAATTGGCATTTAAAATTTAAAAATTCTCATCTTTTTCTTTTTTTAAAAAACTTGGCATTTTTTAAGGATTTCAATTCATGTCTGAAAATATCAATGATAAAAAAGTGAAAAGCTAGTGTGTAAATAGAAGAAGAAAAGACGGTGAATTGAAATTCAGCCGAATTTCCAATTTAATATATAAGAATTATAAGAAAAGATATAGTTGTGGTCTCTTTGGGGTGAGATCTCTCTTTGTTTATTTACCTCCAAAAATGGCATCCTTTTACTCGCTAACTTTGATTTTGATTTCTATTTTCGCTTTCTCAATCTCCATTGCTAACTCCAAAACTCTCAAGAGAGATGGTAAGTTTAAGTTTTGGTTTGCTTCTTTCTTCTAGATCTTCTCTTATTTTTTGCTCTGTTTGGTTTCCGAGAAACTGTTGGAAGAATTGATTAAGAAAGAACTGAAAGCTTTTCTTTGAACTATACTCATTGAACTGTAATAAAAAGAAAAAAATGTTTTAGTACTTAGTAAGTTGGTTCTTTCAGTAATTGTGTTCATATTTATGAATTAAATCTGTGATATTTTTGCTTCTTTAATTAATTTATTTTTTAATATTTTTTGGAATCAGATTGACAACTAATTTTAACTTTTGATCCATTTAGCTTGAACTTTTGTAGAGCAATGTAGGTGATAAATGCACTTAAATTGATCTAGGTTTAATGGCTTTGACACTTCATTTTTTGGTTAAAAACCTATGAATCTTAGTTTTCTAATTGGAAAGTACAACGGTTAAAGCTTTTGAGTAGAGGTTTTTAGGAATGTCTCTATTGTTTATTGTTACTGTTGAGTATGAATTTTAAGGTTATCACCATAAGAACAGTAAATAAAACAAATATAAGTGACGGAGCAATGGAATAATAGTTTGTATTTTGTTGCAGTAAAAGCCTTAAATGAGATTAAAGCATCACTTGGATGGAGAGTGGTATATGCATGGATTGGAGATGATCCCTGTGGAGATGGTGATTTACCACCTTGGTCTGGTGTAACATGTTCTACTCAAGGAGACTATAGAGTTGTTACCGAATTGTAAGTATCATTGCTGCCTTAAAGTTCCTCGGACTTTGGATCTGAAAGTTGGATACATGTATGTGTCTGAAATGAGTATGTTGAAATTATATTTTATGTTTTTCCATGTATTTGGAGGGTTATATCCCCATACCCATGTATGGGTATGGCGTTGGACATGGGTGATTAATATGGGTACTTAAAGAAAAACGTAGAGTTGGAGTCCTCAATAAAATGCTTAATATTCTTGTTAGAGAAAGGGAAGGATTTTGCTTCATGAATGCAACCTAATAACATTGCAAACGCCTTTTGCTTCATTCTATGTTTTATTCCAACTGTTCTGTTCATCTTTATTTTCTGGTTTATCGGGAAGATACACAAGTGAGTTCTTTTCTGTTATGATTGAAGTCCGATGCTTTTTGCTTTCTCATTTTTACTCCAACATACTTATGTTTGGGGCAAGGGCAAAGATACTCAAGTGATTTTGTTCTGTGTTGACTGAATATTGTATCTAGTTCTATCGATTTGTATTGACTCTGACACTAGCTTGTGATTATGACCGTTTTCTCTTACAGGGAAGTCTATGCAGTATCAATTGTTGGTCCTTTTCCTATTGCCGTAACTAATTTGTTGGATTTAACAAGGCTGTAAGTTCTCTCTTTCTTCTCTAATAAGCTAAAATATTTGTTTTCATAAGGTTCATAAAACCTTTTCTTTGTTGTTTATTTTTTAATCCATGCTTCAAAATAGCGATATAATCCCCTGTAAACCAAATCTTTCAATTTACAATATAGTCTCCACAAGTTCTCTTGGAGTCCTCTGCTAGTTAGAATATTGCATTTACTTGAGTTTTTGGAGTTCCATTTCCTGTTCTTGGTCTGTAGACCATGCAGATGAATTTGGCATTTTAAAGCAGTAAATGTGTATGAGTGAATACGCAACCTGTTCACTTCTTTGTTGTTGTAAGGTGTGGAAAAAAAAATGGAGAAAAAACATTGGGTCAATAGCTTGAAAGCTTGATGCAAGCTCGGTTTCTTCTGTTTGCCTCTCTGATATTGTCCAAGACCATTTCACTGGCATCCATTGCGTTACTACAACTTAAAGTGGATTTGCTTATCTGTATAAGTTCACGTCTGTAATTTATAGTTTTATACATTCTCACTTGCATTCTATGCTTTTAATTGTTTACATAAATTACAATCACCTGAAGTAGTGATGAAACAATTTGCCATCTAGTATTTTAATGTGGTCAGTCTTGGTTCTCAACAAGAAAAAGGTAATTTACATATACGAACTAGTCATAAGCATGGGGGTCACCATTTAGATGTTTTAGCCTCTGGATTTTACTTGAGAGTTCTAACTGGAAGTCTTTCTTCCTTCTCGACTTTGCTAATATGGCAGGGATCTCCATAACAACAAGCTTACGGGCCCAATTCCTCCCCAAATTGGACGCCTTAGACGACTTAGAATGTTGTATGTTTTCTTTTCCTATGTCTTGTTTTTCTTCAAAACTGTTATATGCTGTATTTTCCCGTAAGTGAAGCAGTTGTTATTTTGAGGTCATTGTTGTTACTGAAGTGGTTGCTCCAAAATATACTTAATATGCCGGCTAGGATAGCATGCTATGTTACACCCATCAGTTCATTCAAGCGTCATAATTGGATATTAACCATGTTCTGATATCTAGATTTTGGACCAATATTTAGAAATGCAATTCGTCTTTAATGAAAGAACAACAAATAAAATTTTAGGTAAAATCGAAATTTTGTAGTCTTTAATCTGATAATATGTTTTGATGAACTGCCAGAAATTTGAGGTGGAATAAACTCCAAGATGTCCTTCCTCCTGAGATCGGTGAGCTGAAAAGACTAACCCATCTGTGAGTATCCTTTTTATAATCACTGACATCTATCTTTTATAGTTGAATGTGTTTGTACATGCATGTCGGAGGTTCTTTAATATTTAAGTCAAAATTTCTTCAGGTCGTTGAGCTTTAACAATTTTAAGGGTGAGATTCCAAGGGAGCTTGCAAATCTACCCGAGCTTCGCTATCTCTACCTTCAAGAAAACCGTTTCACTGGTCGAGTTCCAGCAGAGTTGGGCACTTTACAAAATCTTCGGCACTTGTAATATTCTCTCTACCGTTTTCTGTACCACTCTGATGATTTTTTAATAATTATTGCGCTAAATGGTATTTTTTGTTTTGTCAGGGATGTCGGTAATAATCATTTGGTCGGTACCATTAGGGAGCTTATTCGTATTGAAGGAGGCTTTCCAGTTCTACGTAATTTGTAAGTTATATTTCAATATTTGAATGTTTTATGAAATGATTTATGTTTTGCCATATTAGATCAAATGCACAGTTTTTCTTAAGGTTGCAAATGTAGGTATTTGAATAACAATTATTTGACTGGAGGAATTCCTGCTCAGCTGGCAAATTTGACAAATTTGGAGATATTGTAAGTTCCAGTAACATATATATGTCTATGTGTATTTATGTATATAAGCAATCAGTACCATGCTTGGTATTCTGACTCCTAATTTTCCTTGAAGCATCCATGTCCAACATTTGTGTTAAACACATTTAGACTTAGACATATATCCATATCCGAGACTTGACATCCAAGTCTGAGTAATGTAATATCATGAAATTCTTCTTCTTTTACAGCTTTGGAGTCCCTTAAAACTTTTTTGTACTTGTTACAGGTACCTTTCATACAACAAGATGTCTGGAGCAATACCAACAGCACTTGCCCATATTCCTAAATTGACATATTTGTAAGATTTTGTCACATTCAACTCGAGGTTCATTTGGATATCTGTATTATTTTCTTACTGAGTCTCCTTTCTTTCTGGAAATGTTCTTCTTGTGATCATTGCGATGAAATCTTACGGAAAAATGGTGGTCGCGAATGGATGGTTTTTATTTGCATGATTGCAATTGTTGCGATGTTTAACTTCTATTCTTGGACTTCAACAATCAACAGGTATTTGGATCATAACCAATTCTCAGGCCGGATTCCCAATGCATTCTACAAGCATCCTTTCTTGAAAGAACTGTGAGTTCCCCTTCATCCTCTTAATTTTCAAGGAAAATGGTGACTTTCGGATACACGTTTAAGGTGAAAAATGAAATGAATATCTAACTTTTTTTAAATTTCAAATTCAGGTATATTGAAGGAAACGCATTCCGGTCTGGCGTAAACCCCATTGGTGCACACAAGGTCCTTGAACTTTCGGACGCAGATTTCTTGGTTTAGTTAAAAAACTGTCAAGAACACAAGCCTTATTACTATCAAACCTCATGGCCATGGATTTCTAGTTATCCAAACTCAGTAATATTTGTACTGTAGATATGAACTCAGTTCTTTATTGTCTTTGTATGTGGTGTTTTTAAGGAAAAACAGCTCAAATCTGGAATTAAAGTTGGAGAATGATCTAATACCACGTTTTATATTCATGAAATTTTCAATTTTTGTAGCTATTATTTTGTAACCAAGAAAATTAATGAAAAAATTATCATTCTTTTAGTAATAAAAAAAATTAATTGGCTCTGAAATTTTTCAGGTTATCATAATATTTGATACAAACAGTTCACGGATCTAAAAAATCAATTCAAAATCGAAAATAAATGAAGTTCAAACAGTAAAAAGAAAAGTTTAAAGTTGTTTTATTTTTATATCATATCAAACTCTTGCCTTTAATTGTAAATATTGATTGAGGTCAAGCAAAAATTCAAATTTTAAAATTTAGCTCAAATTTCTTACAGGCTTGTTATAATACTTATTATTATCGACTCGCAACTCGCAATTAATGGATCTGGATCGAATTTTATACCATCCGCATGTTAAGCTTGTATACCAAGCTTGCATGGTGTTAAGTGTTCGTAGAAGGGGTACTTACACTTCCTTGCGAGGTCACACGTGAGACCGCGCGCGCATGGTACCGCATAAACATATATTAAGTATAGAATAAGGTACATGTTGGCATGCATAGAACTTATTCTAGAATATTACATCAATAAACAGTAATTGTATCATATATATATATATACAACTTACCATTTAAATAAGATAAAAAACACTCAAAATACTATGGTAAAAACATCATACAATTTCATATAATATAATTTTACAGTACAATACAGTAAATAACAATGATTTATACAGTTGTGCTTATTATCGATAACATTATTGCAGAAACTAGTGATAATTACAATTGCTCAGAAAACTAATAATTCTGCTATTATCACATTCAACCCTTCTTGTGAAAAAAAAAAAATCAACCCTCCATTATTGTAAGCCGGACTCTGGGCGATATTGAATACTAATACATGCCCCACATAGGTATGTTCATACATTTAGCGATCATACCTCATATTCATATTTGAATATGTGTCGGACATTAATGTTAGAGTAAGATATTTTATAAATAAATAAAAAGGAAAATTACCCGCAAGCTGGAGCTTCGAAGTTGGGGAATACTATGAATGCAATTGACAAAGGCGAGATGGTTATTGGAGACTTCACGTTAACACGGACGGGGTTTAGTGATGGGATGTCTCCGGTGCTTGTAAGTTCTAAAGGGATGCCATTTAGAACCATAGTTCGACTTCTAAGGTATCCGTCTTTTGGTGTTAAATGATACTCTTCTCGGAGTAGAGCATCGTCGGAAGCTTTGGTTCCGACCCAGGAGAATGTTTTCTTAAGACTATGTGTGAAGCTGTCCCTGCTAATGTTTTGTTCATTCGCAGCCAACTTCAGATTGATGCTATTTTGAGCATTCATTATGAAATTCGTCTGATTGCTCAAGTTGATCACGAGTAAAGTTACACCAGTCTGCAACATGATGCCGAGATCATAATCAATGAAACAGTCTTATATTTTCATCTTCAAATAATGGTTTCATGGAATTAATGCAAAACAATTTAAAGAATAAGTGGTATAAAAGCAAAATTTCTGACTTACTCTTCCTTTCGAACAATGGGCATAAGATCGAAGAAAGGGCGAAGCATGGCTTTCTACATTTAGAACCACTTTACCCATTAACCGATGCCATAGAAGTCCACTGTTTAAGACCATTAAAACAAAAGGTGTAAGGAATCTCCATACAAGTTCGGCACGGTCATAAACAAAAAAGTTTTCGACATCTTTCAATTTGATCAAACATTTAAATGATAGACAAGCAAAACGCAGATAAAGAAAATTAAATCTCTAGTTCTTGCCTGTAATAATCAGGATTCGGAACAAATGTTGTCGCATTGAGAAGACCGTAGTTGCCACCAATTAGTGTTTGCCTACAATATACTTTAGTATGGTATTTCGATGCCATTCCGAGCTGATCTAAGTACCTGATGTCATGTACAAGAGAAAGGAAAATTGGAGTATTCATACATAACAATATATTAGCGTTAAAACTTGATGTTTTGTACGGATTTAAATCAGCTGAGAAAGTATGATTACCAGAAGCTGTTGACGAATGTATTGGACACGTGAGCACCACCGCTGTTATAAGCCCCACCGGACTCTCCAACCCATGCAGAAGTCCAAGGACCGTGCCTCCGGATGATGTGTGTAAGATTACCGAATGTGTATGCTGCCTTATTTAAGTGGTCTGGATTCAATATTTTACTAACGAGTTTCGGATCAACACCTGAAATAAAAACTGGGATTAAGCATTAAACGTAGGCTGGATCAAATAGGAATGCATCCATGCATTCAAACACTTTGGTATATCCGAACACACCTGCACCCAAATTGTACATATGATGGCTCATGACATCGATTACACCGAAGCCCGAGGTCTGAAGAAGCTTGACAAACCACTCTTCATCATAGAATCCTCCAGGAGCTACGAGTGATGGTTTAGATTGCGAGCCTTTATATAACTCATTTATGATTCTCCTTAGGTTGACCAAGTCTTTTCCATACTGGTCGGCATGAACATGTGCACCAATACCATTTCCGCTCAACTCATTACCTAAAACAACAATGACAAACATTAGAGGCGAGAAGAGAAAGAAAGTACGGATATATAATTGTAAAGCGCTTTGTCTTTGATTCTCTACCGAATTCCCATGAATCTATCTGGTATCCCTTTGAAACGGTGTACTTCATAAAATCTTGCGCATTGCTAGAGTCCCAATCCCCTCCCCAAAGGCTCCTCTTTATTTTATGTCTCCCATGGAGAGCATTCAGGCCGAATGTCACCATTGCTCTGCGAGTGTGAGATTCAAGTGAGTATCGAATCCATCAAAAACTTGGAAAACATTGCAAGCCTTAGCTAATCGAACTCAACCAATATAAGCCTGTTTCGGCAAGCTGAAACATGTTTCCTTTTGGAGAAGAGGGATAACAGTATTGAAATGCGAGAATCTTACCCTGTTTCTTTGAAGAAACGGTTCAGCTCATCCCACCTCTCCATGTGTAAGCATCCCTTTGAAAATCCAAACAATCCGTCTTTCATCTTTTGGAATGGATGACAAGGGGACTTTAAATTCCCGACATCATACAACACTTGATCTTGCAAAGAGCCTCCAACTCTTATCCTCAAACGGTTGAAAGCTAACAAAGTGAGGAACATAGAGTAGTATCATGCTTCGGGAAGTAAAAATTCAACAACGTACTGATAAAAACATCACTTCGACTCTTCATTCAAGTCCTTATGTCCGACACATATCCGGACAGAGGTATGGAGATATGACCCTCCAAATACATGAAATAACTCAAAGAAAGATTGAACATGCCAGTGCCAGACACGTAACCGAATCTGACACTCACACCTAAGCCCGAGAAACATTAGATAAAGCTGTATCATTACTGATGAAGAAATACAAACCTTGGATAGCTTTGGCAAGGAAAGGATGAGACAAGTTCTGTTAGAAACAAACCAACAGATTGAACTCTTACAATAAGTGTTTCGATTTCTTGAGAAGTGAATTGACAAAATTCAAAGAAAAATCATTTATTATTATGAAAAAAGATAGTTCTTCTTAAGCCTCACCAGATTCATTACAGATGTATAGTGCCATGGACACTGGTCGTAATTACACTTATCATGAGGCCACCAGTCGATCGTAGCACAGACGAAGTTATCATCAGTTTGAGCAACAGTCATAGTTCCATCAACTACAATCGATCCATGACTAATATCTTGAGCAAAAATCGCAGGAATCGAAGCCACAAGTAAGAACCAACCGAAGCACAGTTCCATTCTGTAAATCAATTGTAAGGGCCTCACTCACTTCCACCGTACTGTATTAACTATTATGTTAACTACGAATCAACGATATAAGATTGCATCAGAAACTGAACATCTATGGTGGCATTCTGTATGAAATGAGTGAAATCAAAAGTAAATTTTGAACAACAAAAAAGGCGAAAACTTCCAAGTTTCAGACAGCAAGTTGTCCTAAACTACACAGTTTATCACCTGTCTTTCCAGGTTATTAATAACTTGTAAGAAATCATTCTTTAAGACCTTGGTCAGCTGTTCGTTCTACCTATTTGACTGCAAATTCCGACTTTGAGAATTTATATTTCCAATATCAAAATCAACAATCTTTAATCCTTGCAAAGGTAATGAGGTGAATAATACATACATATACATATATCAGGTCTCAATGTATCATTCCTTAACACATAATCAAACATATATGCCTGAAGAATGGAACAAGAAATAAAAGAAGTCGCAGATCCAGAAAAGCAATCTAAGTTTCAAATTTCAACAACATTAAAAGCAACCCATTGAAAAGAAAAACAAAACAAAGAACACATTCCATAGGCATAAACAATGGCAGAGCTATACAAAAGAACCCCAATTAGAAATAAAAACCCAGAAAAGAAGCTAACTAACCTCCAAAAGAAAAGAAGCTAGAAAACATCCATTGGAAAAAAGCAAACAGAGAAAATGCAGTGAGGTTATCTTTGGAAACAAACAGACCCACCAACAGTATGGAACAAGCTATAGTCTTGGTTTAGCCAAAACAGAATGCTCGGATCTGTTTAGGCTTAGGCTAGTGGTGTTGTTTCTTTTGTTCTGATAGACAAGATAAACATGTTTGGTGGAATAGGTGGGGACTCATATTTGTCGGTTAGGCTCAAAATTCATGTTAAAAGGAGTAAGATTCTTGTCCAAAACAATAACCACACTTGCAAATATAAAGCAGTAATTTGTTCTTACATTTTTTTAGTTCACCTGCAAGCCTTTTAAGCACTTAATATAGTGGGAGTAGATGTGGGGCAGACCAGATTATGTAAAATTAATTAATTAAAAAATATATAATATAAAAATTTATCACTTAAAACTCAATTAATTAATATATAAATGTGAACCTCGTATTGGTATGATGTTCATCGCCTTAAGTATGGTTTAAATTTAAATTAGGTTATTGTTAAAATTTTACTCTCTCATAATTCACTAAAAATAAATTAATACATAAATGTGGAACAAGAAGGAAGCTTTTTAATGGTATTTTTTAAGATTCCTTAGTGTTGAAGAAGTTTAGTTGGTTTTAAGTTGAAGTAATGCCTTAACCAAATCTTGACTTATACTAGGAACAATAGTTCACCAAATCTGGAACAGCGGTCTTTATGTATTTTCTTTATTTTTTTTATAATCATATATTTGATTCTAATTAATTATTATATAATAAAGTCACCAGATTTTTTTGGAGGTCAATAAGTCTCTAGATTTGTTGTAAAGTTTAATTTTTTTTGATTCACGAGGTTGGGAAAATGAAATAAAAGTGAAAGTCCATCCTCCAATAAGAAGAAAGAGGGACGCCCTTTTCCCTCTTTTGACAAAAAAAATGTCCCTTCCACCGAATTACAAGTTGCGCACTTAATCTAAATAACTAAAATGTCGGCTTTGGGTGTAATCATTTCCAATTTTGGCTTAAGGAAAAATTATTTAATATTTTTATTAGTGAAAATTTTAGTTATGAATTTCTTCCACAATTTTTGTAGTTTTCGATAAGAGTCAATGTTTGTATGATATGAGAGTTTTTTCATGTGTATGTAGATATTTCAATTTAGAAATTATAGATCTCATTTGATTGATCTTCTAAATTTAAATAATATTAATTTTAATAAATTTAGTTACATAAATTTTATATTATATATGCATGTATCAATTACACGTATGACCACAATTACAATTATAAAAATACATTTAAATAATTATAATATTCATATTTTATACCAAAATAAATTTATATAGACTCTATATTTTATCTTCTCTTTTAATTTTTGTTTTTGTTTAATGTTTTTTATAAATATATGTTAAATATTTAATTAAAATATTAACTTTGAGATATTTTGTATTTTAATTATTTTTATTAAAACCTTTTAACTAA
The DNA here is from genome assembly GCF_025698485.1 of Gossypium arboreum. NCBI lineage: Eukaryota > Viridiplantae > Streptophyta > Magnoliopsida > Malvales > Malvaceae > Gossypium > Gossypium arboreum. The sequence goes on along the minus strand of NC_069081.1, from coordinate 109,047,825 downwards.
TGGTAATTAGTTAATTTTACATGAAAGAATTTAATGAATTTATCTCAAAATTTGACATATAACTAAATTAAAATATAATTTTTTAATATTCTCATTATAGATTCGATTATATCATTATTTTTTTAACAATGTTCTTCTCAACTCATAAATACTTCTTACATTGACAACAATACCCATATACTATCATATATAATTAAATTTTCATTAATTTATAATTAAAAAAGATGCGAATATACTAAATAAACAATAATGATATATATTTTATTTTATTTAAAATTTAGTTAGTAAATATATTTAAGCGATTTTCTTCAAAAGTATAAATGCACATTCTTGAAATCAAGTAAAATGTATTTTACACTATTTAAGTACCATTTACCTTAATAATAATAATAATAATAATAATAATAATAATAATAGAAAGAAGAAATGTGGTCATCATCACATGATCATCTTCATCTATATATATTTTAAAGATTTGTAAAATGTTATTTTAATTAAGCATCGTTGTCTTATTACTGCAAAAACATTCTTACAGATAACTTTTACATGTGAGATATAATTCTTTAGTAAAAACATATAAATAATAGAGGACAATTTTTATTTCCTTGTCTCGGTCGGTCAGTTTGAAAGTTTTGTTCTTTCAAATTAATATTAATAATTTATAATTAAATTTAAACACAAACAATAATTCTCATAATTTATAAATTTAGGGTTGGACTTGTCGAAGACCCTGAGATAATATAATCAGCAAATAGTGTACGGAAGTGTATTTAAATATGTTAATTATATAAATGTAAAGGATAAAATAAATTATTATGTTTTATTAAATCAGTTTTTTATAACTTTTTATAATTTTTAATTTATAAATAGGAGAATAATACGCTTCAACATATTACTGCATTAACTACAATATATACATCAATTGAGTTAAAAGACTTAAATGAACTACTAAAATTTTAAATAAAATTAAAATTTCTACCCAAAATAAATAGAAATTATCATGAGTTGGTAATTTAATGATAAATAAAATAAATGTGGTCCTCCCGAAAGCCAAAATAAGCACGGATCTCTCCAACTTTGAATCAACAATCTCATAAATGTCAATATATATTACCAAATACATACCAAATTTTCTTTCCCAAGAAAATCAAAGAAAAAGGGTATATATTTTATTACTTAATTGACTTTTATCATTCAATTTGTATGATTCGTTCAAACTCATAAATTTATTAATATTTATTAGAGTTTAAACTTCAAATTAAAATGTTATTTTTAAAAATAATTTTATTTAGAAAAAAATAAACTTTATTTATCTTTGAAATGTTATGTTTTAATCACTTACGTTATTGATTTGTTACGAAATGGTCACTCTACTGTTAAGGTCTATTACCTCCCAAACGACAGTCTAATGTGGCAATTAAAATAGATTTTAAATGTCAATATGGATTTCTAACCAAGTAAGCTAATTGATTTTTCAATTAAATAAATTTAATTAATTAGATTTTCTAAATTATTTAAAGAAAAATGTTAATTTGATTTCCTAAAATAATCAAAACCAATACATCACATTAATCCTTGAGCTCGAAAAAAAAAAACCATTCTTTTAGTTTTTATTTCCATTTTGATTGAAAAAAACCATCCATTTTTATAGTCATCTTTGTTGAATTGAAACAGTAGAAATCAAATTGAGTGCTCCATCAATCAGTTTGATTTTTTATTCAAAATGGAAGAACAAATAATTGATTCAATGAAGGGTCCAGGCATTGATTACTGTAAGTAATTTTTTTTTTGTTTGTTTTTACTTGGGTTTGAGGTTCAGATATTATGATTTTTTTTTTTGCAAAAAGGTAGTCTATCTTTTTATATTTTTTCGTATATTTGACAAATAAAAATGACATGCTTCATCTTTGTTTATTTGCTTAGTGTGGGCAACCACAATAGTAAGCAGGAATGGAGGTTGGTACGTTCATTTCTTTTTCTTATTTTTCTCCGTCGCTTTGCTCCTCTGATGGTAATAAAAAAAAAATCAACTGTTGTTTCTTTTTAAATTGGAGAAAAATTGAATTTTAGGGTAAAATTTTGTATTCTACTTTCATAAAAAAATTAAATTTTATTTACCTTAGTTGGACATTAACGTTGGCATTTAAAACTTATTTTAACCGTCACGTTAAACTCTCGTTTGAGAGGTAACAGATCTTAATAATAGAATGACCATTTTATAATAAAACGATAATGTAAATAACTAAAACTTAATATTTTAAACATGAGAGTAATGTAACAAAGGAAAAAAAAACAGTACCCTTTAAAAGATCAAAAAAACAGTACCCTTTAAAAGATCGCGTTGAATTGACCCGCCGTGAATCCAATTGAATTGGTAATCTGTCCAGCTCAATTAACGTGTTCTGATCCAAAATTCTTACATCAGTGCTAAAGAAAACTTGAGCAACATTAAGCCCAATGAGGAAGCCCTAAATAATATAATACAATATATATCGTAGCATTACTAAATATTATTAGCAAACATAAAGCTGCTCTAGTAAACACTAAAGAGCAAATGTCTTCACTGCTACTACTCTGCCTGGAAACGATAACATGTTCCATTCTGGCTCTCTACACTGTAGAAACTGCAGAAACAGACCAAAATAGAAGTATCAATATGTAATTCCATGGGGATGGGGGTAAATGTTCCACTATCCTACACAAGCTCAGTGAACTATTCCTATTCTTTTCCTCTTTATCTTTTTTTTACGTTAAATAGAATAAAAATATTTCATTACTAATTTGTAATTCGGGTGGGATCAAGTTGATTTTTTTTTTAAATAAACCTTATTTAAGGATTAAGAAGCCGAAGGACAAAGCAAGATTCTTGCTTGGATCAAACAACATGAGATGTAATTATCAATATGATCTTATTCCAAACTTCACAACACTGTTTGGAGTTGCATGAGTTCCTTAATCATGCATGAAAAGCAACGGTGGTGATTGATCTTGTGCAGGTGGGCCTTTGCAATTGGTATATCCATGACTGAGATAACACAACCTTTCCATTCAAGGAGAATTTTCATTAGAGTGGGGTTTGGTCCTCTTTTTCCTTGATTCCAGACTTCCATTCACATCTTTTGCAACTTTCAACTTACAAGTAAACCTTCCATTTTACCTATTTATATAAAAAAAAAAAGGATGTCTTCAGTAGAGAGAAAAAGGAGGAATTGAAAATGGAAACTTGTAGGCAACCTGCAGACATTTAGAGATTCTTTACTTTCATCAAAGGCTGAACAAAAAAAAAATACAGATATCCTCTACATTGTGCCATCCTTTTGAAGAATCATGGCTAAAAACACCACGGGTCTTTCTTCATCTCCAAGCTCTTTATTCCAAACAAATAGTTTCCAAATGCAAGAAAATTGATGGAGAATCAGACAAGAATTTGGGTTCTTAGATTTTGCATAATTGAAAACTTTTAATCCGGCAACGGAGCAAGGTAAGTACCTCCAATTTTGATACAAACAAGTTTTTAGCATTATTGTGGAAAATTCTGTTACCATTCGTGTTTCCTTTTATGACATAATTGTAGTAAAGGTTTTATAAATTTATATAAGTTTTTGATATGCTCGTGATTTTAGTATGTTCATATATCTATTTTATGTCTGTATTATATCTAAAATTACAAGATAAAGATTTATGCCAAGGTTTTATTTCAGAACATTATCGCTGTTTTATAAATTTATATAAGAAAGTGTTATTAAAAAAAACTTTGAGCAATGTCTAACCTGAAAGTAGAAGCTGGTACTTTAATAATAAATCATGCGGCAATGATGATTCAATTGCTGGCTTTTGTAGGTAGCAGAGACAGTTTTCCTGGCAAATGAACGACGACTACAACACGGAGTTGGCCGTTGGAGTGGCAGCCGCTGCATACACTATCAACTCGCTCGTAGAAGACGAAGCGCAACATAGGATCAAGATACGGAGATCTGCACAAGATACCATCACCGGGGTTCGGAGTTCGGATAGAGTAACCATGCGATATTCCAGCAAGGAAATCGAAACTGCAGGTAACGAATTTTGCTCCGATTCTTAGTACACCCATGTCGTACTATATCCGAATATGATTCCTCAATGATCACTCCACATATAAGAAAACATTGAAAAAACTAAATATATATGTGCTTATACTTTCAGCATAATCCGAATAGCATATACCAAGAAACTGCATATAATAGTTTCTGAAAAATCTTTTGTCAGAGAATAACAATGAAATCCTGTTTTATGTTCTTAAGGTGAAACTTCAAGCAGAAAGCTAATGGAAAAGGATAATAGGAGCCAAGAGAGCAGTTTACCGAGAAGCAAAAAGGGCGGTTCATCCTCTGGTAGGCCGGTGATCATGGAAGCCGGGGACCGAAGCCGGAAGGGAAACTCTTCCCAACACAATCTCGGTGAAACCAAAGCAGATGCTTGGGAGAAAGCTGAGATGGAGAAACTTAACAAACGGTAATCATTTAGATTCAAAGACAACACCCTCAGGCCTCAACATTATCATAATCTCAAAAAGAAATGAAAATTTGAAACAACCCCTATAAGAATATTTAAAGCATGAATATTTGTAAAATATATGGTGATGCTAATATGCAAAGGCGCAGGTGTGAGAACATGAAAGCATCAATTCTTGCATGGGAGAATGAAAAAAAGCTGCGAGCCAAAGTTAAAATGGACAGGAGAAAGGTGATGATAACTATATTGTTCCGATCCTTGTACTAGGATATAGCTACTAAGATATGATGTTTCAAAATCCTGTGGGATATGTGCCCGTATTTTCGAATTGACTTAACAAATGCCATAAAAATGTGCAGAAAGAATTGGAGCGGAGAATAAAAATAAACCAACAACTTTACCAGACCAAGATATCAAGGATCGATCATATTGGTGGTGGAGCAAAAGCAAAGGTGGATGAGAAAAGAAGACATGAGGAATTGAAGATTAAAGAAAAAGCAAGGAAAATAAGAGCCTCAGGAAAGGTTCCTGTTTCATGTTTCTGCTTCTAAACAACATGGAGAAGTAAACATTTGTATCAATTCAACTCAGATGGTGAGAACATGAAATGTCTATGTATTACCCAGCGGGGTAGCTAAAATGTGTATATTCTGCTCTGTATTCAACGCATTGATTCAGAAATTAGATGGAATTTGGGTATAGCTTCTTTGTTTGTTTTATTTGTATTTTGGACCGCATCTTATTTTTTTGGATTTACTGGGCTACATTTAAAGGTTTGGGATAAGAAATACAATAACTTCTTGGGTTAATAAATATAACAAATTATTAACCAGAGTTAGGTGAGATAGTAAGGTCTCTCCTAGCTTAGTAAATAGTCGAGAGTTTGATCTTCATTTTAAATATGGAGTAACTTTAAAACTCGTGGCTAGGTCTATTAGATACCTTGAGAAATAAAATTTATATATAACAAATTGGTTCTATTAGTTTTTTTAACGGTTCAACCAGATCTTATTTCATATTTAATGATGGCTTCAAATAATTGATAGCGGTCCGGCCTCTTAAATTTTGTAAAATTTCAATTCAATCCTTTTAAGTTTTGAAAGATTTTATTTTGACCATATAACTACTGCTTAAAAATAGAATAAATTTGTGTTTCGTCCTTCAAATTTTTTTAATTTAATTTCTTTTATAGAATTTAATTTTTATAATAAATTTAATAACATTTTTAGGTTAATTTAGTAAAGTAATATTAAATAGTATCTAAATTATATTAATTTGATAAAATAAGTAATGCCTAAATAATTACAATATTTAATATAAATTAAACATTTAACTAATTTTATTTTTAAAATGATGATCAAGATCGTTTCGTATTTAAAAATTACATTATTTGAAATAAATCGGACCTATTTTCAACATATCTATTTTAAATAAATATCCAGCCCCACTTATTAATATTTCTTCCTTCGTCCATATTGTTATGCAAATGTTGAAAGTATTTTGCCATGTTTTGAGAAATCTATCTGTGTTTAAGCATGCATTTCTTGTTATTTGGATCGGTGTCTTAAGCTTATATATTAGGTGTTTAATCATGATTTTGGGCTTATAATTGTGTATAAATAGCTTATATGAAATTTAAAAGGAAACATATGTTTTAGGTATTTTAGTACTTTTAAAATTTAAGTTTTATTTTTATTTCAAGGAATTTAGTTTTTTTAAAAAACATAGGTTGGGTTTTTTTTTTCTATAAAAGGGTATGCATTTATTACTTAAAAAGCTATTAGACAATAAAAATAATTGTGACCATTGATTATCTAAATAAATAAAACTAAATAGTCCCTCTCTCTTTTCACAACCTGCACCACATGTCATATATCCCTTAAGATACCCAAAACTAGCATCGAATCGCTCCGATCTGAAGTAATTAGACTCTGCTAGCCAGGGCAAAGCTAGAAAAATTTTTTAGGGGGCCGGATGAAATTTTAATTTTTTATAGTTTATATCTTTATAATTTGTAAATGATCAAATTGAATTTTTATAATTTTAGGGGGCCAAAGTGCAATTTTATCTTTACTAATTTAAAATTTTAAAAAAATTTAAGAGCCTAAAAAATTTTACATTTTAAGGGGGCCGGGGCCCATGCCAACCTGGCTTCGCCCCTGCTGCTAGCTATAATCGAATCTTCTAGCCTCTTCCATTATCGTATCAATGGACCTCAATTGATCTGAAGAGTGGACTATCCCTCCTCCTCCACTAGTCCATGAATCATCGTTGGGCCATCCTCCACTCACCAAACATCATGTTTTTGACGAAACTTCTCTTTAGCCAAAAGATGAGCAATTCATTTGTCTCCTCTTTTGATATATTGAAATTTACATCTCTCAAAACCTAACACAATCTGTTTTCCTTCCCATATGTGGTTACTAATTTTAGATCGATCGATGCATGTCGCTCTAAACTTCGTTATAAGCACCAAGTAATCTCCCTCAACCTTCATTACCCAAAATATCATTATTTTGTTATATGGTTATTAAATGAATATTTTTTTATTTTAAAAATATTACATCAACATATTTAATAGAACAAAGTTAACAACTTAGAAAAATAATTAATAATTTGGAAAATAAAAAATAAATTATAATATTAGCAGTAAAAATAAATTGAAAATATATGAAAATATAAAAATTAAATATATTTTAACTTGTATAAAAAAGTTTAAACATAATTATAAAACAATAAAATAGAAAAACCCATCACGGATACATTAATTGTTAGGTTTAGGGAAGAATAAAATTAGATCCTATTTAAGAAATACGCTACTACAAGAAATTAGACTTATTTATGTTTGAAGCCATTATTTTCTTATTGATAAACTAATAATTTTTGTTTTGATTATTTAAAAAAAATTACAAAGATTACTAAACTATTCAAAGATTTTCATTTAATTTTTGAGTTATTAAAATCGAGACTATATAGCTTTCTCTTTTTGTACTATCTGCACCAATTGAAAACTCTCTTTTTATTTTTTTACAGTTCAATTTTTTTTATATGAAAAAGCTCTGGACGTCTAAAATTTATAAGCCAAAATTCAAACAACTTTTTCTCCAATTTCCAAACGGTTAGATTGACTTGGATCTAAGTTATTTTCTTTACTCATTGACGAGAATTAATTTATTGTATCAATCGTTGAACTATTGCTTAAAGCTCGTTGGCATAACCTTTTTTTTATAAAAAAAAACTTAACAATTTAGTGACTTAAATAAAAGTTTCTAAATAGTCCAGTGACTTAAATGAAAACTTTTAAATAATTCAATAATTAAATTGTAATTTTTTAATTAAATTATCAAACGAAAATTTACTCATAATATAGTTATTAATGACATAGATTTTTTTTTACTTGCATTGGATCTAACTCTTAAGATAAGTTTGGATGGACAATGAGATGCGTTTAACTTACTTTTTATCTCATACTATAATATCTAATTTCACCATTACTACTATTTTTACACTAATTATTGATAAAAGCATTATCTATTTAAACTCAAGCTTAGTTAAAACAACGATAAGGAGAGGAGTAAAGTCATTTTGTTGGAACAAATCATGATAACGGGAGCTACGTTAGATGCTAGATGTCTAGTCTTATCGTATGAATTGCATTGCCATCAAGTATATTTCAACAAAGCACCCTCCAATTATTATAATCGACAAACAAGTTGCTATTTTCCCCTTTCTGTAACTTGTCATTTATATTTGGTTAAATAATTATGTATATTTGGTAAATTAACTGTATTTATATATGAATATAAAGATATCTATATTTAAATATGTATAAAATATAATTACTTAAAAAGGGACTCAAAATAATATAATAGAACATTATATTGTATTAAACTTGAAGTAAGATATTCACTACAAATTTACTCATGGCCCTGCCTGTAAGATTACTCAAAAGCTGCAGTGCATTTAAAACAATTACAGCTAGTATTTTCCATGTATTATTTGGTATCCAAATACCTAATATATATATATATATATATATATACATGTAATTATTTATAAAGGTTTTAATGCTCTGCCACCACTTGTTTTGAGTTACTTGCAAACTACTTACACAGCTTTCATCAATTTTGCTTAAAAGTTAAAAACATGGTATATTACAAATGATAAGTTAGCCAAAAATATAAATAAAATACTCGATCAATAAATTGAATTTAAGTAATAAATATATTCAATTTTTAAAGTAATTATATATATTTAAGAAAAGATAAACTATAAAAATATTCACTTTTATTTGACTCAGATTATATTTTAGTCATTTATGTTTAAAATGTTACATTTTAATCACTTACGTTATCATTTTGTTACGAAATGGCCACTCTACCATTAAACTCCGTTACCTCCCTAACAACAGTCCTACGTGGCAGTCCAAATGAATTTTAAATGTCAACTTAGATGTCCTACATGACAATTCAAATTAAATTTACTTAATTAAAAAAATATTTTCATCCCAATAACTAGACAACCAAGTTGACATTTAACGGCAGAGTGACCATTTCATAACAAAATAATAATATAAGTGACTAAAATGTAGCATTTCAAACATAAGTGACTAAAATATAATTAACAAAAATAACTAATTTTAAAATTTACCCTTAAAAAAAGTTAAATTAGCTATCATCCTATACATAGATGTAATCAAGGGGATAGACAATTCAGTCAAACCATATGAAAAGTGAAGTCTTCTGCAAGAAATTAAACCATTTAAATTTAATGTTCTCGAGGCTATATAATTATTAAAACATAGTTAAGACATCATTAATTCACCTTTATTTATTAAACAATATTTTTTTGATTACTTTTCATGAAGAAGCCATTAAATGGCTTTGGGAAATGTAAAGCAATCTAAATATGTTTTAAACTTTATTTTAAGCTTTCCCAAACATGATTTTCGTTTTTCTTTTTAGTTTTAATTTTGGTAGTTGAAAGATTTGGTGCCTAACAATGATTTCTTCTTCTTCTTTTTCTTCTTCTTCTTTTGTAACCTTTTACCTAAATTTGTGCTGGTCTCTAGACAAATGTTTGATTACTTACTTTTGACTAGAAAGAAAAAAAAACATGTCTTTTACCCTTTAGGAAATAATAATTAAATATGTAATAAAAGTAAATATGTGTATTCAAATTAAATGGCAAGAAGATGTGTTCAGTATTTTTTAATTTTCTTACATTTTGTAAGTATTTTTTTCTTACATTCGGATTAGCTTGATCATAGATTGAATTACACGTTCATTTCAAAGATTTGCTCAAAAATTAAAAGATTTTTCTAAAATATAGACTTAAAAATGAGATTAGACAAAAATAATGCATGTTTTTAAATAGATTAAGTATTTGGGAAGATTTTTTAACTTGGCCCGACCTGAATTTATTTTTTTAATTGTTTATTGTTGTTATGTTGTTATTTTGCTATCATTCCGTTATTATATTGTTATTATTTTGTTGTTATTGTTAGAATATTATATGAATATTATTTTATTGTTAATTTTGCTACTATTTTAGAGGCATTTATTTGCTAAGTTGCAACTATATTAGTGTTATTTAAGTATAAAGATTTTTTAATGTATTTTTAATTTGTTAAGAAATATTTATTTTAATGTTTGTAGTGTATTTGTTGTATTATATTTTTAATTTATTTTTATATAAAAAATTAATATGGGCAAACTCGACTCTTTTAATTGAGACTGAACCATCTCAAAATTCTATTTCACTTTTTCATAATCTTATTAAAATTTTTTGTATAATTAATTTTAAATTTTAATTAATTAAAGATAATTTGGACCAGATTAACATTATATTACACAAGTCTAAATAATACGTTGATGCATCAGTTAAGCGAACCCATTTAATAATTACAATTACTTCCAACGTGTGTATCATAATACCAAAAATAGAAAACTATATGTTAATTATATGCTTTAATTAATCATTCATAATCCTAATCATATTAAATTAATTGCCATTGATTAATCAATGTGTAAATTTTATTAGTTTACTTTATTTATTTTAAGGTCATCATTAATAATGAAAGTTGTCGTGCAAGTTTCCCATGTCACTTTGATTATCATGTGGGAGTTACGTATAGAGACTTAATAGACCTATCATTTATGTTTGCAAATAAAAATTAAATTACACCAATTACTCATTTTACTAAGTTCAATCCAAATTACATTAATTAATTTATTAATCGTAGGTAAATGCATAGTATGATATATATATTTGTACAATTAGTTATATTTCCCGATTAGAGATGAAGAAAAGAGATGGCCGAGGGTCGGGCTCCATAGTTTGGTATAATTCCTTATGAGTCCCTTGAAATATTTTAAAATTTTTATGAAGGAAATAAGAAAATTCCCCCAGTCTATATATTTTACTTTTAATCAACCAAATAAGAATAAAGATGAAGTAATATGGTTCGAATTCAGTATTAAACATGTATAAAATAAAAGTTTATTTTTAATATGTAATATTAATATTTATCTTAATATCTCATAGTTTATAATTTTTTCATAATAATTCGATTATATCTATCTTCATTAATTAGATATTATTATATTTAAAATTTTAACTCAGATTTTCTAAATCATAAAAAATGAAATAATCTAGTTTTAATAAAGATATCTATCCATCCAAAATCTAATACTTTTTTTTTGTTTATTTATTTATTTCCATATTATTGTTTTAACAAAAACATTCAAAAAATCTTGTATGATCTCATTTTATTCGTTTTAATAAAGGCATCCAGAATCTTTTATGATTTTGTTTTGTATATTCTTTTATTTATTTTTCTTTACGTGGCGAGCAAGCAACAAAAAGCAGACATATTATGGTAAGTATATATATTTTAAAGAATTCATTTAAGCAAAAACAAATTATGAAAATTGTACCCAAAACATGTTTTCCTCAAGCTATTACATGATTGTTCATGTCTCCTTGGCTTCAAGCAGGGGCATTATAATTGTGGGTATCCTACATAAATAAAATATTTTTATATATTTTATTTCTTAAATTTAAATATTTATTTTCTATTTACAACTTAAATGCTATATGTAATTCCTAATCTGTTTGTGAAATTTATTTTTTTAAATAAATAATTTTATTATATATTTTAGAGCAGAATTTTAAGTACATGGTTGTAAAATTAAAGTAATTTTAATTATTTCATATATTTTTGAACAATTAATATTTTAATGATTTAAATATTGAATTTATCGATATAAATTTTTGAATCAGTTTGATATTTCTATCATATTAATCTAAAATTTATGATTGAAAATTTTCATATAAAATAATTAATTTTTAATAATTAATTTTTCCTTAATAAATGAAGTTTGGTTTTCCATATTTAAGGGCAATTAATTCCTAAAACTAACGTAATTGTCTGGCTTGGTACCCACCGATTTATTCTCAAGCTGCTTTGTTTTCTTTAGGAATTTTCCTTATTCTGAAACTAAAATTAAATAATAATGAAGCTAAATAAAAAATTAAATAAATAATTTTATTTAAATTTAATAATATTAATATAATATTTTTTAAAATTTTATTATTATAAATATCACAAATACAATGCAAATATAAATATATGTTTAAATAATTATAATACAGAATCAAACTAATATGAAGTACAACATATAAAAATGTAAAAAACTCGAATAAAATTTATACATAAAATAAGCATATGATGAAATTAAAGACTTATATATTAAGATCATATATTATGAAACTCGAACTTAAGTGATTAAGAATGTGAAAACTCTATATTAATTAAATTTATATCTACAGGTGAAATAATTTACAAATGAAGCCGTGACACAACCTATAGGTACGTTCTCAATAATAATGTAAGTGTGTAGGCTGTTATCCCCAGTTTGTTCAGATCTAATTTCTAAATCCCACCAGCTTTGAGAATATAAATATTTTATGATAACAAAATATTTAATAATATAATACAATTATAAATAATGGTGGTTATTTGACACGAATTTAAATTAAATTATAATCATTTCATTTTTAATATTATATAAAATGAAACATTTTATTAAAAATAATTATAATTACAATTAAGAGAGTAGAAAAGATATTTTATTTAAAAATTTAAAACCTAGTCTTAATAATTAAAATGAGATTATTTTGGTTAATCAATAAAATTATTATTATTTATATAATATTAAAAGTGGGGTTGGAATGAATATTTGATAAAAATTTTAACAATATTTATGTTAAAATTGTAGATCCATGCCTTTTGGATCCATCAAGTGAGATCATATGTGGTTCATTTATGACCGTCCAATTTTATGCATGGAGATCAATGCGACAGCTCATTGCTTGCTATGTACTTAAAACATTTTACCCATCCAAGGATTCACAGATACGAACAAGAATAATTAAATATTTTTACTATTTTGATATGCATCAAATATAAATATCTATAAAAGGGCTTATTCTTATTTTATTTTATTTTTTTAATAAAGAACTCACCATAGAACAAAATAGAGATTATAAATAAATTAGTTTGACCGATTGATGCGCAGGATGAGAATGAAAAACAGCTTTCCTCTTTTTATTTGTCAAAAAACAAAAGGGAAAATAAAAATGATAGTGTTTTGAGTAACTTTAGAAAGCAAAAGATCTGAGTTGAAAGTTAGAGAAAGGCAAAAATCATGATTTTAATTGATCACGTGTGTCTCCTGCTTAGCAAACCATCCCTATTTCACCATTATTATCTGCTTTCTTTCTTCATTTTTCACTCCCTTATTATATTTTTCTAATAAATAACAACTTGCTACATCATTTTTACTATAAATCCCACACATAACTCACCACCAAATCATATCATTTACCCACAAATATATTTTGTTGCATACCAACTTCTTTCCCTCCCTCACCCCCACCCCATCCAACCTAAATCTAGCTACCATGGTTTCGGAGCAGGGGCAAGCGACGAAGAACGTGTGCGTGATCGGCGCCGGACCGTCGGGGCTGGTGGCGGCGAGGGAGCTAAGGAAAGAGGGACACACGGCGGTGGTTTTGGAGCAAAACCACGACATAGGTGGGCAGTGGTTGTACGAACCAAACGTGGAGAAGGAAGATCCACTGGGGAAAAACAAATTTCTAAACGTACATAGTAGCGTGTACGATTCACTAAGGATTGTATCCCCAAGGGAGATCATGGGTTTCACTGATTTCCCATTTGTGTCGAAGAAAAACAGGGACACGAGGAGATTCCCAGGTCACAAGGAGCTGTGGTTGTATCTTAAAGATTTCTGTGAATATTTTGGGTTGAAAGAAATGATAAGGTTTAATACCAGGGTTGAATATGTGGGGATGCTGGACTATGGTGTTTTCGGGAAAGATCTAAAGTGGGTGGTTAAAAGCAAAGAAAAAAAGGGTGAAAAAAGGGTGGAAGAGGTGTTCGATGCTGTGATTGTTGCCACGGGTCATTACTCTCAACCTAGGTTGCCTTCCATTAAAGGTAATTAATTCATTCTCCCCTTTTTCATTTTATCTCAGTGTTTGATTATTGGTTTTGAAGGTGCAAACCTGTGATTTTTGTAGGAATGGATGCATGGAAAAGGAAGCAAATTCATAGTCACGTCTATAGAGTTCCAGAGCCATTTAGGAACGAGGTACTATATTATTAAAACACTGATTGTTTCTTTCAGATAACAATCAATTAAAAAGTGATGAAATTGTTAATTGCAGGTGGTGGTGATAGTGGGAAATTCGCTAAGTGGGCAAGATATATCAATGGAGATAGTGAAAGTGGCAAAGGAAGTGTACCTCAGTGCCAAATCCCTGGAAGTTACCGAAGGTTTATCCAAAGTCATTTCCAAGCATCGGAACTTGCATCTTTACCCACAGGTACTGTGTATTAGCGTTTTCGGATCGAATTGAATCCGGTTCATTGGATTAAGGATTCATTTTCTTTTGGTTTGGGTTGCAGATACAGTCTCTTCATGAAGATGGAAGGGTTGAGTTTGAAGATGGCTCTTGTGTCATAGCTGACACTATCATATATTGCACTGGGTAATTAAACAATAAGTCTTACATTCCTGGGTTTTGGATTTTAGGTGCATTAGAAATCGTCTTCTAAGCACCCCCCCTCCCGAAAATATTATAATATATGTTTTAAGTATAAGAAGTAACAGACCAATAATGAAGCAGACAAAGTGACTTTAAGTTTCCAAAGTAAAAAGTGGAAGCAGGAGAAGAAGACACTTTTCTTTTTGTTATAAATTTTACATTTTTTTAATTGACCTATTTTTTTATCCACAAAATAAGATTTTCAATTTCAAAACCCTGTTTGGCTGATTGGATGATTATTATTATTTAAAAAAGATGTTATATATGGGACCCTACTTTCGCCCTCAAATCTTGCCCAACCAACTTGTTCATGAATCAAAGTTATGTTTTTCCATGAATCTCGTAATCATAGCAACTTTGATATATATATATATATATATATATATATATATGTCCAATTAACATATATCTATTGCTACCCATTTTATTTAATTATAATATTTTAACTTAAAACAGTACTTTTATTGAATTTTAAAATTTATATTTATGTATATAATTAGAGTTTGTATGATCAAATTACTTGATAATCAAGGTTGTAAACTGTGATTAAAATCTACAAAATGTTAATTAAAACGCATAATTTAAATTTAAATTTAATTACTGAAATTAAATAAAAATTTTATCAAATAAATTTTTTTATAAAATGCAAAACCCTGTAGTGAGAAATAAATGTTGATATATGGGTATAAAATAAAGTTTATTAATAAATGAGTGTAAAATATAATGTAGGTATTCATACGCATTCCCATTTCTTGACACCAAAGGAATAGTAGGTGTTGATGACAATAGAGTGGGACCCCTTTTTGAGCATACTTTTCCACCATCGCTTGCTCCTTCCCTCTCTTTTATTGGCATTCCAAGAAAGGTATTTTTATTTTATTTTATTGTTCCCCCCACCATATTTACTTTCATCATTCATTATATACATATACATATTTATGGGATTTTGGTATTCCTTTAAGCATTGTGTTTTTTTGACCAAACTACTAATTACATATTTTATTGCATAAATTACATCAAATGATATCAACTACTTGCATTTAAAATGATATTTCATTTTTATTTTTATGTTTATATATATATATTATATGCTTCTAATAATAGAATTGGTGCAGTTAATAGGGTTCCCTTTCTTTGAATCACAAGCAAAATGGATAGCACAAGTGCTTTCGGGGAAAAGAAATTTGCCATCCTATGATGATATGATGCTTTCTATCAAAGAGTTTTATCGCTCAAGGGAACTCGCTGGTATTCCCGTCTCTGATACTCACGACATTGCCAATTTTGAGGTATTTCTCTTATATAATCTACAAAATAATAAATATATTATGAATTTAAAATTACAATTTAATTTTATTAAAACGATTAGTAATTTTTTTTTATCCAAACACATTCTACCAAAAACTTGAAGCTAATAATTTAGATTTTGTTTTTGCAGTATTGTGACAAGTATGCAGATTATAGTGAATCCCCACATTTGGAAGAATGGAGAAAACAATTATGCTTGTCAGCAATAGTGAATTCATTCACCAATTTGGAGACTTACAGGGATTCATGGGATGATGGTGATGATGAATTGCTTCAGCAAGCTCTTCAAAGCCCTCATTTCACTCAACTTGGGGTTCAACCTTAAATGAATTTTGCTATATGTGTCACTTTTTATTTTTATTTTTATTTAAAAAAAAAAGTAATTTTCTTTTACTTTTTATGGGTTTTTTTTGAGGTATAGTTGAAATATTTGTTTGTTTATTTTTCCAGTTTTGCTTGATTTCGGACCTAGTTCTAAGGCTATGCTTGTTTAAGAAAATATGTTATAGGCTTTAATATATGGTGATTATTGAAGGTATATTGGTTAAATATTATATATATCTCAATTTATATGTAAGGAGATTTTTATATTTTTTTATTTCTAAAATCTAATGAAAAGTAAATCAAATTGTTGGTTTGATTGAATTTTTTCTTAAATAATCTATGTCTATTTTACGATTCATGTTTAGAGTTTATAATTATTCGTTTCATTATTGAATATGCTGTGTTTTGCTTTCTAAGTAAGTTTGTTTATAGTACTGTATAATGATGGGTGAGACAGGACTGAGCAATCCAAAATGCATTCTTAAACTTATTGCATTATAAAGTACCCCATAAAATTACATAATTGGAATTTAGATAAAATTTAGTAAAAATTGTAATGTAGAAAAACAGATATTTTAAAGTAATAACTAGTATAATTTTATTAAGGAAGATAATAGGAAAAAATAAAAATTCGTACAAAATTAAAACTTCTATTAATTTTGTTTCTATAAAATTAGATTTATGGAATATTTTAATATTTGAAATTAATCATAATTTAATTAAAATTAGTATGTATATATTTGTAAATCAAATTACACAATTGAAATTGAAATAAATTTTCGTGAGATATCGAAGCATAGTATAAAATGAGGGTTATCCAAAGTGTAGTCTTTAAACTTTAATTTTGTTAAAGTACGATGATATCGTATTATGAAATCATATTATGTCACCATAAGATTTTTAATTTTTTAAATAATTTTCTATAATTTATGTAATATTTTTCAAATTTTTAAATGACGATGTGAGATCATCTTAGAGTATTACGATATCCAAATTGAAAGGCCAAATTAAAAATTATCAAATTTCAAGACTAATATAAATAAAAATTATCAAATTAAGAAACTTTTTGAATTCAAACAATTTATCCCTAAAAGATTTTATTGCATTTTGTTGTCATCTATTTTAGAACCTTACTTATGAGTTAATGGATGAATCCAAATCAGTGTATAGAAAAAAATATAAATAATCAAAATTACCCATTTCTCCAAACAAGAAAAACATGTAAAAGAACAGACATAACATCCAAACTTCATGGAAAATTTCATACATCAAATGTTTGTAAGACAAATAATGAAACATCATTAATTTACACTTTACTTCTTAACCTTAATAGTTAATATAATCTTCTAGTCATCATCAATCCAATGTCATGTTTGGCATTTAGTCATTGTCCTAAATGAAAATTAAAATTTTATAATAATAATAATAATAATAATAATAATAATAATATTTTTATCATATTTGTGAAAGAAAATTTAAATTTGATTTGAAAAAAATATATTGTGAGAATAATAAATTTATTTGCGACTCCTCATGTAACAGTAAATATATAAATTAATTAACGGGCAAATAATAATTAGTAATAATTATGAGTGTAACAATTTACTCTTAATCGATAGTCGGATCTAAAATATGAGATGTCGCATTATATATATCTCAATCAATTTGTAAGGAGAATTTGTATATATATATTTTTATTTTTAAAAGCCAATGAAAAGTAAATCAAATTGTTGATCTATTAATATTATTATGATATATATTATCTATATACATTTTACTATTTATGTTTAAAATTTATTATTTTCCTTCTAATAATATTATTTTAATCTTCAAATTCACATTCTTTTATCGAGAGTGTAATATATTTTACCATTACACATCTGCAATAAAATTACATTTTCTTATTCTCAAACATTCGGATCACTCTGTAATATAACATGTAACATTCTATAGTGCCAACATTCCGGAGGCATAGGTACAGATGGAGCAGAGATGGGGGTGAGAAGTGTTGTTGGCTTCAAGCCGTGGAGGATGCATTGCGAACACCGCAAGATGAAGCACCGACACTCCTTAAACATTCACTCATTATATAAGCCTATACTTAGGTGTTACGTTAAAGCCTAAATTGAAAATTAGATTACGTAACTAATTGGATAAAAAATTATTAAAATAATTAAGTGTAATTTTGGTTCTACCAGTAATGTTTTGATTTGTAAAAATTATAAGTTGTTAGGTTGAAATCTTATAGATTTTAAGTATGTATTTATTTTAAAATTTATCAAAATATAGAAAGATATAATTTTAAAAAAATTATATTTATTAATTTGTAAAAAATAAATTTTAATAATTTTATAATTAAACTGGAAGTTTATTAATAGGTGGCACTAGTTTAGTCATGGATAATGTAGACGTCACGCATATATATATATATATATATATATATATATATATATATATATATATATATATATAAAAGAATAATTACATATTATTTAATATTACAAAATGTTAGTGCAAATAAAAAGGGATAAATCTCAAAATTATACATAACTTTGATTTAATATACAATTGTATATATAAACTTTAATTTTGATTTAATCATGCACATTTAAAGAAATAAATATATCAAGTTATTTTTATATTGGATAAATATAATTATTTATGTATGCAATACATAAACATAAAATGATGTTATATCAATAATTGTGTTAATAATTTACAAGAATTGGATCAAATAAAATTTCATGTATAAAAATACACAAAATCAAAGTTCATGTATACAATTACATATTAAACCATAATTAGTGTATAGTTTTGGGATATATCCCAATAAAAAATGATCTAATATAGTTAATGCTTTTTATTGGGTTTCATTTACCAAATAAAATATGAGTCAAATATATGTAGATACATCAATAACTAATTTCTAATTAATAATGAGTTTATTAGAAATTAAAGTTAATATGCAAAAGTTATATATTAAGGTTATAGTCCTTAAATTACACATACTTCGAAAAAAATCATATTTTGAGTTAAATCAAGTTATTGAAATATTGAGTCAACTCAAATAAGTAATTCGGGTTTTGAGTTCGAATCGAGTTGAATTTTACAATTCAAATAACTCGAATAATTTGAATAACATATTGGTGTAAATACTCTTTTAGCCCCTATCAAGTTTGAAAATGAGCAAATTAGTCTCTCTCAACAAAATTACAAAAAAAAATCAAAATAGTTTTCAAAATTTTGAATAAATTTTAAAATTCAAAATATTTATAAAAAATCCAAAAATTTATATTATTTTAAAAATTATAGAATTTCAAAATATATATATATAAAATTTTAACAATTTTCTAGAATAATAATTTTAAGGACATAAATAAGTTAATTAATGATTCAAGCTTATCATACTAATTTTTTTTTTGCTTTGAAAAAGTTTTCAAATATATATGGTTTCAAATTTATATGCTCTAACATGGAATTAGTTATATTGTAATAAGACTTTAATTTGATATGTTTAATTTTTAATCTAACTTGAATAATTTCACTTTATTCGAATATCAATTCACTTGAATTGATTTTGAAAAAAATTTAAATAAAATTAAAATGATAAAATAGGACTGTTCAACTTGAAACTTTTTTCACTCGATTCAATCGAATGTACACCCCTACTTTTGATATTCTATTTTCAAGTATACACTTCCACATCTAATTTTTATTCTTGATGATTAGATATACCAAATTCTAATTTATTAAATTTTATTTTAAAACTTTATGATTCTAACAAGCAACGTCCAAGTCTCATCAAGTAACGATTTCTATTCTCTCTTTCTTTGAATTGATTGTTTTAAAAAAAAAATTATGTATTTAACAGGTTTTTATTAGTTGGCTTTTATTTTTATTGTTTTGGAACTTTTTAACCACATTACTGGGAAGAAACTTTCTTATCATCTGCGTCTCATCTCTTCTTATCCCAATTTTAATTTTCTTAGATTTCAATTTTGAATTGTATTTCCAGTCATGATTTCTTGGGACCGCCTCGTCGTCTGTGTCATGGAGAAGTAGTGAGATTGCTTGAGGAGAAGACCAATACAAGTTTGAGAGGAGAGAAGAGATGCCCAACCTTCTACATTAAATTAATGGAATGGATCTGCTCTTTAGGAGGCCGGGCCTAGTAATTGGGGCATTTGTTTGGATTATCGGTAATAGCCTTCTCTCTTCATTGTTAATTCAAAACCCCACCGTCCTACATTACGATTAAAAGTCAAAAGTCAAAATTTATTAGTATATAAATTAACAAAATTAATGACCAAAAACCCTAAATCCTAAAATCAAAAGAAAATATATAAATTTCAAAATAAATGCTAATCAACAACACATAAACTAATTTATATGCGCCGATGTTAATATAAAACATGAAGGCCACTTAGCATCTCCATATCTTATTCTGAACCCAAATTGTCACTGCTTGTGCTCAAGTAAAAATGATGTACCCCTCATGGAACCACAATCTTGTAAAGAATCAATATTAGATTATAAGAACGAATAAAACTGCAGTTGCTGAACAACTATCGAATATCTATCTCGTAAGAAAACCAAACCAGCAAAAATGGGTGAAGATAAGCATCTTCTTAACAAGATAAAAGGGAACTTCTTCATGTAAGAAAATCATACATCGACGGTTGCTGCTTCTTCAAGTAACAGAGTCTTTGCCGGCTTTCCCAACAGGTCAGAATACTCCTGGACTTGTGACCTTGTGAAACGTGTCTCTTTCCAGAGATCCGGAGTCAAGAATCCATACCCTTTCAGGAGACACTCAAAGGTCGCCTACAATCACGTTTGCATGAGCAATGAGTAATCAGATATCACTAATAACCCAATAAGTATCTCTCAATCGCCATTCAGCAAATAAACATTAAAGCACACTAGTTTCTCAAAAATCAGGAAAAGAATATATGGTTGGTTGGTCACTACTAGCACATGTTCAAGAAAATAAGAAAGGCAATATCATTGATGGAAATCATCTATAACTCATTTCACAAACACGAAAAGGAACATAATGCATTAGTGACCAATGCTACTCGGACTTGACATTGAGTGCTGGTTACACATGCACCGAATAACACAGGCATACTCATTTCTAAATTTTCAATGTTAGAGTATCATATTACCATATCTATGCTTTAATAAGGGTTAGACACTCTATCAAAGAGCGTAGAGGTGACCACCTAGCCTAAATCACAATATCTATCCAACCAATTCAATACATAAACCTCATAATATGTGATTCAGATCATTAAAACAATCCAAAATAAATCAAACATACCATTAGTATCAAAGCAACAAATACTAACCAACTATCCTAATGTTCAAGTGTAGGAACTAAAACATGTAACAAGCATTTCCTTATAGATCTAAGTGAAACCATAAACAATGCTAGATAACAATAACACATTATAGAGACAAACTTATATACCTTGACAAAGTTACCAAGGGTCTTATTAGAAACCCTTGAAGAAGTAAAAACATCTTCAATCCCAGCAAACTGAAGCACCTTCTTGGGCACCATTGTTGCCACAATCCCCGCACCTCTTGGAGCCGGGACCATCCTAATGAAAACAAACCCACATTTTTCAATAACCTTACACGGCACCGTATGAGGTTTTTCGATCTTGTTCCCTCAGTACCCTCTCCTCACAGGTATGACCGACAACTTCGCCAATATTATAGGGCCTCTTATAACAGTGGCAACTTCTTTGCTACACTTGACACCTAGTCCAACGTGTCCATTTCCGTCGCCGACAACGACGAAG
The DNA here is from genome assembly GCF_025698485.1 of Gossypium arboreum. NCBI lineage: Eukaryota > Viridiplantae > Streptophyta > Magnoliopsida > Malvales > Malvaceae > Gossypium > Gossypium arboreum. The sequence continues at coordinate 109,025,758 of NC_069081.1, read as the reverse complement.
GCCTCGAAACGCGTGCGCTGTCTGGCACATGTTTGTTTCTGGACGGGATGTAACAGCCCGTTTTTCAGTAGTATCAGAAATAGTGGTTTCGGGCCACCAAATTCGACGAGTAAGTTTGTAAATATTAAGACAAATGTGATTTTTAAAAAGGTTTTTTATTTGATAAATTATGTTATATAAGTGATTTATTAAGTTCAAGTAGTTTTAGAAAATAAGGTATCGAGACCTTATTTTTATAAACTGAGCCTTAAATATTTTTATAAATATTTACGGAGTGTCATTAAGGTGGTATTAAAGTTTCATTGAAAAATTTTAACATTTCGATAGTTAATTAATTAAAAAGGACCAAATTAAAAAAAAGTGCATTCTGGGACTCTATTCCTGTAAATCGGACACGTAAATATTTATTAAAAATATTTACAAAGCTAGCTGTGTAGTTAATTAGGTTTCGGTTAAGTGAATTTACTTGAATTAAAAGTAAATTAGGTATAAGGACTAAATTGCATATAGGGTGAAAGTTGAATTATAGATTAAAGAAAAATAAAAGAAATAAATAAGCAATTATGCCATTGCTCATAAATGAATAATTTTTTATTATTAAAAAAAATTAAAGTTAAAATATATATACATTGTCGAAACCATTTTTTTGAAAACGGGGATCGACTTTGTTTGAAAGCGAAGATTAAAACAGGAGTCGCCACCGATCTTTATTAGGTGTGATCGGATCACCTTTGTTTTAATAAAACATGTTTTAAACAGTGTTTTTGGTCTACGAAACTCGAGAGAATGGGTTCGGGAGTCGGTTAGATGAGAGGAAGGATTAGCACCCTCGTCACGCCCAAAAATTGGTACCAAATTGATTAGTTAGTGTCTTAATGTCGAAAGTTGAAAATCGAGAATGAATTTAAAATACGATCCTTTTTTATTAATGTCAATTTTAAAAATGCTTGAATTAGATCAAAACCATTGCTAAAGATTTTCTTGTCTCGAGATATAGGAGTATCACATCCCGTAAGTTAGGACGCGATACCTTAAACTTCCGAACGCAAGTTTATCTTTAATTTTAATTGAAATTTCATGTGTTTTAAAACTCGAAAGGATGTTTGGCCATTTAGGATCAACGAGAAAAACAAAACCCCGTAAGTTAGGGCACAATTCCTCGATGTTCCAAAACGTGAAACATTGCCTTTATTTGAATTTTTTTTTTTGAACAATAACGAGTACAATATTTAAACGATGCGCGTTATTTTATTCGGAGTAAAACTAAACGGTCTAAATTGGATGGATACGTCAGAGCTTAACACATGATATGATTTAAATAAAAATAAAAGGCACTATAGAGCATGGAATAGTAATGCGTGAATTAGGTGCAAGGTTAATAAATGTCACAATATGAAGATGTTAATGAATAATTACATGTAATGATAATATTCACAATGCATATTATTTTTATATCAATCAACAATCAAAGACAAACGAAATAATATAATATACAAAAATAATTTAAGGTAAATAGGATAAAAGTTTAAAATAAATAACAAATGAAATAACTAAGATTTAAAACACATAATGTCAAAGAATGGTTCAAAAAGAACTACATGTGAAAAAGATTCAACATAAATAAAATATAAATAATTTGAAATAAAGAAATATATAAAGCAAATTTTAAATAAATAATATGTTAAATAAATTAAAATAATACATAAGGTAAAATAAAAGGGCATTTAAAACATATAAAAGCGCTTAAAATAAATGATATGTAAAAGAGAAATTCTAAAAAAATAAATAATATACAAAAACAGTTTAAACAAAAATATATATAAATATAATCCAAAATAACATATATATATATATATGCATATATATAAAAATTTTAAAATAAAGAATATATAAAAATATTTTAAACTAAGTAATGTGCAGAAAATTCAAAACGAACAACAATAAAAGGAATTTAAAACGACTAACACCTAAATTAGTATAACTAAATAACACCTAAGAAATTTAAAATATATTATATATAAAATAATTTAAAATAGAAGGTAAATATGTAAATATATAAAATAAATAAATAAATAGTAAAATGACAATAATAGGAAACAATGAAAATAAATAAAGTTTATTTAAAAGAGTAGACAAAAATGACATTAATAATATAAATAAAAGAATCAAGTTTAAAAACTATGTAAAAGGATATAAATAAATAAAAGCGATAAGAACAAGAATAAAATATGTATATATGAAAAATAAAAGTAATATTAATATATAAATATAAATAGAAGTATAATGAATGAAAATATAATAGAAACATAAATAAATAAATAAAATTTAGAGAAAGCGGTAATAATGTTAGAAAAATAAAATAATCATGAATATAAATATAATACTAATGGTAATAGTATAATAATGATAATAGTAATAAAAAACAACGATAATAATAATAATAATGTAACACCCCCTACCCGTATCCATTGCCGGAATAGGGTACGAGGCATTACCGGAGTTTACTGAACATTTTCAGATAATTTTGAGTCATTTATTATTCATATTTTGAAATAATCATAATGTCTCTCCATTGGGCTCTCGAAGCCCAAAACATACATTAGAAACCAACTGGAATAAAATCGAGATCATAAAATTTTCGCAAAATCTTAAATTATATTTTCATCTAAGTACTTACCATTTCAATGCTCCTTATAATTAAACATGTTACCATTCAATCAATAGCTTGGCACTTGTCTAAGCGTTAAACAACAACATTATTAGTATACTTGCACATATTTCATATAAATTCAACATTAATATACCTATTTTCTCAACATATCACACTTGAATTTAATAATAGTCTCAACTTACATAATTTCCTTGTATCAACGTATCAAAGATAATTATATATGTACATATCACAAAATATATTAGTCTCTTCTTGTTTCTTCATAAGCATACATCATTCATTTCGTTATGTCAATATTTCATGCACCATCATTTCCTTATATCTTGTATATATTTATTTCTTTAATAGTTCGTATTAAACTTAACATAAATTAAATTCCATGTACCCATACTTATTTCATTTATCTATCTTCTTAATTATTTCATACAACTATTTTGTACATATATTTCCATATGACCAATTCCTGTAAACATTTCACACAACCATTTCATATAACCATTCCATCTTATACATATTACTTGAATATCGATTGTTTAATAGATATCTTGGCGTTTCTCTTCCTCGGTCTTATTTATCTTCGACATGATGTCATAGTATCTTTCAACTATGGTTTTACTCGTTTTCTGTCATGTTGCCATAGTATCTTTCAACCATGGTCTTATTCATTTTCCCGTCATGTTGCCATGGTATCTTTCAACCATGGTCTTACTCATTTCATGTCAGGTTGCCATGGTATCTTTCAACCATGGTCTTATTCATTTCATATCACGTTGCCATGGTATCTTTCAACCATGGTCTTACACATTTCATATCACGTTGCCATGGTATCTTTCAACCATGGTCTTACACATTTCATATCAGGTTGCCATGGTATCTTTCAACCATGGTCTTACACATTCCATATCACGTTGCCATGGTATCTTTCAACCATGGTCTTACACATTTCATATCAGGTTGCCATGGTATCTTTCAACCATGGTCTTACACATTCCATATCGAGAGCACACTCATGAGCCTCATCCTAACATGGGATTACCGGTCAGGCTAAATCCTGTAATATAAACTCATAGAGTAATGCGGGATTACCGGCCAGGCTAAATCCTAGCGACAATTACTCTAATGAGCTTGGATCCGAATTACTAGTCGAGCTAAATTGGACCCTAATTGGATTACCGTCCGGGCTAAATCCATTTTCCACATATTCTTCGGGAGGGCTATCTCAGGATAGGATCACCCGTCCGGGCTAAATCCTTTTTACCGTCAATTCCTTTTTAGAGATCCATCAAATTTTCCTTCCATTCAACCGTGATTTTTTTCCCTTTTTTTTTCAAATATATCAATGTTTCATAAATTTCCATATAATAAACATTCAAATCATATTCATATAAAAAAAACATGCATTTCAAGCATTTAAGAATATAATTCAAGTTACACGAACTTACTTGGCGAAATTGCAGAAATATCAAGATTAAGGGGCATTTTGGTAATTTACCATTTTCCAATTTTCACCCGATCTTAAATTGAAAATTTCATTCAATTTATTAATTTAGATAATAATAAAATTCATTCCCTTCAATTTGGTCATTTTGACATTTTACAAAATTACCCTTGAAGTTTTATTTTTATTCAATTCATCCTTAAACCTAAAACATGCAAATTAGCCATGCTAGCTGGATATTCATATATATTTTCCTCCTCCTCCTCTCCATTCCACATCCTTAATGTATATAACACACTTGTAAGTAACATTATCTATAATCTTTATTATTTACTTTTATGAATATTCAAGCTGTCCATCTGTGTTATAGTCACTAAATTATTTATATCTGGAGCTACATAACTCCAAATTAAGATCCGATAATTTTCCCTGAAACTAGACTCATATATATTCTTACCATAAAATTTTCAGAATTTTTGGTTTAGCCAATAAGTACAGTTTATTCTTTAAATTTACCCCTGTTCTGCTGTCTAACAGTTCCGACTCTTCTTCACTAAAAATTAATTATATCCTTGTACAAGATTCAAATGATGTTTTCGTTTGTTTCTATGGAAAATAGGCTCATTAAGGATTCTAAATATATAAATTTAAGCCTGTAATTATTTTTCTCCTATTTTTTTATGATTTTCCAAAGTCAAAACAGGGAAACCCGAAATCATTCTGACCTTGTCTCATAAAATTTATTATATCTCATGATTCACATTTTCATTACTTACATAGTTTCTTTTATAAGAAACTAGACTCAATAAGATTTAATTTCATATTTTATTCATCCTCTAATTTTTTCTACAATTTTTGATGATTTTTCAAAGTTACACTACTGCTGCTGTCCAAAACAGTTTTAATGAAAAATGTTGATTTCCATTTTGCCCCAAATTTCACAGTTTATACAATTCAGTCCTTCCTCAATTAACCCCTAAATTGAGCTAATTTTTCTCAATTAATACTTTAGTCTATCATTTTAAACTTCTTCATAACCCCTAAAAATCAGAACTTTAGCATTAGACATTAATTCCAAACTCTTTCTTAATTAGGTCCTAAAATGAATTTTCCATCAATTTTACTTGATAAAATCATCATATACCAAAAGTAAAGCTTCAATTCTATGATTATTCATCATATTATTTCAGCACTCATCCATAAAAACTTTAAAAATTAGCCATGGAATCAAAAACTAATGAAATAGTAAGTTGGACCCAATTGTAAAATTCCAAAAACATAGAAATTTCAAGGAGAAAGCAAGAATTAAACTTACATGAAGCTAGAGCATGAAAACCAGCTTGAACCCCCTTCCATGGCTGTTTTTCAGCTGATGAATATGAAGAGAAATGAAGAGAATTCTAGATATTCCAATTTAGTCCCATTTTTATTTAGCAAATTTTGGCAATTTTCCAATTTTGCCCTTATTTCACCCATTTCCTGATTTTTCTCAGCTATTGCCGCCCAAAATATCTCCTTTGGGATTATTTTCACTTTAGGTCCTTCCTCATTTGACAATTGAGCTATTTAATCCTTTTAGCAACTTTTACACATTTTCTAATTTAATCCCTTTTATTTAATTGACCACCCAAACGTCAAAATTTTCTAACGAAATTTTAATACTACCTAATTGACATTCTGTAAGTATTTATAAAAATATTTATGGCTCGGTTTATAACATCGAGATCTCGATACCTCTTTTTCTCAATTTCTTGACCAAATAAATCTTCATAAAACACAATTTACTATTCCAAAAATCTTTTAAAAACTATATTTGGCTCGTAAATATTAAATAATATAATCTACGAGTTCATTTTTCGGATTTGATGGTCTCGAACCACTATTTTCGACATCGTTGAAATTCAGGCTATTACAAATAATAATAATAATAATAATAATGATGATGATGATGATAATGATGATGATGATGATGATAATAAATAAAATGAGTAATTAATGAAAGAAAATATATAAAAAAATGAATGATAGATGAATAAATAATAAAGTAATAAAAGATAATAAAATAGTAACAACAAAAGTAAATAAAATTGAAAGGAAATAAAAGAATTATGAATTAATGATTCCAATAATGTAAGCGAATAATATTTACTAATAAATAAATGAATAAATAAAACTAAAGAATAATGAAAAATGTATATATAAACAAATAAATAGGTGAATGAATAAACAAGCAGAAGGGACCCATTTGAAAGCCAAATAGGGTTTTTGGGTAAAAAATAGAAATAAAATAAAGTCAAAGGACCAAATTGTGATGCGCTGAAGCTAGCAAGGACTAAATGGGATAATATCCCTAGTCCTTATGCGTTGCGTTTTGGCTAACAAGGTCCTGGGTTAAATTAAAAATGAAATAAAATTGAATAGATGAATTTAAAGAAAAAAAAAAGGAAAATGGGATCAGAACGAAAACCCAGAAAAGCGGAAGGGTCCAAGGCGTAAATAGCCCAATCTCCGAAAACACGCGTATCCTTTAACTGGGTCGGGTCATATGTGGGTTGAAGCCATGATACGACGTCGTTTTGAGGCCACTGAAATAGGCCCTAAACGAAGTCGTTTACTTTACCTATAAAAGTCAAATTTTTTTTAAAAATTTCATTTCATTCGAGTTTACAAAAAAAAACTGAGAGAAAAGCTTTGGGTTCTCTCTGGGGGGTCGCCATTTCCAGCTACAGGTCCGATCATCGGACCGACATCGTCTGCCGTGCCGGCCACCGTGTAAAACCAAAAAGGTAAATTTTTTAATTTTTTTTATATATATAAATATACATGTATATTCTGTTTTTAAAAGATAAAATAAGGAAAACATGTATACAATCGATTTGAAAAGAAAAGAAAGAAAGTAAAAAAAATAAAAAGAAAGAAAAATAAATAAATAGCGGTAACCTTTGTTTCTTTTCTCCAAATCTCTTTGTGGATTTTTTTTTGTGTTTTTTAAATCCCTTTTTTTTATTCATTCTCCCCCCTCGTTACAATGATTTTATCATGGCTTTATAGTCGAAATACATTGTTTTCTATCACTGTTTGATACTGTTACTTCTGTTGTCATTGCCTCTGCTCTGCCTTGTTTCTGCTTCTGTGTTTTTGTAGGTACGAGCTTGGTCAATGGAAAGAGCTGGTGGTTATTTTGGTGCAAGGTCGCAGGGGAACCAACCTTCGGGAGACGTGCGCGCTAAGGGCGCACATGGTGGCTGACATGGGAGGCACATGGGAGGCGCGGCGCAAGGGTCAAGGGCTAGGGTTTGATTTTCTGAAAATGTTTAAAGTTTTGAGCCATCTGGGTTTTGTTATTTTTGGGTTAGGGTTTAATTTTGGGTTTATTGGGCCCGGGAAAATTTGGGCCCGTACAGCTACCCCTCTTTGCTCGTTGTCGTGTAACGAGAATGGAGCAAAGACTTAAAAAGGGCCAAATTTGCCTGGTCCTGCAGAATCTTGACCTCTTGGTATCTTCTCTTCTTCAGGTAGCTTCATTCCAATCTACTGTATCCCCAGGGGTACAGGAACTGTTGCTTTGATTTGTTCCACTGCGACTACTCGTAGTTTTAACCTGTCCCACTGCAACTTCAGGGGGGTAAGGTTTGTGGCTTCAATCTACTCCACTGCAACTTCAGGAAGATAAGACTAGTGACTTCAACCTGCTCCACTACAACTTTAGGGAGATAAGGTTTGTTTTGATCTGCTCTACTGCAACTTCAGAGAGACAAGATCTGTAATTTCAACCTACTCCACTGCATCTTCAGGGAGATAAGGTTAATGGTTTCGATCTACTCCACTGCAACTTCAGGGAGATAAGATTTGTAAGCTTTCAAAACCATTTTTTTGAAAACGGGAATCGACTTTGTTTGAAAGCGAAGATTAAAACGGGAGTCGCCACCAATCTTTATTAGGTGTGATCGGATCACCTTTGTTTTAATAAAACATTTTAGTTTACTAAAACAGTGTTTTTGGTCTACGAAACTTGAGAGAACAGGTTCGGGAGTCGGTTACGTGCGAGGAAGGATTAGCACTCTCGTCACGCCCAAAATTGGTACCGAATTGATTAGTTAGTGTCTCAATGTCGAAAGTTGGAAACTGGGAACGAATTTAAAATACGATTCTTTTTATTAATGTAGATTTTAAAGGGGCTTGAATTAGATCAAAACAATTGCTAAAGATTTCCTCATCTTGAGATATCGGAGTATCACATCCCGTAAGTTAGGACACGATACCATGAACTCCTGAGCGCAAGTTTGTCTTTAATTATAATTGGAATTCCGTGTTTTTTTTAACTCGAAAGGATATTTGGCTATTTAGAATCAACGAGAAAACCAAAACCCCGTAAGTTAGGGCACAATTCCTCGATGTTCCAAAACACGAAATATTGCCTTGTTTAAAATATTTCTTTTTTAAATAATAGTGAACACGATATTTAAACGACATCCGTTATTTTGTTTGGAATAAAATCAAGCGATCCAAGTTGGATAAATATTAATTCACAATGAGATGACATGAAATAAAAATGCAATAATGGGCATGGAATAATAATACATGAATAAAATATTACACAAGTGAATGACAATAATATGAAAATACAAATAACGAATCATAGTACATGCAATGGCAATAATCACACAACATTTAAATGATAACATCAATAAATAAGGACCAATGAATTAAATGATAAAAAGGTATAAAACAAATTAAAATAAATAAAGTGTGAACAAATTTTAGAATGATAATAAATAAGTTTAAAAAAGTAATGTAAAAAAGTATTTTAATATCCATAACAGCACAAAGTAGAATTTTAAAAAATGAATAATTTTAAAATAAATAATATGTATATATAAAAGGTGTAAAATAATATGTAAAAAACCTAAAATAAATAATAATAAAATCATTTGAAATAAGTAAAATGGGTTTAAAATAAGGTATATAAAATAATTTTAAAATAAGTAATATATAAGTTAATTTAAAATGATATATAACAAGTTTAAAAATATATAATATGTAAAAGAATTAAAAAAAGACAATATAAATATATTTTATAATAATAACAATTCAAAGGTAATGAAAAAGGTTGTTTGAAATATATAATGTACAATAACTTAAAATAAACAATATAAAATAATTTAAAATAAAATAAATATATAACAAAATGATTTTAAAAGAATTATAAATATATAAAAGGCTTGAAGAAAACTATATGTATACATATATATAATAGGTAAGGAATATAAAATAAATAATACATATAAAATAGATCAAGATAAAATATATGCATAAAGCAAGTTAAAATAAATAATAAGAATTTAAACAAACAATATATTAAAATAAGTTAGAATAGATGTAAAGTAAATAACATATAAAATATTTGAAATAACATATAAATGAATTTTTTTTAAAAGATGTTAATAAATGGATTAAATAGATTTAGGACATGGTTAAAAACAAGTTAAAATTCGAGGTACAAAATTATAAATACTGGAAATTTAATCAGGGATCTAAACGAAACGCGCCGAAACTAGCGGGGACTAGATGAAAAAAATCCCCTAAATGCTCTACGCGCGTTTACGCTGACAGCACAGAGGACCAAATAAAAAACCAAACGAAATCTGAGGGTTAAAATTAAAAAAACAAAAGAAAACAGGAAATGGGGTTCGATTGAATGGAGTTGCGAATGAAAAGGACTAATCGCACAAATTTTCCCTTTAGGGAGAATGTGCAAACCCTCACCCCACCAAACGACGTCATTTCAAAGATGAAATAAAACCAAAATCTTCCTTCTTTTTCAATCTGCCGTTTCTTCTTTTATTTTTCAAGAAAAGAAAAAAACACCCTCTCCCCCTTTGTTTCTCAACTCTCTGCTAGGGTTATGAACCCTAGCCTTTGCATCGTCACCCCGTCGATCGAAAGGAAGAAAGTCTCTCCTCTCCTCCTTTTGGGTCTAATTTCAGCAACGGAGAGAGTCTCCAGCGACACAATCACAGGGATTCCGGGTAAGCCCTCTCCCTCTCCTTCTCTTATTATTTTTGTTTAGAAAAGATTTAAAAATAAAAGATAAAAAATATAAAAAAGAAAAGAACACGAAAATGGAAATCGAAATCAACCTTTTTTTGCTTCTATTTTTGCTTTTTGATTGCTTACTGTTTCGTAAAAAAATAAAAAGGGGATCCTTCGGCTTTTAAAGCTGGATTACAACCTTTTACATCCATTTTTCTTATCGTTTTGTTATTTGTTTCTTCTATTTGTCGTTTCTTTCTTGTTTTTACTGCTTGCGTGTTTGCTTCGTTTTGCAAGTGTCAGAGGCACGTGGAGGCAAGCCGAGCGGTGGTAGCGCACATGGTGGCCTTGCTGGTGAGGAGCGGTGGCTGAAGGCTTAGTGGCTAGGTTTTTTTGTCTGCTGAAAATTTTTAAGATAGTGGGCTGGGATTTGGGCTAGGGTTTATAAAATTTGGGTAGTGGGTTTGGTTTTAATGAATTGGGCCCTGATATTTATAAAATGGACTGCCAATTTAGACTTTATCATTTATTTGGTGGGTTTGTTTTTCGTTTTATTGGTTTGGGTTCTTTTAAGCCAAAATTGGCTATTACATATATTATAATATTATAATATTATATCTTAATGTTTAAATATATGTATTATATATATTATATATATTATATTATATAATAATAAAACAAAGAAATAAAAGAAAAAGAAATAGAGAAAGAAACAGATAAGCAAAAACGAAGCAGGAGAAAAAGAAGGAAAAGAGAAAATTAGGGTTTCAAAGTTTCAAGCTTAGTTGGTTAGTCAATTTAGTCCATTTTCTTGTAATTTTTATGTTTTTGGAATCTCGGTATTAAATACTACCCACACCATTTCAAAATTTTAAAAATTATTGAGTTTTTAAGTGATGTCTTTGTTGAATAATTTTAGTATTAGAGATTAAATTGATAGATTTTAAGTTAGAAATGAAAAAGATTAAATTGTAGAACAAATAGTAAATTTTGTATAATATGGACTAAATTGTAAAAATTTTGAAATTTAGGGATTTATGTGAAAATAGGGAGTTAAATTAGTCAAAATTTGCATGAAAATAAAGAATTAAATTGTGAAGAAATGAAATTAGTCTTGGTTTAGGGACTAAATTGGAAATTAGGCAAATATTGAGTAAGAATTGAAATTTTTAATATGAAATTAAATATGTTGTATTAATGAATTTTAATTGTTTTAATTCCATAGCTAACGTTGTACCAGAATTTTTGACTAAAAAGGGGAAACATAAAGTCAACGTTGTAACAACCCAAAATTTATGATTAACAGAAAGTGTATTATCGGGTCTCTATTTTTGGAAAATGGACTCGTAAATAATAAATATTTACGAAGTTAATTGAGTGGTTAATTAGAGTTTAGTTAGGTGAATTAGCTTCAATTAAGGTTAATTAGGTATAAGGATTAAATTGAATAAAGTGTAAAAGTTTAATTATAGAATAGAGGAAATTCAAGAGACTAAATGAGAATTAAGCCATGAGTGATAAATGTATGGTAATAGTGAAATACATGTGGAATATTTATATACATATATTAGTAATTACTATTGTTTACTTATTATTTAAGTAAATATTATTATATTAATATTATTTTATATTAATTAAATAAAATAAATAGATAAATAAATCAAATTAATACAATTGTATGATAATAAAATGTACAACAGTAATAAATATATACATACATTTGTAATATACATATACATTTATTTATTATTTAAGAATAAATAAATATATTATATTATAATAATTTAATAACAAAAGAAAGAAATAAAAAAACAAAAAAGAGACTAAAGAACAGAATAGCAAAAACGTAGCAGTGGAAAGAAAAAAGGGGAAGAAAAAGGAGGAGAAATTGGGGTTTTATAGTTTGAAGCTTAAGTGGAAGTTAATTTAGTCTCTTTTCTTGTAATTTTGATGTTTATGGAATCCTAGAGATAAATACTACTTGTTTTAAGTGGAAATTTATTAGACTAAATTGTAAGAATTTTGAAATTAGGGTTTTATGATAAAATTTAGACAGTCATGTCTAAGTTTGGTTGAAAATTGAGTAGAAATAAAGTATAAATTGAGATAGAAAAGGAAATGAATTTAGGTAAGATTAAAATTGAAATTAAAGTAGAAATTGAATAGAAATTGAATAAGAAATTTAAATATTAAATGTAAATTAGTATTGTATTAATGCTTATGAAAATTGTGTTAATTTTAAGTAGTTAACGTTGTGCCGGAAAACCTCGGCTAAGAAAGGAAAAGACAAAGTCAACGAGGGCCTCGGAAATTACAGTTTGAATTTCTATAATCCGAACTTAATATTTAATTGTTAAAATTATTATTTAATATGTATGGTAAGTGCATTGAGATGATTATTTGGAATTGGAGTGAACCTTGGTTGAAATTGAAAAGTAAATTTAATTATTAATTGTTGTATTTTGATTAAATATTATGATAAGTAATTAATGTGAGAATTATTTGGATTGTGTTTTACAATTGAAATGGATTGATTTGGTATGTGATAAATGTATTGAATTTATATGGATATATGTGATTGATGTGTAAATTAAATATTGAAAGTATGTTATATTGAAAATTAAATTGATGGGGAATGTAATGAAATAAATATGAATAGCTGATTATTGTGAAATTTGAGTGTATGTTAATGAAAAGTAAAGTAAATTCTATTGAATTACTAATTTATGTGATTAAATTGAAATGTGTATCGATTGAATACTAAAAATTTATTAAAACCCTATTAACAGTATTGGGATAAATCGGATATAATTGGCATGCCATAGGATTGAAAGTGTTTAGGGATACTTCGACCTTTAGTCGATGAGGCACTATAAGTGTCGTACTGTTACTTCGACTTCGAGTCGATGAGGCACCATGTGTGTCGTCTTTATTCTTTATTACTTTGGTTTAATCCGATAAGTCTTGAGGATCGTCTTTATTCTTATTTACTTTGGCAAAGCCGATGAGGCATTGAGTGCCGTACTGGTGTGTTGGTTGGATCCGTGTATCCGTCAATGTCCGAGTCATGTTAATAGGGGTGAATAAAGGTCTTGAATGGTATTTATTCTTGAATGATTGATTGTTATTGAATAACTGATTGCTACTGAATAATTGATTGTTACTGAATGATACTAATAAATTGATTGATATTGAAAAACACAGATTGATATTGCGCTTGGAATAAAACGGATTATTGATTGAAATGTGAGTTGTTGAATATTATTTATTGATATTGAATAATAAACTGAAACATGATTGAAACACATGAATTTATTTAACTCTAAAAGGGATATAAGTGAATAATATTATTGTTCAAGTGAATTGTGAACATATTGTGGAAAATTATATGGGTTAGTAGATGAAAGAATTGAATGAGTTATAAAGGACTTATTTATGAATTGAACAATTATATAATTGTGATTGTTATATGATTTTTAAGTAAATGTTATATTTTCATATTATTAAGTGTTCAGATTATAAAAATACCAATGAGTTCATACTCAACATACGGTTTGTTTCTGTGAGCAGGATAAGTTAAAGTCAGATCGTTGGATCAGCATCCCAGGCCAATTCCGAACTCTAAGTGGAAAGGTATATTATTTATTGGTAATGGCATGTACCTAGGATATCATATTCATATGAGTGTCATTTTGAATTATGAAAGTAAAGGTGAAATAATTAAATTTTGGATTTAATAATGATATATGGTAGGAATTGGCTTAATTAGTACAAATTTGAACTGTTTGAAAATGTACGTGATATACTTAAAAAGATTTATCATATAGGCACATAAAATATCTAATTTGACATGTTTTTGAGTAGGTTTGAATGTGATTTAAAGTGATTGAACTGTATTGAATAGTAATACTTTGTAATCCTGTTCCATGGATAGATAAGGGTTAGGGGGTGTTACAGACGTGGCATAGCTCGGAATTCCTGGTTTATATTTCTATAATCTGAATTTAGTTGTTAATTGTTATAATTTAATTTAATGTACATGGTAAGTGTTGAGGAGAGAATTATTGTGTTTTGCAATTGAAATGAATTGATTTAGTTTGTGATGAATTTATTGAATTTATATTGATTGCATTGGTATATATATTGAATATATTGATTATTTGAATTGAAATGAATATTGGTTGTATTTGAAAAGTGAATTGAAACCCTATTAACTGTACCGAGCTGAGTCGAATATAGATGGCACGCCATTGGATTAGAAGAGTTCAGGGATTTCTTCGACTTCGAGTCGATGAGACACGGGGTGTCAATTTACTACTTCGGATTAATTTGATGAGGCACTAGGTGCCAATTTACTTTGGTTTAGCTGATGAGACACTGGGTATCAAATTATTACTTCGAATTGTTCGATGAGGCACTAGGTGCCAAACTGCGATGATTTGGTTAGACCCATGTATCCGTCCGAGTCCAAGTTTTGTTAATAGGGATAAATGAATAATAAAATTTTATAATTGATATTGAAATGACATGGTATAAGAAATGGAAAAGAAATAGTGAATTGAAAATAGAATGTGAAATATGTTGCAAATATATGGAATATATGAGTTATATACTCATGAAATGACTATCAAATGGATATTGCAATTGTATAATGAAATGTGAAATAAATTGTGAAAAGCTATTTATATAGCTGTTGGACTCAATTTTTACCCGGCCCAAAATACAATTCATTAAACACAACCCCCAAATCAAAAAACTAAACAGTCCAATTTTAAGCCCAAAATATAAAAAAATAGACTAAACCCTAGCCCAAGTTTTTAGCCCAATAACTTAATTTTTTTTTCCAGCAAAAGAAAACCCTAGAAAAGCTGCTGCTCGTGCCCACGCCCACATATCACGTGCCGCACATCGTGCGCCCCTCCGTGCCGTACGCTCCTCCATCAAGCCACGTCAGAGTTGTGCTCAATCGAACCTGCAAATACGTAAAACGAGTTGTAAAAAAAAGATTATAAAAGCCTTCAAAAACAATGTAAAAAGCGGACCTTTTTTTTTACGATTTGAATACAAAAAAGATAAAAAAAACAAAACACAAACAGAGGTCGAGAACAACAGTTTTGAAAGGTGATTTTTACTTGGTTTTCCTTCATTCATTTTTCTTTCAGTTTTTTTATTATTTTTTTTTTAAAGAAGGGAAAGAAAGGAATGTTACCTAGCCCTTCCCATTCATGGTCGGAGTTCTCCTCCGTTGGTGAAGTTGGCCTTCGTTTGCGCGCTGTCGGCCACCGTATGGTGGCGGTTTAGTGGCTGCACATTTTGGTTTGGAATCCTAGCAGAGAAAGTTAAAAACATTTTAAAAAAAAAAAGGGTTCTTAAATGTTTTAAAAAAAAAGGAAATCAAAGTGAAGGCTTTATTTGTTTTTTACTTTTAAAAGCAATGTCTGGGGAAGGGAAAAAGTAGTCTGTACGTTGAATATAGGTGGGAGATGCGCATATTCCTCTAAATGGATAATTTCGCGGCCAGTCCCTCCTTATTTGCACTTCCCTTGACTTGACCTTATTCTGTTCCTTGCATTTTTTCCCTGAAGTTTGCGCACTGTTCCAATTTAGTCCGAGCATGAGTGTTGTTTTTGGGGTTGGGAACATTTTCATTTCTAGCCCTTGTATACTCGCGCGCATTGCGCTTTAGTCCCTATTTCAAGTTCAATGGTTTTATTTGTTAATTGTCTCTCTTAGTTTCCTTTTATTTCAATTGAGCTGTTTTCTCATTTTAATTTGTACAATTCATTATTTCTTTAAATTCATTTGGGCGTTCATATTTTTTTATACATATATTTTAAATTATTTTGATGGATTATGTTGTTATTTTATTTTTTAAGACTATAAAATTATTATTTTTAAAATTTCTTTTACATAATTTTGTTTTAAAATTTTGTATGATATTACATTTAAATAACTCTTATTTGTTATTATACATATATAGTTTGTGATAAAATTAGCTCTTTTCTATATACATTATTGTTTTCATATTATTTTATGTAGATATTTTCTTTTATATTTGTTGTATATATATTTTCTTTTAAATTCATTAGGCATAATTTATTTTCTTAAGGATCCTATTTTGAATTATTATTTTGGGTTTTTTAAGTATTTTCACATATTAGTATCTCTGTATATATATTATTTACCTTATTTTTCATTTTCATGTATATATTATTAGTCAAATCAATTCGTTTATTTAGGATTATGTTACATATTATCTATTTTGAATTTCTCCTTGCATATTATATATTTTAAATAATCATTCATATACTATTATTATATACATTATTAGTACTATTTTTACTATTATTAGTTTACCATTATTTTAAATACTATAGTGGTTCATTAACGTTATTATTTTTTTGTTATTCTTGTTGTTTAAAAACTTTCATATAATATAGTTTTGAAATTATGTGAGATATTTAATGAGGTCACCTTTATATATGGTTGCATACACAAAATTGACATTAGCTTTATTTATGTATATTATAAACCTCATGCTGTATCATATTTGGATCTTCTTAAGGATTTACTTATGTATTATTTATTGCTTTTAAAATATCCTCCTTTAGCATATTTTTGAAGCACTCTCATCAATCATTATTTTCTACATTTTATTTTTATCTTTATTCATCTTACAACCACTTGCATTTTTTTTAAAAAAAAAAGAAGAAAGAAAACCCTCAGCATAAGGAAATATTTCGTGTTTGGAAGTTTGAGAAATCGTGCCCAATCGTGCTGGGTTACGACTTTTTCATTCAACTGAACTAGGGAATATCCTTGTGAGATTTCATCCATGTTTCTTAAATGGAAACGAGGCAATATTTCGTGTTTGGGAGTTCGAGGGGTCGTGCCCAATCGGGCTGGGCTTCGATTTTTCGTTCAGCTAAAATACGGAATATCCTTTGGAAATTTTGTCCATGTTTTTTTAAAAAAATTAAAATGAGACAATATATCGTATTTGGGGAGTTTGAGAGATCGTGTCCAATCGTGCTGGGTTTCATTTTTTTCATTCGACTAAAATATAGAATATCCTTTTTTGAAATTTCATCCACGTTTTCTTAAAATAAAACGAGGCAATATTTCGTGTTTGGAAGTTTGGGAAGTTGTGCCCAATCGTGCTGGGCTTCAATTTTCTATTCGACTAAAATATGGAATATACTTTTTGAAATTTCATCCACATTTTCTTAAAATAAAACGAGGCAATATTTCGTGTTTGGAAGTTTGGGAAGTCGTGCCCAATCGTGCTGGGCTTCAATTTTCCATTCGACTAAAATACAGAATATCCTTTTAAAATTTCGTCCATGTTTTCTCAAATTAAAATGAGGCAATGTTTCGTATTTGAAAATTCGATAAATCGTGCCCAATCGTGCTAGGTTTCGATTTATCGTTTGGGCCGAATAGCCAAATATCCTTTTAAAAGTTTTAAGTGCATGTATTTTGGGAAGCATGGGATAATCTTGTATTCAGGGTTTGAAATGTTGTGTCCTATCGTGCTGGATATGATATTTTAGTCTTTCTGAACGAGAGAATCTCAATATCCAATTCAAGATTTCCAAACGTTTTTAAAATTTGTATTTTAAAATCTTTTCAAATTTTCCAACATTAGGACGTTAATCAATTAATACGGTACCAATTTTGGGCGTTGCGAGGGTGCTAATCCTTCCTCGCGCATAACCTACTCCTGAATCTGTCTTCTAGTTTTTCGTAGACCAAAAACATTGTTTTAATAAACCAAAATGTTTTATTAAAATGATCGACCACAGGGTGACCCGACCACACCTAAACAAAAAGGATTGGTGGCGACTCCAAACTCGTTTTTAAAAGTCGATCCCCGTTTTTTTAAAAAAATGGTTTCGACAATAGCAATTATGAGAATTGAGATATTTGTGAAACAAATGAAATATATTATGGTTGTTGTAATAATTAAATATTAATATGTGTTTATATCTAAATTGTATATTTGTAATTTCTTATTTTTTAAATATTCGGATTATAGAAATACAACTAAGTTTATACTCAGCGTACGGTTTTGTTTTCCGTGTGCAAGTTAGGTTCTTAACTTTTGATCGCTGATTTAGCATCCAACAATGATCCCGAAATCAAATGTGGTGATGTTTATCTTTGTGTCGGCATGAACCTAGGGTGTCTAAATAATAGTTATTTTGTAGTTTGATTGTAAATGAGGTTGTAAGTTTAATTTTGGTTGGTTTTATACATATAAATGTGTTTATATTTGAAGCCATATTATGACATGGTAAATTGAACTAAATCTAGATAGGTGCATGTGAATTTAATTATATATTTAAGTGCTCATGAACTAGGCAAATTGATTTAGATTTGGTATGTTTATAATTTGGATTAAAATGATGCTTTGATGACTTATTTTGATGATATGAAATGTTTGAAATTTATGTTTGTTTGATCTGTAAACTCCGGTAATACTCCGTAACTCGGTTCCACTGAGGGATACAAGTTAGGGGTGTTTCACGAGAGTGATCTTCATGACCACATCTTTCAGCGATGGGCTGACGAGTTGGTGGATGATTTAGTACTCTTTGATGGGGAGGGAGTGGAGGTAGATTTGCATGAGGGATGTGATTTTCTCAATTTTGACTAAGCGGCTAAGTTTTGTCACCGGAACCCATTTTTCCTCTTCGTCCCTATATCCACAACACCTGCCTCTTAGGCCACGATCTGATCTTCTGCCGCCAAAGCTACACCTGAAAGCACCACGTTCTCCGCCTCTTTCTGCCATATGTTTTTTGTTAGGCTTTGAAGCTAAAAAGAGTGGGAGAGATCACTAATCACAGAAGAAAATGAGAGTGGCTAGGGTTAAAATTTTTGGCGCTAAGGTTTAATAGTAGATTTGTCAACGGGTTAGATTTTCGTTCAGCCCGGTTTAATTTAAAGATAATTATTTATAATCTGAATATAATTTTAAATTATTATTTGAATTTATTCAAAGTTAATTATATATCTCCGATATAAAATCTCTGATAGTTAATTTTATAAATTAAAAATTAGTTTAAAAATAATAAATTAAGAAATTTTGGTTGAAATATACTCTAAGTCCTTATATTTTTCATAAATTTAAAAGTTAATCCCTCCACTGTTATTTAAGGTCTAAAAAAAATAGAACTCAATATATATACACACTAGTGTGAGTTTGAACTATTTGCTTCAATGTCTCGGATCAAGTCTTGCATTCGTCTCTTTTTCACTTCTAACTTATTCAAGAAATGGTTCTTCTCCCTCGAATGAATCTGCAAACCACTCTTGTGTATGCACCAAATGCCATGCCATTTGCATCTCTTCTGCCCATGATTTTGCGCTCCATCGCCACCATTCCCAGCCTGTCCTTCCTTTCTTAATTGCTCCTGGTGCTTCTTCCCATTGAAATGCAAGTGAAGCAGATCTTTGCTTGGGCAACCAATGCCACACAATTCACATTTCAGCTCATCTCCTATGTCATCTTCAACTGTTGCTACTTTTCCCTGTATTTTCTTGTGCTTTTTGCCTGCTAAGTGTTGTTTTAACGCATTAGCATTGACGCACCATATGTTGTACAATTCACATCTCAGTTTCGGGTTTTCCATTTTGTAATCGTCATCACCATCTTTCCTACCAAATTTTAGTTCTTAAAGCTTGTCTTTGTGTTTTTTTACCATTTATGTGGTTTTTGTAGTTGAGGGAACCTGAACAAGGCACTTGGCACACCTCACAATAAAAATGGATTAATTGTTGAGATGCGTTCTTGCTCGATGATTCCAATTGCTTTATTCCGGAACAGCTATTCAGACTTGGACAAGGATTTTTGTTTGGCTGGCATTCAAAGTTGTTCAGTGATGTTAGTTGCACTTTCTCAGACCGCCTTGGACTAAAATTCGGACTCGGTTCCCAAGGGTTCCGATTTGAATATTGCATCTGAGATGACAAACCATTCGACTTTGTGACCGTAAGCAAGCAGAAAATCATTCAATGTTTAAAGCAGTTTTTGCTGATAGCTTTATTCAATATCAGAAAGGAGACCAAAAGCGGTTGTAAATACTGAAATTTGAGCTATGGATGCCAAAAACAATTGTATGAACTAACTAGACTAAGCATGAACTAACTAGACTACTTCTGGGCTTTCCCTTTACAAATCAATGATTCTATATTAAGAACATTTTCGAGAAAGAAAACAATCGACTACAGAGAACTATTGATGTCTACAAGATGTTGATATTTAGACTCAAGACCTGCTGGATGCCACATTTTAAGAGAACCAATTAGACTCAAGACCTGCTAAACCCTTTAAATACATGAAATTCTTGAAAAAGATTGAAGATATCTATGCACATACATAGCCTGATCCTAACACCAGAACCCGACCCGAGTAATATGTTACTGAAAATTAGACGAGCTCTCACCTGCATTGCAACGGTTTCATCTCCATAATCAACACATGGTTGACATTGCAACTCTTCAATCTTCATTTTCTTTGCCAGCGCCCTCCTCTCTTCCATTTCTTTTCCAATTTTATTATTCTCTGTAACATTTTTTTTCACTGTGTAAGCTTTGAAGCTCTGTAAACCTTTTTTAATGGAAAAATATATGTTTCAGTATTTTGCACAAAAATTCTCAAAATACAGATCGTCAATTAAATATGGTGTTATTCAATCCACAAAAAACAAAGACGGAATTAACAATAGCAAACAAACAAAAACACTAGAAATAACACTTCGTTTTTTCTTCAATTACTAAGTGATTAATATCCATGTTCAAGACTCACGAAAATCTTGACAAAAATAGAAGATGAAGGCAGATTAGCAATATGAAAGGTTACCCTCTTGATAATACTGAAAAAAGAAATCAGAGTTTGATCAAAGTTTGCATCTTTGCATTTCTTTGGAAATAGCAAAGTTTTTGCTTGACCATGGCACAACAAAAGTGTGGGTATCAGATACTGTACCGACCAATATGTCCAGGCAGCAATGAATCAAGACAGATACAATTTGATTAATATATATTAATAAAATATTTTCTCTCAGCCAAATACTAATGCCATTGTTGGCCACATTTGTACTATTACAATTAGGGCAAACTATTAAAATAGTAATTTTTATTTGACTCATGTTACATTTTAATCATTTATATTTGAAATGTTACGTTTTAGTCATTTACGTTATTGTGTTGTAACATTTTAGTCATTAAGTCGTTAATTTCCGTTAATAATGTAACGTTAAGCTGATGTGACATGTTAAATCATCATTTTAAGCAAAAATTTTAGGTTAAATTCTATAATTGATCCCTATATTTTTTTTATTTTGAGCAATTTAATTTTTTTCTTTTATGTTCTTTTAACTTTCTTCTTTTTCTTTATTAAATTGTTCAAAAAATAAAAGTATAGGGACTAGTTTTAATAAATGAAAAACATAAAAATTACGTTAAAAGAAATGAATAAGGGAGGAAAATAGAGGAGAAGCAGAAGAGAACGGAAAATAAAGAAAAAGAAAGACGTTAAAAAAATATAAAAGAAAAAAATTAAATTGCTAAAAACGAAAAAATATGGGAATCAATTGCATAAATTAACCTAAAATTTTTGTTTGAAATGATGATTTAACGTGCCACATCAGTTTACTGTTACACAATTAACGGTTCAGTGACTAAAATGTTACAATGCGATAACATAAGTGACTAAATCGTAACATTTCAAATATAAGTTACTATAATATAACTTGAAGTAAACAAAAGTGATTATTTTGATAATTTGCCCTTTCAATTATTCTAAAAATATAGGGAAAATTTTAACCATACATATCTATGTTGAATACTTACTTTTGAATTTGAGTAACCAAATGCGAATTCAGAAAATTTTCCATTTTAGGGACCAGTACTCCCTAACTACACCCCTACGAGTGACCAAAAAATCTTGTTATGTTCTGTTTCAATCTTGTTTGCTCTTAACTTCATTTGTCCCTACAAACAAGCAAAGAAATTAAGGTAATTGCTAAAGTTGTTCATGAAATTGCTTGGAACAAAAAATTGATTTAATTCTTTTTCAACATGATGAATGGAGAAATACCTTTACAAGAAAAATCAGTACATGAAAATATACGTGTATTTAAACCTATTTACTATTTTGTATATCCCTTTCACATACCAACACTATGAACACTTGAGATTTTGACCGTTACTGCTTGTTATTCTAATTAGCATGGCTAGAACCTCTTTCATGTTTGGTCTAGCTTGTGGAGCTTCTGCTGTGCATTGGACCCCGATTCGAAGCAGCTCGCACATCTTTTCCGCACCATCAGCTAACCCTGATCCGAAAAGCACAACCGGGATCACAGTTCGGCCTAACCCGTTTCGACAATTTCCCATCATACGTCTGGCCCATTCAACCAAACATTCTTCCCCTCCATCTACTGCTCGCCTTCCAGTTGCTAGTTCCATTGTTAACACCCCATAACTGTACACATCACCTTTTGTAGTAGCTTGCCAAGTTTGCCCGTATTCTGGTGCTACATAACCAATAGTTCCTGCTACGATAGTGCTCACATGGCTATCTCCGATGTCGACAAATCTAGCCAAACCGAAATCTGTAACTCTTGCCCTCCCATCTTTATCTAGCAGGACATTGCTGGCCTTGACATCTCTATGCACGATTGCAGGGTAGCATTCATGATGTAGGAACACTAATGCTCTTGCAATATCAACCGCCACATCGATCCTTCTCCGCCATGTGAACCACAACCGATCCGATATAATATCCTCGAGGCTCCCACCTTCCATATACTCATAAACCAATATTTTCTCTAAGCCATCAAGGCACCAGCCATATAGTGTTACAAGGTTAGGGTGGGGCCAACCAAAGCCATTGCCACTGAGTACCTCCATCTCAGCCCGGAACTCCCTTTCACCCTGGATTCCTTCTCGTTGTAGCTTTTTCACTGCCACTTCTCTCCCATCAGGCAATACACCTCGATACACCATTCCAAATCCTCCCTTTCCGATAATCCTGTCCTCTGAAAAATTGCCTGTAGCCTTCAAAATATCTGCATGCGTAAAAGCTGTTTTGTCCAAACGTATGACCTTGACAGTATCCGATAACCATGGTGATGACCCTCCAGAGCTTGAAGCTAGTTCATGTCGATATTTAATATCCTGAAAGAGATATCCGTATGGTTCTTCTGGACCTTTCACCAAAACGCAAACTATGAGCGTTAGAACCCCAAAAACTAAAAAGGCCAGTGTCAAATATAACAACGCCAAGAATACAACCAACTTAGCAGATCTTTTATGCATTGAATTGTACTTTTGCGGGCGAGATGTTCCATTGTCGATAAAATCTGGAATATCGAGAAGTGGATCCCCGAGGTAGGACTCTTTCTCGAAGGTAGCCAATTGACCGGTTGCCGGAATTACACCCGAAATGAGCGGATTGTATGAAATGTTGAACTTGCTCAGCTCAGTCAAGTTGTTGAAGCTTGTTGGAAATATGCCAGAAAAGTTATTGAATGATAAATCTAGATTCAGTAAGCATTTCATATTACCAATCTCATCTGGAATTTCTCCTGAAAATCGATTTCGGGTTATGTTTAGGACTACAAGCGGCAACTGTCCGATGTTTGCAGGCAGTTTACCATTGAGGTCATTGAAACCAAAATGAAGCATACTGAAATTCTGCATCATGCCGATATCTGAAGGGATCTGGCCCGACAACTGATTCCCACTAAGTTGCAAATAACCTGAGATTTGATCTGTCATCACTGTTGAACCTGCAGTGCATACTTGGAAAATTCCATGTCCTTTAACCAACTGATCCCATAAACTTCTGCAAGTCTTCTTAGTGAGAATTGTATACACAAAACTGAAAGGTGGATAATCTGCTGGTATCCACCTCTTCATTGACAAGCACTCTCCCGAACCAGGAATTATCCGGTCATTTCGTAGCCTGTTCGACTCAAAAGTTTGGATGGCATTTCTCCCAATCTTAGCCAACTCTGGAGGGATTTCCCCAGAAAGTTGATTGTTGGCAAGGTTTAGCCATAACAAGCTACTGCAGTTTCCAATCTCAGACGGAATGTCACCCGTAAGAGAGTTGTTTGCAAGCATCAACCACAAGAGAGTGCTCAGTTTTCCAAATGCTGATGGGATAGATCCTGTAAGCTGGTTGAAGGAGAGATCAAGGGCCTGTAACTGAGGCAAGTTGCCATACTCAGGTGGTATACCACCTGTAAACTGGTTGTAAGCCAACATCAAGAAATTCAAGCTCTTCATTTCAGAGATTTCAATAGGTAAAGGACCAGAGAAGTTGTTGAAACTTAGGTCTAAACGTGAAACCTTTGGCAAATTGAGAATGCCGGAAGATATAATCCCTCCGGTATATGCATTTCCGTGTAACACAAGGAACTTCACTTGTGTGAACCTCCCAAAAATCTCTTGTATCTTCCCACCAAAGTTGTTCTTGCTTAAATCCAAAAAAGCCAAGTTTGTGAGGTTCAATAAAGATTCTGGTATTACATTAGAAAAGTTGTTTTTCCCCAAGAACAAGCCTTCTAGACTTGAAATCATTCCGATCTCCGATGGAATTTTCCCCGTAAAATGGTTTCCCCATAAGTTCAACACAGCCAAATTCTTGCAGTTAGAAATCTCCCCCGGAAGCTGACCCTCTAAGTTGTTTTCTGAAAGGTCCAAAACCTGCAAACTACAATTGTTTGTGAACATTGATCCCGAAAGTGCCCCTGACACGAAATTTTCAGAAACTGAATACTCGACAAGCCTTGCAAATCCACTCCATATTTGGCCAACAAAATTATTGGAACTCAAATCCAAATACTGCAGATTCCAGCATTCATCAAAGCACTTATCTATATTACCACTGAAATTATTAGTTGAAAGGTTTGCAATAACCAATCTCTTGCAAATTGCTGGGAAACTAACTTCAATATCCCCTTCAATCCTCCTATTCATAGACAAATCGAGCTTCTCTAAACTATTTAACCCTGTCAACTTCAGCTCTCCTTCTAGGATATTATGTGATAAGTTAAGGTATACCAGGCTGCTGCATCGATTCAGATCCTCTGGAATTGCTCCACCGATGGTGTTTCCCGAAAGGTCAAGTTCTCGGAGTTCAGATAAGGCAGAGAATTGATTGAACATATCCCCGGAAATATTATTGTCAGAAAGGTTTATACCAATGACACTTTGGCCATCAGGGGAACATGAAACACCGTACCACTGACATGGTGTTGAGTTTCTGGTATCCCACTCTAAGTACCGTCCTCGATTTACACGATTCTGTTCTTCCAGGTATGATTTTAGCTTCAGCAGTACATATTTGTCCGTCTCTAAAGAATCCCCAACAGCAACATCAGTGCCTACAAAGCAAATTTCAGAAATTTTGCAAATTAAGTAATAAGAGACAACCTTCCTTAAATAACTCCAAACATGCGGTGATCAAAAAACCGAATAGCTGAAATAAAATTGTGATAAAGTCAACGGAATCAGCCTTGAAAAACACAAAAATCATTTCATTAACAGCAAATAAACATAAAAGTAAAAGCTACCCATCAAAGAATTTCGTTCATGTATAAGGAAAACAATATCAAATGCAAGTTTTCAAGCTCCTCAAACACCAAATAAGCATCTAATTAAACCAAAACCAAAAACTAATAAATAAATAAAAATTAAAAGTACCAACATACTTGTAATCAGGAGGATTAAGAACATAAACAAAGTGAAACGCCATGAAAAAGCTTGGTTCTTCTTCTCCTTCATCTTTGTCAGCAAAGTTTTACCATAGCAGGAATGAGTTGCTTAAACACCTATCAAAGAAAAACAAAAGTCAGTTGAATAACACCAGCGCCTGCACTTAAGAACATAGACCAAGCTTTGAAGAAATGTTTGCCAACAGTAATGTTTCTAAAACATTACTTAATTAATATTAATTAGGAAATAAACTTAATATTAATCAGTTTTTTTTATTTTTTGGTTTAGCGCTGTGATGTTATTTGCTGAGAAAATGAGAGGCAATTGAAGCAATGGGCTGGTGAGCCGCCCCTGTTGGCTGGTTCAGGCCATGGGGTTTGACCATAGACTCAAAGACTCAACAAGAAGCCATATAGAAGGAACCTGAAACATAATTTCTTTCCTCCTGGATTCGGATTATTTGTTCGTGTTGTTTGTATTTGACCAAACCAACTCCTTTTCACAAACAAAATTTGGAATTTTATCACTATTTTTGTTAGTTAGTATATTTCTTTTCAAGTCACATCAATTGTATACCTATTGTTTTTATTATTATTTTTTTGAACAGACAAAGAAAGGGGAAGTCTTATTCAAATTCCAAACACTTACACGACGTAAGCTTTATCTCTAGTAAATATATCATCAATTTCCCTACAAAACTAACAGAAAAGCAAAGCCCAATGCAAGACCAGTCTCCTCGCTGGTCGCTATCTTGATAATCTGGAAGAGAGATGATCCAATAACGACGAATATGAAGAACCCAAGAAGCACAAGACCGACAGGATAATCCTTTTCTTTCTTTGTGGTTGTCTCAAGCACAGCTCCTCTCTTTGTTATGTTCTATTGGAACTTCTCCACCTTTCTTTCTGCAAGACACCTTGATGTTGTCATGATGACGGATAGATCAGGTAGCCGGAAAAGATTGAAGAGAGAAAACGCAAGAAAATTTCAGTATCTCGCTAATTCCCTGCGAATTATTTTCTCTCTCGATCTCTCACTTTCTCGCGAAAATCTCCGGATTTGATATATACCTATTCTTATATTAAATACTTACTTCACCGATTAATCAAGCACCGATTTAATTCGTAATTCAATTTCATTAAAATTATTAAAATTTATTTTTACAAAATAAATTATATTATTATAATGGTGTTTTATATTTTATATTATGGATTTGTTTTAATCTTGTATAAATAAAAGGAAAAGATCCACTTACATTACACCAACAAAATTAAACTAGTTTTAATATTTTTTATATCATTAATATTTTAACAATTTAACTATTAATGATTTTATCTAAATATAATTACACATCTTCTTAGCCTAGTGACATAAACATGAGAGCTCGGACTCAAAACAATTCTATTCCTTACCCTAATTATTAAAAAACCACTTAATAGATGACTAAAACTACATAGTATTTTATTTAGTTTTTATATTGTAACTAAAACTACATTTATTTATTTCTGTATAATTTTTAATTAATATATATTATACATAATATTTTTCATCCGAGGATGCTATGATCTAATAATACTTATATCATCTTTAATTTTAATTATACAAAATAATTTAACTAAATTCTAGATTTTTTAATATTCAACCTACGTTCCAACGTTAATACAAAATATCATCCATTTAAATCCAAATAGCATATAAGAATTTTGATATGTGAAATAAAATATTGAGAGAAATTATGTTATTAAAGTGTAACAAGGAAAATATTGATTTAATAGGATTAATTAGTGAATATTGAATTTTTATGACAAAAGGGACTAAATTAAAAAGTTATGAAAGTTTATAAGAAAATATTTGATAAGTGAAGAATGTAGTGGAGAATGTAACATTTTGATGCTTTGACCCTATATTCAAGTCGAGTATGGGAATATTATAGTGAACATAGCCTTATCACTTTTGAAAATATCTTATGGAAAAAATTGATAATACAATTTACATAAAGAAGGGATAATTTTACGTTAACTAAGAACCTTTTACTTTGATTATCCTATTTTACATGAAACAAATATAAAAAATTAAAAATATTTTTAGTAAATACTTTTACGTTGAAACATACTGAACTTAAGTTTTGCTTTAGAAATTGGATTTTCTGAAAACTCCAATTATAACATGAAATTATAACAATTTTATTCTTTGGAAAAAAAACAAAGAAATAACAATTTTACTCAATTTTATAGACTGATATTTTTATTAAAAGATTTGTACAATTTTGAAGAATATATTCCAACGTGGTTTCTCTTATAGAACGGTGCATGCATTTATCATGAATGCATTTATTATGGGAATATTATATAACTTTTTTTTAATTTCTTTTTATTGTTGTGGCTCGTGAGCATGTGAAAATTAAAAAGATTTATAAATATATATATATTAACAATTTCATTATAAATTTCGAATATATCAGTCATTGTTTTACATAATATCTAAAATTATTCATAACCTCTTTTCAATCTATAAATAGAAGAATAACTTGCATCAAGACACTCGAACCCACGTACTCCTTGCATTGACAACAATACTTATATCAATTGAATTGACTCAATCGACAAAAACAATATTTTTTAAAATTATTATTTATTCCCATGATATTGGTCAAAACAAAAGGAATCCAATAATAATAATAACATATCTAATACACTACCTAACTGAGTAGAATAAGTTTTAGTTAACTGTAATAATTCAACATTCAACCACTATAATCCTTTGAATGTGATGAAATTAACTTCATTCTCCTATTCACTCTTTCTGTCCTTTTAAATTTATTCATATAAATAAAATAGAATAAATTAGCAAATTCTAGTGTCATTAATTGGTTGATCAAACTTTAATTTCATATTTTATTTAACCTCTAATTTGATTTTCATAATTTTTGGTAACTTTTCAAAGTTGAACCATTGTTGCTATCTAGAAACTATTTTAATGCTAATTTTACTTTTTCATGATTCTTTGTATTAACTTTCTTTTAGACCTACATAATTATTATACTTTTAACTATTATTCAATTTAATCCTTAAAATTCACTTATCATCAACTTTTATTATAACTTCTCTTATTTCAATTATAAATTTCTCATGTTTACAATTTAATTCCTAATATCTTGGAAATTTCATTATTTACTATAATTTCACTTTAACTTCACTATGTAACTAATTATTAACACTTAACATTCCTTTAAACTTCCTAACACAATACTTTATTTTACACATAAACTTTTATACACTTTACAATTTAGTCCTTATTATAAAAATTTAATGTACCTTGAAATTTTCGCCCATTCACTTTTATATCATCACACTTTATTTGTATTCTCTTTTAAACATTAAAATTCACGTAACCTATTTTGTTTACTTTACAATTTATTCAATATACCATTTTAATTTTCATACATAATATTAGCATGTTCACAATTAATTCAACTAATTTAGCATACTCTATACTTGATTAAAATTAAATAAAGTAAATTTTTTAAAGTACTTACCTTGTCCCTTCAATTTCCTCACATTTTCTACCATTTTCTCCACTTTCACTTCCAATTTCTCTCTTCCAACATGATATTTTAACTCTCTAATGTCTCTACTTCACTTATTCTTTTCGGTGGTTATGAAATTTTCCAAAGAATTTGAGGAAAAAAGTGGGATTTCATAGTAAATGACCAAATTGTAAAGAAAAGAAAATATATTTTCTTTCTCTTCTTCTAACGAGAGTGCATGGAAAGATGAAGAGAATTCTTCATCTTTCCTTCCTTATATACTAAATAAATAATAATAAAATATCTCATTAAAATATTAATAAAATAATATTTATCTAATTTAATAATTATAAAATATCATCAACATCATTATTGCCTTCTAGATTTCTCTCTCTTTCTAATTGACAATTTTGCCTTTTATGGTCTTTTAAAATTTCATCATTGAGACATCATTTAATTTGATAAAATTACAATTTAGTCCCTCATAATTTTTTACTATTCAATTTGGTCCTAATTCATCCATTTTCCTTAGTTTCTAGATCATTCCACCCTTGAAATATTTGCACGATTGATCCTTCAGCTTTTCTATATTTACACTTTAATCCCTCAAATTTTGAGTATTTACTCTTAGACAACAAAATTTTTCTCACTTTTGCGATTTAGCACTCTCTTGAATTAATATATCATAATATAATTTCCAATGTTAACATAACTCAAAATTTTCCTTTTTGTCACTTCATTTCCTTATTTTACTATATCAAGGATAATATCTTATTTTCTTACTATAATAATTTTTGGGGTATTGCAACAACACTTTTGAAAACTCCAATTATAACATGAAATTATAACAATTTTATTTTTGAAGAAAACAAAGAAATAACAATTTTATTCAATTTTATATACTGATATTTTTATTAAAAATATATACAATTTTGAAGAATATATTCGACCTGATTTCTCTCATAGAACAGGGCATGCATTTATCATGAATGCATTTATTGTGAGAATATTATATACGTTCTTTTTTTTAAATTTCTCTTTATTGTTGTGACTCGTGAGCATATGAAAATTAAAAGGATTTATAAATGTATGTATATATATTTTAATAATCTTATTATAAATTCGATCATATCTATTCTATTTTACATAATATTTAGAATTATTCATAACCCTTCCTAACCCATAAATAGAAAAAAATAATGTGATTCAATGCACTTAGACCCACGTTCTTCTTGCATTGACAACAATACCTATATCAATTGAATTAAAACCCATTAAAAAATATTTTTAAAATTATTATTTATTCCCATGATATTGGTCAAAACAAAAGGAATCCAATAATATTAATAACATATCTAAAATAACACCTAACCAAGTAAAATAAATTATAGTCAACTCTAAGAATTTAACATTCAACCACTACAATCTTTTGAATGTGATAAAATTAACTTCATTCTCCCTATTCACTCTTTCTGTCTTTTTTAAATTTATTCACATAAATAAAATAAAATAAATTAGTAAATCCCAGTGTCATTAATTGGTTGATCAAACATCTCAACCATTCAATAACACTATAACGGAAATAGTTAGTTCATTGTGTGAAATCAATGTGGACTCCATTATAAGACCATTATTTATATATTTTATATATAAGTTTTTATCTCAATACATTTGTATATTTATGTCATTTGTAATGTTACAAAAGTGAGAGGGACTTGTTATATATAGCATTATTTATAATGCATAAACTATTTTGGTTGCTTAGTCAAAGCCGCTTTAGTTTAATTAATTAATTAATTAGGGCAAAAAATTAATTAATCAGAGTGGTCCTACTTAGAAGATCACCTTCATATTTATCATTGAAAAAAATATTTAACTTGGGTTCTTTGTGCATGACATATTTTCTACACCAGTCTATTAGCGATGGTAACATTTTGCATGTCTATATTTTGGAAAGAACTATAGGAAAGCTCTAGAATTTTTTTTTTTATTTTTTATTTTATGGCAACAGAAACAAGGCTTTTGGTATAGAATATTAGTTGTTGTTGTTGTTTTTTTTTTTTTTTTACAATTGAGTATGTTTTAATAATAGTGGCGGATTCAAAAATATGATTTAGGGGCACGGATAAAGTTAGAATATTTTTTGGAAGAGGATTAAATTAAATTTTTATTATTTTTGGGGGTCAATGTGTAATTTTATCATTACTAATTTAAAATTTTATAAATATAAAAGGTCTAAATGAAAAAAATTCATTTTAAGAAAGATGGGCCTGTTTAAAAATATATTCATATATATCACTATTGAAAAAAAATGTAATATCTGAGTTATTTTTTAATAATTAAAATTATAAATTTTTTGTCAAGTAATTAAACTCGACATAGGAATAAAAACATGACATGTATTTTATTTTTACCATTATTATTTGAAGTGCGTATCTATTTACTATATTTTAGCACTTCAATTATTTATACTTAGATGGCTTCAAACAATGATGAATGGTATGTAAACAAAATTAATTAATTTTGAAAACAACTTTGTAAATATTCATTTCTTTTATCAAACTAAAGCTTGATTTACTCAAAATTATAATTATTTTGTCTATAATATTTCTTATCATTTCCTCTTATTTTCCTTCACTAGCTAACATATCAAGAACATAGAACCTTATATAAAAAATACTACTTTAACACCATTTTTATACTTTTTCAATAATATCAACTTAAAAAATATGTTGAAGTCTTGATGTTCTTACCTTGTCCTATTGATTTCAATCTTTAACTTAATTTTCTCTCCTCCAGCTTCTATTTCTTGAATCTAACTTGATATTCTAGCTCCCTATAGTCTCCTTATTATCTTTCTCTCTTGATGGCTATAGAAATTCTTTTAATTTCTAAGTGAAAATAGAAAATTTTTATGAAAGGACCAAATTGTAAGAAAAGAAATTTCTTTCTTTCTTTTCTCTTTCTCACATTGGTTGTATGAAAGATGAAGAGAATTCTTCATCTTTCTCTCCTTATATACTAAATAAAATAATAATAAAATATCTCATTAATTTTAATAAACTAATATTTATTTATTTATTTAATTTAAAATATCATCAACATCATAATTGCCTTCTAGATTTCTCTCTCTTTTTAATTAACCATTTTGTCTTTTATGATTTTTTAAAATTTTATCCTTGAGTCATCACTTAATTTGGTAAAATTATGATTTAGTCCCTAATAATTCTTCACTTATTCAATTTGGTCCTAATTCATGCATTTTCCTCAGTTTCTAAATCATTCCACCCTTAAAATATTTGCACTATTGGTCCTTCAAATTTTTCATACTTACACTTAACCCTTCAAATTTTGAGTATTTACTCTTGGGTAATAAAACTTCTCACTTTTACGATTTAGTCTTTTCTTGAATTAATATATCATAATATACTTCTCAATGTTGACATAACTCAAAATTTCACTTTTTATCACTTTGTTTCCTTATTTTACTATATCAAAGATAATATATTACTTTCTTATTGTAGTAATTTTTAGGGTTCAGGCAATCGGGTTTGACCATCAACTCAAAGACTCAACAAGAAGCCATATAAAAAGAACCTAAAGCATAATTTCTTTCCTCCTGGATTCAAATTATTTGTTCATGTTGTTTGTATTTGACCAAACCAACTCCTTTTCACAAACAAAATTTAGAATTTTATCACTATTTTTGTTAGTTGGTATGTTTCTTTTCAAGTCACATCAATTGTATACCTATTCTTATATTCAATACTTACTTCACTGACTAATCAATCATTAATTTAATTCGTAATTCAATTTTATTAAAAATTATTAAAATTTATTTTTACAAAATAAATTATATTATTATAATGGTGTTTTTATATTTTAAATTGGGGTTTGTTTTAATCTTGTATAAATAAAAGGAAAACATCCACTTACTTTACAACAACAAAATTAAACTAATTTTAATATTTTTACATCATTAATATTTTAACAATTTAACTATTAATAATTTTATCTAAATATAATTACACATCTTCTTAGCCTAGTGACATAAACATGAGAGCTCGGATTCAAAACAATTCTATTCCCCTACCCTAATTATTAAAAAACCACTTAATAGAATTATACTTAGAGTGTAAAACTAATTTTACACTCAGTATAAATGGATGACTAAAACTACATAGTATTTTATTTAGTTTTTATATTGTAACTAAAACTACATTTATTTATTTCTGTATAATTTTTAATTAATATATATTATACATAATATTTTTCATCCGAGGATGCTATGATCTAATAATACTTATATCATCTTTAATTTTAATTATACAAAATAATTTAACTAAATTCTAGATTTTTTAATATTCAACCTACGTTCCAACGTTAATACAAAATATCATCCATTTAAATCCAAATAGCATATAAGAATTTTGATATGTGAAATAAAATATTGAGATAAATTATGTTATTAAAGTGTAACAAGGAAGAATATTGATTTAATAGGATTAATTAGTGAATATTGAATTTTATGACAAAAAGGGACTAAATTAAACAGTTATGAAAATTTATAAGAAAATATTTGATAAGTGAAAAATGTAGTAGAGAATGTAACATTTCGATGCTTTGACCCGATATTCGAGTCGAGTATGGGGGTGTTATAGTGAACAGAGACGTATCAGTTTTTAAAATGTCTTATGAAAAAAAATTGATAATACATTTTACAGAAATAATGGATAATTTTACGTCAACTAGGAAACCTTTTATGTTGATCATTCTATTTTACATGAAATAAATATAAAGAAACTGAAAATAATTTTCATAAATACTTTTACGTTGAAGCATATTGAGCTTAAGTTTTCGATTTAGAAATTAGACTTTCTGAAAACTCCAATTATAACAATTTTATTCTTTGAAGAAAACAAAGAAATAACAATTTTATTCAATTTTATAGACTGATATTTTTATTAAAAAATGTACAATTTTGAAGAATATATTCGACCTGATTTCTCTCATAGAAAGATGCATGCATTTATCATGAATGCATTTATTATGAGAATATTATATAAGTTCTTTTAATTTCTTTTTATTGTTGTGACTCGCGAGTATATGAAAATCAAAAGGATTTATAAATGGATGTATATATATATTTATAAATGGATGTATGAAAATTTTATTGATAAGTGATAATTTCTTAATACATTTTGACCTCATAAATAATTAACTAAATAACATGGTATCTTTTTATAAATTATTTATACTAAATTTAAATAAAGTGCATGGATTTAATTATTAATTATTTATCTGCGACCAAGAACTAATCATTGATAACAATGAATATTTGTTTAATGTTACAGAAAATAAGCCAACAAATATAAAATGCTAGAGTGAATAGATAAAATTATATACAGTATTTGTCTTTCTTTTTAATTTTATTGATAATTATATTATCAAATAATTTCTTGGATTAATGTATTATATACAATAATTTCATTTTAGGTTTTATTACTTAATTAAAGAATTTTTTTCAAGTGTTATTAATATTTTTATAATAATTAATATTTTTTAAATTTAAAATTATATAGCTATGCTTTGAATTAATGGCACCTTTTGTGCGTTAAGTTTTCAAAGAGTAAAATTATTCCTACTGAAACGCAACCATTTATTGGGGTGTTTGGCACACCACCAGTGAGATAGAAACCTCAAAATCTTATTTTCCAAAATAAGGAAATTATCTATATACCCTTTCAATTTTTAATTATTTTTTTGTTTTTAATATAATTATTTTTTTATTTAATATAAATAACATAATCCTAGTATATTATTATCTAATATAATATAAATATTCGTTCTAATTAAAATTTTAATATAAATAATTTTTATTCATAATTTAGCATAAATATATTTGATATTTATAGTTATTATTTAATTTGTAAAATGTTTTGATATTTTTTTATATATTTGCATTTTAATTTCATGTATTTAAAAGCCGTTTTCTATTCTCATCTCATCATCATGGTTGCATTTGAATCCAAACACATATCTCACATTTGATTTTAATTTCACTATTGTAATACTCAATTT
Source organism: Gossypium arboreum (assembly GCF_025698485.1). Lineage (NCBI taxonomy): Eukaryota > Viridiplantae > Streptophyta > Magnoliopsida > Malvales > Malvaceae > Gossypium > Gossypium arboreum. The sequence continues at coordinate 108,990,274 of NC_069081.1, read as the reverse complement.
CACTGCTATAGTAACTCATCTTACTTACCATACATGACAAAAGAATTATAATATAACTATACTTTATCAGCCAAACATATTTACGAAATTAAAAGTAATGACGCTTTCTATTTACTATGTGGTATCTAAACATGCCCTAAAAATATAAAAGAGCTACAAAAATTTAAGATAAATTTGGCTCATATTTGATTTTAAAATATTTCATTTAAACTCGATTTAATTAATTAACTAGTTAATTTTTTATATAATGTATACTTCTAATCATAATTTTAAAGGCAACACAAGGGGACTTGCTAGGGCACTGGCCCTTAAAATAAAATTTTTATTTTTGGCGTTTTAAAATTTATAAAATTTAAAATTAATACATGGTAACATTATATTTTGACTCTTTAAAATAAATAAAATTTTAATTTAATCCGTTAAAATATTATAAAAATATAAACTATTAAAGTGATGAAATTATATTTTAACTCTTATAAAAATATACAATTCTACTCTAAAAAATCTAAACTTTGTCACTGCATAATATCTAACCTTTAAATTGAAAGAAAATCGTACTTAAGCACATTCCTTCTTGTTACTGTAATAATAATGGTATGAATTAAACCAAAACTCATTCCACGATTAGTCAAATTCTTTTATAAAAGTTTATATGTTTGTTTATATACAGGGGCGAAGTCAGAAAATCTTTTTAGGGGAGACCGGATGAAATTTTAATTTTCTATAATTTATATCTTTATAATTTGTAAAGGATTAAATCAAATTTTTATAATTTTAGGAGGGCCAAAGTGTAATTTTACCTTTGTTAATTTAAAATTTTTAAAAAATTTTAAAAACTTAAAAAATAATTTTACATTTTAAGGAGACCGAGACCGGACCATGTCACCCTTAACTTCGCCCCTGTTTATATATTTATATCCTTTTTATATGTTATACCCATAACAATTATAATATTTTTATATAAATTTTATTATCTTTCCATTCGTGTGTATAAATTTTGACATGTTTATTTATCTGTATAGTTTTATTTTATTTTTTAATTAATTGAAGATAATTATGAAGCGACAAATGGCAACATTAAATTTAAGAAATAAGTAATGTGTGTGGAATTTCACTTTACGGCAAAGAAACTTGTTCCATCACCCCAATGTCAGAAAATCAAAGTCAAACAATGAACCAAAGGCATTGTTTTGTCAGTTCTAACTGATGTTAAAATTATACGTATTTAATTAAATTTTAATTAATGAAAATAATTTTGAAAGAAAATTGAAATCTTTACATAAGTTAATATTTAAACATGAAAACACAAAATTTTGATAACTTAAATTTTACTATTGAGTTAAAGTTTTATTAACAAATTAGATTTAAAATTAAAAAGAAAAAAAAAGGTTTGGTGTTAAAATTATAGATGGACTGGACTTTACCTAACCTAATAGGTCATGGATGCATGATTCACATTTTTTTAAGTCTTAAGAAGAGGCTATGTTTAAGTCAAAATTAAACATGATTATTAGTTTGATTAAAATTATTTTATTAAGTCAACAAATATTAATTACCATTTCACCTTAAACTTCCATTTGGCATAGCTAAACTCCCGCATTTTTAGACAATTAGACTCCAGCAGACAAGATGCTTCTCAAATTTTCTAGAAAAGAAAAACTATTTTTGGTAATGAAATTCCGACGGAACTGTTAAAGAGAGTGATGGGATTGCTACTATGGGGAGAGTTCTTTGCGACTAAATTGTGGGGCATTTTTAAGGTGTGACAATTGCTTTAGATAAGAGATTTGACAGAATATCTATCATTCCAGATAATATAGAGGTGGTACAAACGATTTAAGAGAGTGTTATCAATAAATTAAGTTTCACTTTAGTTCAGAGAATCATCTTACTCTTGGTTAAAATGAATTTTTAGTCAATACAACACGTTTCTAGAGTTCATAATAAAGAGGTTGATAATTTAGCCAAAATGAGTGTTAGTAATAATGGTTGTATCCAATTTTTTAAGACGCCTCCTTGAAGGCATGAATGTCACACTATAAGTAATTTTTTGTAATATTTTTATTCACAAAAAATCTAATAAAATTATTTAAATAATAAGAACGAAAAAATCACATCAATTGATGTAACGGCCTAATTTTCAGTGGTGTCGGAAATGGTGATTTGAGATCACCAAATTCGACAAATAATATTGAACAAGATAGTAATTTAATATTTATGAGTCAAGTAAGAATTTAGAAGAATTTGTGAAATGGTGAAATTAGTGAATTAAAAGAATTTATTAGGTCAAACGGGTCAAAAACGAGGTATCGAGACCTCAAAGTTGAAAATCGAGCTATAAATATTTTTATAAATATTTATGGAGTGTCATTGAGTTAGTATTAAAGTTTCGTTAGAAAATTTTAACGTTTGGATGGCTAATTAATTAAAAGGACTAAATTGAAAATAGCGCAAAATTTGTTAAATTGTGAGTAAATAGCTTAAGTATTTAAAAGATGGATTTAAAGAGCAATTAGACCCAAAGGTTAATGGCTGGACGGTTTGGGTATGAAATAAGCAAGAAAACAATGTGAAAAAGGGGCAAAATTGGAAATAGCATAAAAGTTAATAGTTAAATAATGATGTAATTGAAAAATCCAGACATTTCTTCATATTTTCTCAGCCAAAACGCCATAGAAGGTCTGGAGAAAGCTGGTTTTCATATTTTTACATCATGTGAGTTTAATTCTTGTTTTTTCTTGATAATTTTTATGTTTTTATGACTTTTACAATTAGGTCCACTTGTAGAATTCATTAGTTTTTGATTTTATGGGTGAAATTGGAAGTTACCCTGGATGGATATGGGAATTTTATGATGAATTATTATGAAATTTAAGTTCTAATTTCATATTAAGGTGGTTTTATTAAGTGATTTTGATAGGAAATGATATTTAGGACCTAATTGTGAAAAAGTTGTGAATTGAAGGTTGCTGTTGAAATTCAGAATATAAAAGGTTTTGAAATAGTTTATAATGATAAAATAAAGTGTTAATTGAGAAAAATTAGTTCAATTGATGGGTGAATTGAGCAGGACTAAATTGTGAAAATGTAAATTTTGGGGTAAAAGTGCAATTTCGAAATTTGAACAGCATAAATTTTGAAGTGAAATAGAAATCAAATAAATGCTAATGAGTAGAAATATTTTATATTATAGATCAAGAATCCAAAGAAGAACGAGGAAAAGAAAAAGTTGCGAAATAGTCCCTAAATTTCAATATCTTCTACAAATTAGCGAGTAAGTTCATATGGTTGAATTTAGATGTTTATTTGTGAATGATTGAAGTTTATAATGTGTTATTATATACGAATTTGTTGTGGGATTGTGTAGATTTTGTTAATGAAAGAATAAATGTGGAAATGCAAATTAGGAAAAACGCAGGATTGAAATGCGTTCAGTATCGTGACGTGTGATGAATTGATTGGATAAGACCATGGTTGTTCCATGGTAAAGTGTGAAATGTAGGTATGGTATCATCCATCTTGAGTTGTGAAATGTAGGTATGGTATTATCCATCTTGGAAGTGTGAAATGTAGGTATGGTATTATCAAATCCATCTTGAGTTAAGAAATGTAGGTTTGGCATTTCCCATACCGAGTTGAAAAATGTAGGTATGGTATTTCAATGAGGAAAACCATACTGAGTTGTGAATCGTGGCATTGAGCAACGACGTACTCAATTTCGTAAGCCGTTTCCTAATTTGATTATAAGAAATAAAGAGAAGTGATCCAAATGAAAGAGATTAAGTAGTTATTCTTGTTGAGCTCAACTATGTGAATTATTATAACAATGGTTGTGAATCGCAGGAAACTTTAGTAAATGTTTTGGTATTGTTTGGAAATATTATGTTTGGTAAGCATTACTTTTAACCTATGAACTTACTAAGCTTCAATAAGCTTACTTGTGTGTGTTTAATATTTTTATGTAGATTGACTTGAAGTGAAGTGGGTAGATCGAATCAACACAACAAAGCACACTATCCAGATCAATTCCGGTAGCTTTTGTTTTATGTTTGAAGATTTATATGGCATGTATAGAGTTTAAATGAAGTGAAGTAAAGATGTTATAAACTAGTTAACAACATTTTGTACTAAAACAGTTTTTGGTTAGTAGCAGTAGTTTGAGTTTGAAAATTTACCATAAATCATGAAAATCTAATTAGAGGTTGAATAAAATATGAAATTAAATCTTATTGAATCTAGTTTCACATAGAAGAAACAGTGTAAGCAAAAGGCTTTCATATCAGGAGATATTTGAATTTTTGTGAGACAAGGTCGAGTGATTTTGAACTCCCTGTTCTGATTTGTAAAATCATTAAAATTGTAAACAATTAATTAGGCGTCATACTATATATGCATGGATTCCTTATTGAGTATATTTTTAATAGAAATAAACGTATTGGTTATTTGAATTCTGTACATGGAGAAATTTGGTTCGTAGTGAACAGGGTCGAGCAACCGAACCCTGAAACAGGGAGACTTCAACTAATAAACTGTACTAATTGGCCCAACCAAAAATTCTAGAAAAAATTAGTAAGTAGATATATGAGCCTAGATTTAGGAAAATTTACGGATTTGGATTTGAGTTTTGTAACTCGAAATATGATTTTGCATCTGTAACGCAGTTGGACAGCTTGTCGGAAAGTGTGATATAAATTGTTTAAATTTGTTTAAGTGCTCAAATAAGTTTAGTAATGCCTCGTGCTCGACTCGTGACGGTCTCGGGTAAAGGGCGTTACATTTATTGGTATCGAGCTTGGTTTAGCGATTCTCGGAATATGTATGATGTGAAAAGTATCTAGAATTACATGCCATATAAATCTGTGATAGTGTCTTGTGTATGATCCGATCTAATCCTTGTTTTATTATAGATTATCTTGATTTGAAAAGATGTCGATAGACCGAACAAACCGAGCAAGAAGAAGTTAATAGCGAGTACAAACCTCTGAACAAGGAATAAGTAGTGAAGCTCCAATTTCATTGATGCGAGAACAAGAACTCAAAAATATGATTTATGGATTCGGGAATCGGTGGTATAATGAGAATGTGCGAGAAAGAAATCAGACTCATAACCTCCTCCCCTATCTCAACATCTGTAGTACCCCGGTTGCTCCTCCACCTCCTCCGATAACTGAATCTAGCAAAAGAACACCAATTGAAAAACTCGAAAGTTTGGAGTGAAGAATTTCGAGGAGATCGGACGATGATCCGGTTAAAGCGAGTATTGGTTAAAGAGTTTGGAGAGAGTTTTTAAGCAGATGATGTGTTCTCCGGAGGACTATTTGGGATGTGCGATTTCGCTATTGAAAGAAGAAGCGTATAATTGGTGGGAAACCATTGAGGCAGTGGTACCTGCAGATAAACTTACCTGGAATTTCTTCCAAAACGAATTTAAGAAGAAGTATGTGGGAGAGAGATATTTAGACAAGAAGAAGAGAGAATTTCTTGATATTCGACAAGGGAATAAAACAGTGGCCGAATATGAAAGAGAATTTGTGTATCTCAGTAGATATGCTCGGGATGTTGTACCCACTGAGGAAGAAATGTGCATTAGATTTGAAGAAGGGCTTAATGATGAAATCGAATGATGATTGGAGGTACAGAGATTCGAGAATTTGTGATTACATCGATCGAGCTCAAAAGATGGAAGAAGTGTATAACGAGAAAGATGCAAAGAGAAAGAAGAGGTAAAGAGGTATACAAAAGAAGTTTCTCTAGACCAACTTCGACTTTTTCGCCAAAAGTTCGAAATGATTTCGTCGACTGTTACAATCCCGGAACGATCAAATAAAAGTAAAACGACTCAACAAGATGTCGGAGTAACTAAGAAACCAGCAGCTAGTGTTAGTAGTGTGCAAAATATTCCGAGACTTAGATGTAAAAATTGTGGTAGATTTCATATTGGTGAGTGTTGGGGAAGAGCCGAGCTTGCTATAAATGTGGTGGAACTGATCATTTTATTCGGGACTGTCCTCAATTATTAAAAGAAGATAGAGAACAAGGGGAGAAGCAAGCAAATACTCCTCAGAAAGGTAAACGTCGGGTCAAGTAGTGTCTCTTGGACTGTTCATTTGGGAACGAGAGATCTGCAGACTCGATCAGAGACAAGAGTACCAAAGACGCATACATACGCTTATCCGGCAAGGGAAGAAGCTTCGCTCCGGATGTGATAGTGGTAATTTCTATCTTTTGATGATTCTCGTATATGCTTTAATTGATCCCGGATCTACACATTCATATATTTGCTTTGCATTAGTGTCGAAAAGAAAATGACTGTTGAGTCCATGACCTTGAATTGCAAGTCACTAATCCACTAGGGCAAAGTGTGTTGGTTAATTTAATATGTCGGAATTGTCCACTTGAAAATACAAGGTCGTGAATTCTCTGCTGATTTAATGTTGTTACCTTTCCGAGAATTTGATGTTATTCTTGGAATGGATTGGTTGATTGAACACGATGCCATAGTGAATTGTAGAGAAAAACGGATTGATTTAAAATGTCAGACAGGGGAAATAGTTTCAGCTGAGTTTGGGGATAAAAAGAATGATGTCAGAATTATTTCAGCCTTTATAGCTCGAAAATTGATTCGGAAAGGTAATGAAACATTTTTAGCTTATATTCTTGATACTCGGGGTTCTGAATTGAAGATGGAACAATTGTCAGTTGTTAATGAGTTTACTGATGTGTTTCCTGAGGAATTACCTGGTTTACCCCCAGATCGTGAGGTTGAATTCACAATTGATGTAATTCCGGGTACAACTCCAATATCAATAACACCGTATAGAATGGCACCAATGAGTTAAAAGAGTTGAAGACACAGTTGCAAGAGTTATTGGATAAAGGGTTCATCGGACCGAGTACATCACCTTGGGGCACTTTGTCTTATTTGTGAAAAAGAAAGATGGTTCGTTGCGATTGTGTATTGATTCTGAGCGGTTGAACAAGGTAACAATTAAAATAAATATCCATTACCTCGTATCGATGATTTGTTTGATCAACTGAAAGGTGTTGCGTGTTCTCAAAATAGATCTTAGATCCGGGTATTATCGGTGAAGGTTAAAGAGTGTGATGTGCCAAAGGCGCTTTTCGAACTCGGTATGGTCACTACTGAATTTTTGGTAATGCCTTTTGGTTTAACGAATGCCCTCGCTTCATTTATGGATTTAATGAATCGAATTTTTCAGTCTTATTTGGATAGATTTGTGGTGGTATTTATTGATGACATATTGGTCTATTCAAAGACAGAATCCGAACATGCACAAGACTTGAGAATTGTACTACGACTTTGAGAGAAAAGCGTTATATGCGAAATTTAGTAAATGTGAGTTTTGGCTTCATGAGGTTGGATTTCGGGTCATATTATATCGGTGAAGGAATTCGTGTGGATCCAAGTAAAGTTTGGCGGTGGTGAATTGGAAAACACCAAGAATGTAAACGAAGTCGCGAAGTTTTCGGGATTAGCAGGATACTATCGCCGTTTTGTAAAGAATTTTTCCATGATTGCTTCACCAATGACTCGTTTATTACAAAAGAATGTTGAGTTTATGTGGTCGATGAATGTCGTGAGCTTTGATCGATTAAAGAAAATGTTAATGAAGCTCCATCTTAACTCAACCGAATCGTATCCGTATGTTGTGTACAATGATGCATCTTTAAGTGGTTTGGGTTGTGTGTTAATGCAATCGGGAAAGGTGGTGGCTTATGCTTCACGGCAATTAAAACCACATGAAAAAATTACCCTACACATGATCTTGAGTTAATGCAATTGTTTTTGCCTTAAAAATTTGGAGACACTATTTATATGGTGAGAAGTGTTATATGTATACGGATCACAAAAGTTTGAAATACTTAATGACTCGAAGGAACCGAACTTAAGACAAAGACGATGGTTAGAGTTCTTTGAAAGACTATGATTTGGTTATTGACTATCATCCAGGAAAGCTAATATAGTTCTTGATGCACCGAGTCGAAAGTCATCCTTGTTTGCACTTCGCAATGAATGCTCATTTGGCTCTTAATGAAGAAGGTGTTGTATTAGTAGAATTGAAGGTAAAACCAATGTTTCTTCAACAAATTCGAAGCTGCAGAATGAAGATCCAAAATTGGTTTGAAACGGCAAATGGTTCGGATAATTTAGATTCGAGTTCAAGATTGATGATGAAGGTATATTGCGCTATCATAATAGGATTTGTGTTCCCAATAATTCGATTTAAAGAATGATATTCTTTCGAAGCACATAATAGTATGTATTCTATTCATCCGGTAGTACAAAAATGTATGGTGATCTGAAAAAGACATATTGGTGGGCTGGTATGAAAGAGAAATTTCAAATTTATTGCAAAATGTTTGATTTGCCAACAAGTTAAAGCAGAGCATCAAGTGCCAACGGGTTTATTACAACCCATTATGATTCTGAATGGAAGTGGAGCATATTTCAATGGATTTTGTGTCGGATTGCTGTGACTCCAAGAAAGAAAGATTCGATATGGGTGATTGTTGATAGATTGACAAAGTCAAGACACTTTATTCGGTCGAAGCATTTTCACTTAATAAGTTAGCGAATTGTATGTGTCGAGATTGTGAGACTACATGGAGTTCCAATATCTATCATTTCGCATCGGGATCCGAGGTTTACTTCAAGATTTTGGAATAAATTGCAAGAAGCCTTAGGCACCAGATTGAATTTTAGTCTGACATTTCATCCTCAAACAGATGGACGGTCAGAGCGAGTGATTCAAATTTTAGAAGATATGTTAAGATGTTGTATACTCGAGTTTGGTAACAGATTGGGAAAGGTATTTACCGTTGGTGAGTTTGCTTACAACAATAGCTTTCATCTAGTATAAAAATGACACCATTTGAGGCTCTTTATGGTAGAAAATGCAAGACTCCATTGTGTTGGTGCGAATTGAGTGAATCAAAAATAGTTGGGGTTGATTTGATTCGAGAAACCGAAGACAAAGTCTGGATTATTCGAGATAGTTTAAAAGTCGCTTCAGATCGTCGAAGTCATATACTGATTTAAAACGAAGAGACATAAAATATGCGATGGGTGATCGAGTATTTTAAAAGTTTCACCATGGAAAAGGGTGTTACGATTTGGTAAAAGGAAAATTAAGTCCGAGATTCATAGGGCCATATGAAATTGTGGAAAGGGTTGGTCCTGTGGCTTATCGTTTGGCTTTACCTCCGAACTTGAGAAGATTCACAATGTGTTTCATGTGTCTATGCTAAGGCGGTATAGGTCGATCCTTCACACGTAATTCCCCATCGAAATTGAGCTTCAAGCAGATATGACTTATTCGGAAGAACCAATGAAGATTTTGGCTCGTGAAGTTAAAGAATGCGGAACAAAAGAGTACCATTGGTTAAAGTATTATGGCATCGACATGGTATGGAGGAGGCAACCTGGGAAACAGAGGAGTCAATGAGATCACAGATATCAAATCTATTTTCAGTAACAAATTTCGAGGACGAAATTTTTAAAGGGGAGAGTTATAACTACCTAATTTTCGGTGGTGTCGGAAATGGTGATTTGAGATCACCAAATTCGACAAATAATATTGAACAAGATAGTAATTTAATATTTATGAGTCAAGTAAGAATTTAGAAGAATTTGTGAAATGGTAAAATTAGTGAATTAAAAGAATTTATTAGGTCAAACGGGTCAAAAACGAGGTATCGAGACCTCAAAGTTGAAAATCGAGCTATAAATATTTTTATAAATATTTATGGAGTGTCATTGAGTTAGTATTAAAGTTTCGTTAGAAAATTTTAACGTTTGGATGGCTAATTAATTAAAAAGGACTAAATTGAAAATAGCGCAAAATTTGTTAAATTGTGAGTAAATAGCTTAAGTATTTAAAAAGATGGATTTAAAGAGCAATTAGACCCAAAGGTTAATGGCTGGACGGTTTGGGTATGAAATAAGCAAGAAAACAATGTGAACAAGGGGCAAAATTGGAAATAGCATAAAAGTTAATAGTTAAATAATGATGTAATTGAAAAATCCAGACATTTCTTCATATTTTCTCAGCCAAAACGCCATAGAAGGTCTGGAGAAAGCTGGTTTTCATATTTTTACATCATGTGAGTTTAATTCTTGTTTTTCTTGATAATTTTATGTTTTTATGACTTTTACAATTAGGTCCACTTGTAGAATTCATTAGTTTTTATTTTATGGGTGAAATTGGAAGTTACCCTGGATGGATAAGGAATTTTATGATGAATTATTATGAAATTTAAGTTCTAATTTCATATTAAGGTGGTTTTATTAAGTGATTTTGATAGGAAATGATATTTAGGACCTAATTGTGAAAAAGTTGTGAATTGAAGGTTGCTGTTGAAATTCAGAATATAAAAGGTTTTGAAATATTTTATAATGATAAAATAAAGTGTTAATTGAGAAAAATTAGTTCAATTGATGGGTGAATTGAGCAGGACTAAATTGTGAAAGCTGTAAATTTTGGGGTAAAAGTGCAATTTCGAAATTTGAACAGCATAAATTTTGAAGTGAAATAGAAATCAAATAAATGCTAATGAGTAGAAATATTTTATATTATAGATCAAGAATCCAAAGAAGAACGAGGAAAAGAAAAAGTTGCGAAATAGTCCCTAAATTTCAATATCTTCTACAAATTAGCCGAGTAAGTTCATATGGTTGAATTTAGATGTTTATTTGTGAATGATTGAAGTTTATAATGTGTTATTATATACTGAATTTGTTGTGGGATTGTGTAGATTTTGTTAATGAAAGAATAAATGTGGAAATGCAAATTAGGAAAAACGCAGGATTGAGTACGTTCAGTATCGTGACGTGTGATGAATTGATTGGATAAGACCATGGTTGTTCCATGGTAAAGTGTGAAATGTAGGTATGGTATCATCCATCTTGAGTTGTGAAATGTAGGTATGGTATTATCCATCTTGAAATGTGAAATGTAGGTATGGTATTATCAAATCCATCTTGAGTTAAGAAATGTAGGTTTGGCATTTCCCATACCGAGTTGAAAATGTAGGTATGGTATTTCAATGAGGAAAACCATACTGAGTTGTGAATCGTGGCATTGAGCAACGACGTACTCAATTTCGTAAGCCGTTTCCTAATTTGATTATAAGAAATAAAGAGAAGTGATCCAAATGAAAGAGATTGAGTAGTTATTCTTGTTGAGCTCAACTATGTGAATTATTATAACAATGGTTGTGAATCGCAGGAAACTTTAGTAAATGTTTTGGTATTGTTTGGAAATATTATGTTTGGTAAGCATTACTTTTAACCTATGAACTTACTAAGCTTCAATAAGCTTACTTGTGTGTGTTTAATATTTTTATGTAGATTGACTTGAAGTGAAGTGGGTAGATCGAATCAACACAACAAAGCACACTATCCAGATCAATTCGGTAGCTTTTGTTTTATGTTTGAAGATTTATATGGCATGTATAGAGTTTAAATGAAGTGAAGTAAAGATGTTATAAACTAGTTAACAACATTTTGTACTAAAACAGTTTTTGGTTAGTAGCGATAGTTTGAGTTTGAAAATTTACCATAAATCATGAAAATCTAATTAGAGGTTGAATAAAATATGAAATTAAATCTTATTGAATCTAGTTTCACAAGAAGAAACAATGTAAGCAAAAGGCTTTCATATCGGAGATATTTGAATTTTTGTGAGACAAGGTCGAGTGATTTTGAACTCCCTGTTCGATTTGTAAAATCATTAAAATTGTAAACAATTAATTAGGAGTCATACTATATATGCATGGATTCCTTATTGAGTCTATTTTAACGTATTGGTTATTTGAATTCGTACATGGAGAAATTTGGTTCAGTAGTGAGCGAGGGTCGAGCTTTGAACCACAAGCAGGGAGACTTCAACTAATAAACTGTACTAATTGGCCCAACCAAAATTCTAGAAAAAATTAGTAAGTAGATATATGAGCCTAGATTTAGGAAAATTTACGGATTTGGATTTGAGTTTTGTAACTCGAAATATGATTTTTTTTGCATCTGTAATGCAGTTGGACAGCTTGTCTAGAAAGTGTGATATAAATTGTTTAAATTTGTTTAAGTGCTCAAATAAGTTTAGTAATGCCTCGTGCTCGACTCCGGCGACGATCTCGGGTAAAGGGTCGTTACAATTGAGCTCGTGTATCTAATTGAGTCAGTTACGTATGAGGAAGGATTAACACCCTCACTCCGCCCAAAATTAGTACTAAATCGGTTAAGTGGTTCTTTTTTAATAACATTTGAATAACTCGAGTTGATTGCCAAAAATCTTCTTGTTTCGACGTCGAAAAATTTATGATTCGAAAATCACAAAAGGATGCTCAACTATTTAGTCCAACGAAAAACTGAAACCCAGCACAGTAGGGCACAATTCCTCGAATTTCCAATCATTGACCATTGCCTCCCCTTAGAAAATACGAGTGAAATTTTGAAAGAGATATTTGATTATTTTGAACAAACGGGAGATTGCAACCTAGCACGATAGGGCGCTATTCCCCGAATTGCCAAACATCGAACATTTCTTCCGTTTTAAAGAGTTTTTAGAAAACGAGAGTGAAATTCCAAAGGGATCTTTGATTGTTTTGAACAAACGAAAATGCGCAACCCAGCACGATAGGGCACGATTCTCAAATTGCCAAACATCTAAGATCACCTTCGTTTCGGAAGGTTTTTAATAAACATGAGTGAAAACCTAAATGAATGTTCGATTGTTTTGAACAAACGAGAAACCACAACCCAGCACGATAGGGCATGATTCCCGAATTATCAAACACAGAGTATTGCCTTCGTTTTAAAGGGTTTTTAGAAGACATGGGTGAAATTTTGGAGGGATATTTGATTATTTTAAGCAAACGAGAAATTGCAACCCAGCACGTTAGGGCACGATTCTGTGAATTACCAAATATCGTATATCGCTTTCATTTAAGGGATTTTTAATAGTTGTGAAACTAGCTTAAAACGCATTAATTCGATTTGAAATAAGACGAAATTAATCATAAAATTTGGTTTTTATAAAACCACATTTCAAAAATCAAGTGGAAAACCATGATTTGGGGAATATGTGTACGCATAAAACACGACAATAGAAGAGTGGAGGCAATACAATTTATTTAACCAACTAACGAGAACTTAAATGACTAAGCATAACTAGCTTGGAAATATTATTCAATTTCAATCATGCATGGAATATAATTAACATGGCAATATAAAACAATGAATACAATATGCAGCGACAATGTGCATGACATAATATGAGATACACAAAACAAAATGCAAATCAAAGAAGTAATGAGGTATAAAACTATTTTAAAGTAACGACGCATAAATGGATGCATAAAATATAGGTTGACAAATTTGTATATGAAAAAAAAAAACTAGGGATAAATATATAATTTTTGAAATAGATATCAGAACGAGAGTTTAAATCAAATTGCGTGTGAAATATTTTAGGCACAAATTCATTTAGAAGTTGACAAAGTACATGATAATTTACATAGTATATAATACAAAAGAATAACGAAGATATATAACAAAACATAATACACAAAATATATTCATAAAACATATGTACATATAAATAGCTTTGAAAATAATCATTAGATTAATAATAATATATAAAAACTTTAAGTTAGTCTAAAATTATATACATACCTTTATATCAAAACGTTTAAATAAGGGCTATATAAAACACAAAGTAATTTAATACAAAGGAACATCCAAAAATAATAATTTTATAATTACAAAATGAGGTTTCTAAAATTATTCCATATACATATATATAAAGAAAATACTTGAGAAATCATAAAGCAAAAGTGTTTTGAGTAGAAAAATCTATTAGAGTAATGAGTGTATTAATATATATATATATATATATATATATATATACATATAAATTAAAAAGTGAGTACATGCAAAATAACATAAAACGGTAATATGTATAGGATTAAATTAATGTATATAAATCAAATATATGTACTAATATAAATAAGTATATGAAAATAATTTTATACAAAACATATATATACAAAACATATTATCATAACGAAATTATATGTTAAAATACATGGTTAAAATAAAAAATAAAAAAATATTATATGCATGAAAATATGTTAACTTTGCTACAAAATGTGTATATGTATAATAATATAAAGGAGATAATCATTTAAAGTATACAAAGTGTGATATTAACATCAAAAAAACGATTTACAATAATGAAATAACAATTCCCTAAAGTTGTTTAAAAATTAAAAATAATAAATTAAGAACAAAATAGGACTATAAACTAAAGGGATTTAATTAGAATCAATCCAAAACAAAAGGATAATTTGAAAACAAAACAAAAAGAGGACCGAAGTGCGAAGCGCACAAAGCATAGGGGCTCAAGCTGGAATTAATCTAGGCCCTAAAACGCTGCGCACAAGCGCGGACTCGATTGCAAAATAACGCAAATTATAGGAGAAAATTTAAAAAAAAAACAAAAAGAAGCACAGGTGGGCTGATTTAAACGCGGCGCAAAAGGGAAGGGATTTAATGCGCAATTAACCCCTCACCGTGAAAACGCGCGGATCCCAGGGGCCATTGGGTCGGGTCACCGGGCATAGTTTCAAACGACGTCATTTTTTGGCCATTACATTTGGCATAAACGGCGTCGTTTTTGCTTCTTTAAAAGGCTAAATGTGGATTCATTCAGCCGAACCCTAGCAGGACATTAGCCTCCCCCCTTTTGCTGTCCAGTTAACCCCCAGAATGCTCCCTTCGTCATTTATGCGCCACCATGAACGGCGATCTGCGCATTCGAACTCCAAAAGAGTGATTTTTCAGCCTTGAGACCCTATTTGGACTTTGATTTCAACGAAGCGAAGGGGAAACGATGGCTAACTTACAAGGTAAGGTCTTGTTTCCCTTTATTCTTTTATTTTTAGATACAAGAAAAGAGAAAGAAAATCAAAGGGAATAGATCGTGAATAAAGCGTGATAAACCCAGAAACTCAAAAGTAGAAATCACATTTTCTCTCTGTTGCTTTGTATTGCTTATGTTCGTAAAAAAGAGGAGCCCTTACAATTGAAAATGAAAGGCTTTATAGCTGAATAACAAAACAAAAAAACAACAATTTTTGTTCTCCTATTGGCTGCTATTCTCTTGTTCTCTTTCGCAGGTACGAGGCGTGTGCTGGCACTAGGTGTGAGGGTGGCGTACGGGGCTATCGATGTAGAGGCACGAGCAGCGTTGGGGCTGAGGCGCTGGCACCGTATGGAGGCATTGTCCGGTTGCGGCACAAGCATTAGGCTAGGGTTTTTTGCTTACTTTAAATTTTGGGCCACTTAGGCCTATTGTATTTGGGCTCGGGCTTATTTGTAAATGGGTTGATTTGGGCTTGTATAGGGTATTAGTTTGGGTCAAAACCTGTAAATGGACTGTTATAGGATTTAAGTTTTATTTGGGTTTTATATTTATTGTTTGGTGTTTGCAATGGGCCGGGCAAATTGGTCTGCTTACAAAAGTCTTTACCATTTATCGACCACACACGATACTATATGAGATTCTATTTGTTACCTATGTTTATTTGCTCAAAATACACTAATTTTGACCCTCTCTTTTGGCAAACATAATCGATACCAAAATTCAATTTTCATATTTTTAGATAAATGTATCATCTTTTTAGTTCTTATTGCTTAGATGCTCTGCTATCCGTTCTAGATATTTGTTGAAATGACTAAATAATTAAGGCATGACATAAAACAATATATGATACTTGAAAGGTTAAATTTCAGCATGAAGGAATAGAATGGGCTATTTTAGAAGAGGCTGAAGTGGAGCCCAATTTTGAGAGGCAAATGTAATAAATAATCCTAAGTTTCAACTACCTCTTTTATAAAATTAATTAATTATAAAACTAAAGTGGGAGCGAAAATAGGATGTTTGTTACAATAATTTTAGATAATGTTTGACACATTAGTGATATCAGTGAATCTTTTTAAATAAATTCTGACAGAAAAAAAAAAACTAAGGCAAATTTTAAAATAAAAGAAGTGAAAAATAGTTGGTTTGTGATTCTAACACCGGATAATAGTCTTTTTCCTTTCATTTAAATACCTTAATATTTTTTCCTACTTTTAATGTCATAATGTCTTTTCTCTACATTTCATATCTAATGCTTTTTCCCTGCGTTTAATCTTTAAAATCACAAGTATTTTTATTTAATTAAGACACACTAATTTAAAAAATATTATTTTCATTTTTTATTTTAAAACTTATCAACTGCACTCAAAGTTATTATAATAAATTCCCCATTTTCGTAATTGATTATCCCACTCTATTTTTTAATATTAATTTTATAAAATAGCCTTCAACTGTAGTGTAGGGAATAAAGCAAGCAGGCCTAACAAATTTTTATCTTTGTTTATCAAACACAAACTTCAAATTTTGATAATACGACTCGGGGCAAGACAGATTTGGGGTTTGTTTTGGACTGATAAATGGAATTTTGAAGCATGGAGATGTACTTGAGGGGGTGAATCATAGTTTAAAATATTTTTAGATTTTTGTCTCAACTTGATCCACTGACTCATTTTGTTTTAAAGTAAAAAAAAAAAAGAAAAAAAAAGGAGCAATTTGGCAATAGGGAAAGGGTTAAATTAAATATGGAGGTGCATTCACTATGGCCTTGCCCATTAACATAAAGTAAGTGAAACAGCAATAGAAAAGAATGGTGCTTGGAAAAAGGGGAGCAATGGCGGTGGGGTGGCATTCACTATTACTGCAGCCGCTGGAACCATTATTGCAAAAGATGGTGGGACATTACAATGTGCAAGTAAACTCTATATATACTTGGGAATGGACTCTAACAACCATTTTTCGGTATATAACTTTTGTAGTTTGTATAATTATTTTACAGTTGGAATTCATTTGTATTATATTATTTAATTTGAATATATCATTATTTAAATCCAATCAATTATATTTAATTTTTACAGTAAACCATATTTCTTCATATGTCGATTTGTTCATCAAAATTTGAAGGTTGGTTCGAAATTTTAAAGGGTTTAAACAAAAGTATTAAGTCTGAAAAATAGACTTAAACAAAAAATTTAAATTTGTATAATTTATGAGTTAGGTTTATAATATAATATATAAGTTAAATATATATAAAATAAGTTAAATTAAAAATACTAGAAATCTTATCATACACATACACATAAATGGTTGCCTTAATTATATTGTTCTCAATTAATTTTTGTTGGTTCCTATGCATGTCATTCATGAATCTTTTTTCTTTTTAACACAAGCTTGGCATCAGAAAGGAGAGGTAAACAGGAACAGTCTTTGGTGTTCAATTGTATAAAAAATGCCTATGCCATATCACCGCATGTAAAAAAAATAGTGTTCAATTGTATAAAAAATGCCTATGCCATATCACCGCATGTAAAAAAAACATGTCAAATTATTTGATGGAATTATCGATCAAAAATATTGGCTTCAGGACTTGAAATGCACATTTTCAAAAACAAAGGGACCAGAAATTATCAAATTATAGTAGAGACAATATCCACAAACAAAAAGAGCATAGTACAGGGGCTTTTCATATAATTTAACCTTTATGAGGCAGTCACAGTGCAACTATTACTAAAACATCTGGCATTCTTTTTGTACGCTTATCATCTTTAGACATTCTAGTTGATTGGCCTTAGGAACAAGTCTTGGAATAGATCAAATGCAAAGAGTTTGAGTATGTGTTGCTAGGACTTGTGAACAAGTGTTAGAAAAAAATGAGTGCAAAGAGGTTGCTTCACATATTTAATGGATTGAGTTTTTTTAATTTCTTTAGTTCTACGATAAAGATCCATTATTTTTTATGATTTGGTGCTTTTGGTGTGTCATTGCTAATTTTCTTTAGTTTTACTAATCTATTCAACTGTATGTTGTTCTACCATTGAATCGATTGGCTTCATTCCATTTAATTTTATTTGAACTCTTTTGATATAGGATTTGGCATTTGATCTGTCCCTTTATGCTCTTTTGGGAGATAACATCTACAACTTTGGAGAACTCCTTGCTCATCCAATATAAGCAGATATTTATAAGTTACTTAAATTCACTATATATTGCAGCTGGTCCAATTGTTATGGAGATGATCGATGCAGTCTTGATTAAGAAAATGTGTTTTTAAGTACACAAAGATAAGGTTCATAGGCCTCGTTTATGATACTCATGTTAATGTATATGGAGGTTTAATGATTGAAAAGTGCCTGCTATTAAGAGCCTCTTTTCGTTTTGCATTTCTTTTCATGCTATTGCAATTACATGAATACATTCTTATTTTTCATTGTGTTGGATTGATTTAAAAAGGAGTTTGTGTGTTGTAGTTTTTTTCTTTTTCTTTTTTTCCCTTCTGAATTTCTTTACTTTGACGTTTTTATTTTGTTATGTTTGAGATGATGACTGTTGGCATCATTTATAGATAAAGAGTCTTTTTGGGACCAAGGTGGAATGGCTTTATTATATCCTCCAATCCTTAAACTCTGGGAATTTGGTTCGCGTGAAGAATTGTGTCGCGTGCACAATGCTACATTGAGTGCTCAACCAGCCTTGGTTGAGAATGAGAAGAAGCTCTTGGAAAAAATTAATATTCTATGCTTAATGGAGATTATCTTCAAGTGTGTATTGTTTTAGTGTACCCTAAGGGATCAGGTCAAAGTTGCTGATAATTGTATGTGGTTAAAAACTAAAGTACAATATGTTTCAATGCAGCCGCCCATCTAATGATCGAACTATTCCTTTAAAAGTTATTGTTGAGAGAACAAAATTGTGTCAATTGAGGATGTTAAGTATCTTCTCATGAAGAGCCTGTCTGTAAGTTAAAATATTTATAATATTGTTGTTTGTTTTTACACGTATTCATTTTCCTTTATCTTCAATTTTTTCATGACACCTTAATAGGGAGTGCAAACTATAAGGGGACACAAATAAATTTTGGATATAAGCCAAGGAAAATACAAATTATCATGAATAGTGAACATTTGTGGAAGTCCAAGTCTCAATTTTTCATATGGACGATACACTATTGTATACATTTGAGCCGAGGCCTGCATGTAACAACTAGCTATACTTCAGAGGGTTCAAAATTCTAAAGATAACTTGTATAACCTTTTTGCGAATAATGACTGCAGGTTTGTCTGATTGAGGGCATAATTGATCAAGTTGAGGGAACAATTCATGTCTCTTAGGTGTAGCCAAGAGTTTTGGGGATTCCATAGATCAAATCCTTGCGTGACCGGTTGGATAATTGGATGGGCAAAGTACATAACGCTTGGTTATCAATTGAGGCTGAAACACCTAATCTTGTTGCATCATGAATTTTTTTCTCCAATTCTTTTCCGCCATTGTAACAAATCCCTTATTTGAAAAGGGCAAGAAAAAGGGAAAGTGAAATGATGAGCAATGACGATAGAGATAAGCATTAGTCAATTGCGAGTAGAGCCATCTTTATATGATTCCTTTAGTAGGTATTGCTTGATCCTTAAATCTTTGTTCTGAAAGGAGCGGCTCATGTACTAAACTTTTCACTTTTTGGTATTTGTTGGATGTACAATGGCACTGGAATGCTTGAGGACACGGTTAAAACTGCAAACATCATCCTTATCTTTCATTTTGTATTGGGATTTTTCATTAGATACAATCAGATATGATCCACTTTTATGTGGATGAAAGTGCATTTTCATTTCAGATTAGATATTTTTCTGCATGATCTATATATTATTTGGTTTCAATACGTTACTAGATGAGCTGCTGCTACTTGGTTTTTTAACTACAAATATGTTGATTAGTTTTTACCATTTACATGTGATGTGAATGAATCTTATAGGATGATTGCCAATTTTGAACAATTAAACCATTTGATTGATATATTTAATTTGATTTATTTATTTATAATTGAGTATTATTATATATTTATTTGATTTATTTATTTATTTATAAATAAATCATTTCAATATATGTAAAAATAATTTAAAATATAATTTTATTAATATATATATATATATAAATTTATTAATATATGTAAAAACAGTTTTTCCGAAAAATATTTTCAGGAAATCTGCCAAAGAACAGAAAATATTTTACACAAGTTCATCCAAACACCAGATAAGTAAATTATTTCCAGAAAAATAAATTATTTTTCATAAATTATTTTCTGAAAAGTATTTTACTGGTAAACAAACGGAGCCTAACTGCAAAGTTTTTTACTAAAAATTTGTAAAAATTCTATAAATACATAAAAGTTAATATTTAGATAAAATAATAATTAGAATGTGTAAAAAGTAGATAGAGATGGGTGGAATCAAGCCCCAGCCCAATTAAAAGGAAAAAAGGACCGTCAGCAGCGGGATAATAATCTATCCATCCATCAACAGTCAGTCATCGCCGCTAAAAACTTGAAAGAACAAAAAAATATCTTGAAACCCGGAGATGTCGGACGAGGAGCACCATTTCGAATCCAAGGCCGACGCCGGCGCCTCTAAGACCTTTCCTCAGCAGGCCGGTACTATCCGCAAGAACGGCTATATCGTCATAAAAAACCGCCCATGCAAGGTCCCCTCTTTTCCATCATTTATTCTGAAAGATCTGTTTGATATTAATCAGCAACTGAACTCCGTTTTATCCTTTTGCTTTACTTTTTTAATTTATAGTTGAGATTTGATTGTTCTGATCTGTTCCCCCCTCCCTTTTTAATTAATTAATTAATTTGTTTAGTTGGGTTATTAATTTTTTTATTTTTATTTTTTATTTTTATTTTTTTACTTTTGCTACTTGCTTTAATTTTTTACTATTATTTTTAAATTTATGGTAGTGAATGTGATTTTTGCATATGGAAAGCAGTTGATCATTTTTGAAAATTTTAAAGAATTAAAATCGAATAGGACTTTACAATTTAGTACTTTCTTTAGCTTGATAGTTACTTTTGCTGAAGCAAAAGCAAAGTTAAAAAAAAAAAACAAAAACAAAAAAAAGGCAATAAAATCTAACCACTTCGAGCCTTGGAAGAATAATTTTAAATCAATTTTCTGATCATGAACAAGCTCAAATAATCTATGTTTCCCGGATTTTTTCCCATTTTTCTGAAGTATCTGCCTATGTCACATGAACTCAGGTTCGTGTTGTATAAGAGTATAGGTTATTAGGTTCAATATAGGTTTGTTTAATTTTCTAAGGTCTTTCAATGTATTTTGAGGGTCTTTGGAGTGTCATATGCTTTTTATAAACACGAGTATTGGACATGGATACTTGAAGAAAAATAAAGAGCCAGAGCAACAGAGGTATCTATAACACGTATTGGGATATGTACATGAGTGTATGTTAAGAATATATGGCAAATTTTTTTAAGAAAAAGTCGAGCCTATCTGCCATGGATAGATACTTATATCAGACACTACCTTTAGTTCGACTAACATAAAAGTACAGCGATATTTATTGGAATGTAATAAATTGATGGTTGATGGGGTGCCTTCTGATTTGTGAAACATAGTTACTAATTAAGTTTCTGTTTATTATTATTTGCAACTTTAGCTAACATTGTTCTTGTTCTATGGTGTGTGGCAGGTTGTTGAAGTTTCCACCTCCAAGACTGGGAAGCATGGTCATGCTAAGTGTCACTTTGTCGGAATCGACATCTTCACTGGCAAGAAACTGGAAGATATTGTTCCATCTTCCCACAACTGTGATGTACGAAATAATGGCACACTTCATAAACTGTTCTTGTTTTTTTACTAAGAATCTTTCATGTAATTGCAATTGATGTCATGAATGAATTTTACTTGCTTCTGTTTTAACAGGTTCCACATGTCAATCGTACTGATTACCAGTTGATCGACATTTCTGAGGACGGATTTGTAAGTTAATTTGCTTCTTTCTTTTGGATCTATGTTCGTTTGTGTTCATATTTTTCCTAACTAGTTGAATATTTCAGGTGAGTTTGCTGACTGAAAGTGGAGACACCAAGGATGATTTGAGGCTTCCAACTGATGACAACTTGTTGAAACAGGTAATTGAATATCGAGTATCCTTGGAAGTTATTTAATTTACTTGTATTATATTGTGTTTTTGCCCCATCACCGTTGCATCAAGGGGTTCTGCTGTAGATCTGGCAAGTTGTGTTGTGTTTCGTATCATGCTTTAGTTATTTTCCTTGTGCCATGTCCAGCACTGCCAGGTCTATTCTAATGGTATCACACTTTACACGTTGTCTTCTTTTTCTTTCTTTTTTCCCTTCTATTAGAAGAAGGCAGGTGACAGTTGTTCATGAGAGAGGTCTATGTTTTATTGATTTGTAGGAGTTATGGTGAGAGAGCAAGTTTCATGTTATTTTTATTGACTTTACACCGTCTTCTTTTGATTTCCCAGCCTATTGACTGGTACATCCTGATTGGATTTCGTATTCTCATGGATGAATATGGTCTGTTTCATTCAAAAAATTGAAATTCTACTTAACCGACCTCCCCTTAAAATTAACTGACAACCAACCGAAGTGATGAGGATAAGTCAAAAATAACGTACCATTTTCTAATTCATATCATATATACTATTATTAACAATATTCTAAGTTCATTTATAATATTATGAATATATAATTTCTTATTAACATATTTAAGCCGATTTTTACAACTAACGTCAATAGGAATCAAACCAACTAAATAATGTCAGTTAAGTCCGTTTTGACCAAGTTTTTCGGTTTGTGTTTGTAATTTTCTTGTGCTTTCTCATGGTATTTGACTTGAGTGTTTAATACGAGTATGCTCAGTTTTGTTTCTGGAATATCATATTCCCATACTCATGTGAATATGTAATGTATGAAGCAAGTACTTTTTTAAGTAAAATGAAAGAGTCCAGATGACATAGTTGATACCCATTAGCATTGATTCTCTACACATCCCTGGTAAGAAATTGCTGCCAAACAATATAGTCATCTTTTGGTGTATGGTGAGTGCAGATAAAGGAAGGTTTTGCTGAGGGGAAAGACCTAGTTGTGTCTGTAATGTCGGCAATGGGTGAAGAACAGATCTGTGCTCTCAAGGACATTGGTCCAAAGTAGGCTTTGAGATATAAATGGAAATGGTTCTTATAAGAGCTTATTAATGACTTTGCATTGTCCAAGATATTGGACAAGTATAAAATGCTCAATTTCCATGGCTGTTCTATTATTATTATTAGGGACCTTTCTCTGCTCCCAAATGGCACGTGCAAGACATGGTTAGTTTCATGTACGTGTTATTTTTTCAAGTGGTGTAATCGTGTTTTGACCTATTATTAGATTATATATATGTTTGATATTTTAATAATTCGTTTTAGATTTTGATTTTTCTGTCATTTATCCTATAACCATGTTTGTTCTGCACATCGATTGATTTGTGTATATATATATTTTTTACTTTTTTATATAATTAAATATAACCGAATCGAAATAGTGCCGGGTCTTGGTTTGAGAAAACTTTGGAATTTCTACCTCAGAATGACTTAATGTGATAGTTAATATGCACTAGTAAAAAAAATAAAATATTTGAAGTTTTTTATATATTATATTTAAATAAAATAGCTATATTCTTATTAAATTATAATTGGAACCCAACCTTTGAAAATTTTTATCAATTTTGATTGTTTAAAAAGAAATTGTTTTCATACAGATATGGATATAGCAAATGTTGATTGTATAACAAATCGAGGCCATTTTAGGCCCGATTGCGAGGTTTGGGCAAAGCTTGATTGAGATAAAAATGAGAAAATTTAGTCTTGACCCATATTATTTTCATTAATTTTATGTTTTTTATATAAAAAATTAAAAAATATTATATACTAAATATATTTAAAATATTAAAATATAGGGTAAGCTATAAAAATAGTCATTTATATTTTAGTCACTTATGTTTGAAATGTTAAGTTTTAGTCATTTATGTTATTATTTTGTTACGAAGTGATCACTTTTTCGTTAAGTTTTGTTATCTCCCTAACGGTAATCTTATTTGGCAGTCCAACTAGATTTTAAGTGCCAAATAGATTTTAAGTATATCTGTTAATACATAATTCATTCTGCTAAATTATGCATTTGCTTTACTATTATAATTACGTTCTTCAACGGGGGAAGGATGACTATCCTTTGTAATATACGTCAATGAAACTTTACGATATATTAGTGTGAGGATGAACATTCCATATGATTTTTTATAAATCTGAGTATTAATAACAATTGTACGATATTAAAAAGTTTCATTGACATATATTACAAAGTATAGTCATCCTTCCCCTGGTTGAAGAACGTAATTATAATAGTAAATTAAATGCATAATTTAGCCGGATGAAGTGTGTATTAACATATATACTTAAAATCTAGTTGGACTGGCACGTAAGATTACCGTTAGGGAGATAATGGAACTTAACGGAAGAGTGATCACTTCGTAACAAAATAATAACATAAGTGACTAAAACGTAACATTTCAAACATAAGTGACTAAGATGTAACCTGAGTCAAACAAAAGTGACTATTTTTATAGTTTACTCTAAAATAAATGTTTCTCAACAAATTTAAAAAAAATTATACTTAAATAACATTAAGATAAATACAATTTTACAAATAAATATATTTAAAATAATAGTAAAATTAACAATAAAATAAGTATTATATCATATCTAAATATTAATAATATAATAATAGCTAATACAATAATGAAATGGTAGTAAAACAACCGTAATATTTTTTTGTTTATTGACAATTCATGTTGGGCAAAGTTGAACTTGAGCAAAAAACTTTACTCAAGACTTGATATGTTTTTTAAACGAGTTTATTTTTTTACTTAAGTTTATTTTTTAGTGTTTATATTTTTATTTAAACTCTCGTATATTGTATTAAATGACTCGATCGATAGACAATTGCGAAAAAGGAAAACCACTAATTTATATTAAAATAATAAGTTGTGAAATAAGATTGTAAGTAAAAGTGTGAAATGACCTCATGTCAAATCCACTAACTAATAAGACCCAACACTCACAGAAATTCTACTAAACCTCCTCTAAAACCTTTCATTTCTCTCTACCGTTACCAACTCTCAACGCATGATATGGTAAGTTGAATTTGCATCGTGGACAAGACATTTTCTTCAAGAGGCTGCAGTCAATAGAATTTTTGTTGGTGATTTTTTTTTTCTTTTGAAACATTTTATATTTATTGGTGTTTTCTTTTTTTGTCCCTTTTCATAAGAAGATACAATAATTAACCTTTTTTTCCCAAACGTGAATTTCGCAAGTAATTTCAGTCCATAGTGAGCTTGAGGGAGAGAAACCGAAACGGCAGAGAAGTGAAGCTCCGGTGGAAGGATGAGTTCTTCGCCTTCGCCTCGTCGTTCTCGCAGTAGCAATGGCGAGGAAGAGAGGCCAAGATTCTTCGATTCAAAGGCAAAGAGCAAGTGCTGGGCCAATGCTGAAACTGTTCCCGGTCGTCACCCCGAGCGATGGCGCAAAGACGCTGCCGGTAACATCGTCTGCAAGCGTTTCTGTAACTGCCAAGGTTGCCTCTGTTTCGAGTACGACCACATCGTTCCTTTC
Source organism: Gossypium arboreum (assembly GCF_025698485.1). Classification (NCBI taxonomy): domain Eukaryota; kingdom Viridiplantae; phylum Streptophyta; class Magnoliopsida; order Malvales; family Malvaceae; genus Gossypium; species Gossypium arboreum. The sequence continues at coordinate 108,964,646 of NC_069081.1, read as the reverse complement.
TCCAAAGGTCTATTTCTCATCAACTCATCCACTTTTTCACCAATTCCCTGCTCCTTGCTCTGTTTTTTCAATTTTCTTTCTTGGGATTTTAATTTTAGCTGATTTTGAAATGGGTTTAGTGTGGGCAGCGTTAATTTGAGCTTAATTTACTGATAAAGGGATTTTTATTTGATTTGATGCTTTGTTTAATTGCCCGAGGAAAAGGAAATCAATGCAAAGTGTGGTGAAGTGAGATTTATCTGATCATGTAGCTAATTTGAGTTAAAAAAAAAAAAATCTGAACAAACAGTCAAGCACTTGGAAAATTTTATAAACGTAGCTATTCTTTTTGCTTTAAAGAGATTCATTTGAACGCAAGGGAGTGAATGTTTCAAGTGCAGCTATCGTTTATCTGTGCGATTTACAGTTGCTTGGGTTGTGATTGTGTCATATAGGTGGAGAATCCACGGCTGAAAATTGTCAAATCCTTCAGACTAGGGTGAATAGGTTTAAATCAAACAAAGAAGATCTGGATACTACCAGATTGAAAGGTTATTCTTGTGAGGTCCAGTTTACCGGTATGTATACCCTAATTCTCTTCTCTTTTCAGTTTAAACTGAAGGTTTTGCTATGTGACTACTTGCATATCCCCCTAGATTGCTTGTTAATACTATCATGGTTTTGCTATGTGACTACTTGCATATTGCCCTAGATCTTTCGTCCTAGTATTACGAGATAGGTATCTATATCTCGATATAAGTAGAGATTTAATAGTTGAATCTTTTGTTCCATCAATTTGTTCTAGGTAAAGTCAACAGGCTCGCCATTAAAATCTATGATACTCTGACTCTCCATTTTTCTTGGAGTAATCGTTTCAGGCACACATTCATACATTGGGTATGGGGATAAGATCTTCCAAGTATCCTCCAAGTACTTGGAAAACTTAGGGAAAAAAATGAACATGCTTGGTTTATACTTGTATCTTGTACTGACCCTAAGTTCGAGTAACATGGATGAAAATACATTAACACGTTTTAAAAGACTGGAATTGTTACTTGAACCATGAAGGATGTGTAACTGTCTTAGTACTCAAGAAACATATTACCCAGCGAACCATTAATATGCAGTATTTGTGGTTGCGATGATAAAAAGTTAGACCCCTCCCATAGGTTGCTTTAATGGTTAATGGTAGTTGCTGCTTTATGCCTTCATGTTTTACAGTGTTGATCTTTAGCGTTGATTGGACTAGTTAGTATATTTTGATCCAAGCCAAGTAGGACCTCATTCTTGCCCACCAATCTGGTTTGTCTTGAGTTCTGAACATCTCATCCTTTGTTTCTATTGAAAATCTTCTTGGAATAACCTATTTGTTACACAGTGGTTTTCGTGTTCAGTTTTGAAGTATTTACGTGTACTGAAATTTAATTTTTGCTACTTGGTAGAGAAGGAGCTTGACATTATTGAAATGGCTGTTTATGGGGATGTAATCCGGCCTGGGAATCAGTGTCGTTGCAGAACTATTGCTGAAATGCTTGGACAGTACAAGTCGAAAGACAACTTGGCTGCATGCAAATTGCCCCTTGATAAAGAATCTATATAGCAAGCAAGGGCTATACTTTGATGTAGGGGTATTGGGAAGATTTTAAACTACATGTTTGGGATTGTGCATTTGTGATCAATTTGCAGGGTGTTGAAAGCATTTTCATTTGATAAGAATGAACCGAAATTGAGTCTCCCCAAAATCACTGGACCCAGTTATCAAACATGTGATTTCGAACTTGATTATACTTCAATGTAATGAGATGTCATTTCCATTTCCATTTCCATTTCCATTTCCATTTCCATTTCCATTTCCATTTCTTCTATCGAACTAGTTGTTGATGCCTTGGTGCTCAAGTTATACGGCAAACAAGGTATGTAACCATGATCATGCAGAGAACTCGAACTTTGTGAAATGACTTGGCCAACAAGAATTCTCTGTTTGGTTGTTTTCATCATTTGCGGTCTGGGATAATGACCTCTTTTATTACAATATACATATTTAAAAAAGAAAAATTGAGCCAGATAGAATATAATTGCTTTTAAAGGAATATAATTGCTTTTAAAGGATAAGGTCCTCGGGCCCATATTTTCTAAATATAGATTTGATATAAAAAATACAATAATAGTAACAAATGATGATAAATAAATAAATAAATAAAAGAAATCTTTATTTAGGGTTATAAAGGCCCATAAGATAAACCCAACTATATAAAGCCTAGCCTACCTAATATACAAAGATAACACACCTAAATAATTAATATACATTGAGAGATTTAATCATGACACATGCAAATTGTGAAATCAGGGTTTGGCCCCTTATGAAGAAATGATGTGAACCACAGGGTTTGGCCTTTGCTTAAAAGCCAGAATCCCACGTGCACAACCTTATGTTTCATTAAGGCATTGGGGTGGAAATATTTATTAATAAATATGAGTTGGGTCGATCTTATTTCAAAAAAGCTTTGCCCTCCAACTGGGGCAACAAATCTGTATATTGTATTGTATTTGATTATATTTATGTAAATTTTAGTGGGTTAAAACTCATTTTATACATATTTTGATATATTAATATATTGATATCATGTTTATATATATGTATATATTCTTATTGTATCATATGATTTTTTTGCATTTCATGTCTAAATACTTTATACATAGATTAAATTATTTAATCTTATTTTAAAGTAAAATTATTGAATTTATGGTTTATTAGTAGGGTATCCTCTTTCTCCGTAAGTAACTTTAAGTCTACCAAAAAATTAAATTATTCTTTTTTTTTTTATAGAATGTTAGGATTAGATTATATAATTTTAATTAATGTAAAACGGATGTCTGATAAAATATTTAACCAATACTTCATACAATTCGAGACTTTTATGTTACATATTTTAGTATAACATATTAACTATGTATGTACTTTGTCGATTTTTTATTTTTTATTTTTTTGAAATGTGAAATGAGTAAATCTATTGATGAGTAATAAAAATTTCAGGGATCGAAATTAAAACGGAGTCAGAAATGAAAAATTGAGGCATGGGGTAAGGGTGTTTTTGGAAATGGCATGGTAGGGATTTTCCATGATCAGTGCAGTGATAAGAGTGGAAAAGGGACTGACAAACGGGCCAATGTGTCCTTTTCATTATTATTATTATAAAAGCTCATTACTTTATTAGGGAGGAATATGTGGGGATTAATGAAGATTTTATGTTTTATTTTTTAATTTTTTAATCAACTTTGTACAGCTGTAATTGTTGCACTTCCAACTTTAATCGGTTGATATTGATATTATTATTAATGTAAAAAGACATAGTTTTAAGTGTGCTTAAGTATGCTTGTAGAAGCCCAAATTGCTCGGGCCCGATTTCATCAAAACCCAACTAAACCTCTAAATCCACTAAAACCCTTAACTTATGACCCATTTATATCTACTCAAACCCATTACAAAACCTAAACATTAAACCCAATTCAAAAGCCCATTAAGCCCCCAAAAAAAAACCTAACCCCCCCCAAAAAAAAAAGAAGAAAAAGACAAACCTAACCCAAAAAAAAAAGAAAAAAGAAAAACCTAACCAAAAAAATAAAAATAAAAAAAACTTAGCCACCTAACCACTTTCCCACTTGTTCCATTTTTCCTCCCATTGTCTACCACCACCACCTACAAAATAGAAAAAAAAAATAGAAAATCATGTAAAAAATGGCTATAAAAAGCCATTCAAAAATCATGTAAAAGGAGGAGGAGGAAATTTTGATCAATACAAAGAATTTATCTTCAAAAAATACCTAAAGGTGATTTTATCTTCTTTATTATTTTACTCTTATTTTTATTTTTATTTTTTATTTTTTTCCTTTTTTCGAATCTATTAATCTATATATATACATCATAATAAAAAATATAATAAAAATATATATACAAAACAAATATAAAAATTACATTTTTCGCCATCACATGCGTGGTTGGCGCCGACAACGATTGACGCTGCCGATTTGTCGGCCATTGACCGCCTCTAGCCGGATTCCCTTCCCCTCCTTCTCTCTTCCTCTCTCTTCTTTTTTCATTTATTTTTCAGATTTACCTTAGATTTCATATTATTTTGCTATTTAATTTAGCTTTAAATATTAATCATGTTATATATGTAATATTGTTATCACTATTATTTTTATATATTGTTATTGTTATATTATATTTAGCTATATATATATATATATATATATTTTCTTTATGTTCTGTTTCTTACTATTATATGCATATATATCTATTATTATATTTATTATTAATATTGTTAGCATTAGTACTTTTACTTAATGTGTATGTAGATATACATGTACATATTAATAGTTTTTATCATATGTGTATATTGTATATATTATATTTATATTATATATATATTCTTAATGTTATTAGTTGTATACTTTTGTATATTTCCGTATATATTTTATATTGTCTCATGTACATATTCAAATACTATATATATATACGTATTTTTAATACCATATCATGTATATATTATTATATTTATTTTATCCCTATTATATTTATTATTAATATTAGTACACGTATTTTATAGGAGTATATATATTCTTTTCTTTAAATAGTATTATTTTCATATATCATTATATTTATCATTTTCTCTATTGTTACTTACTATTTTGTTTTAAATTATTATGTATTATTTGGTATATATCGTCTTATATTATTACTCTTATTATCATTATTAGTACATGTCCATTATATATGTAGATATTTTAATACATATAAGTACATATTCATGTAGTGTCGTTAGCATATATATATATAAAATATATTTTCCTGTTATTAATATTTCTAATATATGTTGTATATGTTCATTTTGGTATTTCATGTATATATATATATATATATGTATATATATGTTATATGTAGATATTGTTATTTTCTATTGTCATTATGAATATATTATTTTTCTTATTATATTGGTAGTACATTATTTCTATTTTTTTGTAAATATTAATATTGTTGTTTTAATATTCTCGCTTTTAACATTTCATTATTAATTGCATCGTTGTTTTGTATTATTTACTTAATTCTTATTTTAAATAATGTTTTACTCATAATTTTTAATTTCAATAAATAAGGCAACATGCCGATTTAACATTAAGTCATCGATTTCATCGCTATGTTGGGTGAATATCAATCGACTCGTGTTAAAACTGTACGTCCTTCTTAAAAGAAAACGAAACTTGAAATTTCTCGTGTTTTGATCGGATCACGATTCAATGTTACTTTGAACTTGCAATCTTGAAAATTAAGACCATACTTGTTTAATAAGATACCAATTTTGGGCGTCATGAGGGTGCTAATACCTTCCTCTGCAGAATCGACTCGAACCCAACTTTACTTTGGCTTTTGACATTGACCTAAATTCGCCTTCATTTTTGTGCAAGAATAAGTTTTCTTTTCTAAAAAAGGATGATTTATTAGGTGTCCGGTCACACCTAGAAAAAAAACCGGTGGCGACTCCATTTTTATTTTAAAATCGAACTTCAGTTTTCAAACTTTTTCATTAGATCGCCACAATTAACGACTGAAGAGAAATTTTTTTTTTTTAACGTCGCTACAATGCTTTACCTTTTTATTTAAGGATTAAATAAAATTTATGAATAGTTCTAAACATTATATCAATAAAAAAATTTAATACATATATATACGGGCTCATCTATCATTAATGATAATATGATACTTCATAAATGAATAAAGTAAAATTTATAAATAAATATTAATAACTTTATTATAATATAATTAAATAATAATTAACCATTATTATTATTATAAACAAATATTAATAAGCCTAAATTATTAACCCTAAACACTAAACTTTGAATTCGAGATCTTAGCTCTAAACTCAAGAGATAGTATTTATTTATAATAAATATATAAATTAATAGTACTTTTATAAGTCTTTTATAATTTTTATTTTACTTAATGACGAGGTGTCATATTATTATTTGAAGATGATATACAAAACTCATACATTAACGGTGCATCAAATATTATTCTTATACATACATATGTACTAATTTGTATACTTGTATGATACAAGATTAAATTGTATGTATTAAATCTATAATGTTATATTTATAATTTGATGTATGTATTATTTGTTTCATGAATTCACTAATAATTTGAGTAGGAAATCTTAAAAAATATTATAATAATTTATTAACAACCCTCTATCCTTTGAATATTATGAGCTTAATCACGTTTCAACCTAAATCTTTAGGTTATGGCAGTTACTTCTCTTTTTTTGCATCAATGACTGATGTGAAATTTATAGGATAAATGTGCAGGTATAATAAACAAAATTAATTTAACAGGTTTTATTAAGATAAGAAAAATGAAGAAAGAAAATAAATGAATTTTGTGTTGAAATAAGCGGTTGCTAATTGCTTAGAAAATAAAAGAGATTCCATGGAAGTGGTGATTGCAATGCCTACTGAAAATGTATTGAGACACAAACAACAACAAAATAATTAATGCAGTTCAATTTCTTTATATTTGTGGAGTTTAGTTCAGTTAATAAATTTACTATCATTCAACTCAATACAATAAATTACACTTAAGTATCGCAACATTACTTTTATATCCGAAAATTTAAATCACTCGCCCCTAAATTCTTATCCTAAGAATTGAGGCGGTAAACCAAGCAATAAAACTTGTTTACTTTCTCAAATTTTATCACAAAAATAAGTTCCTAAATGAACAAATAATCCAAAACTCATAAGTTACTACACATATATAAGAGTTTAAAGACTTGCTAACATACTAGGGCAATTATAATTCAATCCCTTTTTAACAACAACTAAACTAGCAAATATAATATAACAATAAAGACCGGTAGAAAATAGACTATTGGAAATATATTTTCAATGCTGTCCTAATCCGAGGAACATGAATTTTCAAGGTAAATTACTTTAAATGAATTGATCTTCGTAAACGAGTTGTAATAGTAATTGCTAGAATGATCTACTTGATCAATCATTCATTTAATACACATTAAACATAAATTTTAAAAAACCACTAATAAATCATTTATAAAAGGACATGCTTATAAAAATAAATATAAAAATTATTAAAATCAATTAGCGCCACTCAGTTAAATAACCAATATAAAAGCAGCCCACTAAACTAGTGGACCTAAATACACATAAAGGTTAAAACTAGCAAAAATAACTCTACGAAATAAAAATTGCAGAAATTCTTTGGCAATGTTATTTCAGCACCAACTTTTGATTTAACTATTACTTATGAATAAAATTAAAAATTGGAACGCTGAGCCTTTTCCAACTAAATAATAATCTTAAAATTCTAATTTTACTATGTGTTAGTGTTAATTAAAAAAAACATTAAAACAATTGGAGCTTAACAAAACAAATTTATAAAACTGTAATTTTTTCCAATAAAAACTTGTATTGATGTCCTATAGAAAGCCCAACTTGTTTTGAATTATCTCCCTTTACTTAAATCAAGTAAAGAGATTTTACATAGATTTTTTTTCTACATATTAACCAATTGAAATTATAAATAATATTTTTAATTTCGTTAAAAATATGTCATTAGCTACATTTATTTGATCGCATTAAATAGGATAGGTTTGAATGGCTCTCGCAAGACTTCTCAATTCGGACGTACTCAATTTGGTCCAGACTATAATTTAGATTATTTTTAAAAAATTATGCATCTATACAATTATTTTTAATATTTTTAATTTAATCAATACAACAGTTTTTGACTTACCTGGCTGGACAAGAACGTCAGAAATTTCCCTGCGCTCAACTCGGTTTAAGTACAATGTGAAAATACTATCAATATTTTTCATATAATACATAATAAGTAACAAATTTGTAAAAAGGAATAATAAGTAAAATGTTAGCTATCGCATTTAATTAACATTATTACAAATAATATATAAAATCTTATTATTTAATACTTTCAATTCTACTAAACAGATAAGAAACCATGTATATTAGTTTTAATTTTTAGAGCAAATTTGGAGAAAATGTTGATTTTAAAAAATATGTAGGGAAATGTATCTTTTTTTTTTCTATATTTAGAGAATAGACCGATTTTAGTGAGAAATAAAAAAATTGTCTTACATAGTGACTTTTTTTTTTTTACTCTTTTAATATATTAGCTTTTTTGGTCAAATGGTTAAATACTAGTGGTTTTATCATTGAGTCTTGGGTTCAATCCTTATCCCACTCACACTTGTTTTTTTATTTCAAGCTTTATTTTTATTTTTAATTACTAATTTAACATATTAACTTTTTTGATTAGATGGTTAAATAATAGTAATTTTATCTTTGAGCCTCAGGTTCGATTTCTTTCCAAAGCACATTTGTATTTTTTATTTCATGTTTTTTCAATTTTTTAAACTTTTAATTAGTATTTTTAATTTTAACCATCAAACCATAGAAGTAACCATCTAACCATGGAAGTTGACATGTCAAAAAAGTAGGACGTGTTTTCAATTGAGGTGACTGAAAACGCGACCTACTGGTGGCATTTCTATATTCTCTCTCCAAAATTAATTTATTTTTCTAATTTTTCTTAAAAAATAGCCTTTTTTTTCCTTTTTTTTTTTAAGTTAATTTGCAAATTAAAAGTGTTTGTTGGTAATATATCAAATATATAAATAAAATAAAATAAAAGATTATTTAACTTACATTCATTAATAACAAGCATTAAATAAAAAGGGTGATGATTGAGGTTAACATAATTACTTCAACAAACAAATGAATGATTCCCAATCCGCACGTGGCATGCATGGAGTGGATACTACAACTTCCAGTGAGCCATACTTATCATAATCACCATCTCACCGTCCATTATATTGACCTTTTGTTCTCATTTCTCCATGATGTATGAGAACCTGCCACGTGGAACACAATCTGTCCAACCAAGCATCCGGTTTCTCCAATTTAAAATTATAAAGTTCTCTAGTCATTATATTTATATATTTTAATCTACATTTTCATTGTTCTACCAAACAAAATTAAAATTTATGAATTTTCCGAATTCATATTTATTAATAATTTTTCTATTTAAATTTAATTTTTAAAGCTTATTTTGGATATTTAAATGACATTTCAAGTTTAAAATCATATCACAACAAGCAACAAAAATCAATTTAATTATAAATTATAAATTACATGAAATAATGCCACATAAGCTTACAATTTTAAAATTTGAGTAAAAATAAAATTATTATTGGATAATTGCTTATCGGTAAGGTTTCTTTCAAAGAGTTATAGTTAAGAGAAACTTTATTATTATTCTAGGGCCGAAAAGGACGTTATTGAAAGTAAATGATCCACTTTTAAACAATTTTAGTTACTTAAGATTTAGATAATAAAAGAAAATTTTCAAATTTTCGTAAAAATATTATTAAATATAAATTGACCTTAAGTGGGCGTAAACAAAATGCTTATTTGGATTTAATTAAAATAAAATAAAATGAATTTATGTTGAAGTATCTCGAAGCGAAATTTAAATGTCTAAATATTTAACTTGAGTAGATTGTGAGTTTATCTCTATTTTATTGTTATTTAATACTCAAACTTTTGCATTTAAACTCAAAGTTGAGTTCCAACTTTAAGTAAAATATAAACTGAAACTTTATAAAAGAAAACATAAATTTTGATGAATAATATCAACTGAATCACTTCTCTTTTAGATGCATTAAAACCTCAAATATGTGTTGCAATTTTTAGGCTATTTTTCTTTATTTACAACGCAACCAATTACTGCGCTATTTAAATCTTTTTTACTCTTTAATTTTTCATCACACAAAGCTTCAAATATCTCAGGCTACAACAAATTTCAATTATTTTTGTATAATTACGAGTCCAATTTTTCGAACCACTTGGAGTTTCAGTTGCATAAACTTAACATCCCATCATGGGTACAATTCTCATTTTAATTAATATTTTATATAACATGATTTTAATGTATCTATCCTTATTTAATATAAATATATTTTATTATTTATTTTCAAATATATTACAAAATAAATTATTTTATATATATGTCAAACCTTAACATTTTCTATTCTCACAATTACGTTTAAATTCAAATACAACTACATCATTAATTTTTATTTTATTACTCTCATATTTAATCTCATCCTCACGAGTGATTTTCAATTTTTATTGCAAACTCAAGTGAATTACAGCGTTACTCTACATTCAACCTTTTAAAAGCTTCATTTCCACGTTATAAAATCCACTCATCACCGTCCATGTGCTTGACTAAATTTATTTTTCAATAATTGACGTTGATTATTCAACGCTGTACACTGCCAAATATTCGAAGAAATTTTCATATGCTTCTCGGCTTACAGAAAAACAAATGTGGAACGGGTGACTCAAACATTAATACCCTGTTCATGGAGCTTGTCATGGTCTAATTGGTTTTGAGCAGAGACGTTAAATAAGCTAAGACGCAGCGAATTTCCGTGGGGTTACTTTGACCTAACATGGCCACGTAAGCGCTGGTGCCGCCAATTATAAATCGACAAAGGCTACCAAATATTTAATTCTCGTAATTAAATTAAATTATTTTACGAAGGTTTAAACAAAAAATTAACCCTCAAACTATGTCACTTTATCACTTTAGTATTTAAACTTTTTTATTATTAAAAGTGGTGCCTAAATTTTTATTTCGTTATCACTTTTAATCTAATTTTTACTCTTTTTGTAAAAAAATTCTCTCAACCAACCATATCATTACATGTGGTAATTTAACTAAATAAAATCTTTTAAATTTAATATAATTTAAAAATAAATTAATTATTATTTAATATTTTATCTCTCCCTCCTCATTTCATCTTCTACTTCCTCACCATATATCACGTTCAATTCTCAACTCATTCCTTCAATTTTTTTTTTCTAAACACCTGCAGAATCTTCCAGTCTCCTTTTAAATTCATTACTCATGCAAAACGCCGAGAGTGTAAGGAAAACAGAAAAACGAGTAATCATGGCAGTCTTTGTTTATGTGGAAAATCTGGAGTTGAGTACAGTGAATAAGATGATTAGAGGAGTTTTGGGGCCTGAAATTCAAACTGGTTAGAGCAGAGTATTGTTGTGAAGGCGGACGAGATTGTGACAGATGATGAAGTGTTGAACATGCCGATCGAGAGAAGTGGGGAAGAAGAAGGTGAAAAAAATATAATATTAATTTTAAAGAGGCGGATTGATGGTTGAAAAAGAAGATGAAGACGAGGGAGGACAGACAAATGTAATATGAAACAATATTTTAATTTAATTTAGTTTTTATTTAATATTGAATTGAATTTTTATTTAATTAAAAGTATTATATATCACAAAATGTTTGGTTAGGTTAAGGGAATTAAAGTTTAAGTCTTAATTTTGATTAGAAAATTTTAAGTACTTAAATGAAAATTATGGTATAATTGAGGGACTAATTTTCTCTTTAAGCCTTCTATAAAATTAAAATTATTTTGATTATAATCACCGTAATTATTCATGCCGAAATACGAAGGCAGGTTAGACAAGAAAGCAACGCAAGTAAAACTTTAGACTCAAACAAAGTGAAGTGATCCCATAAATGCGGGTTGTTTTTTTAATACTAAAAATACAAGTATAATACTAATTAATAAATAAAAATAATATCTATTCAATAAAATATTTTAGTTAAAGCTAATTAATACAAAAAACAAAAAGTTGATAATTGAAATATGTAGATATTTAAATAAGAATAAAATTAATTGATAACTAAAATTTTTAAAATTTTACATCGAAATAAATCCACATGCTAATTCTACGGCTATGATTAGGAGAAATCATAACTTTAAATTTATTGGAAACAATTGGTTTCATAATAAGTTGGTAAAGAAGTATTAAAATGGTTTTTAATAACCAGTCAATCAATATTTTGGGAAGGCTATTGGTGACTTTCTAATTTTTGTGCCTTATTAAATTTAACTAGATCCCGATTAAGTCTTAATTCAATTAATATTGATATTATTATCAACATAGGACTAGTGTGCATTTGGGTTCTATGAAGCACATTTTCTTTTTATTTAACAGTTTGAGAGGAATTATGTGTAGTTCTAGACATTAATTATATAAAAATAATAAATATAATAATAACATATAATGAAATTAATGTTAAAAATTTAATTAATTTCACCATTATTTATTTCTTTTGTTTTTTAAACTTTAGGTGAGATTAGTTTCAATTATTGTTTAGGGATAAATTTAATTTAATGTAAAATTTTGGCCTGAAATGAGGTATGAAATTTTGACCAACAAAAATTTTTGAAACGAGATCATGGGCCGATTATTTTTTTCGAATAATATTTTAGAAATAAAATTAATTAGAGCTTATATTAACAATATTAATAAAATAATAAATATACTAGCTAAGATGAATTAGAATGCAGAAGTAAATAAAATTAAAGTTTAGATAAACACTCTATCCAAAACTATTTGCGAATAGGAAGAGTGATTTATATTGTATTTGTTTTTGACATAACCCTTTAAATCAATTAATCTTAATTACTCTATTGCTGCAATAGTGATTGATAATTATGAATTAACAATATTTTATTAATGGTTGACATTGTATATTTAGATATATTAATTCCATAGGTGATTTGATTTATGTAATTAATAATTCAACCGATTAAATTAATTGTTTCTTATAAATATTTTATGTATAAATGAAAATATAAATTTAATTGATTTTTTAATGTATAATTAAAGGGTTATTATTCACACACTCATGATAGAGACATATCCACATATTACATTTAAAAGGAGCTGTCCAAATAGTAACCTACTACTGATTCCTGGATATTTGAACTCAAGTGGGTTCTATAAGTGAAAAATTCTTAACTACCAAGCCAATTAAAAGAGTTCAAATTAACTAATATTTTAATAGTGTTATACTGTATGATTTTTTAAAAAAAAAAAGTGTTCTTAATTCAATCTGCATTGACATTATTGCTAATGTGGGAAATGTATATTCGAGTGTGTTAAAGGGCATTATCCCCCTATTTATGGGTTGAGAAGAGTTATGGGTCACCAATTCAATTAGGAAATTACATAAATGTCATTCCATAATTAGAATAAGTAATATTATTAGATTAAAATTTACTACTCAATTAAAATTTTATTTTGATATTTTTATACATTTATGCACTCTTTATTACTTCCATAATTTGTATATACTAATAATATATTTGATTGAATTGGTATCACAAGTTAACTTGACACAAACTCAAGATTAATGACAATATACTGATAAATAATTTAGCCTCTTTTTTTTAGTATCGTACATATTTCGTGTGTTGTTATTAATTAGTTTCAAGACATACATTTCAATATTTATTGTATGTTATTTTTAAACATACATTTGTGTTCTATACTTATAATTTCCGCACGTATACACATGTGATAGGATTTATAGTATTAATAATGTTGTTAATTGAGTTGATGTCACAAGTCAACTCAACATTAACTCACAATTGTTGACAAAACAACGATCAACAATTGTAGTGCAATTAGTATAATTTATTTGATGTATTTATATGTTTAAATTTCATTTTTCACAATTTAATTTAATTTTTATTTTAATATCGTATATATTTTATGTATTATTATGATTAATTAGTTTTAAACCATATATTTTATTATCTATTATATGTTACTTTTAAACATATATTTATATTTTAAAATCGTGATTTTCACACATACACATATATAATATAATTTCTAATATATATCAAATTAACTGACTTAACCATGGCAAAGACTCATCTAAACGATATAATTATTTCAATTTTCGATTATTATTTATTATTAGAAAGTGATTAAGTTGGTTTTTATTTTTAAAACAAGTTTAAGATTCAAAAATAAAATGATAAATTACACACCTTTTGATATTTTTCCATCAAAATTTAGTGTTTTACCAAACAAGAAAAAGCTCTAGATAATTCTTGATGGCTTAAAATGAAAAATAATTAAAAAAAGGATATATTTAAAAATTTAGACTATATTGTTTAAAATTATTTTCTTCATTTAAAATCTAAAAGCTTCTATAAATAAAATTAGAAATTATGAACAACAATCAACATATAAAAATAGTTGACATAAAAAATCCAATAATCTTTTTAAAACTTCAATGTATAAAAATTAACATTTATGTTATTCGAATAAATTAAATATAAAATTATATTTTACAGTATTATATTTAATCTTTTATAAAAATAGTTATACATAAGATTAAAATCTTATAATATAGACAAATAAATATATCTAATAAATATAAAAATGAAAATATTTAGAAAAAAATCTAAAAATGCAATTTTTGCGCGGCTTTTACTTTTAGAAAGGCGTTACTCCAGCTTTCATTCATACATGTACAATCGTTGTCTCACTTTCCCGTCATGTCTTTGTCTCAAAATTTAACTAAACTTAGTAAAATTTAATTTAACCCGCCGTTAAAATCTTAATCACTCGCCGTAATTAAAGTTAATACTCACTTTAAATGATGTCCACGTGGCGTACACGTAAGTAAACAAACAACAAAGATACACACACAAAAAAAAACCCGGGTCCAACTGTCCAAAGGGTATTTTTCCCTTCCAGTCTACCCTTTTTCTATTTCATCATCTGATTTGCTTAAGAACAGAAAGAGAAATCTAAAATTTTATTACGGCTCTCCATTCTGTAATCTGATAATTTTTCCCCTTTTTTTTCATTAATTTTTTTTCATCATAATCCCCACCTTCTTCATCACCTACTGTCACTTGTCTGTTAACTTTTTTTTTCTTCTTCTTTAATTTGATTAATTTTTAATATATTTTTATTCTCTGCACCAAACTTTACCTTATTTTTCCCTCTAGCATTCTTTCGTCTTTTCGCCTCTCTAATTTACTCTAATATTGCTATTGATTTTTCAATTCGGGGAAGGAACTGGATTTCTTTGTATAATTCTTTGATAACAAAGCTTTGTTCTTCTTTTTTGGAATCATTTCGTGGGCTTTGGAGAGGGTTTTGACGGGAAATTGTGCTGGTTTTACGTCGGAGTTGGTTCAATTATCGATGACTAACCGAAGTAATTATTGAACTCGAGAATCTGAATCGGGGATCTGTGGTAATTTTTTTAAAATAGAGGAGAATCAAATTGGAATTTTAGCTGATTGGTGGCGATTGAAAGAAAAGGGTTTTGGATCCGATCAGGGGAGTAACAGCGCCATCAGATGGCGCTGTTCAGACGCTTGTTTTACCGGAAGCCGCCGGATCGGCTTCTCGAGATCTCAGAACGTGTCTACGGTAGCATATGCTTCCCTCTTATTATTCATTTACGTCTTAGTCTGTTATTGTTCGATTAAGCTTTAAGTTGTGGCAACGAGCTTCATTCTACTCTACAAAGAGAAATGCAAATGGTGACGATTTTTATTTAGTTCTCTGATTTTTTCTAGGAATGTTCGTCTTTAAATTCTTAGCTCGATTTTTTTAAAAATTTTCCGACAATGCACTGCTAACTTTCCTTATTTTTAGGGCAGTTTTGGTTTATTTTGGGTTAATTTATTACAATTAAGAAACTCTATGGAATTTTAGTTTGTTTGTTTTCATGGTTTTTGGAGCGATGAGCTGAAATAGCGCAGCAGCGAAGTTTGTAACAAAATCAGTTGGAGCTTAGAAACTGCTATGCTATCTATCTCTTATGGATTCATAAAAGTGTTTCATACCATATTTGGTTTCGATGTTTTTGTTTGGAACTCTAATTTGCTTTTCTCTTTCTGTGAGCATTTGTAATAAACTTTACAGTTCACAGTTAAGAACTTGCGACATTATGTTTACTTTTTTGGAGGCATTTGGTTAATAATTACTTATTTGATTCAACTTTCGGGTTGGTGGTTTTGCAGTATTTGACTGCTGCTTCTCCACGGATGTGTTGGAAGAAGATGAGTACAAGGTGTATATGGGTGGCATTGTGGCACAGCTACAAGACCATTTTCCAGATGCTTCTTTCATGGTGTTTAATTTCAGAGAAGGGGAGAAGCGGAGCCAAATTTCAGACATTTTAACTCAGTATGATATGACTGTTATGGATTACCCACGGCAATATGAGGGATGCCCTCTGCTTCCGCTTGAAATGATTCATCACTTCCTTCGCTCGAGTGAAAGCTGGTTGTCTTTGGAAGGGCAGCAGAATGTGCTTCTGATGCACTGTGAAAGAGGAGGATGGCCCATACTTGCTTTCATGCTTTCTGGTCTTCTGTTATATCGCAAACAGTACACTGGTGAGCAGAAGACTCTTGAAATGATCTACAAGCAAGCTCCTCGGGACCTTCTCCAACTTCTTTCTCCTTTGAATCCACAGCCATCCCAGTTGAGATATCTTCAGTATATTTCAAGAAGAAATTTGGGTTCTGATTGGCCTCCCTCAGATACACCACTATTTTTGGATCACCTAATTCTTAGAGTACTTCCCCTCTTTGAAGGGGGAAAAGGGTGCAGGCCAGCTGTACGTGTTTATGGCCAGGACCCTGAAACACCAGCCAATAGAAGTTCCAAGCTTCTGTTTTCAACTTCAAAGACAAAAAAACAAATTCGTCACTTCCTAAAGGTGATGCCTTACTCACATAATTGAACCTGAAAATATAAAATAACCAAAATTTGGGATGTTCTAATAAGGGTTTTCTGCAGGAAGAGTGTGCAATGGTGAAAATAGATATTCATTGCCGTATTCAAGGGGATATTGTGCTTGAGTTCATTCATTTGGATGAAGATTTGGTACACGAAGAGATGATCTTCAGAGTTATGTTTAACACAGCTTTTGTTCGAGCAAATGTTTTGACGTTATACCGTGATGAGATTGATGTGTTGTGGGATGCCAAGGATCAATTTCCAAAGGACTTCATAGCAGAGGTATGCTAAAAATATTTATTCTGTGAATTTTTTCTTTTCTGAAGCTGTAGGAGTTGAATCATACTTATATCTTTATCAGGTACTTTTTTCGGATCCTGATGCTGTTGTACCTGGTCTCACCAGAGTAGTAGCAAGTGATGATGGGAATGAGATAGAAAGTGCTTCACCAGAGGAATTTTTTGAGGTTGAAGAGATCTTCAGCAATGCAGTTGATGCAGTGGAAGGAAAGGTGGATGACAGCAGTCTCATAGTCCCTCACAACAAGCCAGATCAGAAAGATGTCTGGAGGGAGGATGGGGATCCTCCAACATTTCAAGATTGTGCGTCAGATGATGGGAACCACAAACATGACACAAAGGTTTATTCTAGTATAGATGCAGTGAAGGACATAGCAGTGGATGATGTGAATTACAAATTAGATAAGATTAGTTCTGACATTAATACTGTGAAGGATATAGCAGTTGATGATGGAGACATGAAGATTGACTCAGTGGTATTTACTGTTGATGTGCTGAGAGATAGAGAAACGAAGGAAGTTATAGAAGATGTGATTGACAAATTAGAAGAGATGCAAGATAAGGGAAATAGAGCTCATACTATTCCATTGAAGAAGTCAGAGTCTAAGATGTTTGAGCAGAGGTTGAAAACTGACGTTTCCCAACCTAAACCTGAGAAACTATTGTCTGCTTCAAAGAAACAGGCTGCGCTGGACCCAAAACCAGCTTTAGATTCTGTTTTGTTGAAACCAAAGAACGATCAACTGGAACCTCAGGGTCCTGCAAGACAAGCAAAGCCAAACATCATATCTCGGTGGATCCCTCCTAACAACGGCTCTTATACCAATTCAATGCATGTATCTTACCCACCATCAAGATATAACAGTGCACCGCCTGTACTTTCTAGCATCACATCTGATTCAGGTTCGAATCGTAAGGGCTCTATTGGAGCTGTGATACTAGAGGATGTTTCATCTGAGCAAAAAAGTCAGATGGTTGAGCCTTTTAAGTCTACAGACTCTCCAAAAGAAATATTTACCACTCCAATAATTCCAACATCAACTACTGGTTTGCAGCAATCAGTGTCTATTCCACTTCCACCTCCGCACATACCATCCCCACCACCACCACCACCACCGCCGCCGCCGCCTCCTCCTCCTCCTCTATCTAGAACGTCTCTTGCAGCATCACCTCCCCTCCTCCTCCTCCCCGCCCTCCCCCTCCCCCTCTTCTTCCCCCTCCATCCCTCCATCCACCTTACAAAGTGGCAAATATGCAGAATATTGGTATGGTTTCACAACCTGCATTTGCAGCCCCTCCTCCGCCTCCTCCTCCCCCTCCTCTTCCCCCTCCCACGTTTTCTAATAAGCAGACTACTGAACTGGTTATGCCTCCTCCAGCTCCACCCCCTTGGAAATCTGGGTATTCTTTAGATGCCTCCTTTGTAGCATGTTCTTCATCTCCTCATGCTACTACACTTATCAGCACATCAAAACTTGGTAATGTTCCTCCTCCTCCTCCCCCTCCTCCACCAATTCCAGGTGCTATGACTCCATCTTTCACGCGAGGAGTGCCATCACCCCCACCCCCTCCCCCTCCGCCTCCCATGACTAGAGCTCCAACTACCCCCTTGCCCCCACCACCACCACCACCACCACCACCACCTACTAGACATGGAGCTTCACTTCAATCTTCTTATTATGGAGCTTTGCCACCTCCTCCACCACCAATGCCTTCTCATCATGGGGCTTCTCCAGCACCACCTCTTTCTCAAGGAACACCAGCTACACCCCCACCACCCCCGCCTAGGTTTGGTGCCCCTCCTCCTCCACCTCCACCACCCTCATTGAAGTCCACTGCCCCACCTCCACCCCCTCCACCGCCATTGATGTCTAGTGCCCCACCTCCACCTTCATTGCTCCCATCAGTGCCTGGTCCTCCACCTCCACCTCCACCTCCCCCATCGGTGTCTAGTGCCCCACCTCCAAAATTTGGAGTCCCTCCTCCACCCCCTCCCCCTTTGCGTGGAGCACCACCTCCTCCTCCCCCACGTGGAGCTCCACCCCCACCACCTCCACCTGCTCGTGGAGAACCAGCACCGCCCCCCCCTCCTATGCGTGGGGCACCTGCACCGCCCCCGCCTCCTATGCGGGGGGCTCCTCCACCTCCTCCAGGTGGAGCACCACCTCCACCGCCACCTCCTGGAGGTCGAGCTCCTGGCCCTCCAGCTCCACCTGGAGCTCCTCGTGGTGCACCTCCGCCTCCACCATTGGGTGCTAGAGCAGCCGATGTGAGAGGTAGAGGGCGTGGGCTATCGCGTCCTGGAGCTGCTGCTGCACCTCGGAGATCTTCCTTAAAGCCATTACACTGGAGCAAGGTTACAAGGGCAATACAAGGAAGCTTATGGGAAGAATTGCAAAGATATGGAGAGCCTCAAATGTACTATATTTTCTTATACTGACTTCTTTTTTTTTTCTTTTTCTATGGTTCACTTCTATAAGTGATGTATTCTGACCAAATATTTATGCTAAAGTTTCTGTGGATTATATGTTTCCCATTTGTATTCACTAACATTGCCTTCTTTTGCCTAGTGCACCTGAATTTGATGTGTCTGAGATTGAGACTCTTTTCTCTGCTGTTGTTCCTAAACCTGCTGATTCTGGGGGTAAATCTGGAGGCCAACGCAAATCTGCTGGATCAAAACCTGACAAAGTCCACTTGGTAATCTCGAGTACCAGTTTTTTGAATAAACCCTATACGTCTTTGTTTCTTTGTTGGTGTTTGTAGTACTTTACTTGAATCACCTTAGACTGAATGAGCAAGATTCATACTCTTAGAAATTGAAGAACATATTCTATGTTTTCATGGGAAAAAGGCTTTTCTAATCTTTGTCTTGTGGTTTGAATTGATATATACTTCTCTTTCTGGTTCTTGGAAAGCCCCCAAAAAAAAAAAAAAAAAAAAAAATACAAGTTGAAGATATTAATGAAGTTTTTATTATATAACTAGGAGGTAATCCTTGTAATCCCATAAATCTCATCCGCACCCATCCTGAGACTCGAGTTCTAACCACTAGGAGGGTTCCTCTTGGGACTAGGTACATTCTTTGTGATTTGTATCCCTGATGTTCTTATGTTTTTCTATATTCTTGGGACATAATATTAATGTAATACTACCTTTCTGGAAAGGCCAAAATGCATAAAAAATTATGTTTATTACCTTTTTGGAAGTTTATAGGACCATCAGTGATTACTATTTACCCCTTCTCTAATGTCGTCGCTAACAAATTTTGTTTATTACATTGTAGATTGACTTGAGGAGGGCCAACAACACTGAAATTATGCTCACTAAAGTCAAGATGCCACTTTCTGATATGATGGTAAGCTGGATATAGTCATGTTCTTGCATTTATTTTGTATTTATTCGTGTTTTTAACTCAGAGCAAGTGTATACTATTTTCATCAACATAGATGTGAACTTGGAATATGGAAGTTTATGTTTTCCCATAATATATATGAACAGGACAGGAAGTTAACTTGATTAGTCATGTTGTTTTTCTTGTGGTGGCATTTAAATGTCCAAAGAGGTGGTTTCCTTAGGACCTTTGGCTTCTTCAGAAGATTATTTTGTTGTATGCTAATTCTTAGGATTTTCATGCTATATCTGACTGAATTAGTGGATGCATAGGAGAGGAAATTGGATTTTCTTTGAACTGATCCTCTCTCTCTCTCATCAAATGCTTTCAATTTATTTGTTTACAACCATGTACAACATCATTTTTCTCAGGCTGCAGTGCTAGCAATGGATGATACAGCATTAGATGTAGATCAAGTGGAAAATCTGATAAAGTTTTGCCCAACTAAAGAGGAAATGGAACTTCTCAAGGTGAAGCTTTAGCATATACATAGATTCAGTATTGAATTTTAAGCTATTCAGAACTGATTTTTTACCCAGGATAGGAATCCATTTACCATTATGAGTTTGTCTTTTTTTATTATGATTTACCCTCTATGTTATTTTTTAGGGCTACAGTGGTGACAAGGAGAATCTAGGAAAGTGTGAACAGGTCTGCAAAATTTTCTCTAACCATATCTTCTAGCTTTGTTAAATTGTTTGACTTGGGTGTTTTATATCGGTAGAGACAGACGACTGCATAGCCGTTGACCTGTTACAAATGCGGTCTTCTGAAACTTAATTTCCATTTGTCTTCACTTATTCTAAATTATGACCATCTCACATTTTTGCATCCTCATGCGTTCTGCTCAACTGTTGGTGATTGTTTCTTGACGCACAAAGAGCCAATAAAGAAAAAATTTAAGCCATCTGGTTTAAGAATTTTCTTTTTAAATTGAGATCCTTTGGTATGATAATGAAATCCAATATCTTGTCTTTTTTTTTAAGTTTTTGAATTATTTGCATTATCATTTTATTTTCAGCTTTTTTAAGGGTATGGGAAGGGAACACATTTTGAAACTCCCTCTACGCTTCGTCCTTCAAGTTACTTTTATTTTATTTTTTTTCATTTTCCTTCTTCCCTCTTGTGCTGAAGGGAGACTATAATTTTGTGCATTTCTATATGCATTCATACCACAAAATACTTCCTCTATTCTTGTTTAGTGTTTCACTTCTATTTCTAGATGCATCTAATTAAGTATTATTTTCAGAATCCGTAAATATTTGTTCCGAACTTCGCAAATCGTTAATGAGACAATTTAGCCATAATTTCCTTTTACCTGTTTGCTTTTTTCTTAAGAAGATGTAAACCAAGATCATTTGTACTTGTCATAGTTACTATTGTTCTAGCCATCCTCTTTTTCTACTATTATATTTGGAATAATAGATCCCTGATAGCTCCTTAATGAAGATAATAGTGCCAGTGAATTTGTGTAGTTATAAATTGAAACCTGAATCTAGACGAATCTTGTATTGCTAGCTAGTAAATAAAGAGCCTTCCCAAGGAAGCTGCACAAGCAATGACAGAAACATGTGTCTTGGCATTAACTTTGAGAAAAATGGTAGGTTTGTCTTGATAACTATGAGGAGTTGGTATCTTATCAACTGCAGCATTATTCACAAGTATGAATATAGTTAAGGTTGTTACATGAAATTTTGTTGATGTGGATCATTGTTTTCAAACAGAGAGAGCATTAATTATGTATTTGACTATTGATCATGTTCTTCTGTAAAATTTTATTATTCTTATTCTGAGAGGCCATAAACTAGTTCACTAACTGAAATAGATGTTGGAAAATTCCATTATGGTTGTATGGTTAGGAGTCTGATAGATTTGATTCCTCTCTTGATTCTGTGTCTTTTTGGAGGAAGAGAAATATGAGGATGTTTCGGGGAAAAATTGCCCTTGACATAGCTCCTCTGCTTTTATGCTCCTAATTTTTATTAAGTAGGTATCAGTGAATGGAAGTGCAAGAGGCAATTGGTTGATCCAACATTAAGAAGATAAATAGAGCACTAGAGAACAATGAGCGTTGTAGAAAATACATGATAATGACACACTAGTATTTCTTTTATGAAGAAGTCCTAACTAAGACAACTAATTCCTGGGTGTTTTTCCAATTACATCTTTCATTTGATCAATCTTGCAAAAAATTATAAACCCTAACTGGCTTTGGATTTTTCATGTTCAGTACTTTTTGGAGCTGATGAAAGTGCCACGAGTAGAGTCAAAATTAAGAGTGTTTTCCTTCAAGATTCAGTTTGGTTCTCAGGTTTGGTGGTATCTCCTTAGTTAATCTGATTTGATCCCTTTTCTTTTAATTGAATCCCCTGCCTGACCTGTGTTCTCACACTTTTTACCACCTCCAGATTTCTGAATTTAGAAAGAGCTTAAACACAGTAAATTCTGCATGTAATGAGGTATATCATTAATATTGCTGAAGAAACAGCTTGACCATGCTTTTTATTCATTCTTTGTCTTACTACTTTTATATTGATCATTTAGGTACGGAATTCTGTTAAATTAAAGGAGATCATGAAGAAAATTCTCTATCTGGGAAATACATTGAACCAAGGAACCGCAAGGGGTATGTGTCATGTTTAATTTTTCTTTTGGCTTCTGTCTTTGATGCTAGAATTCACTTTATTTATAAAGATTAAAAACATTGTGTAGAGTAAAGAGCTAAACCACGAGTGTAATGTAGTAATTTGATGTTTGTCCAGTCTCATGCATTTGAATAATACTTACTTTGGTGTTTACATGCACTGTTTCAGGTGAGTTTAAGTTACATTTTTTTACAGCATTCCCGCATCATAAACCTTAATCTTGTTGGTCTGTGTAGTCCCAGGGCATAGTATGCTGCCTTGGAAGTATACTTATCATTTCTAATGGTTACTATCAGATGTTGCTAGGGCTTACTTTATAAACCCATGTGCTAACTTCCTCTTCTTTAGAAGAAATGCCAAATGTTATTTGGATGTCAGAAGAAAAGTTAAATGTGCTTTTCTGAACTTCTCTTATTTGTTCGTTGTTTGTGTCTTAATTTTTGAAATGGTTGGGCGGCTTAGAGTTTTGGTTTTTATGTTGTTTCTAAAGTTTAAATCTCAATCAAAGAAAGATTGCATCACTGGTCCAATAATTTATGCATTTTTGCCAATAGCTAGAACTTTAATTGGGTTCTGCATTTATGTCCCTTAATAACCAGTTTACACGTGTATGTCCTTTATTTTGAACTATTACATGATGCTGGCATCATCAATACTTTCACTTGTTATGCTACCAGTTCCAGTGTTGCTTTTTGTTTCTTGCCAAAGCTACTGTTCCAAGTGCGGTGTCAGGTTTTTTATGCATTCAGTGCTGATCAACTACTCAAATTTGAGTTGGTGAAATTTTTTTAACTATTGTACATTCCTTTATTATGAAAATTTAAATCATTTACAATCATACAGGTTCTGCTATTGGATTTAAGTTGGACAGTCTTCTAAAGCTCACAGATACACGTGCTTCAACAAGCAAGATGACGCTGATGCATTATCTTTGCAAGGTTTGTTTACTTATTTTCTTTTACTTTGTGTTGTTATTAAGGTCAATCCGGTTCTTGTAATATTTGCCTGAATTATGTTTTACACCTAATTTATATGTTACATTACTACTTGTTTCTGATGCAACTGACAACTGTCAGTTTGAATTGAGTCTCAACTCTGATTTATTGTGGCTCAGGTCCTAGCTGCCAAGGCACCAGCACTTCTAGATTTTCACCTGGAATTTGTTAGCCTTGAGGCTGCAACTAAGGTTTCCTTCAGTCTTTTTAGTATTTGAGGTTCGTGGTTTGGTAACACTATACATATAGTTTGAAACCTTGTGTCCTTGCAGATACAATTAAAATCTCTAGCAGAAGAAATGCAAGCTATAATTAAGGGATTAGAAAAGCTTAAGCAGGAACTGGTTGCCTCTGAAAATGATGGTCCTGTGTCCGAAGTTTTCCGGAAGGTACATTGTGGTTTAATTGCTTTTATTCTTCGATGTAGCTATACAGGGTTTGTTGCAGTTTCTTCACTGTATCTTACCATATGGCAACTATTGTACAATCACATTCCATTTGTTGACTGTTAATGATGTTCCTGATTGGCTATTAGCTTCTTTTCACCTTCCCATGTGTAATTATTTTATAGAATATATATGAGAAATGGCATGTAAACATGGGTCAGTATTGTCTAGGGCTTAAGGTGCACTCTACGCACAAAACCTTCATATTGCCTTAGGCTTAATGCACAAAAAAAGTGCTAGCCTGAGTGCAGTAAAGCGCGATACACACGTGTGAATTTGTGTATGTGTATAAAGCTAAAGTTTGGACTAGTTTATCTACATTACATTTTTTTATAGGTCAATATGCATAGTTTCCTTCCGGTCCACTTGTCAAATACTAAAATATTGAGAAGTATAGAGTTTGTAACTATTCCTTTCTTACTAGCAAAGGTATATCTACTGGTAAAAGTAAAAAAATAAAAGCAATTAAAGAGAGCTTCGATTTGTGGTGCTTTTGTTATGTGTATCGCCTTACAGAAAAGGTTGCCTAGGTGCTCACCTAATTGGCCTTGCCTGAAACGTCTATGGCGCTTTTGTTGTCTAATGCAAAGGCTCAAGACGCAGGTGTGCCTGGGTCCACACCTTGACAGCACTGCATGAAATACCCTAAAAGTTGGTTAGTAAAAAAGAACTGGAGTCATTCAAGTTTAAAATGCAAAGGCATTAGCTTTAAAGCACAAGTGATTACTGTTAATAAATTGGAACATTAGAACAATATAGTTAGAATTAGTACTTAATTTTTTGGAAGTTCCTTCAGAAACTGTTCGCTAATCTTACATGGTAGGTGTTTCTAATTGAACACCATTGGGTTTTATATCGTTTTTTGATGCAATGGAGTGATCATTTGTTATTGCCCAGCTGCTGTTTTTTTTCAAGGGAATGCTTTCATTTTTCTAAATTTTTTCTTTTTTCTTGTTTGAATTTAGACATTAAAGGAATTTATTTCTGTTGCTGAAACGGAGGTGGTGTCGTTAACAAATCTATATTCTATGGTGGTAATTTTCTAACTGTCAACATCCTCATTGACAAATCATCTATTGTTGTCCAACTCTTTTGATTATATTCAATCATTTAGATTTCTTTTCCCAATTTCTGGTGGACAGGGTAGAAATGCAGATGCACTTGCACTCTATTTTGGTGAGGATCCTGCCCGATGCCCGTTTGAGCAAGGTAGATTCTAGAGTAATTCCTTCCATACCTATTGTGCCCTTTTTGTCTCTGGCTCTTCCTTTTTCTTAAAGCATTCATATCTGACACAATTGTCTAGCACAGATCCTGTCATGGGTCTGGAGATTGACACTCCAATTTCATGAAATAACTTCAAAAAAAGAAAAAGAAAAGAGCATAACGTGTTGAACATATACTTGTATTGACACTCACACCCAAATCCAACTAACATAGATTATGCCTTAAATACAATGTCATTATTAAGAACGTCACCCATTTCCTTTTTCTTCATCCTTCAGCCCAGAATCAACCCTCTTTTTCCTTTTCCTTTCCCAAATCAAATGGAAATAAGGATTATCAGTCTCCATACGGCTAATGTGCCATAGTTTCTGGAAGTTGAACTGTAATAAATAAAACAAGGCAAATAACCAAATATGAAAACTTGGAAAGGGCTAAAAGACAATTTAAAGTAGTTATCCAGTTATTTAAAAAAAATTCGAGAATGGGGGTTTCTAAACATTTTTATTTATTTCATCTCTTTGATCATACATAAAATGTAGTTGTAAATAGAAACTTATTATAAAACAAAATGAGCCATAAGGTTTTTCGATGTTCTAAGGCTTTAGTTGTTTTTCATCGCGTGCTTGATTTTTTGCTATAAAGCACACCAGCAGATGGTAAAAGGTAATATGCCTTTTTTTTTATACCAACTTTTAAATCCTTTTAATTTTATTTTTATATTTCAATACTTATGTTTTGCTTTTGATTGCCAAAAGATTATAGTGAATGGTAAAAGTGACGACCAAGAACCTTATTTTATCTTACTTAGGATTCTGTTAAATATTTCATGTATTGAAATGTAAATCTCTATCCTAGCTAGGGTACTGTTTGTCTTCTAGATCAACATGTTCTCCACAGTATACTATTACTAGTTTTTTATGATGGTTTGCTATTTTGCTCCGACTATTTTTCTTGAAGTACCCATGCCTAACTTACATGCTAGATATGGGCTTGGGGATATGATGCTCCAAAGACTTTCCAAATACATAAAATCTTAAAAAGATAGCACATACCTATATTGATGCTCACACCTGAGTATGGGTAATATAAGTTATTTGAAGAACCGATCAAATCTGATGCTGTATACTTATTTTTTATGATTATTTGAAGTTGAATTGGTCAAATCTGACACTGTATTGGTCAATGCAGTTACTGCAACCCTCTTAAATTTTGTGCGGCTGTTTCGGAAAGCACATGAAGAGAATGTTAAACAGGCTGAACTGGACAAGAAGAAAGCCGAGAAGGAGGCTGAAATGGAGAAAGCCAAGGAAGCCAACCTTAAAAAGAAGAGTGCAAAGTAGTGAAAATCAGTTTCTGCATTCCTACAAGGTAATATGCTCCTTCCAATCAGCAGAAACCTGTGCAGACGAGTATGAGTGAAATGAGAGGAACAGCTGCTTTGGAGGACTTTAGAGGTGCCTCCTATTTTGTGCCTTGGGAGACGTTGTGAACGAGGCTTTTTAGGGCCTTCAATTATGTATAAGGCTTCAGGAGACATTTTCTATGGGAAGATATTCAGATCCGGTTGCCATGGATAATTCCATGAATGTTCCAAAGTAGATGTCAGATGGAGCAGAGAGCGGGTTATGATCACAACTGAGTAACAGATAATCCGAATATGCAGAGTTATCAAGGTAACTGCTACGAGCCTTGTAGCATTATTTTGAGTATGAAATTTGTAGACTGGGTGGACCTTCTACGATTTCATTTCAGCTTCCACCATTCACCTGGCACATTTGATTCAGCCTGTGGAATCGTAAGAGCTGGTAAGTCCCACTGTACTATGAAAACATGTAGTGTACAAAGTTCTAACCATCCACTTACTGTAGAATTCAATTCTTTATCTTGTATTCTTGTAACATAATCTTTTTTTTTTCTTTTTCCTGAAAAAAGCCCACCGGAGAAAGAGGTTGTATAGGAGGTTAGGTTT
Source organism: Gossypium arboreum (assembly GCF_025698485.1). Lineage (NCBI taxonomy): Eukaryota > Viridiplantae > Streptophyta > Magnoliopsida > Malvales > Malvaceae > Gossypium > Gossypium arboreum. The sequence continues at coordinate 108,936,991 of NC_069081.1, read as the reverse complement.
TAGAGAAGGGAAATCTACAAGAGGGGCTTTCTTATTGTAACTGTAAAATAGCACCCAGACTATATAGCCTGCTGATTTGTAAAACCTCTTTTGTTTCTTTCATTTCATGGGATATGATTTGATTTGATTTGATTTGATTCCTCAATCAAGAAGTAATTCATGGTTTCTCCTTGTATTTAAACTATTTCAAAGGATTTTTCTGTATAGTTGGTGTAATTGACCCAAGTTGTTGTAAGACCCGATGTTGAGTAGATTGGTTTCATCTCTACCTCTCATTTACAAAGACAGTGTGATTTACTGCTTTACGCCGTGGTTGAACGTGTACAGTGTTGGATTCAGATTCACCCAACATTTATTCATATGTATATATAATCATTTTTGTAACACTCAAATCCCATATTGGATCTCACAAAGAAAAGCCCCATATTGCAAATTTGTAAGAATCCTTTATGATGTATCCACAAACTTAAAATCATGCTAGAAACCATTTTTAACGATGTATTGGGTTACAAGAGCTATGAATCTCAAACCGCAATCCTTCTTACACTTTGCTTGCCGACTTCCTTTAGAAATAGCTTAGAGTTGAATATAAATTGATAATTACTCACATCAAAGATGGAATTAGGATAAAACATTGGTTAAAATATTTTTCAATTCGTATTCCATACTTTTATTTTCAAATATTTAGACACTCTACTTTTCAATTTTCAATTTTTTTCTTCCAATTGTTAACTTTAACTAAAATTTTCTGCCAAGTTCACTAGTGACATTGTAATAAATTTGAATTTAACATAAAATTTTAGTTCAAGTCAACAATTAGATCTAAACTTTGAAATCTAAAATGAAATTTAAAAATGGAGAAACTAGATTCTAATGATACAAAGACTAAAAGAATTTAGAGCATATTTTAATCTAAAACATTGGGGGCTAAATATAAATTGAAATTATAATTTATTGAAGTTTTGTCTTTCACGTTAATGAGAAGAATTTAAAAATTAACTATTTTTCTAACATGGATCTTAAGCTATTTGTTTTTTTTTCCGAGAAAACTTTAAATCTTATTATGTGGACTTGCTAATGAAGTCTTGACACTATTGACAAAGGTTAAGACCCAAAGTATATTCAAATTTGAGTTTTAACGTATTCAATTATATAAGTTTTAGTTGAAATCATTACCAACTTATTATTTTCCTTTGTCAAAAAAGTAGGTAATGGTTTAATCCATGTTTAGAAGTTTATGAAAACAAAGAAGTTAGGTTAATCTATGTCTAAATTTTAAATTTATATTATTTAGTAATTACTTAAATTTTAAGGAGAAAAATTAGGAGGCCAAGGCCACCCCACCATACTTATTGTTCTGTCCTTACCTCCCATATAGAATTTGAATCTAGTGTTGGAAACCCCCTCCTATTTTTGAACTACAACTTAAAATATAATTTAGAGTTCTAATCCAGCTTTCAAAAATCCCACAAAATACTCAACCAATTAATTCCTAGAAAATTCGTATTGTAAATTTAAAATATGAATATAATATCGAAATAAATAAAAACAAACAAAAAAAAAAATTATCTGTTGCTCTCATCTGTGGGTTCCTCTTTGTTGTGGTGTTGGGATCTCTCTTGCTTTACAGAACACAAATAATTGACTAAAAATAAAATTCATGAATTTTCCATTTATCCATTATCACATAATTTCAACCCAAAGTTTAACCAAGTTGATATTTTTCCTGACATTTCATATTTCCCTCATATTATAATATGGAATTTCCCTTCATTTTTTTCCCGGTAAAGTAGTTTTGTTCAGGGAATAACATACATGAAGATCTGTTCCCAAATTCCAATATAAACATTATCAGAATTTTATAAAGGAAAAAGGAAAAGAAAAAAGAAAAAAGAAAAAAAGAATTCCTCTTCTGTTTCTTGATTCTTGAACCTATATCCCATATATTTTGATCACTTATCCCTCAGAAATCGCCTGGTTTTCTCAGAAAATGAATCTTGAAATTACAGTATGAAATGAATTTACATATGCAGAAATTCAAGACCATACAATTTGATGGCTGCTTTTTTTTTTTTTTTTTCTATGGAAGATATTCAATATTCGTCAACTTCACATAAGCATTTCCATCTTTCTCTGCTACAATTTCAATCCTGTAACAATCCCTTCCTTCCTCATCCATCAAACAACCTGTTTTGCAGCTTTTGAAGAGCATGGAACTCACAACAGTATCAAGAACAACGAAATTGGAGTATAAGTAAGCAATTAAGACCACTTCTAAAGCAATTGAGAAACTGTTGAAATCACCACTATGATAGGCTCTCACAACGCGGTAATGGAAGAGAGCTTCAATGGCTGCCAACGCCAGATTCCAAGGCACTGCCAATGCTAAAGCAGTTGAAGCCCTTCCCTTTATTAAAACACAAGCTCTTAAAATTGCTGAATACCCACCTGATTTCTCCATCCCTGAAGAAACCAATGCTAAGTTACAAATTATAAGTGCATTGGCAAGAATTACGGAATAAAGAACAGCACCAGCAGCTGACATGAAGATGAGCCAATTGGGAGACGATGAGAATCCAAACCCATTAAACAAATGGAACCCAAAGAACAAAAGGCAGAAAGCTGTTGAATTTGCAGATAAAAGCACGAAGAAATTGCATATGAAAGTGGATAAGAGAGGCTTGTAAAGGGATAAAACCGAAGATAATGAAAGTGGGGAGGTTGGGGTATGGTGGTGGTTGACGAGGTGAATGATGGAAGCTTTGGCTACGAGGAAGAAAGAAAGGGTGAAAGGAAGAGCAAAGATTGATGAAGAAATGGTCTGGGAAATCTTGAAACTGAGAACCCTGAAGAAGTCCGAGGAGGGAGGAAACTCGGCCGCCATGAAAATGGCTTTGAGATGATTGTGGATTGATGGTAACAGAGGAGAAGAGGGGACAAAGAACTGCGAAACAAGAACCGAAAGGGAGTATGGCAAAGCAAGGATTGCAGCAGTTGCAGTAAAGTAGTGATAGTATTGAAGGAAAGTGTAGATAGATCTTCTAATGAGGAAGGTGGTTGATTTCTCCATCGGAGATGATGAACCGCTATTCCCTTCCACGGCTGATTTTAAGATATTAAAAAAAAAAAAAAAAAACAAAACAAAACTCAGAGAAGCATGGAAGCTTGTGTTTGAACCAAAGGGACTTCTCTTGTATATCATAAACTATGCAAATGCAAGCAATGCCCTTGATGTCTCCCCACCTTTTTAACTTCTCTTCAATTTCTTTTTTTTTTTTTTTTAAATTAATTAATTTATGGGGGGTATATTGGAAATGAATGGGATTGGCCAACTATAAGCTAACGAATTTGCAGAGGTAAACCTCTTTGGGGGGATTGTTTATAACCATGAAAGACTGTATTTTTCTTAGGGTTTTCCATTTTTTCCAATCTACAAATCACCCATATTAGGTGGCCAATATAAGAACTCAATTTAATTATTAACACTTTTGTTTGGGTAAATTATCTCTTCACTTTTTATTTGGATAAAATTATTTATAATTTCCTATACTTACGGGTCATTTCTGAAATTATTAAATTATATTTTTATGAAGACATTTTATTTTTTCGTAATAAATTAAAAATAATGAGATTTGAATCATTTAATTTTATTATTGCAATTGAAGTATCAATTGTTTTTTTATATGTTTTTAATAAATATATTCATTTCACCTGTTATAAATATGATATTTTTAAAAATAGTTACAAATTCTACTTTCTTTCAATTGCAAAGAGTTGGTTTGCCTTTTATAATCTACAAGAAACTCATTAAATATATTATGTATTAATGCTAGTTTTACTTTTCTTATTACTTACGCATCCTCAAATCAATATTATAAATTTTATATTTCTACCATTTTCAACATTATTTAGAAAAAGATTTAAAGTAAAGGTAACCCCAATATATATATATATATAAAATCATTTGCTAATAATTTACAACACCTTATAATATCTAACAGAACATTATTAATTACACTAAAAATAACTAAAATATGATTGGAAAAATAATATAAAATGACAATAATATGTTATGGTAAGATAGATTATACTTTTAAAGAAAGAATTCAAATTGCAAATCATAAACATGAATCATAAAATAGATATAAAAAAATTAATTAAAAATAAAATAGCACCATGAATAAATTGGTAGATGTATAGTTTAGTTTGCTATAGTGCTCTTGTATATATATTGAGTAGGGCCAAGTGTCTTAGTTATGTTTCACATGATAAAAAGATTGATTCTTTGCTTTCAAGAAAATAAATAATAATAACTCCACAAAAGGAAAAAATGAAATCTTAAGCCCCAAGATGACTTTAATCTTTTATTTTTTATTTTTTATTTTATATATGTACGTATTCAGTGCCAAACATTTTCCTACTTCAGATAAGATCTCAATCACAAACCTTTTCTTATAAATTAATTTAATAATAGTGATAAGAAAATGCCCATTTATATTGAAATTAAACATAATCATTAAATTAATGAAAAATTACAATGAAAATTAAACCTAAACAAACCAAGGGAAGCAAGGTTACGGTAGGTTTGGAATGACTTGGCAATGGTCCATGAGATAAAAGGTATTATGAAGTTGGTGGGTAGTGGTTTTGACCTTCTTTTCTTACAATAATATATTAATAATACGAGAAAATATTTAGTACATTAATAATAGAATTTTAAACTTTACAAATAAGACTTGGGGTTAATGAATGTTCTATAAAAATAAAATAAAATATTTTAAAAATGTACATGACAATTTTTAAAGTTATTTATTGAATAAAAAATATACAACTTGTGTACTAAATACTAATCTTAATGATATTTGTGTATAATATTTGGTATATTGTTAGTAGAAATTTTAAACTTCACAAGTAGGATCAGAGCTCAACAAGTGTTTTAGAAATATATGGCTATTTTTTTTTTAAAACTGTTTGTGAAATATACTCCAATACTTTAAATATATATTGCAAAATTGGATTTGTTTAACTTTAGAAGTTAGTTGTTTAAGTGAGTTTCTAACTAAAAAGTTTGTGACATAATAATTAATTAATTGAATTAACTATATTTTTGGTAGACAAAGACGAATTTGGATGTTTTTCCTCACCATATTAGTTAATTAATGAAATTAATTAAGAGTTGGGCTGAATCATATTGGGTAATTTTTAAAATTCCAGCAGATTTCATCTTATTCAAATTGATGTTTATTAATTAAAATATATAAACATTAATACGAAATTAAAATATTGTCTAAAGAAATAAAAATATATATTAATTTTATAATGTTTTGGGCTTCCAAATTAATCCAGACATAATCGAATCTGATCAGCAGTAAGCAAACTAAAAAAAACAAAAATTGGATTGCGACTGATTTTTACTTCAGATTAATTTTCACAAACAAAAATGTATTCCTCGAGCAGTTCAACTACCTTACTACAATAAAACCTCTTTTAAAAGCAAAAAAAAAAAAAAAACTAATTTATTTATTAATGTATGAAATTAATATTTGGTTGGATTTAGACCCTCAAAAGCTTTTTTTTTTAATATATGGATGTTTGAATTTCATAAAAAAACTAAATCAAAGTATTTTGATTTGTAAGGTAAAATAAAATTATCTAATTCTTTTTAATTCGATATTAAATAAATTAATCTCTTTCAATAGATATTAAAGAATGTGAATATGATTTGCAAGTGGAAAAATAGTGTACGTTTAAATAATTAAATTGTGTATTTAAATCTGAATATATTTATTTATTTATGATTCAGTATTCAAGAAGCAAATTGGATTAATTAATCAAAGTGTGGAGGTCAACCCAGTATAAAATTTTAGTTCATTCAATAAAAAAAAAAAGAGGCTTTGTTAAGTTTATTTCATTATTTTTATTCAAAAAGTTTTGTAAGTGATGATGTTTGAAATTTGAAGATATTAATTAGGATTTTGAGTTTTGACCAAAGAAAGAAAAGGGAAAATCGTGGATTTTAATAATTATTTTTAAACAAATATATAAATAGTTACGAGTCCACATAATGGGGCTTTGAAGTGGTTTATTGGCATTATTATTAAACTTGAACAACAATCATTTAAATTTTATTTCTACCTATTTTTGTTGCTTTAACTAACAACAAGTGCACCTCATTTCATTGTCTTTAATATATTCCTTTTTTTCTCAAAATTCACTTGTTGCAATAAAATTTAGATATAAAAATTTCAATTTGTTTAATAAGGTTTATAAAAAAACTAGTTAAATTTGTTTTTATTATTAAATTTTAGCTCGATTGGTATGGGTATTATTGTCAATGTAGAAAAATATGGGTTCGAGTGCATTGAAATGCATATCATTCTATTTATGGGTTGGAAAGGAGTTATGAATAATTATAATCATATAAAAAAAAAGAAATAATATAATCAAAATTTATAATGAGATCATTTTAAAATTATTTATTTATTATTTTAGAAAACATTTTGTGTTTCATACATTTTTATTTTGGAAAAGAAAAACCTTTCAATTGTTTGTAAAATATATTTAATGGAAATTGATTAGAGTAGTTAGAACATAGTGATCAATGGATTAAGTGTATGGCCCAAAGGACAGATAATAATCTCTAAAAGATACCTTTTTTTTGTTCTTTTAGTTATTTAACAACTCTAAAATAAAGCAAGAATCATGTGCAATAATGTGATTGTAGATAATGGATATTAGGAAACATACAAAAAAAAAAAACCAAAAATTCAATAATTAATTTATCAAAATAATATTGAATCAAGTTGTTCAAACTTGACATATCCCTTCATTTCCATATAAATTATATATATATCCTCATACTTGTGATTTGGTTGTCCATAATTATGGGTTTTTATTAAAAGAAGAATTTAGGCAAGGAATTGATGTTTTACTTGAAATGGAAATTATTAACAAAATTTCAAGTTTGGAATCCTGAGAGACGAGTAGGCTTCAATTTTATTTTATTTTTTAATTAGACAATATATTTAAGATAAATATATTATTGCTGAGGATAAAAAGAGATGGAAGACGGAGGATGATAGTTCACATGCTGGTGAAGTGTTGAGAGCCGCATAGAAGAAGACAAGAGTATGAAACATAGGAGCCTAGGCAAACAATTCTTCAAAGCCAATTACAAAACATGCATGTAAAGCTGAAATTACCGTGGGTTAAAATTAATACATTATATATTATGCAGTAATTATTTATTTCATATTAATTTAATTAATTAAAAATAAAATACTTCTTTTATTTAATTATTTTAATTTAATTAGTGATAATATAATTTTTTGTTATTTATTTCATAGATGGCGATGAGATTGACATGGACCAGGTGAGATCCCATATGTGGTCCATGCATAGAAGGATCCAATACTTAATTCTTAGTGAGATAGATTAAAGGCACTTCATGTGCCATGTGTGTGTAGAAAAATTGTAGTCGAAGACAGTTGTGACTAGGTGAGGTGAGGTAAGAGTGGTGAAACCCACTCTGACGAGGTACTAATAACAATTGCCCCTAAGTCGAAGGGGAAGTTATAAAGTGGTCTACCTCAAGATTATTTGTCTTCTTGTTTATCGAGTATAAATGTGCTTAAAATACATGTTTAGTTAGGAGAAAGCACATTTTGTGTATATGGAAGCATTTAGTCCAAGACTACATATATTCATCTTTTTTGTCACTCTTAAATTTTTTAAAATTTCTCCCAAAAAGAATTTTTAGCTCTTTTATAAAAGTGAAAAATTTCTCAAAATTTTTATTTTTTTTATTTTTAATAAATAAACATGTATCTATTTTGAAAAATCATTTATAAAGGTTAAAATGTACTTTTTTTTTTTTTTTTCTATCTCAAGTTAAAATTCACAAATATTAGTGAGAACTATTTCTAACCCTTCAAAATTTCTTATCACACTTATAAAAGGTTTTCTTGTGATTTTGTCTTACTAAAGGATTTATATGTTCGAAATTCATTATCCAATTTAAGGATTATACCTAAATTACTCATATTTTGTTCACATTAACATTTCACATATTCACGCAAGAAGCTATATAAGCAAAAACAATTAAATTTTGATTCATTTCAACAATGAGTTTAGACATGCTTTCACAAGTATAACATTTTCTAATAAACATGTCATTTTTCATAAGAATAAATTGATCTAATTCCAAAACTTGCTTGAATCTAACCAAAAGTAAACATCAATTTTTCTAATCTTAAAAACATGTCAAACATCTTTAAGAATCAAACTTTTACCGAAAGTAAAATTTAATTTAATATCATTATAACCAATATATATATATATATATATATATATATATTTTAAACCAAATTTTATCATAGCAGACATGTCTAAAGGCCCCAACAATTAATAATATTGTTTTCAGAAATCAGAACCATTGAAGATGTTCAAAAATAGCATACACTTGCTATATGTTCTAATTTCCCACATACATTTCACCCTCCATATCTTTTATCATTTGGTGCTTTCTTTTTTAGAGGTTTTCTGTTTTTTCTTTAAATAAATTGACTCTATTTATTTATTTAAATTTCCTAAGCATGTTGTCATTAGAAGAGACAAAATTTGCCTTTGAATTAACTATACAATTGAAGTCAAGTTAATTGTCTTGATTTCTGTGCTTTTCCCCTACTCACATATGCTTGATTAAAGATTCAATACATATACTTCTTTTTGTTTGTGGTATAAGACATTCCTAAATAGTTTGTAAGAGTTAAAATAATTTGTCAATAATAGCAAACACTTCTTCCTTCACATCAATCGTAATGTGTAAGCATCTATACAACATGGACTTGTTCTATTATTAACTTGTTTTCCATCATTCAAAAATCTAAATTAATGACTACAAATATATTTTTTGAATCGAATTTTTTTAGTGTCACATTTTTGCTACAATGTAAAGGTGAAGCCAAAAATATTATAAAGGATAGAGATATAAATTAGTCCCGTCTTAATTTCATATTTTTCAAAGATTAGCTTGATACAATAGAAATAGAGTTTAAAAAATATTAATTTTAAATATTATGATTGTTACTAATATTACAATTATTATATAAATTTCTCTAATAAAATAAAATAAAATATTTAAAAATCATTACATATATAAAAATATTATAGGAATTAAAGTTGTATTACTAAAATTATCATTACAATATTAATTAAAAGAATTAAAATAAACATATAATTTTTAATATTACAATAGAAAAAGATAAAAGTTGCGTGCATCAAAAATATAATACAAAATTTGTATTATAAAATTTTAAAATTAAATGCATTAAAAAGTAAAATGTAAAATTTGTATTATAATGAGATTGTTAGGAAGTTAAATTGATAACTTTGGGGCCAAAAGTAAATTATAATATTTTTAGATATTTAAATTGGAGGTTAAAATAAAATTTGACAAAGTTTTAAGGGGCCAAAATATAAATTATCACATTTTTAGATAGATAATGTAAGAGGTAAAATGAAAATTAACAAATTTAACAGTGCCAACCCCTCTAGTTTCGTTCCTAGTGCAATACATTAGTGATCATGATCATTGTTCTAACTTTTCACTTTCTTTTCATGCTATGATTTTTCTTCGTTAATAATAGTTTTAATATCTTTTCTTTCTTAGAATTCTTTTCCACAGTAATGGTTGAGACATTTAAAAGAGTTGATTAAAGAAAATTCTTTTACTTCAAATTCATACAATTTACACCATAAAAGCAGAAGGAACGGTTTAGATCATAAGCTTGAGTAGCTTCTGGTAAGCTTTCAAGAATATTCTCCATAAGTAAAATTGTCTTAAATTGTTGAAAAATGTTACACTATTATTCTTTCTTATAAAGAGTATAAAATTAATTTATTGTTGTCGGATTATCTCAACTTTGATAATTAAAATAGGGCGATAAATCAAATCGTGCTTTTGAGACGAATAACTGATGCAAAAAAAAATTTATTATATGCTCTCTCAAAATTCACTAAATCGAATCATCTATTGTTCACATTACTAAATTCCACCAAAATTGAAATATTTAATAATAATATTATTATATACTTAAAAAATTCCAAATTTATATATCATATTAATATAGAAATTAAGAGATGAAATCAAAATGATGGGTCGAAATATGGAAGTGAAAATGAAAGCAGCCTGCATCTCAATAATTGATTCATTTTTGTTTGGATTTAAGCAATAATAAAAAATAATTAGGGCATTGAAAAGTGGAGGTTAAGTTGTTGACAAATTCGCAATACTCATACTTTGAGTGCCTTTCAACTGTCTCACTTTTTTTTTTTTTATCATTATTCTGGGGAATTTCTTTTTAATTTTCTAAACCAAACCATTCAAATGGAATGGGTGAAGCATCCACAATTAGTTTGGTCGTTAGCACACTCCATGCTTCATTGGGAAATTATATAAGTGTTGCCTAATGGTTTAAAAATTAAAACTTTTTTTTTAATTAAAAATAATGTTAATGAATAAATGGTGTAATAAAAAATATAATTGTAATATCAATGATTATTTTTCAATTCATATGGATTTTTTAATAAATATTTATGATTTCAAAGTTGATTTTTTATACCTTTTAAATATATAATTATATTAAGTGTTAATTAATTTATATCATATTTAAAATATTATAAATTTTGTCACATATGTTAATAATCTTATTATATAAATTCTAATATGTTGAACCTTTTCCATGTTTTTTTTTTTAATTATTATTTTATGTTATATTTTAATTTTTGGGTAAATTATATTTGTAATTAGTTATTTTTGGTTATTGAACTATAAAAAGTTACAAAATGATTACTCAAGTATTCAATTTTTGTTCTTTTTAGTCACCAATCATTAAGTGGATAATGGAAAAATGATGTGCCAACTTTCAAAATTGACATAATAACAACTTTAACTCTAAATATTTATACACGGTGTTAATTTAAGCTTGATTCTAAAAAATTAACTCTCATTGTTTACACATTATGTAATTTGATCTTTTATTTTTTAAATTTTGCTTCTTTTTTTTGTGACCCTTGTACTTAAAAAGCTAAAAACAAATTTATCAACTCAATTTGATTAAAAATATATACTAAAATAGAAAGACTTGAAAATTCAAGTAATAATTTTATGTTTTCTCAATCTTTTAAAATTAACCCTAAATATTACAAGTAAAACCAAAATTAAAAAGAAAAGAGAGAAATCAAGTTAATTTTATTTTTGAAATCAAGTTAATAACATATTTATAAATTTTGATGCAATAGTTTACTTTTTATTTATTTATTTTAATGTGATAATTGCAATGGATTGGATGTTTTCGTACGGGTTTTTACCCAAATAATTGAAGTGAAACTTAAGTAATAATAAGTTGGATAAGAAAGATACAAAACCTTATTGGATACCATTCAGCTGTCTTGTCCAACCTTAATTATTTCATCACTCATAAATTAATTTATGTACATATTTATGCTAAGATTCTAAGTTATGTCTTAACATTAGATCTCTTAATAAACCAACTTCTGTCAATGTTTCTCTTTTGCTTTTAAATATATAATTTTACAACATTAAGAGTAACCAAAAATGAATCATTTTCAAATTCTTAATTTATTATCTTAAAGGATAAAAGGAAATTAATAGGAGTAAATAGTATTTCTAGACCGATTTAGTAGACCCATTTTTGGTGATCTAAGTCCTGTATCCCATGCAAAAATAAGCATCAAGTATATAAAGGCAAGACTGACTGATTTTATTAGTAAAAATAAAAACACAATACAAACTTCACCCTTTTTTTTTTCAACAAAAATACATCCCTCTTACAACATTCATTTTGTACAATTTCCAAGGCTCTACTAACAATGGTTACATATTTTACAAGATGGCAAGGTTAAACAAGTTGTATTCTAACAACAAGCCAAAAATAATAACAATAAAAATAAAAATAAAGGACAAAAATAAATAATACAACAAAACAGCCAACAGAAAATGCAAGTCACCAATCACCCAGCAGCAGTAACATCCTCAGCTAAATCCCTATTATTACATCATAATTCAAACTACTTTTTCTAAAGTCATCATCATCATCATCATCATCATCATCATCAAAGTGTTAATCAACTAAAACATAATTCCAAATTAAAAGCTATAACTACTTAAAACCATGGTTCCACTGCTACATTAATCCAGCCAAAAAAAAAAAAAAAAAAAGGAAACACCACCTCCTGTCTCTCTCAAATTTCAAGCCTGTGATCTTCATCTTCATCTCCACCATACCCGTACTTCTGCTCAACAACATCAAATATCAACAATATTGAATTGAATACCTTCCAGCTATAAGATAAAACAATTCGGCCAACATTTGTAATTAGAAACCATGTTAAACTTGAGAAATGTACAATAGATGGAAGCAATAATGAATGATTTGCTTTATAACTAAATCTCTAAACACAAGGGAAACAAACTGCAAAAATTCAGGAAGATAACTTTTACCATTTTACAGCCACGAAATTCATTATCAGGAATTAACTGCGTATAAAAACAAGGAAACAACCAATCATATCCTAATTTATGTTAGGAACACTAAGCACATACATTTATTCTTTTTATAGTATTGTGGACACAAACGTAAACCAAGGGACCTAAAACATTGAGTGCGCTTGGTAGGAAAGAAAATAAGAAAGATAGACTACTTTCCTTCTTAATGCATAAAAAAAATAGACTACTTTCCTTCTTAATGCATAAAAAAACAAATCATTTCAATACGAGGATAGAAAATGAAAAAGAGATATATGTTAGTTTAAAATTATGCATTCTCAAAAGTTTCATTTTTTTCCCTCTCATGCTTCAACTTGGTAAAGGAAATTACTTTTTTCCTTTCAATTTTTCCACCTTTCCTACCAAGTACCGAGCACACCAGTGGGAAGGAATTTTTTTTTCTATATTTCTACTCCTCCAATTCATCTTTCAATTTTCTTTTCCCTCTACCCAAAAAAGCCTTAAGTCGGGATTAAGTCAAAACTAGCATGTACCATGTATAGCAGAAAAGCGAATATAGACGTCATTACACAAATATTAGCTTAATCTATGATTTAGACACAAGAATATCAGTTGAGAAATTTGTGTACTGTATGCACATGAAAACAAGTATTACAAAATCCCATTCATTCAGATAAGAAATTCAAGGATATGTTCGTGGATGGTAAGATACTCAGATAATACAATAAGAAAACTATAGTCAAGGAACTTACTTCTTTCATACAAAATTGATGCCATACTCCAAGGTAAGAGAAGCACCCAACGAATTCAGGCATTGAACTCAGAATGGCTATGAATTGATGACCACATACCACCAGTTAAGAGAGACAGCAAAAGAGAACAATGAACCCAATGATGTTTCTGCTGTTACAGATCTTTTCTTTTTTCTTTTTGAATTTTCTACCAGAAAGTTCCTGATATAAGAAATCTCAGATAAGTCACTCTGAGGTAAGCCGTGGCCTCTTCCCATAATCAGCATCTCTAGATCTTGAGCGATGCTCATCTTCTTGTGACAATCGGGACTTGCTGTGAGTCCGTGATGACCGTCCCCTGTCCCAATCATCATCATGCTCTGGCTCACGGTCCCTGTACCTACGATGATCTGCATATCTGTCTCTGTCTTCCCTATATCGATCCCTATCCCTATCTCGATCACGCTCCCTATCACGATCACGGTCACGATCTCTAGAGCGCTCTCTATCACGTTCTCGACCAATGTCTCTATCATCTCGGTGCCTTCTTTCTGGCCAATCATGACCATGGCCCATGTCCTTCTCCCTAGGTATGTCCCTATCATATCCTGGTTCCCTATCATCACGGTACCTTCTTTCAGATGAACCAGACCACTCCCTTTCAGAAGCTCTATCTTTTTCTTTAGATGGGTTTTGCCAACCTCCTCTCTCATGACTAACCTCACCATATTGATGGTCGGATGCAGCTTCCTCCCCATAACTTGACTCTCCAGCTCTCCCACCACCATGCTCATCACCACCCCATCCTCCCATGCTAGGATCCGCCCACATTCCCATATTAGGTCCATCTACACCACTCGAGGGCATCATCCCCATACCATTCATAGGCATACCTCTTCCAAAAAATGCAGGGTTAACATGAGGAGCCACTCCAGGCAAACCAACTCCTCCAACGGGAGGAAATGAAGGTAAAATCCCTGAAAATGGTGGCGTTGGAGCACCAGGAAAACCTCCATAACTGCCCATTCTTCCCATGGGTCCACCAAAAGCAGGATCAAAACCTTGACCCATCATCGACTGTGGGTGCATGAGAGGAGGTGTTGCACCCATGCCCTGCCCAAATCCATTTCCACCATTTCCCATGATACCTCTACCACCCATTCCACCCCTATTCCTCATAGGACCAACTGGCACTCTATTTCCCATCCCCTGAGTATTTCCTCTCCCCCAATTCCCTCTCCCATAACCTCTATTATTATCCCCACCTTGATAATTCCCACCAGTTTGAATATTAGCAGCACCAGTCTTACCTCCAGCATCATTGGGGCCCCTCCTGGCTTGCGAAAGAGCAGACTGTGCCATCTGCTGATTCCTATTTAACTGAGCCTCTCCCATTTTCTTAACCGTAAACGGCGATGCAAAGGCAACAACACAAGGCCTTCCATTAAACATATGCCCATTCATTCCCTCCTTACAAGCTGTTGCTGCTGCTGGATCATAAAACTCAACCTGACAATACCCTTTTGACTTCCCACTAGCTTTCTCATCGAAAAACTTCACTTCCTTCACAGGTCCATACTTGCACAACTCAGACTCCAGTTCAGCATCTGTTGTCCACCAATGCAAATCTCCAACAAACAATATTGTCCCACCACCTGCACCACCACTTGCACCAACTCCAGGGCCAACACCAGCACCAGCACCAGCACCAACACCAGAAACACCCACATTTCCGCCTCCATTCCCAACCATAGCACCGCCACCAATGCTGCCACTGCCACCGCCACTGCCACCAGGGCCATTCACACTTGGACCTCCTACTCCTTGTCTGACCAAACCCTCATTCTCAACACTCCCTACATTCCCTACACCATGTCCCTGATGTCCCACACCACCTAC
Organism: Gossypium arboreum; assembly: GCF_025698485.1. Taxonomy (NCBI): domain Eukaryota; kingdom Viridiplantae; phylum Streptophyta; class Magnoliopsida; order Malvales; family Malvaceae; genus Gossypium; species Gossypium arboreum. The sequence goes on along the minus strand of NC_069081.1, from coordinate 108,921,832 downwards.
ACTACCTAAACTACTACTCTTATTCCCACTTTGCTCTGCAGCCACCTCATTCAATTTATTCGACCCCTGTGCTAATTCAACCCTAAGGCCACCTCCACCACCACCAAAACCCGCACTAGGTCCTTTGACATCACCATCACCAGCCCTAAACCCTTGACTCTCATAAGAAACCCTAGAATCCTCTCTTTCACCAACACCTGCAACCCCTGGAATTAAAACACCAGATTCTGGGGCGCACATTGGTGATCCACCAACTTTCCCACCATTATTATTATTGGAACTATTCTTAGTTTCCTCGTTTCTAAACCCTAAATCTTCGTTTCTTCTTAAAGATTGAAGAAACCCTTCACCAACATTAACATCATTGTAAAGGTCTTCATAATCATCGTCTTCTTCACCTAAAAAACTCTCGTCAGCAACGGCTGAGATTGCTTCGTTTCTATGAAACTGATCCATCCGATCCCCTCCCTTCCCTTCATCCATATTTTCCCCTCACAATTTCCAAAATCTAAAATTCCCTTTCAACTAATTTTAAAGCTTCGCGCTTTCCTGCCTCCTGGAAATTACAAAAAAGAACCCTGCATTTAAAAAGATGAAAACTGAAATTAATTGAAACTAGAGAACGAATTCGAGGACTAAATGACCTTACCAGGGATTGAAGTGAGAGAAACGGGAGAGAAAGACGCCAACCCTAATCCTGAAAGCCGATGGTATTCTGCTTTTCCAGAAGCGGTGGAAAAGGAACGTGCGCCGCCGAGGACGAGCGTAAACCACCAGAAAATCAATACTGAAGGTTCAACTCTAACTAAGAAATTAATGAATTTGATTACAGAGAAAAAGAATATAAACTCACCAGGAGACACAGAGAGGAAGATAGTGATTAATAAGAGCTAAAACCCACAGTAAATCCAAATCCAACAAGGAAAGGAAAACCCCCCAAACTTGCCGAAATCGAAACACACCTTTGTTTAAGGCCTTTCAGCAAGCAACAACAATACTGGATGTTTCTGGTGGTTCGCTGAGAAACGGCGTCGAAGATGATGAGATGAATCAAACAAAGGCTTTTAAATTTTCTTTCGTAAAAGCAAACGGGGCCTGTCCACCATATTATGGGCTTTTTCTAGGCCTAAGCCTAAACTGATAATTGCTGAAGACATCTGTTTGGGTCCTTCGCGGATATTTGACTCTCTAATTTAGTATCAACGTGATAGTTTACCTTTGCAATTAATTATTTAAAAATTAAAAATATTTGTTATAATTTTTTGTTTTTAATAATTATAATATTTTAGTTTAACATGGTATTAAGAAAGGGTAAACTACGTGCAACTATTACGAAGTTTACGGTTTGTTTACATAGCTTCAAAAATTATTAAATAATTGTTAAATTATTTTTAAAAAGATATAAAATAATTATTAAATTATTTAAAAATTTTATTTAAATCATTAAACTATTAAATATTTAATATGTAACTGTAAAATCACAATTTATCATATATAATATAATATAATATATATTATCACGTAATTTTTCAGTGTGTTTAAAAAATTAACCTTTTGAATGCTTTTTTATTTTCTAATGAATTAAATTTAACCCATTTTTATTAAAATACTAAAACGAACTTAAGATGTTCCTAGAAAAATCTAAAACATAATAATCTAAGTTAGGTTAATTTGTTAAAAGATAAAACAAGCACTAAAAAGAGAGAGCGAAGAATTTAGCTTTTATTTGAGTATTTTGACAAAAATTTAACCTTAGACAATTTTAAAAATAATGAAGATACATGATTAGAACATAACAAATTTATTTATTTGCATAAAATATCTAATATATAAAAATAAAATTATTTTCGATTGGGTCTTAATTTAATTAGTATCGTATTGTTGTCAATATAAGAAGATGTGTGTTTGAAGGCTGAGAAGGGATTATATGTAGTTTTAGATATTATATAAAAATAAAAATAAAAACTGTGATGCTCAACACATATGAAAGAAGTAAATAAAAAAAGAAATTATTCAATTATTAGCAATATCTGTTCTATTTCTCTTTGTGAACTCTGCATGTAATATTACAGTATTACAGTTTAAATTGCAATTACATAAATTTACAATATCAATCTTTTTTTTTATCAGTGCCCTATGTCATTCTGAAGCTATGAATGAGAGAAATCAACTCATATCTATGAGTCAGATTTAGCATAAATAGTGCTAGTACATATCTGGAAACAATCTGAAATGGATCAATCACCCCTAATCTGAATGTATAACCAGTTTTTTGGCCACCAATCTGATGCCCGCATTCTGCTGATAATCATAAGTATCCAAGCTGAAGAATGCATCCACAAAGATCCCACCTCTGATTAAGTTACCAAGCTCTGCAGCATCAAATTTGCTGAATACGAGCTTTTGCACAGTACCGGAGCTATCCTTCTGATGAATCTCAGCAGCATAGCGAGCGATATTATCGTTCGCTACAGTCGGTATGCTGCCAGAAACAAATCAAAGAATCAATGAAATAATTACAAGATTCAAGTCCTTGTCTTAAAACTATCTGAAACATAACATTTAAAGTAGGGGAACTTACTGCAGTCTCACGGTCGGATTGTTGATGTAACGATAATTTCTACCCACGATAGGCTTCCACACGGAACTGCTTCTGCAATCTTCGAAAATTGTTTTGGCAGCATTGTCACAAGCATTCAGAATCTCGCATAAACTCGGAGAGGCATCGACTACGAAGCTCAAACGTGGCCAGCCACCTTGATTAAGAAACTTCCCATTGACTCCAAACCGCACTCTCAAACAAGGACAAAAGAGTTGCAGACCATCATTCTCGTGCAACAGTTTTATTCGTTGGGTGCCATGGTAATATGGGACCAGAGATGCATTAACAGAAGTAAGAGAAACTTCATCAAGTGCTAAGAACCCTGCATAACTACTGCTACCTTCAGCAATATCTATGTCCTGAGACTCTTGCTCAGTTTTTTCTTCCATGGTGACATCTGATTGAAGGGCCTCGGTTTTTATTTCGTTTCTGAGTAGACCCATGTTGAAAGGATCCGGTTGAACCGGATTAGACACATCAGCATTTGCCCCTCCTATATGATGAGTCAGAAGAGATATTCTAGGATGGTGTTCACTATTTCCTACACCTGCCGGAGATAGATTTGGAACATTTTCTGAAGTTGGACTTGAAGAAAGGGTGTGCATGTTTGGACTAGGCTGCTCGGGAGATGACTTGCCGTCATCACTACTCTGTGATATCGGGGAACCCTGTGGGTTCCCCGTGAGTATATCCGGGAGACTTGATTCCTGAAGATAAATATAAGGCTTTAGTAAAAAAATGTCTGATCTAACATTTACCAGGTTGAGGCAAGTGAAATATGGAGCTTAAATTTTGTGATACCAAAGGCACATCGTTGAAAACAACAAAGTGTTACAACATTTGCCACTCAAAAACTAGTACCATACCAGCAACAAAACGGTTGCACAATACTTGACAACTTCGAGGTTCATGCGAACATCATCCAAGCTCCTGAAGGATCATATAGCAGGATGTTTATTTCAGTGAAACAAAAAATTCCCACTCTCATCCAAGGTGAAAAGAGTTTATATATTCATTAAAGACTTGCCTGTGTGACTGCACTCCAATCTCGAAATAATTGGCAAGAGTTGCCATCTGCATTAAGTACATCAAACAAAACTCCATATCAAGTGCCAAAACTTGCAATATGTTGGAATTAGAAAAAAAAAATATATCAAACTGGTCGGACTTCCGATCCCCGGCTCAACTGGATAAATCTGGCAGTCTGATGTTTTCTTGATATTTTAATGTTTAAATGCTTCACACACTGATTATAAATTTATAACGACCATATATGTATGGATGATATGTATACATAAGGTTGACAAAAGATGGCTAAGGTTTTCATAAAAATAGAAAAAAGGCTCAAGTTTTTATAAGAAATAAAAATACCTTCATATTACCGGCTCTCCTTCCGAATCTTTGAGTCAACAATGCCAATGAATCGATAATTCCCTTAGGCTCCGGCGGCGCCCTACCAATCTTCTCGAACGCCTCCCTTATTCTCACGCAATCAAACCTCACTATATTATGACCCGCCCAAACCCTTCCTGCAAAATTCATTTAAAAACTTCATATACTTAAAACCAGAAGAAAAACAAAAAAAGAAGGAAGATTAAGTGCGAGATGCGGACCATGGAGAAGGTCGTGAACTTCGTCGGCGATTTCAGAAAAGGAAGGTGCCGAAACGACGGCTTCTCGAGTGATACCGTTGCAGCGCACAGAGGCAGGGGAAACAAAAGAGAGGTCGTCGGGTCGGACCAGAGAGGAGTAGCTGTGGAGCTCAACGAGCCTCTTGGGGCAAACTAAAATGGCACCAAATTCGAGAATGGAGTAGCCTTGGCCTCGCCGCTGAGGGACGGTGGTCTCCAAATCGAAAAAACAGATTTCGGGTCGGCTATCGGACGTCGGCGTGGGAGCCATTTCGGAAGAGAAAACAAGTGTTTTGTTGTTTCTTCTTTTAGACTTGAAAGAATGGGGATAGAGAAATGAGATGATGAAGGCGCTAATTGAATGAATTAACGGACACTTTATAGGAAGGAAAAGGATTTTCCGCGTTACTTCGTCAGCTGGGTTTCCTTTTCGACTCCATTAATGTTTTATATATGACCATTCACCATCACATCACTATAATATCAAAATAGTTTTATCTTTTATATAATGCAATACCTCCAACTTTATAAAAAATTAGTTTAATATTTTATTTTATTTTTATTTTTAATTATTAAATTTATATTTTTATTAAATTATCTAATATAAATGAAAATTAATAATTTAAATTTTTAAAAATTAATTATTAATGTAACATTCAATTAGAGAAATAAATAAATTTAAAAGCTAAAAGGAACCTATAATGAAATGAAAGGCTAAAATAAATTATTTTATAAAATTTGAGGATTAAATAAGTATTATGTTTTTTATCAAGTACACATAAATAATAAAATAATAATATTGTTAGCCAGCGTGGATCCGAAACTTAACGTGAATGCTATAATAAAATAAAAATGGGAAAAGAAAAAGGGCAGTGGAGTAGGTATCAATCATTCTTTGCAGAAACCTTCAACAACCATAACCGCAAGCCATTCCTGTTTCCACTAAGTGGTTTTCTTCTTCATACCCACACCTTTGCTTGCATGCCAACTTCATATCATTTAAGATTAAAAATAACAGCTGTTGTAACCTTACCTGCAAGCACCCAAAGAGAAGCAATCAGAGAATAAAAAGAAGGAACCAAAAATAAAAATGAACAGTCAGAGGACGTATCTATGAAACTGATCCATCTGATCCCCTCCCTTTCCTTCAGCCATATTTTCCCCTCACAATTTCCAAAATCTAAAATTCCCTTTCAACTAATTTTAAAGCTTCGCGCTTTCCTGCCTCCTGGAAATTACAAAAAAGAAAAAAAAACCCTACATTTGGCAAGATGAAAACTGAAATTAATTGAAACTAGAGAACGAATTCGAGGACTAAGTGACCTTACCAGGGGAATGAAGTGGACGCCAACCCTAATCCTGAAAGCCGATGGTATTCTGCTTTTCCAGAAGCGGTGGAAAAGGAACGTGCGCCGCCGAGGAAGAGCGTAAACCACCAGAAAATCAATATTGAAGGTTCAACTCTAACTAAGAAATTAATGAATTTGATTACAGAGAAAAAGAATATAAACTCACCAGGAGATACAGAGAGGAAGATGATGATCAATAAGAGCTAAAACCCACAGTAAATCCAAATCCAACAAGAAAAGGAAAAGCCCCCAACCTTGCCGAAATCGAAACACACCTTTGTTTAAGGCCTTTCGGCAAGCAACAACAATACGGGATGTTTCTGGTGTTCCCCGAGAAACGGCGTCGAAGATGCCGAGATTAATCAAGCAAAGGTTTCATTCGTAAAAGCAAACGGGGCCTGTCCACCATATCATGGGCTTTTTCTAGCCCTAAGCCTAAACTGATAATTCCTGAAGATATCTATTTGAGTCCTTCGCAGATATTTCACTCTCTAATGTAGTATCAACGTGATAGTTTACATTTGCAATTAATTATTTTAAAATTTTAAAATATTTGTTATAATTTTTTTAATTATAATATTTTTTGTTTTTTAAATATTTTAAATTTTTTTATCCATTTTTGATGATTTGAAACTCAATGCAAATTTAAAGGCTAAAAAAATCGAAAAAATAAATGGAGAGATAAAATAACTTTCTTTTTTATAAAGTTGGAGGACCAAATAAACTATTAAGCCTAAAATATATCTGGACCCAATGCTACAAGTATCTGGAATCTAAACGGGATCTTCGGAAAGTTGATTATTATGAGTATTAGAACAAATTTGATTGAGAAATTTAGTGACAAAAAAAGGGCGATTCGTTAGCTCGTTATTTAACCTGAATTAGTGAAACAACGAAATCTATTAAAAAAAATATTTTAAAATATATGTCATATCCTGCTATTTGTTCATGTAATATGTGTAAATTGTTAATTCAATCCTTGTATTCTGACGTGGTTGAATTTAATTTATATACTATTTGGTTTTTTGAACTTTTAGTTTTGATTTAAACAAGAATAGTTAAATATGTTAGGTCAAAATTTACTACTAGTATGATGTTATGCTTGAGTTTTTTATTTAGTATGCATTCTTCAATTTGATCATTTTTCAATTTATACTTTTTGAAATTTGAAAATTCAGTCTTGACTAAAAGTTGTTCATAGATCAGACTGAGGTCTGATTTTAAAAAAATCCAAAGCTTGGGCCTAAGCCTGCTCAAATGACCCGTTTTATTATTCAATAAAAATTACTTACATTTAATTATAAAAATATATAAATATTAATATAAAATTATTTTTTTATTACTTCTAAACAATAAAATGGTTCAGTCTGAGATTGAAAAACATAAACTCAAGCCTAACCCAAACAGAGTCAAGCCAACCAACCTATGAACATCTTTAGTTTTTAAGTTTTGACTAAAAGTATAAGTTGTTAAATCTATTAACTAAAATGATATAATTTTTTTGTAAGTATTACTTGAAAATATTATACATATGATAAAATGCTTATTGCATATGATTTTTAAATAATAAAGCTTAATACATTCAACAGATATCCAAAAATTATTGTTTGGATCAATACTAAAATTTCAATTTGTGAAAAGTTTGAGAATTAAAATTATCAAATTAGAGTATGAGAATTAAATTCATAATTTACGGGACTAATATAATTTTTTTATTGAAATTGGTAGTTAATTTTCAAAAGATTATATAATAAAATTAATGAGAAGATTAACCTTATAATATTGTTTAATAAATTTATAAAATATGAATTTTGAGTTAATTTTCAACGAAATTGGTTGCAATTTAGTGACCCCAAGTCTGGAAGAGTTTTTAGCCAAAATTGAGTACCCGATTTAATTAATTTGTAGATGAGAAAGAGAAGGAGAAGAATTTGATGATGGTAGAAATTTTGTATATGATTATTGTGAATACATATTAATTTAAAAAATGGACGTTGTAAACAAAGTTGAAGTAATAGATAATTATGGTTACCCTAACTTAATTCAAAGTATAGATGTTTAGTATTTGATTATTATAAATAAAGAAAAAAGAGAGAGCATGAGAATTTCATGGTTATTTCTAAACGTGGGAGCACGACATAAAAGGAGCTTAAAAGGCAGGCTATCAACTCCCCCCTCCTCCTTTAGTAATTTGATAATAAAGCTAAGATGGTGACACCAGCGGCCCAACGCAAACCTCGCCATTTGTCATAAATATTCTTTTTACTATAATCTGATCTCCATTTTACCAAGTCCTCTCTTCTTCCTTTCCCCGCCCAAAAAAATATCCACATTACACCTTTGCAGTTAGCACGTATATGTTCTTCATTTCTTACATGTCTCCCACAAACAGCCCTTTTGTCTACCTGTCTTGTTAATATTCTTTTGTGTGTTTTTCTGGTTTTATACAAATTCTTTTGTGTGTTTTTCTGGTTTTATACAAATTAGTTTTCTTTCTTCTTGTTTTATTTTTGTTGTATTGTCACCCACTACCTACCCCCGATAACCACCGCCACCAGCACCATCATCGCCACCTTAATATACGGCGGTTTGCGGGGGCGTTGGTTTGAGCAATGGGGGGAGACCATCATAGGCCGACTAGGGCTCTTTATGTCTCCTCCCTTTTGTTTTGTTTAGTTTTGTTGAACCTTAAAAGAAGCATAGTTTTGGCCAATAATGAGGGTGCGGATTCGCCTGCAGTTTCGCCGGCTCCATCTTCTTCGCCGACTTCATTTAAGCCTTCAGATAGTTATCTTCTAAACTGTGGTTCTAAAAGCGAAATGAAGATGGATGATGGACGAACATTCAAGTCGGATACTGAAACAAGCAGCTATTTATCCACCAGTGAAGATGTTCAAGCGTCGGTTGCTTCCATCCCCGAAAGTGCCTTCTCCAATTCCACCCCTTCCACGCTGAAGGATCTTTATACAAGTGCAAGGATCTTCCCTTCGGATTCAACCTATTCCTTCTTCATTTCCAAGCCTGGCAAGCATTGGATTCGTCTCTATTTTTACCCAATTCCTCACCAAAAATATGATCTGAAAACGGCGGTTTTCACAGTTCAAACAGATAAGTTCGTCCTTTTACATGACTTCTCTGTGGATGACGATTCCAAGGTGGTTTTCAAGGAATACCTGGTTAATGCGACTCAACATTTCTCCCTCATTTTCAAGCCCCAAAAGGATTCTTGCGCTTTCGTCAATGCAATTGAGATTGCGGAGATCCCTGATGAACTCCTCTCTGATTCTGCATCTTCAGTACCCCAAGGTAACACCCTCAATGGCTTATCCAATTATGCCTTGGAAGTCTCCTATCGGTTGAATATGGGAGGGCCGACCATAACTCCACGCAACGATACACTGTCCAGAACGTGGGCTCCTGATACCCCCTACAATTTGTTTCCCGAGGGAACTGAGGCAGCCAAAGGTACCACCGTCAAATACCGACCCGACCATGGGATGACTCGATTGGTCGCTCCCGATATGGTTTACTTAACCGCGGATCGGATGGCGAGCAAGGCTTATCAACAAACTATAGCGCCCAATTTCAATCTCTCTTGGGCGATGAATGTGGATGGAACCTTTTCGTATCTCATCAGGATGCACTTTTGCGACGTTGTAAGCAAGACCCTCAATGAGTTATACTTCAATGTGTACATAAACAGCTTGATGGCGCTATCGAATCTGGATCTCAGTGAAAAAGCTGGCGAGTTGAACACTGCCTATTACACAGATTTTGTGCTTAATGCTTCATTGATAACCAATGATTCAATCACGGTTCAAGTTGGTCCAACAACCAACGCCGGCTTGCCTAATGCAATCCTCAATGGCTTGGAAGTGATGAAGATGAGCAACCTAGCTGATAGCTTGGATGGGTTATATGCTGTTGATGGTTCATATAAAGGGCCTGGTGCAAGCAAACTCAAAATTGTGGCGATTTCAGGGCTGGCATTGGCTTTCGTTGCAATGTTGTTCCTTGGGGTTGTTTGTGTCCGATGGAAAAAACGACCCCAAGATTGGCAAAAAAAGAAAAGCTTCTCATCTTGGCTATTACCAATCCATGGCAGCAAATCTAATTTCAGCTCCAGGAAATCAAGCCTCTTTGGGTCAAGAAAAAGCAAGAGTGGGTATTCTAGTGTTTATTCTAATGGCCTTGGACGCTTCTTCAATTTAAGCGAGCTACAAAATGCGACCCAAAATTTTGACGAAAAGACAGTCATCGGTGTTGGTGGCTTCGGCAAGGTGTTTATCGGGACATTAGACGATGGCACCAAGGTCGCAATCAAACGAGGGAACCATGGATCCGAACAAGGCGTTAACGAATTCGAAACCGAAATCCAAATGCTTTCCAAGCTCCGCCATCGTCATCTCGTCTCACTCATAGGGTTTTGCGATGAGGATTCGGAGATGATCTTGGTTTATGAATATATGGCTAATGGTCCATTTCGGGACCATCTTTATGGCTCCGCTAATAAACCCACATTGACATGGCAACAACGCCTTGAAATCTGCATCGGTGCGGCTCGAGGGTTGCATTATCTCCACACCGGTGCGGCACAAGGAATCATACACCGTGACGTTAAGACCACCAACATTCTCCTCGATGAGAACTTCGTGGCCAAAGTGTCTGATTTCGGGCTATCAAAAGCTGCTGCAATGGACCAAGGCCATGTTAGCACGGCAGTGAAAGGTAGTTTCGGGTATCTAGACCCAGAATACTTCAGGAGACAACAACTGACGGAGAAATCAGATGTTTACTCATTCGGTGTGGTTCTTTTCGAGGTATTATGTGCGAGGGCAGTGATTTGTCCTGGATTGCCGAGGGATCAAGTTAGCTTAGCCGACTGGGCAATGCAGTGGCATAAAAAAGGTATGATAGAGAAAATAGTTGACCCCAAAATTGCAGGGACGATATGCGAAGGATCACTGAAGAAATTTGCAGAAGCGGCAGAGAAATGTTTGGCAGAATACGGAGTTGACAGACCGAGCATGGGGGATGTGTTATGGAACTTGGAATATTCATTGCAACTTCAAGTGGCTTCTTCCCAGACTGATCGACCGGAAGATAAGAGTAACATTATGGTGCTGGAAAAAGGAAGTGAAAGTGGTGAGGCCAAAAGCAACCCAGCCGTGGCGGTGGCGGCCGAAAGTGATGATTCTAATGTAACAGTAGGTTCTCAGGTACCATTTCCTAATGCAGCAAGTATCTCTGGAAGGTAACAGAGAAGAAACAATTGAGAGTTGAATCAAGTGTGGAGAATTTGAAACCCCATTTCAGATTTTAGCATATAGAAGTTGTTTTTCTAGCTTTCTTTTTATCTCCAAATTCAACCACAGTTCTTTTCCCAATTTCACACTTTGATTTGTGTTTGTAGAATCTCTTTGTGCAGATCTCAACATATTTTCTTTCTCTTTTACTCTTTGATTAGTAACAACATACAAAACCTTCTTCTGACCATTCACTTCAATAATGGTTGTATAGGTACAGTGCTTTCTGGGGCTTCTTGTTTTTCCTTTTCTTTTTATAGTTGTGTTTCAAGTGTTTAATAATTATTACAACTTTTTATTTCTTTGTCTTTATCATCCAATTTTCTTTACTCCAATTCAATTCAACTTTATTTTAGATTTTCAAATATAACTAATATTGTTCATTTAAATTATTAATCAAAGGGTAAAATATGTTTTAGTTCAATTTAGGATTTTGATTTTTCAGATTTAAAAAATTAATTTTAATTGATTTAAATTCAATAATGTGATGTTTTAAAATAACAAAATATTGCTATGTAACAAAAGAATAATTTTATAATAAATTTAAATTTATTGAAATTAATAATTGGATCTGATTTTAAAATTTTAAAAATAAGAAAATTAAATTCCTAGAAATAAAAAATGAATTAAATTATCAATTAAAACCAACAGCGTAGAATCTTAACAGTCAAAGCTCTTGTTTTCTCCATAACAAACAAACCCCAAATAAAAACATAATGAATTTTTATTAGAATTTATAAAATATGGATCCAATGAACAACAATGCCAATTCTTCCCTTGAGTTTGTTGACCCTTTACTTAATGAACTGAAGAATTTTTAGTAGGCTTTAAGTAAATCAATTCTCTGTTGTTTCCATGGCAGTGGCATTACTATTGTTTCCTTTGGCTCCTCAACTCGCTCTAAGCCTCACATAAAATTTTCTTGGCTTTTCATCAATAAGCGGAAAGTATAATTTCAAAAGCTCAAAGATTAAGCTTTGATTTTTTATCAATTTTAAAGGGATTTTCCTAAAAACACAAGATAAGATTTGAAAAGACAAGGAGAAGAGAAAGATTTTGATGGTCAAAGAAGGCCATGAATGGCGGCAGCAACTAGGGTTAAAAGATGATGAATATGGAGAAGAAGAAGAAGAAAAGATAAGAAATGATCAAAAAATGAAAAAGAAAAACGAATCCTGATTTGTTTTTGGATGAAAGAGAAATATTTTATTATTTTTTTAAAGGAAAAATAATTAAAAGAGAAAATAAAAGATAAATTAATAAACGAGTTTACTTTGCAACCAAAGAGGATGACATGTGATGGCGCGCGAATAACTAGTGTTGCCACATTAGTAAAAAATTAACATCGTTAAACTTATGAATAGAAAATATTCAGATATCAATTTAGGATATAAAAAATCATAAGTAGCAAGAGAGGAAAAGTTTCTAATCTTACATTTTTCCCTATTTTAAACCTATTTAGCAGCAGAATTTAACCTTTTATATTCTACGAAATCTTTTTCGTCTGGTTTGTTTTGGAGTATGTAAAATTTGGAATTTGAGTTGAAAGGTCTTTAATGCCCTTGACTTTCCCTTCAAATTACACATTGAATTAGGTTAACAACTCAATGCTGCTTCCATGGTTGGAACGAAGAAAAAACGATGAAACCCAATGCCTCTTCTCTTTTAGTTTTCTTCCTTTTTCTTCCCTCGAAATTACACTAGTGGATAGTAAGCTTTAAATCCCATGAAGACAAAGCTTAATAGCTCAATTCTGTTTTCGGATCTATGTGTAGAATCCAAGTTTAATACTACGCACACAACCCGTTTGATAAATTTCTTCAGAAGGTATGCGTTTCTTGTTTCCACCCGTTTGGCACCACTTTTTGATGCAAATTATCAATACCCACAAACCCAAAAATATTTTACACTCTCTATATTCATCATCAACAACATCACCGGAACTGGAGGAGCTTCGTAAGGTAGTTTCGAGCTCCATTGGTGGTTTAGATGACCTGGAGTCGAGTTTAAACCGGTTTAAGCTTTCTTTATCATCGTTACTTGTTACTGAGGTTATAAAGTATTGCGAAAATGTAGCTCCGACTAGAAGGTTATTGAGATTTTTCTTGTGGTCGGTTAAGAGTTTAAGTTATAGTTTGGAAGATAAGGACTTTAACTATGCGGTTCGAGTGTTTGCAAAACGGAAGGATCATAGGGCAATAGAGATATTGATTTCGGATCTTAGGAACGAGGGGCGACTAATGGAGAGCCAGACTTTCAGTGTTGTGGCTGATATGTTGGTTAAATTGGGGAGAGAAGATGAAGCATTGGGTATTTTCAAGAACTTGGAAAAGTTCAAGTGCCCGCAAGATGGTTTCAGTTTGACTGCCATTGTGAATGCTTTATGTGCTAAAGGGCATGCTAAGAAAGCTGAAGGTGTAGTTTATCATCACAAGGACAAGATTGCTGGTGTTGAACCTTGTATATATAGGAGTCTCCTTTATGGTTGGTCCATTCAAGAGAATGTAAAGGAAGCTCGCAGAGTTATCAAGGAGATGAAGTCAGCTGGCGTTGAGCTTGATTTGTATTGCTATAACACATTCCTTAGGTGCCTTTGTGGGGCAAACCTTAAATGCAATCCTTCCGGCCTCGTTCCGGAAGCTTTAAACGTGATGATGGAAATGAGATCCTATAGAATTGCTCCAACATCAATCAGTTATAACATATTGCTTTCTTGTTTGGGGAAGACAAGAAGAGTGAAAGAATCATGTCGGATTCTCGACTTGATGAAAAAAACCGGCTGTGCTCCGGATTGGATAACATATTATCTTGTTGCCAGAGTATTGTACTTGACAGGAAGATTTGGCAAGGGAAATATGATAGTTGATGAGATGATTGAACAGGGGTTGACCCCTGATTGTAAGTTTTACTATGATCTCATTGGTGTTCTTTGTGGAGTGGAGAGAGTGCATTTTGCTGTTGAGTTGTTTGAGAAGATGAAGAGAAGCTCATTGGGTGGGTATGGGCCAGTTTATGATGTGCTTATACCAAAACTTTGCAGGGGAGGCAACTTTGAAAGGGGTCGAGAGCTGTGGGATGAGGCTGTTGCTTTGGGTGTTAGTGTTTCCATCTCCACTGATGTTTTGGACCCTTCAATCACTCAAGTTTTCAAGCCAACGAGAAAGGTGAAGGAGTTCAATCTTAAGGACTGTAAAATGGCTAAGAATACAGTGAATATGAAGCACAAGATTATCAAGGGAAACAAGGGTAAGAAAAAATTATCTCAAAAGAATAAATCTGTTTCTAAATAAAATGGTTTGGGTTAATGTCATCCCCCCCCCCCCTTCCCTTTTTTGGGATTCATGTACTTTGTTAACATTTTTAATCTGGCACTTTTATTTTTAAAATATTTATTGAACAAAATAATTTTGGACGCAATTGGAATTCACAGGATAGTGAAATAGAATAGGGTTTAGTTTTGCACATGGCTACATGGAACGGGGTTTTAAGACAGTGGTTGAGATGGGATCGGAAGGGGGTCCTTCATGTTCCAGTTCAAGATACTTCCAGTCTCTACCATCACACGTCCCATGTCCGTGCAATTCAATTCAATACAGTAACAGTGCATATTTCTACAGTGCAATCCACGCTCTTTAAGTAGCGTCGGGAATGGGCCTTTATTTTATTTTTTGGAGGACAAGAGAAGTTGGATTCAACGCGTTGACGCTAGCTGTGCTGTCCGAAATCAATCCGCAGGACCGGGCCGGATGTTCTTAAACTATTTAACTAAAACATGAAGATATCATAAATGTGTTTCATTTCGGAGAAGGATCATCTCTGTCGAAATTCTCTTCTTTTGCGGTTGTTTTTATAATCCCATAGATTGCTTCAAAACATGAACATAACATTATTGAGGTTACTGGATTATTCAAAGTTTTTTATTAGAGCCACTAGATTTTTAAGTGTTTTTTTTTCAAGTTTTTTTTAACAAGTTTTAATTGACGATTTGATGATCAATATGGTAAAACAATACTTATTAACAAATAGAAAAATATATCTTAGATCTAAATAGATCTAATTGTTAGTGTTAGAGATCAGAAAAAAAAAATGTTTAAATTTTGATTCTCAAATACGTAATATTTAAAACTGTTTCATGAAAAAAAAAATAATAGAAAAAAAAAAGAAAAAGAAATTTTTTTTTTTATAATTGAGAAAGGGAATAATAGTGGGTAGTTAGAAGTGGAGATGTATTTTAGGAATTGGAGGCACGTTGGTGTATAGATAGTTTCACATTGAAATAGACCTTACTATTCTTATTTCATTTCATTTTCTTTATTTTATAAAAAGAAACCCTATTTGTAACTTTCTTATATAAAAGACAGGATAATATAAATATTTGATTACAGTAAACAACCATAATGTGAGGGGCAGTCATTTAATGAAAAAAAGTATGACCTCATTTGATTTTAATATAAGAATTTTGATAAATATATTTTCCACCCTGTGAGAATTAATTATACAAATAATTAATAATAAAAATAATGGAAATGCGTAATGATGACGAGTCAATCAAATTTAGCAATCTGGATCAGATCTCCCCCAATTGCCCATCTTCTTCCTTCAATCATTCCATTATTTTAGGGTTTTAAACTCTCCTTACTTTTTAAACCTACAATTAAAAAAAAATACAGTTGAAGGGAACAAATAATCAAACCCTTAATGCTAATGCCATAATGCTATATACGTTTAGGGAGATTTAATTATTTCATACAACACGAGATTAAAGAAGAATCTTGAATCTCTTCAGCCTACCCAATTTAGCCCTTATGGGTCAAGATAATTTCGCTCCGCAGAAGAGATCTTCTACTGGCGGCGGCGGAGGTTTACCGACAATCCGCAACGAGACTGGCGCTGGCGGAAGAAACCGTGGATTTCCCAGTATGCCGCGTGGCAGGCAGATGCACAAGACATTCAACAACATTAAAATCACAATCCTTTGCGGCTTCGTTACGATCCTCGTCTTGCGCGGCACAATTGGCGTCGGAAATTTGGGAAGCTCCGAAGCCGAAGCCATCAACCAAAACCTGATCGAAGAAACCAACCGGATCCTAGCTGAGATCCGCTCCGACTCCGACCCTACGGATCCCGATGAATCTCTTGAAACTGAGCTCAATCCTAATGTTACATACACTCTAGGGCCCAAAATTTCGGCATGGGATCAGCAGCGTAAGGTTTGGCTTTCCAAAAACCCTGAATTCCCTAATTTTGTTAATGGAAAAGCTCGAATCTTGCTCGTCACTGGGTCGCCCCCTAATCCTTGTGACAATGCTATAGGAGACCATTATTTATTGAAAGCGATAAAGAATAAGATTGATTACTGTAGGCTTCATGGGATTGAAATTGTTTATAACATGGCTCATTTAGACAAGGAACTTGCTGGTTATTGGGCGAAATTGCCATTGATTAGGAGGTTAATGTTGTCCCATCCCGAACTTGAGTGGATTTGGTGGATGGATAGTGATGCTTTTTTTACAGATATGGTGTTTGAGATTCCTTTGTACAAGTATGAGAAGTATAATTTGGTTATTCATGGCTACCCCGATTTGTTATTCGAGCAGAAGTCCTGGATCGCATTGAATACAGGGAGTTTTCTGTTTCGGAATTGCCAGTGGTCATTGGATTTGCTTGATGCGTGGGCACCGATGGGACCTAAGGGTCCGATTCGTGAGGAGGCTGGGAGGATTTTGACTGCTAATTTAAAAGGAAGGCCTGCATTCGAAGCTGATGACCAGTCGGCTTTGATTTACTTGTTGCTTTCGCAAAAGGATCAATGGATGGATAAAGTGTTCATTGAGAATCAATACTATTTGCATGGTTATTGGGCAGGGCTGGTTGATAGGTATGAAGAGATGATGGAGAAATATCATCCGGGATTGGGAGATGAGAGGTGGCCGTTTGTGACTCATTTTGTGGGCTGCAAGCCCTGTGGGAGTTATGGAGATTACTCTGTTGAGAGGTGCTTGCGCAGCATGCAAAGGGCATTCAATTTTGCTGATAACCAGGTGCTTAAGCTTTATGGGTTTAGACATAGGGGATTGTTAGGCCCCAACATTAAGAGGATCAGGAACGAGACGGCAACTCCTTTGGAGATTGTTGATCAGCTCGACATCCGTCGTTCAGTGCATGGAAAAACTGAATCAAAGAGCTAGCAATCGGAACAGGTATTAAACGTGTCATATAGGTAATGTAATTTCGCAGTTGAAAAGCTAATTTCAATTGCCATACACTTCAACTTGTTTGGTAAAATTGTGTCGAATTAAATGAAAAGTTATGGTTTCCATGTTTTTTATTGGTCAAAGCAAGCAGCAAAAAGAGGGGAAATATAGAAGAAGGAAGCTTAAGTTGCGGATAAATACTTGATTAGAATGTTTAGTTATCATTTACTCGGATCAAATCATGAAAAAGTTTGAGTTTTGGGGTTTTACCACGGAGTGAGTTGTCGGGACAAACAGCGTATTGGTAGCTCTGGTAATGCATTTGGTATATGCTTGAATTTTTTTTTTTCTTCATAGCTTCTATATACTGAAATCTTGACACTGTGAACTGTAATGTTAGAGCCATTACCTAAGGTTTCATCTTTTGTTTTGTCTCATGTATTTGGTTGGGGTTTTCTTTTAACTGCAAAATCGAACTGAACTGTTATGATTGTAGGAGGGAGCCACTACCTAATTTTTCATCTATTTGTTGGATGAACCAAACTTTTACTCTTGCTTTTACGATTCATAGTTTTGTGCATATTTTGGACTTAATAAATTTATGTATGCATGAAGTGTGTCGTGTTTTTGCTTGTGTCAAGTCATTTCAACATTAACATAATAAAAATTATTAAATATAACCATTTTCATGCCTCTCTAAATACACAACCAAAGCCTCAAATTTTAGTTTTAGTTTTGGTTCTTATTTTATGTTCACATTTTAAATTTATTTTTATTTTTATATTTTAATTTTTGATATAATTTGGAATCTCAACTTTTATTATCATATTATTATATGGTTGTACATGTGTCTAAATATATAATTTTTTTGAGATTATATAATAATAGTTAAATTTCAATTTTGATTTTTATATTATGCTCTAATTTGATATTTAATCTTTATACTTAATTTTTTAATTTTTATAATGTAAGTTTAAATGTTTTATTTTGATTATAATGTTGTGGATTTCTAAAATTGTCAAACACTAAATTTCAGGTTTATTACATTGTATTTTTCTATTAAATTTCAATATGCCAAATCAAATAGCAAAAGAATTTTAATAGATTATAAATTTGTAATTGAATTTTTAAATTCAAAAATGAATAGATTAAAATTTTGAAAGCAAAAATTAAGAATAAATTTTAAAGGTCTATTTGGACAAAAGAGTAATTGAATGAAAGTGTAAAAGAGTAATTGAATGAAAGTGTAAAATTACCGTCTTTTGTAATTACAAAGAATTGTAATTCCTTAGATATGCTTAGCTAATAGAGTATAATTACATTGTACTTTTTATTTCATGTTTGGTAATATAAATTGTAATTACACAATATCATACTTTATATTTTTAAAAACATTAATTACTATAAAAATTATTAGCACGATAATTTTTTTAACAAGTAACAAAATTAAAATCAAATATTGTAGGCGGATTCCATCATCTAATGGTTCTTTTAAATTGAATGTTAATGGGACTTGCAATCCGTCTTCGAGACTCACTTTTTCGACAATTGTTGCAAAGGGTGAGTATCGTAAGTAGAGAAATATTAAAATATGTAATGTTGAACAAGTTGAGTTTTGGACTATTTATGACAGCCTTCAACTAGTATAAGATGTTAAGTGGAAGGAGGCTATAATTAAAATTGATTGCCAATGCGCTATAGTTGTTAAAAGGTATTTTTTATGGTCTCAAAGGACAAGTGAATAGAGACTTGATCTCAAGAATTTAAGAACTGTGTAAAAGTAATTGGCGTGTGGTCATAAAATAGATTTCAAGAGAAGCAACTTTTGCTCCTCACATTCTGTTAAGATTAATGAAAGAGTTTCCAATTAGTCATTGAGAATTCCATGTAGCTCCTGCTAAAGTTGCTAATCAAATTCGATTAGATAATCAGTCGTTACGGTTTAATTCTAATAGCGCTTCTATTAGTTTGTAATTAATTTCATCCTATTTTTACTATAAAAAGAAAAAAGTACCTAGAAGTCTCAATCACATGTTGGTGTGTAGATAAGTTGCCTGTTTGTGGTATCAATTTTTTAAGGTAATTATTCTGTCCACAGCCGGTAGTGTAAAACTGGCAGAAAAAAAATCTTCACCAAGTGAATTTAAAAGATACAAAATATCTTTTAAATGATTTAATTATTATTTTATTATACATTAAAAATAAATGGCATCAAGGAATTTTTACTGGATAATTATTATATTTAATCTATTATTAGCTCGGCTCGATATGTGTGTTTCAATTACTATTAATTAAATATTAAAATAAAAATAAAAATTTAATCATCAAATCATCCAAATTACAAAGAAGACTTTGTCCAATATACGATCCAACAAGTCGGATATCTAATTTTTGTCAAGTTTACCACCATTCTACTACGGTCTATATTTTCCTGCTATATAGAATTGAGTGATTCCTGCTATATGTAATATATTTATTTTTCATTCTCAAATATTTCAAATATCATCTCTACTAACTTCATTACCATTTTTAAAATGTAAATTTTATATAGTTAAGTATGTTTTAAACCAAAAGAAGAAGAAGATTGCAGTGAGAGAAAACAATGCAGGAGCTTTGGGATCATAACCATAAACCCGATAACAAAACAATACTCACTAATCATATATGTGGAAAGCATAAATTAGGGGAAAGAATAGACTCCATACACTATAACTACACGGCAATCAATAGTAATAGAGAAATGCTGATGTTTTGGTCTTAAAAATTACCTCCAGGATTGCCATCAAAATCGGTGAATCTTGAACCACATGTGATCACTGGGTCAGCCTTTGAAAGCTTGAGATTTACGACTTGCTACCCATACTTGCATTCATTTGGGCAATCTGGTTCAACAATCCCACAATTTTCTGTACAATCAACATACATTGAATCCAGAATGCTTTACCAACAAGAGATTGAAGTCCAAAATAGTATTGTCCGAGTTTTATTAGATTAAAATTTGTTGGTTTGAATTCACTTACGCATTTCAACAAATACCATACCTCGTCTTTCTCTTTTATTATTGTTTTCAACTGTTCCATGCTCTCTTCCCCGCACCTCCGCTGCCGTATCCGCTTGCACAACCACCATAAGAGCACCAGGAGCGCCACGTCAGCTATCCCCCTAAAAGACCGAAATGCCCTTCCAATGGTCCCGTTTTCATAATTGAAATAACAGGCGAGGGTAACGATCTTAGCACGCACAATCTGAACCAAAGTCCCCAACCAAACTCCGAACCCATGATCACCGTATGATTGGATGACATCACCGGCACCAGACGGCGGTAACAGAGATGGTTCGGAAACTGGGTTTTGTTGTTGTTGTTGAATTTGATAATGGAGATTTTCATGGTTGATAGGAGGGAAGATGGAGAGGTCGGATTGAGGAAAGGAGTCTCGGATCATCACCATCGACCTTGGCTGCTTTATTTGTTGACTGGGTTCTGATTTTGAGGCGATGGAATTGAAAATTTCCAATTCAAATAATAAGCTTTCTAAAATTCCATCGGTTTCTACCATGTTTTGTAGATTGCAGCTTAGAATGGAATCAGAAAATTTAAGAGCTTATGTTTTGCATCTGAATCAGCTTTTATAATTACGCAGCAGTCTACATAAAAGAATTTATTGGTAAAATACTAACAATTTTGGCATAGTTAAAAATATTGACATGGAATTCTTTAATGTTTATGAATGAAGTTATTTTAAAAATAATAGTCTGCTACCTTAGCACGTTACTGTTTGCCCTCTTTGGCAAGTCTTTAGGTTTTTTTGTGTCTTCTCTGTTGATGGCAGTCACATCTTCAATATTCTTAACAGCTTTAGCAATTGTCTTCCCACGCTATTGGCTATACTCCTGCAACCATGGAAACAAATTTTGCAGGATTAACTCTCGATGAAGAAGAAGAAGCAGTTTTGCAAGTACAAGTGGATCCAAATATAGAAAGGGAAGAAGGAGCTCTCAGATTGATGGGGTGTTTTCTAACAGCTAGCATTATTCATTTTCCAACAATGAAAAGCACTATGGCTAATTTATGGCATCCAGTTAGAGGTATTCAAATTAAAGATTTGGGGGAAAAAATGTATTTATTTCAGGTTTTTTATATTATGGATATGGAAAGAGTTTTAAAGAGATCACCTTGGACGTTCAACAATCATCTATTGATTTTATATAAGTTACAATGGAGAGAGGATCCTTTAAAAGTTCCTTTAATCTTAACTCCTTTCTGGGTACAAGTTCATGATGTCCCTATAGGATATTATTCTGAAAATCTGGCTATGCAATTGGAAAATTTTTTGGGAAATTTTATGGAATATGATGGCTCAAGTTTGGGGAAAGAAAATAGAAATTTTATGAGAATACAAGTTTAAATTGATATTCGACGTCCTCTTAAGAGGAATAAGCAAATTATGTTTTGTGGTAAATGCTCTTATGTCAGATTTAAGTATGAAAGACTATTTCTATTTTGCTTCTTTTGTGGTTGATTAAGTCATAATGATTCCTTTTGTGAAGCTAAGATGATGTTAGGGGCAAAACCTGTTGAGATGGGATGGGATTTATCTTTGCGAGCACAGTCAAGGAGAGCTCAAACAATGAACAGCGTCTAGTTACGAAAGGAAGGAGTAATGGACGGTTTCAACAAATGTGGTAATTCACAAGAAAGTAATGGGTGGGGGTGGAAAACAGAGTTAAATGTGCTAAGGTAATTGATCCTATTTTAGGATTCAATCTGGAAGGAAAAATGTCTTCGTTACGTAAAGGTAAGGAAAATTTATTAATTGGTCAAGTGCAAACTGCTATGGATCATGACCTGGAGGATGAAGTGGTAATAGGTGAGGAAGGGAAAAAGAGAGCTAGAGGTGAGATTGAAGAAAGCAATATTGGGATGCTTAGAAATAGGAGGATGTCAGAAGTTTCTCAATTATCATCGGCGGCTGCCAAAAGGTAAGCCGACCGGGAGCAATGAAAATCTTAAGTTGGAATGTTCATAGATTCGAATGTCCGTGGATTGGGGAATCCACGGACAGTTCGTAGACTTCGACATTTGCTGAAGGTACAACATCCCCAAGTGGTCTTCTCTATGGAGAAGAAAATTAATAGGAGTCAGATGGAAAAAGTAATGTGAAGTTGTGGTTTTCATTATGGTATTGATGTGGATTCGTTTTGTTCTAGAGGAGGATTATGTTTAGCATGGCGAAGGGATGTTATTATAATACTTCAAAGTTTCTGAAATCGTCATATAGATGTGATTATTGAGGATTCAGGTGATAAGAAGAAGTGGAGATTTATAGGTTTCTATGGTTCTCCTTACACACATGATAGGGATAAATCATGGAATCTGTTAAGGCAATTATGTAATAATGGTGAGCATCCATGGTTGGTTTATGGGGATTTAAATGAAATTTTATATGGCTTTGAAAAGAAAGGAGGCCTACCTCGTGAGGAGAGAAGGATGGAAGCCTTTTATAAGGTGCTTGAAGATTGCAATTTGGTTGATGTGGGTTATTCGGGGAATTGGTTCACTTAGGAAAGGGGAAATCTGTCAGAAACAAACATTCAAGAAAGATTAGATGAGAGAGTAGCAACAGAGAAATGGATATCCTTATTTCCAGATTTATTAATTCAACACCTTCCTCATTCCTTTTCAGATCATTGTCCATTACTTATAAATACTGGGCATAAAGTTAGAAGGCAGATCAAAAAAATTTCAAGTTTGAAGATTGGTGGGTTTTGGAGGAAACATTTTTTTAAAGAGGTCAGGTATATTTGGGAAAAGTTCACAGGAGATTTGTTGAGCAAGTTGGAAAATATGAAGCGAGGCTTAGAGAGATGGGCTAGCCAAATTCGAGAAAGTAGAAAAAAGAAAAAAGAGGTTCTAAATTCAAAGTTGACAATGCTACTTGAATCTGATAGGAATGATGAAAATCTGGCAGAGCTTATAGACACAAAGATTCAATTGAATTTTGAGATAGAGAAGGATGAATGCTACTAGGAACAAATGGCTCATATAAACTGGCTGAAACTTGGAGACAGAAATACTGCGTTTTTTCATAAGCAAACAACACAAAGAAGAAAGAGGAATTATATTTACAAAATGCAATTTGAAGATGGTAGGGAGACAGAGGAGGTTAAGGAGATGGAAGAAATTACCAGATCGTACTTCCAGAAGCTATTTTCAACAGCAAGACAAGGAAACTATGATAAAATAATGATGGGAATTGAGTGTTGCATTTCTGAGGAAGATAATTATAGATTAAAAGCCAGTTGCACTAAGGAGGAAATTCGAGAAACTTTATCAGAACTGGGTCCTACAAAAACACCAGGAGAGAATGGATTCCCAGATTTATTCTACCAAAAATGTTGGTCGATAATTGGAGAGGACATTTCTGATTACTGCCTTCAAAGACTGGACGAAGGTATGGAATGACACTCTATTAACAAAACAAATATTGTGCTAATTCCGAAAATTTTAAATCCTTCCAATATTACTCAATTTAGACAAATCAATTTATGTAATAAGCTTTATAAATTGATAGCCAAGGTCATAGCTAATCGGCTTCAGACAGTAATTAGTAAATGTATAGATGTAGCACAAAGTGCTTTTGTTCTACGGAGGTTGATCTTTGATAATGTGTTACTGGCTTATGAAATTTTGCACACTTTAAAACACAATAGGACAAGAAGAAAATGGCTTATGACTGTAAAATTAGATATGAGTAAGGCATATGATAGAGTTGAATGACATTTTGTGGAGGGAATAATGAAAAAAATGGGATTTGACCCAAAATGGGTTGACTTAATAATGAAGTGTGTCTCTACAGTATCATATTCAGTGGTTTTTAATGGAAACATTGGTGAAACTTTCTAGCCAACTAGAGGTATTAGACCAGGAGATTCTTTAAGTTTGTTTTTGTTTTTATTTTGTGGAGAAGGCCTCTCCAGTCTTATGCGGTTTGCAAATGAAGGGAACATACTTAAAAGAGTTAAAGCCAGTCGAAGAGGACCTACTATCTCACATCTACTATTTGCAGATGACTATCTTATTTGTAGAAGCTATTGAAAAGGAAGCACAATCATTAAAACAGATTTTGGAAGAATACAAGCTGGGTTCAAGCCAATGTGTTAGTTATGATAAATCGACAGTAATTTTCAATACAAATACTCAAGAGGGGGGAAAGGACGGCAGTTTCAAGGACACTTGGAGTACGAAGATCAACTGATCCAGAACACTACCTAGAGCTCCCTAATATGGTGGGAAAAAGGAAGAGAACATCATTTCAAAATTTGAAAGACAAGTTTAAAAAACATATTGACAACTGGAGTATAAGGCATCTTTCACAAGGAGGAAAAGAAGATTTTATAAAGGCTGTACTCCAATCCATTCCAACCTATACGATGGCTTGCTTTCTACTTCCTAAGTCTTTATGTACTGAATTGGAGGGTATTATAGCCAAGTTTTGGTGGCAAAAAAGTCGAAATAAGAAGGGCATTCATTAGTGTGCTTGGAAAGATCTATGCTTATTAAAAGAATACGGAGGGCTTGGTTTTCGAAATCTTGCAAAGTTTAATATAGCGTTATTAGCAAAGTAGGGGTGGCGTCTTATTAATTATCCAAGTTCATTATTAGCTCGTGTTTTAAAGGAAAAATATTATCCAAATTCAAATTTCTTTAATGCGCGGCTTGGAAATTTACCTTCACTTACCTGGAAGAGTGTCTGGGCAGCAAGAGGACTCCTTGAGAAAGGTCTATGATGGAGGGTTGGGAGAGGTGATCAGATTTTTGTTTGGAATGATTTATAGATTTCAGGAAATGAAGCAGATCGAGTACAAAATCAGGACAACAATGCAAACATTAAGTTAATTTCGGATTTAATAGATGCTACGACTAGAAGTTGAAAAGTAGAGGTTGTGATGAATACCTTTTGTTTGGACGCAGGAAAAAAATCATGCAGATTCCATTGGCAGAGACAGCGCATAAAGATTTTCAAGTATGGTGAGGGGAACTGTTCGGGGATTTTTTAGTCAGGAGTGCCTATAAACTATTATAGAAGTCTAACTTGGATCCTAGTAGTTATATTGTACATGCCGAAGCTAAAAACTTCTACAAGAAACTATGGAATTTATACATCCCCTCAAAAATTAAAATAATAGTATGGAGAATCTCTTGAAACTTTATTCCGTCCTTTGTTAATCTCAGACACAAGAGAGTTGTGTTGAATGATCAGTGCCCCACTGTCTTCAACATGAAAAGGATAGTAGCCATGTCTTTCAATAATGTCCTACAACGATTATGGTTTGGAATCAGTTAAACCTATCTTGGGTATTAGTCCACAATTTTGAAAATATGTGGGACTAGCTTACCTAGGTCTTCCGTCTAGTTACTAACGAACAGATCCGACATTTCTGTTGTGGTCTCTGGTCAAACAGGAACCGCTTAGTATATGAAAGGAAGCATGTAACAGGAAGAGAAATAGCGAAGCAAGTTCGAAGCTATATCTCAGAGTTAGATGCAACAAAAGAAGGAAAACACACCTTTCAGGTTGATAGAACCATTCACCAGATTTGTCGAAGATCAAAAGTCACAGTTCATTTTGATACAGCCTTTGACAGTCAATCTTCTAGATCGGCTACGCGCCTACTTGTACGAAACGAGGAAGGGGAGATTCTAGCATTAAAGGCGATCATTCACTTCGAGATAGCAACCCCGTTCACAGCAAAGGCACATGCAAGATTACAAGCAATAAAATTAGGAATTTTTGTGGGATTTAACAAAATGGATGTTGTGGGAGACTCAAAAATTGTTATTAGAAAATGTCAAAGTACAGAAACAGATAAATTGGCCATTGGAGCAATCATTAGAGACATTCAAAGCATAAAACACAGATTCTAGGAGATTGAGTTTCATTTTGTCCCTAAAGCAGAAAATATGATCGCTCATGTTATTGCGAAGGAAGCCTTAAGAGAAGAGAGAGTTATTACCTGGTGGGAGGAATCTCTGAATCTGTTCGTCAAGAACTATAGATTTATAGACCAAGGTATTCATATTGAAGAGAGGAAGATGGAAATGTTTTGGTGAAAAAAATAGCAGAGAAAATTAAAAGTCTCTTTTTGAAAAACTGCTATCATTAAATAGCTGGTCGGTGATGGAAATGACAAAGCCTATTGGAATCCAGCTGTTGATTTTACTGGGAGAAGATAAGATAATATTTTATTTCTGTTTTAATTTAGTTGAAACCGAATGAGATTGGGCCAGTTTCGTTAGTTTTAGGCCTGTGTTTTGTAGTAGGTTTTTTGGTTTTAGTTTTGTTAGCTTCGTTAGCTTTTGGCTTTAGTTTTCTCTAGTTAATGGTTTTCAACCCAATTCTGTTTATGTTTTATTTTATATTATTAAATCCAGTCATATCTTTATTCAAAAAATATATATATATATATATTGACATGGCTGATGTCAGAAGCAAAATAAAAAAATTTAAATTATTTTTAAAATAAGTAGAAATAAATACATATAGACAATTTATTTGTCTTGGAATTATAGAAAAACAAAAAAATTATAAAATTATTAAAAATTAATTAAAATCATAAATATATATATATATATATATAAACATCAATAACTTATATCATAAAATTAAGATTAACAATATTTTTTATATTCTTTCTCTTATTTTTAATTTGTCCAAGTTATATTAGTGATATAATTTAATCAAATAAATTATTTTTATAAAGTTTATGGTTTTAATTGATTTCTAATAATTTTATAAATTATCTTTTCATAAAAATTATGGCTTGAAATAATTATTTTTTAAAAAAATTCATAAAAATTTTAATTAATTTATAATGTTTTTATAATATAAATATTAATAATTTTAAATATTTTTAATAAATGTTTATGTTTTTATAATTCTAGAATAAACTTAGACAATGGGTGTCTAGATTCAAGTGAACTTGGACACCAATATCTCTAGGTTCATTAGCGTACTTGTTTTTAAAGTAATTTATAAAAAATAATTTGTTAATGTTAGCAAACAATGCCAACATTCCAAATAACAGATTGAAATCTAACACTCCAAATAACAGGTTTTTATGAGGTTTTTATAATTAAAAAATAATTTGTTAATGGATCACCACAAAAAGCATATTTTTGGGTTTAATCTAACACTCCTTGAGATTTTTCTTGGATACTCCTAGCTTTGTCCTTAGAGATTGAAATCTAGGCATAGAAACAACCTGCCTTGATACATTTTTTCATGATAGTTTTGAGTATCAAAATGCACCAAACATGTGATCATTTGGTAACCATTGTTACCCATATTTTTATGCTTTGCTGCTCACTTTAAATACTGAATTTGTGTGCTGGAAATGGGTTAAAACAGCATCTGAAACTTAAGAATAAAACCCGGTATGTTTGGTGTTGTTACAGGCTAACTAAAAGCTGGTTTTGCTTGCAATTTATGCCCAAAACAGTTTGCTTTGGTACTGTTCTGCCTCTTGTACATTGGTTTCATTGTGACATGCTTCTATGAATCAGGCTAACTAAAAGCTGTTTTTGCTTGCAATTTATGCCCAAAACAGTTTGCTTTGGTACTGTTCTGCCTCTTGTACATTGGTTTCATTGTGACATGCTTCTATGAATCACAACTTATAGATAGATTACCTATGAACACCATGCTTAGATTTCGATGTTGTAGTTGTTTGCAACTCGATTCAAGTTTTATTGATGATGTTAGTAAAGTTTTTGATGTGCATTGCTGGTTATTTTGACTTTTCTTACTATTTGATGACGGAAGTTTGAATCTGCTAGGGAAAAAATATAGATGGCATCGAGCTCAAATCAGTCGCACAGAGCAATTCGCAGGTGTTTATGTGGGACTCAAATTCGAACAGCTTGGACAGATTCTAGTCGTGGTCGTAGATTCTATGGATGTGGGAACTCTAAGGCAAATGTTAGGTTTATTCTTTTTGTTAATGTGCTTCTGCGTTTTCTGGTAAAGTAATGTGGGAACCTTTCTGAACAATTAATACGATGGTCGTCGGGGGTGTAAATATTTTAAATGGGTGAAGGATTCAACCGACTATAATAGCCTCAGTTGTGAAGATGGTAGTGTTAACTTCAGTAGTGAAGATTTTCAAAAGCTTAGTGATGAAATTGTGTCCCCGGGAGATGAAAATGATCATGTCAAGAAGATTGAAAGAGGCACAAGCTGAATTAGAAAAATTGAAAATTGAAAACTGAAAATAAGAAATTAGTTTCACAGGCAAGATGTTATAAATTTGGTTTAATATTATCTTGGGCGGTTTTTGTATTTATTTTATTTTGTTCTATGGATGATGAGGAAAATATGAGAAATACGTTAGCCTTACCATGATTAAGCTGAATATGTTAGGCCTATCACAAACTGAATAGTTTGTGCTTTTGATGTTTATAAATTTATATTAAGCTGAAGTGCATGAGCAACTGCTGTTAAAAATTAAAATTAAAAATTAAAAATTTATAAGATAAATTTATAAGAGAACATTGTTTCGTGAAATCAAAATTAAAAATTACTTTCGTATCTTCTCTTCCAAAGACAAAGCATCTCTCACTTAATACTCGGTTTTAATATCGTATAGTTGTTTTTAATACTAACTACATTTGGCTCGTAAATATTAAATAATATAATCTACGAGTTCATTTGTCAGATTTGATGGCCTCGAACCATTATTTTCGACATCGCTGAAATTCTGGCTATTACAAAACAAATGTAGAAAACATTGCAACTTCTTACATTAGCTTTTGACATAGTAGATAAAAAAAAAGTAACTTTATCCCATATTATCAGCTAAAAGTAAAGTAGCTTTATCCCATATTATCAGCTAAGCTATGGAAAGAAAAATAAGAAGGAACCTCAACCACCTTCTGGCAAAAGGGAGAGGATCAGCAAGGTGTAGTTGAGAAATGTCCTCTTCCATGTCAACTGGCTCCATGGCTCACAAAGTTATATTACTTCTCTGCCTGTATAAGTAAACACATTACCATAACAAAGAATCCCAACTCACCACCAAGAACCCAAAAACATATTATTAAGAAAATCCAACTTATATGTCTCTGGTAAAGGAGTACTACTGAAAAATGGCTATGAGGAAGTGAAAGTGTAAAATGTTGGACGATCTCTTTGTTCTTGCTTTTGTAATGATACTTTTTTGAGACAGAAGAGAGATAAGAGAATGCCTGAATTATATAATAATAATGTGTAAGTGAGGACTGAAATTTTCCTTGTTTTTGTTTGGGGCGGAGGGGGAAATTTTTCTTCTCTTATAAATTATTTCAAACAAGTTTCGGGCCTAGGGGTAAAATGGTCATTTTGTAAAAGTCTAGGGGAAAATTGGTCATTTTAGCAAAGATGTGAATTTTTGATTGCCTAAATTTATTTAATGATTAAATAAGTGTATTTTTCTATTATAGATCAAGAAATACCAAATCCGAACCTAGATTGGGGGAAAGCCAAGCAAGTAGACTAAATCGACTAGTCGCTACATTTTGTAATCCGAGGTAAGTTGTATGTAAATAATACAACTACATTGTTATTATATGTGTGGAATTGATGTGACATGAGTTGCTTGAATTTTGAGAATGAGAATGCATGATGATAATTGAGATAGTAGAATTCCTGTTTGAACCTTAGGAAATAAATCGGATATTCATGCCATGGCATTTGGGTCACTTGTGTGAGCCAGTGTAAGACATGTCTGGGACATGCATCGGCCATATTATGAGAGCCAGTGTAAGACCATGTCTGGGACATGGTATCGACATTGAGACGAGAGCTAGTGTAAGACATGTCTGGGACATGCATCGGCCTCGAGATGTAAGCCAGTGTAAGACATGTTTGGGACATGCATCGGTTATGATATGGTAAAACTGTTGTTATAGTTATTTACATGGAACTTACTAAGCTTTATGCTTACTCCCTCTTTAGTTGACTTGTGGCTTCACCGGCGCCTAATGCACCTCCACCATCGTCACGGCTTCAACCAGATCCACAAGGATCCGTCAACCCTTGGACTGGAGGAGCAAACGACGACTAAATCAACACCAAACCACCAGTAGGTAAACCCTTCCCTTTTTGTAGATTCGTCAAATAGATTCAAAATAAAGTAACAAACAAAAAAATAAGAACAGAGAAATAATCCGTGAATCACCTTTTGTAGACTGTTTTTGAACTGATTTCTATTCTTTCAATATATGCGTGTGTAATACATTTTTTTATTTCAAAAAAAAACCCTCGAATACATTAGTCTTTCGTGCTGTTATAGCTGAAAGTGTTACAAAAATGTTTTTCTTTTCTTTGTTACTGCTTGTTGTTTTTGCTCGTTCTCTTTTTACTGTTTGCAAGAGCTGACGGAAGTGATGGGACGGGCCCTAGCCAAGGGTGGTCAAGCGTTGAACGTGCTGACACCATGTGGGGAGTGGCGCGGCGTAAAGGGCGAAGACCCTAGGGTTTTTCTGAAAATGTTAACATTTTGGACCATAGAATTGGGCTTTAGGTTTTTGTTTTAGGCTGATGGGGTTGTAATATTTGGACTGTTAATATTGGACTTTTATTTTGTTTTTTTTGGTTTCTAATGGGCCGAGCAAAATAGGCCTCTTACAGTGACTTTTTATAATAATAATTATAATTATTATGATTTACAATAAGTTGTGCGAATTTTAAAAAAAATTCATGACCACGATACCCGCAGTGACCGTAATAGCATCCATTATGTCCGCAACTGCGATAAACACAACGCGACTGAAAATGCGGTCGCGACTGCAATTTAAATCCCTGGTTTTTAATACTCGGTTTTATAACAAGCAAACACCCAGAACAAGTAATTCTAAAATTCGCCCTAAACGTTTGCACATTTTTACAAGTATGCTCTTATCCAATTTAACTTTTAAGTATATTAAAATTAAATTAAAATATTAAATAAGAAAAAGTCCAGCCTGGATTGATTGATTGATTTGCACTTTCTGTGTAATGACCCAAAATTCACAGGCACCGGAAAAGTGAGTTATAGGGCCTCCGTCTTAGTCAAATAAGTTCGAAAACAATTATTAGAAATATTTATGAGTTTAGTAGTGTGTCTAATTAGGTTTTAATTAGGTGAATTTAGCTTAATTTAGAGTAATTAGTAAAAGAACTAAATTGAATAAGGGTAAAAGTTTAATTCTAAAATAATAGAAAATAAAAAGGATTAAAATGGTAATTAAACCATTTACAAAAGTTGAGGCGACATATATGTATTAAAATTTAAGATTTTATTTAGGTTATATTTAAATATTATATATAATTATTATAATTATTAATTAACATTATGGTTTTATATTAGATTATTATTATTAAATAAATTAAATAGTAGATAATTGTATGGTAATAGGTTATTTTACTAAATTGAGCCAAAAAATTTTATATTAATAAAAATGACCCAGGTTCAAAAACAACTACCATAATGACTTGAAACGAATAGTAGAATGGAGTTATGGCCTGTCAATGACCTACACCAACTCGTATTTTACACCCATGATTACCTGATGATTGTGTCAGGCTTTAAAAAATTAATTTTTTTAGTTTTGGCCTGTTAATGGTAGGCATCAGGGTAATTTTTTTTAAAATCGTATCATACTGGTATACAAAAATACTAGTATTTTAAAAAAAAAATTTGGTGCTGGCTTGTCAATGGCCGGCACCAGTATTTAAAAAAAAAATCAAATTTTTTGGTCTTTGGCTTTCGTTAATGACCATTGCGAATCACGAGTTTTAAAAAAAATTGGTCTGGCTTTGTCACTAGCCGGCACCATAATACGAGTTTTTTAAAAAAAAATTTTTGGTGCTGGCCTGTTAATGGTCGACACCAAAATACGAGTTTTAAAAAAAAAATTTGGTGCTGGCTTGTTAAAAAAAATTCAATTTTTTTTATGCTGCCTTGTCAATGGCCGACACCACAATACTAGTTTTTAAAATAAATAAATAAAAGGATCCGAAAACTGCAAAAGACAGGTGAAGACAGGTCAGAAATCGAAGTCTTCATAAATGATTGAAAGCAATTGAGCATGGGTTTCGAATCCTGCGATTTTCGATTTTTGCCCAGAGAGGAAAACAACATTGCTCATATTCTTGCTAAAGAGGGTTTACAGAGGGGTGAAAAGACTTATCTACGCTCGTTGTTTACTGCTGGAGTAGAGGAAGCTCTATCTAAAGATCGAAGATGGACAGATTCTTGAGAAGATGATATGATGGGTGTGTTTCAGGAGGGTGTTGGATAGAAAATTTTTAGAAGGAAGAAAGAAGCTCTGTTGAATTTCTGAGGGAAGCACTAGAAATTGGGTTTCATTCAATGGGGGTAATTATGATAGTTACGTTCCCCAGATATTTTTACTGTTGTTGATGGGATGGGTTGTATTGGGTAACATCTGGCTGTTAAGAAGCCTCTAGAGCTCCCTGTGACAGCCCTATTCTGACCCTAGTTGGGAAGTGGTTTCGAGACCGCTAAACCGAGTCACAGAAATAATTGAATATAATATTTTATGTCTAAAATATGTGATCATGCATGTGTGAAATTTGAATGCTTTGATTTTTGTCAATTTGAATGTGTTTCTAAATAAAAAGGACTTATGTGAGAAGCTTTGAATATATGTGTCGCTTATTTTAAGTGATTAATTATTGAATGATGCAAATAAGTGGGTTTGCATGTCAATTTGCCACTTTTAATGTTAGTGGCCGGCCATGATGGTTTTGGTGAGCAAAATAAGCATATTTTATATGTATAATAATGAATTGATATTTTTTTAAGTAGTTTATTGATATATTCATTATTATATAGTTTATTGATAAAAATAAAATAAGAATTTGGTGAAGAAAACAAGAACTCATCTTTGTTTCTTCACCTTGTTGAAATTCATAAAAAGAAGAAGAGTGAAGGATGGTTTTGGGACCGTTCGGTCAATTGGAGGCAAATTTGAAGGTAATTTGATGTGGTTTTTTAAATTGTTGATGAATTTGTGTTTCTCTTCTTTTTCTAGCCGAAACCCACTTGATAAATTTAGTTTATGAGGTATTTTAGATTCGGCCTTAGTGAAAATGAGTGAAGAAATTTGAGTTGAGGATAGAAGATAGTAAACGAATGTTCAATGAACAATTTGATACCAAAATTCATATGTTTATGAGCTTGTTTTTGAAAAGTATGTTACATGTGAGTGATTAGTTCATGAAGGGATTTTCGGTTATGTTTGTTTTGTATGAGTAATGGATTGTTGAGTTCATGCTATTATGAATAAAATTGATTAAGAGAGGCTTGAGATAATTAAATATGCATGTTGGTGGTAAGATGAGCATTCGGTTTTGGACTTTTAAGTGTTGTTAAATACTTTGAATAATATATATAAGTGGCTTTGATATGTGAAATTCGGCCAAGTGGTTATAAGCATGATTTTAGAAATTCAATGATATTCGGCCAATTTGAATAATTCATGGCACTTCAAGCAAATTAGTTTTAGATGTTATTAAATATTGAAGATTATTTAAGCATGTTACCAAATGTGATTTTAGTTAATGATTCGGTTATGAGTGCTAATTTTGTTTTATAATTAGCCGAATGTGTATATGTATGCTATGAGGTGGTTTAGCTTAAAGAAAATTAAGGTGCTCGGAAGGTGATTGCCGTGGATAGTTTAAGTAATGAAATTTAATTTCTGTTATGTAAAGTGATGACATTGCCGTTTGTAAATTGAGTAGTTAAAATTGTTGATTGAGCATCAAGAGCTTAAGGGGACAAACTCGGATCGAGGAAAAAACAAAGGTAGTCGTGTAGTCGATATAGCCGTACGATAACTTTTGAGGTAAGCTCTTAAACGATTAAGTTGAATTTATGTGTTTAAAGATTATATGAATATAGAATAAAGTTTTAGTATATGTGATATATAAATATATATATTTTCGAATGATTAATAATGTTCATAAATGAGCCGAAAATGGCTAGCTTACTCGATTGAATTGTGCATGGAAATGAGGTATATGCTAAAAGAGTTTTAAAGAATGATATATGATCTCTGTGTTTCGGTTAAGTAATGGTAAATAGAATGAGTATGAATTTAGTGAGGACTATGTGTGATAGCCAAATGTCTTATGAACTAATATGTGTGAATGGTATTTTGAATACATGAGATAAGATGGAATAACCGAAAGCATCATGAGTTAAGACGTGAATAAAATACTATGAATTTCTTGTAAATGCCGAATAGTGAATACATTTGGCTATGAAATTATGCTTTAAATTCTTGAATGTATTTGAAATCAATATAAGGAAATGGTATTTTTAATAAATTATGTGATGAAATTACCGAATGAATTATGAGATGAATTGTGGATTAATGTTACAAAGTAAGTGAAACTATTAATGTGATTAGGAAATTGAAGAAGGGAAATTGAGATCTTAGTAAGTTCTTAAGTGTTTGAACTTTTGGAAATTTAAGGGTAAATTGTAATAGATCTGCTTGAGACAGCAGCAATAATGTGATTTTAGAAAATCACCATAAATTGTTGGAGTTGAGTTAGAGGCTTAATAAATTATGTAATTAAAGCTTGATGAGTCTATTTGTAGAGAAAATTAACGGCACTTGATTTGGAGTTTCGTAGCTCCAGTTACAAATAATTTAATGACTATTACTCAGGAAGACAGCTTGTAGTGAATTTGTGATTATGTTGTAAACATTGATAAAACTGTTTGAGTTGCTTATAAGATATTGATTAAAACCATATGTGAATTTTGAATTGTGACGTTAGGAAATGATATATGAGTGTTAGATGGGTCTTTGATGTTAAAATTTGTGAAATTATAAGTTTATAAGTATTGAATTATTGGAGATGAACATGTCATTGCCGAATGTAAAATAAAATGTTAAATAATTGTAATAAGAACATGTTTGATTAAATATTAGTAATCAAAGTACCGGATCCATATTAAAATGAGGATATAAGCCATGAATGACTAGTATACCTAGTCGATTTTGATATGATGAAATTGATGTACAAGATATGTATATGTGGTGAGGCCGAAATGGCTGATATTAAATGTGTGCAAGTTATCTGAATGGCCTTTATGAATATGTGTGCTATCTTATTTGTATAGTGAGGCCAAATGGTTACTTAGAAATGTAATATGGCTGAGTGGTTATTTAAATGAAAGCAAAGTATGTGATGTATTAGCAAGTAATGATAAAAACATTATCTTGTATATGTGCTTGTGTATGTGGTGTGACCGAATGGGCAAGTGTAAAATGTACATATGTTTATGTGTATATAATGTGGCCGAATGACCAATTGTGAAAAGTGTGTATTATTAGATATTTAATGAGGCCAAAGTTAGTAAAAAGTATATAAAATAAATTGTGCTGAGATTGTGTCCGGGTTTAAAGTCTCGTAGGCTTCGTGCTGGTGTTATGTTCGGGTTTTATACCTTGCAGGCCAAGTGCTAGTGAATTTGATAAAGTATATGACTACGAGATCCTATGCTAAGATGATAAATTGAACTCATATTACACATTAAGTGATTCAAGTATGTGATATATATATTATATATGTGAGATTGATCTGACGGGAATTAAGAATGTGTAATGAGAAGCATATGAAAAGATGTTGTAAATTCATATGTATATTTGTATATGTGTATATTCAGTTATTATGCAAAGTTACAAGATAGTTTTCGATATGCCATTTAACTATGAATGTTGAAAGTAAGTGTGGGTAAGAAATGATACACTAGTGAAATTTGAAAGAATTAAAGTTAATCCGGAAGCTTGTAAATACTATATTTATATGAGTTTGAGTATAAACAGAGTAAAATGATATGTGTTTGTGCATAATCGGCCAAACAGTATTGTACTTAGAAAGTGTTATGTGATTTCGAACATTTGGTTTGTTCTTTTTTTAGTTCAACTGTTTAAATTGCTTAAGACTTACTAAGCTTATGACAGCTTACTTTGAATGTTATGTTTCTCTGTTTATTTTTGTAGATCGTTGACTCTTACTATTAGCTCGGGGATCGTCAGCACTTCGTCACACTATCTACTATTGTGGTAATCATGTGATTTGGACTTAGCATATGGCATGTATAGGATAGACTATAAGTAGAATGATATTTTGACTATTGTATATAAGCCATGCGAATATGGCATCTTATGGAAGTTTACTTTTATAAGTTTTAAATTTGATCTTTGTTTGTGTCAATTAGTTATATAAATAAATGATCTTTTATTTCAGAAAAGGTTCAAAATTTTACTGTTCTGATCTGATTCCTAATTTCTGGTAATGTCTCGTCCTATTCCGGCGACGGTTACGGGATAGGGGTGTTACACTCCCCATCTCTCTCTTAGCTGGATCTTTTTTTTCTTTCGATTTTTTAGTTTTGTTTTCTATTTGGGCTGGGTTTTTGGCCTTTTTGTTGTTTTTCTGTTTTCTTCTTTAGTTTAGGCTTAACAAGCCTGGCTCTTTGTTGTTTTTTTTCTTTTGAATAAAGGATCCAGTTTATTTTATTCAAATAAAAAATAAAAAAATAAAAGGAAGCCTATCCCTATCCCCAGTCACATCTTAACAGCTTGGCCACCATTCAATTTTCTCCTCTTTTCAAGCCATCAGCCATGCCTTTTCAGCAGATTCATCTTCCCAAAAATCTTTTTACTTTACCTGTTAATTTTGTCTTCTCAATTCCTCCTTCACCACTAGATTCAATCTAGATTTCTTTTCCACCTTCCTTTTGGAGCGATCTCACTATGGTTCATCGCATCCTCCTCTAGGTATGTCTCCTCCCTTCTTTTTAGTGCTTCTGTTGCTATTCTGTGAGCGTAAGAGTTCTCAGATCTGTGAATGAACTGAAAAGTAACCTCTGGGAGCCCCAATCTTTTATTCTGATTATCCTACCTTGCTGATCATCAGCTAAGCTATGGAAAGAAAAATGAGAAGGTACCTTAACCACCTTCTAGCAAAAGGGAGAGGATCAGCAAGGTGTAGTTGGATGAATAAATCCATCTCGATCATCTAAAAAATGCTAATATTTTATTTTTAATCTTGTGTTTAAATATTAGTTTTAAATTAACTACTCTAAGTATATCATTTATATTTTAGTAAATGAATTCAAAGTTAAAATCGAATTATTATATATAATATAGGTTGGATCAAGATGTGAAACTCTATTTGTTTCTGTGTTAGTTTTAAATTATCCGATATGTCCGGTAATGCCTCGTAACCCTATTCCGATGATGATTTAGGGTTGAGGGGTGTTACATTCTGTCCTTCTCTTTAATTTTTAAGTATATTAAAATTGATTGGTGTAACTGTGAAACAACTACTAGTTGTATGGTGTGATAACGGCTATTTTACCAAACTGACCCAAAAAAATTAATATTTATAAAAATGACCCAGGTTAAAAAACAATCACCAAAATAACCTGAAATGAACAGTAAATTAGGGTTTTGGCCTGTCAATGGCCGGCACCAACTCGTATTTTGGACCCATGATTACCTGATGATTGTGTCAACAATGGCCATGGCTGCAAACTCTACTGATCACACTAAGGTGAAGCATGTGGAAATTGATTATCATTTTGTGTGTGAAAAAGTTCTTGCTGGCATACTACAGGTCAATTTTGTTCTATCAGAAAGACAAGTGTCTAATGTGCTTACAAAACCAATTACACCAAAATAGTTTTCTAATTTTAAGGAAGCATTGCGAGTGCTGTTGAGTGTCGAGTGAAGATCAATTAAACAAAAGTTCGAAAGCCAAGGGAATTTTAAGATAAATGTTGTTTGTTAATTTTGTTGCAATTTATCTACTAGCAGTTAATGGGTTTAGGGTTTGTTAATTCTGTTACAATTTAATAGTTATTTTCCAAATAAAATGCTATTATTATTGTTGACAGCAAGAATATCCTTTGTTGTATAAATACCCTTGCTTAAGTATTTTCAATATATGAAAAAATTTGAATGAAAGAAAACTTTAACACTTCTTTCCAAACTATTAAATGAAAAAGAAATTCGTATAGAAATCCCTTCCATAAGATATCCTTACCAATAGATGCTGAACAATAAAAAAAAATACTTGTCATCTTTGAAGGACCCATGAAGGACACTATGAGTCCTTGGTCATGCCGTTCGGCTTGACCAATGCGCCTTCGAGTTTTCAAGCATTAATGAACCAAGTGTTCAAACAATTCCTCAGGAAATTTGTTTTGGTTTGTTGCTGTCAAATCAAATACTGTTCTTACAAAAAAAGAAATGTATTTCATCCGGTACAGTTGTATGCTGTTGTATTTCATCCGGGTATATTACAGCAGCTTAATCTTGATATAAGTTGTATGCATTTCATCCGCATGACTTGTGCTACATAGTGTGCTGCGTCCAGGCCAACTTCAACAAGCCTGCAGTCCATCACGAACAGCATCCTTAATTTGGGCAATTGTGTGGTCATTAGGCCCTATGTTATTGACAATAGCATTAGTATTATATAAATAGCAATTAAAATGTTGCACAAGCAGCACTGACAATATTGATATTAAATTTACATAAATTATATGGAACATCAACCAGTTCTACATACATTTGATCAAAATTATACATGAATGGGGATGCCTCACATTTTCCACAAATGTATACTTATCTTCCCCAAGGACATGCTCGTAGAAAGTCCTGCCCAACCAAGACAATTTGGGGTTAAATCATCAACAGAATTTACAGCTTCTCCTCCACAAGCCAAAACAAGCCTTTCCATATTTCTTCTCTTTGCTCTTCTAAGGATAACAATCTATAACACCACAGATCAACACATTGCAATTAAACACAGTTGTGACAAACTTCAACCATTAAATTGAACCAAACAGGGTGTAGTGCAATAGAAAGATGCATAAGTAATGACAAACTTATTACTTTTTTTTTAGCTCTATTTTTGTGCTCTCCTTTTCTTAGAAGGTAGGTGTTGCTCATACGGTAAAGACTCCTCCACCTTTCTCTTGCATGTATTTTGGGGTTGAAGTCTTGTTGACACATCAAGGATGAGCTTGTAACAGTAGTCTACTTTTTCCTATTTCCCACCCAAACCCAGCAGCTATTTAGTGCAATGGTAAATCAAATACAGGTCTTACAAAAATAGAAATGTACTTCATCCGGTACAGTTGTATGCTGCTGTATTTCATCCGAGTATATTACAGCAGCTTGATCTTGATATAGTTGCATGCACTTTATCTGCATGACTTGTGCTGCATGGTGTGCTGCATCCAGGCCAACTTCAACAAGCCCGCAGTCCATCATGAACAGTATCCTTAATTTGGGCAATTGTGTGGTCATTAGGCCCTATGTTATTGACAATAACATTAGTATTATATAAATAGCAATTAAAATGTTGCACAAGCAACACTAACAATATTGATATTAAATTTACATAAATTATATGGAATATCAACCAGTTCTATATACATTTGATCAAAATTGTACATGAATGGGGATGCCTCACATTTTCCACAAATGTATACTTATCTTCCCCAAGGACATGCTCATAGACAAGTCCCGCCCAGCCAAGACAATCTAGGGTTAATCATCAACAGAATTTATAACTTCTCCTCTACAAGCCAAAACAAGCCTTTCCATATTTCTTCTCTTGGCTCTTCTAAGGGCAACAATCTACAACACCACAGATCAGCACATTGCAATGAAACAAAGTTGTGACAAACTTCAACCATTAAATTGAACTAAACAGGGTGTTAGTGCAATGGAAAGATCATAAGTAATGACAAACTTATTACTTGTTTTCGGGCTCTATTTTTGTGCTCTCCTTTTCTTAGAAGGTAGGTGTTGCTCATGCAGTAAAGACTCGTCCACCTTTCTCTTACATACATTTTGGGGTTGAAGTCTTGTTGACACATCAAGAATGAGCTTGTAATAGTAGTCTACTTTTTTCTGTTTCCCACCCAAACCCAGCAGCTATTTGGTACAATGGAAAGATGCATAAACAATGATGAACAAGACACCATATCAACTACCTCGCTAATTTTAAAAACACTCAGCAACTGGTTTAGGTAGTCAATGAGGTTTGAATCAACTTGGTCTAAGGCGTGCATCATGATGGCAGTAGCCAATACAGAGGGAAGATAATGGGTGGATCTTGAATCTAAAAAAGAAAAACACCCGAAGCATTAAAATGGAGAAAATGGTGAGGAGAAAAACAGGAACAGAAATGGAAGTGGGGACTTAATAGAGATTACACAGAGGAGGAGACGTTCACATCGCTTAAGAAACTCGTAATGGAAATGGGTTTTCGACCCAAGTCATCTGATGATGCCATCTAGAAATGAAAGGGCTGTAACTGGATACATCTTTTATTTGAGTGTGGAGAGCACTAAAAACTCCATTCTACGTATAGTTTTGGCCTAAAAAATATACTTTGTGTCCACCTAAAACAAAGAAACATGTTAAAGGGTGTGATGGTATTGAGGGTGGAAGTTGTTGTTTTGAACATACTTGTAGGAGAGGCACATTTTGTGTTTCTTCAACTTTTGCAGCTAAAGAGAGGCAAGTGATAGCCAGGAGTTGGACCATCCATGGCTTATCTCTTTGAAGCTGAAAGGTGCTTAATAACCTGTCCAAATAGTTAACAGAAAGAACAGCCGTAAGAGTGGTGAATATGTTTATAGCACTGACTTTAAGCATCCACTCTACATCCTCTCGACTAGCCGTTGCTTGGGACTCATCGGTTTCCACATAGAAACAAGGTAATTTGCTACTCTTTTTTTGGCTAAAATAAAATAAACTCATATTCTGCTGCTATTCATTTTGATGTATTCTCATGGCTTTGAGTTTTAAATACTTATACCTAATAAAACATGTATCTCATTACAATAATAGTTATTTTCTAAATAACATATTGTTTTATAATTTTATTTCTTATTTAATATTTTAATTTAATTTTAATAATGCATACTTTAATGGGAGGAGTATGTATTAGCAAATTCACAAATATGATTATATATATATATATTTACGCATGTATCGCATTACAAAATAAAAATTTAAATACTTATACCTAATAAAATATGTATCTAATTACAATAATAGTTATTTTCCAAATAACATATTGTTTTATAATTTTATTTCTTATTTAATATTTTAATTTAATTTTAATAATGCATACTTTAATGGGATGAAGTATGTATTAGTAGATTCACTAATATGATTATATAATAGTTATTTTCCAAATAACATATTGTTTTATAATTTTATTTCTTATTTAATATTTTAATTTAATTTTAATAATGCATACTTTATCCGGATGAAGTAGGTATTAGTAGATTCACTCATATAATTATATTATACTTGAGACATGCGTAAATATATATATATATATATATATATATATATATAAGTATTTAAATTTTTGTAATAATTAAAAGAAAGACCTTTCCTCCCCCCAAACATTTATTCTTTCATCTCCCCCAAATCTTTAGCAGTCATTTCCCCCCAAATCTTTACAGTTCACTCAGTCCGTCCTTTGCTTTTCCTTTTTTGCCGATTTTCGAAACTCAGGTTTGTGTTTCAGTTTCCTTCTTTTTCGTCATTTGTTTTGGGTTTATGATTGGTTCATGCATATTTCATCCGGCTAACTTATATTGTTTTGTAGGGCTAATGGATCACCACAAAAAGCGGTAAGTTTTGTACTTTTCACATGTTTTTGTTTAATCTTTGTGTAAGGAATATGTGTAGTTCTTCCGTGCTGGACTGGATTTTTTGTGATTGCAATAGCAGATTTATTATCCACCCAAATTGCTAGACTGGATTTTGGTGATTGAAATGTCCTTATTAATTCTAATCTAGGCCTAGAAACAGCCTTAGCTTGAAAATTTCACATTAATATGTTTAGTTCTTCCATACTAGACTGGATTTTTTGTGATTGGAATAACAGATTTTTGTTCTAAATTGCAGTAGCCACCCAAATTGCAGTAGCCACATCAGGTT
Organism: Gossypium arboreum; assembly: GCF_025698485.1. Classification (NCBI taxonomy): domain Eukaryota; kingdom Viridiplantae; phylum Streptophyta; class Magnoliopsida; order Malvales; family Malvaceae; genus Gossypium; species Gossypium arboreum. The sequence goes on along the minus strand of NC_069081.1, from coordinate 108,879,705 downwards.
GCTGTTCTAAATCAGTTTTGTTGATAACTTGACGCTCATATGCACTTAAATTGTTTTGCAGATTTGTTGTTGATGTTATTGATAGTGCTGAAAATCTTTTGCCAGAAAAGTTCAGTTTCCATCCAAATGTTTTAGCGAAACTATATGGAACGGGCTTTGAGAATTTAATGAAGCTTAGAAGACCTTCAAAACACAACCTGCCACTTATAACAGCAGTGGCAGAGACCTGCAGTATAAGTCAGAGATGCTTCGTCTTTGGAGAAGATACGAAACTTTTTATGGGTTTAGGCGATGTTTTAAGAATAACTGGTCTACCGATAGATGGTTTGTCAATTATAGGGAATGAGAAAGAGGTAGATTTGAAGAAATTGTGTGAGGATTGTTTGGGCACAGATGAGTGCCTCTCGACAAGAAGTGGAATTAGTCTGACTTGGATGAGAACTAAATTTGGGAAGTTGAATGCTGAGGTTGCTTTTGAAGGCGAAGAACTTGACCGCTATGTTCGGGCAACAGTGCTCTACATCATCGGGTTTATCATCCTCCCAACTAACTCTAGTAGAATGGCTCCATTTTACCTAACATTTCTAAAAAATGTTGATGACATTAAAAGTTACGCATAGGGGGCAGCCAAGCTAGCAAGTCTGCACCGCAGCTTGGAGAATTGCAAATTAAAAACAAAAGCTTTAGTTGGCTGTTTACATTTGCTTGTGGTGAGAATAGAAGTTATAATTATAGTTTGTTTATTTAACAGTTTTCTCTTTATTGTATATGGATTAACCTTTTATTTTTCTTCATTGTAGGTGTTTATATTGGAGCACATCCCGTAGGTTGCATCTCAGTTGCTCCATCCCCATTTGAAACCAATATCGACAACCGTTATTGAAACAGATATGCAAAACCGTCCAAGTGACTTCCCTTTGCTGGTCGGCTGGCATCAAAAGCTGTATGAGCCATCCATGAAAAGCAGAAGTCATGGCTCTGTTAATATGTTTGTTGATTATTTCAAAAAATTTCTGCCAAATAAAGTAAGTGAAGTCATTTTCTTTTTTCTAATGATTTAATTTTAACTCTTTAAAATGACTTTCTAAATTTTTTAGTCTTACCTATTTCAATGTTTCAAACAGGTTGAATGGACCCCATACGATAAACTACCGACACATTTCTTACCTTCTCCATATAATAAGAATATTTTCATGGAACATGCTTTAACTTCGATTATATTTATAGAGAAGGTAATTCTCCATGATCCAGCTGTCTCTGTGAACTTAGGGCTAGGTACAGTTTTATATCTTCAATCCCAGAGGGAACATCTCCATAAGATTCACAATAAACTAAATAAAGGTAAAAAACACAAATCTAGAGGAGGATATAGGAAAAACTGGATTGATGTCCATTCAGAGTTCGTAACAGCTTAGGGTGACCGTAAAGAATATTTGTACATTCCAGGTAATCCTGAACTTGTGTCCCCCCCCCGCCCCCTTTTATTTTCTTGCTTATTAGTTCCATATGCTAAATTTTTCGAAACGCCACAAGGGGTTCCCTCATTAAGGTGTACATAAGAAAGAGAAAAAGAAATAAGAAGCAGCGGAATCATCAGTTGGTGATTGATTACCCGCCAACGGGGCAGCAGCAGATGGATGTGCTTGATGACCAGCCCACGGGGCAGCAGCAGATGGATGTGCTTGATGACCCGTCCATAGAGCAGCAACAGATAGATCATGATGAGCCCTTAGTGCGTGATGACCCGCCCATAGATCAGTAGTAGATGGATCATGATGAGCCCTTAGTGTGTGATGACCCACCCACGGGGCAGCAGCAAATGGATTATGATGATCCCTTAGTGCATGATGACCCGTCAACGGGGCAGTAGCAGCTGGATCATGATAATCTCAATGATGACCCCATGGAACTTGAGCAGTTGATCGTCAGCTCCTCGAGCAGCCCACAAAAAAAAAGAAACAGAAGGGCTTCAAATATTTAAATCCGGAAAATATTCTGCCTTCTAATGAAAAAAAGATCATTTGTAACTCCACAGAAATATCAAAATTTTGAAAAGGACAATCTTACTTCTAGGATTCATGGGAAAAAGGTAACTAGTTCGCACATTTTTTTGTTGTTTTAAAGGTGTGTATGATAAGTTAATACACGTTGGAAAATATGGCTGACTTTGTTGTTTTTATGACACCGGATGGAGCCAGCGCAAAATGTTTCAGTGTCCCCTCCTAAGAAAAAGATTTTTATTCTTGACGTGAATGGAGTGCTTGCCAGTGTTAAATAAGAATGTATTAAATCTCTTTCTCACTTCTAATAAAAATGTTAAGATATTACTGTTTAAATCTATTCGAAGTATTAAATCTATTATTGTTTGCATTTGCAGATGTGAAAATGAGACCAGGTGCAATCGAGTTTATCAAAATAAGCCATGAGAATACATCAAAATGAATAGCAGCAGGAATATGAGTTTATTTTATTTTTAGCCAAAGAAACAGAGTAGCAGCCGCCTTGTTTCTATGTGGAAACCGATGAGTCCCAAGCAACGGCTAGTCGAGAGGATGTAGAGTGGATGCTTAAAGTCAGTGCTATAAACATATTCACCACTCTTACGGCTGTTCTTTCTGTTAACTATTTGGACAGGTTATTAAGCACCTTTCAGCTTCAAAGAGATAAGCCATGGATGGTCCAACTCCTGGCTATCACTTGCCTCTCTTTAGCTGTAAAAGTTGAAGAAACACAACATGTGCCTCTCCTACAAGTATGTTCAAAACAACAACTTCCACCCTCAACACCATCACACCCTTTAACATGTTTCTTTGTTTTAGGTGGACACAAAGTATATTTTTTAGGCCAAAACTATACGTAGAATGGAGTTTTTCGTGCTCTCCACACTCAAATAAAAGATGTATCCAGTTACAGCCCTTTCATTTCTAGATGGCATCATCAGATGACTTGGGTCGAAAACCCATTTCCATTACGAGTTTCTTAAGCGATGTGAACGTCTCCTCCTCTGTGTAATCTCTATTAAGTCCCCACTTCCATTTCTGTTCCTGTTTTTCTCCTCACCATTTTCTCCATTTTAATGCTTCGGGTGTTTTTCTTTTTTAGATTCAAGATCCACCCATTATCTTCCCTCTCAGATTAGCTCGCCATCATGATGCACGCCTTAGACCAAGTTGATTCAAACCTCATTGACTACCTAAACCAGTTGCTGAGTGTTTTTAAAATTAGCGAGGTAGTTGATATGGTGTCTTGTTCATCATTGTTTATGCATCTTTCCATTGTACCAAATAGCTGCTGGGTTTGGGTGGGAAACAGAAAAAAGTAGACTACTATTACAAGCTCATTCTTGATGTGTCAACAAGACTTCAACCCCAAAATGTATGTAAGAGAAAGGTGGACGAGTCTTTACTGCATGAGCAACACCTACCTTCTAAGAAAAGGAGAGCACAAAAATAGAGCCCAAAAACAAGTAATAAGTTTGTCATTACTTATGATCTTTCCATTGCACTAACACCCTGTTTCGTTCAATTTAATGGTTGAAGTTTGTCACAACTTTGTTTCATTGCAATGTGCTGATCTGTGGTGTTGTAGATTGTTGCCCTTAGAAGAGCCAAGAGAAGAAATATGGAAAGGCTTGTTTTGGCTTGTAGAGGAGAAGTTATAAATTCTGTTGATGATTAACCCTAGATTGTCTTGGCTGGGCGGGACTTGTCTATGAGCATGTCCTTGGGGAAGATAAGTATACATTTGTGGAAAATGTGAGGCATCCCCGTTCATGTACAATTTTGATCAAATGTATGTAGAACTGGTTGCTGTTCCATATAATTGATGTAAATTTAATATCAATATTGTTAGTGCTGCTTGTGCAACATTTTAATTGTTACTTATATAATACTAATGCTATTGTCAATAACATAGGGCCTAATGACCACACAATTGCCCAAATTAAGGATGTTGTTCGTGATGGACTACGGCCTTGTTGAAGTTGGCCTGGATGCAACACACCATGCCGCACAAGTCATGCGGATAAAGTGCATGCAACTTATATCAAGATCAAGCTGCTATAATATACCTGGATGAAATACAGCAACATACAACTGTACCAGATGAAGTACATTTCTTTTTTTGTAAGACCTGTATTTGATTTGACAGAAACAAACCAAAACAAATTTCCTGAGGAATTGTTTGAACACTTGGTTCATTAATGCTTGAAAACTCAAAGGCGCGTTGGTCAAGCCGAACGGCATGACCAAGAACTCATAATGTCCTTTATGAGTCATTCAAAGATGACAAGTATTTTTTTTATTGTTCAACATCTATTGGTAAGGATATCTTATGGAAGGGGTTTCTATACAAATTTCTTTTTCATTTAATAGTTTGGAAAGAAGTGTTAAAGTTTTCTTTCATTCAAAATTTTTCATATATTGAAAATACTACAGCAAGGGTATTTATACAACAAAGGATATTCTTGCTGTCAACAATAAAAACAACATGTTATTTGGAAAATAACTATTAAATTGTAATAGAATTAACAAACCCTAAACCCATTAACTGTTAGTAGATAAATTGCTACAGAATTAACAAACAACATTTATCTTAACATTCCCTTGGCTTTTTAACTTTTGTTTAATTGATCTTTACTCGACACTCGACAGCACTTGCAATGCTTCTCTAAAATTAGAAAACTATTTTGGTGTAATTAGTTTTGTAAGCACATTAGACACTTGTCTTTCTGATGGAACAAAATTGACCTGTAGTATGCCAGCAAGAACTTTTTCACACACAAAATGATAATCAATTTCCACATGCATCACCTTAGTGTGTTCAGTAGAGTTTGCAGCCATGGCTACTGTTGACACAATCATCAGGCAATCATCGGTCCAAATACGAGTTGGTGCCGGCCATTGACAGGCCAAAACCCCAATTTACTGTTCATTTCAGGTTATTTTGGTGATTGTTTTTTAACCTGGGTCATTTTTATAAATACTAAATTTTTTTGGTTCAGTTTGGTAAAATAGCCGTTATCACACCATACAACTAGTAGTTGTTTCACAGTTACACCAATCAATTTTAATAAACTTAAAAATTAAAAAGAATGACAGAATGTAACACCTCTAAACCCTAAACCATTATCGAAATAGGGTTACGAGGTATTACCAGACATATCGAATAATTTAAAACTAACACAGAAAGAAATAGAGTTTCACATATTGATCTAACCTATATTATATATAATAATTCGATTTTAACTCTGAATTCATTTACTAAAATATAAATGATATAATTAGAATAGTTAATTTAAAGGCAATATTTAAACACAAGATTAAAAATAAATTTATTAATTTCATTAGTATTTTTTAGATGATCAAGATGGATTTATTCCTCCAACTACATCTTGCTGATCCTCTCCCTTTTGCCATAAGGTGGTTGAGGTTCCTTCTCATTTTTCTTTCCATAGCTTAGCTGATGATCAGCAAGGTAGGATAATCAGAATAAAAGATCGAGGCTCCTAGAGGTTACTTTTCAGTTCATTCACAGATCTAAGAACTCTCACACTCACAGAATAGCAACAGAAGCACTAAAAAGAAGGGAGGAGACATACCTGGAGGAGGATGCGATGAACTATAGTAAGATCACTCTGGAAGGAAGGTGGAAAAGAAATCCAAATTGAATCTGGTGGTGAAGGAGGAAGTGAGAAGACAAAATTAGCAGGTAAAGTTAAAAGATTTTTGGGAAGATGAATCTGCTGAAAAGGCATGGCTGATGGCGTGAAAAAAGGAGAAAATTAAATGGTGGCCAGGCTGTTAAGATGTGACTGGGGATAGGGATAGGCTTCATTTTTTTTTTCATTTTTTTTTGAATCAAATAAACTGGATCTTTTATTCAAAAGCAAAAAACAACAAAGAGGCAGGCTTGTTAAGCCTAAACTAAAGCAGAAAACAGAAAAACAACAAAAAGGCCAAAAACCCAGCCCAAATAGAGAACAAAACTAAAAAACTGAAAGAAAAAAAGATCCAGCTAAGAGAGAGACGGGGAGCTCTAGAGGCTTCTTAACAGCTAGCTGTTACCCAATACAACCCATCCCATCAACAACAGCAAAAATATCTAGGGAATGTAACTATCATAATTACCCCCATTGAATGGAACCCAATTTCCAGTGCTTCCCTTAGAAATTTACAGAGCTTCTTTCTTGCTTCTACAAATTTTCTATCCAACACCCTCCTGAAACACACCCATTGTTTCATCTTCTCAAGAATCCGTCCATCTCCGATCTTTAGACAGAGCTGCCTCTACTCCAGCAGTAAACAACGAGCACAGATAAGTCCTTTCACCCCTCTGTAAACCCTCTTTTGAGAGAATATGAGCAATGTTGTTTTCCTCTCTGGGCACAAATCAAAAATCGCGAGATTCGAAACCCATGCTCAGTCGCTTTGAATTATTTATGAAGACTTTGATTTCTAATTGTCTTCACCTCTCTTTTGCAGTTTTCGGAACTTTTTATTTATTTTTTTTAAAAAATCGTATTGTGGTGCCGGCCATTGACAGGCCAACACCAAAAAAATTTAATTTTTTTAATACTAGTGCTTAGCCATAGACAGATGACACAAAAAAATTAAATTTTTAATATCGGTGCTTACCATTGACAGTCAAGCACCAATTTTTTTAAAACTTGTATTCTAGTGCCGGCCATTAATAAAGGAAGACCAATTTTTTAAAATCTGGTATTTTTCTATACCAAGATGATAATCGATTTAAAAAAAAATACCACAGTGTCGATCATTGACAAGCCAAAACTAAAAAAATCAATTTTTTAAAGCCTGACACAATCATCAGGTAATCATGGGTGTAAAATACGAGTTGGTGCCGGCCATTGACAGGCCATAACCCCATTCTACTGTTCATTTCAAGTAATTTTGGTGATTATTTTTGAACTTGAGTAATTTTTATAAATATCAAAATTTTTAGGTCAATTTAATAAAATAGCCTATTACCATACAATTATCTACTATTTAATTTATTTAATACTAATACTAATAATAATAATATGATATAAAACCATAATGTTAATTAATAATTATAATAATTATATATAATATCTAAATATAACCTAAATAAAATCTTAAATTTTAATACATATATGCCGCCTCAACTTTTGTAAATGGTTTAATTACCATTTTAATCCTTTTATTTTCTATTACTTTAGAATTAAACTTTTATCCCTTATTCAATTTAGTTCTTTTTACTAGTTACTCTAAATTAAGCTAAATTCACCTAATTAAAACCTAATTAGACACAGTACTAAACTCATAAATATTTCTAATAATTATTTTTGAACTTATTTCACTAAGACGGAGGCCCTATAACTCACTTTTCCGGTGCCCGTGAATTTTGGGTCATTACACAGAAAGTTCAAATCAATCAATCAATCCAGGCTGGACTTTTTCTTATTTAATATTTTAATTTAATTTTAATATACTTAAAAATTAAATTGGATAAGAGCTTACTTGTAAAAATGTGCAAACATTGAGGGAGAATTTTAGAATTGCTTGTTTTGGGTGTTTGCTTGTTATAAAACTGAGTATTAAAAACCAGGGATTTAAATTGCAGTCGCGACTGCGTTTTTGGTCGCGTTGCGTTTATCGCAGTTGCGGACATAACGGATGCTATTGCGGTCACTGCGGATATCGTGGTCATGAATTTTTTTAAAATTCACACAACTTATTGTAAATCATAATAATAATTATTATTATAAAAAGTCACTGTAAGAGGCCTATTTTGCCCGGCCCATTAGAAACCAAAAAAACAAAATAAAAGTCCAATATTAACCGTCCAAATATTACAACCCCATCAGCCCAAAACAAAAACTTAATGCCCAATTCTATGGCCCAGAATGTTAACATTTTCAAAAAAACCCTAGGGTCTTCCACCTTTGCGCCGCGCCGCTCCCCACGTGGTGTCAGCGCGTTCAACGCCTGACCACCCCTGGCTAGGGCCCGTCCCATCACTTCCGTCAGTGCCTGCAAATAGCAAAAAGAGAACGAGCAAAAACAACAAGCAGTAACAAAGAAAAGCAAAATATTTTTGTAACACTTTCGGCTATAAAAGCACGAAAGACTAATGTATTTGGGGGGTTTTTTTTTGAAATAAAATAAAAATTGTATTACACACGCATATATTGAAAGAATAGAAATCAATTCAAAAATGGTCTACAAAAGGTGATTCACGGATTATTTCTCTGTTCTTATTTTTTTGTTTTTTACTTTATTTTGAATCTATTTGACGAATCTAAAAAAGGGGAAGGGTTTAACTACTGGTGGTTTGGTGTCGATTTAGTCATCTTTTGCTCCTCCAGTCCAAGGGTTGATGGATCCTTGTGGATCTGGTTAAAACCATGACGATGGTGGAGGTGCATTAGGCGCTGGTGAAGCCACAAGTCGACTAAAGAGGGAGAGGTTAAGAGGGTTTTGAAAAATCTTTTGAGAAAACAATCTGCAAAAATGATTTTTTAAGGCAATTTTTAGTTTATATATATAGATAAAACGGCACCGTTTCCCGTTTTGGGACTCGGGACATTTGCATTTTTAGCCCCTGTTTGTTTGTTTGTGCGCATTTAATTCAGGTCCTTGATTCTGTTTTAATAATTTGATTTATTTATAAATTATTCTTCTAATTTTGTTTTTATTCCAATTAAGTTTTTATTTAATTTATATTTTTGTATTTTTTATGAATTACTTATTATTTATTATTTTAATATATTATTCATAGCATATTATTTTATTGATCTCACATTGCTTTAGTTTCTTTTTATTATTTTCTTTTGTACATTTTTGAATTGTTTTATTATGTAGTTTATTTAATTAAAATTTTCTTTTATATATATTCTTTGCTGTGAAGATTTGTGTGATGAATATTATTAAACTACTATCACTATTAAATTACTTGTACTTTATATTATTATTTATGTTATTTATATTAAATTATTTGTGTTTTACGTTTACTATCTATTTAGATTGACATGTTGATATATATTGTTTTGTATACTATTTCTTTGCTTGCACAAGGTTTATTTTAAAACTTAATCTATATATTATTATGTTACGTATGATTTATTGTTAGTCTCATTCATATGATTTATTTTACGTTAAATTATTTTAAACACTTTATTTTAGATTCTATTTATTCATTTTGAAGTGTTAAAATATTATTTTTACACTTATATATATACATTTAAATATTTTATAAATTGTTGTATATTGTTGATTCTTAGAACTACTTTCTCACATCATTTGTTTTAAATTTATTCATTATTATTTAGATTCTATTTTTTTTAATCTGCCTTATGTTTATCTTCTATTATTAATTAGTTTAAGTATTTAAACTTTTGTAATAATTAAAAGAAAAGACCCTCCCCGGGAATCTTTACAGATCACTCAGTCCCCCGGTGTAAGGAACCCCCAAGTCTTTTACTTTTCCTTCTTCTGCCGATTTGTTTATGATTTGTTTTAGGTTTATGCATATATATTTCATCCGGCTAACTTAGATTTTTTCTAGATTTTCTTTGGTTACCCTTAATCTGGATTTGTGCTGGCAATGACAGCGACTTTGTTGTTATCAATCAAAAGGGTATTGATCCCCCTTCCTTGCATCTACTTCAACAAGCAGCGGTAAGCTATGTAATTTTGTTCTTTTAATCCCTATTCCAACTTGCGAAATTTTCATGATACCCTACTCTTTGTTAGTTGCCCTATGATTTCCATTTGGTCCCATGTTATTAAATATTCAAATATCGAGAAGTAGAGAGTCTGATAGTTTCTTTTCCTCTTAACCATTAAAGGCACAATTATTGAAAAAATAAAAAACTGAAGAAATCATACGAAACTTCAATTAACATGATTTTTTGCACATACCACCTTACAAAAATATGATCAGGCACACTCGGCTTGTATCTATTTAAGATGTGTCTCGTCTGAAAGGGTTTGAGGCACTTATTTTGTTCAGTGCTAAGGCACAATGCTAGGTGCACACCTTTACAGCACTTTGCCATCTCGTGTTGATACTTTTGATATCATTTTCATTGTCAGTATGTTCTTCAGTTTTTTCCCTCAGCATACCAATGTCTTCTCCCCTTTTTGCTAGAAAATAACTACCTTGGTTGTCATCCCTGTTTCCTGTCTGTATATGTCTTTCCAATAGATATCTGGGTTGATACATGTTTCTAGAATATCAAGAAGAAGGTGCATTCTATGTAGCTGTCTTCCTTTCTGTTGGCGTAAGATAATTTGACAATTGTAATTGTAACATGTATTTTGCAGTGATATTGTTATTCCTAAATGATTTTGAGTGGCACACAGTTTTGATCACCAGTGAGGTATGAGGCTGATGTGACTGATATATTTTTTCTTTCTTTCTTTTAAGTATTACATATATGTTTAAAACTGAATTTTCTAATAGTTTTTCTGCTACTGCAGCTGGTTTGTTTATGTTATTTGCTTGCATTTTTGAGTTATTTCACTGCTGGTTTTTTTGTTCTTCACTGTTGTGTTGTTTATGTTATTTGAGTATGTTGAAAATTGGCGTAACATGCTGCTGTAATATTTCTGGATGAAGTGTATACATGCTGTAGCACGAATGTTTCAGGGCTGCTTAGTTGTACTATCTTCGGATAAAGTGCATGTAGCTTCTAAACATGCTACATTGTAATCAACCTAGTTGAAAATGAACAAGCTGATGACAGCTTGATATGTTTAGGTGTTGACTAGTTTAGGTGGCTTGTCTATGTGTACAAGCAATATCTATTAAGTTACTAGGCTACTTAGTGGTAGTAGGTAGTGTTTGGTGATGTATTTGACTATAAATGTAACACCCCACACCCGTGCCTAGAGGTGTTCATGGGCTGGGCTGGGCTTGTAACACCCCTCGCCCTTATCCAACGTCGGAATAGGGTTTTAGGTGTTACCTTACTTAAACTCGATCAATCTAGGGCGATCAGATTCGTAAAATCTGGATCAAATTAAAACTTTTCGTTTCATAAACATTCTATCCCTTAAATGGGCTTACGAGGCCCAAAACATACATTCGAGATGATTTAAGTTTAAACTGAGAGCTCAAAAAAAAACTTAGAGGAATTCATGCCTTAGGGTTCCACACGCCCGTGTGACTCGGGACCCCCTATGCCCTTAGCCCGTGTGCAACACTGACTTTAGGGCACGACCATGGCACACGCCCATGTGGCCTATCCGTGGACAATACTGACTTACAGACACGGCTATGGCACACGCCCTGTGGCCTACCCGTGGACAATACTGACTTAAAAGTTTAAGTGCAGGGGATGCACGTCCATAACACACACCCATGGGCTCAAGCCGCATGTCACACACGACCTAGACACACGCCCGTGTGTCTTGCCTGTATGGACAAACTAAGCTATCTTCCAAGCCATTTTGTCACTCATTTTTGCACAACTTACACAAGATCATTTCAATATACTAATTCTATCCCAAAAGACATCAATTCATTTATAGAAAGAACATCATATACATTTACCAAAATGAAAAATAGCCATTATCTAAGCTTAATACAAAATGAAGGGCTTTTGTCTTAAGCCAATATACACAAACAATTTCTCAATAATACAACTTCCTAGTCTAGCCCTATACATGCCATAATCAAAAATATAAATCCAACTATACCGAGTATTACGGCTGATAGTGTGTTCGATATCTCTGACTTCAAGGGATCCTTGAGCAATATGGCGGCACTGAAAGAAAAGGGAAAGGAAAGAGAGTAAGCATAAAGCTTAGTAAGTTGCATATAAATGGATATACAACAAAAATTTCACCATTTATCATCATGCTCATAGCTCAAAGGTAAGCTTAAACTAGACTTACTCATTACAATCAATTCAAGTCATATTTTCTAATCGAGCTCATTACTCATGCATAACAAATAGGTACCTGTAACACTTACAACATTATCATACTTTCCTTATTAAATATTTTTCTTAACTCTTGAAGTTGAACCTTTTTGGAACACTATCTGATATTCTATAAGCCTCAAACATGGGTTAAGTTACTGATGCCATGTCCCAGACATGGTCTTACACTGGCTATCGTCATCGGGGCTGATGCCATGTCCCAGAAATGGTCTTACACTAGCTCTCGTATATAAGTGTTGATGCATGTTCCAAACATGTCTTACACTAACACAACTCTTAGCCGATGCATGTCCCAGACATGTCTTACACTGGCTATCATCATCGGGGCCGATGCATGTCCCAGACATGTCTTACACTGGTACTCGTCTCTAAGCCGATGCCATGTCCCAGACGTGGTTTTACACTGGCTTTCATAATGTGGCTGATGCATGTCCCAAACATGTCTTACGCTAGCCCTCGTCTCAATGCCGATGCCATGTCCCAGACATGGTCTTACACTGGCTTTCACATAACCCAATGTTATGGCATGAATATTCGGTTTGTTTCCTGGGGTTCTCATTAGATCTTTCTACTTTCTCAATCATAAATATGCATACTCAGTTCAAAGTCTAAAAATTCATGCCATATCAAATCAATAACAATCAATTACATGCATTAACAATATAGTTGTATTATTTACAAAAAGGTACTTGTAGTCGGCTTAATCGGATTGTTTGGCTTTGCCCCGGTCTAGGCTCGATTTTGGTAAATCTTGATCTATAATAACAAAATACACTCATTTAGTCACTAATTACAATTAGGAATTCATAATTTGATATCTTTGGTAAAATGACCATTTTGCCCTTAGGCCTTGGCAAAATGACGATTTTACCCCTATGTTTGAAAATCAATTTTTATCGAATTTCTTCATATTTCAAGCCTAGCTAAACTCTTTTTACTCTTATAGCAACCCTAAATTCTCACTATTTTATACACATATTACCTATTTTGCAAGTTATGCCGAATAGTCCCTTTAGGTGTTTTCGAGCTAACACCTTTTACAAAAGTTACTTATAACACAACTAGGACTCATATTCTTCCATAAAAACTCAGCATCTATTACAATTACATCCATGGAAAAATCCTAAACTCTTGACCATTTTGCAATATATCACCCTCATTTGAAAGCTCATGCTTTAAGGGTCTCAAAAATGTGAAAATCTTGAAGAAAACTCATTAAAATCACTTACTTATAAGAGGAAAAAGTTGCTGGAAAATTTAAGCTTTCAAACCCCCCTTCATGGCGGATATTTTCGGTGGAAAGAGATGAGAAGAAAAGAAATTGACAACCTTTTTTCTATTTTGTTTCTTTTTGGTCAAAATAGCTACCAAATTCTACCTACTTTTAAAAATTTGTCTCCTCTATGTCTCATGGCTAGCTATGCTATCAATTAAGGGTCTATTTGCCCATTAAAGACCCCCAATTTTGGTTCTTTAATAAAATAACACATTTAGCTATCAAATTATGACTTCCGCACTTTATGCGATTTAGTCCTTTTTCGCAATTGGGCTCACAATCGTTAAGATTAACTCATCAAAATTTTCAAACACTAATATAATCATGCTATAATCTCATAATTATAATAAGGAAGATTTGGCTTTTCATAAAATGAGTAAATAAATGAGAGTATAATATGGAGAAAATAACTTAAATATACTAAACATACAAACCCAAAACCTCGATAACAAAGCCCTAACGCTCATAGAGCAAACCCGAAAACAAAATCCTAACTTTCACAGAGTTCTCCCAAAAGGGGTATAAAATTCTCTTTATAGTTGTCACGAAAACTCTCACTAAAGCTTATCTACGACTACATTTTATCGTCACCAAAATAAAAGCCTTGCAGTACTAGATCTTTTATTTCCTCTTAATTAGCCACTCAAAATAGATATATAATGACCCCTTTTACAGGCTAAGATTAAAGGTATAGCCATACTAAAATATCCCTAAAGTAATTAGAGTTTAATTGGGAGAAAGAACTCAATTTATGTGGGGAGGACGTCGCCACGTCGCAATGTCCCCATTCGCATCATCACGATGTCATCCGTCATTGCAATGTCAGGAAGCTTCTCGTCATGATGCCGTCATCTATTCGGTTAAAAATACGAGGCACACCCTATAAATATCCATTTTAACTCATATTTACCATACCTTCTTCTTTAGGCCTCGTCACGAGTCAAACTTGGTCTTTGCAGAATGTCAACCAAGCCCAAACTATTCTCATACTTGGAAATTAAAAGACTCCTAGTCTTCAAATCAAGGTTGTATAATGCAACCAAAGCCAGTGATACACGAGCAGACGCATGCTTCACAATATGAGAGAAAACATCTAGAAAATCAACTCCCTCCACTTGACTGTCACCCTTTGCGACCAACATTGCTTTAAGCACTCTACTTTATCTGAAACTGCTACAATCTGAAATTTGTGATTCCATCAAACTTCTTAATATTGAAATTCATTGTTGTCATTCTTGAACTGGTCGATTGCAAAATCCGAACCAAGCTTTGATATCAGTTTATTGGGAATTGACCTGTATAAACAACGAAATAGAAAAAGTAGAGAATATCGAACACAAATTTTACGTGGAAAACTCTTCCAAAGAAGATAAAAACCACAGACAAAAGAGACTTCAGCTTTTTACTAATTGAGTAAACAAATGAGAGTACAATATGGAGAAAATAAACCTAAATATACTAAACATACAAAACCAAAACCTTGAAAACAAAGCCCTAACTCTCATAGAGCAAACCCAAAAACAAAACCCTAATTTTCATAGAGTTCTCTCAAAAGGGGTATAAAATTTTCTCCATAGTTACCATAAAAACTCTCACCAAAACTTATCTGAGACTACATCTTGTTGCCCCTAAAAGAAAAGCCCTATAGTACTAAATCTTTTATTACCTCTTAATTGGCCTCTCAAAACAAGGATAGAATGACATTTTTGTAGGCTAAGATTAGAGGTCTAATTAGACTAAAATATCCCTGAAGTAATGAGAGTTTAATTGTGAAAAGATAATAGAGTTTAATTGGAAGAAGAAACTCGATTTATGTAGGGAACATGCCACCATGTCGCAACGTCTCCATTCACGTCGTCACGATGCTGGGAAGATTCTCGTCGTGACGTCACTATCTGTTCAGTCTAAAATATAAGGCACACCCCACAAAATTATCATTTCATATTTGCACAAACTTTAATAAGTATATTTGTCACATAAATTGTTCACCTATATTGTTTGTGTGCCACAATCTAATGTTTTATAAACGGTTTTTATGTTGCATATTAATAAATATCAAATAAGAAACATGAAAATGATACCACAAAATAAGGTTAAATGAGTAAATTAGGGTACAACCTCTTAAAGATTATTCAAATAAGAGCTAAACATTTTAAAATGAATACATAAAAGCTAAACACTTACGAAAGTGCTTACATAAAAGCTTTTCATACATTTCAGCCTCGTTTGTAAAAGTTAAGTGAATGCTTGATGTCTTAATAAGAGAATATATGACAATTGAATAAAATATTACTTAAAAGGAAAAGAAAAGAAAAATATAATTTGAAATATGATATATAACATTTGAAAAGTAAAAATATTTGACCCTTATTTAATAATTTTGAAAAGTTTAATTTTCTTTTAAAAAGAGGGAGCCAAATGTTTAGTTTTATTTTAGCATTTTGACAAAAATTAACCTTATACTGAACATTTTAAAAATTCAAGTAAACACAATTTGAGCATTTAGACAATTTTTAAAATAATAGAGATACATAAATGATTAGACCATAACAAATTTATTTATTTGCATGAAATATCCAATGTATAAAACTGAAATTATTTTCGATTAAGTTTTAGTTCAGTTGTCATCGGCATTACTGCTAGTACAAGAGGACGTGAGTTCGAGTATGTTGAAATATATTATCCTCTTATTTATTTAAAGGCTGGATGCTCCACACATATGAAATAAGTAAATAAAAAAAATGTAATTATTCAATTCTTAGCAATATCTGTTATATCTGTTTGTAAACTCTGCTTGTACTATTACAGTTTAAATCGCAATTACATAAATTTACAACAGTTATTATCAATCTTTTCTTTATCAGTGCCCTTTGTCATTCTGAAGCGATGAATGAGAGAAATCAACTCATATCTATGACTCAGATTTAGCATAAACAGTGCTATTACATATCTGGAAACAATCTGAAATGGATCAATCACCCCTAATCTGAATGTATAACCAGTTTTTTGACCACCAATCTGATGCTCGCATTCTTCTGATAACCATAAGTATCCAAGCTGAAGAATGCATCCACAAAGATCCCACCTCTGGTTAAGTTACCAAGCTCTGCAGCATCAAATTTGCTGAATACGAGCTTTTGCACAGTACCGGAGCTATCCTTCTGATGAATCTCAACAGCATAGAGAGCGATATTGTCGTTGACTACAGTCGGTATGCTGCCAGAAACAAATCAAAGAATCAATGAAATAATTACAAGATTCAAGTCCATATTAGAACTATCTGAGACATAACATTTAAAGTAGGGGAACTTACTGCAGTCTCACGGTCGGATTGTTGATGTAATAATAATTTCTGCCCAGGATAGGCTTCCACTCGGAACTGCTTCCGCAATCTTCGAAAATTGTTTTGGCAGCATTGTCACAAGCATTCAGAATCTCGAATAAACTCGGAGAAGCGTCAACTACGAAGCTCAAACGTGGCCAGCCACCTTGATCAAGAAACTTCCCATTGGCTCCAAACCGCACTCTCAAACAAGGACAAAAGAGTTGCAGACCAACATTTTCGTGCAACAGTTTAATTCGTTGGGTGCCACGGTAATATGGGACCAGTGATGAATAGAAGTAAGAGAAACTTCATCAAGTGCTAAGAACCCTGCATAACTACTGCTACCTTTAGCAATATTTATGTCCTGAGACTCTTGCTCAGTTTTTTCTTTCATGGTAACATCTGATTGAAGGGCCTCGATTTTATTTCGTTTCTGAATAGACCCATGTTGAAAGGATCCGGTTGAACTGGATTAGACATATCAGCATTTGCCCCCCCGGTGTGATGAGTCAGCAGAGATATTCTAGGATGGTGTTCACTATTTCCTACACCTGCCAGAGATAGATTTGGAACATTTTCTGAAGTTGGACTTGAAGAAAGGGTGTGCATGTTTGGACTAGGCTGCTCGGGAGATGACTGGCCGTTATCACTACTCGGTGATATCGGGGAACCCTGTGGTTCCCTGTGAGTATATCCGGGAGACTTGATTCCTGAAGATAAATATAAGGCTTTAGTAAAAAAATGTCTGATCTAACATTTCCGAAGTTGAGGCAAGTGAAATATGGTGCTTAAATTTTGTGATACCAAAGGCACATCGTTGAAAACAACACAAGTGTTACAACATTTGCCACTCAAAAACTAGTACCATACCAGGAACAAAACGGTTGCACAATACTTGACAACTTCGAGGTTCATGCGAACATCATCCAAGCTCCTGAAGGATCATATAGCAGGATGTTTATTTCAGTGAAACAAAAAATTCCCACTCTCATCCAAGGTGAAAAGAGTTTACATATTCATTAAAGACTTGCCTGTGTGACTGCACTCCAATCTCGAAATAATTGGCAAGAGTTGCCATCTGCATTTACAAAACTCCGTATCAAATGCCAAAACTTGCAATATGTTGGAATTAGAAAAAAAATAAAATAAAATCAGACAGGTCGGATTTCCGATCCCCGGCTCAACTGGATAAATCTGGCAGTCTGATGTTTTCTTGATATTTTAATGTTTAAACGCTTAACACATTGATTATAAATTTATAACGACATATGTGTATGGATGATATGTATACATAAGGTTGATAGAAGATGGCTAAGGTTTTCTTAAAAATAGAAAAAGGGCTGAAGTTTTTATAAGAAATAAAAATACCTTCATATTACCGGCTCTCCTTCCGAGTCTTTGAGTCAATAACGCCAATGAATCGATAATTCCCTAAGGCTCCGAATCTATGTGAAAATTACGTAGCTAATATGTATATATATGATAAATTATGATTTAGCACTCATAGTTGTTGGTTAAACATCTAAAAATTCAATCATTTAAATATATATTTTTAAAATAGTTTATTAATCATTTTGTAACATTTTGAAGTTAAATGAACAAAGTATAACTTAATAATAATTCAATAGGTGAAGTTTACCCTTAAGAAAAAAAAAGATAAAAAGGATTAATTAAAAAAAAGAAAAAAAGAGAAGGGTCCAGAGTAGGGAGAGCATTTGATTTTTGGTTTTTTATAAAATTAAACTCACTTAATTAACTATAAATCTACAAAAACCAACCCACCAAATTAGAGATCCAGAGTCAATAAAATGAACCTACTTAAGTTATTAAGCTTCAATAATATATATTTATTATATATATTATAAAATATAAATATATTTTAAATAATTTTAAAAAATTAAATGAAGTAAATCTTTTCTATCGAGGGAGTTTGAAAATTTAAAAATCAGTAACCAACAAAATGGAATCCATAACCTAAAAAACTATCCAAATCACCCTAATCAAAATCGACTAAATTAATTGGGTGCATTTTCTGGGTTTTTACTGAAAATTGATCTCCCCTAATCTAGAGGACTCGTGACGCGAGAGAGAAAAAAGAAAGAAAAGAAGGGAGATTGTATCCCGGGTCCTGAACCTTTTGGGTTTTCGGGTTTCAGTCATTGGTTTTAGCCAAAATTAGACATGCTATGTTTCAGATTTCTCAAGGTGCCGAGTGATCTTTGAAATTCTCAGAATAAAATAAATTGCAAGAAAAAAATGAGAGAAGGTGAGGATATGGATGCGGATTCAATGACATATGCATACCACTTTTTGATTTTTGGTATAATTTATATTCATTTAATTTATGTTGCATTTGAATTTTTTATGCATAGAATTTATTTTAAGAAAATTGAAATTGCTATTTGAAAATCTCGAGTGATTTCTTTGAAATCTTGAGGGCATAAAATTTATTAATTTTCAAAAAAATAAAATTTTATATATTTTTAAAAAATAAAATAAGGTAATATTTCCACGCGATAATAAAATATTCTATTGGACATGTGATACCAAGTCTTTTAAATAAAAAAAAGATTTTCCTTGTATCAATGAATCCATATTTTGCATTTATGGACCATAAATAGTTTTTTAAATAAATTTTAATTCGTTTTTGAAATTTATTAAAATAATAGCGAATCACACGTAATTAAAATAATATCCGCGGCGGCCCGTGTTTTCCAAGATTCGTCTAGCGCTCGAAAAACTGTTAAGACAACAGCCACTTGTACTTTTAAACGATATCTAACCCGTTGAGCTATAGGCCTCACCTTGCTGACACCGCGGTTGGTACCTTTCCTCTCCCCAGCCATCCATTTAGGGTTAGGAAGATATGAAAATGCATGTGTTGAAGTGGGACACGGGTTTTCTTTACTTGAGAAGGTTTAACTATCTGGACTTGGTAAATGATGAGTTAGGGTCGAAAGGATTTACCATGTTTTAAGCCTCTGAAATGGGTAATTACGGAAGGAATGACTGCAAATCCCTGCTCTATGTATTACTCGACAACTGACATTGCTTCGAATATGTCTAACTCGTACCCTTGTTGCTTTGCCTGTCTAGTAACTTGCCAAAGGATATCATTGATTGAAGATGTGTGTCTGCTGGTGTAGTCGCCTGCCTGGAAATCATGAATAACTCCATCAATTTGAACCCGACTCCGACCTGCAGGCTTTTTCACACCCGATTCGATCATTTTCTGTCTCACATTAGCAACATCCTGCCACCTCTTGGCCGTAGCATACACATTTGACAACAACACAAGATATCCGGCAGCATTGTTGGGATCAAGCTCGACATCAAATTTTTGAGCCACTTGAGAGGCAAGTTCAACGTTCTTGTGAATCCTACAGCCGCCAAGTAGGGCACCCCATACTGCATCATTAGGTGTTAAAGGCATGGTTTCAATAAGATTCAATGCTTCATCAAAGAAACCAGCACGGCTGAACAGATCAATCATACAGCAATAGTGCTCAATCCTGGGCTTAATTCTCCAATGTGTAGTCATTTGAGTAAAATAATGCTGACCCTCCTTGACAAATCCGGCATGACTACAAGCAAAGAGAACTCCAATGTAGGTTATTTCATCAGGCTTGACTTCTCTCTCCCCTAAGCTTAGCATACATTCAAACACAGTAATAGCTTCTTGCGCAAAACCGTGTTTTGCTAATCCCGTGATCATGCTTGTCCAAGAAACCGTACTTCTTTCTGGCATGCATCGAAGTACTTCGTAAGCTTCCTCAATCAAAGCACAACTAGCATACATGTGAATAAGTGCATTGTTCAAAGACACCAACAGTTGTTGGTTTCGAAATTGAGACGTCTTTTTTATGTAGGAGTGAATCCATTTCCCCATTTCCAAATCACCCAATTCAGCACAAGCTGATAATGCCGCCACCAACGCTACCTGATCCAGTTCCACACGTGCTCTCCTCATCTGTTTAAAAAAAGACAAAGCTTGCTTACACTTCCCATTCCTAGCAAACCCGGTAATCATTGTTGTCCACGACACCACATTCTTATCCGGTATCTCATCAAAAACTCTCCTCGCCGTATCAACGTCCCCACACCTAATATACCCAGCTAACAACGAATTCCAACTCACAGCATTTCTCTCCGCCATTTCATCAAACAGTTTACGCGCATGTACGATGCCATCGCCGACCCCAACCATTCCATATAAATTAATCAAATTTGTTCTCACAAACACATTGGAGAAATACCCATCAACCAAAACTCTCCCATGAATCTGTTCCCCTTCTCTCAACATCCCCGACCTCGTGCAAGCACTCAAAACATACGAATAAGTAAACCCATCAGGAATTGCCCCCAATGCAACCATCTGCTTGTACAATTCAAGTGATCTTTCAGGGATTTCAGTTCTTGAACACCCTCTGATGACCTGGTTCCAGACTGTAGTACTTGGTTTTTCGATAGATCGAAATAGTTTAAACGCCTGTAGGAGATTACTAGAAGTAGCATAGAATGAAAGAAGGTGAACTAGGATGTAATTTTTCTGGGAAAAACCGTTGATGATGATCTGGGTGTGGACTTGGGTAAGTTTTTGTTTTGTGATCTTAGGGTTTTGAAGAAGGGAAATGAGGTGTTGCTGTAGAGCTCTGGAGTTGGGTGGATTGGCGAGAATGGCTTCTTTAACTAACATTTGAAAGACAAAAGTTAAACGAGACACAAATGTAAGTGGCGCTGGTATGGATATTACAAATAAATATTAGCCATCAAAACGCAAGGGGGCCAAAATGAACTCCAGTGCTCCTTAGATTCTTTATGAAAGTTACCAACTGAACACGGGTTCAGTTGTATTTCACTTTGATGATGAAAATCTTTAAGAGGGTTTATTTAATCCGAACGAAACTGTACAAGTTTTCTGCAAGTGCCCATCAATCCAAATCCCATCTTCACTCAAACCTTAAACCACCCAAAGCAAACCGAACCCTTAAAACATACCTCACCTCCAATTGCAACGCCAAAGCCATCCTCTTCTTTAGACAATTATTACGATACAATCCTTCGTCTATTGACAGCTTCTCTTTCTTATTTGTCATACAAGCTTGCACCAAAACCCCTTTCTCTCTTGAAGGCCAACAATTACATGCCAACCTAATAAAATTTGGGTTTCACTCTGTCATTCACCTCCAAACCTCACTTTTAAACTTTTACTCCGCATTAGGGAATCTTCTTTATGCGCATCGCGTGTTTGATGAAATTCTCAGCAAGAATACAATTTCCTGGACAGCCTTGATTTCGGCTTATGTTGTCAACCAGAAGCCCCAAAAAGCTGTAGAGTTGTTTCGGAAGATGCAAATGCTTGATGTGGAACCTGACCAAGTGACACTGACGGTTGCTCTCTCTGCCTGTGCTCACCTTGGTGCACTAGAGATGGGAGAGTGGATTCACGCATTCGTTCGGCGAAAACCAGAGCTCATGGCAGACGCGGGCCTTAATAACGCTCTCATTAACATGTATGCGAAATGTGGTGATATACAAACGGCAAGGAAATTGTTTGATAGCTTAGGAGAAAAGGACGTGACAACCTGGACTTCCATGATCGTGGGACATGCATTGCATGGACAAGCAAATGAAGCTCTTGAGCTTTTTGGTGAAATGGAAGAAATAAAATGGAAGAATAGCAAGAATAAGGAAGAGGGTAATCGTGGAAGTTCAACGATTCTTCCCAACGACGTTACTTTTATTGGGGTTTTGATGGCTTGTAGCCATGGAGGAATGATTGAAGAAGGAAAGAAATATTACCAACGTATGGTTCATTATTACGGTTTGAAGCCTAGAGAGGTTCATTTTGGTTGCATGGTTGATCTTTTTTGCCGAGCTGGGCTGCTAAAAGAAGTTTATAATTTCATCATTGAGATGCCTGGTCAAGCTAATGCAGTGATATGGAGGACATTGTTAGGAGCTTGTAATATCAATGGAGAAATTGAGCTTGGTGAAAAAGTTAAGCTCCAGTTGCAGGAGTTGGAGCCTGGATATGTTGGGGACAGTGTTGCAATGTCGAATATCTATGCTGCCAAAGGGATGTGGGATAAGAAAGTGGAAGTTAGGGATCAGATAAAGCAGCTGAGAAGGGCTCCTGGGTGTAGTTCAATTGAGGTAGCTAGTGAAATCAGTGAGTTCATCTCTGGGGATGATGATCATCCTTTAAAGACCGAGATATATGAAGCCCTCAAATATTTGACCATCAGTATGAAAGCATATGACTACTCTCTTCAAATATCAAGCCTGCTTGAGTTCTGACCAACCAAAGGTTTCAAATTGTAAGTCTGTTGCGCTATGTTATCACGGTTGTGACCATTATTTAAATTTCAAAATCCGGTTCTCCTGTAAACATATCCCTTAGCTGTTAATAATCATAATATTCTGATTCATGACACTTCGACCAATCCAATTGCTGTTTGTCTGATGATAGGAATTTGGACAACAATAAAATTTAGGCAAATGGGTCGTTTCATCTATAATAGCCGTCCAACAGATAGGCATGCTAGCTCTTTTGTGTAATACATACAAAATGCATTACTTGCATAGAAAAAGCATGCCCATCGATTCTTCCTTGTAACATTGTGTTGTAGATCTTATTCTCATTTTATCCTATTTGAAAGGCAATTACTGTTGCATAACTTGAAATGAATAGCCAACGGACATCTATATTGAATTACATTGTGTTTTAGGATCCTAGAACACTAGGATTGGCCTAAATTTGCTATGTACCATTCCATGGTACGTTGGAGCTACTCTCTGTTAAAGACTTCATGTCCTAGGTTTTCTGGTCCAAAAAGGCAAAAAGCTTTGCCTGATCTCTCTCTGAACATAAGCTGGATCTTAGTTAGTATGAAGAATGAAGAGCCTTAGATCACTGCTCGGTATGAAAGTATTACTCTTCAAATACATGAAAAAACTTTAAAAAAAATTAAACATACCCATGTCAGATGCATCCATATCCGACATTATAGCCAAATCCAAGCAACACAGTCAACAGAAACTAGGAATTGTATTATAGTGTCCTCAAAACAAACCATGTTAGAAAAAGATTTAATGACAAAAAACTGACATGAAAGCTTGCTTTATTACTGAAATGAATTGCAGTCTGCAGTATATTGAAAAAATGCTTCACATTCATATTAAACATTGAGTTCCTGAGGAAGACATGATACACTAAGCATGCTTCATTTATCAACCATATGACATCAAGATTCAAGATCTATCTGACAAGATATTAATGATTTGTTTATTAAACAGCCATGACATGCATATTATCTGCAAATACTGAGACAGCCATGACAAATTAAACAACAAAATTTATCAGAAAGAATTCAAACTAACTTTTCTTCATGTATCTGCATTTCTGTTCTAAATCATGTGTAGCAGGATTCATGCAATCCAACTAGTATATACAACATTCAGTTATACAATCGAGCAAAATTCTGTAAGTTGGAGGGTAACATACATGGGAATGTAAAATATAGATATCATACATTGGAGCCGATCAGATCTCCAGCAGTATAATTACACTGCCACTGCTTCTGGCCTTTTGCTGGTTTTGATTCCTCTAATAGCTGTTTAAATTGTTGGTGCCATAAAATTTTATTAAAACGAATTGATTTATATGCATGAAAAATAATAAATAATACCTTATCTTTACCTTCAGCATAATCTTTTGCACCAAATACAGCTGAACCAGCCACTAGAGCATTTGCTCCTGCCTCAATAACCTGGCGGCAAAGCGAGAAGTGGGTGAGAGGGAGAGTTTTAACAGAGAAACCACCCAATTTTTTTAATAGTTATGAATATCATGAATAATATTAATAATATGAAGAACATACTCATATCCTACACTCACACTCATCACACTTGAATCAGAGTAACATAGGTCAAGAAAAAGCAACAACAGGGCTCAACAAGTGATAATGTCAGAATTTAGGACACAGGTTATGCATGGAGTGTATAGATTAATGTTGTCTGAAGGTAAACCACATGATTCTAATGGGGCACCTTATATGCATTCTTTGGACCAACTCCACCATCGACTTCAATCCATGGATTAACACCCTGCAAGGAAAATATATGAAGAAAATTTGACCAAATTCTAAAGCATGAATAGATAAAAAGATGAATATATAGATAGAAGCAACTGATACCTTCTCCGCGCACATACGTCTCAAGTCAGAGATTTTCTTGACTTGACTCTCAATAAAGCTCTGCCCACCAAAGCCGGGGTTGACCGACATAATCAAGACTAGATCAACGACTGTTCAAATGCAAAACAGAGATTATCAAGTCAGTTTTTCTTTTCCCTTCAATTTAGCCAAATGAACTCAGAACACCTGTACTGGAAAAGTTACAATGATGCAGAAGGACCTCTCATGCATAACAATCAATTGCTTCTGTTTTAGTAAGAAAAAGGAGGCCATTCTTAGAACATCCTTTTAACTATTTCTTCATCCTTTATTCCTGACTTATCAATAGGCAAGGCCTAGCATCGATCAACTACTTGGCTCCGGTATGCAATAAGCTGCATATAAAATCATCCTTCGACGGAAAGACAGGAAAGCGGAAAAGAAATCGAAAATAAAAACTCACCATCAAGTACATATTCTATCGTACTAAGCGGGGTTGCAGGGTTTAAGACGACTCCGGCTTTAGAGCCCAGATCTTTTATCTACACAACAAGAAAAGTTTTCAGAAATTTGTGGGCAGTTTCATAAAAGATACGCAGGCAATAGAGAAAGCGAGCAAACAAGATATATTATTGAGCATAGGATGGCAAACAATAAAAAAAATTCGCAATAGTATCAGCAACACCTTGATGGTCATAAAACAAAAACCTGTAAAAGGAAACTTTTGGACATGCTGACCACAAAGTTTTAAGAGGCAATAATGCACGGCTTAGAGTATGAGAGAGGCTGATAAACCTAATACTTTAAAAAGCTTTAACTGCAAAAACTGAGTATCAATGACTGATTCTTAAGTCATGCCCCGGAAGAATAGTGAAGGCAAATAAGTTCAGAACATAGAGTTAGCTTGAACAGGATGAATTCAGTAGGATTTTATAGGCTCCTACGAATCCTGAACATTCCTTCCCAATGTCATGTGGTACAAAGCACGATACAGCAAAAAAGATTCTTCGTGCATGAATTTCTTTATCAGTAGTTTTTAACTAAAAGTCAGAACCCGTGCAGCAAAAAGCTTAACATAAATAATATGACAACTTCCAGTTAAAAAGCAAGTGAAATTTTGCATAAAAAAACAAAGGTTTTTGAACTCCACTTGATTTGAAGATAATATTTGGTAGACTCCATTTAAAGATTGTATGTAAATTGTTAACTTTATCATGGAAAATATGTAAGAACGGCCCGGGGAAAGAAATGTCTTACTTGATTAAGTGTACGATGCAAATGAATGGTTGATGATTGCTCACAGTGAACACTGACTATGTCTGCTCCAGCCTTAATAAAATCTGGGACTCGCTGCTCAGGTTCCACAATCATCTGCAGTGCATCAAGCTCAGGGTGAGAAAATATCTTTATTACTGATACTGGTTAGTTAATTATGCAAAGCAGCATACCAAATGCACATCTAGTGGAAGATCTGTCACAGGTCGTAAGGCATCAACCACAAGAGGTCCAATCGTAATGTTTGGAACAAATCGGCCATCCATTACATCAACATGGATCCAATCACAGCCTGCCACTTCTACGGCTTTCACCTAGAAAAAACGCGACATGTGAACTTCAAAGACAATATTCAGATTGAGTTCAATACCTAAAGCAATAATGCAGCTGAACCAAAACCTGCTCCTCCAACTTAGCGAAATTAGCAGAGAGTATAGATGGGGAAACAATGATATCGCTTTTCGAAAATTTATCGACTCGAGCAGTTGCCTTCACTACTGTAGCAGTTCTCCTCCTAAACATTTAAGAAAAGAAAGTTACAAAAGCATATTAAAATTTCTTATGAGACCTTGAAGAACAAAATTCAAATCTGATTGAAATCATACGTCTAATTTGTATCTTTTCACTGCAATACAGTGATAACATCTATTACATTTGCAACCCTAAAAGGCGCATCCAAGATAGCAATTTTGCTCCAAAGTAAGCACCAAACCATGCAACTAAAGTTTCATCGAATTGCTTAGGCAATACACCAAACATTAAATAATCAATAACACTGTAATAAAATCCCAAAACCTTATTTGCTTTATTACAATTTAAGTACCAAATATTCTTGATATATATATATATATATATATATATATATAATTGTACAAGCCCTTTACTTTCATCACAAACCAGCTTCATTTGTGTTGAAAACATTACAGAATAATTTTCAAAAAAATGAAACTTTTTTCTGTAAAAAAGGTTTAATTATCGAATTGCAAACGAAATTAAGGTCCTTCACAAGAGAATGTCAACATTTCTGAACTGGAGTTTTTCGCAATACCCCAATAAATTTGCTTCTTTACCATCTAAAACTCTAAGGAATACGCACACAAAATAAGAAGAGCAACCCAGAAAAGGAATTTAAAAATGAAAAAGATTACCTAGTAAAAGAAAAGGACCTGGGTTGAGAAAGATGGGTTCTTAGAAGCCTAAGTCCCCCTCCAAAGCCATTAACTTGAGTTGATGAACACAATGAAGAAGCTGTTGACATCTTTAATTTCCTTTTACCGTCTCTTTTCTTATCAAAAACTGCTCTCCGTTATATCTAATCTGTAATGGAGTTTGGAAATTAGAGCCTTAGTTTTTTTTTGTTTTTTTTTTTTGTATGTTAAAATCTCACCACAGAGTGACTTGGAGAGAGAAAATGTCAAAGAAGGCAATGACAAAGACAATACTAAATTCTTCAACAAAACTCGGAGAGACTTAAGAAGGAAATTATGTAATGGTAACACGTGTCGCTTTGATATATGGGTTACTTTGCTTTATCTTCAATGGTTGGCGATGCGTACTGCTCAGATGTGCAAATTAATGGACACAATTAGATTTAGGTTTAGCCCATCAATTTAGTACCTAAAGCATGCTAAAGTTATATTTTTTCCCCACTTTTAGTAGACGTTAACAAAAAAAACATTGGATAGATTTGACCAATGAAAAATGTGCCATTTAGCATATTGTAGCCAATAAAAAAGCACCACTTTACCTTCTTTTATAAAATGTGTCATTTTCTTTGAGAAAATATGTATAAACCATAAAAGAATTGTAAAAATAGAAATAAAATATAAAAACATATATGTCAATTATAAAATTATCAATATATATAAACAATCTGAAATATGTATATAATTTTTCCTTCAATTTTTTATATATTATTTTTATTTTTATAATATTTATGGTTTATACACATTTTCTCAGAGAAAAATATATATTTTCAAAAACACAACTTTGGTATTCTTCGTATACCAATTTGAGACAAAAAAAAAAGTTTAGATATCAAAGTAAAAAAAATAAATACACTTCGAGAGTTAAATCGTGAATTAAGCCTATATAGTTCTACCTAATATTTTTTAAACCGAACCGATGGTCAAATATGTCAAGTCATTGATTCATCGATCTAACTAATTTAACTAGTTTGATTAAAAAATTATTAAAAATTAAAAAAATCTTATTCAATCAATTCGTATCGGTTCCTGATTTAATCAATTCAAAACCACTTCAGACTAGTAACTTGGTCTGTTTCCGGTCTAATTAGCTGGTCTAGTCTAGTTCAAACAACACTAATTCTACCCCCCATTACTCTAATAAGTGTTCGTAGTTTAGCATTATTTTTTAATATGTTTTTTTTAAGTTTGATTTAAAATTTAAATGATTTTGAGAAGATAAAAAGGACCAAATTTTATTACTAGTTCATGTACTATATGTAAGTTATGGACTTAATTCTTATGTTCTAATTTGATTAGTTTTAGTATTTTTATATTTTTCAATTTTTAAAATTTTTGACTTGACCTAAACACGAGCAATTAAACCTATTAGGTCAAATATGTCATTAAACGTGGTATTATGTGTGCTACATAAAATTTTAGAAATAACGGGGTTTAATTTATTAGATTTAACATCTATCGTTTGTGCTAGAGCTAAAATTTTAAAACTTGAAAAAGTACATAAACTAAAAATGACCAAAATTAGAGTACAAAAGTTAATAGCAAATTTCTCAAGTAGAAAATATACAGTTACTAGTTTGTATATCGATGCTATACTAGGATTAATTGTATTTATAAATTAAAATATATTAAATAAATAGTTATGTTTATTTTAAATTATAATAAATAAATAAATATAAAAAATTGTACACAGATTATTACGGAATGTTAGATTTATAAAATTGTTTGTTTAAAAATAAAATTAGAAACATTTTAAATAAAGTTTACAATAATTAATAAATACTAAAAATCATGAACTTATGAATTACTTTTAGTATTGAATGAATTTAATTAAAAGCGATGAATAGGGATGCATTTCTAAAACAATCCAAAACTTGTCTATACTATATATATGACCATAATTTTTGGCATATTTTTAAATAATTCTAAAACATTTATATAAAAAAGTTAAATAAAAAATTTAAAATAACCTCAAATAATATAACTTGTTTTAAATATGGAGGGTTATTTTTATAATTTCCTAATTAAATTAGACTCGTGATATTAACTCAATTAAGGATTTCATTAGTAATACAAATTATTAAACAACGAATCAGTTGAGTTGATAGTCGGATCAATTAGACTTGTCAAATCGAGAATTGATGATATGATTGGTTGGAGCATCGATTTTGAAAATATTGTTTAAGAGTAATAGTAACACTGCCGTCTACTGCTTTCTTGTTGCTACTGGTCAGCCACCATTTCAATCTGTAACTACCGGCCTCCGCCTTCAAGATGCAATCAAAAGTACCCAAGATAAAAGTTATAGATGAAAAGATGAAACCAAAAAATAAAATCTGAAGAAAAAAGAGAGATGAAAAGATGAAAAAGTTTAGGCGGCAAGGAAATTAGGGAAAATAAAAAAGGAGAACAAGTGGAAGGAAATAGGCTTTGTTTTCGGCCACGGGCCTAACCATATCTGGGCCTTGACAGTAATTTATAAATTAAAAGATTGGTCCAAGTGATATTTTAAGTTAGTTTTTTTTACTGAAGTGCTTTTTTTTTTAATAATTTATTATTTTATATTATTAAACAGTGAACCGATTAAACTGGTTGAATCGGTCAAATAAAAATAATTAATAATCTAACTGGTTCGACCACTAACCTGATTCTAAAAACATTGTATATGAAAAGAAGTGAGGAAAAAGCAGGGAAAAATGATTGGCCGGCGTTGAGTAGAAGCAGATTCGGGCCGCCAGTAGTAGACTTAAGTTCAGTCCACAATTGCACGGGGCCATTTTTGTTGCTTCTAATTTGGATCTTTTAGCCCAAAACTCCATTGGGTAACGTTTCTATTCATTTAAGTATATTGTAAGTAATAGCTTTCTAAAAAAAGGGTATATTGTAAGTACACCCTTAAAAAAAGTAAACAGGGTATACGAATTCTTCTAATTCCAAGAGCTTAGGACCAGCAAAATTTTTTCGATTTTTGAATAAAAACCAATTTTAAAGGAGATCAAAATAGCTCTTAAACAGTGAAAAGATGGAACCGTTGAAGCATTTAATGGGATATGTTAAAACTTTTTTTTTTGTTTGGGGGGGGGGGGGGGGATTAAATTCTAAGAGAAAGAGGATTGATTTTTGGGACGGTAAAATGAAAAAAGAAAAATTAGCTCTTGGAAAGAGGATTAATTCTCTATTATACAAATGGTTATAATTTTAAGTTGAAGGGTTTGACAGCGCAATTTTTTTTTTTTGTGTGTGTTTGTAAAATAAGGAAGTTGAATACAATTAGTCGTAACAAATTTTGTAATGGTCACTAACGCTTTTTTGTAGGGATATTCATGAATTTTCAATACAACAGGATTATTTATGCCTAAAGCTGCATAGTATCCGCCACCATATTCGTTATGTGTAGTATACAACACCTTTATATTTAGAATAATGAAGTAAATTTAAAATTTTTATATAAAAATATATTTAAAAAAACATATTAAAGTTATTGATTACTTTTATTTACTTGAAAATTTATTATTTTTCAAAAATATTTATATATTTTTTGAAATTTTATCTCATAAAATAAATTTATTTTATCAAAATAAATCTAAAAAATTAATATAAATAATTGTGATTTAGTTTTTTCATTATTTTAATTTAATAAATTTGGCTATCTACTTTTACAATGGCATTAGTTAGTTCCTTAACTACTCTAATTAAAATGATAACATGAATTTGTCACACCCCAAAATATAGGATTTTAGTTGTAATTAAAAATAAAAAATAATAATAAGCGATAGACTTGATGGTTAAGTAGCTTAAATATTCAACAACCTAGGATGAAAATCACACTAGAATATACATTAAATAGAGTAAAAGTTGAACAATAATGGTAGTAGCCCAATTGGTTAAACATGCTATTTCCCTTCCCAATTGACTTAGGTTTGAATCTCTTTTTCTCTTTTTATTTCGTAATTTTGCCAAAGGCACTCTAAAATATATTTATATAATTAAGTGTCAAAATTTAACAAAAAATGGGAAATACCCTAATGGTTAAGGCCCCCTTAAAAGACCAAGGTTTGAGACGCTTCCTCCTCCCCTTTAATTTTAATTTTAATTTTAATTTTAAAGTTTGGCAAAATCTTGGGAAAATTGTAGGTGAAGCCTCTAGGAATTGGCCCAATTTTTTCCCAATTAGAATTTATATCTTGCTATTCCTCAAAATCCTAATAGAATTAGAATTCTACCATATTTTTATCTTCTTTTCCTAATTAGAATTTCAATTTGCCCCTTTAGAAATCTTGATAGAATTTGCCCTCCATTTTTCTATTTATTCTCTATTTGTTTTCTTTTCATTTTTTTTCACTATATTTTCATCCTAATTGTTAATAATTATTTTTGCTTTCGTTATCAAATCAATCCCTAATAAATTGATTCTCTATAGATTGTTGAATTCATCGTTAATAGCCTACGTAATTCCATCAAGTTCAGTAAATGCATCTCGATCTTAAGTGTATGACCCCAAATTTTGTAAAATTTCTATTCGATATTGATATTTCAAATCAATTAGTCGATCTTTCGCGGTTCTTGACGAATCTTTTATTAATATCGTTGAATCTTGATAAATCTTAAAAAACAAACCCTAACTCGTGTACAAATGTCGTTTGAATGACCCGTTATAAATGCATCGGACCAGATTTGAACGTGAGGGACGTCGCTCGGAATCTCGGTGACAGATGTTTGTTCTTTTACAAGCGAGTCGAGGCAAACCGTGCCTCAAAATAAGGCCACACGACCAGCCACAAGGACATGTGAGCCACCCGTGTGGACCACATGACCCCTCACATAGTCATGTCCCCCTAAAACCCTGGGTTTTTCGATTCTCACACGGCCTACCACACGGTCATATCTCTTCTGCACCTTGATTTTTCAATTTCCACACGGTATCAGTCTGCCACACGACCTAGCCACATGGTCGTGTACCTCATCTACATGGTCTAAGGCTTTCCACGCGGTCCGATCACATGACCGTGTGTCCCCTATTTTCCAAATCTTACAGTTTTTCCCTATTTTTTGAATTTTATAGTTTTACCCCCTATTTTTTAAATTTTTTAATTTTTCCCTTATTTCTTCAAATTTTACAATTTTGTCCCTATTTTTCCAAATCTTACAGTTTTACCCTTATTTTTCATATTTTACAATTTTATCCACTATTTTTTTAGGTATTATAGTTTTTCCTCTATTTTCTAGATTTTATAGTTTTGTCCCTATTTTTTAGATTTTATAGTTTTTCCCTTATTTTTTAGATTTTACAATTTTCCCTATTTTTAAGATTTTATCATTTTGCCCCTAATTTTCAAAATTTACAATTTTGACCCAAAATTTTATGTTTTGACCACTTTATTTCTGGATTATTTTTAGTGTTTTATTTTATTCAGTTAAGTCTCTGATAAAATAAATAATGTTAGAATCCATGATCCGATTGGTTGAATTATTAATATTTTGTATATGCATGATATATTCAGTTTAGTCCCTGTGTATGCTCAAAATTGTCTTTAGAGTTTTTATTTGCTCAATTAGTCCTTGATATGTATTATTCAAAAAGTTATGATTTAATGACTGAAGTGTTATGATTATATTGTATGTGAAGTGTATATTACATGTTATTGTCATTGGAAACAAATAATATGTTAGTGTTAATAATGCACCAACCTATTGAAATAAATGTTAAAGCATGTTAATTGCAAGTGATGAATCAAATACATGTTAAGTGTAAGTATTGCTAGTGTTGACTTATTCTATTTCAAAGCGTGTCACATCGCATTGCATGGGGTGGGATGATATGTACGGAGGAAGAGTGCTAGTTTAATCTGTAAATAGTATGGTTCGATTATGAACCAAGTGTTAGTTTGTTTAATCTGCAAACATGTTGTGTACTCACAACAAGTGGCAGTAACTGCAAATAGTGTGGTTTGATAATGAACCAAGTGGTAGTTTGTTTAATCTGTAAATATGTTGTGCACTCACAACAAGTGGCAGTAACTGTAAATATGTGGTTCGATCATGAACCAAGTGGTAGTTAATTTGCAAATATATTGTGCACCTACAACAAGTGACAGTTACTGTAAATCTGCGGTGGTTTGTCCACAACCCAGAGATATAAAGTTGGATTAGTTCTAGTGAACTCATAGTGTGGTGTGTAGCAGAGGAGTATGATATTTTCTGTTAAACTAGAACTTTATGGCATTTATAAATCATGTGCACACAAACTGGATTTTCTGTGATGACATATTCATAATTTTGTATAAATTGTTGAGTGAATTGAAATACCGATATTTTGAAATTGCTATTATGATTTTTGAGATACTATTGATTGTTTAATCTAAAAAACTAATACTCTGATTTTCTAGTTATCCTCAATTATTCTATGTGCTATTATTTAGTATGACTTATAAATTGTTTGCACTAGTTTTGCTTGTAATGAAACTCACACTGAGTTTCATAGCTCACTCCATTTTTAATTTCCATCTTTTCAAATAATCCACCAGGCTAGGACGTGAACGCGACATTTAGAGGGGCTCGGTTCGAATCTGTTTTTTCATATAAATATTTTAAAATTATTATTTGATAATTCATTATTCAGAGATTGTATGAATTTATTTTTGAATTGTGGCATGAGACTTAGATTTTGGTTTAATTTAGCGCGCATGACATTTAACTTGATTTAAAATATTATTTTTAATTAATTAAGCATGAAATATAGGTTTTATTAAAACTAAGTTAAAAATCACTTTCCGCTTCTAATTTATAAATAAACAATGAGTAACAAATAAATGAAAAAATTAAGTAAGTTTTCCTAAAGAGATCACGGTTACTTAGGGAAGTTAAACTAAAATGTTTTTTTTTATATAACTTGTCAGCTTTTCTAAAAATAGACTGAATTTTATTCTAACATAAATAAATATTTTAAGTTGACTGTTTTATAAACTCCAATCGTACCACGTCATCTCGGTGGCCGATGTAATCTCCTAAATTCAGGCCTAATGTTTAGGTTGGGTTGGGGAGGTCATAGAATTTCTATTAAAAACACATTTATAACACAAAAATATATTTATGCATGAAGTTGGAATAAGTATTTTTTAACAAAAAATCCAACCTCAACAATTTAACCGAATTAATTAAGAATATCAACTATTTTAACTAACTAATGATATTATGTAGAAGAATTGAATTATATCGAATTAAAGTATAGATAATAAATCTTAAATTTAAACATGATAAAAGAACCATAATCATAATTCAATATAAAATAACTATTTATATTTTGATTTAATTCAATTGGTATAATTCAAATGTTTAGTTTATAATTTGGTCCAAAAATAATAGCCCAATGCGGATAGGGAATCATACTAGTTTATCAATAATAAATCAGAACAACTATGGGTTCAACATAATAGTTTCAGCCATATCTAATTTATTTCATACTAGTTTGTCAATAATAATGCATATTCCACTTCATATCCAATCTTTTTCAAATTCACTTGTTACTGTCATATAAAATTCAAATAAATCCTTCTCGACAGAATTTAGCAAAGACTTTAAATTTTAAAAGCTGTAGGTCACCTTATGAAGGGCCAGTTGGCCTTTGGTTACGTAGCCCCTCATGTATTTTTCATGCTTGGGATTTGGCATTTATTGGAAATTGAAACCTATAGCAAATAAAATTGAACTTTTTTGAAGGTTGACAGCTAGCTAGCTTAGTCTATATCTTGAGTGCTTCCAAATAAATATTACTCTTTTGAGATATTGATGGATCATATATTCCTAAGGTATCCATGAAATATTTTCACATATAAAATTGGATTTTTGCTTTTTATTCCTAGGGGATTGAAAAACAAAACTAGTGAATACTTCAAAATAAAATTAAGGTAAAAGGATGGGGGAAATGTCAATTACTTTTTTCAACATCCAACTTAATATCAACTTATTATGGTGGATAGATCAAGTAACATAAAATTATATAGTGGTTAGTGTATAAGCCCAAATTGTCCGGGCCCGATGTTAAACCTTTACAAATTAAACCCAATACCCCTGACCCATTTACTTTATAAATGACTCGGGCCCAAATACATAACAATGCCCTAAACCCCTTAACCCATTTGAACCCAATTCAGAAGCCCACTAACCCATACCCACTAACCTAAACCAACCTAGCCCACTAACCCATACCCAACACCCTAACCACCTTAACCCTAATCAGCTCCCACTTGCCCTCAGCGCTGACAACGTCCCATCGCAACACCCCATGCCGTTTGCTACATCCACCACCTGCTCCACTGCAAAATAAGAAGGACACGTAACAGCAACAAGAAGTAAACAGACAATGTGACCAAATAGGGTATAAAACCCGAATCAAAGTGGTAAAAGGGGGGAATTTTTGGATATATGAAACAACAAATTCGGCCATTCAAAGAGAAAACCATAGTTTTAAAACACCAAACGATTGACTCTAAATCACTAAGGCAGAGAATAACAGTAAAACAGAGGATAACCAAAAGTAAAAAGAAAGAAACAACAGAAGGTGGTTTGCATTTTTTTCTTTTTTCTCTTCTTTCAAATCCTTTTTTTCTCTTTCTTTTTTTTTTCTTTTTTTCTTTCTTTTTATATACATATACATATACATATTGTTAAAAAAAAAACAAGAAAAAAAGCTACCTTTTGAACTTCGCCACTCATTTCATGGTGGCAAGCCACAACGACAATGACAGATGGCGATGGTCCGGTGATTGGGATTCTACCGGAGAGGGGAAGGCTGGAGAGAGTTTTAAGGAGAGGTTTTCAGTTTTTTTTTGGAAAAGAAGAATGGAATGAAAATTTTTCAAAAAAATTTGGCTTTTATAGCATGG
Organism: Gossypium arboreum; assembly: GCF_025698485.1. NCBI lineage: Eukaryota > Viridiplantae > Streptophyta > Magnoliopsida > Malvales > Malvaceae > Gossypium > Gossypium arboreum. The sequence goes on along the minus strand of NC_069081.1, from coordinate 108,843,633 downwards.
TAAAACGGCATCGTTTTGTGCCTAGGGTCTGAACGCCAAAACGGCACCGTTTCATCTGACTCGCAAACTACCCGACCCAGTACCAAGGGGATCCGCGTGTTTTTATTTTTTGGAACAATTTCGCTGCGAGTCCCTCCATTTTCTTTTATCTTCGCAATTAAATTTTTTTCATATTTCTACATTTGCCCCGAAGTTTCTTCTTGATTTCATCTAAGTCCAGCGTGAAACGCTGCACTTAGGAGAGTGGGATATTTCTCCTTCAATCCTCCTCGTTGGTTGCGCGTTTCAATTTGGTCCCTCTTTTTTTTTATATTCCAAATTTGCCCAAAATTTTGTCTTTAGAATTCGATTTAGTCCGTTTCCAGTATTTTGCCATCTTATTTCCAAATTATTTTCTTTTGGATTATTTTCTATTAATATTCAATATTATTATTAATCTTATTATTGTTGTTACCATTGTCCTCATTAACGTAGCATATTATTTCTATTTTATTTTCTATTATTGTCCTTATTAATGTATATTTATTATTATAATTTACCTATGTTTTTTTATCCTAGTGTCATTTTTATTACTATTTCCATTATTTTTATATATAAATATACGTATCTTTTTACTATTGTTTATAAATATGTGTATTATATATTTTACATAGTATTATTAGTAGCTTTTAATATTACTGTTTTTGTTAATGTATTTGCATGTCACATATATATACCATTAAGTATACTCCATGTTAGGCATATATGTCTATTAATATTATTATGAATATTTATTCTTTTCTAAATATTATATACGCATAGATACTTTTATATGTTATATATACTTTTTTATATATCATATTATATATATATATATATATACACATTTTAATACCGTATCATACATATTATTTTTATTTTTATTTTTATCCCTATTACATTTATTATTAGCACATATATTTTATTATACGTATATATACTTTTTATATTAGTATTTTTCTCATATATCATTATATTATTTATTATACCTATTATTTTCGTTATTATCACTTATTATTTTATTTTATTTTATATTATTATTTTCATATATGCTATGTACATACATTTTCAATATTCATTTTATACATATATATTATATATATTTTAATAATACAAGTTATATATATTTTTACTATTTTATGTATAGATTGCAAATACTATATATAATACATTTCGACACTATTACTATTTATATATATATTTTGGCGTCTGTGTTCTTAATAGCATTATTGCATATGTATATTCATTGTTTTCTCGTATTTGATATTATTATTACATTTAATCTCGCATGCATTGTTATTGTTTTTTTTATATTATTGTCATATTCGTTATTTGCTTCCACATATTTCTGGCTCTTTTATTTATTTTTATTTCACATCAATTTGCTTTGTATTATTTCGAAAATCTTATCCATGTTTTCTAAATTAATTTCAATAATCAAGGCAACGTACCGGTTTAATATTAAGCCATAGATTTTATCGCTATGTTGGGTGAACATCAATCGACTCGTGTTAAAACGGTATGTCTTTCTCAAAACTCAAAAAATTGAAAATTCTCGTGTTTCAATCGGATCACAGTTAAATCTTACATTGAACTCGTATTTTTTAAAATAAAAACAACACGTGTTTTACTAGATACCAATTTTGGGTGTCGCGAGGGTGCTAATACCTTCCTCGCGCGTAACCGACTCCCGAACCCTACTTTTTTTTTCTCTGGATTTTCACGTAGACCTAAATTCAGCCTTCTTTTTGTTTTAAAAATAAATTCATTAGGTGTCCGATCACACCTATAAAAAGGATCGGTGGCGACTCCCTTTTATTTCAAAATCAAACTTTAGTTTGCAAGTTTTCACTAAATCGCCACAACTAGCGACCAAGCTAAATTTTTACGTCGTTACAGTTAGAAAGAGTAGAAATAGTGTTATTTTAGCATTTGAATTAAATTCAAACTTTGGAGTCCTCAAACCCTAATAAAAATAAAATTAGTTTTAAATTATAAAATGGATTAGAACACTTATTATAACAAAAACAAAATTAAGAGGTATATCTTTAATATAAAACACCAAATAATTTAAATTTTTACCATGAGATAACATCAAATTAGCATTAAGATAAAATAATAGTAACAATAGGATAATTAAGTATATAGTGGTTATAGTTTGTGGTTGTTATGAAAATTGTTTGAGGACATTGACTATGATATTAAGCAGTTGGCTCAAATTTATTGACAAAATAATGGTATAGCGGATGTTTTGGTGAAAGTAGGTATATCAAGATTTTTTTTTTTAAATCTCATGGTGAATTTGTTAAACACATTCTTTTACTTGTTGTGTGGAGATTTTTGTATTTTGTTGTTCTTGAAAGAGTTGGTGGTAATTCCAACATATTTCTTGACTTATTGTATTCGAGTGAGAAAAAAAGACTATATAGTAGTGAATAAGAAATTAACTAAAAAGAAAAAAAATTAGAGAACAATTATATTCGTCTAGTTTCTTTCTTTTAAGGAATCAAATACATGATTTTCTTCTGAAAAATCCTATTGATAATCAACATTCTTAAAAGTTAAAGAGTCTTTACGTCTTTTTGAATAGAGATCAGATGTTTAGTGTCTAAAATTGGACTGAGAGTAAGGTGCTTCCTGTATAAGGAGCTTCTGATATGCTCTCCAATGCTCAAGTTTGATTGAAGGAGATGGTATAATGAAAAAACAAGAGAATACTTTTGTAGAGTGACAATAAAGGAGATCAAGAAAAAATGAAGGTGATAATGGTACTGGCTTTTGAGGTTGCCTTGGTGGCTAATTTTTTAATAGCTCAGAGGGGATTGGTTGATCACATCTTAGGAGCTGTCAGTTGAGCTGATTGAACGATAGAACCTATGTCAATGAGCACCGCCAGGTTCTAACAATGCCTCTAAGCGTAGTAGGGAAAATGTGGCACTAAATTAGATTAGACATACCTTAAAGTTATTGAAGGAGCACAAGTGATTTGCATGATCCATGAGGTTCGCGGTTCCATCTTATGTATTTAGAGATAGCGTAACGTTTGGAGGAACCTCCACTTGCCAATCAACTAGTTAAAAGGTGCTATGTTCTGCATACAATGAATCAAACTTATCTTTGTTGGTTGTTTTAGACTTTTTGTCTTTTATCTCAAAGCTCAATTTGTTCTACTAGCTCTGTATACAGGTACTGCTAAGCATTAATGCCAGCATTATGTTGTTTTTTGTTGTATGTGGGTTTTTTTTTCTCTATTATACAACTCATATTGTTATACAGATGAGCCAAAGCTTTTCGAACATTTGGTGGGAATACATTGTTGTTTACGGGCAAGTTTGGGCTGTTGCTTTTAGTTTTGCAATAGCCGCTCCTTTTATTCAAAAGTTTTTGTTGGGCAGCTAAGGATCACAAGTAAGAGTTTAGATCTGTTAGAGGTATTAGGCATACTAGCCAAGTCCTTGGTGTGCCGGTGCTAAAGGGTACCCCATATAAGCAAAAGAGGGTTGAAAGATAGCTTATGGGTAGCTTAGTCAGGTATGATCGCATTTACAAATGTAGGGTTTGTTTGTGAGGTTATAGGGTCAATTGTTACACACATTGTAAACAAATGTGTTGGTTTCAAGTAGTGTGGAAGCATTAGGATAACTAGTAGTACTAGAAATAGATGGGAAAACAAGTACTTTTGGTTAGGAATACAAAACTCATATGCAAGATGTTGGTGTAAGAGTCAAAAAGGTTGTAGGGATACCTAGTTTGTGAAGGATGATGGCACTTGAAGCGAAGACACTTGGAAGGCTCTTATTGTGGAGGGTGTCATAGCTGCTGGCCTCAACAAATTAAAGACTTATAGAGGATAGTAATTCCATTAAAATGTTTAGGACACTGAACTGTAAGGTGGAAGGTTGATGGGTAGAATACATCAAATTTAATCTTATGTGCCTAAAAGTTGACTAAATTCGTAAATAGTGAAATAGGATCGAATACTACAGGGATTGGATAAAAAGAAATAAGTTTTATTGTGACTAGAGCTTAGTCATGAGTGCGATTAAGTATCGGTGAAAAAAAATAAATAAAAGGGCTTTTAATTATTCCAAAATGATAAAATAAATGTAAATAAAAGAAAAGAAAATGTAAAATAACAGTAATTCAAATTAATAAGAATAAATAAATATGTTAAAAATTTTAGCATTACTTGTGATATTAGCCTTAGTATTGATATTGGTCATGGATTTATGATGTCTTTTTTATGAGAAAGGATTGTAAGAAACTGTGATTCTACGTCATCTTTATCCCTTTCAAATGAGAGAAAAACAAATCAGATTTTTATTCAAATCAAACTAAAAACACTAAAAATCAGGAGGAACAATCTGATTTGTCATTCTTCTATTGGAAAGGGATAAGAATGATGTATAATTACAGTTTCATACAATCTTTTCTCATCTTCTTATTTAATGATATGCTGATTATAGGGATTAAAGAACAAACCACAAATATTTCCTTAGATTGTAAATTAATTACAAGAACAATTTGACAATTAACCCTTTGTCAACCGAACAACTTTAAAAGAAACATTTAAAATTTAATTCATCAACAACCTTATGAATTAGAAAAACTCAACTCTACTCAACAACTGAAGTGTATGATTCATTTAAATTAGATTACCTACTCCCACATCATAACTTAAACACTCAACTCGATCAATTTGTTCTAATTATTAGAATAAAAAGATAATTATGGATTTAATTAACTATTTATATCTTAAGTATTGAACAATAGCCCACACTATAGTAAAACAGGTTTTTAGCCCGCATTTTTTTGGGGCCTATAGCAGTGCTTATAAGCGATACTAAAAATATTTGCAGCGTTTTTATTAGCGCCACAAAAAACGCCGCTAAATTTTGCGACGTTTATTTGAAAAAAACCACTATAGAACATGACCTTTAGCGACGCTTCTACCACAAATGTCGCTAAAGAATATGACCTTTAGTGGCGCTTCTCCCACAAACGCCGTTATAGAATGTGACCTTTAGCAGCGCTTTTAATAAAAACGCCGCTAAATGTCGTGTTCTTAGTCGTGTTCTTTAGCGACGTTTGTGAAAAAAAGCCACTAACTTTAGCAAATTTCTTATATCCATTTTCATTCATATATAACCCTTCCTGTAACAACCAAAAACAACAAATACAACTCCAACCAAAAACAGCAAATACAAATCCAACCAAAAACAACAATCTAAATTATACTTCAAATCGAACGAAAGATATATAATCTAAATTAATAAATGAAATAACAAAATATTCTTACAATAATGTTAAAAGTTATAATGTTAAAATATTCTTATAATAAGAAAACAAAAATCTAAGATGGCGGATTCTGCGACTACTGAGACATCTCATCATTTTCTATAGTTGTTGCTGGAGTTCGTCGTATTTTCTGTTTTGCTCTGCTACCCTCATTGCTGCCTCTGCTTTAAGTTGAGCAATTTGCTCAACTGTGCTCGCTTGCCTATAAGCCAGCTGGTCTTTTAACCTTTGAACTTCAGCTTGAGTTTGACTCCCCGAAGGCATGTGTTATTGCAAGCTGGATCCAAAATATTGGGTTGGGTTTACAAAAGATCCTTGGAATCTAACACGACCATACCTTTCTGGACCTAAAACTTTAGTAATAACTCGGTTATCGATTTCGTTAATATTACCAGAGCTATCACTTGAAGCGATCGCTTCATACTCCGCCCTTTTATCCTTTAGTTTCTCCTAATAAATCAATCAAAGAGTTAGAAATGAAATATATAATCAAAACAAATGCAACATAACTTAAAATTATTTGCATTACAAACGATGAATTAAACCATTATAATTAAACATGATAAATATTTAAAATAATTCAAATTTTATTAAGTAAATATACCATAATTTCTACAGCTTCAGTAGTCGTAGGAGATCCATTTTTCTTTCTATGTGTAATGTCAAATAGTTGAAGGTGTCCAACTTTTTTACCAAAAGATTTTTCCTACAATATAATAGTAAAAATATTATTTAGTATAAATTAATTAGTATTTGACACAATTAATAAATTTAAAATACCTCGTCCTCAGCTACACAACCAAAACTTTTCGACCAAGCTGTGTGCATGAATTTTTGTTTTTGCCTACTTGTAGTGCCAATGCGCTTACGAGCCGACATTATGAAATTATCATTACGTATATAGTAAATACTAAAAACCAAAATAATTATACAAGTTTGGAAGTACATAATCTCCTTTCTTTGAATTCCAAAATCTAACTGCATCTTCCAATTAGTATCTCAGCATTCCCGGCGAGACATTTCACTTTTTTAAGAGAGATAATTATGAATTCCGAAAAATTATTTTTCATAAGCCTAAAAATTAACATGAAATATATGTTGAATTGAAAAGGAAAATTAATAAACCTAAAAATGCATCATTTTGCCATTTCACTTTTTTTTCCTCTTTTATTGTTTGTGTTTTGCTTTTTGACTTTTTAATCAATATTAAATGCTTCCCCAAATTATTATAAACATAAGCTTTTTCATTACTATCTATATATACACTCATCAATATATATCCATATGAAATTTATTTTCAGAGTTTAGAGTTTTAGGGTTTAATATTTAAGATGACTAAGGGTTTAGTGTCTGCAGTTTAGGGTTTTATGGTTTAAGGCTTTGGATTTAGGGTTTGTGGTTGAGGGTTGAAGGTTTAGAGTTTACTATTTAGGGTTTAAGGTTTAGATTTTAAGGTTTAGGGATAAACATATGCATAATCAATTTTTTTAGGGGTTGAAATTAAATTGTAAGTAAAAAATGCAATCTCATCATTTTGATAGCATATATTTTTATTATTTTTAAATGATTAAATCAAATTTTTTCCATTTTCAGAGGGACAAAGTGTAATTTTACCTTTAAAATTTTTTAAAATTTCAAAAAGCCTAAATGAAAAATTTTTTATTTTAGGGAGGTCGAGACCCTTTCAGCCCCCTAGTTATGCCCCTAAATGTATATTAATTATAGGGTTTATGATTTAATTGAATATGATTCACTTGATGTAAGATCCAATTTGTGCCCGAGCTTACTCAAAAACTAAAAAACAAATCAAAATATAAAATAAATAAATAATAAAGTCCAATGTCCATTTCTTACATAGCCCAACAACCAAAAATAATAGACCCAAAAAAATACATGGCCCAAAACAACAATTCCTAGCCTACTGCCTAGTGCTGCAACATACACCAGCAGCTTCCGCAGAGTCCCAGCCTCTATGCTCCACAACGGCTTCCACGCGCGTCATTGCTCCTGCACACGCGTCACGCCATGCACACCTGCAACAGACTAATAATCACAACAGCAAGCAGCAAATAACAGCAAATGATAGTAGGAAAATTTGTATTTTTTCTTATTTATTTTATTTTCTATTTTCGGCTATAAAAACCGAATGAAAGGATGTAAAAAGGAGACGCATACAAATCTGTACAAAAAGTTTGAATAGAGAAATGAATTCAAAAATAGTTTCCAAGAGGTGATTTTAAGTCCCATTTTTTTCTCCTGATTTGCCTTCTATTTCTTCTTTGATTTTCATTATTGTAAGTAAAAAACAAATAAACAAAGGCGTAGATACTTATCTTCTTGAGGAGGCTTTCAAATCCTTGTTTGCTTCGTGGTAGTCGAGGCCTAGATGGGGATTGAGGTTAAGCCGAGCAAAACTCTCGGATTCATGGTCGAATGGGGCTAGATTAGGCCTTCACACGATGTCCGTCGGCTAAAATATGGAAGCCAAAACGGCGGTGGGGGCAAGGAATTGTCTGGTTCGGCTGAATGAGAGAAAGATAGGAGGGCTTCTTTGCTTTGATTTTGTTTATAATAATTAGGGATTCATTTTAGGTTTTTTTTTTTTCCTTTTGTTTTTTATGAAATAAACAAAAAGGCACCGTTTGAGAAAGGGAAAGATCCACGTGAAAACCCGATTCAGAAGTTGGATTTGTGCCTTTTTATTTCAAATGGGTAATTTCCACGTTTGATCCTTCTCCCTTGCGCCGATCTTCAATTGGATCCAATTTGCGTTGCACTTTTTTTTTAAAAAAAAAATTTCTGGGAATTTGTATGCTATTGCGATTCGATCCACGTCTAAGCTCAGCGTTTTGGAACGTGGATTATTTCCAGTTCTAATCCCTATACATTTGCAAGTATGGCGCATAAGTCCCTATTTTGACTCTAATAGTTTATTTTTAAATTATCCTTCCAATTTTAACTCAATTTTAATTTAATTTTCTATTTGTATAGCTTATTATTTCAAAATGTTTTTAGCGTTTGTACATGTGTTAATCCTTTTAATATTTGTACAATATTTCTTTAAATGTTTTATATGTATTTGTACATGTTTTATTTTGATTGAGATTTTTATAATGTTTATTATTTAAAATTCATTTATTTTTTATTGATCTATATTAATATTTTTTTCTTTTCTTTTTCTGTGTTTTATTTGTAATTAGGCTGTAGTTTTTGTATTATAGACTTTTAATACTTTGCATAGCATTTAACTTAAATCTTTTTCTATACTTGTACCTATATTATTTTAAATTGAATCTTCTATTCATTATGAATTTTGAAAATCCATTTAGCTTTTTTTCATATGTGTGTCAAATTATTTTAATACCTTATTTTATAAAATCATTATCTTGAGAGTTGTATTTATATCATATTATTTTAACTATTATGTAATGTCTCATTTAAATATTTTTTACATATATTATTTTAATGGTTAAATCATTATTTTAAAATCATTTTCTTTTTGTTTATAAAATTTTCGTTCTGAAATTCTTTATATCATATTCTTTTAATATATTAGTTAGTATTTCATTTAAGTGTTTCCTTATATATATATCTGTACATATATAGAAAAATTAATTTAATCTTGGAGGCATTTCCATATTATTTTATAAATAATTATTTCTAAATTTGTATATGATTTGTAGATTTATTATTTTCTAAGATTATGTTTCATTATATATTTTATTATCTTTTCGTATTTTATATATAAATAAAATTCTCTTTCATTGTATGTAAATTGTCAATTTTAAATCAATATTCTTTAATATTTTGTATATTATTTGATTCAAAAATATTTATTTTATAACACATATATTAATCATTACATATATATCTCTAATTTGTTTTTTACAAATAAGTTATAAATTCATCAATTAATTAATTCATATGTAGTATAAATTATTGATTCATTAGTTCTTTATTATTTTAAAATTGTTTCACTGCATTGACTTCTAATTTTCATTTTATTTTGTATGTGTTTTGTTGATTGTTTTATGTTATGCCGTGTTTATTGTTGTTGTATATTATTTATACATAGTTTTATTGGTCATATTAACTGTCCTTTATTCATGCTTAAAGATTTGGTCACATTTTACTTAGAATAGTTGTACTTAATTGTTGGGTTTATTAATTATGGTTCATTGCATTTTATGTGTGCATGTTATCTCATGTTTATTAATCTTTTTTTTATATATCAATGTTCTTTGTAATCCATTAAATGTTCCATCGTATTTTAAAACAAATAAATGTGCTTTAAGCTAATTTCTAATTTTTCTTATCATTCAAAGATTCTAAAATAAGGTAATATTCAATATTTGGGAATTCGGAAATCGTGCCCTACCGTGCTGGGTATAATTTTTCGTTGAACTAAATATTTGGATATCCTTTTATAATTTTAGTGTTCGAGCTTTTGAGAGTCAAAATCAATCGTATTTTTAAAGATATAAAGGATCGTGTCCAATCGTGCTGGATATGATGCTGCATATCTTTGAAACGAGAGAATTTTGATAGCTAACTTGAATTACTCAAACATTTTAAAAAGAACCATACTTCGAAAGATCCTTTTTAAAATCTTTGATATAAGGATAGTATTGAATTAATTTCGTACCAATTTTTGGGCATAATGAGGGTGCTAACCCTTCATCATGCGTAACCGACTCCCGAACCCTTTTTTTTTTTAAATTTTACGTGAACCAAAATTGTTTTAAGTGGAACAAAACGTTTTAATAGGTAACCCAATCACACCTAAACAAAGTGATTGGTGGCGACTCCACATTTTTGTTTTCAAAAGTCGATCCCCGTTTTTCCAAATATAAAAAATGGTGGTGACACTTGAGATTGTAAAAACTCGAATTCAAGTTGGATTTGTAATTTGAGACGTAAAGTTTTATTTAAGTTGGATTCAATTTTATAAGATTCAAAATAAAAATCGAGGCATTCAAAAGTAGTTGATTAAAGTTTGATTTTGTAATTTTGGGGTGGGGGGAACTGATTTTCAGAAAAAGACCAAGGCATTTCGGGGATAACAAAACGGAGTCGTTTCGCAAAAAAAAAAAATATATTCGCGGCGTTTGGATAAAAACGCCACTATAGCTCAACCTTTTGCTGCATTTGGACTAAAAACGTCACTATTATTTAGCTTTTAGCAGCGTTTGGACTAAAAACGCCACTATTGCTCAATTTTTAGCTGCAGTTGGACCAAAAACGCCACTATTGCTCAACTTTTTGCTGCATTTTCCTACTAGCGCCATTAATGTATAACATTTGCGGCATTTTTTCTCCAAATGCCATTAAAAATGCCGCTAAATGTCTATTTTCTAGTAGTGCCAACTTGAAATGATACAAAGAGTAATAATAAAAAGTAGTACGACCTGTCCCATAAAATGGAGAATGAGCAAATACCAATTGAATAAAAAAGACATGAAAAACACTTTGAATCTCACATACCTGTTAAAATTTAACAACTCATAATTTTAGAAAAATGCCAAAATATTATTGAAAACAAAGAAAATAAAAATAGTTCACTCGTTACCTAGCTATTGCTGAAATTTATCACTATGTATACAAAAACAATATTTTAAAATGATAAAATCTTAAAATAATAAAAATCGTAAAATAACAAAATCACCGAATATAATAAACATCCTTCAAGGAAAACGAAAACTCCCTAAGTGATTAAATTTAAAAAAAAAAACTATTTATTTCAAATTAAACTCGTAGTCATTTACTTGATCAAAGAAAGTCCTCATGTGTCTCATGTTCCATGCCTTGACAATTATTAGTCATGCGAAAATTGCACTAGTTGGCTCCAATTTCTATTATCTTTACGACATAAATTGCACATGTAAAAAATAAACAAAATTAACTAACATTAGTAGCAATCATGTCTAAACTTTACTAGAACTAGTCATTAAAATTATATCGATTATGCAAAAATGATTATGGAAGTGGCAACTTGTGTGGTGGGCATATTAGTAGGGATTCATGAATTGTTGTCCACTTCTCACATACCCCGAGTTGGGTTGGAGGCTAGGTGCTTAAGCTTTCGATCTGAGGTAAAGTTATTGTGCTTCATGCAAAACAAGAGTGAGCTATAGAGGCTTTGGAGTTAAGTGTTTTGGGACATTCTCTAATGCTTAAGTAAGACTAAAAGGTTTGGTATAATAGAAATGGAGGGAATAGTTTTATAGTGAAGGTGATGATGGTACCTAGTTTTTGTACTCAGTTTTGAGCCTACCTTAAGGGATGTCGTTTTCTGTAGGTAAGAAGGGATCGGTTGATCCCATTGTTGTAGCTTAATAGGACTAGCAGGGTTGTGTAAGGGTCAATCTATTGGCCTTGCAACCCATGCGCGTTAGTACAAATATAGGAGACTGTAAGGGGGCTGAAAACTATCTTGCTTGGGCTATTTTGCTGCTAGTTGATCCTGGTGGTATTTGGATTTTCAAAATAAAAAGATTTATTTATAAATTGAAATAACAAATAATTCAGAAAGGGTCTCCATCTGATCCCAACTATGCATATCCCCCAATTTTAGCGAAGGTCAAATAGAGATGAAGTGATCAAAGTGCAAAAAGGTCATGGGAAGATACTACGGATTGAAAGCAACTGCAAAATATATATCAGATATCCACGTCTTCGTCTACTGATTATTTGAATTAATTCCTTCGCTTGAAATAGACATCTTCCAATAATCTCAGAAACATAACAATTTAAACAAAATCTAATGAAGATTTAATCCAAATCATACTTGTTCCCTTTCCAATCTAAATATTATTTATTTATTGATATTGATGGAATAATTAACAATCATATGTTGATTTTATTCATGATAATTATATTTGTTGACTCTAGAGACATTAGAAAACATTGCTAAACCCCACATTCATCAGCTAAATTTCTTAGGCAGAAGAACTGATTCCTGATTGATAAGTTTCCATATTTTTCATGAATTTAGAATTTAGTCCCTATCTTTTAATTTTAAGAATTTAGTTCCTCTATTTTTCATATTTTATTTTAAAATGCACATCAATTATTAAGACTATTTTGTTAAATTTAAGTTCATTTTTAGAATCATTTTAAGCAGAAAATAATTTTTGATTTTGAATATCTAATCCTTGATCAAGTCTATGACACGTGTTGATCCATCCCTTATAAATACAAAATAGGTATTAATTTTTTGGTTGCATTAATATGAAAGATTGAATATGATGATTTTAGCTGTAAAATCACATTCTTGTTAAACATGACAATGCCAATTTCCTCTTATTGTTGACTTTGTTTAGTGGGGGAAAAAGATTGGGAATGTGAAAGAAAAGGAAATGACAGGTTCAATTCAGTCAAAGCATGTTAGATAATCACTATATTATTGTCACTTTGGCATCAATAAAGGATTGTTGTGATGCCTTACAATTAAAATAAGTAAATAAAATTTCCAGTATACATATAAAAAAGACCAAAAATAATGGTGGGTCTCTTACTGTTTTCAATTTCTAGATGACTGGTATGAATAAATATTTGAGAATTTTCATTTAGGAAAAAAATAGAAAACAGAAATGAATCTTTACACTCATTTAATGAATTATAATATATTAAAAGAATATCTACACATACAAATGAATTATATCAATACTTTTTCAAAAATATATTGGTCTCAATAACCTAAAATACCATTAAAATATTTACATTTGAAGTTTTTATTATCTACACAAACATTCAAATTATTTAACGAGAAGGATTGTATGAAATTGAAATCCCTATCACATAGTTAATCACATTTGTGAAATTAAAATAACTTTTCAAATTATTTAACGAGAAGGATTGTATGAAATTGTAACCCTTATCACATAGTTAATCACATTTGTGAAATTACAATAACTTTTAAAATTATTTAACGAGAAGGATTGTATGAAATTATAATCCCTATCACATAGTTAATTACATTTGTGAAATTAAAATAACTTTTAAAATTATTTAACGAGAAGGGATTGTATGAAACTATAATCCATATCACATAGTTAATCACATTTGTGAAATTAAAATAAATTTTCTTATATTAAAAAAGAAATGGAACATGCAATGACAAAATTTTAGTCCACAAGTCCCAGTTATTTTAATCGAAAAAACCCAGTATATCATTTATCAAAACATGAACGCAAAATATAGTTAATATCATCATTATACAATTTTGTTCTTATTTGAACTTTTTCCACGAATCAAACAAAAAGGAAAATCGTTCTCAAAAATATCGATTGTGGCCAATAAAGCAATTGGAAAATGATTTTGAAACCGTTCATTTTATTTCCCACCTTTGCCAGCAACAAAGACAATCAAAAAGGCAACAATATAGTGGCACAATATTATTCATACATACACACATACAAATCATCACAATCCTTTCTCTTTCTCTCCTACCTCACCTCATTTGTTTTTTGGTGACTCAAATCACAATATTTCTCTTCTTGAAACTGCCAAAAGGTGAAATTTAATATTGAAAAGAAAATCCATGACAGCAAACTTACACTGTATTTGTCTGGTTGGATAGCTTTGTGTTTCAATCGGGTTTGGAAAAGATAATTAGCAATTCAATTTCAACCTAAAATGATTAATTTACCCAAATCATAATTTTAATAATAATAATAATAATAATAATAAATATTTTTGAATAACAAAATAGGTTATTCATACTTCAAAACTTTTCCATTAACACAGCTAGTCACACAAAATTATATTATCTTTTATCAATCAAGTTTTGAATGATATATATATCTTATATTTAAGATGGACTTTCAATTTATTATTATCAACTGGTTTCAAATTCATTGCTTTCTATTGTAATTCTATTTTATTTTTATTATCAAATTCGAATTTGTCACTTGTCTTAGCCTACACATAACAGAATATGATAAAATGACACATAATGAATCTATACACTTATTGCCAAATAAATTTTAAGTTTAAAAAAGAAAAAAAGAAACCCTAATTTCCGAAATTATGATTTGAACTCAAATGGTTGATTTAGTAAAGTTTAAGAAATAACTGGGTGCCTACAATCTCCTCCCGTATCTCGAGGGTTCAACCTCCGCTAACTTTTATTTATTTTCTCCTCACTTCCATTTTGCTGCTGATGATGAGCATTGTTAAACAAGGCAAAGTCCAAAAATTCAATCCATCTATTCATAATTAGGCATATATCTTTGTATGGTATACGTGCATGAATCTAAACTAAACATGGGAAAACAATTATTTACATTTCATTTTTATATTTGGAACAATTTAGAACTCCATATCTCATAAAACTTGGCCTTTCATAGACAAGTTTTGCCAACATCCAACTTCTCTCCATTAATATATTCATGAGCCTATTCCCTAAAAGAATGCGCAAGTAATGAGATAAGATTATGTAAACGCAAATAAATAAAAAAGACTTTTAAGCTAAAATAACAAAGATTAACCATCTAAGGCTAAAAGCATTACTTACGAGGAAAATCGTGTAAGATTAATCATTCAATTTCATTTTGCTTGTAAAAGTAAAATGATAATATAGCAACAATCTCCATCCTTACTATCGTATGTAGGTTTAGAACAAATTAATGGACTTTATATAACTAGTAATTGAAGATAAGGCTTCACCCTCCACCATACCTTATCCTAAAGTAACCTATATTTGGCTATACATTCATTTAATATTATATCATTCGTTCTAAAATCTATTACTATATATATATATAAATTAGAGAATTTGTTGAATAGTTTCAAGGCCATTATTTAAAGCATTCCAACTTTAATCAAATTATGTAATTTTTAATATTTATATATCATCCCTTTTAGTATACCATGCTTCATTATTAAACTCTTTCTAATTTAAACTAAACCAAGTTTTAACACGTTGGTTAACATTTTAGGTTGGATCTTTGCACCTTTTTAACATATTGTTTCATGTGGATATCTTTGTATTATCATATTTACTATTTCCCTAGTTAAAATCAGTAATCTTGATATTTTTTTTCAATAAATTTAATAACTTCTTTAAATCTATTCATTAGACTTGTTTATCGGAAATTTTGAAGATCCGTTCGAAATTCTGGAAAGTTTAGGTAAAAATATTAGGTTCGAAAAATGGGTTTGGAAAAAATTAGGCCTATTTAAAATAAGGGTTAGGTTTAAGCTTGAACATTCGTAGCCCCAGCACGGCTTAACCTATTTTTAAGTTTATAATACTTTATATTTTGTTATTTATATATATTATGTAATTTAGAACACTTTAAAAAAATAAACCTATGCTAAATATATAATACTACTATAATGTAAATATTAAAATAATGTTAAGATGACTATAGAAAAAATTTAAATAAATAAAAGAATGTATAAATTTATTAAATATTAAAAAATATAATATAAATATTTAAAAAAATTAAAAAAATAATATGGGGTGGATCTAGAATGGGCTTGGGTTAGTTTTTTTTGCAAACATAGACAGATTTGAACAAAATTTCAAGCACATATTTTAAGTCAGACCGGCCTTGAAGAACTATAAAATATGTTAATATTATGCTAAGATCTGATCCAAACCCAACCATAAGCACCTCTACTATACATCTTGAATCAAATTTATAAAATCAAATGAAGAATCCATTTCCTGAAAATTCTAAGCCCATACATATGTTGGAATAATTAGATATTTATTCAAATATTTACCACACAACAAAATCTTGTTTGTTTTGAAACAACATTGACCAGAGTCGTATCTTTTGTTCCAATGGTTTTATGGTAGAAGTAGGAGAAACATTATCATGACTCCTACACAACATCAAACAATAATAATATAACACATTATTATTGAAGACTTAAAAATAAGTACTAATAATTTTATTTAAACAACAATTAAACATTAATTAATTTTAACTATTATGAATAAACACTAACAACCATAAACTCTAAATCTTAAACACAAAATCTAAGATTTTAAATCCAAAATTGTTGAAATGAATAATTAAAATTAATTAAAATTTAATTATATTTAAATAAAACTATTATTAATTATTTTAAGTCCTTGATTGTTTTATTTTATTTAATAGCAAAGTGTCATCTTATCATTCACTAATGATTATAAAATTTATACATAGATAATATATCAAATATTATTTTTATTTTAATGAAAATTTTAAAATTAAATATCTTAATTTTAAAACACTACATGTTACATCCTTCATTTGAATTTCACTCTCAATACTTTGAAGCCACTCAAGTGATCTCAGCACATAGTTGATGCTTATAGATTGCGAAACTATTCCCGCATAAATTGTAAGTTTGAATCTAGAGTTTTACACGAGTTAGATTATCCGATCAAGTTTGTTCAAAAAATAAAAGAGTTTGGACAAAAATATAAGCTCAAAATAGGTTTGGACAAATTTTTTTCAAATTTATTGGAAATTATTTATTTTAATATTTTTAGTGTATTTAATATATTATATTTTTTAAATTTGTTCTATATAATAAAATAATTTTTAAAAAAATTAATACAAACAGAGTCTGAGTTTAGCATCTATAATCTGAGCTGGTCTTGGACAAAAACTTTTACTCATTTTTCGGGTCGAGCCTGAGCCTATCAATCGGATCTAAAATTTAGTTAGGACCCAACCCAACCATGAACAACTCTAATTTAACCCTCAATAAATATGCATGAGTTTAAAAGCTAATTAATTTGATATATTTTTATAATTTTGTATATAAATGACAGGTTTAATAAATTGATGGTTCTATTCAATGTCATAATTACATTTAAGGTCTACGTAATATTTTAATTAATTTGAAATTTATATTGATTGAAAGTACTATATTTTACACATATATTTAAAAGTTTAATTTTGTTCACACTGAATAAATAGTTAGGCTTCTTTACTTTATTTGAATTTTATTACGTAAAAAAACAGAGTATGGAGTATGATGATTCGTATAACAATTTATAAAAGCGTATACTATTAAATTAATTTTAGACTGGTTTAGATAAAAATCCCTCTTTTATATAAATATATATTAACAAATTAATTAAAATGGCTTTAAAAAAATATATTGTTGAGGCAAAATGAACTAAGAGTTGCGAAGTGATATTTGCAATGCCAACTGCAAACTGTCATTGAGGTGGTTAAAAATTTGTCTTTTTTGATTTAGTAATTTAAATGAAGAAAATCTTTGAACCTATTAATGTAATGCGTTTTTGAAGGTACAATGGTCCATCTATGGGAAGTAACCATTGGCGTTTGAAGATAGGTTTGAATTCGAGTGGATCAATTAAGTCTAGAATGTAGAGATTTGATTGAGATATTGCTGCTAATTTTGGAGAGCAAACCTTCAGGTGATTTTGTTTGATTATTATTAATGTAACAATTATTCTCAATGAGTTACTTATATTCACTTAGATTCTATACTAACAAGCCTCAAAGCATATATTTTGTTCATTGAGGAACTGCTTTTGTGAGAGAGTGCAATCTGTTATTGTAAACATTGGTGTTATTTATGTTTTGTTTGCACATTTTTTGGCAATGTCATACTGTAGTGACTACTACAGTCTAGTACTTCCATTGTATTTGCCATTTTGAGCAAATAAGTAACTTAAGTTAATAATAACTGGTATCAGAGCAAACACTTAATGTATCTAATAGTGAATTGCTTTTTGCTGACAATGGAAGATTTGTTGATTACTCGCCTCCCCTATGCTTGAGAATAGTAACTATCCCTACTGGAAGGCTAGAATGAAAGCATACATTAAGCCTATCAATTTGTCTCACTCTCTCTCTTTTATGATATTATTTTGTAGACATGACATTTCTACATTAGTTTGTAGTGATTTATTTATCTTTTATACTATATGTCAAGTCTTTGTATCCTTATTGTTCATTATTCCTATTAATAATAGTATTTTCTTAAAAAAAAAACTGTTATGAATGAGTCAAGAGTTAAAACTTGTTTAAAGCAACGATTTAAGCTTCCTTCTAATACTAAGAGGACATGGATTCAAACCCTATTATCTCCTTCCAATCCTTCAATCTTATAATATCAAAAAATTATTGTAAATCAAATAATATATTTATAAACAAAACTTTACTTTTTTTAATTAACAAATAAAGAAAACCAAAAATCCTATATCCTTATTCATAAACTCTTATTAACGAAATTAATACATGAAGAAAAATATTTTAAACCTAAAGTTTGCTGTATTATTAGTTATTGTTTTAATCCATCAAATAAAAATTTAAAAATTAGAGGTAAAATATCATTAACTCTCATTTATATTGCCACTACTAAATACGAGTCAATGTAAATTTTATATAAATTTTATTTAATTATACATATATTAAAATATATGTTACACTGTACTTTAAGAAAGTTGTGAATTTAATCTCTATACTTTTTGAATTTTAAAATTTTACTTCTAATCAAAACAATATAAGTTAAATTCAATTATTAATATTATATTATGCGTATAGTTGTAGATTTAGTTTATATTCTCAAATTGGATCATTTCAAGTCTTTATATTTTTTAAATTTTGAAAATTCAGTATTTATATAAAATAAAATTGTTAATATATTAGCTAGATTTTTAGTAAGTAATATGAAAATAACAAGCTAACATGACATTACATATATGATAATATATTTACTATATCAAATCTTGAAAATAATAGAACTTAACTTAAAGAATTTAACAATTATCATTTGATGAGGATTGAAAATTTAAAATTTGAAAAGCATAAAGACTAAAATGACTAAATTAAAACAAAAAGACTAAATCCAAAAATTTTATAAAATACAGGGACTAATAACAGAATTTAATTTAAAATATATGACAAATTATATTATCTAATTTAAACTCATACAGGTGAAAAAAAAATGAAATTGAAATGCGACAGGAGACTCAAAAGTCAAAAGCTAAAACGCGTGGTCTCTTTAAGCGCGGGAAAACGAAAAAGAGACAGGGCCCCACTTGATTACATGTCGACCGTTAAAAGGGCCTGACCCACTTCGACAGATGGTTATGAACACATGAAGAAAAATGGAATTTTCTTGTCAGAAGATGTCCCAAAAAGATGCATTCGACTTCTTTTGTAAATTTTGTACATTTTCATAAATATTATACAAAAACTATACTATTTAAATACTATTTACTTTACACTTTAAATTTTGTATAAATTTGGTTTAAAATTGTATAAATAATGTATTATAAACTTTGTATATATATATTTTTTACTTTTTAGTTATTATGGTTTTAAACCGTTATAATTATTTTAAAAACATTAGTGTAAGTAAATCTTTATACCAATTATAAGCTTAAAAAGTATTTCAATAAAAATTATTTATACATATATATTTTAAAATTATTATTAAGCAAATTTTTATACTATTATAATCCTTATAATGAGTTCAATTTGGAATCATTATTCCTTACAGAAATGTTTAATTTCTGAAAATTAAGAAGACAAACTTTACACTAAATTGAAACAATTTAAAACAAATTATAAATCTAAAAGTTGAGGGACCAAATATGAAAATATCTCCGAAAAACAAACCTTATTCCCACCTGAATAGCTAAGTTGGGCATAGTCTGCTATTTCCAATCATATTTTATTATTTTATTAATTACTCTTTTACTTTTGGTGATTTCATTTTCATTCTCTAACCATAAAATTTTATTTTCAAATATATTTTAATATTTTCCAATAAATTACATCAATTGAATGTTAGATGACATTATTTATTTTTAACTTTGTAATAAATATTAGTTGTATATTTACTTATCATGTATTTTTAAATAATAATAATATTTTTATTTTGTAAAAATAATATTTCTATTAAAATATTCTAAAATGGGTGACGAATATTTTATTTTAAAAATATTTAATCAATATATGTATATATGTTTGATTTTGTTACTTAAAAGTATTTTTTTATTAAGATAAAACGTTGTGTTTTTTTAAGACGAAACAAGTAATAAGAAAATAACAGAAGTGTTATTCAATTAATAGTTACAAGCAATTCTAAAATTGACTGTGAGGAGACTTAAAAATCCCAAACCATATGGGGCAGCCCAACCGATTACAATATTTACTTTCTTCACCTCTAGTTGTTGAAATAGACATGACGGCATCTCTTCAACCAGATTTGTTCAGGACTTGCAACAAACCCGGTTTTTTTATAAAAATAATCTAAAAAAATTAATTAATTATTAAAATAATCTATTTTTTTAATTAAATACAAAAATACTTGAAATCTACAGTAAAAGTTAGTGGAGCCAAATGAATTGGCACTACTAACATGCCATGTCAACATTCATGAAAAAAAAATTATTTTTTTGGTAGAACCATATAGAATGGCACCACCTGTATAAATATTATGGTAATACAACAAGTTCTGGAAATATGAGACACTTCAAAATAAATTTATCATTTTCTGGTGGAGCTAATTAATATGGCGTCACCAGATTTCCTTGACACCACCTGTCACTTTCTTTTCTTTTTTTTTTTACTTTTTTATTTTTGTCCTTTTTTTAACTTTTGTTTTTATCTTTATTTTATTTATTTATTTTATTTTACTTATTTTTTATTATTAATTTTAAAAAATTAAAATGTATATTTGAAATATTTTATAATATATATTTTAAATTTTAAATATATATTTTGAAATTATTTTTAAAATTTTAAATATTATTTTGAAATACTAAATATATATTTTAATAATATAAAATATTTAAATATTTTAAAGATATGACATTTCAAATTTATTATTAGTTTTATAATATTTTAAATGTATATTTTAAATTTTAAATATTTTTAATTTGTTTTATATTATTTTAAATTATGATTTTAAATACGAAAATGACCGAAATCTACAATAAAAGTTAGTGGAGCCAAATTAAAAAAGGGTCATTTTGATAATTAATTAAATTTTTAGGTTATTTTTATTAAAAATTTGAATATCTTTAAAATAATTTAAAAATCATAATTTAAAATATTATAGAACAAATTAAATAATATTTAAAATATTATAAAACTAATAATAAATTTGAAAGTTCATATCTTTAAAATATTTAAATATTTTATACTATTAAAATATATATTTAACATTTAAAAATAATATTCAAAATTTTAAAAATAATTTTAAAATCTAAAAAATAATTTAAAAATATATATTTAAAATTTTAAAAATATATATTATAAAATATTTCAAATATACATTTCAAAATTTTAAAATTAATAATAAAAATAAGTAAAATAAAATAAATAAAATAAAGATAAAAAAGGACGAAAGAAAAAAATAAAATAAAAATAAAAAAGTAACACGTGGTGTGAAGGGAAATCTGGTGGCGTCATATTAATTAACTCCACTAGAAAATGGTAAATTTATTTTGAAGTCCTTCATATTTCTAGAACTTGCAGTATTTCTATAGTATTTATATAGGTGGCGCCATTCAACATGGCTTCACTAAAAAATTAATTTTTTTCATGGATGTTAACGTGGCATGTAGGTGACGCCAAACCATTTAGCTCCAACAACTTTTACTATAAATTTCAAGTTATTTTTATATTTAAATAAAAAATAAGTCATTTTGATAATTAATTAAAAATTTTAAATTATTTTTATAAAAAAGCCATGAAACCCATACTGAGAAAGTGTATGGATCACTTGGTTAGCTTCACCACGACTATGGTGGAAACAACACAACCAAAGCTATTTATAAGGCTATGATTCTTTAAGTGATACTTAAATTTGTAGTTTTTGTTGCAAGCTATGTGAGCTATTTTTAAGACTCTGTTTAGATTGTCATGGAAGTATTTATAATTAAATTTTAAAGATAATTCAAATTTAAATTATAATTTTAATAGATTTATGATTATTGAAAGTAAAAGATAATTAATGTTAAATATATTTTATAATTAATGTTAAATATATTTTATCTCAAAAATTTAAAGCAGATAATTTTAAAGGTAAAAAATTTTATTCAAATAATTAAATATTTAACTAAATTATAAAAATAATTTTATAGGTGATTTTGGACAAAAACAATGATTTTTGCTTTGTCTATATAAAAGTTATACTCATAAATCATGTGTGACTCTATTAGAAATAATTTAATAGGCAATGTAGTTATCATTTCGATGACATATATTATGAAAGATATGATATATATATATATATATATATATATAAGCAAAAATATTGAAGTTCTTGATACTTTAATCTTATTCAAAGTCTTAGATCATAAACAAGCATACCATGAAATATATAAAACATAAATTCATACTTAAATACAAAAAAATGAGCATCATTTTGAATTTATTATTTATTAAGAATATTGAAATCTCAAAATCTTTCAAGCAAACATAAAAATCACATACTTTAGGATTATTGCTTCAACAAGGACATTTATGCGTCTAAATTACTTATTCTCCAATGAAATATTGAATACTAACGAGCAAGCTTGCATTGATAATATATTATAAAATAATAATAATAATAATGTAATGAACATAAAAATAATAAATGAGAATAAATGGAAATTTCTATTTTATTTCTCTTCTTTTCCATCATCATTTCAGGTATACCTCTCTCTCTATATATATATAGGAGATTTTACTTCTCATTTTCTAACACATAAATAGGAAATGAGTTACAAGAATATGAAAGGTGAAAGATTGATTATAATAAACATCCACATAATAGCATTCATAACATTGTCTTAAATTTTAAATAATATACAACTTTATAACTATATAATAATTAAACTATAATGTTAGTTTGAAAAAAAACAGTAAGACATGTTACAATTATAATAATAGTTCGTGATAAATAAGAAAGATATTTAAACTAAATTTATAAACATATTTACTAATAGTGATTAAAGCAATTGTTGAAATTTGATTTTCTATTCAAAATAAATGCACAAAACATTTTTCTTATGCACCAAACTAGAGTTATCCATGGACCGGGTTAAGCCTTAACAAATTCCTAGGCGCAATTGATAGGCTTTGGCTTGACCCAATCAAAAAAATGGGCTTAAGTTTTTCTCAAGCTCGACTTGGATACAAATATTAAAACCCGAGCTTGACTTGGCCTTTCAGTATTAAAATATTTTATTTTATTTTTATATAAAAAATTAAAAATATAATACATCAAACACACTACAAACTTTAAAATAAATATTTCTCAACAAATTCAAAATAAATTTAAAAAAGTCTTTGTACTTAAATAACACTAATATAGGTGCAATTTAACAAGCAAATGCCTCTAAAATAGTAGCAAAATTAACAATAAAACAAGAGTTATACAATATCCAAACAATAACAATAAAATAGTAGCAATATAATAGTGAAATGACAATAAACAGTGGAAAAAATCAGCAAAACAGTGTAAAAATAGTAGTAAAACAACAATTTTTTGCAAATTCGGGTCGGGCCCGGGCCAAAAAACCTTACCCAAGGCCTCGCCTGTTTCATAAACAAGTTTTATTTTTTTGTCCAAACCTATTTTTCAAGCCTATATTTTTACTCAAATTCTTTCATTTATTGGATAAGCCTTTAAGCCAAGCCATGGACAAGTCTACACCAAACATATAGATAAAAAAAAAAAAGTTTTAAGAGCACTTGTTTCATATATTATAAACTTAAAATTAAAAAAAATCATAATATCATATTACCTTATCATCATTATTGCTCGAATATGATTCAATATTACCTAAAACCATAGTTTTAATTCTTTAATTTTTTTATAATTCTAACTTATTAATGATAAAATCTCCAATTTTATTGATAATTTTTCTTAGATATTATTTAATTGAATATGTCTAATTATTGAATGCTATTTATAAAGTTAAATTTAATTTTAATTAGTACATAACTTTAATATTAATTAAATGGTAATTAAGATGCTTAAAGTTTTATTCATATAATAATTTTATTTTATATCAATAAACACAATTTGTACAAAAGATAAAATAAAATTAATGTCAAAATTTTTATTATAAATTAAATTATAATTATAATTATCACAAATTTTTTTTATTTTACGCTCGGGGTTCTATCCAAGTAATAATTTTATCTTAAAACTAATTAGCACAACTTTTTAACTATATAATTCTAAATTAAATTATAATATTAATATTAATATTAGAAGTTGTAGTTGTAGTTGTAGTTGTAATAGTAATAGAAGAAGAAGAAGAAGTATGATATGTGCTTTTAAGTCCTTATACACTTCATATATTTAGAATTTAGTCATTTTACTTTTATTTTCAAGAATTTATTCTCTCTACTTTTTAAAATTAAAATTTAGGTTCAATTGTTACAATCTTTAAAATTCTTATATTAAATTTATTAGTGTGAAATTTTAAAATAAAAAAAACCTTTTTCTTAGTAGTCATGTAATAATAAAAATAATACTGAAAATACTAGTCTTAATTTTTTTTCTCTTAAAACTCACTCTCGAACTTGTCACAATAAAATATTTTTTTAGAATTATGTTCTTAAAAATTGACATCAACATTTTAATTAAAAAGTTAACAATATTATTTATTTAGACTAACAAATAATATTTTAAAATAGAGTGATCAAATTATTTTCATTAAAAATACTTTGTAAAATTGAAAATTTTAAAAATAAGAGGATTTTAAATTTAATCCATTAATCGACACTAATTCAAATTTAAAAAATACCTTTTTAATAAATTTTAAATATTAAATAGTTAACCTTGATTCAAGTCAATATAAATATAAGAAATTTTTTATTTTATTTTATTTCTTATATATAAAATAGTAAAATAGGTACTAAACATGTTTTCATATTTTCACTTTTAAAATAAATTTCCTTTTCATTTAACAAACAAGTTTTTCCATTTTCAAAATTAAAGAATGAAAATTAATTTTTCTGAATATAAAAACAAAAATATATTTTCTCAAACGAAACAAACTGTAAAATTTTCACTAACAACATGTCAAATGATTTTCTGAATCTATATCTATATTTTGAATATATATATATATATATATATATATATATATAATATATATATATATATATAAATATCTTACAATAATAACTTTTAAGTTTGGGAAAAAAATTTAAAAATAAACATAGAAATTTTTTTATTACATTACTAATTATTATAAGATAATAACGTAAATAATATAAATGGAACACATCTTAAAAGTACACATGAGCTTTGATTTAATGTGCAATATTGTATACAATTTTGATTTAGTGCAATTATATATATATATATATATAACTTTAAATTTAATTCCATTTTCACATAACACTAACAATGTTTTCTATGTGGTATTATAGGGGCGAAGCCAATTTATTTCTTTTGGGGCGGAATTAAGCTAAAAAATTTGATAAGAGTTAAAATGTAATTTTGTCATTGTATTAGTTAATATCTTTATAATTTTTAAAAGATTAAATTAAAATTTTATAAATTTTTTGAGGCTAATGTGCAATTTTTTACATTTTGAAGGATAAAAATACAATTTTCCAATTTAGGGCCACATCCCGCAGCCCTTCTGAGACTATTTTTCTTTAAGCGGAAATTGTTGATTGACTTTATTAAACTAAAAAATGAATGAGTAAATTTTAATATCTTCACATAATTTTAATTATTTTCCCACTGCCATAATGATAAAAACATGTATTTTTTTTAATCTATGTGAAAATAGTTTAAATTTTATCACATTAACAATTTTCACATAACACAATGAAAAATAGTGGCAGGTAGATAATGGTGCTAGTAGAATATGAAAATTAAATAAAAATAAAGTTATATGTATATAATTGCACCAAATCAAAGCTAATATATAACATTACACATTAGATCAAAGTTTTTTAAAAATTATATCTAATTCAAATGTTTGTATCATAAGTAGAGATCTTTTGGATAGGATTGAGCTTATCTACTATGTTAGGATATATTGAGGTTGTTTAGTAAATAGAGTTTTTGGCTTTTTTTTAGTTGATTTGAGTACAAATGGAGCATTGGATGGTCAAATTCTCTAATTGTAATATTTGGTGAATGGATGTTTGCAAGAACTTATTGAGCTAAAACATTCAAATTAAAAAACGCTGAGATGAGCAACTTTTTTCACAATTGATTAGGAATGAAATATGTGGAATGATATATTTGACTATACTTGCTCAAAAACTACTTACTTTGCCACATGCTCTCAAATTTAATTAGGTTGTCAAGATATAAGTAGTCTTTATTCAAAAAAATATTCACTAATTAATTTATGTACTCTTAATATATTTTCAATTTATTTGTGTAAAATGATTTCATATGCAACTTAAGAAATTTGCAAATAAGGAACTTAATAAATTTGTTTATTTAAAATTTCAAAAATATTCGCTAATTAATTTCCATAATGAATATTTTAATTCATTGGTAATAGTATTTTATTCCAATAATTTCACCCAAAAATACTAAATTATTATAAACAAACAAATACTTAACAATAAAATGTGTCATGTCCTTATTTGTTATTTTATATATATCAACTTCTAGCTATCAGCTAAGCTTTATCAAACACTTTTAAATAAACAATTAATAGATTCAATTGATCAAATCAATAATAGAATCATTGATCAAATTAATTCTGCAATCAACATTCAACCAATTGCCAAACAGGACCTTTATATTTACCTAAATATGTGCATATTTATAAATAACAAATTTTATAACCCCACTCATTATTTTTAATATTTTTCTACAAAGTTTTATGTTATTTTTAATTTAATATTTAATAACTTAACATATTTTTATTTTATTAATATTTTAATATATTTTCAATATTAATATCGTAGATTTTGATTTTCTTTGTATTGCAAGAGCCCAGCAGCATTCCAACTCATGTCAGTACACAATTACTCCACCAAAGTGATTGAAACAAATATATTATATTTCCATTATATATTATCTATTAATTATTATAATTAATTTATTGACTATTAAAAACCAATTAAAATTGAATGTGCATAATATTATTTTACACTATATATATATCTTTAGTATTGCATTAATGCTTTAATAAGATATTTGAATTATAAAAATAATTGATATATTTGATTATTCTTATTATTTATTATTTTTAAAAATATTATTTTACATTAATTACATGAAATAAAATTAAATTGTAATAAATTAAAATTAAAATATATAAAATCCCGTGCAATGTATTGAATGTTAGAAATTAATATTTATAAAAGCATGAAGTGATAATATCTTTAATTGATTAAAATATATTTGATCATTTTATATTATTATATTGATATTAACTAACGTTCTATTTTATTATTAATTTTTAATATTTAAAATATTTTATTAAAACTGAAATTATAAATGTACCCCTAAGCATCACACTTTTACTATGTTTTTAAATTATTCAAATTTATCTTACACTTTTATTGACATTTTATTAAATATAAAACAACTTTCGACATTTAGATATTTTTATTCAATTAGTAAGTAAATATTTCTAAAATTATCATAATTTCATTATTATCTTATTCAAACTTTTGTGGTTTAATTTTTATTATTTAATATTTTAATTATATTGAACAATATTATTTTACATTAATTACATATAATATTATTTAATAAAATACAACAACAAATGCAAAAATCACAATATTTAGAATTGACTGTGACATTAAGAATTAATGATGTTAAATCAAGCATATTTTAAGTAGCATAGACGATTTGGGGGATGATTATCATGTATTATATTAATAAAGTTAAAATATTTTTTATAAAGTTTTATTAAGTTGGGAAACCCTAAAAACATTTCTTATTTTCTCCTCAAAAAATGTTTACTTTTTCTCCTTTATTTTATTCAGTGGTAATGATAATTACGTGTTGTGATGGACAAATGATAGTGTCCATTGTCGTTAAACCTCCATTAGCCACTAGTAATTTTTCTTGGAAAGTGGATTGGTCATAGATATTCGATTTGTAGCTCTTCATTAGCTTCTAAATCTATTTCTGTTTTGAGAGTATTTTGGAATAATAAATTATTCTACGAGCCGGTTTGGACCCTTGTTGTCTTAAGTTTTTTTTCATTGTTTAATAAGTCTCATTCCCTTGTGGAAGTTTTTGTATTGTACAAGTTTTTAGTCTTACTTATACATGTAGTCTTACTTATACATGTAGTCTTACTTTTGCTAATATTTTTTAGATATGGGTTTGACGACGTCCTCTCTAGCTTGATGATTTCTCTGTTCTTTTGTTGATTTTTCCGTCGCTTTGGACCATCCGAAGTTGATTTTCTTATTGTGATAGGTGCTTGTAATCAATCCAAATATATAATGTTTGAATTGTGACAAAATAATTGTCAATATGTTATAATGTTCTATTATTACTAAAATAAAAACTTTTGTCGTGTTGATGGAACTTTTTTTTTTTACTGTCAACAGTAGATATTTATTATTATTTTCTATAATTGTATACAAATAAAAGGAACGAGTTAAAATTTTTCTTTAAAAAAATTCACAAAGCTCCAAAAGAGTGTGGATTTGATCTAGCATTTCAATCTTTACTTGTAGTTCAAGTAGGTGAATTATTTAAAAAAGATCGAGACATTGAAGTTATGGTAAATGTTTTTGTCTTAAAATAATAAAATCATGTAGTATCTATTCTAGGCCAAAACTAGATGGGAAGATTGGACAAATTTAGGTATACGCTAGGGGTGTGTCAAATTTTCTTTTCTATATTAATCATATAAATATAAATTCAAATTATTAAAAATATTCAACATAAATATTATTTTATTGTAAATCATAAACGATTATGTATTGACAAAATTTTTCAAAGACAATCAGTGTACTTGATTATAGTTAAGGACCATGAGGTGTAGGACTCGAATTTGTTTTTGATTGCATGGGCAGGATTGGATTCACAACATTTTTTTTAAAATATTTATCAGAGTAAGTCTAATCATTAATCTTTTGTATTTTATAGGCTCATTAAAAGATAAATACCGATCACGAATTTTAAAAATGCTTCATACTCAATATAATAATTGAACTCTCGACTACATTATAACATTTCGTAATGTGCCTAAAACTAAAATTCGACCTATACTTCTTTAACTGAAGAATAATAATCCATCAAAATAATATTTTTTATATTTTTATGTATAAATAAAAAAAAAAACAAAATTCAATAACAGAAGCATATTCTTACATCATGAAGAAAAGTTTGCTAACCCCCCCCCCCCCCCAAAAAAAAAAAAAGTAAAAGGAACATGTGATCAATGAAATGAATGAACAGTATAACTGAGCAAAGAAAGAAATGAATGAAATGTATAAAAGGTAAAGGTTTGATAAATGAATGATAAAAGTAATTAAGTGGGGAAGACATGGATTTTGCTTTTTATACCTCTTTTTTGGGTTTTGTTTCATTATTAGTCAAATAAATTTCCATATTTAAAGTTGGTTAATGAATAGTGAATGCCATTTACTTTACTCAAATTCATTGAAAGTTCCTTTAAGGGCTAAAATGAGTTCCATCCACCATCTAGTTCTCTATTAATTATTTTTATAAAAGAATCCATCACCCTTCAACTTTTATATTACAATAAATCAGATTGGATAAAAAATTGGCAAAAATATCCCACTCATTTCTTTTCTTTTAAAAAGGTCTTTTAACATCTATTTTGACCCCTATTAATTTCTCAATAATGAATAACTCCAACCATTTTACCACAGTTTACTACATTCCTCTTTTCATTTACGTTCTATTATTTTTTACTTTAAATTTCAACTATTTTATGAGATGCACGCATCCTGAATAACTAATAGCAACAGTAACATGTTCAACAAATCTCAATTTTTCACTAATTATTATTTATTATTGCTGAGGAGAACTTGGTTTCAGGCTCTCAACGAAAGGTATTATCCTACTTGGGAATTTTGTCTTCTGCACTCTGATGAAAGCCCAACTACATTCGTTTGTCTCCTGTATGCTAAGGTAAGCCATTTAAGACTTGGTTGATGGTTCGATCCCACGCATAATTAATATTCCTAACAATACTAGTACCTCTCTCATGAGTTTGCAGGTCGTATCTATATCAACCAAGACGCTTCCTATGGGAGACAAAATCCTTGAATGGGACAATACCCTTCTGTTGAGGGTCCGAGACCAACTTCCCCTCTACAATTATTGATGCTATACAAAATGAGAGAAAGATTAAGGTTTCTTTTAGACACTTTGTAACACTCCCGATCCGGCTTAAGAGTTTCAGCTAAGTCAAAGGCATTACATTCGATCACTGAAATGATCTTGTAAGTCTTTCTTTATATTTATGAAAAGAGTTTAACAAAATCTTTAGTTATTAGAAATAGAACAACGGAAGTCATTTATTAAAATTGATAGTTTTTTTAAATCGAAATAGCACGCAACATATTAGAGTATTAATTTATTATCATGGTTTTTTTAAAAAAATAACTAACCTAAACTAGCTACTTTTAACTTAAAATAAAAACATGGAATAATAATAATTACAACCCGAAAATAAATTGTTTTAAGGGAACTTAAATAAAACTTCATAATAGAAAAAAAAATAACTTGCTAATCCGAGGGTCCTCTAATGTCATCCTATGTTCTAGTTTTCTGTACTATTTGAAAGGTAAAAAAAGGAGGAGTGAGCTTACAACGACTCAGTGTGAGTCTAAATTATAAATCATTGTATATAATCGTAAAAAAAGAAAAAGAAAAAGAAAAAAAAAAGACAACACATATATACTTTATAGCATAGTAATGTACTAAGCATTCTTCATGGTTCATAAAATAAATCAAACAGTAATCAATTTATATATGATGTAATGCAATTTCAGGATTAAATTCCCACTTGTTCATCCTATTTGCCTTTGAGCATTGCTCAACACTCCAAATCACATAACAAATACTGACCATCTCGAATTTTATCTCCAGTGGTGATGGCCGCTCACTTGTCATCTGTGGCAATGACTTTTACTACAATAACTTACCATCCTATGTAACACCCCCTAACCTCAAACCGTTGCCGGAATGAGGTTATGAGACATTACTGGACATATCAGACAACTTACGAATAATTTACAATTAATATAACTTTCATAGTATAATATAATAATTAAGTCCCTATCTTGGACTCTAGAAGTTCAAACACGTATTAAAAGTAGAACGGGACTTGTTCGAGTATTTCAAATTTTTTTATAAAAAATTTGGCGAGATTTCGCTTATTTTTACCTAAACCTCCTGCAAATTCAAACCAAAATCACCAACACCAATGTTTCACATTCATATAACTAATATTTATATCATTAACATAATTTTAACTTAATAACTATCATAGCATCATTCAAATTTGATTATAAACTTCATTCATTTAACAACTTAATGTTCATGTATCAAAATATCATGTACTTTCCTTACCATTTCATTTAACCATCTAAATCTTATAATTCATCCTTCACTACTCAAAGTAATCTACATATTCAAGTGATTAAACAACACCTATGTACATGCCACCTTTACCCAAAAGAAAAATATACATCGCCAAGTTTGTGTTGGAGTTGGGATTGTTTTGGATGCTGAGCCGGGACACTTGACTTCTACTAACCTGCGCACAAAAACAACCGTACGCTGAGTATGGATATACTCAGTGGTATTACTATAAATCAAGACTATTTAACATTAATAAATTACAAACATCAACCATAAATTTTATAATTATTTAAACTACTTTTATATATAATTATTTTACTTCATAAATCTTAAATTCATAATTCATTTTTCTCATACTAACTCAATTTATAATTTAGTTCATACATTCTTTCTCGTACTTTTCAATAGTGCTAAAACAAATAATCTCATTTTCAAAATTTCATTTCAATTATTTACCCTATTAACAAAGCTCGGACTATGACAAATACGGATTTCCACCCAAACACACCGAATGTCCAACCCAAACACATCCGAATATTTTAAATCCTCCATAACACACCAGTAAGACATTAAGTGCCTCTTCGGATAAATCGAAGTATATAATAACAGAAACATTTTCTCGGCTGAACTACAATCTCCTCATCACATCACAAATCCAATGACATGCCATTTGTATCAGATCTAGTCCAACAAGTTAATAGGGTATTATTTTACTTTTTCTAATTTCAATTTCATTTACACAAAAATTTTCAATACTCATTCAATTCAAATATCTATTATCTTAATTCATATACAAATTAATTTTCACACAAATGTATACCATCAACACCATACAATTGTCACCATTTATTTATTTTTCAATCAATACACTTTTCAAATAATCACATACTTACCTCAAGTCTTACTTACCATACATAACAATTAAAATTTCAGCAATCAATAATAATTAAAATTTGAATTATAGTAATACACACCGTAATTCTCCCGTTTTAGTCCTCAATGATTTTCTCCTTTCCTTTCGATGCTGACGTTTCAAGTTCTTTGTTGGCTACGAAAATAATAGTAATTTATATTATTATTTACAGCATTAATTATAATAAATAATTAAATTTCTAAACAATTCCTACCTTATTCCCAATTTAATCCTAACTAAACTTAATTATTTTCTTAATCCAATTCACTCTCTTTTTCTATTCAAATTTTGTCTAAACTTATATTTAACTATAAAATTTCCAGCATATTTCCCTAATTTCGAAATTTCTTCAATTTAGTCCCTTCAACATAAAACTTATAGCCTAGTTTACAATTTAATCCCTTAATCAATTCTAACTTAGAATTCATTCAATTAAATCCCCAATTCCATAATTTATCCAACATGAACCATATTTGGAAACATATGAACTCTTGAACTATCAACTTAATTTCATCAAAATCTTGTTTTAAAGCTTCTAAAACATCAAAATTAACTAAAAAGGACTTAATTGACTTACCAAATTAACTCCAAGCTTCAAATCCTTAGTTTTCTCTTTTATTTTTCTTTCCCTTTTTCTTTCTCTTTTTCTCCCCTGCTTCCCGTTTTCAATTCTGTTTCTATTCCCTTTTGTTTCTTTATTTCTCTTTTATATTTATTTGTTTTACTTATTTAATTAGCATATATTATAATATATTTATTTTAAATATCTATTTTAACATCATTTACATATTTTACAATTGTACACATATTTAATTCTACATTTGTACCAATAATTTTATTATATTTGTCATTATTTAATTTGTTTCTCAAACAAAAATCTCATAATTTAATAATTTAATAATTTAATTAACAAATATCTTTTACTTAAATTATAAGTAATTAAGTATTTAAATTACAAATGTACCAATATAATTTTTACACATGTATATTTTATTACCATACAATTATCTACTATTTAATTTATTTAATAATAATGCTAATAATAATAATCTAATATAAAACCATAATGTTAATTAATAATTATAATAATTTAATATAAAACCATAATAATAATCATTATAATATATAAAACCTAAAAAAATCTTTGATTTTATTTCACCAATATGTCACTCATTTGTAGTCAATGGCTTAATTGCCATTTTAATCCTTTTATTTTCTATTGCTTTATAATTAAACTTTTACCCTTTATTTAATTTAATCCTTTTTATTACTTACTCTAAATTAAGCTAAATTCACCTAATTAGATCCTAATTAGACACACCACTAGGCTCATAAATATTTTTAATAATTATTTTGAACTTATTTCACTAAGACGGAGGCCCTATAACTCACTTTTTGGTGTGTCGTGAATTTGTGTTATTTCATTTCTCCCCTTAATAAATTTCGTCCTCGAAATTTACGAGAAGAGATGAGGATATTGTACTCTCATAGTTTCCTCTGGTTCCCAAGTCGCTTCTTCAACATTATGATTTCTCCATAGGACTTTCACTAAAGGAACCTTTTATTTCTTAATTCTTTCACTTCCGTGCTAAAATTTGAACGGCTTTTCTTCATATGATAGATCAGTCGAACTTCAATATCTTCTGTAGAAATTATATGAGAAGGATCCGATCTATATTTCAGTAGCATCGAAACATGAAAACATCATGAATCCTTTGTAATTGAAGGTAAAGCCAATCTATATGCAATCGGTCCAATTCTTTCCACTATTTCATACGGCCCAATAAAACGTGGGGTCAATTTACCTTTCGACCAAATCTCAAAACTTTTTCCAAGGAGAAACCTTTAGAAATACTTTGTCTCCAATCGAATACTCAATGTCTCGACGTTTCAAGTCGGCATAAGACTTTTGTCCGTCAAAAGCTACCTTTAATCTATCTTTGATCTTTTTAACTGTTTCTTCTGTTTCTTGAATTAATTCTGGCCCAATTACTTTTCTTTCATTCAATTCTGTCCAACATACCGGTGATCTACACCTTCGACCATACAGTGCTTCATACGGGGCCATTTGTATACTAGATTGAAAACTATTATTGTAGACAAATTCAGCTAATGGTAAATAACGTTCCTAACTTGATTCAAAATCAATAATACAAGCCTGAAGCATATCTTCTAATATCTGAATTACTCGTTCGGACTGTCCGTCGGTTTGCGGATGAAAGGTTGTATTGAAACTAAGACTAGTACCCAATAATTCATGTAACTGTCTCCAAAATCTCGATGTGAACCGAGGATCTCGATCTGAAATTATTGATATTGGAATGCCATGTAATCTAACAATTTCTCAAATATACACGTCTGCAAGCTTCTGCAACGACCAATCAGTCCTGACTGCTATAAAATGTGCTGACTTGGTAAGTCTATCAACTATCACCTAAATAACATTCTTTTTGCTTGCTGACAATGGTAATCCCGTAATAAAATCCATCGTGATGCGATCCCATTTCCATTCAGGAATATTAATAGGCTGAAGCAATCCAGTAGGAACCTGATGTTCTGCCTTTACCCGTTGGCAAGTCAAACATTTACTTACAAATTCTACTATGTCTCTTTTCATCCCTGGCCACCAGTACAATTTTCTTAAATCTCGATACATTTTCGTACCTACGGGGTGCATAGCAAATGAACTATCACGAGCTTCTCGTAGAATCAACTCTTTAAGCTCAGAAGTATTTGGAATACAAATCCGATTTCGAAACCTCAAGCATCCACAATCATCAATACTAAAATTTTCTGCTGTGCCATTCTGTACCATCTCTCTTTTCTTCAATAATTTATGATCTTCCAACTGAGCTGATCTAATCTGATCAAACATTACTGCTTTTACTCTCAATTCGGCCAAAAAACTCCCATCATCAGTGATACTAAGCCGTGCAAACATTGCTCTTAATTCAATTACAGCTTTTCTGCTTAATGCATCAGCTACAACATTAGCTCTTCCAGGGATGATAGTCTATAACACAATCATAATCTTTCAGAAGCTCGATCCAACGCCTTTGTCTCAAATTCAATTCCTTCTGATAAAGAAGATACTTCAAACTCTTATGATCAGTATAGATGTAGCATCTTTCACCATAAAGATAATGTCTCTAAATCTTCAATGCAAAAATCACGGCTGCTAACTCAAGATCATGAGTAGGATAATTCCTTTCATGTGGTTTCAATTGACGAGATGCATAGGCTATTACCTTCCCATCCTGCATCAATACACAACCCAAACCACTTAAAGAAGCATCACTATACACTAAAAAATCTTTACTCGATTCTGGCAATGTCAAAACTGGTACCTCGGTTAACATTCGCTTCAATGTTTCAAAACTTTTCTGACACTGATCATCCCAAATAAAAGGAACATTCTTCTGCAGTAGTTTAGTCATTGGTAATGCTATCTTCGAGAATCCATTTACAAACCTCCTGTAATACCCAGCTAAACCGAGAAAACTGCGTACCTCCGATACATTCTTTGGCGCCTTCCACTGAACAATTGCTTCGATCTTTTTCGGATCAACTCGAATTCCATCTGCAGATACTACATGTCTCAGAAATACCACTTCTGATAACTAGAACTTGCATTTACTGAGCTTTCCATATAGTTGTTTCTCTCGTAAAATTTGTAGAACTATTCGAAGATGCTGATCATGTTCTGCCTTTGTCTTCGAATATACCAATATATCATCAATGAAAACCACCACAAATTGATCTAAGTACGGCTGGAAAATGCGGTTCATTAGATCCATGAAAGCAGCTGGGGCATTGGTCAATCCAAATGGCATTACCAAAAATTCATAATGGCCATAACGAGTACGGAAGGCAGTTTTAGACACATCACTTTCCTTCACCTTCAGCTGATAATACCCGGATCTCAAATCAATTTTTGAAAATACAGAATCTCCTTTAAGCTGATCAAACAAATCATCTATACGAGGCAACGGATACCGGTTCTTGATCGTCACTTTATTCAACTGTCGATAATCAATGCATAACCTCATAGAACCATCTTTCTTTTTAACAAACAACACTGGAGCTCCCCAGAGTGAAATGCTTGGTCTAATAAATCCACGATCTAGTAAATCTTGTAACTACACCTTCAACTCTTTCAATTCAGTGGGCGACATTCGATACGGAGGTATAGAAATTGGTGTTGTACCTGGATACACCTCAATAGCAAATTCAACCTCTTTGTCAGGTGGTAAGCCCGGTAACTCTTCTGGGAATACATCTCGAAACTCACATATAGTCCTAATCATTGATCGACTCCCAACCGAATCGAATTAATAACATATGCCAAGTATCTTTGGACAACTCTGCTGCAGTAATTTATTAGCCTTCATCATTTGAAATAATGCGTGTCGAACCACTGGTACGGATGCCATTCACTTTAATTCTATTCCCATTTTCTGTTTGAATACTAAACCTCTTTTTATAGCAATCCAAAACTACCCCATGTTCATATAGCCAGTCCATACCCAAAATGATATCAAAATTACCAAAAGGCATGATCAACAAGTCCACAAGAAACATTTTATCATGTATTATTAACGGGCACCTCCGACATACTCTATCTACTAACACCGTTTGTCCCAAAGGGCTAGACACTTCTATAGAAACTTTAGACATTTCAGATTCTAATTTCCCCAATTCGACTAGTTTTGAATTTATATATGAGTGTGACGAACCCGGATCAATTAAAGCATAAATAGGCTCAGAATACAATAGAAATATACCTGTAACAACATCATGTGCATCGCCTTCCTCACGGGTCAAAACTACGTACGCTCTGGCCAGCGCTCTAGCCTCTGACTATTGTGTAACTATATCGCTGTTTCTTCTGACACCTCCACCTCTAGACACAGAACCCGAACCACCCCTACTAGATCCTCTACCACGAACAGTAGGTACTGATCTTTGAGATGTTGCAGGTGTGGCACTTTCACCTTTCGGACAATCTTGAATTAAATGATCTGTGGCCCCACATCGAAAACATCGTCGAGTTATCCTCCAACATTCACCTAAATGTTTCTTTCCGCAATGCTCACAGTCTGAAATTTCTATACTTCGGGATGGACCTCTCACACTACTAGTAGATACTGTCATCTGTTTACCTCTGCTTCTACCACCTCTATCTGAACTAAAACTGGATCTCCAGTCACTTCTTAATTCTCTGAATCTCTTCGGTAATGGATTAGAACTAGTAGTTCCCATATGTTTCCCAGCTGATTTACCAATTTCTGATTTTTTATCCAGACCCAGTATTTGTTTTATTATTTTTGCTCGCTCAACCAGATCAATAAGTTCAGTAATTTTGATACTTACCAATTGAATCTTGATTTCGTCTCGCAGTCCCCGTAGAAATCGTTTACAACTATCAGCCTCGGTTGGAACATATTCTAAAGCATACCTGCTCAATCTAGAGAACTCTCGCTCATAATCTAGTACTGACGTATTCCCCTGTTTCAACACTAAAAACTCTTGCTTTTTCTCTTCGATGTACAATTTCCCAATATACTTCTTCTGAAATTCTTTTTGAAACAAGTCCCAAGTTACCTGATCATCCGGCAAATGTCTAACCACAGATTCCCACCAGAGATACGCTTCTCCTTGTAATGTTGATACAAACACATATCGACTCTCTGGGGTGCAATCTAATTGTTGCAAAACTCTTTTTGTTATTTCTATCCAATTTTCAGCAACGGATGGATCAGCTCCTTTTAATCCCTGAAATTCTGTGACACCATATTTTCGTAGCTCTTTAATCGGGGCCTGTCTGACAGTAGGTACAGATGTAGTAGCAGGTATAGCTCTCACTATATGTCAGTAATGCATCGCCTATATCTCTTAACACTTGTGAGGTATTTCTTTCTCTCCTACGTTAGGAGATTGATTATTTAACAGATTCACACGTGTGTATGAGAATCGATTTCTTCTAATTCTCGACTTCCAAGATACATTTCTGCTCAACATTATCCATTCTTTCATCTGACATTTTATCTATAAAACAAAATCAAATAAATACATTAGCATCCAAAAATCCCGACTCAATTTTGACTCGACAGTGGCATGTACTTCTAAACTCACTTCCGAGCCCAATTTAGCCCGAGAATCGACTAAACCTGATAGCTCTGATACCAACAACTGTAACACCCCCTAACCTCAAACCGTCGCCGGAATGAGGTTATGAGACATTACTGGACATATTAGACAACTTACAAATAATTTACAATTAATATAACTTTCATAGTATAATATAATAATTAAGTCCCTATCTTGGACTCTCGAAGTTCAAACACGTATTAAAAGTAGAACGAGACTTGTTCGAGTATTCCAAACTTTTTTTAATAAAAAAATTTCGGCAGTATTTCTGCTTAATTTTACCTAAACCTCCTGCAAATTCAAACCAAAATCACCAACACCAATGTTTCACATTCATATAACTAATATTTATATCATTAACATAATTTTAACTTAATAACTATCATAGCATCATTCAAAATTGATTATAAACTTCATTCATTTAACAACTTAATGTTCATGTATCAAAATATCATGTACTTTCCTTACCATTTCATTTAACCATCTAAATCTTATAATTCATCCTTCACTACTCAAAGTAATCTACATATTTAAGTGATTAAACAGCACCTATGTACATGCCACCTTTACCTAAAAGAAAAATATACATCACCAAGTTTGTGTTGAGTCGGGATTGTTCGGATCTTTGAGGGACACTTGACTTCTACTAACTCGCAGACGGAAACAACCGTGCATTGAGTATGGATATACTCAATGGTATTACTATAAATCAAGACTATTTAACATTAATAAATTACAAACATCAACCATAAATTTTATAATTATTTAAACTACTTTTATATATAATTATTTTACTTCATAAATCTTAAATTCATAATTCATTTTTCTCATACTAACTCAATTCATAATTTAGTTCATACATTCTTCTAAAACAAATAATCTCATTTTCAAAATTTCATTTCAATTATTTACCCTATTAACAAAGCTCGGACTATGACAGATACGGATTTCCACCCAAACACACCGAATGTCCAACCCAAACACATCCGAATATTTTAAATCCTCCATAACACACCAAGAAGGCATTAAGTGCCTCTTGGATAAATCAAGTATATAATAACAAAAACATCTTCTCACCGAACTACAATCTCCTCATCACATCACAAATCCAATGGCATGCCATTTGTATCAAATCTAGTCCGACAAGTTAATAGGGTATTATTTTACTTTTTCTAATTTCAATTTCATTTACACAAAATTTTCAATACTCATTCAATTCAAATATCTATTATCTTAATTCATATACAAATTAATTTTCACACAAGTGTATACCATCAACACCATACAATTGTCACCATTTATTTATTTTTCAATCAATACACTTTTCAAATAATCACATACTTACCTCAAGTCTTACTTACCATACATAACTATTAAAATTTCAGCAATCAATAATAATTAAAATTTGAATTATAGTAATACACACCGTAATTCTCCGCTTTAGTCCTCGATGATTTCTCCTTTCCTTTCGATCTCGACGTTTCAGGTTCTTTGTTGGCTCTGAAAATAATAGTAATTTATATTATTATTTACAGCATTAATTAAAATAAATAATTAAATTTCTAAACAATTCCTACCTTATTCCCAATTTAATCCTAACTAAACTTAATTATTTTCTTAATCCAATTCACTCTCTTTTCTATTCAAATTTTGTCTAAACTTATATTTAACTATAAAATTTCCAGCATATTTCCCTAATTTCGAAATTTCTTCAATTTAGTCCCTTCAACATAAAACTTATAGCCTAGTTTACAATTTAATCCCTTAATCAATTCTAACTTAGAATTCATTCAATTAAATCCCCAATTCCATAATTTATCCAACATGAACCATATTTGGAAACATATGAACTCTTGAACTATCAACTTAATTTCATCAAAATCTTGTTTTAAAGCTTCTAAAACATCAAAATTAACTAAAAAGGACTTAATTGACTTACCAAATTAACTCCAAGCTTCAAATCCTTAGTTTTCTCTTTTATTTTTCTTTCCCTTTTTCTTTCTCTTTTTCTCCTCTGCTTCCCGTTTTCAATTCTGTTTCTATTCCCTTTTATTTCTTTATTTCTCCTTTATATTTATTTGTTTTACTTATTTAATTAGCATATATTATAATATATTTATTTTAAATATCTATTTTAACATCATTTACATATTTTACAATTGTACACATACTTAATTCTACATTTGTACCAATAATTTTATTACATTTGTCATTATTTAATTTGTTTCTCAAACAAAATCTCATAATTTAATAATTTAATTATTTAATTAACAAATATCTTTTACTTAAATTGTAAGTAATTAAGTATTTAAATTACAAATGTACCAATATAATTTTTACATATGTATATTTTATTACCATACAATTATCTACTATTTAATTTATTTAATAATAATGCTAATAATAATAATCTAATATAAAACCATAATGTTAATTAATAATTATAATAATTTAATATAAAACCATAATAATAATCATTATAATATATAAAACCTAAAAAATCTTTAATTTTATTTCACCAATATGTCGCCTCATTTGTAGTCAATGGCTTAATTGCCATTTTAATCCTTTTATTTTCTATTGCTTTATAATTAAACTTTTACCCTTTATTTAATTTAATCCTTTTTATTACTTACTCTAAATTAAGCTAAATTCACCTAATTAGATCCTAATTAGACACACCACTAGGCTCATAAATATTTTTAATAATTATTTTCGAACTTATTTCACTAAGACGGAGGCCCTATAACTCACTTTTCTAGTGCCCGTGAATTTCGGGTTATTACATCCCGGTTGCCCATTTTTGATGACTTTTTAAACTATCATATTCGTTTATCTGATTTTGATGATATTATCGCCTATTTCATGCAATATTGACTTTCAGTGTGGACTTAAATTGCCACTGTCTCCTACGGAACTCCTCTGTCCTCCATACCTGTTTTTCATGTAATTATGCACATATACTTAGCATGTACTGCTTTTTATCATCTATCAGTGCTACATTTAATATTTCATACTAGCATTTAATGGCATGTGTTCATGCATTAGTTCATATCAATTTCACATATACACATATAATTTGTGTGAGTTAAAAACAATGTCACATGTACATGATTTTCATCTGATTTAACAAGCTTAATTATCTAGCATATCTACAGGTTCACAGGTAATGCTCGCAAATGCAAAGTTCGCACATAGGGTTCACATGTTGTGGGTTTGTATATTGTTAACATAGGGGTTCGTATAAAAATATTTAGGGTTCGTATAACATGGCTCGCATATTAACATACACAGGGTTCGCATAATATATAGGCTCATATAGTACTTAGGGTTCGCATTATATATAGGCTCGCATAGTACCTAGGGTTCACATAACATTTAGGCTCACATGTAGCATATACAAGGTTCACATATTACACATGTTATAGGGTTTGCATAATAAACAAGTATGGTTCGCATAACTAATCCTGTATGATTCGTGTTCTTCAGTAAATAAGATTCGTATAAGCATGGCTCACATATTAACATACACAGGGTTCATATAGCATGACTCGTATAGCCTCTAGGGTTCACATGTAATATTTTGGCTCGCATATGTCGACTCGCATGTAATATTATGACTCATATAAACGGTGGTTCGCATGTATTATTTTGACTCACATGTATTGACTCGCATGGCATAACCTAGGGTTCACACTAATAAAGACCAATGTAAAGTGAACTTTGGAGATTTATGCTTCAATGGTATCTTCAATGCGATCCCTACCCATTCTCCACAATTCAAGGGATTCAATTGCTTGACCTGGCCTAATTCAACCTTCAAGGATAATTACTTTAAATGGATTGATCTTCAAAGTTAGGCTTGCATACATCTAGAATATCAACATAATTCAAAACCTTAAGATTTTGTTTCAATAAATTACTAACTCTATATATGACAAGTAACATATTCTCGTAATGATGATGGAAGTAACTACTTTCTATTGGCACTTGATAGGTCACTTCAAAAACTTACCTCAACATAATGAATGAAATTTTAATATTCTGTTTATGTATAATAGAAACAATATTAATTTTATGTTTTAGAGCACTAGGTATACAGTTTTAAAAGATTGATTTGTTTATGTAGAAATCCAATTTATTAAAATAATTTAAGTTTAAATTGCAAATAATAACAAATAGTAATTCTAATAATTAAAGATATCAAATTATTTAATACATTCAAATGTATTAAAAGTTTGGGCAAATTATAATAATAGTCACCTAACTATGAGCATATTTTTTTAGTCACTTATGTTTAAAATTTTCTATTTTAGTCACTAACGTTATCGAAATTTAATATCTTGGTCACTCATCCATTAAATAACTAGCAAGAGCCTTTTCCTATTGACATAATAGAAAATTTAGCTTTCCAATGTTTACAGCTTCTATCCATTTGGTCTAAATTCTAAAAAGTTCAACAATTTAACCACCAATTTTACAAATTTTGTCAATTTTAGTATTGATTCTTAAAATTAAAAAATTAATAACTTTAAAACAAAAAATTATTTAAAATTCATTTTTCAATAAAAGATACATAAAATTTTAT
The DNA here is from genome assembly GCF_025698485.1 of Gossypium arboreum. Taxonomy (NCBI): domain Eukaryota; kingdom Viridiplantae; phylum Streptophyta; class Magnoliopsida; order Malvales; family Malvaceae; genus Gossypium; species Gossypium arboreum. The sequence continues at coordinate 108,800,167 of NC_069081.1, read as the reverse complement.
AAAATTACATACAAAATTATAAATGAATGAATACCCATTTTTTTAACATGAAATATATTTATTAAATATTATTTTATAAACAAAATAATTAAAATCCACAAACAAGATTTCAACCATATTAAAACTTTTTTCTTATAATTTATTTATTATATGCTTGGCCTTAGTCTTTAATCCTTGTCAAATTTGTTGGGCGTTGGACACCACCGGCACCAATATTTCATACTCTGAATTTCTCGATTTTCACATCATGCGTTTTCGTGCCATTCAACTAAGAATCGGTTACAAAGCATGGCCATCCACCTGTTGGGTCCAAAACTTCATCTTCACTCATATATCCCCGATTGTGCCCACCCACTAGCCATAGTTTTTGACCTAACCTAAACATAATAGTTGATGTTGAAAAAAAGAAAAAGCTAAATTTACTTAGGTGTTCTTCATTGTTTTTTCTTTAAATTATTTTATTTATAATATTATTACTTTAATAAATAAATTTCATGTTAAAAAATAAAAATAAAAATTTCTTTACAAAATTTTATAATTTTATATGTATTTTTATTATGAAATCTTATGTATTTTTATCGAAAAATATATTTTTTTTAACAAAAGAGAAATAGCACAAACTAGCTAATAAACTAACAATACGCAGCAGAATCCATTTCCTTCCTTAACAGCTCACAAATCTCATCCATAGGCAGAGGATACTCCTTGAAGCCAGGCTCGATGCTCCTTGCTGCTTTGGCCGAGTAGTCTGCTAGTAAATTTTACTCCTGATAAACATGCACGACCCTCATGTAGACTTGTAGTCTATGGAAGCCAGAAGGTTTTGTATTCGACGTGCTCACGCAACACTCCCAACTCCATTCTTCTTCTTCAATAGCATATTAACCACTTGAAGACTATCAAACTTAATTACCAGCCAATTAAAACCATACTTTTTAGCAAGCTTTATTCCATCAAAAACGGCTCAAAGTTCAGCTTGAACAGCAGTGCAACATCCTATATTCCTCCCAAAGCCTAGTAACCATTGCCCATTTGCATCTCTAAAAACACCAGCCGCAGAATCATGAGCATAACCAGAGGACTATATTTTTTCATTATGATAATAAAAAAGTTTCTATTAGTGATTTAATAGAGAGTGACCAAAATATTAAATTTTAATAATATTAGTGGTTAAAATAAAAAAACTAAATTTGAGTGGTCAAAACAAAAATACAACCCTAAATTTTTATATTTAAAACTGTAACTGTTTTATCTTTTATCATGTTACAACACTGGGAAGAAGGAAATGACGAAGGAAAGAAGGTAAATTCTTTAAAAAAATGTAATTCTATTTTGTGTGCAAAAAATTGCCCTAATAAAAAGTGTTGCACAGTATCTGGTTAATAAGTATTTGTTTTTGGTAGGATTAAGTTATTCGGAATAATTTCTATTTTTTGTCTTTTACAAATCTCAATTTCACTTTTTTAATATTTCCAATAGAAAATATTATAGTTGTACATTATTAAATTTAATGGTTTTTTTTTTGCATAATAACTATTTGTTGTTTCAATTTTATAAAAAGTCATTTTAGCATTGTATTTAACTTTTAATTTCTTTTAGTCTTTAAATTTGTGTCATTTATCAAATCAATCCAAAATAAATGGAAAAATTACCATTTGTTAACCTTGCTGACATGGCATGCATGTAGATTGTCACATTGATGCAACATCAGCAATTAATTAATTTATTAAAGTTTAAAAATTCAATAATGTATAAAATGTATTCTTGTAAATTTAAAATTATTTAAAAAGTATAAAATTATAAAAAAAGTATTTTAAAATTTAAAAAATAATTAATTATTGATGTGACATACATGTGAACTATCACATCAACAAAGTTAATAAATATTAACTTTTTCATCTATTTTTAGAGTGATTTGACAGATAATGCAAGTTCAAGGGCTGAAAAATGGAGAGTTAAAATGACTTTTTTTAAAACTAGATGGCCAAATAAGTCATTATGCCAATTTTAAAAATATTTTCAATGAAAATATTGTAGTTGTATGTATTTAATAAAAGTGCATGATTAAATTAAAGGTAGAATATTTGATGAACTATCAACGCATAAGTTTCATATACCATTGATGAATAATAACATAACATTTCATCATTAAATAAAATAAAGAATAATGGAGGGCTTATAAATAAATACTAATAATTTTATTTGAATATAAATAATAATTCATTATAAATAAATCCTAAAACTCTAAACTCTAATCCTAAAACCCTATATCCTTAAATTCAATATCTTAAACCTTAAACTTAAAATCTTAAATTCGAGAATTATTAATATTTATTTATAATAATTACAAATAATAATTAAATAAAAATATTAGTATTTATTTTAAATCACCTTATTTTTTTTATTAATTTAATGAAGAGGTGCATACTAATATTTACTGTTATTCCTAATAAATTAAATGGGATTTGCTTTTTATTATTCTTTTCACATGCACATCAATTGGAATGATATGAAACGTTAAGGATTTTCTTTTTAATGTAAAATATTTTACTTTTTTCGATTTTTAAAAATAAAATGGGTCAATCTAAAAACTTTTTTAAGTCGATGGAAATTTGTTTGTTTTTCTTTTTTAATGTAAAATGTCTTACTTTTTCAAAAGAAATTTTTTGGGAAACCTCTTTTTAATTCTTTAATATAAATCTCTAAGCTATTCTCACTGGCATCTATTAGGCTATTAGTCTTCCAAATCCAAGATTATCATTTACCAGAGCTTGCAACAGCAATATCCATGCTTTCTGTTCACAGATCAAGTTTGTTCCTTCCAATTTTTTTTTTGCTTTTATAGTGAAATCTTGGATATTCAACCTTATATGATTTTCCAGATTTAAATTAAATTTTATACTTCAAATTATTTTAATTATATCTACAAACTATCTAAGTTATATTAATTAGGTTTTTCTATTAATTTAACAATTGAATGACACGCTAAATTTTATATGATATAATTTAAAATGAAAAGTTTAAAATAAAATTAATATTGTAAAAATAGATTTTAAGGTTTTGGAAATTTTTACAAAAACTTTATTGTTCACTCTTTTTTCTTTACTTTATTTTTAATTTTGCTTTTAAGCAACATTCTATATTTCTTTAAAACTTTCATGTTAAACTTAGCTACATAAGATTTAATGTAACATTTAATGATTTTAATAACAAAAGATATTGATTAATATAACATTGATAGTTTAAGGAGGTAATTAAAATATTTTAAAATTTGGGACCAATTTAAAAAAAATCATAATTTGAGAATATCTACAGCAATTAACTCAATCAAAAATAGAAAACGACAATCATTTCATTTTAACAGCTAACCATTAAAATGATCCGTTAAAGAATTTGATGATAGAAATTCTAACGTTGGAGAACTCAAATGAATGGTTTTTTTTAATGAAAAGGTAAGCATAAAAGAAATAATAGATAGATATATAAAATCATATTTTGAGAAATACAAAATTGAAAGAAAAAGATGAATAGTAGTAAAATTGGATTGAAAAGCCGCATATGGTGATAATAGATGAAGATTTAGGGAATAAAAAAAGAAATATAAGAATGAAATTCATGCCACCATTGATGTAAGCGGTAACATCCTACAGGCTGAATTGCCATTATTTTAATTAAAATCAAGAAAAATAATCATCAGTTTGCTACCAACTGAATCTCATATCTGACAAATACTATATCTATGCAAATTGACAACAATGATAATAATATTACATCATACAATAAAATAATATTTTTTAAATACGGAAATAACCAAAACTCAGAAAGAAGAGTTGTTTAAAAGTTTTTTTTGTAATATTGGAATTTAATTATAATTTTATATTACATGATTTTAAGCTTCAATTTCTTTCAAAGTTTTGATTTTAGAGCACTTGAATTAAAATCTCGTACACAAACTCAAACCATGGTGTTTTTTTTCTTCGGCAGACAATAATAGTAACATAAACTCTAATTTTGCAGACAATAATGGGATTTTTTTTTCAGTAATGCCAGAAACAATCGAAATCCAGAGGTCCAGTTGAAGCAGAAGGGTGTTGTTGATCATCAAATGGCCTCTTTCGAATCTCCAGATTGGACACAACAGAAGAGATTTCATTGTTGATATCAGTGGTTAAACCAGTTTCTTGTGAAACAGTAACCATTGTTTCCCTCTCTGATTTCATGTTTGATCCATGGTTTTCAAGTAAATCCCTAAGGATGGATTGGTCTTGCATTAAAACAGAGCCAGGGAGGTGAAGATTGGGTGGGAAAGTGATGGGTTGAGCCGAGAAGAAAGGGTTTGAAGCTTGGAATCTCGGGAAAATATTTGTTGGATTCGATGAAACAGGGAGGAGGAGAGGATTCTCGGGAAAATGATCGATTGTGTCGAGTTGAATGCGTTGAACGTCGACGGGATTGGAGAAGCAGGGCACGTAAACCGATTCAGAAACAGGGTTTTTCTTGGCATTGAAACTTGAAGAAGAATCCATTAATGGTGGAAGACCGGACGGACCCAATTCATTTCCAAATGAACCCATATTAACCAGACCTGAAATATGAGTTTTCTTCCCACCAGAACTCTTTTGAAACACCCTGCAAATAACCCATTCATTCTACAAACAAACAAACAAACAAACAAGCAAAAAGATCCATCAAAAACTCCATTGATTTAACTTGCTTTGAAGACAGAAGGAAAACAGAGGAAAAGAAAATTGATGGTTTTACCTTGGCAGTTTTAGGGAGATTATGGACTGAATACTTGCCTTCCAGTCTGTATTCATGCATGACCCAGTTAGTTTTTTCACCTTTTGGAGCTCTCCCTTTGTAAAAAACAAGTGTTTTCTTCATCCCAACCAATGATTTCCCTCTATAAATCTCTTTGTCTTTCCCCGTTGCTTTCCAGTACCCTGAATCAGTCGCCCTATTTGTCCTCAACCCCGTAGGGTATTTCCTGTCCCTCACACAGAAAAAATACCATTCTTTCTCACCCATTTTCGCTTTCCCTGCAACCAAACAACACAAAAGAAATTACTTTTCAAGAAAACAGTCACATGTTTGACAAAAAAGGTTAAATTAACAACTCTTACAAGGTAATTCCCAAGGCTCAGACTTGTTCAAATCCACCTCTCCAATGGCTTTAGCACTGAAGTTAACGTCAAGAACTTTCTTGTATAAGTAGTGAGAAATAAGCTCTTCATCTGTTGGATGGAACCTGAAACCTGGGGGCAAATCCATTTGATCATGTTCTTGACCAATTGCACCAATGTTTGCCATTCCTGGAACAACCTTAAGCCCTAAAGCTTGTGTTCCAAAATCTGCAAAAAAAAAAAAAAAAAAAAGGAAAAAAGGAAAAAGAACCCCCACAAATTTCAGTTGAAAGTCCTTAGAAAACACACCCTTTTAATCTCTGTCTAAATATATGTATCTGTGTATACATATGTATGAACTGACCAGACAGGTGAAGTTCTTAATGTCCAAAGCAAGCAACAGAGAAAACAAAATCAAATTGAAATGGAAAGTGATGAAGAAAAAGAGATAGGAAGAAAGGTTATATAAAGCTAAGGGAAGTTGGAGGAAAGGATAATAAAGTTAAGGATTGAGAGAGAAAAGGGAGAAGCCATGGAAGTAAAAAAAGTAGTAAACCTGAAAGATAAGAGAGGGTGTTTAAGAGAGAAAAAGGCAGCATGAGATACAAAGCCCCCCTAAATACTGGTGTATGGGGAGAAAGAAACGTGGTTCCTAAGGCAACTTCCTTGGTTGTTTTAGGCATTTCCAATATTATTACACATACAATGAAAATACTTTACACAGAAAATAAATAAGATATGATTTCAATTTTAAAATGATATGATGACACTACAACATTAAGGTGTAAAGATCAATTATAATTTAAGGTTTTAAATTAATATTTATAATATGTATAATATGTACAAAATTTAAATAAAAATTGTTTAAGTTATCATTAAAAGAAAATTTAAATAGGTAAATGCATCGATTAATGATATTAAATACACTCTAATTATTTATCATGGTATTATCATTTTCTTGACTTGTATCGAGTTGGCTTGAGACATTAATTCAATTAATGACATTATCAAGACTAAAATTTTATCATATATATATATATATATATATATATATGTGTGAAAATCATGTATTTAAAACACAAATGTGTATTTAAAAATAACACAATAAAAAATATGGTGAAACAATTTGTATAATAACACTAAAATATGTATAAAAATATCAAAATAAGTTTTTAATTAAAGTAATAAATTTTTTATAAATATTAATGGTATGGGTTCAAATTGGATCATATACAAAATTTTACTACTATTATTTTAAAAGTAGGATAAAACAAAAATATCTTCATAAAGAAAAAGAGAAATTTATTGAGTTGGTAAAGGTTCAACAATGACACCAACTTAACTATAGTTTAAATAATAATATAGATCCTGAAAAAAAAGTATTAATATATCAGCCAATTAATTAAAGATTCATTAACACACTGATTAAAAAACCTCATTTAACTTATAAAAGATTGAACATTTCAAAATATAATTCCATTGTGAAAGAAAACAACTTATAATGAATTGGTCCCACTCTCACTTTTGTATATCTAATTGTTACTTTTAATAATAATTACAATTCTATTATATTTTACCAAAGCTAATCTTGAAAAAGTATTTTGAAATTTTAATATCATAATTAATACCAGATTTTGTCATTCTCATCCTAGGGTAATATAAATATATTCTTTTAAAACTTCTTGTATTTTAATACTATTAAACATATTAATATTTGTAAATTTTTTTATTTTTTTAAATGATATAAACGTATGAAAACACAAAAGTGTCCTCATCCCAATTAAGTCTTAGCTCAATTGGTATGGGTATTGTTGTCAATACAAGAGGACGTGGGTTTGAGTGCGTTGAAGCGCATTATCTTCCTATTTATGGGTTAAGGGGACGTATGAAAACAAAGCAAATATAATCGAATCTATAATAAGATTGTTCAAAAAAGTGTCTCTATAATATTAATTATAATTAAAAATATTTTATAAACCCAATTAATAGTAAACACAAATTCAATAAAATACTTAAATATAATTAATTTTTTCACATTCTTACCTTATATGTTTTAGTTTTAGAAAATATATATTTCAAATAATGTTGTTTTTTATTCCATATAGATGATTGAGATGGATTAAAAGGTTACATAGTATCTTTATGATATTGCCAATTAAGGCATAGTTATTTAATGATTATTTAAAAATAAATTTAATATATGATTAAAATTAATAAAATAATAGCGTGATTATATTTTTATTGTAAAATATGAGGTTAATGAATATTAAAAACATTTTCAGGAATCAGGAATATAATTATTGATTATCTATAGGTCCAATGAGGTTAGAGTTTGGATTTTCATCTGGAATCCAAAACAGCCAACATGTAATTTATATTAAAAATTAGTGAGAAAAAGATATAAAACTATTCTATTTTTCAATGTGAAAAAGGGGCAGAGCTTTTTCCATTCAAATACTTATCATTCCTAATTTCAGATAAATTGCAGTGTGAATGCATGGAAAGATAACTGAAACTGAAGTTTTCAGCTTCCAAAAACTAGATAAAATTGTTTATTCAACTTAAATTGACTAATTAGCGTGATCTTAATTTTCGTCCTTCTAATTACACCATCATCAATCTATGGTATTCATGTTTAAATTTTTTAACATCCATATTATTATAAAAAATTTTAATTAAATTCAATGTCACTAGTGATATGATATTTACTTAAAAGAAAAAATTGAAGTTAACCCTAAATTAAGAAACTCGTGTGTTGACTTGATAATTAGAGTGTTCATTGCCTTAAATATGATCTAGGTTCGAATCACATTAAGCATATATTATTAGAATTTTACCCTTTTCTTATAATTCACCAAAAGAGTACCAACTAGTTTTACTTAAAATAATAATTAACTAGTTTTTGTCTGAGACGCACTCTTTCTTACTTAAATGGAAAACTACCAACTTTTTACTTTACACAATTGCTCAAATTTTTAAACACTTAATTATTCCTAAAAATATAATTAAAACATTTTACCCAAATTCTTTGTATTTAACAATCTAAATTATATGTATATGATTAATATGAGAAGAAAGGATATGTATATATTAAATCTGGCGATAGGTTGAATGGTTTTCGGCTGGATAAGCTCAATTCAAATAAAATTTTTACTATTAAGAGATATTTTATATTCTAAATTTTTAATTAAAACAGCATTCTAAATGTAAAAATATGAAAGAGAGATCAAATTATGAAATTTTGGAAAATGGGTAGTATGAGCATAGGAGTAAGAAGAACATAATTTATGATTGCAGTTTTGGAAATAAAATTTTAAAGATTTAAAAGTAAATTGTTGCAAAAGAAGTTGTAGCATAAAAATTAATCTGAATTTCATTAAATTATATTGTTGATACCAAAATAAGATTAAGATATGTAAACATAAACAAATATCAATTATTTGTGATTTGTTAATAATTTAGTGAGTAATTAGGGTATCTAATCATATGGGGCAAAATAGAATTGCTTATCTAGTAGTATAATTTTTAATTATTTTGTAATTATTTCAAGAATATATCCATTCTATTTATGTTAGTATAGTAGGGACAGATACATTCCCTTTCAAAGAAGAGCCCAATAATTGGAAGACACGTGTAAAGTTGGCCTCTTTTATGGAATTATCTTGGCACATAAAATCAAAGGTCCATACTGCCACGTATGCCATCATTAAGAAATTTTGAAAACTTGATACTCTCTGCCCCAGCAGCTGCCACTTGGCACCTTCATATCGGTTTTTCTGAACCACGCTTGTTTAATAAACTCTAAGTTGGGATTAAGAAAGGAAGTAAAAGAAATGTCCTACTGTTTGATTGATTTAAATCAACTTTTAGTTTGATTCCAATCGAATTAACGAGTTAGATTGTGAAATAGATTTTTGTTAAAATATCTCATAAGTCTTTTATATATATATATATATATATTTTTTTAAATTACAATTTAATTTTATACTTTTATTTTTAATAATTTAGTCTCTCTACATTTTTATATTTCAAAATTTAAATCCAATTCTTAACTCTATTAAAACTATAATGTTAATTTATTGTTTATTGCAACGTATTTTTAATTACATGGCTATAAAGTAGGTTTTTTTTAATTGTAATATGGTATAACAAAATTTAACAAAATAATTAACACTATTAACAATTGGACTTGAGTTTTGAAATCTGAAGAGTAGAGGGATTAATTATTAAAAATAAAATTGTAGAGACTAAATTCTAAATTTGTGAAGAGTATAAAGGCCTATCGCACATTTTAACCTAGATTTTTTTTTTATCAATCTTGTTACACATATCTTTTTAAGGTCATCCCTGCTATTAGAGACACCTTTGTCTGGGTACTTGCAACACTTGACTCTGGGTGAGTTTGGATGGGCGGTGCGTTTACCTGCAGTTAGTGTAAAAACAGCGGTGGTGGTGAGATTAGATACTGTAGCATGAGATAAAAGGTAAGCTAAACGCACCGCACCGCACCGCCACCCCAAACCCACCATTTGTTGGATTACCACTCTATCGTCTAGCCTAGTTTTCCAGGGGAACTATTTTAGAAGGTTGTTAGGAGTACGCAAGGCAACTACCCTTAACACCTAGTCACTCTCACAAGACACTTATCACTTGTCACTGACATACCTTGTATCCTAGTCCTTTCCTATGACATTGCTAACCTAACAAGAGACCAATGAATTATAGATAGGCCTATTAAGAACTTTCAAATGCCATGGATAGGGGACGCAACCCTATAACAACCTAAATTTCAGTGGTGTCGAAAACAGTGATTCGAGATCACTAAATCCGATAATCAAGTTTTAAAATTTAATAAATAAATACATATGAGTCAAGTGTGATGAAAAGAGAATTTTTGGATTTTGTGATTTTAAAACGAAATTAATAAGTAAATTAGGTCTAAACCGAGGTATCGAGACCTCGAGTTCATAAACTGAGCCATAAATATTTTTAGGAATATTTATGGAGTGTCATTGAGTTGGTATTAAAATTTCATTAGAAAATTTTAACGTTTCGATAGTCAATTGGTTAAAAAGAACTAAATTGAAAAAAAAAAAGCAAAACTAGTTAAATAATGATTGAAAAGCTTAGATGACTATTAAGAAGGGTTTTAAAAGGAAATTAGACCCAAAATGTTTTGGGCTGGACGGAAAGAGGCATGAAATCAGCAGGAAAATTGATGAATTAAGGGCAAAATTAGAATATTGCAAAATTTACTTAATAAAGCTAGGACTAAAGTGGAATTATCTAGATTTCTCTTTATTTTTCTGCATTCTCATCAGAAAAAACACCATAGAAGGGTTTCCTTAAGCTGGTTTTTCATATTTTTACTGCAAGTCGAGAACCCGAAGCAAATCGAGGAAAAGAGAAAGTAGCTGATTAGTCCCTGAATTTTCACAAATTTTACAAATCGACCCAGGTAAGTTCATATGGTTGAAGTTTCATAATTATTTGCTAAACTAAGAATGGTTAAATGTATTATTTTATATATATTTGTTATTGAATCTTAAATATTGTAATAACATGAAAATCGAAGCAAAAGTTCAAATTTAGCAAAACGTATGATTGAGTAATGTTGTTCAGTGAATAGTGACGAATTGACGGATGAAACCATGACTATATCATGGCAAAGTGCAAGTGTTCAAGTGTAAGACCATAGCTAAGCTATGGCAATGCGACAAAGTGTTCAAGTGAAAAACGTGAAAGTGCAAGTCTATAGTTGAACTATGGCAAAGTGATAAAGTATGCCAAACATGGCAAAGTGATAAAGTGTGCCAAATATGGCAAAGTGAAATGTGACAATGAGTGAACAACATACCTAAATCCGTAAGATGTTCTCTAATTTAACAAGTGTTGGTAAGTGATAGTTGAAGCTAAATGCTGGAATATGATTGGATATTTGATGTTTTAAAATTGAGCTCAATGAAATGAATTCATCATGTGAAATTGTGGTTGACAGGTGAACTTAGTAATTGTGTATATTGTATAAATTTATGAATGTTTGGTAAGATTTATGTTTTATGCCAATGAACTTACTAAGCTTCTATAAACTTACGTGAGTGTATTCAATGTCTCTTGTAGATTGACGTGAAAACATACGGAGGATTGGATCAACATTGATTATCACACTATCCAGATTATCTCCGGTAGCTTTTGTAAATTTTCCTTTTTAATTTATATGGCATGTATATGGTTTGATGATTATATAAATGCTAAGACTTGTTTAATGAATATGTATTAAAGTAAAGAGTGATAAATATGCTAAATGGTATAATTACAATAAAAGTATGATTTGGTATCAAATTGGTTGAAATGGATTGGCTGGTTTGGATTGGTTTCGATTTTAAAAATTGCAGGGAATGTTGAATATTTATAAAGGGATTATATTGAGCTTATAAAAAAAATTTGAGATTTTGTGAAAAATTTCCTATGGTTTCGGTTTAATTTCGGTTGGTCCCGAAGTATGTTTTGGACTTTAGAGGCTTATCTAAAGGGTGTTATGACATATTTCGGTAAATGAACAGTATTTAATTCGTAATAACAGAAAATTAATTTAGTAAATTCTAGTGATGTCTCGTACCCTATTTCGGCGATGAATACAGGTAAGGGGTGTTACATTTAGTGGTATCAGAGGCTAATTTAACCGGTTCTCGGAACATGTGTTATGTGTAAAGTGTTTAGAAATACATGTCATATAAATCTGTGATAGTGTGATGTGTATGATCCGATCTAATCTTTGTTATTTTTATAGATACTCTCCGATTATAAAGATGCTAGATAGACCTGAACGTACTGAATAGGAAGAAGCTAACAGTAGAGTGCAGACTTCTGAACAATGAACAAGTAGTGATATTCCAATTTCCTTGATGCGAGAAAGGGAACTTAAAAATATGATTTATGGGGTTATGAATCAGTGGTATAGTGAGACGATACAAGAAAGAAGTCAGGCTCAACCACCTCCTCCCCTTACTGTACCACCTGTGACACCCCCGGTTGCCCCTCTACCTCCTCAGGAAGTTTGGAGCTGAGGAATTTCAAGGGAGATTAGATGATGACTCTGTAAAAGCTGAGTATTGGCTATAGAGTTTGGTAAGAATTTTTAAACAGATGGCTTGTTCTCCGGAGGATTATCTGAGATGTGCTGTCTCATTGTTAAAAGAAGAAGCATATAATTGGTGGGAAACTGTGAAAGCTGTAGTACCTGTAGAGAAGCTTACTTGGGATTTTTTTCGGAATGAGTTCAAAAAGAAATATGTCGGAAAAAGATATCTAGACAAAAAGAAAAGAGAATTTCTCGACTTGCGACAGGAAAATCGACCAGTGGCTGAATATGAAAGAGAATTTGTGTATCTCAGTAAATATGCTCGGGATATCATGCTGCTTGAAGAGGAGATGTGTATCAGATTTGAAGAAGGGTTAAACGATGAAATCAAAATGATGGTCGGAGTCCAAAAGATACGAGAATTTGTTACTTTTTCAGATCGAACTCAAAAGATAAAGGAAGTGTATAATAGTAAAATGCAACGAGAAAGAATAAGTAAAGAATCTTACAAGTGAAGCTCCTCCAAATCATTTTTAACATTTCCAATTAAAAAGTTCAGGGATGAATCTGCTCGACCTACTTCAACTCCGGAAAGACCAAGTAAAAGTAGGACAACTAAACGAAATGTGGGAGCAATCAATAAACCTGTAGCTAGCACCAGTAGTGTGCAAAACGTTCCTAGACCGAGATACAGGTATTGTGGTAAGCTTCATCTTGGTGAATGTTGGAGCAAGATAGGGGCCTGTTATAAATGTGGCGGTACAGATCATCTCATTCGGTATTATCCTCATTTGGGATTATTCTCCAACAAGTAAACACTCTGGTCAAAGTAGTGCTATAAGAACTATTCGTCCAGAAAAGAGGGATTCTGTAGCCCGATCTGAAACTAGAGTTCCTATATGCACGTATGCCATCCGAGCAAGAGAGGAAGCTTCTGCTCCTGATGTGATAGCTGGTATTTTCTATCTCGCTGATGATTCTGTGTATGCTTTAATTGACCCCGGATCTACGCATTCATATATTTGCACTGCATTAACATCAGAAAAGAAATTGTCTGTTGAGTCCACTAATTTTGATATACAAGTCACTAATCCATTAGGTCAAAATGTGATAGTTAATTTGATATGTCGTAATTGTCCACTGAAAGTGAAAGGCTATGAATTCCATGCTGATTTGATGTTGTTACCCTTTTAGGAATTTGATATTATTCTGAGGATGGACTGGTTAATGAAACATGATGCGGTAGTAAATTGTCGTGATAAACAAATCAGTTTGAAATGTCAAATAGGGGATGTAATCTCAGTTGGGTCTGAAAATATGGGTGATACAGTCAAAATTATTTTAGCTCTCTCTGCTCAGAGGTTGATACGCAAAGGCAACGAGGCATTCTTGGCCCATATTCTTGATACTCAGGGTTCCAATTTAAAGCTCGAACAAGTGCCAATGGTGAATGAATTTTCTGATGTGTTTCCTGAAGAGTTACCTGGTTTACCACCTGATAGGGAAGTTGAATTTGTAATTGATGTGATTCCTGAAACAGCTTCTATCTTAGTGACACCATACAGAATGGCTTCAGCCGAATTAAAAGAGTTGAAGACATAGTTGCAGGAGTTATTAAATAAAGGGTTCATCAGACTGAGTATGTCGCCCTGGGGTGCACCTGTCTTGTTTGTGAAAAAGAAAGACAGTTCTTTAAGACTGTGTATAGATTACAGGCAGTTGAACTAGGTAACGGTAAAGAATAAATATCCTTTACCTCGTATTGATGATCTATTTGATTAGTATTTTTTATTTGATCAGTTGACCTCTAGGGAGGGCACTAAATACTTAACCATTAGGCCTAAAGCCCATTTCTTATTTAGTCATTTCAACTAACCCTATTTATTTTGAGGTGTGACAAGTTGAGAAAATTATTTAATTGAGAAATTAATTTAGTTAATTAAATAAATAAATAATATTTAATTTGGGAAATAAAAAATAGGTATTGGATTTGATTAAAATATAAAGTGTTGGATTAGAAGTCTAGGAAGCACCTATAATTAGATCCCAATACATGAGAAACCTAATTTGCCTCACATAGCATGTGAGGGGCAACAACCTTAAGAGAAATTAAGAGGGTGTACCACCTTATTCTCTTAGTTAGACTAAGAGAATGTTTTCTGTTTAAATAATATTATTTTACAAGGACTTGTTCAACTACGATTCTTGTACCTCTCCCTATAAATAGATAAAATTGGTTGACCTCAAATCATAAGTTTGATACATCGTTGTTCTGCCAGAAAATAGTGGGAATTTATTATTTAAGAATAAATTCTATTTTTTAGGAATTACGATATTTTTCGGCTTCTATTGAGAGAAATTATTTTCCTACTAAAAGTAAATACATTGTTTCTTTTTTGTGTTTGGTTAATGTTGCTCAAGCTCACACTCAACACAATTTGAGGTACGAGGACAGCAGAGAAGGTCGTTTGGTTGAAAACTAGGATTGACTCGAATCTGTCTCATACAAAGCATAGGTACCTTTCGGTTAGGGTTTATTACTATAAATACCACAAAATGGCCCAATTTTTAAAATTTTAGATCATTTGCTGTAACTGTAAAATCTTTTTGCTTAATCCATTTTTCCTACACGTCCACCATTACATGATCACCAATGGTGAAATCCCAATGCAAGGGTATGCTTAGGAGCAACATTTTGTTAGTCTCACCGACTCTTTGTAACTTTAAATAGCAGAGGGAGACAATGAATAATGACATCAATAGTGAATGCAGACTAAAAGAGCTCCTTATAACAAGTTTGAAATTCATACATCTCTCACTATTTTTCCCGCTTATATTTTTAATCAGATAGATATCAAAGAATTTTATAAACACTTGCACCAATGAAACCTAGTCAGTTTATATTTTTTTCATAAAACCAAATTTAGTATCTGTGTTTCTAAGCTAGGGATCCTGTTGAATTTTGGATCCAACGACTAAACCCTTTTGGCTTTAAATTGAATGATCTTCTTCACTATTTTCGAATTCTCGGATACTAAAGGAGTAGGCTCTTATCAATGATTAAACACAGAATAAAAATAGTAACTTTCTAGTGGAGAAAGTTAACTTTCTCTATGGCAACTAAAACTGAAAATTCATAGCCACAAATATGAATTATAATTGCCAAGGATGCTGCAATTATAATCTCACAAATCTGTATCTTCAGTACTCATAAAAAATAATATTTATTTGAACCTAAATAAATACTAAATTTTTGCAGAGTATCCTTGTCTAAGTGTTATAACAAGAGTTATACTAGAACATGAAGAGAGGAAAAAATAATATTTTAATAAAATAAAAACCTAGAGTCCTACTAGAACTCCATATGGTGGCCGACACACACACACACACATTGAGATTCTCCTAGTGTGTCACCCACCCTTTTTACATATGGGTTCATTGGGCTTTTTATGTATTAGGTATAATTATATGTGCAGTTCAATTTAAAACAAAGTTGTCGAAACCATTTTTTTTGAAAACAGGAATCGACTTCGTTTGAAAAAGAAAATTAAAACGGGAGTCGCCACCGATCTTTATTAGGTGTGATCGGATCACCTTTGTTTTAATAAATCAATTTTAGTTTACTAAAACGACATTTTGGTCTACGAAATTCAAGAGAACAAGTTGGGAGTCGGTTAAGTGCGAGGAAGGATTAGCAACCTCGACACGCCCAAAAATTATTACCGAATTGATTAGTTAGTGTCTTAATGTCAAAAACTGAAAATCGAGAATGGATTTAAAATACGATCCTTTTTTATTAACGTCGTTTTAAAAAAAAATGCTTGAATTAGATCAAAAGATTGCTAAAGATTCCCTCGTCTCGAGATATCGAAGTATCACATCCTGTAAGTTAGGACACAATACCATGAACTCCCCAGCGCAAGTTTGTCTTTAATTTTAATTAGAAATCCATGTATTTTAAAACTCAAAAGGGTATTTGGCAATCTAGAATCAACGAGAAAACCGAAACCCCGTAAGTTAGGGCACAATTCTTAGATGCTCCAAATGCAAAACATTGCCTTATTTTGAAAATTTTGCTTTTGAATAATAGTGAGTGTGATATTTAAATGACGTACGTTATTTATTTAGGTTAAAACGATTTATTAGATAAATGTAGCGAGGATTAATTCATGAGGCAATAATATGAAATAAAAATATAGTGCGACATGGAACGACAATGCATGAATAAAACATTATAAAGTAAATGACAGTAATACGAAACGAACAAAATAAAACGAAATCAACAAATTAAAATATCCAATGGCAGTAATCACACAACATACATTATTAAATACCAACATCAATAACCAAAAGCCAATGAACTAGATAATATATAACAATCTTAAAAAAATAAAAGGTACGTATAAAGTAAATAAAATGTAAAATGATTCATGAATGGTAGTAAATGAATTCCAAAATAATGTAAAATAACAAATTTAAAATAAACTATGTATAAAACGATTTAAAAACAAATTATATATATATATAAAATTTTAAAATAAATGATATATAAATATGAAAGTGTAAAATAAATATTATAAAAACTATTAAAGTAAATAATAGTAAAACAATTTAAAATAAACGAAAAGAGTTTAAAATCAGGCATATGAAATAGTGTAAAATAAGTAATATAAGTCAATTTAAAATTTATATACTAAGAGTTTAAAATAATATGTAAAATGAAATTTGAAATGGACAGCATACAAAACGGTTGTTTTTTTAAAAAAACGATATATATATCAAGATCCGAAAAGTAATATGTATATAATATGAGGAAAGAATTTAAAATAAATAATACATATAAAATGGTTTAGAAACAAGGATGTATATATATATATATATAAGGTGATTTAAAATACATAATAAAACAATTTTGAATAAACAGTAAACATAGAGCACATTAGAATAAATAATAATAATTTGAATAAACAGCATATTTAAATAAATTAAGATAGATGTAAAGTAAATGAATTAAATAAATTTAGGATGGGATTGAAAATGAACCAAAATTCGGGGTATAGACTCGAAATAACAAAAATGAAGTAAAAGGCCAAATCGCAACAGGCTAAAAATGTGAGGGGGCGAAACGAAAAAAAATCCCAAACCTTTCAATGCGCTACACTTCATCTCTGGCCAAAATAAAAGGGCATGCAAATTTTAGGGTAGAATTAGAAGTCGAAAAAAATATAAAATTGGGCATAATCGAATGACGCTGCGGAAAGGGGGGACCAAAACTACAAATAGCCCATTTGGGCCTTAGAAAACACGTGGATCTCCCTTTTGAACCGGGTCGGGTCGCGGGTTTTCCCGTCCAAAACGACGTTGTTTTGAGGCGTGGGGAGTGCAAAGCAGCGTTTTGCAAGGCTATTAAAGCCCAAAAAAAATTTATTTCTCTCCATTTCAGCTCCATTTTTTTTTTAAAAGGAACAGAGAGTCTCTCTTGCTCTCTCTCCTTCTTCTATTTTCCCCATTTTTGCTAGGGTAATATACCCATCATTGCCTCATCGTCGGACCGTCGCTCCTCCACCATATACGGTGGTCGGGGAGTCACAAAACGGTCCCTTTAGCCTCGTTTTGACCGGATCTAGAGGTTAACCCCTTATTTACGACAGAAAACGAATAAAAGAGGACCTTTGGTCCCTTTGGCCAAACCTTAAAAGGTTGTGAGGCCCTCGGCGCTGGTGAAACTCCCATGACGATGGAGGGCATGAGGCTACTTAGGTAAGTTTATTTCTTCCTTTTTATATTTGAAAGATTTTAGTTATGAAATAAAAAAAATAAAAAATAAAAGAAGCAAAAAACGAAAATAGATAGTAAAAAAAATCCACCTTTTGAAACTTCTGTTCTGTTTTTTTTTTATTAATGGTGTGCGTAAAAAATTTACAAATGTGTATCTTGGCTTTTTAAAGCTGATTAAATGACCTCTACTTCTATTCTCTTTGTTGTTTCTGCTTGTTTCTTTTGCTGCCCTCTGTCATTGTATTCAATTTTTTGCAGGTGTCAGAGAGGTGCCAGGCGCATGGGAGGCTGGTGGTTGGCTTGCGAGGAGGTGAGACAGCTCGCGTGGAGGCCAAGGCTGAGGGGGTAAGCGGCAGCTGAAGCTTGGAAGGGCTAGGGTTGCTGAATTGTTTTGTGTAGTTGGGCTAGGGTAGGTTAGATTTGGGTTTTGGGCTATTGTTTGATTTGGGCCATTTTAATGTATAAAGGGACTGTTAATAAACATTTGGGTTTTCACTTATTTTTGGTTTATTTTATTTTATAGACATGGGCCAAAATTGGCTATTACAGCTGCCCCTCTTTGCTCATTGTCGTGTAACGAGAATAGAGCAAAGACTTTAGAAGAGCCAATTTTGCCTAGTCTTGTCGAGTCTTGACTTCTTGGTGTTTCATTTCTTTTAATAGCCTCGTTCCGTCCCACTGCATCTTCAGGGGTATAGGAATTAGTGTTACGATTTGTTCCAATGCAACTTTAAAGAGAAGAGATTTGTTGCTTCGATCTACTCCGCTGGAACTTCAAAAAGATAAGACTTGGTAATTTCAACCTGCTCCACTGCATCTTCAGGGAAATAAGGTTGATGGCTTTAATCTGCTCTACTGTAACTTCAAAGAGATAATATTTGCCATGATAAATTTGGTCCGACCCACTGCAACTTTAGAGGTATAAGACTTATAGCCTTAATCTGCTCTACTGCAACTTCAGAGAAGAAGATTTGTTATCTTCAGTCTATTCCACTACAACTTCAGGGAGATAAGACTTGTATTTTCAACCTGCTCTTGTAATGAACCGAAAGTTACGGCATCAGAAATTGAGTCTTGAGTACTGTTTCCGTGAAATTTATTCATGAATATTTATTAGAAATATTTATGAATTATAGTTGAATGGTTATTTAATGTTTGATTAAGTTAAGTAGCTTGAATTTAGAATAATGACTAAATTGCATACGGTATAAAAGTTTAATTATAGATTAAAGATTAGTAAAAGGGACTAATCTAGCAATTAGACCCTAAGTGCCATGTGTGTGAATGTATGATATAACATGTGTAATAGTTGGTATATATGTGTAATAGCTATAAGCTATTTTATGTTATAGCTATTACACATGTTAATTTTATATTTATTATAGGTTAATAATAATATAATATAGTATAATGAATAAAGAATAATGAGTAAAGAAACATAGAAAGAGTTACAGAGAGCAAACGTGAGAAAGAAAGAAGGAAAGAAAGAAAGAAAAAGAAAAGGGAAATTTGAGGATTAAGGCCCTAAAGATTAATTGGTAAGTTGTTTTAGCTCATTTTCTTATGATTTTTATGTTTATGGATGCCTAATTCAAAGTTCTACATGTATGAGGTTAAAATGAAGAAAAATAGAAAATTTTTAGATATTGATTTGGTTGAATAAATTGAGGTTTTATGGGTTAAATTGATAGGAATTGAAGTTAGAAGTGAAAATTGAGTGATTTATTAAAAGAATTCTAAGTTAGGTTTAAATAGGGATTAAGTTGAATAGAGCTCAAAATTTATGTTTTATAATGAATTTTATGAGTTAGAAATTGTTAATGAGTTGATTAAAAGAGAATATGAAGCTTAAGTTAAAGAAAAAAGATTAGTAATGGAAAAAGGACGAAATTGGAATTTTTGTAAAAGTTTGATAGAAAGTGAAAATGTGTTTTATGAATTAGTATATTGATGATTTTTAATTGTATGATTGTTAGTAGCAAACGTAACCGGATCGTCATCAAAGAAGGAAAAGAGAAAGTGAACGAAGATATCGATTAAATTCGATAAATAGTGGTTTGTATTTCTATAAACCGAGCTTAATCGTTATTGCTATATTTGATATTTATATTGTATGAAAATATATTTGCTATATTTGCTATATTTGCTATATCCCTCCTTCTTGTTAATTCAGAGAAGACAAGACTACCGTATGTCCCATCTTCGATCAAAATTTGAATTGCCCATTCCTGGATTTTCAATTCAACCCATTTGGTCTCAAAGCGCCCTTTTACGGGTTTTCGCCTTGGCCTCTCTATTTTTTTTAGGTAAAGTACCTCTTGACCGAATTCGAATTCACGGGATTAGACAGGCTTTTACTATCCATCTCGGTTAAAATCAGAGCTCCTCTATAGAAAGCCTTCTTTACCACATAAGGTCCATCCCAATTTGGCATCCATTTCCCTCTGAAGTCCTTTTGCATGGGGAGGATCTTTTTCAAAACAAGGTCTCCCTCATGGAATTCTCTAAGGCAAACCTTCTTATTATAAGCCTGCATCATTCTCTATTGGTACATTTGACCATGACGGATAGCCTTTAGCCTCTTTTCTTCAATTAAGTTCAACTAATCATATCGAGACTGGACCCATTCTACCTCATCTAACTTTAGTTCTGACAGCACGCGTAGAGAGGGAATCTCGACATCAATAGGCAAAACCGCCTCTATTCCATAAACTAAAGAGAAAGGCGTTGCCCCGTAGAGGTTCTGACTGACGTCCGGTAGGCATAAAGGGCAAATGGTAATTTCTCGTGCCAATCTTTGTAAGTCTCAGTCATTTTCCCCACAATCTTCTTTATGTTCTTATTGGCCGCTTCTACTGCACCATTCATCTTTGGGCGATATGGTGACAAGTTATGGTGTTTGATCTTGAATTGGCTACAGACCTCTGCTATCATGCTATTGTTTAAGTTTAGTGCATTGTCTGATATGATCCTTTCAAGCATCCCATATCGACATATGATTTCTTTCTTTAAGAACTTGCTAACTGCTAACTTTGTGACGTTGGTGTAAGAAGTAGCCTCTACCCATTTGGTGAAGTAATCTATGACCATAAAGATGAATCGGTGTCCATTAGATGCCTTCGGTGAGATCAGCCCAATGACATCCATGGCCCACATAGAGAAAGGCTATGGAGAAGTCATGGCCTAAAAGGGTGAAGGAGATACATGAATTTTATCTCCATAAGTTTGGCATTTATGGCACTTCTTGGCATAGTTGATGCAATCTCCTTCCATAGTGGACCAAAAAGATCCGAATCTCATGATCTGTTTGGCCATGGTGAAACCATTAGCATGTGCTCCGTAGACACTCTCATGAACCTTTTCCAGGATTTACTTAGCCTCGATAGCGTCTACACATATTAGGAGTACCTGATCCTTTCTTCTTTTTTATAGGATCTCTCTATCCACGACATAGTCACTAGCCAGCCTTCTTAATGTTCTTTTATCATTCTCAGTCGCTTGGTCTGGGTATTCACGACTCTTCACATATCGCAAAATATCCTGATACCAAAGATCCGAATCTCATGATCTGTTTGGCCATGGTGAAACCATTAGCATGTGCTCCGTAGACACTCTCATGAACCTTTTCCAGGATTTACTTAGCCTCGACAGCGTCTACACATATTAGGAGTACCTGATCCTTTCTTCTTTTTTATAGGATCTCTCCATCCACGACATAGTCACTAGCCAGCCTTCTTAATGTTCTTTTATCATTCTCAGTTGCTTGGTCTGGGTATTCACGACTCTTCACATATCGCAAAATATCCTGATACCAAAGATCCGAATCTCATGATCTGTTTGGCCATGGTGAAACCATTAGCATGTACTCGTGAGACACTCTCATGAACCTTTTCCAGATTTACTTAGCCTCGACAGCGTCTACACATATTAGAGTACCGATCCTTTCTTCTTTTTATAGGATCTCTCCATCCACGACATAGTCACTAGCCAGCCTTCTTAATGTTCTTTTATCATTCTGAGTCGCTTGGTCTGGGTATTCACGACTCTTCACATATCGCAAAATATCCTGATACCAAAGATCCCAATCTCATGATCTGTTTGGCTATGGTGAAACCATTAGCATGTGCTCCGTAGACACTCTCATGAACCTTTTCCAGGATTTACTTAGCCTCGACAGCGTCTACACATATTAGGAGTACCTGATCCTTTCTTCTTTTTTATAGGATCTCTCCATCCATGACATAGTCACTAGCCAGCCTTCTTAATGTTCTTTTATCATTCTCAGTCGCTTGGTCTGGGTATTCATGACTCTTCACATATCGCAAAATATCCTGATACCAAAGATCCGAATCTCATGATCTGTTTGGCCATGGTGAAACCATTAGCATGTGCTCCGTAGACACTCTCATGAACCTTTTCCAGGATTTACTTAGCCTCGACAGCGTCTACACATATTAGGAGTACCTGATCCTTTCTTCTTTTTTATAGGATCTCTCCATCCACGACATAATCACTAGCCAGCCTTCTTAATGTTCTTTTATCATTCTCAGTCGCTTGGTCTGGGTATTCACGACTCTTCACATATCGCAAAATATCCTGATACCAAAGATGATCATCTTTCTCTTCTTCTTCTTTAATGTTGCATCAATGAGCTGGAGCCTCATAAATACTCATTCGGATAGGCTTCACATCCTCTTATTTATTCACTTTGATCATAGAAGCTAAGGTTGCCAAGGCATCAGCCATTTGGTTTTCATCTCATGGGAGGTAACAGAAAGTGATATCGTCAAACTTCTCGATTAACTCAAGAACCAGCCTTCGGTAATTGATCAACTTAGGGTCTCTTGTCTCCCATTCACCTTTAAGCTGATAGATCATTAGTGCAGAATCCCTATATACCTCTAGCACTTTAATCTTGCGTTCTATTGCTGCACGAATTCCCATGATACATGCTTTGTATTCGGCCATATTGTTTATGCAATCAAAATCCAATTTACTGGTGAAAGGATAATGATCTCCGTTTGGGGATACTAGGACTGCCCTGATTCCGTTCCCCATAGCATTGGAAGCTCCGTCAAAATTCAGCTTCCAAAGGTGGCCTTCTTGAGAGTCTTCTTTCATGGTTGCAACGTACATTAGATCCTCATTTGGGAAGTCAAAGCTCAACAGCTCATAATCTTTTAGAGCTCTACTGGCTATAAAATCTGCTATTGCACTCCTCTTTACAGCCTTTTGGTTTACGTAGACTATGTCAAACTCAAAAAGTAAAATTTGCCAACGAGCAATTCTTCCGTTCAAAGCATTTGACTTCATTATGTACTTTAAAGGATCTAGTTTTGAGATGAGCCAAGTTGTATGGTATAACATGTATTGTCTCAGTCTTCGGGTTGTCCAAATCAAAGCACAACACAACTTTTCAATCGACGAATATCTTGTCTCACATTCAGTGAATTTTTTGCTGAGATAGTATATCGGCTTTTCTTTTCTTCCTGACTCTTCATGTTGGCCTAGTACGCATCCCATGGAATTTTCAAACACTGCCAAGTACAGTATCAGTGGTTTATCCGGGCAAGGTGGCATCAGTACTGAGGCATTGGACAAATAATGTTTGACCTTATCGAAAGTTTTCTGGCACTCCTCATCCCAAACACCTGGATTATGATTCCTAAGGAGACGGAATATCAGGTCACATTTCTCCGTTAGTTGTGAAATAAACCGAGCGATGTAATTTAATCTTCCTAGGAAACCTCTAATTTCTTTTTGAGTGCGCGGTGAGGGTAATTCTTGTATGGCCTTGACTTTATCTGGGTCAATCTCAATCCCCTTTTCACTGAAAACGAATCCCAACAGTTTTTCTGATCGGGCCTTAAAGGTACACTTTACGGGATTAAGCTTTAGCTGGAACTTTCTCAACCTTAAAAATAATTTCCTTAGGACTTGCAAATGCTCCTTTTCTGTTCTGAGTTTTGCAATCATGTCATCAACATAAACTTCGATCTCCTTGTGCATCATGTCATGGAACAAAGTTACCATAGCTCTCTGATATGTTGCTCTTGCGTTTTTCAATCCGAATAGCATCACCTTATAACAAAATATTCCCCATATGGTTATAAATGTCGTCTTTTCCATGTCTTCAGGATGTATTTTTATCTGGTTGTATCCGGAGAAGTCGTCCATGAAGGATAAAAGTGAGTAACCTGCTGTGTTATCCACTAGTGTATTAATGTGAGGCAATGAGAAATTGTCTTTTGGGCTGGCTTTGTTCAAATCCCGATAGTTCACGCACATTCGTACCTTCCCATCTTTCTTAGGAACTGGGACTATGTTGGCTACCCCTTCTGAGTACTTGACCACTTGTAAGAAACTGGCGTCGAATTGCTTCTTGACCTCTTCTTTTATCTTCAACAAAACATCAGGTCTCATCCTCCAGAGTTTCTGATGAATCGGTCTGCATTCTTCTTTTATGGGGAGTCGATGTACCACGATTTCAGTATTCAAACTGGGCATGTCTCGATATGACCATGCGAAGACATCCTTGAATTCTCAGAGTAACTCGATGAGGTCTCACTTTGTTTTTACAGTGATACTAGCTCCAATCTTTGCTTCTTTTCCTTCTCAGCTAACAACTTCCACCGGCTCTTTGTGAGGTAGGGTTTGTTTCTCCTCTTGTTCTATTATCCTTAACAAATCAGGAGATAGGTTACAATTTTGGTCATCTTCAAAATCCTCAGTGTCCTCTATACACAAATCTTGCTCGAAAAGAGTTTCTGAGTCAGTGGCAACGTTGCTCATATCATTGATATCTAGAGACCTGTTATGGATGAAGAAAGAAATCCAAAAAACAAAAGAATCTAAGAATATTTGATTTGTGTGGTATGATTATGAATGAAATAGAAAGAATAAAAGAATTTTGCTCAAGATGATACACAAAAATACATTTTTAATTGAAATAACGATATTTGGACCTGTGCCTATTTCATAAAAGGATTCTTATTGCCCCTAGGCTTAGAGTAATAAGCTTGTTTTGAACATTACTCTGAGTTAATTCTGAAAGTTACAGGGATCTCCTCTGCGGTCCAATTGTTCAAAACACTTCCAGGGATGTAAGGGCAAATTCCAGATAAATTCTCTTCTTCAGTTCTTTCTTCGGAGATGGCGTTAATGCTCAAACTTCCCAACATTTCTTCTGCCACTTTCTTCATTGTCATTTCCTGTTTGGGGTGGATAGTTCCTCCGGACACAAATTTTCAAGATAAATGAGGAAAGGTCATTGGTTCCCACTTGACCTCCTTACTGTGCAGACGCGCTCTTCTTCTCTCTTGCTTTTTCTCCAGCTCTTTCTTCTTTTGCTTCGCATCTGGCTTAAATTCTAAGCCAAAGCGATCCTTCCCTGGAGGCATCTTCCAAGTCCTCTCCCTGGCAGGGCTCCTTTCTCGACTGTCAATTGCAGGCCCATCCTCGTAGTTTTGAATATTTTGGGCATTGGGATCTTGTTCCTTTTGACAATGAATGTAGCATTGACAAATTCTAGCGATCGAAAGGAAAATTCTATTGCCTCATTGTCCGTACCCACGTACGGTGCGTCACTGGTAACGAATGTAATGATGTCTTCCTCCGTGTTTATTGTTACCAATCTACCCTCAGTTACCAACTTTAATTTTTGGTGTAGTGACGATGGCACTACTCCCGCTGAGTGGATCCACGACCTTCCCAACAGGAAGTTGTACGATGGCTTGATGTCCATTACCAGGAAGTCCACATCATATGTATTTGGGCCAATCAAGAAAGGTATCTCAATTTTTACCATCACTTTTCTTTCAGTACCGTCGAATGCTCTCACTATGTTTTGACATGTCTTTATATGAGAGCTATCCGCTGCCAACCTATTTAATGTGGACAAAGGTAGGACATTCAACGCTGATCCATTATCAATTAGTACCCCCAGCAGTGTATGCCCTTTGCAACGAGTGGTGATATGCAAGGCCTTTGTAGATCCCATACCTCCCGGGGGTATTTCATCATCATTAAAGAAAATAAAATTATCAGAGCTAATGTTATTGACCAAACGATCGAGCTTGTTGACAGAGATATCATCCGCAACGTATGTTTTATTTAAAACTTTCATCAATGCACTGCGGTGAGTCTTTGAGCTCAAGAGCAAGGCTAGTACCGATATGCGAGCTGGCTGTTTGTGCAATTGCTCCACAACGCTGTACTCATTGTGCTTCAGGAACTTTAAGAATTCCTTAGCCTCTTTTTCAGTTACAAGCTCATTGACAGGTGATTCCGATCTAGTTGTCTTCTCCCTTCTTTGTTCAACAACCACGGATTTTTCTTTAGCTGGTTCCACCTTCGTGTTCGGGGTATAACGCCTTCCACTGCGTGTATAGAAACCTTCATCTTGACCTTTCTCTGAAGTGCCAGCTGGGTTCTCCCTTCTCGGGGTTGTCACGTTGCAGTCATAGTTCCAAGGCACCCTCTTGCTATCTTTATAAGAGAAAGCAACGGGCTTCTGGATTATGAATTTTGGTACAATTGGTACTCCGACTTTACTGACTCTTGGTCGGGATATAATTAAGACCGGGTGACTGACCCCATGGACTTTGTTGGTTGGCCCTTGCTCTGACGTGCACACATCTTCTCCCTTCGGGCGCTCGGTATACTCAAAGAATTCAATCTCCTTATTTTCCATCAGTTCTTGTACCAGCATCCTGTATTTATTGCACTCTTAGATCTCATGACCCTCTTCGTTGTGAAATTCGCAGTAGTACTTTGCTCCTTCGGGCTTCTCCCCTAAATCTTGAGTGACTAAACCTTATTCTATCATCTTCTTCCAAACCCATGTCAACGAAGTCTTCACCTCTGCTACATCTATCTTAGTTCTCTTCCTTCCATTTTCAATTATCGCGTTTACCGTTTTGTCTGAATGATTGGGCAACGGATTCCCTGCCACATTAGGTCCTGTGAGATCATCGAACTTTACAATGCCCATCTTTATGAACCTTTCAACTAATTTTTTGAAAGAAGTTCAGTTCTGAATCGTGTGTCCTTAGATTCCTGCATGGTATTCGCATTGCACGTTTGCGTCATACCACTTAGGAAATGAAGGTTGCATGGGTTTTAGGTAAAATGGAGACACTACATGTGCATTGAACAGATTCTGGTAAAGCTCCCTATATGTTATTGGGATTGGCGTGAACTGAACTCTTTCTGTGTTAGGCCTCGAGTTGGAGTCTTGTATTGCGGAGCCCTGATGGTTACTAGTCACTGTCCTCGACTAGCTTACTATGACTGGCTTGGATTGACCTTTATTGTAGACGCTCGCATTGTTCACCTCATTTTCTTTCCTTATTGGAGCCGATCTCTTGGCACTTTCCCCCGCTTCAATTTTTCCACATCTTACTGCGTTTTCTATCATCTTCCCAGACATTACTATGTTTGAGAAGCTTTTAGTAGCGCTTCCTAACATGTGGTTAAAGAATGGGGCCTTTAGAGTGTTGATAAAGAGCATGGTCATTTCCTTCTCCAAGAGGGGTGGTTGGACCTGCATTGTCATCTCCCTCCATCGTTGGGCATACTGTCTGAAGCTCTCACTTGGCTTCTTTTTCATGTTTTGTAGAGTAATTCTATCGGGTGCTATGTCTGTCACGTGACTGTATTGTTTCATGAAAGCTTGAGCCAAGTCCTTCCATGAACTAATTTGGTCATGGCTGAGCTGGTTATACCACTTGGCCGCTGATCCGATTAGACTGTCTTGTAAATAGTGGATTAACAGCTGATCATTGTTAACATACCCTATCATCCTTCGACAGAACATCATAATGTGAGCTTCAGGGTAGCTTGTCCCATTATACTTTTCAAACTCTGGGTTTTAAATTTTGGTGGGAGCACCAGATCTGGGACCAAGCTTAAGTCTTTAGCATCGATCCCCCTACGGTAATCAGCAGTCTCCATTGGTTTAAATTTCTCTTCAAGCCATTTACATCACTCATCGAGTTGTTTTGCCAAGTCTACTTTTCCTTTCTCCCTTTCTGCCATGTCATCAAGGTCCGGGGCAAATGGATTAGCTGGATTATCCCTAGGATTATAGCCCGAACCCATAGGAATATTCATTGATGTCACAGCATCTGTCTGGTATTGCTGGGGCTTGATAATGACGGGTACCCTTCGTGGGTGCACCTCTGGTTGTGGTTGAGTGTTTACCGGAGCAAAGCCCGGAGGATAGGCAGGGTCTTCATTATCGTTCCCTGAATTGATCGTAATGCTCTTCCCTTTTTCATGTTCCTTTGCCAGCAATTGTGCCAACTGACTTATCATGTTATTCTGGGATTCTTGTATTTGTTCCCTCATGTCGTGTTGGATTCTTGCTAATTACTCTTGCATCTGTGCTTGTAATTGCTCTTACATATCCCTTTGCATTTGTTCTAATCTTTCTAATCTCTAATCCATTATTTTGGTTTTACGACGGGTATTGTAGCTGTGTTTGGTTGGTTGATTCTTGTTGGTTTCTAAATTAACTGAAATAATTTTGTTTAATCAGGGTCTTTTCATGAAATTTAATGCATATGATGAAATGTAATGCAAATGAATGAATGCAAAAAGAGGCGTTGACTCCGATTCAATTTCATTAGAAGAACTTTACTAGAAGAAAAATTTCTTTACATAGAACGGATGATTACATATACGACTTTGCCCTAATGCCCAAAGCCCTAACCTTCCTAAGAAGCCAAGCTAAGCTTCAGCCTCGATCTGATTTTGACTCG
Organism: Gossypium arboreum; assembly: GCF_025698485.1. NCBI lineage: Eukaryota > Viridiplantae > Streptophyta > Magnoliopsida > Malvales > Malvaceae > Gossypium > Gossypium arboreum. The sequence goes on along the minus strand of NC_069081.1, from coordinate 108,771,422 downwards.
TACTTTAAGCTCAATACATCAGCCTGAACTGCCAAGGTTTGCAAGTGATCGGCTACCTCCCGAACCTGAGCCACAACTTCGCCCATGAAATAGTCTCTATCTCTAATCTGGTCTTGAGAGCAGTGAAGCTGTTCTCTGCAATGATCGTTGTTTGCCTCAAAAAGTTCCACTCGAATTTTGCTATCTCGTAGCACAGTCTCGAGTTCCTCTACTTTCCCTTTCAACTCTTCGATCCTGCTTAGATTAGCCTTCAGCTCAATCACGGAATTACGGCTACGATATTGATATAGTGATCTTTCCAATTCAGCCACCTAAGCTCGTAACTTCTCCTTTTTGTTTTGGCTTTCTAACAAACTCTTTTTCAGAGTGTCCTCTCGTACTCGGGCATCTTGAAACCTTTTCTCCCAATGGTCAGCTCTAGTCTTTTCCTCTTTAATCTCTTGACGCCATTGCTCCGACATTTTACCTAAACTGGCAGTTCTTATAGACATACGCAGCTTCTTGTAATTGGTTTTCAGACTATCCAAATCTTCCTCGGCCTTGTTCTTTCCCTTCCTTAATTTCTCAGCCTCTAACTTGTGGATATCGACTTCTAATCCCAACTTCATTTTCTCTTCTTCTAGCTGCTCTATCTTCTTCTCCAACTCCGAGTTCCTTTTCTCGAAGTCTTACTTAATGATCTCTAACTCGGATGGGATGACTCGTAAATGCTCCTCTATCAGTTAAGTGTTCTCTTGATTCAGCCTAGGGATGTTGTCGTTGACTCTCTTACCCCACCATCATTCATACTCGAGGGTCATCATCGGACCCGTGGTGAATCTTTTCATTCTTCGAGTTCGGTTCCAAGCATCTGATATCTCACGAACCTTTCTCTTATAGTTGTTTTCTTTATAGGGGAACTCACATTGTGCCAACTCTTGTGTCACCGATTTAAATTGCCTTGATCGATACTGCTTTAACACCATCAGTGGAGCGTATCCAATGGCTCCCTATATTCTAGCCAGAGGGACCCGGTCAAAATTACCACACCGATATAAGATCTCATCAGGGATCAACCACAGAGCCCTCCATTCAGCATCTTTGGCTCTCAAATTCTGGAGAATAGTTATCCATTTCTCTTTTGAGATATTGTCTCGCCTTGATGTGGCCACTAATTCCCTTAATGGGGAATAGTCCTTGGAGAAAACTCGATACGAGACCTTCTCCACCTTCCAAAAATGGCTATGGAACCAAGCTAATAGAAGCTGTGCACAACCAATAAATCTTTCTTCGTCCACTCTCCGACATGCATTCAAGGATCTGAAAGTTTCTGATAGGATTGTCGGGATGGGTGTGGTACCTTTATCAAGTCGATCGAATAAATCTGAGACGGCTTCATCTATGTGTCTTAGCGCCTTAGAAAAGATGATCAAACCGTAGAAGCTTAAGGTAAAAACGTCAACCCTTTTCTTCAAATCCGGGTGTGCAAGGATCAAGTCCCTCAAATTCCTCTAAGGAATACACTTACTATCTCCTTTTTGCTTGATGCGGGCTGCAACCCATTGCTCGCTCATCCCTATGATATTCATCAATTTCTTCAAAAAGGGAGGGACGTTGACAGGTCTTGAATAGACCCTGTCAGCCTGAATCTTCGGGCAATTAAGTAACGCCATGTATTCCCCACAGTAAGTACTAAATCGACTCATCCGAATGTGAAACAACTGTAAGCGGGGTTCCAAAACTACACGAGGGCCTGGAACAAGTACTTGTCCACCTTTACATCGAGCAAATACGGTAGGTCGACGTAGTTACAATAAAAAAGTTGCTTGACCTCGCTATTCTAACTATTCTATATATCCCTTAATTCTTACAGATCGTTCTGTGTGACACTGATGCCAGTGAAATCCCACAACTTCGATTCATATCCCTCGGTCAAACTATCTCCTTTCTCTTGTTGCATTCTCTCAGACCACACTCGAACGGCCGCATTATCCTCCACTCTATCAAGAAATACTTTTTCCATGCTAAGCTTTTCTATCTAGTAACCAAACTTGAATCAACACCTTTTTATGATGAGATGTCATGCAATAACAACAAACACAACAAGTCAGTATTAAAACAAAGAATAGAACTCAAAGCAAACAGGAAATAAATTAACACCTATTCGGGTAACCACTAGGGTTTGGTGTGGTTCTACCTAGGGTAGGCTCTTAGGGCTCATTACATGTAGTTCGGTTCTAAAGTAAAGGTACCTGAACTAGTGAATCCCTCGGTCCTCACCCATTATAGGCTCATACGGACCGAGTTCGGTTCAGGGGAATACATTTCCCTACGGCTATACGGAGATGAAAATCTCACGAAGACACAGGTACGGATGTATCCCGAAAGCGATCCACTATCCTATACGGAGGTGAAGACCTCACGAAGGAGTAGTTTCTCACTTCCACTTAAAGGAGTAAAATTGACCAACAATGCAATATGATACGCAAAAGTATACTTAAAAGAGTCGAACAAAAAGCCAATCATATAAAAAGACAGAGACCACACAGAGGAAATGCAATGAAATGATGCGATGAAATGACCGTAAGTTTAAAACAGATTTTCAAATTTTGACAAAGAACAAAAAATGATCAATTTTATGGCTTGACTCTCAAGAATCCCCAGTGGAGTCGCCAAGCTGTCGAAACTATTTTTTTGAAAATGGTAATCAACTTCGTTTGAAAAAGAAAATTAAAACGGGAGTCGCCACCGATCTTTATTAGGTGTGATCGGATCACCTTTGTTTAAATAAATCAATTTTAGTTTACTAAAACGGCATTTTCATCTTCGAAATTCAAGAGAACAAGTTCAGGAGTCGGTTATGTACGAGAAAGGATTAGCACCCTCGACACGCCCAAAAATTGGTACCGAATTGATTAGTTAGTGTCTTAATGTCGAAAATTGAAAATCGAGAATGGATTTAAAATATGATCCTTTTTTATTAACGTCGATTTAAAAAAAATGCTTGAATTAGATCAAAAGATTGCTAAAGATTCCCTCGTCTCGAGATATCGAAGTATCACATCCCGTAAGTTAGGACACAATACCATGAACTCCCCAGCGCAAGTTTGTCTTTAATTTTAATTAGAAATCCATGTATTTTACAACTCAAAAAGGTATTTGGCAATCTAGAATCAACGAGAAAATCGAAACCCCATAAGTTAGGGCACAATTCTTTGATGCTCCAGATGCAAAATAATGCCTTATTTTGAAATTTTTGCTTTTGAATAATAGTGAGTGCGATATTTAAACGACGTACGTTATTTGTTTAGGTTAAAACGATTTATTAGATAAATGTAGCGAGGCTTAATTCATGAGGCAATAATATGAAATAAAAATATAGTGCGACATGGAACGACAATGCATGAATAAAACATTATACAAGTAAATGACAGTAATACGAAATGAGTAAAATAAAACGAAATCAACAAATTAAAATATCTAATGGCAGTAATCACACAACATACATTATTAAATACCAACATCAATAACCAAAGCCAATGAACTAGATAATATATAAGAATCTTAAAAAAATAAAAGGTACGTATAAAGTAAATAAAATGTAAAATGATTCATGAATGGTAGTAAATGAATTCCAAAATAATGTAAAATAACAAATTTAAAATCAACTATGTATAAAACGATTTTAAAACAGATTATATATATATAAAATTTTAAAATAAATGATATATAAATATGAAAGTGTAGAATAAATATTACAAAAACTATTAAAGTAAAAATAGTAAAACAATTTAAAATAAACGAAAAGAGTTTAAAATAAGGCATATGAAATAGTGAAAAATAAGCAATATAAGTCAATTTAAAATTTATATACTAAGAGTTTAAAATAATATGTAAAATGAAATTTGAAATGGACAGCATACAAAACAGTTTTTTTTTTAAAAAAACGATATATATATATATATATATCAATATTCGAAAAGTAATATGTATATAATATGGGGAAAGAATCTAAAATAAATAATACATATAAAATGGTTTAGAAACAAGTATATATATATATAGGGTGATTTAAAATACATAATAAAACAATTTTGAATAAACAGTACATAGAGCACATTAGAATAAATAATAATAATTTGAATAAACAACATGTTTAAATAAATTAAGATAGATGTAAAGTAAATGAATTAAATAAATTTAGGATGGGATTGAAAATGAACCAAAATTTGGGGTATAGACTTGAAATAACAAAAATGAAGTAAAAGGCCAAATCGCAACAGGCTAAAAATGTGAGGGGGTGAAACGAAAAAAAATCCCAAACCTCTCAATGCGCTGCACTTCATCTCTGGCCATAATAAAAGGGCATGCAAATTTTAGGGTAAAATTAGAAGTCGAAAAAAATATAAAATTGGGTTTAATCGAGTAGCGCTGCGAAAAGGGGGGGACCAAAACCGCAAATAGCCCATTTGGGCCTCAAAAAACACGCGGATCTCCCTTTTGAACCGAGTTGGGTCGCGGGTTTTCCCCCCAAAACGACGCCGTTTTGAGGCGTGGGGGGGAGTGCAAAACGACAGCGTTTTGCAAGGCTATTAAAGCCAAAAAAAAAATTATTTCTCTCTATTTCAGCTCCATTTTTTTAAAAAAAACAACAGAGAGCCTCTGTTGCTCTCTCTCCCTCTTCTATTTTTCCCATTTTTGCTAGGGTAATATACCCATCTTTGCCTCATCGCCGGACCGCCGCTCCTCCACCGTATACAGTGGTCAGGGAGTCACAAAACGGTCCCTTTAGACTTGTTTTGACTGGATCTAGAGGTCTAACCCCTTATTTGCGACAGAAAAAGAATAAAAGAGGACCTTTGGTCCCTTTAGCCAAGCCTTAAAAGGTTGTGAGGCCCTCGACGCCGGTGAAACTCCCACGACGACTGAGGACGTGAGGCTACTTAGGTAAGTTTATTTCTTCCTTTTCATATTTGAAAGATTTTAGTTATGAAATAAAAACAATAAAAATAAAAGAAGCAAAAAACGAAAATAGATAGTTAAAAAATCCACCTTTTGAAACTTCTGTTCTATTTTTTTTTATTAATGGTGTGCGTAAAAAATTTACAAAGGTGTATCTTGGCTTTTTAAAGCCGATTAAACGACCCTCTACTTCTATTCACTTTGTCGTTTCTGCTTGTTTCTTTTGTTGCCCTTTGTCATTGTATTCAATATTTTGCAGGTGTCAGAGAGGTGCCAGGTGCATGGGAGGCTGGTGGTTGGCTCGTGAGGAGGTGAGGCGGGGCGCGTGGAGGCCAAGGCTGAGGGGGTAAGCGGCGGCTGAAGCTTGGAAGGGCTAGGGTTGCTGAATTGTTTTGTGTAGTTGGGCTAGGGTAGGTTAGATTTGGGTTTTGGGGTATTGTTTGATTTGTGTCATTTTAATGTATAAAGGGACTGTTAATAAACATTTGGGTTTTCACTTATTTTTGGTTTATTTTATTTTATAAACATGGGCCAAAATTGGCTATTACAAAAGTCATATAAGTTATCCAACTCAATGTCTAGTTTTTAATTCCCAAAATATATTTTTTAATTAATTAAAAGTAATCAATTAATTAATTCAATTATCTTCTTAACCCAATTCTAATTCTCTTAAATCGTAGTAACTTTACCGTATTAAAACCTCAGTAAAATTGTGATGACTAATTTATTTAATTTTCATTTTGGACTCAATTATTTAATTACGTCCAATTAAATAAAAATCCAAAGAAATTAAATTAATTCCTAAGTCATCTCTTGTTCTTTGTGAGAAAATACATTTATTGTGACTAGTAATCTTCTGAGAAAACAATCTTACTTGATTGAATTTCTTTTCCAATGATAAACATGAAATTGACTGCGCAAAATTCTCAAAAAATGCAAGCAAAATAGAAAAATATTTTGATCAAACATGCTAACAAATAAGACAAATTATATGCTTAGCACATCAATAGCCGAAGTGAACAAGTGACCACTTCCATTGACATATAAATAACTATTTCAAAAACTTTTTCCTACTACACTATAGATCTATTGTTCATGTTTAGCCTTTGTTAATGCAAGGTCTATGATGTTATGATACAATATAAATAAATATGAAGAAAAAAGATCACTTTGAAGATAAATGAGTCATTGTTTGATCACCATTAACAAACAGTTGAAAGCTTACGAGATACAAGTCATGATTAAATTAATCTATTTAAGAGAGAACCTTGTTGCTTCCACGACTATTTGTAAGAATCTCTAACTTAATTTGTCATATACCATATTCATGTCATGTTTAATTTGTTAGAATTCCTTCTGTTTTTGGTCTTGTTTTATATGGTCCGAATGCTTTTAAACTTAAGAGATAGGAGAAGAATTTGTAGATTTTGAAATCCAAATCCTAAAATAATTGAAGGCTACTTAGAAAAAACCGAATGAACAATTGAACTACTGTCGAGTTTTGAAGGGTTTACAAAGCTTGCTTTTCAACATGGTGACAAGTTGTGGCTTGAGAAAGAAAAGCATATTCCCTATTTTATGCATAAAGGGGGAAAAAAATACAAGATAAAGAATGCAATGGACCCCTTATCGAGCTAATTTCGACAATAACAAGTTAGCAGTTTTTTTTTTTTTTAATAATCAACATTAGTTTATACATGTCTTTTTCAAAGAAGATTTGAATCTCCTATTAAAAAAACCCTCAAATATTTCAATTAAAATTATAATATGTTATAAGGGACAAATTAAGGAGATCTTGGTGATCTATGTTTCCCATTCTTAATTTATTTTGCAAATATATTGATTTTAAAAGAAAGAAATATCTCGAAACCACATATCAGCTGATAGTCAATTCAATTGTATTAGGTCTTGAGGAAATATTTTTATTCGTCTTATTTTGTATCATATAATATACTTCTCAGTCATTTTAAAAATCATAATATTTGTCATCAAAATTTAAATGCCACATTGAGAATTATTAAAAATAATATACTATTGAGAATATTAGCTTTTTGTTACCATATATTTTTATTTTAGAAATGAATCATGTTTTTACAACTAATTTTTATTATACAATTTTACTATCCATAACCTTCCAAAGAAGGCAATACGCGCTTAATAATGTTTAAACTCATATATTTTTGTTGTTCCAACAACAACAATGTCAATTGAAATAAAACTCAATTGACTTTTACAATATTTAGTATTTACGAATGTTTATCATGTTAGTTTTATGAATATAAATAAATAGTTTTTTAGAACTTTTACTATTACAAATAAAGTATGATAAATTGTAAAATAGAATTAAACTAAAACAAAGCATGATGGATAAAAATTAGAAACAACAGAACAAAATTCATCCATGAAAAACATATATATTGGATTAAGAGATCCACACATTGAAAATGCATATTATTAAGACTTAAACTTTGATACCATCCAACAATGTAAATTCTTCATTAACATGTATGTTATATTCAGCTTTATTTATTTGTTATTTAAAAATAATATAAAGATTACAATTACTCTTATTTACTTTCGAATAATACATGTTTATTTTGAAATAAATGAAATTGCCCTTCACTATAATCCTCTCCTAAATATTTATTTCCATTCAAAGTTATTAAATCTAACCACGCCTATCGGAAAAGTAAGGTCTTCTCTTGGAACCTTCATGAAGAAAATGAGGGAAAAAATAATGAAGTTACAAGGGACGTGTCTTTGAATGCTTGCAGAAATGAAACAAATACGTCGTCATTCTCTTCCTTCCCAACGCTTCTCATTTGTTTTTTTATAAACTACACCATTATTCATTAAATTATATAAAAGTTTTTGTTTTGGTCACTTAATTAAAATAATTAAAATTTAATTATTAATTATTCAAAAAAATTTATTTAAATCATTGAGCTATTAAAATCAATATTGTATGATTTTCTATTCCCCTTCTCTTCTATAGTACAATTTCTTTCACAAAATAACTTTGGATGTCATGGATGTACGAACTAAAATTCAAACAAACGTTTTCTTTCGATCTCTAGCATTGACCATCATATCGATCGTCAAATCATCGCTTGGAGCTCAATGGTGAGACTTTTTTTATAAAAAAAAAACCCAATAATTTAAATACAAACTTTTAAATAGTTTAATGACTTAAATGAAAACTTTTGAATAATTCAGTGACAAATTGTAACTTTTTTTAATTAAGTGACCAAAACAAAAATTTACTCATAATGTCGAAACCATTTTTTTCGTTTTTTTTTCGATTTAAAAATGATGGATCGACTTTTTGGAAAGCGAAAATGGAGTCGCCACCAATCTTTTCTTATTTAGGTGTGATCGGATCACCTAGAAATTTGGGTTGTTTTAATAAAACATTTTGGTTTACTAAAACAATGATTTTGGTCTACGAAAATATGAGAAAATAGGCTCGGGAGTCGGTTACGTATGAGGAAGGATTAGCACCCTCATTACGCCCAAAATTGGTACCAAATCTATTAAATACTGTCCTTTTGTCTAAAATTAAAAATGTTTTTGAAATGTGGTTCTTGTTAATAACATTTGAATAACCCGAGTCCTTTGCCAAAAATCTTCTTGTTTCGACGTTCAAAAATTTATAATTCGAAAATAACAAAAGGATGCCCAACTATTTGGTCCAACGAAAAATCGATACCCAACTCAGTAGGGCACAATTCCTCGAATTTCCAAATATTGACCATTGCCTCACCTTGGAAGATATGAGTGAAATTCCGAAGAGACATTCGATTATTTTGAAAAAACGGGAGATTGCAACCCAACACGATAGGGCACTATTCTCCGAATTGCCAAACATCGAACATTTCTTTCATTTTAAAGAGTTTTTAGAAAACGTGAGTGAAATTCCAAAGGGATCTTCAATTGTTTTGAACAAATGAAAAAGCGCAACCCAGCACGATAGGACACAACATTTCAAATCCTCGATACAAGATCATTTTATAATTTCCAAAACTCATGCTTTTGAAATTTCAAAAGGATATTTAGTTATTTAGGTTAAACAAGAAAAATTGAAACCTAATAAGTTAGGGTACTATTTTCTTGAATTTCCTAAATTCGAAATATTGCCTTATTTTTAATTTGAAAAAAATATGGACGAAATCTCGAGAGAATATTTATTTGGTCAAACAGAAAATCGAAACCCAACACGTTAGGGCACAATTTCTCGAATTACCAAACACGAAATATTACCTCGCTTTGAAATTTTATTTTTTTTTTTTTTTTAAAAGGGAGTGATTATGGAAACAAACTTGCAACGTATTTATTCGATTCATTTGAAGCAAAGAAAATGAAATGAATAATTTCAGGCAAATAGGTTGATTTCAAGCAAATAGGTTGGCAATCTCAATCATAATATAATACATGGGGATGCAAAACAAAGTAACAAATATGGAAAACATATATCAATAATATATTATACAATTTTTTGAAAAGTACAAACACGAAAATTGAAACATGCCCAATGATAATAATCTTACCACATACCCTATTTAACGTTTCTAACTAATGGTTAAATAAAAATCTATTTTAAGAAAAATATTTTAAAAGGTAATAAAATGTTAAAACAAATAAACTTGGAATGAACAATTTAAAAGTAGCTAAATATATATATATATATATATATATATATATATATATATATATATATATACATAAGCAGATAATACATGCAAAAAATTACAATAGATTGTAAAATAAATAAAAAATAAAAATAAATAATACATAAAGTATATAAAGTTTAACATATAAATGAGCTTCAAAATAAGTATTATAAGAGGAAATTTAAAGTTAGTGTTATGCAAAATAATTTAAAACCAAGATTCAAAAAATGTATATATGTATATAATATATATTATGTGCATAGCAATAGTAATGTGTACTTATATAAAATTTTAAAACGAATAATGTACATATTAACAAGTTGTAACATAGATGAATTATATAAATGCAACCATGTAAGAATATACAAAAGAATATAAGAATGACATACTATATAATATAAATCAATAATTATACAAAATAATTTGAAACAAGATTTACTTACCAACAATTAACAAGATACATAAAGCATAAAACTTAATATAAACATTGTATATAAAAAATAGTAATATAGGCAAGTGTTTGAAATAAACAAAGTGTAATTTAAAATTGGGGAATAAATGGTATACATAAATAGATTTAAAGGAAAAATATAAACATGTTTGCAAGGGAATTCAAATAAGTAATTCAATTAAATTATGTATGTATATATATATATATATATATATATATATATATATATATATATAAAATAAAGAAAATAAAATAAAATAACAAAAATGAAAAATGAACAAAGGGAATACAAGAAATTAAAATCAACCTTTTTTTGCTTTGGATTTTTTATCTCTATGTGAAAATACAATTTTTTTTTATCCCTCCTCCTTTACATTTGGTTTTATGATGGCTTTTATAGCCATGTTACAACATTTTTTTTTTTTACTATCTTTTCTTTTTACAAAGTGGTAGACAAAAAAGGACTAGGGCGGCGCTTAGGGCGGCACATAGAGTGAAGAGGTTAGGTTTTTTTCCTTTTCTTCATTTTTTTATTTTTTATTTTGGGTTGTATTTGGGCTTGGGGTATTTTGGGTTTTAGTTGAGTTTTGGTATTTGGACTGTGATTTTATTGGGCCCCGGGCAAAATTTGGGTCTTACAGCTGCCCCTCTTTGCTCATTGCTGTGTTAACAGGAATAGAGCAAAGACTATAAAAAGACCAATTTTGCCCGCGCTCACCGAGTCTTGAGTTCTTGATCCTTGATCTTCTTTAAATGACCTCTTGACGGCTTCAATCTGCTTCACTGCAACTCAGGAAGGCGATATCTGCTATCTTTGATCTGCTTCCCGTCTAATACAGAGATGCCAAATTCGTTATCTTCGATCTGCTCTCCGCCGCTACAGAGACGCCAAATCTGTTATCTTTGATCTACTATCCACCGCTACAGAGACGCCAAATCTATTATCTTTGATCTGCTATTCACCGCTACAGAGACGCCAAATTTATTATCTTCGATCTGCTCTCCGCCGCTACAAAGACGCCAAATCTGTTATCTTCGATTTGCTCTCCGCCGCTACAGAAACGCCAAATCTGTTATCTTCGATCTGCTCTCCGCCGCTACAAAGATGCCAAATCATCTTCGATCTGCTCTTCACTGTTACAGAGATGCCAAATCTGTTATCTTCGATCTCTTCTCCGCTTCAGAGCGCCAAATCATTATCTTCGATCCGCTCTCTGCCGCTACAGAGACGCCAAATCTGCTATCTTCGATCTGCTCTCCGCTGCTACAGAGACGCCAAATCTGCTATCTTCGATCTGCTCTCTACCGCTACAGAGACGCCAAATCTGTTATCTCTCTGCCGCTATAGAAATGCCAAATCTGTTATCTTCGATCTGCTCTCCGCCGCTCTAGAGATGCCAAATCTATTATCTTCGATCTGCTAATCTGTTATCTTCGATCTGCTCTCCGCCGCTACAGAGATGCCAAATCTGTTATCTTCGATCTGCTCTTCGCCGCTACAGAGACGACAAATCTGTTATCTTCGACCTGCTCTTCGCCGCTACAGAGACGCCAAATCTGTTATCTTCGACCTGCTCTCCGTTGCTACAGAGACGCCAAATCTGTTATCTTTGATTTGCTCTCCGCCGCTACAGAGACGCTAAATCTGTTATCTTCGATCTACTCTCTGCCGCTACAGAGACGCCAAATCATCTTGGATTTGCTTCAACGTAAACACGTGAAAGCCAAATCAGCTATGTCTTCAATCTGCTCCCCGCCTGATACAAAGATGCCAAATCATCTTGGATCTGCTTCAACGTAAACACGTGAAAGCCAAATCAGCTATGTCTTCGATCTGCTCCCCGCCTGATACAGAAATGCCAAATCATCTTGGATATCTTCAGCTTGTTGCCCCACTGCTTAGGGGGTTAAGACTTGTGAATTCACCGATTCTACTGCACTGTCCTCTGAGGAACATGATCTGGAAAATCAGTTTCATGTATCCATGCTTATGCCAAATAATTAGGATGCTATGATTGAAATGAATCAAATGCTCCTAACTAAATGTGATGCTTTATGTCAAATAATTAGAATGTTATGAAATGAATCAAATGTTCCTAACTAAATGAATGGTTATGAATGTAGAAATGTTATGGGAGTGATTCCTTTTTAAACGCTTAAAGTATCATTGCTCATAGTTCATGCGGGTTCCCTCATTGATGTACTATCGCGTCTTCTTGCTTAGTTGTTATCTCGATGAAAATTTGAAGAAATAGTCATAATTTGGACTACTCTTTTCCCAATGTTTTCCACTTTTGAGTCCAGTTAGTTCGACTAATGGCCTGTTCGAGTCCTTGTACTATTTAGAGACTTTCTAGAGTAATATCGTAACTTCTTTTGTGTGAATATGATAAGTCCAAAATCATGATTTCAACAAAATGCTCGAAAGAGATTATCATAATGGACAAATGGAATTTTATTAAGTAAAAATTGATGTGAATATATAGGATAACAAATCTGATAAGGTGCAAAAAAATGTGCCCCAGATATCGCAGCACGAGCTTCACTATTCTAATTTTTCGAAGACTCTTTTGAGCTAAATGTGTGTTCAAGAGATCCCCCGTATTTTGTTGATGCCCCAAGATGTACTGTTCTTCCTCTTTGAGGACAAGACTACCACATACCCTACATTTAAAAATTTAGCTGCCCAATTTTGGGTTTTCAACTCAAAAACCCCTTTGGTCTTAAAGTGTCCTTTTGCGAATTTTCACCTTAGCCTTTCCATCTTTTTTTTTTTTGGTCTCAAATCGACCTTTACGGGTTTTCACCTCGGCCTTTCCTTTTTTAGGTAAAATACTTCTTGACGGCATCCGAATTTATGGGATGGGGCAGGTTTTTACCATCCACCTCGGCTAGAATTAATGCTCCTCCGGAGAAAGCTTTCTTCACCATGTAAGGCCCCTCCCAATTAGGCATCCATTCTCCTCGAAAATCTTTCTGTATGGGAAGAATCTTTTTCAAAACCAGGTCTCCCTCGTGGAATTCTCTAGGGCGAACCTTTTTGTCATAAGACCGCATCATTCGTTTTTGGTACATCTGACCATGACGGATAGCTCTTAGCCTCTTTTTCAAGTTCAATTGATCGTATCGAGACTGGATCCATTCTGCTTTGTCCAACTTTAACTCTGATAGCACTCGAATGGATGGGATCTCGACTTCGATTGGCAAAACTACTTCCATTCCATAAACTAAAGAGAAAGGCGTTGCCCCAGTTGAGGTTCTGACTGATGTTCGATAAGCAAAGAGGGCAAATGGTAACTTCTCATGCCAATCTTTGTAGGTCTCAGTCATCTTCCCCATGATCTTCTTAATGTTTTTATTGGCCGCTTCCACTGCCCCATTCATTTTCGAGCGATACGGTGACGAATTGTGGTATTTGATCTTGAATTGACTGCAGACTTCCACTATCATACTATTGTTCAAGTTTAAGGCATTGTCAGATATAATCCTCTCCGGCATTCCGTATCGACATATGATCTCCTTTTTCAAAAATTTGCTCACTGCCGACTTTGTCACATTGGCATATGAAGCGGCTTCTACCCATTTGGTGAAGTAGTCAATAACCACAAAGATGAACTGATGCCCATTGGAAGCCTTAGGTGATATCGGTCCAATCACGTTCATACCCCACATAGAGAAAGGCTGTGGGGAGACCATGACATGCAGCGGTGAAAGAGGCACATGAATTTTGTCTCCGTAGATTTGGCATTTATGACACTTCTTGGTGTAATTGATACAGTCTCCTTCCATAGTGGACCAATAATACCCGAATCTCATAATTTGCCTGGCCATTGTAAAGCCAATAGCGTGTGTCCCGCAGATGCCTTCATGGACTTCTTCCAAGATTCTCTTAGCCTCTACAGCATCTACGCATCTTAATAGCACTTGATCCTTTCTTCTTTTGTATAGGATCTCTCCATCTAAGACGTAGTCGATGGCCAATTTTCTCAGCGTCCTTTTGTCATTCTCGCCTGCCTGGTCCGGGTACTCACGATTCTTCACGTATTGTAATATATTGTGATACCAAGGGTGATCATCTTTTTCCTCATCCTCCTCAATACTGTAACAGTGGGCCAGAGTTTCATAAATGCTCATCCGGATGGGTTTGACATCTTGTTTGTTCACCTTGATCATGGAAGCTAAGGTGGCCAAAGCATCGGCCATCTGATTTTCATCTTGTGGCAGGTAACAGAAGGCAATGTCATCAAACTCTTTGACTAATTCAAGGACCAGTTTCTGATAGTCGATCAACTTGGGGTCTCTGGTCTCCCATTCTCCCTTGAGTTGATAAATCACTAACGCAGAATCCCCATACACCTCTAGCACTTTAATCTTGCGTTCTATGGCTGTACGGATACCCATGATGCACGCTTCGTATTCCGCCATGTTATTCGTACAATTAAAATCCAATTTACTAGTGAATGGATAATGATTTCCTCTTGGGGATACCAAGATTGCCCCGATTCCATTACCCACAGCATTTGATGCCCCATGAAAGTTTAGTTTCCAAGGAAGCTCTTCCGGGTCATTTTCTTCAGTGGTAACAACATACATTAGGTCTTCATTCGGAAAGTCAAAGTTCAAAGGCTCGTAGTCTTCCAAGGATCTACTGGCCAGAAAATCTGCTATTGCACTTCCTTTTACTGCTTTCTGGTTCACATAGACTATGTCGAATTCAGAAAGTAGAATCTGCCATCGGGCCATCCTTCCATTTAAAGTTGTTGACTCCATCATATACTTCAAGGGGTCCAATTTTGAGATAAGCCAAGAGGTGTGATATAACATATACTGCCTCAGTCTTCGAGTTGTCAAAATTAGAGCACAACACAACTTCTCTATCGGTGGGTACCTTGCCTCACATTCCGTGAACTTTTTACTGAGATAGTAAATAGCTTTTTATTTCCTCCCCGACTCGTCATGCTGACCCAATACGCATCCCATGGAGTTCTCAAATACTGCCAAATACAGTATCAACGGCTTATCGGGATTAGGTGGCATCAACACCGGGGCGTGGGATAAATACTGTTTGACCTTGTCGAAAGCCTTTTGGCATTCTTCATCCCATTCACCTGGGTTATGTTTCTTGAGGAGGCGAAAGACAGGGTCGCATTTCTCGTTCAGTTGTGAAATGAACCGAGCAATGTAATTTAATCTTCCTAGAAAGCCTCAAACTTCTTTCTGAGTGGGCGGCGGGGATAGCTCTTGTATGGCTTTAACTTTGTCTGGATCAATCTCGATCCCTTTCTCACTAACCACGAATCTGAGCAACTTTCCAGACTTGGCTCCAAAGGTACATTTGGCGGGGTTGAGTTTTAGCTGAAACTTCCTCAACCTCAAGAACAATTTTCCCAGGATTTGTATGTGCTCCTTCTCTGTTTGAGACTCAGCTATCATGTCATCCACATAGACCTTGATTTCTTTATGCATCATGTCGTGAAAAAAGGATACCATGGCTCTTTGATAAGTTGCCCCCGCATTCTTCAGTCCAAACGGCATCACCTTATAACAGAACGTGCCCCACATGGTTATAAATGTGGTTTTCTCCATATCTTCAGGATGTATCTTGATCTGGTTATTTCCCAAAAAACCGTCCATGAATGAAAATAGTGAGTGTCCCGCCGTGTTGTCCACTAGGGTGTCAATATGAGGTAGTAGGAAATTGTCTTTTGGGCTGGCTTTATTCAAATCTCTGTAGTCCACACACATTCGCACTTTTCCATCTTTCTTAGGGGCAGGGACGATGTTGGCTACCCAATCTGAGTATTTTACCACCTTCAGGAATCCAACGTCAAACTGCTTTCGAACTTCTTCCTTTATTTTTAGCAAGGCGTCGGGCCTCATTCTTGGAGTTTTTCTTTGACAGAGCTTACACTCTTCTTTTATGGGGATTGATTGCACCATGATGTCAGTGTCTAACCCGGGCATATCTTGGTATGACCATGCGAAGACATCTTTGAATTCTTGAAGTAATTCAATGAGGTCTCGCTTCATCTCCGCAGTAATACATGTTCCGATCTTCATCTCTTGTCCTTCTCCTAAGCTCACAATTTCGACTGATTCTTTGTGAGGTAGGATTTGTTTCTCGTCTTGTTCTACCATCCTCAACAAATCAGGAGATAGGTTATAGCCTTGGTTATCTTCAAAATCCTGAGAATCATCCATACACACATCTTACTCGAAAGGAAATTCTGAGTCGCTAGCAGTGTCACTCGTATCATTAATATCTGAGGACCTGTTATGAGGACGAAGGCAGATACAAAGAATCAAAAGAATTCGAAACATTTATTTGCGTGATATGATTATGAATGATGAATGAAAGAATATTTAGAAGAATGTTTCAAAAATAAAAGAATTCAAACGTAATCATTTGTATGGTTATGAATGGAATTGAAAGGACGAGATAACATTTGCTCAAAAATGATAATAACCGTGCATTTTATTGAAATGTCGTTTTTAAACATCGGCCTATTTCACAAAAGATTCTTATTACTCTTAGGCCTAGAGTAATAAGGGTGTTTTGGACATTACTCTGAATCCGTTCTAAAAGCTACAGGAATCTCTTCCGCAGTCCAGTTGTCCAGAACACTTCCAGGAGTGCAGAGGCAAATGTCTGACAAATTCTCTCTTCCGGTCTCCTCTTCGTATATGACGTTGATGTCCAAGCTTTCCAGCCTTTCTTCTATAGCTCCCGTCATTGGTGTGTCTCTCTCGGGATGAATGATTCCCCCGGACACAAATGTTTTCGATATATGGGGGAATGTCATTGGTTCCCACTTGATTTCCTCCCCCGTTAATCGAGCTCTTCTTCTTTCTTGCTTCATTTCCAGCTCCCTTCTCCTTTGTTTCGCATCCGTCTTAAATCCTAAACCGAAGTGGTCTCTCTTGTCTTTCGGCATTGGCGTTTCAACCCTTCCTTGCAGATGTCTCCCAAGTCCTCTTCCGGGTAGGGCTCATTTTCCAATCGTTAACTGGAGGCTCATCCTCATGGTTTTGGACAATTTTGGCACCAGAATTTTACTTCCCTCAGCGATGAAGGTTGCATTAACAAATTCTAAAGATCAAAATGAATATTCGATTGCTTCGTCATCTGTCTCCAAATAGGGCGTATTATTGCTCACAGTCGCAATGATATCCTCTTCAGCATTGATCGTTATCAACCTCCCCTCTGATACCAGCTTCAACTTTTGATGCGACAAAGAAGGTACTGCCCCAGCTGAATGTATCTAGGGCCTCCCCAATAAGCAATTATATGAGGGCTTGATATATATTACTAGGAAATCCATCTCATATATGTTTGGCCCAATCTGAAGAGGTACCTCGATTTTGCCCATCACCTTTCTCTTCGTGCCGTCAAATACCTTCACTATGTTCTGGCACTCCTTCATGTTAGAGCTGTCTACAGGTAATCTGTTTAGTATGGTCAATGGCAGGACGTTCAAAGCCGATCCGTTGTCAATCAGTACGCCTAGGAGCGTATATGTAACACCCCTTACTCGTATCCGAGGCCGAGCTAAGGTACGAGGCGTTACCAGACAAACATACAAACATTAAACTGAAATACGAGCCATAAAATTTTATTCATATTTCAAAGCGTTCATTCTCTTACACATAGTCCCTTATTTGAGTCTACGGAGCCCAAAACATACTTTAGAAAGGGTTTGGGACTAAACCGAGAACTTACGAAAATCTTGAAAATTTCATGCTTTAAGGCTCCACACGCCCGTGTCCCAAAGTCGTGTTTCATACACGGCTGAGACACATGGTCGTGTCTCTTCCTGTGTGGAATATACCTAGGCTATTTTCCAAGCTTTGGTCAACATTGATCTCTTACACACTTATACAAAATCAAAAGCATATAACATGGTATTCATTTAATGATTATAAATCCTCAATTAAACCACAAACATAGTATTTGTATGTCATCATACATGTGTCTCTCATACTCGTTTTACCTTGTTTATTATAGTACCACTTATACATTTATACCAAGATTATCATCTTACCAAATATCTTCAACTTAATCATCAAGAATTCATATTTAAAGCTAGATCATATCTTTATAAAATACCACGATTCAGATGCGCAGAATAACATGTTTGCCTGAAACATTTCAATTCAATTCCATACCCAACAAGCATTACATTGAGACTAGTCATATATATATATATATACATGTCATGATACATAACATTCTCTTTTTGTTTTCTTATAAACACATATCATTTCTTTCATTATATTAATATTTCATATACCATAGTTTCCATGTATTCCACATATATTTATTTTCCTCCTCCTCCTCTCCATTCCACATCCTTAATGTATATAGCATTCTTGTAAGTACGATTTCACAATTTACTAATAAATGTTCACATCAAACTGTCCACACGAGTCATAGTCACTTAATTATTTATAATTTGAGCTACAGAGCTCTAAATTAAGATCCGTAAATTTCCCCTAAAACTAGACTCACATATAGTTCCACCATAAAATTTTCATAATTTTTGGTTTAGCTAATTAGTACAGTTTATTCATTAAAATTTCCCCTGTTTCACTTTCTGACAGTTCTGACCTCTCTTCACTAAAAAATAATTATCTCACAGTACAAAACTCGGATAATGTTCTTGTTGATTTATCTTGAAAATAGACTCATTATGGATTTTAAAAATATAATTTTGAGCCTCAATTATTTTTCTCCAAATTTTTTTGATTTTCCAAAGTCAGAACAGGGGATCACGTAATCATTCTGAATCAGTCTCACGAAAACATAAATATCTCAAAATATAGAGCTCCTTTGCTTTCTATGTTTCTTTTATATGAAAATATACTCATTAAGCTTTAATTTGATATCTCATTCAGTCTCTGATTAAATTTATACTATTTTTGGTGATTTTTCAAAATCACGTCACTGCTACTGTCCAAAACAGTTTTATTGCTAATTCACTCTTTCACACTTTCTTTGTATTAACCTCATTTTAACATACATATCACAAATCATTTTCACCACATTTCATACATCACAAGTATAGGCCCATGATCACAAGGTCACCATAAAATCATCCTCATGTATAACTTACTTGTTTATAACCTTACCACATCCTGGTCACTTAATGAACACATCATTCACATAACCAAGTTCTGCACATATTCATCACAAAACTCACAAAGCAATACATAGAGAGTCTCCCGTTGAACACTTCAGATCAATCCTCGATACTTGGTGGTTTCAGCACATAGCTCCACCCATCATATAGTTCGGCTCTCTTGTACACATGGTGAACACTTAGTACCACCCATGTGACCTAGCCAGTTATCTCGTAGCTCTCTTGTCTACATGGTGTCCTTCACTTGGAACCACGCATGCGACCTAGCTACATATATCCCGTAGCTCTCTTGTCTACATGGTGCACACATAGTATCACCCATGTGACCTAGCTACATCATAATGTCTTGTAGCTCTCTTGTACACATGATGTGCACTCAACACTATACATGTGACCTAGCTACATACCATCTGTATCATCCGATCTTTCTGAAGGTTCAACCGGGATTTCTCTCTCTTTTCCAACAATTTCACCAATCAAGTAATTATCCACAAACATATTTCCAATATTTTTATAAAATATCATAATACAAGTAATAGTGATGTATTACTTACATATAAACTTACATCTCATTTAATAACAACATAATAACATTAAATTACACATTGTCTTATTAAAAATCATATGAACTTACAATTTCCCATAATATCCATAATCATAGAAATCACATTTATGTATGATAATTCAATGCACTTCATGTACCATAGACATATTTTTAAATCAATTCATAAACTTGGCACCATAATCATTTAATTTAACATAATTCAATTAATTCACTAAATTTAACTTTCAAATATAAATTACTGACATTATTGTTATATTATTATCATACCAACTTACATACTTTCAACACCTCGGAGATCATAGTAAATATATCAATTTTACATTGAAATATGCATAAATTAATGCTTATTATACATATGAACTTACCTTGATATTAAAACGGCCATTTTACCAACTTTCCCAATTTTCGATTTTTCTCTCATTCTAGGTTCAAATCTCGTTTTCCGGGATCTAAAACATCATATTTTACTTATTTAATTAATGTAATATTCAAAACAGTCCTTAACTCAAACTTTTGAAAAATTACAATTTTGCCCCTAAACTTTTGCATATTTACACTTTTGCCCCTAGGCTCGGGAATTAAACTTCATCCCTTATTCTTATGTTTTATGACATGATGATCACTTTTCCCTTCTATGGCAACATAAAATTCTCACTCTAACATATACTTATGACTATTAGGTATTTTTACCGATTAAGCCCTTTTGCTCGTTTTCACTTAAAACCGAGTAGCACAAGTTGTCTAACATAATTTAAAACCTCATATTGTATCATAAAACACCAGAATACACAAATTTTACCTATGGGTATTTTTCCAAATATGAACCCTAGGTTGAATTATTGCTAGCATAAGCTAAATCAAGTTACCGGGACTCCAAAAACGTAAAGAACTTGAAAAACGGGTTTAGAACGGACTTACAATTGAGCTTGGGAAGCTTGAAAACCCTATCCATGGAGTCTCCCTTGGTATACACGTCCATAGTGAAGAAGATGAGCAAAATTGGCTTTTAATTTTGTATTTTAATTCATTTTACCCCTAAATAACCAAAATACCCTTACTACTAAACTTTCCAAAAATTCCATCCATGTCCAATTTTTTTCCATAACTTAGAAATTGGTAAAATTTCTATTTAATACCTCCTAATTAATATTTCAAATCAATTTCATACTAGAAACTTCTAGAATGCAAGTTTTGCAACTTATTCAATTTAGTCCCTAACTTCGAATTAAGCACTTTATGCATAGAATTTCTTCACGAAATTTTCACACAATCATGCAATCATATCATAGACCTCAAAATAATCATAAAATAATTATTTATATCTCAGATTTTGTGGTCCCAAAACCTCTGTTCCAACTAGACCCAATTTTGGGCTATTACAGTATACCCTTTACAGCAGGTGGTAATGTGTAATGCTTTAGTCGACCCTATGCCACCGGGTGGTATCTCATCGTCATTGAAGAAGATATAGTTGTCAGCACTTATGTTACTAACCAATCAGTCTAGTTTGTTAACGGAGATATCATTGGCAACATACGTTTCATTCAAGACCTTCATTAGCGCGCTGCGATAAACTTTCGAGCTTAGAAGTAAGGCCAGCACTGAGATACGAGCTAGTTGTTTACGTAGCTGTTCCACCACGCTGTATTCACTATGCTTTAGGAATTTTAAAAACTCCTTAGCCTCTTCTTCGTTAACTAGCTCATTGACAGGAAGTTCAGATTTGGTCACTTTTTTCTTCACCCCTTCGACCACTAGGGCTTTTCTTTTTACGGGCTGTGCCTTCTCACTCACTGTATCGTAACGTCTCCCGCTACGTGTATAGGACCCATATCTTGGTCCTCTTTTAAAGTGTCGACCAGGCTTTCCTTCTCCGGAATTGTCACATTACAATCATAATTCCATGGGACCCTTTTGCTATCTTTGTAAGACTGCAGGTCTCTGGATTATGACCCTTGGTGGTAGTTGAACTCTAGCTTCATTATTTTTGGGTCTCGATATGATAACCACGGGGTAGTTAACTGTTTGATTTTATACCGTCGACTCTCCCTCCAACGTACATATGTCTCCCTCTACGGGGTTTTTAGTCTCTTCATAGAATTTCATTTCCTTCTTGTTCATCATGTTCTACACTAGGGCCCTGAACTCCACACACTCTTGGATTTCATGCCCCACCTCATTGTTGAACTCGCAGTAGTTCCTCTCTTATTTGGATTCTCTTCCTAAATCCAACGCGATCAAACCTCTCATGACCATCTCCCTCCACACTTGTCTCAACGGAGTCCTGACTTTCGCAACCTCACACTTAATCTTCTTGTTTTTGCCTTCGCTTATCCCGTTCACTCCTTGGTCGGTGTGATTGGGGAGTGGGTTTCCTGTTACATTGGGCATGACTGAGTCATCAAATCTCACGATTCCCACCTTAATGAGTCTTTCGACCACTTTCTTGAATACAGTGCAATTTTCGATTGAATGCCCGGTAATTCCCGTGTGGTATTCACATTGGGCATTTGTGTCATACCATTTGGGACACGGGGGCTGCAGTGGCTCCAGGTAGAAAGGGGATACCACATGAGCGTTGAACAGGTTCTGGTACAACTCCCTATACGTCATAGGTATAGGGGTGAATTGTGGCCTTTCTGTGTTCTTCCTTGCATTGGATTCTTGTCTTACAGGGCTTTGTTGATTGGTGGTCACCGTTTTGGATTGATTTGCGGTAAATGATTTGGACTGCCCCTTGTTGAGTGTGCTCGTGTTGTTCACTTCATTATCCCTTTTCCTCGGGACTGACTTCTTAGCACTCTCTCCCAATTCTATCTTGCCGTTCCTTACAGCATTTTCGATCATTTCTCCCCTCATCACTATGTCAGAGAAGCTCTTGGTGGCGCTTCCTAACATATGAGTGATAAAAGGGCTTTCAAGGTGTTAATAAAGAGCATTGTTGTCTCTTTTTCTAGAAGTGATTGCTGAACTTGTATGGCCACCTCTCTCCACCTTTGTGCATACTGTCTGAAACTTTCATTTGACTTTTTTTCCATATTCTGGAGAGTGATCTTATCGGGGGTAATGTCTGTCACATGATTGTATTGCTTCATAAAGGCCTGAGCCAGGTCCTTCCATGAGTTAATCTTGGCTCGACTCAGTTGGTTGTACCACTTAGATGCCGCTCCAACCAGACTATTTTGAAAGCAGTGGATTAGTAGCTGGTCATTGTTAACATATCCCGTCACTCACCTGCAAAACATGGTAATGTGGGTTTCAGGGCAGCTTGTTCTATTGTATTTCTCGAATTCAGGCATTTTAAATTTAGGGGGGAGGACTAAATCTGGGACCAGGCTCAGATCCTTGGCATCAATCCCTTGATGATGATCCGCGCTCTCCATGGCTTTGAATTTCTCTTCAAGCCATCTACACCGTTCTTCTAATTGTTTTTGCAAATCCATCCTTGCCTTTTCCTCTTCAGCCACTTCATCCAAGTCGGGAACAGGCGGATAGTTCGGGTTGTTGACAAAGTTAGAGCCTGAGCTGGTTTGGAAGTTCATCGAAATTGAAGCTCCGACCTGAACTTGCTAGGGCATGATTGTGACCGATGGTTTTTGTAGGTTAATCTCGGGCTTCATCGGTATATGTATTGGAGTAAAGCCAGGGGGTATTGGAGATCTTCATTGATTTCCTCAACTTGGTCCATGGGGCCCTTTCCCTTATCTATTCCTCTTAACAGTAATTTGGATAACTGGGACGTCATCTCTCTCTGAGACTCCATCATTTGTTGTTTCATCTCTCGTTGAATTTTGGCTAGCTGCTCTTCCATCTAGGACTGCATTTGTTCTTGCATGTCCTTTTGCATTTGCTCTAATTTCTCGAGTTTCTTATCCATTGATTTTTTTCTTGTACCGTAAGGGTGCGTGGTTGGTTGGTTTTCGTTGGTTTCCAGGTTACTGAAATAATTTTTAATTAATTAGAAAACTCTTATGGCCTTTAATGCATGATGATATGATGTAATGAAAATGCATGAATGCAAAGGAGGCATCAATTTTGATTCAATTACCCTTAGAAAATTTCACTTTGAAAATAAAATCTTTTACATAAGGTCGAGTTACAGATAACATCTCGCTCTAACACTCAAAGTCCTAATTTTTCTAAGCAACGAGGCCAGCTCTTGTCCACGGTCTGACTCCAACTCATACTTCACGCTCAGTGTGTCCGCTTGAACCGCTAAAGTTTGCAAGTAGTCTGCTACTTCCCGAATCTGGGTTATGGCTTCCCCCATAAGGTAATCTCTGTTTCTGACTTGGTCTTGCACATGGTAAAGCTGCTCTTTCCAACGATCCTCATTTGCCTCGAAAAACTAGATCTGCATCTCGCAGTTCTGCAGTGACGCTTCTAACTCTTCTATCCTTCCTTTCATTTCTTCTATCTTGCTCAAGCTTGCCCTCAACTCTATTAGGTGTTGCAATTTGATCTTGATCAGAGACTTCTCGAGTTACGCCACTCTAGCACTTAATTCCTTCACTCATTTACGCGCCATCGATAGACTTTTCTCCAAATCTTCATTTCGTGATTGAGCTTCTCAAATTTTCTTTCCCATCGATCGGTATTGGCTTTTCTTCTCGAATTTCGTGGTGCCATTGTTTGGAAGTCTTACCTAAACCCATGATCCTCATAGATAGGCGCGACTTCTTGTAGTCCGTCTTCAAGTTGTTTAGGTCTTCTTGGCCTTAGTTTTTCCTTTTCTCCATTTCTCAGCCTCTGACTTCTGAATATCAGCGTCTAACCTTAGATGGATCTTCTCTTCTTCTAACTGTTCGATCTTCTTGCCGAGCTCCGAATTCTTCTTCTTGAAATCTTGCCTTATAATTTCCAATTCTGATAGGGCGACATGTAATTGTTCCCCGATAGGTCGAGTATTCTCCAAGCTTGGCCTAGGAATATTATCATTAATCCTCTTCTTAAACCACTCGCTATACTCGGGCGTTACCATAGAACCGGCGGCTAACCTCTTCATCCAACAAGTTTGCTTCCAAGCATCCGATAACTCCCGAACTCTCTTCTTATAATGAGCACTTTTAAATGAGAATTCACTCTGAGCAAGCCCATAGGTCGTGGGTACAAACTGCCTCGACTTATATTGCCTCAAGGCTAACAGTAGAGTATACCCGGTAGCTCCCCAAATTCCTAACAATGGCACCCAATCGAAGTTACCACATCGGTACATGATCTCGTCAGGAACCATCGAATAAGCTCTCCACTCGATATCCCCCTCCTTGAGGTTCTGAAGAATGTCCATCCACTTCTCCTCTGAGATATCCTCTCTTTTCTGTATACATGCTTCTTCTTTTAATGGGAAATAACCCTCGGAGAAGACTCGATAGGAAACTTTGTCTACCTTCCAAAATTACCAGTGGAACCATGCCATCAATAATTATGCACATCCAATAAATCGCCCCTTGCCTGTCTTCTGACATGAGCTCAAAGATCTGAACGTTTCTGCAAATATTGCCGGTACTGATGTGATTCCCTTTTCAATGCGATCAAACAAGTCAATGACTGCCTCGTCCACGTGCCTCAAAGCCTTAGGAAAGATCACTAATTCGTAGATGCTTAAGGCAAATATATCAACCCTCTTTCTTTCATCTGGATGTGTCAAGATCAAATCTCGCAAATTCTCCCAAGAGATACATTTGTTATCTCCTTTTTGCTGAATCCGAGTAGTGACCCAAGACTCGCTCATCTTAGAAATGCTCATCAGTTTCTTCACGAAAGTCTGACTACTAAAAACCTGAGCATAAGTCTTCCGGACCTGAATATTGGGACACCTGAGCAAAGTAGTATATTCCTCCATGGTAGGTACCAAATTCGTTTCTCCAAAAGTGAAATACTTGTACGCAGAATTCCAAAACTGTACTAAGGCTTGGAACAAATTCTTATCCACTCTAATGTCTAGCAGGTAGGATACGTCACCATAATTTTGGTAAAACAATTGCTTGATTCCTTCATTCCAACTAGCCCAAATGTCTCTCAACTCTTGCAGCTCATTCTGTACTACATTGACGCGAGTGAAATCTTGCAGCTCCGATACATACCCTTCTGCCAAGCTATCCCCTCTCTCCGATTGCAGCCTCTTCGACCATGCACGAACGGCCGCATTATCCTCGAATTTACTAAGAAATTCATTCTCCATGTCAAATTTTCTAACATAGTAATTGAATACGGATTAACACCTCTTTTAGTATGCAATGTTATGCAAAAAAGACAAAACAAAACAAAACACCGATTAGTGTCAATAATAGCTATTATGACGCATATACGGGTAAGTACTAAGGCTCGGCGCGGCTTTACCCAAGGATGGTTCCTAAGGTTCACTATATGCGGTTTAGTTTTAGAGATAAGGTACCCGAACCAACAGATTCCTCAATCCTTACCCATTATAGGCTCATATAGATCGAGTTCGGCTCGGGGGATACATTTCCCTATAACCATGCGGAGATGAAAATCTCACGAAATCATAGGTACGGATATACCCCGAAAGCAATCCACTAGCTCATGCGGAGGTGAAAACCTCACGAAAGCATAGTTTCTTACTCCCAACTTAGAATGTGTGACCACAGTGGTCATGCAATGCCATGCAATATTATTCTATGGGACTTGAACCAAAACGAATGAAGTAAAACGATCGTCTATTAAAAACCAAATTTTAAATTTTCAACAAAAGGACAGAAAATAATTAATTTTGCGGCTTGACTCTCTTATTGTCCCCAATGGAGTCGCCAAGCTGTCGAAACCATTTTTTTCGTTTTTTTTTCGATTTAAAAATGATGGATCGACTTTTTGGAAAGCGAAAATGGAGTCGCCACCAATCTTTTCTTGCTTAGGTGTGATCGTATCACCTAGAAATTTGGGTTGTTTTAATAAAACATTTTGGTTTACTAAAACAATGATTTTGGTCTACAAAAATATGAAAAAATAGGCTCGGGAGTCAGTTACGTATGAGGAAGGATTAGCACCCTCATTACGCCCAAAATTGGTACCAAATCGATTAAAAACTGTCCGTTTGTCTAAAATTAAAAATGTTTTTGAAATGTGGTTCTTGTTAATAACATTTGAATAACCCGAGTCCTTTGCCAAAAATCTTCTTGTTTCGACGTTTGAAAATTTATAATTCGAAAATAACAAAAGGATGCCCAACTATTTGGTCCAACAAAAAATCGATACCCAACTCAGTAGGGCACGATTCCTCGAATTTCCAAATATTGACCATTGCCTCACCTTGGAAGATATGAGTGAAATTCCGAAGAGACATTCGATTATTTTGAAAAAACGGGAAATTGCAACCCAACACGATAGGGCACTATTCCCCGAATTGCCAAACATCGAACATTTCTTTCATTTTAAAGCGTTTTTAGAAAACGTGAGTGAAATTCCAAAGGGATCTTCAATTGTTTTGAACAAATGAAAAAGCGCAACCCAGCACGATAGGACACAACATTTCAAATCCTCGATACAAGATCATTTTATAATTTCCAAAACTCATGCTTTTGAAATTTCAAAAGGATATTTAGTTATTTAGGTTAAACAAGAAAAATTGAAACCTAGTAAGTTAGGGTACTATTTTCTTGAATTTCCTAAATTCGAAATATTGCCTTATTTTTAATTTGAAAAAAACATGGACGAAATCTCGAGAGAATATTTATTTGGTCAAACAGAAAATCGAAACCCAACACGTTAGGGCACAATTTCTCGAATTACCAAACACGAAATATTACCTCGCTTTGAAATTTTATTTTTTTATTTTTTTTTTAAAAGGGAGTGATTATGGAAACAAACTTGCAACGTATTTATTCAATTCATTTGAAGCAAAGAAAATGAAATGAATAATTTCAGGCAAATAGGTTGATTTCAAGCAAATAGTTTGGCAATCTCAACCATAATATAATACATGGGGATGCAAAACAAAGTAACAAATATGGAAAACATATATCAATAATATATTATACAATTTTTTGAAAAGTACAAACACGAAAACCTGAAACATGCCCAATGATAATAATCTTACCACAACACTATTTAACGTTTCTAACTAATGGTTAAATAAAAATCTATTTTAAGAAAAATATTTTAAAAGGTAATAAAAATGTTAAAACAAATAAACTTGGAATGAACAATTTAAAAGTAGCTAAATTATATATATATATATACATAAGCAGATAATACATGCAAAAATTTACAATAGATCGTAAAATAAATAAAAAATAAAATAAATAATACATAAAGTATATAAAGTTTAACATATAAATGAGCTTCAAAATAAGTATTATAAGAGGAAATTTAAAGTTAGTGTTATGCAAAATAATTTAAAACCAAGATTCAAAAATGTATATATGTATATAATATATATTATGTGCATAGCAATAGTAATGTGTACCTATATAAAATTTTAAAACGAATAATGTACATACTAACAAGTTGTAACATAGATGAATTATATAAATGCAACCATGTAAGAATATACAAAAGAATATAAGAATGACATACTATATAATATAAATCAATAATTATACAAAATAATTTGAAACAAGATTTACTTACTAACAATTAACAAGATACATAAAGCATAAAACTTAATATAAACATTGTATATAAAAAAATAGTAAAATAGGCAAGTGTTTGAAATAAACAAAGTATAATTTAAAATTGGGGAATAAATGGTATACATAAATAGATTTAAAGGAAAAATATAAACATGTTTGTAAGGGAATTCAAATAAGTAATTCAATTCAATTATATATATATATATATATAAAATAAAGAAAATAAAATAAAAGAACAAAAATGAAAAATGAACAAAGGGAATACAAGAAATTAAAATCAACCTTTTTTTGCTTTGGATTTTTGATCTCTATGTGAAAATACAATGTTTTTTTTTATCCCTCCTTCTCCTTTACATTTGGTTTTATGATGGCTTTTATAGCCTTATTACAACATTTTTTTTTATTTACTATCTTTTCTTTTTACAAGTGGTAAACAAAAGAGGACTAGGGCGGTGCTTAGGGCGGCACATAGGGTGAAGAGGTTAGGTTTTTTTCTTTTTTTTCATTTTTTTATTTTTTTCTTTTTTATTTTGGGTTGTATTTGGGCTTGGGGTATTTTGGGTTTTAGTTGAGTTTTGGTATTTGGGCTGTGATTTTATTGGATCCCGGATAAAATTTGGGTATTACACATAATTTAGTGACTAATGACATAATTTACCCTTTTAAATATTATACGTTGAAATAAATTAAAGGGTATTATTTTATATACATACAATACCTAAATTTATCCATAATTCTCTCCATGATATAGACAAATATCTATCTAATATAAACCAAAATAGTATAAATTAAGATAGGAAGATACCACAAATTCCTCATTTACCCATTATAGCTAGAATCATGGGTCAGATTTTGAATTCAAAATCGAATTGTTTATTTACTGTTGATACTTATTTTATTATAATTTTATAAGTATAAAATACATATGTCATGCTCTAAAAATTATTAAATTAATGAACAAGACAACATAAATTGGAGAAATCTAATATAAAATTGAAGCAAACTTAGCTATAACAAAACATGAGATTCTCTTCTACATACATCTACACTTTTCTTAAATTAAAATTAAATAAAGGTATTTATTAATATAAATCATATTTTCTAACACACCCATCATATATATAGTGAAGTGGATAAATTGTTAAGGTAAAAACAGAAAAGAGGTGGTTGCTTAATTTTCCATGAAACATGACACGTGCAATATTAACTTATATGTATTTCTGTTAGAGTAAAATTTACTTTTAAGTAATGTGAAACTTTAAGTTTTTACTTCATGGATTACAAGCAATAAATTGGATTGGTAATTGCAGTCCTTTTTCAGTTTTGGGTTTGGATTTTCCCAAAGTATGTAATTAAAGAAACAAATTCCACAAGTGGTGGAGAAGGTTAACATCTTTCTTCTTTTTACTTTAAATATGAGAAAATATTTGATTTAAAGTTGATAAGTGAATGTAAGGTTTAAATATATAAAAGAAATGAAATAAATGACAATATTTTAAGTTGATTTGTGGAATTGAAAAAATATACTATTAATACGCTCGCCTTTTAAATATAATTTTTTTACTCTTTACCAACGCTTTAATAATGTACCAACTATTTAAAGAGTAAAAATATATAATGTTGTTGAGTTTTTATATCTGTGCGAGGATGTCGTCAAGTTAAATATTGTGGATTGTAAAATTTGTTCACTGAAAACGAATATCTGGCCTTCTATAAATAACAATATCTGCCTCTCAAATATTCTATATGTAAGAACCCAAATTTACCCGGGCCCAACAAGCCCAAATCAGACACAAAAATAAAAATAAAAGAAAATCAATTAAAACTACAGCCCACAAAAAATAAATCAAAATAAATTAAAGGTTCAGTGGCCCAAAAATTAACCCGAACCCTAACTTTAGGGTTTCCTGTTGCGCATTGCTTCCACATCTTTGGGTTAGCACGCCAGAGCTTCGAAAACCACCGCCCACAATGCTGCTTGCACCAAAATAGCAGCTCCTGCCTCGTTGACTTTGCCTGCAAAAAAGGAAGAAACAGAAACAAGAACAAAAAGGGCAACAAAGAAACAACAGCAGAAAAAGTAACAGAGAAACATCAAATTAGAGCAGTATGAATAGTGGCTAAACAATAGAAAAATAATGACTTGTAAATCGGCTGTATAAGACCGAGGAAAAAAAAACGATTGTACACACAGCATAATTGAGCAATAAAAAAAAAGCAAAAGGTTGACTGTTCATTTTCTTTCTTTATTTTTTGGTTTCATTTCATTTATTACTATTATTTTTCTTTTGTTTCTATTACGAATCTATTTTTAAAAAATAAGAGAAGGAATCTCACCGGAATCCCGTGTCACCTCGACGGATCTATTCTCCGTCGTCAGAATCTGACTTAAAGGGAAAAGAGAAAGGCCTTTTCTTTCACATTTTCTGAGTTTGGGAGGCACTTTGCTTTCGGGCTCTCTTGAAAAGGGCTGAAAATATGATCTTCGCGTGGCTCCAGCCACCGCCCTCGGTGGCTTTGTGCGATGATGGCGATGATGGGTTTCTTTTGAAACCCTAGCAGAGCACAAACGAAAATGGGGAAGAGGGGGCTACTCTCTTTCTGTTTGTTTTCGAGAAAAAAAAGGGAAGAAATAAAAGAGTAAAAAAAAATTAGTTTAAACAGCAGTACAAAACGGACACGTTCTCCTATTAATATACAAAAGGGTTATTTATAACCCAGTCCCTTCACATTCTCATTTGTCTTTATTTAATCCGATTGCTTATTTTCCTTTTATTTTCAAATTCGGCCCTACAAATCTGCTCATTTATCATTTTGGTCCCAAACGCATGGACGCAATGGATAACGGACACGTGTCTAGAAGCTGGATTTTTGCCCATCTAGTCCTCAAATCTTGCATTTTTTTATTTCGACCCCCGTGCTCCTATTTTATCATTATTTTTTATTTTAATTTTATTTTATTTCCAGTTTAATCCCTAAACAGTTTGATTTTCTTTGTTATTTCTTCCATCGTTTATTTATTCATTTTCTGCGCACATTATTTATTTTGGATTTACATGTTAATTCTTTAGATTTGTTTTCTGAACCGTGTTCTAAATTTGCTTTACCAATTTTATTAAATTCACTTGTTTTATTTATTTTAAATCTTGTTGTATATTGACTATTAACTTCTATGTATTATCTACCTTAGATATTGTTTTTATATAAGTCATTTATTTTAAATCATTTTTACATGTTATGTATTTTAAATCTTTACGTATAATATTTAGTTTAAACTACTTTATATAGTATTCATTCTTAAACTTTTATTTAGTATTCTTCTCAAATCGTTTTAACGTATGTCACTTTAAATATTTTTATATATATTAATTACTTTACATTGTTTTATTTATTTATTTTAAACTCATTTCACATATTATTATTATTATTATTACCATTATTTTTTTATTTTTTTGGACTATTTATTATCATAAATTTATATATCGTTATTCTTAGACTCCTTTTATGGATTGTCTATTTCCAAATTTTCATATATAATTCATCCTAAATTCTTTATACATTATTTTTTTATATATTATTTATACTAAACCTTTTATCGTATATATCTGCTTATATTAAGATTCCTTTACATGTTTTAAACCTTTTGCATGTAATTTCAAAGTATTATATTTTATATATTATATATTGTAAGTTGCCTTATTTTATTTAAAATCTTTTGTATATTAATTATTTGAATTGCTAACTTTAAATTGTTTTCATAGCTTCTATTTTAAGCCTTATATACGTGGTATTTGTTTAAAATTATCTTATTATCTGTTTTAAGTTATTTTATATTTAATTTTATATTTATTTGTTTTTTTATGCTCATTAATGTTGTCATTACATGTTCTAAAAATCATTATTTATATCTCCATATTGTCAACATTCATGAACATTGTAACTAATTTACGTTTTACTACTCCGTGCTTTATGATATATTTCGTTTTATCTAGTTCAAATCATATCATATATCACGCTCCAACATATTTATTTTGCTTCAAACAAAATAAATGCACATTGCTAAATGTCGCACTCGTTTTTACTCAAATAAAGGCAATATTCTATTTTTTGGAGTTTCGAAAGATTGTGCCCTACGTGTTGGGTTTCGATTTATTTCGTTTGACCCAAATGACCGAATATCCTTTTTAAATTTTCAATACATAAATTTTGGAAATTACGAGATGATTTTGGTATTGAAGGTTTGAAATATCGTGTCCTACGTGTTGGATGTGATATTATATTTCTTCGAGACAAGAGAATCTTAATTGTTTCATACTATTGTATTCTTTTTGAGATTTTTAGACAAGGCAATATTTGGCGTTTGGAAATTATGAGAAATTGTGCCCTATGTGTTGGGTTTCGATTCATTGTTTGACTAAACGACCGAATATCCTTTTTAAATTTTCAATACACAAATTTTTGGAAATTATGAGACGATTTTGGTATCGAAGGTTGAAATATCGTGTCCTACGTGTTGGATGTGATATTGTATTTCTTCGAAACAAGAGAATCTTATTATCCATTTCAAGTTTTTCAAACATTCATATCAAGGGATCATATTTTAAAATTTATTGCAAAACCTTTTCAAATTTTCAACATCAAGACATTAATTAATTAATTCAGTGCCAATTTTGGGCGTTACAAGGGTGCTAATCCTTCCTCGTATGTAACCGACTCCCGAACCCATTTTCTCAAACTTCATAGACCAAAATCGTTGTTTTAGTAAATCAAAATGTTTTATTAAAACGACCAAATTTCTAGGTGATCCAATTGCACCTAAACCAAAAAGATTGGTGGCGACTCTCATGTTCGTTTTCATCTTCAAAACCAAAGTCAATCTCCGTTTTACCTAAAAAAATGATTTTGACAGCTTGGCGACTCCGCTGGGGACTTCTATTTAGAGAGTCGAGCCATAAATTGATTGATTTTTGTCCTTGTTGAAAATTGGAAATTTTTTTTAAACTTATGATCCCTTTATTGCATTTCATCCGTTTTTCTTATGGTTTTCATCATTTTGTTCCCATTTTCTTTATTACTTCGAGTTTTTTTTTTATGTATATATCCTCGCACATTGTATTGCATGACCGTTGTGGTCACACCTCTTAAGTGGGAGTGAGAAGTTATTCCTTCGTGAGGTTTTCACCTTCGTGTAGGATAGTGGATTACTTTCAGGATACATCCGTACCTATGTTTTCGTGAGATTTTCATCTCCGTATAGCCATAGGGAATGTATTCCCTTGAACTGAACTCGGTCTATATGAGCCTATAATGGGTGAGGATCGAGGAATCTGCTAGTTCGGGTACCCTTACTCTAGAACCAAACCACATATAATGAGCCCTAAGAGCCTACTCTAGGTAGAACCTTACCAGATCCTAGTGATTACCTGATTAGGTGCTTGATATTTCATGTTTGCTATAAATTCTATTATATAATATTGACCTGCTGTGTTTTGCTATATTGCATGGCATTTCATCATAAAAAGGTGTTGATTCCTGTTCGGTTACTAAGTAAAAGAGCTTAGCATGGAAAAGGGGTTTCTTGATAGAGTGGAGGATAATGCGGCGGTCCAAGTCTGGTCCGAGAGGACACAACAAGAGAAAGGTGATAGTTTAACCGAAGGATATGAATCGAAATTGTAGGATTTCACTCGTATCGGTGTAACTCAAAGTAACCTACAAGAACTAAAGGAGATATGGGGTCAATGGAGTGACGAGGTCAAGCAACTCTTTTATTGTAATTACAGTGACCTACCCTATTTGCTCGATGCAAACATGGACAAGCATCTATTTCGAGCCCTCGTGTAATTTTGGAATCCCGCCTACAGTTGCTTCACCTTCGAAAAAGTTGATTTGGTACGTACTGTAGAGGAGTATATGGCTTTACTTCATTGCCCAAAGATTCAGGTCGACAAAGCCTATTCAAGAGCTACGAATGTCACAGCCTTCGTAAAAAATTTAGTGAGTATCACGGGGATGAGCGAACAGTGGGTTGTAAGCCGAATTAAGCAGAAAGAAGACAGTAAGTATATTCCTTGGAAGAACTTGAGAGATCTAATTCTAGCGCATCCGGATGTAAGGAAGAGGGTTGACGTGTTCGCTTTGAGCATCTACAGTTTGGTTGTCTTTCCCAAGGCATTAGGATATATAGATGAAGCAGTCTCAGACCTTTTCGATCGACTGGAGAAAGGGGTCACACCCGTCCCGGCAATCCTTGCAGAAACTTTCAGATCCTTGAACGCATGCTGGAAGGCAGGTGAGGGAAGATTCATAGGGTGTGCTCAGTTATTGTTGGCTTGGTTTCACAGCCACTTTTGGAGAGTAGAAAAGGTCTCCTATTGAGTTTTCTCCAAGAACTACTCCCCATTGAAGGAATTAGTGGATACGCCAAGGCGGGATGACCTTTCAGAAGAGAAGTGGATAGCGATTCTCCAGAATCTACAAGCTGAAGATATTGAGTGGAGGGCCCTGTAACGACCCGAACTTTAAGGTTATTAGAAAAGTGTATTTTTTGGTCACCGTTTCTGAAAAATGGATTAGAAAATATTTATTAAAAAAAAGTAAAAATATTTATGAAGTTAAGTGAGTGATTAATTAAAGTTTAATTAATTAAATTTAGCTTAATTAAGGATAATTGGATAAAAGATTAAATTGAATATAATGTGAAAGTTTAGTTTTAAAGTAATAGAAAATAAAAGGATCAAAATGGCAATTAAGCCATACCTATGAAATGAGGCGGTGAATGGAAGAAAAATCAAGATTTTTCTTGAATTATGTATATTATTAAATTATTAAATATATATGTATATATATATATATATATATATATATATATATATATATATAAAAGAAGAAGAAAAACAAGTGTATAAAAATGATTGGTACAAGTGTTAAATAAATATTTGTTATTAAATAGATTTTATTATAGTTATTATTGTCATTATATATATATATAAAAGAAACAAAAGAATAAAAAGAGGAAAGAAACAGAATAGCAGGGGACAAAACAGAGAAGGAGAAAGGAAGAAAAGAAAAGGGAAAATAAGGTTTTAAAGGTTCCAAGTTAATTTGGTAAGTCAATTTAGCCCATTTTCTTATGATTTTTGAGTTTTGGAATCCTAGAGATAAATACTACTTGTTTTAAGTAGAAATTTTGAAAGTCATTAGATTTCTAAGTATGGTTCATGTTGAATAAAATGATGGAATTGGGGGTTTATTTGATAGAAATTTTGGTTGGAATTGAATAAAGGATTGAATCGTAAACTAAGCTATAAGTTTTGAGTTTTAGGGATTAAATGGAAATAAATTCGAAATTATGAAAATATACTGGAAATTTAATAGTTAAGTATGAGTTTGGACAAAATTTGAATAGAAATGAAGTATGAATTGAGATAGAAAAAGTAAGTAAATCTAGTTAAGATTAAATTGAAATTAAAGTAGAAATTGAAAAAAAATTGCATTAATTAGATATAAATTAGTAGTGAATTAATGAATATGAATTGTTTTAATTCCCGTAGCTAATGTTGTCTCGGGAAACCTCGGCTAAGCAAGGAAAAAAATGGCAAAGACAAAGGGAGTTAGCTCGAGAAAATACAATTTGTATTTCTATAGTCCGAACCTAGTTATTAATTGTTATATTTTTTTATTCAATGCATTTAATAAATGTTGAAGTGAGAATTATTGTGTTTATAATGGAAATGGATTAATTTGGTATGTGATGAATTTATATTGATTGAATTAAATTGAATTATATATTATAAATATATATATATATATATATATATGTGTGTGTGTGTGTGTGTGTGTGTGTGTGAATGAGATATTATGCAATTATGATAATTGAATTTTGGATAAATATTATGATAAATAATTAAGATGGGAATTATTTGTATTGTGTCTTTATAATTGAAATGAATTGATTTAGTGTGTGATAAATTTATATTGAATTGATTTATGAATATCATTTTATTGAATTTATATTGATTGAAATTATTTTGATTGAATTTATATTGATTGAATTATATAATATATATGATTTATGTAGAAATTTGAATATTGAATGAATGTTATATTGAAAAATATATTGATTGGAAATATGAGGAGATTGATATGAATATATGAGATTGTGATATTTGAATATTTGATATTGAAAATGAATTGAATTGTATTGAATTATGAATTAATGTGAATAATTGAAATATATTGTTGAATTGAATGAAATTGTATGAATTGTGAAAATGGGTAAATATATGTAATTATCTGAATGAGATATTGATAAAAGAATTATTAAATTGAGAAAGTGAATGAAATACCCTATTAACTAGTCGGGCTAAGTCGGATATGATTGGCATGCCATAGGATCTGAAAGTGTACGGATTTGCGGCTTTACCGATTAGGCACTTTATGTGTCATATTTCAGGCACCTCGTGTGTCGTATCAGGCACCTCGTGTGTCGTTTTAGGCACTTTATGTGTCGATATCTTGATCAGTACTATGTACCGCTTTAGGCACAATGTGCCGTCTTGGTGTGTTTGGGTTGAATCGTGTATCCGTCAAAGTCCGGGTTTGTTAATAGGGGTAAATAAGTGAAAAGATAAATCGAGTGAATTTGATTGATTGAACTATTGGAATGAAATGAGAAATTGAATTGAGAATTCAAATTGAGATATGAGATTGAAAACATGAACCAAAAGTTTCATGAAATGAGTGAAGTTCAAATGGATAATGATTGATGTTAGAATGAATTAAAATGGTATATTGTTAAGAAGTAAAGTGTGAATACAAGTGAATTGTGAAAATATTTAAAGAATTTATACAGTAAGCAAATGAAAAGAATTGAGCAAATATGTTGTTGTGTTTGTTATATGGCTTGTATAGAATTTTTATGGTAAGTAAATGAAACTTATCTATAAAATAAATAAATGAATGGTTATATTTATCATTGTGATTTTAAGTTTAATTGTTATATTATCAAGTGTTCGGATTATAGAAATACCACTGAGTATACCATACTCAGCGTACGGTTTGTTTCCGTGCACAGGTTTAGTAAAGATAGAACGTTGAATCAGCATCCCAGTCCGATCCCGAATTCATTAAGGTAAAGTGTGTTAATTATTGGCAATGGCATGTACCTAGGATGTCTTATGTGTATGTCATTTTGAAATTGTAAATGTAAGGATGAAATAAATAAATAAATAAATTTAGATTTGGCTATGGTATAAAATAGGATTTGACTAATTTGGTATGAATTCGAATTTTTGTGAGACAATGTCAGATTGATTTTGGAATTCCCTATTCTGAATTGGGAAAATCATTAAAACTTGTATAAAAATAATTACAGGCTATAATTTATATGCTTAGAATCTTTAATGAGTCTATTTTCAATAGAAATAAACGGGAACATCATCCAAGTTTTGTGCTATGAGATAATTAAATTTTAGTAAAGAAAGGTCGAAACTGTCAAACAGCAGATCAGGGGTAACTTTGAGGAATAAACTGTACTAATTGGCTAAACCAAAAATTCTGAAAATTTTATGGTAGAAAGGTATATGAGTATAGTTTTAAGAAAAATTAACGGAACTTAATTTGGAGTTTTTTAGCTCTAGATATAAATATTTTAGTGACTGTTACTCAAGAAGACAGATTTGACATGAACATAAGAAAGTAAATGAAATTGTGTGTAATTATTCTGTAAACTCCAGTAATGCTCCATAACTCTCTTCCGGGATGGTTTGGGGTTAGGGGTGTTACAGGCCCCATGGATGATCCCTGGTGAGATCTTATATCGGTGTGGGAACTTTGACTGAGTCTCCTTACTTGGGATATGGGGAGCCATTGGGTATGCTCCACTACTTGTTTTAAGACAGTATCGATCGAGGCAGTTCGTACCAGCAACACAGGGGTTAGCTTAATGTGAGTTCTCTTATAAGGATGAAAATTATAGGAAAAAGGTTCGTGAGATGTCAAATGCTTGGAAACAAACTCGAAGAATGAAAGGATTCACAGCGGGTCTAATGACGACCCCCGAGTATGACCGATGGTGGGGTAAAAAAGCCAACGACAATATCCTAATGCTAAATCAGGAAAATGCCCGACCAATAGAAGAGCATTTACAAGTGGTCCCATCCGAGTTAGAAATCATCAAGCAAGACTTTAAGAAAAGGAGCTCGGAATTGGAAAAGAAGATAGAGCAATTAGAGGAGGAAAAGATGCGGCTAGGATTAGATGTCGACATCCACAAGCTAGAGGCTGAGAAGCTAAGGAAAGGGAAGAATAAGGCTGAAGAGGACTTGGATAGTCTGAAGACTGATTATAAGAAGATGCGTATGTCAATAAGAACTACTGGTTTGGGTAAAACGTTAGATCAGTGGCGTCAAGAAATTGAAAAAGAAAAGGTTAGAGCCGATCACTGGGAGAAGAAGTTCCAAGATGTTCGAGTGCAGGAAGATATTTTGAAAAAGAGTTTGTCAAAAAGCCAAGATGATAAAGAGAGGTTAAAAGCTCGAATAGCCGAATTGGAAAAATCGCTACATCTACATCATAGCCGTAACTCTGTAACTGAGTTGAAGGCCAGCCTAAGCAAGATCAAGGAGATGAAAGGGAAAATAGAGGAACTCGAGACGACACTACAAGATAGCAAAAGTCGAGTGGAATTCCTTGAGGCAAACAATGAACATTACAAAACACAACTTTACCACTCTCAAGATAAAATCAGAAATAGAGATTATGTCATGGGTGAAGCCGTGGCACAAGTTAGAGAGATAGCCAATCATTTGCAAACCTTGGCAGTTCAGGCTGACGTATTAAGCCTAAAATACGAGTCAGAATCAGATCGAGGCTGGGACTTAGCTTGGCTTCTTAGGAAAGTTAAGGCTTTAGGCATTAGGGCAAAATCGTATATATAATTATCCGTTCTATGTAAATAAATTTTACTTCTAGCAAAGTTGTTCTAATGAAATTGAATCAGAATCAACGCCTCTTTTTTGCATTCATCCATTTCTTTACATTCATGCATTTTCATTACATTACATCATATGCATTAAAGGCCATAAAAAGATTCTAATTAATTAAAAATGTTTCAGTAATCTGGAAACCGACGAAAATCTCCCAAATACACATCCCTACGGTACAAGAAGGAAAATTAAAGCAATGGATAAAAAACTAGAAAAACTGGAGCAAATGCAGAAAGAGATGCAGGAGTAGATGCAAGCACAAGTGCAAGAACAGTTAGCAAAAATCCAGCAGGAAATGAGGGACCAGATGCTGGAATCCTAAAGAAATATGATGGAAAAGCTAACCCAACTACTGATTAGTAGGCCGGACAAAGGAAAGGGCCTTATGGCCGATATGGGAAATAACAATGGAGATTCCCTTTACCCCCCGGTTTTACCCCGGTAAACGCTCAAACATAACATGAGACACACACATAGAGGCCATCTATTACTGAAGATCCCCTCTACCCCCCTGGTTTCACCCCGACGAATGCTCAAACGCAACCTGAGCTGCACACAAAAAGACCGTCCGTTACGATCAGACCTCAGCAATTTCAGGCTGATACCTCGATGCCAATCAATTATCAAACAGGCTCAGGCTCTAATCCCAGGGATAACCTTATTAATCCTACCATCCCTGATCTGGATAATATGGCAGAAGAAGAAAGAGTGAGAATAGGGCTCTCGAAAGAATTAGAAGACCGATGCAAGTGGTTAGAGGAAAAGTTCAGAGTGATGGAAAGTGCTGACTATCATTGTGGGATCGACGCTAAGGATTTGAGTTTAGTCCCAGACCTAGTCCTCCCTCCTAAGTTCAAAATCCCAGACTTTGAAAAGTACAATAGAACTAGATGTCTAGAGGCTCACATCACCATGTTTTGTCGAAGAATGGCAGGGTATGTTCATAATGATCAATTATTGATCCACTGCTTCCAAGATAGTTTGGTCGGGTCTGCGGCCAAATGGTACAACCAACTAAGTCGCGCGCAAATCCATTCATTGAAAGACTTGGCACAAGCTTTCATTAAGCAATACGACCACGTGACAGACATAGCACCCGATCAAATCACGTTACAAAATATGGAGAAGAAACAAAATGAGAGCTTCAGGCAGTACGCCCAAAGATGGAGAGAGGTGGCGACGCAAGTCCAACCACCTCTTCTGGAGAAAGAAATGACTATGCTCTTTATCAACACTCTGAAAGCCTCGTTTATCAACCATATGCTGGGAAGCACTACTAAGAGCTTTTCAGACATAGTAATGTCAGGAGAGATGATAGAGAACGCGATAAGATGCGGGAAGATCGA
Organism: Gossypium arboreum; assembly: GCF_025698485.1. Classification (NCBI taxonomy): domain Eukaryota; kingdom Viridiplantae; phylum Streptophyta; class Magnoliopsida; order Malvales; family Malvaceae; genus Gossypium; species Gossypium arboreum. Next base: position 108,730,733 of record NC_069081.1, on the reverse strand, counting down.
AACAGGGGAAAATGCCAAGAAATCAGCTCCAAAAAGGAAAGAAAATGATGTGAACAATGCGGGCGTATACAATAAGAGTCATTCCAAGCCAGTCACTGTGAGCCAACCAAAGACAGTAACTACCAGCCATCAGGGCTTTGCAAGACAAGATTTAAACCCGAGGCCTAACACGGAAGGAGTCCAGTTTACGCCTATCCCAATGTCATACAGGGAATTGTATCAGAGTTTATTCGATGCCCATATGTTGTCCCCTTACTACTTAAAACCCCTGCAACCTCCATTCCCTAAGTGGTATGACGCAAACGCTCAATGCGAATACTATGCAGGAATCTCGGGACACACAATTGATAATTGCACTGCCTTCAAAAAGGTAGTCGAAAGGCTCATAGGTATGGGCATTGTAAAGTTCGATGAGCCCACAAGACCTAACGTGGCAGGGAATTCGCTACCTAGTCATTCAGACAAAGGGGTAAACGCGATAATTGAAAATGAAAGGAAGAGAACCAAGATGGATGTATCAGAGGTAAAAACCCCATTGAAATGAGTTTGGAAAAAGATGGTGGAAGGAGGTTTAATCATACAAGATTCAAGGGAAAGGCCCAGAGAAGCAAAAAGATACTGCGAGTTTCATGTCGCTGAAGGCCACGACATCCAAGATTGCAATAAGTTCAGGTCCATAGTGCAAAATTTGATGGACAATAAGGAGATGGAATTTTACGAAGAAATTGAAGGATTAGAAGAAGGAGAGGTTTATGCCTCAGAAGAAGGGACAACCGAAGGGGTCCAAAGAGTTAATCATCCTGTGGTGATAATTTCGTGACCAAAGAACAATGAAGCAGGAGTAAAAATGACGCCGAGAGTCATAATCCAGAAGCCGATATCCTTTCCTTACAAGGATAGTAAAAGGGTTCCCTGGAATTACGACTGCAATGTGACAATCCTGGGTGTGGAAAACCCGACTAGCGCTTCAAGGAAGAACCAAGATGTAGGTTTCTATACACGGAGTGGGAGACGTTATGATCCTGCAGCTACAAGAACTAAAACAGTTAAAGGAAAGACCCCAATAGTCGAGCAAAGGAAGAAAAAGACGGTCAGGCTCGAATCGCGAATCAACAAGCCAGTAACTGAGAATAAAGCCAGAGAATTCCTAAAATTCTTAAAGCATAGTGGGTACAGCGTGGTTGAACAGTTACACAAGCAACCGGTTCGCATCTTAGTGTAGCTTTGCTCTTGATTTCGGAGACACATCGGAGTGCGTTAATGAAGGTACTAAACGAAACTTATGTCACGGACGATATCTTTGTCAACTTGCTGGACCGTCTCGTCAATAATATAAGTGTCGATAATTTCATATTTTCAATGATGATGAAATACCGCTGGGGGGAATGGGATCAACAAAAGCGCTACACATCACCACCCGCTGTAAAGGATATACACTACCGGGAGTGTTGATTGACAATGGGTCTGCACTAAATGTCCTAACCCTATCTACGCTAAATAGACTACCAGTGGATAGTTCCCACATGAAGACATGCCAAAATGTAGTACGGGCATTTGATGGTACTGAAAGAAAGGTAATGGGGAGGATTGAAATACCTATTTTAATCGGTCTAAGCACATACGAGATAGATTTCTTAGTAATGGACATCAAGCCCTCTTACAATTGTTTGTTAGGAAGACCATGAATTCACTCGGTAGGAGCAGTACCATCGTCATTATATCAAAAGCTCAAATTTGTAACGGAAGGTCGATTGGTGACTGTGAACGCAGAAGAAGATATCATTGCGTCCGTTACCAGTAAAGCACCATATGTGGGGACAGATGATGAAGTAATAGAATACTCTTTTCGGTTATTAGAATTTGTGAATACAACCTTTATTGTCGAAGGGAACAAGGTCCCGATGCCCAAAATCTCCAAAACTACCAGGATGGGTTTGCAACTGACAGTTGGGAAAGGAGCTTTGCCCAGAAAGGAGCTTAAAAGAAATCTACAAGGAATGACCGAGGCACCCACGCTCACAGACAAACGAGACCGTTTTGGTTTAGGATACAAGCCAGATGCAAGGCAGAAGAAAAAGGAGATAGAGAAGAAATAAGAGAGGAGAAAAGCGCGTTTAAATGGAGAAGAGGTCAAATGGGAGCCAATGACCTTTCCTCACATATCCAAAACATTCGTTTCGGGAGGGACTATTTACTCTGAAGGAAGATCGACGAGGAAGGGGTCTGCCGAAGAAATATTGAAAATTTTGAGCATTAACGCCATATCTGAAGAAGAAACGAGAGAAGAAGATCATGTAGGCATCTGCCCATACGTGCCCAGAAGCATTTTAAACAATTGGACCACGAAGTAGATCCCTATAACTTTTAAAATTAATTCAGAGTAATGTCCAAAACAAGCTTATTGCTCTAAGCCTAGGGGCAATAGGAATCTTTTTGTGAAATAGGCTCTTATCCAATATCGTTATTTCAATGAAAATGAATCTTTGCGTATCATCTTGAGCAAATGTTCTTTTATTATTTCCATTTCATTCATAATCATACCACCAATAAATATTCTTAGATTCTTTTGTTCTTTGGAGTTTTCTTCATCTCTATAATAGGTCTCCAGATATCAATGATATGTGTAACGCTGCTACTGACTCAGAGTCTCATTTTGAGCAAGATATGTATACGGAGGATTCTCAAGATTTTGAAGATGACCAAAACTGTAACTTATCTCCGGATTTGTTAAGAATGGTAGAACAAGATGAGAAAAAAATCCTACCTCACAAAGAGTCAGTTGAAATCGTGAGCTTAGGAGAGGGAAAAGAGGTGAAGATTGGAGTTTGTATCGCTACGGAAACAAGGGGTTCGCATGGTCATATCAAGACATGCTCGGTTTGAATACTGACATCGTGGTACACCGACTCCCCATAAAGGAAGAGTGTAAACCAGTTCAACAGAAACTCTGAAGAATGAGACCTGATGTTTTGTTGAAGATAAAAGAAGAGGTCAAGAAGCAATTCGATGTCGGCTTCTTAAAAGTGGTTAAGTACTCAGAATGGGTAGCCAATATAGTCCCCATACCTAAGAAAGACGAGAAAGTACGAATGTGTATGGACTATCGAGATTTGAACAAAGCCAGCCCAAAAGACAATTTCCTGTTACCTCACATTGATACATTAGTGGATAACACAACAGGTTACTCACTTTTCTCCTTCATATATAGATTCTCAGGGTACAACCAGATAAAGATGCATCCCCAGACATGGAAAAGACCACATTCATGACCATATGGGGAATGTTCTATTATAAGGTCATGCCATTTAGACTGAAGAACGTAGAAGCAACATATCACAGAGCCATGGTAACTCTGTTCAATGACATGATGCATAAGGAGATCGAAGTTTACGTCGATGATATGATTGCAAAATCCAGAATGTAAAAGGAGCACGTACAAGTCTTGAAGAAACTATTTTTAAGATTAAAAGAATTCCAGCTAAAGCTCAATCCCTCAAAATGCACCTTTGGCACCAGGTCAGGAAAGCTATTAGGATTCGTAGTTAGTGAAAAGGCGATCGAGATCGACCCAGATAAAGTCAAGGCCATACAAGAATTACCTCCGCCACACACTCAAAAAGAAGTTCGAGGTTTCCTAGGAAGGCTAAATTATATCGCCCGGTTCATTTCACAACTAACAGAGAAATGTGACCCGATATTCTACCTCCTTAGGAAACACAACCCAGGTGTATGGGATGAGGAGTGCCAAAGAACTTTTGATAAAGTCAAGCATTACCTGTCTAATGCCCCGGTGTTGATGCCTCATTGTCCAGATAAACCACTGATATTATATTTGGCAGTATTCGGGAACTCCATGGGATGCGTGTTAGGCCAACATGATGAATCAGAAAGAAAGGAAAAAGCGATATACTATCTCAGCAAAAAATTCACTGAATTTGAGACAAGATATTCACTGATTGAGAAATTGTGTTGTGCTTTGATTTGGACAACCCAGAGACTGAGGCAGTATATACTGTACCACACAAATTGGCGCATTTCTAAACTAGACCCTCTGAAGTACATGATGAAGTCAAATGCTTTGAATGGAAGGATGGCTTGTTGGCAAATTTTGCTTTTTGAATTTGACATAGTCTACGTAAACCAGAAGGTCATAAAAGGGAGTGCAATAGCAGATTTTCTAGCCAATAGAGCTCTAGAAGATTATCAACCTCTGAGCTTCGATTTTCCAAACGAAGATCTAATGTATGTTGTGACCACTGAAGAAGATTCTCAAGAAAATCCTCCTTGGAGACTAAATTTTAAAGGAACCTCAAATGTCGTGGGTAACGGAATCAGGGCAATTTTGGTATCCTCAAATAGAGGTCATTATCCCTTTACTAGTAAATTGGATTTTAATTGCACGAATAAAATGGCGGAATATGAAGCATGCATCATGGGTATTCGTACAGCTATAAAACGCAAAATCAAAGTGCTAAAAGTATATGGGGATTCTGCATTAGTGATCTATCAGCTTAAAGGTGAATGGGAAACAAGAGACCCTAAATTGATCAATTACCGAAAGCTGGTTCTGGAGCTAATTAAGGAGTTTGACAATATCATTTTTTACTATCTCCTACGAGATGAAAACCAGATGGCTGACGCCTTGGCAACATTAGCTTCTATGATCAAAGTAAATAAGCAGGAGGATATGAAGCCTATCCAGATGAGTATTTATGAGGCATCGGCTTATTGGTACAACATTGACGAAGAAGAAGAAAAAGATGACCACCCTTGGTATCAAGATATACTGCGATATGTGAGGAATCGTGAATACCTAGTCCGGGCGACTGAGAATGATAAAAGGACGTTGAGAAGGCTAGCTAGTGGCTATGTCTTAGATGGAGAGATCCTATATAAAATAAGAAGGGACCAGGTGTTCCTAAGATGCGTAGACGCTGTTGAGGCTAAGCAAATCTTGGAAGAGGTCCATGAGGGTGTCTGCGGAACACACACTAATGGTTTCACAATGGCCAGACAAATCATGCGATTCAGATATTATTGGTCCACTATGGAAGGGGATTGCATCAACTATGAAAAAAAGTGCCATAAGTGCCAAATCTACGGGGATAAGATTCATGTACCTCATTCACCTCTTTATGTCATGACTTCTCCATGGCCTTTCTCCATGTGGGGCATGGACATCATCAGGCCAATCTCGCCGAAAACGTCTAACGGGCATCGGTTTATCTTTGTGGTCATCGATTACTTTACCAAATGGGTAGAGGCTACTTCTTATGCCAATGTCACGAAATCGACAGTCAGCAAATTTTTAAAAAAAGAGATTATATGTCGATATGGGATGCCTAAGAGGATCATATCCGACAATGCACTGAACTTGAACAACAGCACGATAGCAAAGGTCTGTAGCCAATTGAAGATCAAACACCATAACTCGTCACCGTATCACCCAAAATTAAATGGTGTAGTAGAAGCAGCAAATAAGAATATCAAGAAGATTGTGGGGAAAATGACTAAGACTTACAAAGATTGGCACGAGAAATTACCATTTGCCCTTTACGTCTACCGAACGTTAATCAGAACCTCTACCGGGGCAATGCCATTCTCTTTGGTTTACGGCATGGAGGCAGTTCTCCCTATTGAGGTTGATATTCCTTCTCTACGAGTTGTGTCAGAATTAAAGTTAGATGAAGCAGAATGGATCCAGTCATGGTATGATCAGTTGAACTTAATTGAGGAAAAGATGCTGAAAGCTATTCACCATGGTCAAATGTACCAAAAGCGGATGATGCTGGCTTATAACAAGAAGGTCCGCCCTAGAGAATTCCATGAAGGAGACCTTGTTTTGAAAAAGATTCTCCCCATACAAAAGGACTTTAGAGGAAGATGGATGCCAAATTGGGAAGGACCATATGTGGTGAAGAAGACTTTCTCTAGAGGAGCTTTAATTTTGACCGAGATGGATGGAAAAAGCCTGCCTAATCCCATAAATTCAGATTCGGTCAAGAGGTACTTTACCTAAAAAAAAACAGAGAGGCCAAGGCGAAAACCCGCAAAAAAGGGCGCTTTGAGGCCAAAGGGGTTTTGAGTTGAAAACCCAAGAATAGGCAATTCAAATGTTGATCGAGGATGGGACATACAGTGGTCTTGTCTTCTTTGAATTAACAAGAAGGAGGGATGCTACATCTTGGGGCATCAACAAAGTACTCTTGGTCTTCCAAACACGTACCAAGTTCAAAGGGTCCTCAAGGAGTTTTGTGCAGAGAAGCTAATGCTACGATATCTGGGGCACCTATTTTCATCTTATTCATTTTGTATCTTAGAAAAGTTTGCTATTTTGATTACTTGATTCATTTCGAGCATTGCTCTCAATAAAATTCCATTTTGTCCATTGCAACAATCTCATTCAAGTGTTTTTCATTGAAACAATGATTAATGGGCTAATGACATTCAAAAGGAGTTCTGCATATTACTCTGAAATGATTTTAAATGATACGAGGACCTGGAACGGGACTAATTAGTTTGAATTACGCAAATTCAAAGAAACATTGGAAAAAATGGCCCAAATTGTGATTATTCTTCAAAAGATGCCAGTCGATGGAAAAGGGGAGAGTAAGACGTCAATGATAAAACCTCGATGAACAGCGAGTAATATCAAATTAGGTATTAAAAAATAACATTTTTGTATTCACGCCAACATCATCCATGCACGTCTAGTTAGGAGCATTTGATTCATTCATGACATCCTAATCATTTGGCATATGTATGGACTCAAAAAATCAATTCTACAGGTCATGTCCCTTAGAGGACGCTGTAGCAAGATCAATTGTAGCTATGAATTATGGCAAATCTTATCTTCCTGAAGTTGCAGTGAAACTGATCGAAGCCACTAACCTTATCTCCTTGAAGTTGCAGTGGAGTAGGTTACAAGTATTATCTCCCTGAAGTTGCAGTGGAGCAGACTAAAGATGGCGAATCTTATCTTCCTGAAGTTGTAGTGAAGCTGATTGAAGCCACTAACCTTATCTTCCTGAAGATGTACTGGAGTAGGTTGAAATTACAATTCTTATCTCTCTGAAAATGCAGTGGAGTAGGTTACAAGTCTTATCTCCCAGAAGTTGCAGTGGAGCAGACTGAAGATGGCGAATCTTATCTTCCTGAAGTTACAGTGAAGCTGATTGAAGCCACTAACCTTATCTCCCTGAAGATGCAGTGGAGTAGGCTGAAATTACAATTCTTATCTCTCTAAAGTTGCAGTGGAGCAGACTGAAGTTGGCGAATCTTATCTTTCTGAAGTTGCAGTGAAGCTGATTGAAGCCACTAACCTTTTCTCCCTGAATATGCAGTGGAGTAGGTTGAAATTACAATTCTTATCTCTCTAAAGTTACAATGGAACAGATTGAAGTTATAAATTGTAGATCTTATTTCTCTGAAATTGCAGTAGAGTAGATTAAAACAAGTCTTATTTCTCTGAAGTTGCAGTAGAGTGGGTTAAAACAAAAATCATTCTTTTGAAGTTGCAGTGGAGCACGTTGAAGATACTTGAAGAAAAGAAACGCCAAGAGAAGTCGAGACTCAGCAGGTCCCGGTAAATTTGGCTCCTTTTATAGTCTTTGCTCTATTATCGTTGCACAACAATGAGAAAAGAGGGCAGCTGTAAGAACCCAAATTTACCCGGGCCCAACAAGCTCAAATCAGACACAAAAACAAAAACAAAAGAAAACCAATTAAAACTACAGCCCACGAAAAATAAATCAAAATAAATTAAAGGCTCAGTGGCCCAAAAATTAACCCGAACCCTAACCCTAGGGTTTCTTGTTGCGCCGCTGCTTCCACATGCTGGGTCAGCATGCTCGTCACCCGAAAACCACCTCCCCTGGTACTGCTTGCACCAAAATAGCATCTCCTTCCTTGTTGACTTTGCCTGCAAAAAAGGAAGAAATAGAAACAAGAACAAAAAGGGCAACAAAGAAACAACAGAAGAAAAAATAGCAAAGAAACATCAAATTAGAGCAGTATAAACAGTGGCTAAACAATAGAAAAATAATGACTTGTAAATCGGCTATATAAGACAAAGAAAAAAAATGATTGTACACACAGCATAATTGAGCAATCAAAAAAAAAAACAAAAGGTTGACTGTTCATTTTCTTTCTTTATTTTTTGGTTTCATTTTGTTTATTACTATTATTTTTCTTTTGTTTCTATTACGAATCTATTTTTAAAAAATAAGAGAAGGAATCTCATCGGAATCCCATGTCACCTCGACGGATCTATTCTCCGTCGTCAGAATCTGACTTAAAGGGAAAAGAGAGAGACCTTTTCTTTCGCATTTTCTGAGTTTGGGAGGTGCTTTGCTTTCGGGCTCTTTTGAAAAGAGCTAAAAATCTAGTCTTCGCGTGGCTCCGGCCACTGCCCTCGGTGGCTTTGTGCGATGATGGCGATGATGGGTTTCTTTTGAAACCCTAGCAGAGCACAAACGAAAATGGGGAAGAGGGGGCTACTCTCCTTCTGTTTGTTTTGCAAAAAAAAAAAAAGGGAAGAAATAAAAGAGTAAAAAAAATTAGTTTAAACAGTAGTACAAAACGGACACGTTTTCCTATTAATATACAAAAGGGTTATTTATAACCCAGTCCCTCCACGTTCTCATTTGTCTTTATTTAATCCGCTTGCTTATTTTCCTTTTATTTTCAAATTTGGCCCCACAAATCTGCTCGATTATCATTTTGGTCCCAAACGCGTGGACGCAATGGATAACGGACACGTGTCCAGAAGCTGGATTTTTGCCCATCTAGTCCTCAAATCTTGCGTTTTTTTTTATTTCGACCCCTGTGCTCCTATTTTATCATTATTTTTGCTTTTAATTTTATTTTATTTCCAGTTTAATCCCTAAACAGTTTGATTTTCTTTGTTATTTCTTCCATCGTTTAGTTATTCATTTTCTAGCACATTATTTATTTTGGATTTACATGTTAATTCTTTAGATTTGTTTTATGAACTGTGTTCTAAATTTGCTTTACCAATTTTATTAAATTCACTTGTTTTATTTATTTTAAATCTTGTTGTATATTGACTATTAACTTCTATGTATTATCTACCTTAGATATTGTTTTTATATAAGTCATTTGTTTTAAATCATTTCTACATGTAATGTATTTTAAATCTTAGCGTATAATATTTAGTTTAAACTACTTTATATAGTATTCATTCTTAAATTTTTATTTAGTATTCTTCTCAAATTGTTTTAACGTATGTCACTTTAAATATTTTTATATATATTAATTACTTTACATTGTTTTATTTATTTATTTTAAACCTATTTCACATATTATTATTATTATTATTATTACCATTATTATTTTTTTATTTTTTGGACTATTTATTATCATAAATTTATATATACTTTATTCTTAGACTCCTTTTATGGATTGTCTATTTCTGAATTTTCATATATAATTCATCCTAAATTCTTTATACATTATTATTATTTTATATATTATTTATACTAAACCTTTTATCGTATGTATACTGCTTATATTAAGATTCTCTTTTACATGTTTTAAACCTTTTGCATGTAATTTCAAAGTATTATATATTATATATTATATATTATATATTGTAAGTTGCCTTATTTTATTTAAAATCTTTTGTATATTAATTATTTGAATTGCTAACTTTAAATTGTTTTCATAGCTTTTATTTTAAGCTTTATATACGTGGTATTTGTTTAAAATTATCTTATTATCTATTTTAAGTTATTTTATATTTAATTTTTATTTATTTGTTTTTTTATGCTCATTAATGTTGTCATTACATGTTCTAGAAATCATTATTTATATCTCCATATTGTCAACATTCATGAACATTGTAACTAATTTACGTTTTACTACTCCGTGCTTTATGATATATTTAGTTTTATCTAGTTCAAATCATACCATATATCATGCTCCAACATATTTGTTTTGCTTCAAACAAAATAAATGCACATTGCTAAATGTCGCACTCGTTTTTACTCAAATAAAGGCAATATTCTGTTTTTTGGAGTTTCGAAAGATCGTGCCCTATGTGTTGGGTTTCGATTTATTTTGTTTGACCTAAATGACCAAATATCCTTTTTAAATTTTCAATACATAAATTTTGGAAATTACGAGACGATTTTGGTATCGAAGGTTTGAAATATCGTGTCCTACATGTTGGATGTGATATTTTATTTCTTCGAGACAAGAGAATCTTAATTGTTTCATACTATTGTATTCTTTTTGAGAGTTTTAGACAAGGCAATATTTGGCGTTTGGAAATTACGAGAAATTGTGCCCTACGTGTTGGGTTTCGATTCATTGCTTGACTAAACGACCGAATATCCTTTTTAAATTTTCAATACACAAATTTTTGGAAATTATGAAACGATTTTGGTATCGAAGGTTGAAATATCGTGTCCTACGTGTTGGATGTGAAATCGTATTTATTCGAAACAAGAGAATCTTATTATCCATTTCAAGTTTTTCAAACATTCATATCAAGGGATAGTATTTTAAAATTTATTGCAAAACCTTTTCAAATTTTAAACATCAAGACATTAATTAATCAATTAGGTGCAATTTTGGGCGTTACGAGGGTGCTAATCCTTCCTCGTACGTAACCGACTCCTTAACCCATTTTCTCAAACTTCGTAGACCAAAATCGTTGTTTTAGTAAATCGAAATGTTTTATTAAAACGACCAAATTTCTATGTGATCCAATTGCACCTAAACCAAAAAGATTGGTGGCGACTCCCATGTTCGTTTTCATCTTCAAAACCAAAGTCGATCCCCGTTTTTCCCAAAAAAATGGTTTCGACACTATACATTAGAAAATAATATACGAAGACAAGATGTTTTAAAACCCTCAACCACAGGTGTATGAGATCCCCACTCCCCGAGGATCATAGCCAAAAACCTATTACATCATAGTCAAGTCATTAGGTTTACTATTAGTCTCGATCCGAAATGACAAAGTGCTCGGATCAATATTTGAAACACACAAAAATTCTCAGATTCTAAAGTAAGTAAAGCTGGTGGTTTAGATGCGTAGGTTGGAAAAAGGTAAGAAGATGAAAGAGATGGTGAGATTGAAGAAATAAATGGAAGGATGTATTGTATAAATGACCTGGTAACCCTACTCACCAATGAACTTTGAATCTCAAATACCTAACCATGATGCCACTCTATTTATTTAATCCAATCTAATTTCGATTTGTCAGCTTTAGCAGCCATTTGTTGATTAAACGTTAAATGTGATTTTAATGGGTTTAATTTAAAAGTTTTTTTCTTAGGATAATGAAAGGTTAAGAGTCATTGGTTTATGGCTATTATTAGATTTTAATATTTTTAATTTTTTTAAGGGCCATAGTCTATAAATAGTTTGTCAGTACTTGATATAACATAAAAAGAGAAAAAAGTAAGAAAGTTTAGAAGTTAAAAATAAAAGTTTTCTTGAGCAATTTTTCAATTTGGTATCAAAGCCATGAAGAGTGACTAGTAATGTGTCGCTGCCTCGACTAATGAAGGCGAACTCCGAGAATTGGAACATCCAAATGAAGGCTCTTCTCTGGTCTCAAGATGGTTGGGAGGCGGTTCAAAAAGGTTTTGTAGAACCGACAACTATCGCAGGATATATAGCGGCTCAAAACAAGACATTGAAAGAGATACGATTGAAAGATAAGGCGGCATTGTACATGTTGTTTCGAGCTGTTGACGAGTCAGGCTTTGAGAACATTGCGAGTGCGACAACTTCAAAAGAAGCATAGGACATTTTGGCGAAGGTGTACAAAGGAGCCGACTGGGTTAAACAAGTCCGCCTTCAAACTCTTCGCGGCGAGTTGGAAGGTATGAAGATAAAGGAATCGGAAGGTGTCTCCGACTACATTACGCGCGTTCAAACCGTGGTGAACCAACTCAACCGAAATGGAGAAGCGTTAATCGATGCACAAGTTGTAGAGAAGATTTTGAGGTCGTTAACTAACAGTTTCGAGAATGTCGTATATGCCATAGAAGAGTCAAAGGATCTTGCAACGCTCACAGCCAATGAGCTTGTCGGTTCTCTCGAGACACATGAACAACGTAAGAAGAAGAAGAAAGAGGATGTACTCGAGCAAGGACTTCAAACCAAGGCTTCAATCAAAGATGGAAAGATTTTCTATTCTCAAAACTTTCGAGGTAGATAGCATGGTCGTGGAGGTCGAGGAAATGGTCGTGGTCAAGAAGGGCATCATGAGGAGAATGAGCAATCAAACTAAAAAAATTGGTGTAGAAGAGGATGCAGTTGTGGAAGAGGCGGTCGGTCGAATTATTCCAACATCGAGTGCTACAAGTGTGACAAATATGGTCACTATGCGAAGGATTGCAACTCTAATAAGTGTTACAATTGTGGTAAGACCGGGCATTTCGCGAAAGAATGTCACATTTAGAAAAAGGTAGAAGAGACAACCAACCTACCTACGGAAGATGAGGAGGAAAAAGAAGGTTTTCTCTGGATGGCACACAACGAAGTCAACACCAACAACAACATGGTGTAGTACCTTGACACGGATGCAAGTAACCGTATGTGTAACAGCCTAATTTTCAGTGGTGTCGGAATAGTGATTCGAGATCACTAAATCTGAAAAATGAGTAGGAAATATTATTAATTTAGTGAGTATAAGTTAAATGTGAAGTTAGGAAAAATTTTGAAATAGTGAATAGTGTACTAAAAATAAATATTAAAATAATTAGAATCGAAAACGAGGTATCGAGAACTCAAGAATTTTAAATGGAGCCATAAATATTTTTATAAATATTTATGGAGTGTTAAAAAGTTAGTATTAAAGTTTCGTCAAGAAATTTTAAAGTTCTGATAGTTAATTGAACAAAAAGGACTAAATTGTATCAAATGCAAAATTGTGGGAAATGATTAAATTGCTTAAATGATAAAAGAAAGAGGGTTTAAAAGGCAAATAGACCCAAGGTCTCTTTGGGCTGGACGGAAAGGGCATGAAATCAGCAAGAAAATAAGGAGAATTAAGGGAAAAATTGCAAAATTGCAAAATTTACTTAACACAGCTAGGACTAAAGTGGAATTATCTAGATTTCTCTTTATTTTTATTTTTCTGCATTCTCATCAGAAAAAATGCCATGGAAGAGTTCCCTTAAGCTGGTTTTTCATATTTTTACTTCAAGTAAGTTCAATTCTTGATTATTTCTTAAAATTTTTGTGTTTTTGTGACTTTTACAACTAGGTCCACTTGTTGAATTCATTAGTTGTTTATTCTATGAAAGAAATTGAAAGTTGTTATGAATATATACTGGAAGTATATGATGATTTGGCATGGAATTAGAGCTTTAAATTGTTTATATGCTGATTTTATTGAAAGAATTGAATAGAAAGTGAATGTTTGGGACCTAATTGTAAAAGAGTTTGAAGTTAGAGTTTTATGTGGAAATTATGATTTTAAATAGTTATGAAATAACTTATAATGTCTAGTAAAAGTATTAATTGATAAAATTATCTTAATTAATGGGTTAATTGTGCAAGGACTAAATTGTATGAATTGTGAAATTTGGGGAAAAATAGAAATCAACATTTTGCACTAAAACTGTTTTGGATAGCAGCAGTAGTCTAACTTTGAAAAATCACCAAAAATTGTAGAAATGGAATTAGAGGATGAATAAAATATGAAATTAAAGCTTATTGAGTCTAGTTTCAATGGAATTGTAATTTATGAGATATGATAAATTTTGTGAGACAAGGTCAGAATGATTTCGGGTTCCCCTGTTCTGACTTTGCAAAATCATCAAAAATTGGATAAAAATAATTAGGGGCTTAAATTTATATTTTTAGAATATTGAATGAGTCTATTTTCGAGAGAAACAAACGGGAACATCATTCGAATCCTGTACTATGAGATAATTAATTTTTAGTGAATAAGGGTCGGAACTGTCAGACAGCAGAACAAGGGATACTTCAATGAATAAACTGTATTAATTGGACCAACCAAAAATTATGAAAATTTTTATGGTAAGAAGATATGTGAGTCTAGTTTCAGGGAAAATTAGCGGATCTTAATTTGGAGTTTCGTAGCTTCAGATATAAATAATTTAGTGACTATGACACGAGTGGGTAGCTTGAATATTCACATAAGTAATTAGTGAAAATTATGGATAAGGTTACTTACAAGTGTGTTATTTATACCAAGGATGTGGATGGACAGGAGGAGGAGGAAAAAATATATGGATGACTCGTGTATAAATTGATCACATGCCCGATTATAATCGATAAATGTTGGATTAGAAATGATATAATGTTTTATTTGGAATATTTATTATGAAATTATGATTATCGTTATAATACAAAAATTGAACTTGTGAGTTTATATGGCTAAATTTTAGTGATTATTTGTTAATTTTATGAATTTCATGATGTGTTATTTCATATGTATTGATGATAAAATCGTGAATAATGTAAAAGCACGAAAATTGAATAAATGATCAAATTGAGCATTTCAGTTCAGTGACAAGATGAATTGAAGGAAAAGACCATAGTTGGACCATGGTAACAAGTGATAAGTGATAGCTTCGCTACACTTATCGATCAAGGACAAATGAAAGTGATAAGTAATAGCTCGGCTACACTTATCGATCAAGGACAAGTGAAAGTGATAAGTGATAGCTTGGCTACACTTATCGATCAAGGACAAATGACAAGTGAAAAGTGGTAGCTTTGCCACCGATCGATGAAAAGCAAGAGCTTCGCTACCGATCGATGAAAAGTGGTAGCTCCACACCGACCGATGAAAATGGTTGGCTACCTGATTAGTGAATAGTGGTAGCTTCGGCTACAAGTGACAAGTGATTTCCGTATAAGACCATATCTGGGATATGACATCGGTGTGATATATGCTACTGTATAAGACCATATTTGGGATATGGCATCAGTGAGATATGTGATTCATGTAAGACCATAACTGGGCTATGGCATCGATATATGAATGTGTAAGACCATAGCTGGGCTATGGCATCATTATGTGAAAATGTGTAAGACCATAGTTGAACTATGGCATCGAGAAAATGAAGTACTCAATTCCGTAAGACGTTCACTAATTTGACAAAGTTTGGTAAATGTTACATGGAATTATGTGATACAAGGAAGTACGAGTTGATAAGATATGAGTATAGAACTTGGTTGATAAATGAATTCATTTGTGATTATATAATTGTTCATGTTGAATGTACTGTCCATATGTATTGATAATTCAAATATTTTAGTGCATAAAGTTCCGACATGGAATAAATTGAACACGAGACAAACAATTATGAAATTGAACTCGGAATTCATGAAAATGACGGTTATTGATATATATATAGAGACATGAGACATTGATATATGAATATGGAAAATGTTTGATAAATGTGTTTATTCATAATTATGGAATTATATACCTCATGTGTACTATTTGCATAAAGATGATATTTCAAATACTTTGGTTAGTTAAGCTTAAATATGAAATAGTATGAAATCAAGATAAGTTGTTATGAAAATATATTTAGATTACAGAGATATGGATGATATATGTTGTATGATTACATAACGTGAAATTGTGTATATATATGAGAAATTTAATGAGAATTGAGCCCATACGCGTTTCTTGTTATTTATATGAAGTGTACGACTGACAAGGGTGATGAAGTTATAAACAGAGAATTACACGGGTTGAAAACACGGGCTTGTGACTCTCCAAAGTGTGAAAAATTTCTAAGTGTTGCAAAAGTTTCATATGTTTACGGTTTGGTCCCGAACCACCCTGAATGTATGTTTTGGGCCCTGTAGGCCCATATAACGGACGTTAAACATATGTATGAAAGTTTTTAATTTAGAAGAAATTTTATGGCTGATTTTTACATGATTGATCATATTATGTTCGGTAATACCTCGTACCCTATTTTAGGCTCAGAATACGGGTAGGGGGTGTTACATTTATTAGTATCAGAGCTTCGGTTTAACCGATTCTCGGAACGAATGAGATGTGTAAAGTGTCTAGAAATACATGCCATATAAATCTATGATAGTGTGATGTGTATGATCCGATCTAATCTTTGTTTTACATATAGACAAAAATACTTTTCAATTGAGCTATTTCATAAAGTGTTGAAAGTGACACTAAGGTGTCTGAATAAGAATGTGTTTATGATGAGTCGAAACTTGGAAAGGTATGAAGAAGAGTTCATGATATGGATGTGATGAGCTACGAAATGAAATAGTCATAAATCGAGAAATATGGGAAAAGTGAAATGAAATGGAAGTTTATCTTGTGATGAGCGCATCTATGTTTGTGTGACATTCATATGATATTATGTGCCTACCTTGTTTGATTAAGTAAATGCTATGAGTAAACTTACTCAAAATTCATGGAATGTATGTTTAAATACACTTGTTTGAAAAGGATAATTGAAAAGTTCATGTAACATAATTATGTATATTAATTTGCTTGAAGTGAATTATGTAATTGTGAGGATATGATGTTGATGATAAATGCTAAGTCATATGCGTGTATTTATGAGAGTCCAGTTAGAGGCTTTACGACCTCACCCCCTTATCAATGTGGTATTTTATAACGAAAATTCACGAGAATTATGTTGAATAGTTCACAAGTGTGAAACTAAAGAGTACAGTAGTGGAATTATTAATAATGTAGACGGAGTTAAAAATAGTTTGACAAGTGAATACAGATTTGAAAAAGATATCAGATTATTTTAAAGATCATTCAGATTACGTAATGTCACGGTTAAAGAAAAAGTTAACCTCGGCTAATCGACTTATTCAGATATGATGTCTAAAGTATGTGTTTGCTGAAGTTTTTCCCAAATTGGTTTTCGTTAGCGAATGGAATGATGCAGGGTTCATGATGATAGAATTAGTCAGAGAAATGATAATTGAGTAGTAAAGATGTCTGTGTGTGTGACAGTTATAGTTGAAATGAATATGATGATATTTTCTGGGTATTATATTTATTCTTTTATCCTCAGATATATGTGTGTGGTTGTTCAGTTTTTGATGGAGTTCTTATGTTGTGAGAATGCTAGCTAACAATGAAGTTAGATGAAAGCCCTGTTGGTCTGGTCGGTTTATGATCAGTATTTTTTCATCTTTTTGGAATTTTATTCTAATATGTTGGAATGAAGTCGATGGTAAAGAAAAAAATTATATGAGATTAATATTATGTTTCTACTGATTATGATTTTATTTTATACATACGGGAAATATATTATCTTTGTTATGATGGAAGTCCAGAATCGGCAAACATTGTTTTTCTTCTGGCTTTCTCTGATGAATTATCAAGATCTTTATTATCTTCTTGTGTGTTAGATGTGCTAGTGATTGCAAGAGCGTTACATAATATTTTTTAGTTCAAGTTCATGTCTATTTGTTAGCAAGTAAGCCGAACATTAAGAGCATTCAGGATTATTGCAGTCAGTGATAATACTAGTGTGATATGAGATAGAATGGCTATAGATTTCGAATTAGGATTGTCATTAACATCAGAAAGGAAAATGTTATTTAGTTTATGGTTAATCATTTGACAAAGAAAGATCTGTATGATCATTTCAGTAGGTACAGAATTTTTATTTGATAGATCAGCTAAGTATATGTGTTCCTAAGAGGGTAATTTAGAATTTTGACAATAAGTTCCAACATTTATTCTAGAGTTCAAAGGTGACTGGAAAATAAATAAATAAATAAATAAATAATATTCAAGGTTAAACTGAATTGTGATTCTGAGAAGTTAGTAAAAGTGTTTCATGAGTGTTGAAAGCAACTTCTTCTGATAAGATTTTCGGCGACGAAAATCCCTAAAAGGGGGGAGAGTTGTAACAGCCTAATATTCAGTGGTGTCGGAACAGTAATTCGAGATCACTAAATCCGACAAATGAGTAGGAAATATTATTAATTTAGTGAGTATAAGTTAAATGTGAAGTTAGGAAAAATTTTGAAATAGTGAATAGTATACTAAAAATAAATATTAAAATAATTAGAATCGAAAACGAGGTATAGAGAACTCGGAAATTTTAAAAGGAGCCATAAATATTTTTATAAATATTTATGGAGTGCTAATAAGTTAGTACTAAAGTTTCGTCAAGAAATTTTAAAGTTCTGATAGTTAATTGAACAAAAAGGACTAAATTGTATCAAATGCAAAATTGTGGGAAATGATTAAATAGCTTAAATGATAAAAGAAAGAGGGTTTAAAAGGAAAATAGACCCAAGGTCTCTTTGGGCTGGACCGCAAGGGCATGAAATCAGCATGAAAATAAGGAGAATTAAGGGAAAATTTGGAAAATTACAAAATTTACTTAATAAAGCTAGGACTAAAGTGGAATTATCTAGATTTCTCTTTATTTTTCTGCATTCTCATCAGCAAAAACGCCATGGAAGAGTTCCCTTAAGCTGGTTTTTCATATTTTTACTTCAAGTAAGTTCAATTCTTGATTATTTCTTAATTTTTTTGTGTTTTTGTGACTTTTACGACTAGGTCCACTTGTTGAATCCATTAATTTTTTATTCTATGAAAGAAATTGAAAGTTGCTATGAATATGTGCTGGAAGTATATGATGATTTGGCATGGAATTAGAGCTTTAAATTGTTTATATGCTGATTTTATTGAAAGAATTAAATAGAAAGTGAATGTTTGGGACCTAATTGTAAAAGAGTTTGAAGTTAGGGTTTTATGTGGAAATTCTGAATTTAAATAGTTATGAAATAACTTATAATGTCTAGCAAAAGTATTAATTGAGAAAATTATCTTAATTGAGGGGTTAATTGAGCAAGGACTGAATTGTATGAATTGTGAAATTTGGGGTAAAATGGAAATCAACATTTTGCACTAAAACTGTTTTGCACAGCAGCAGTAGTCTAATTTTGAAAAATCACCAAAAATTGTAAAAATGGAAATCAATATTTTGCCAATGTACCGCTTGTTATTTACAAAAGGATGGGTTAGTTGGGTCTATCCAAGATGTGTATTATGTACCAGACTTCAAGAGCAACATTTTGAGTATGAGGCAACTCATGGAAAAAGGTTATTCAGTACTTATGAAAGACCAGGTGTTACACTTGAAATATAAGTAAGGGCGTTTGGTCGCTCGAGTTGAAATGGGGAGAAATCGCAAATACAAGTTGAATTTGAGAAGCGTTCAAGAAAAATATTTGCAAGTCAACGTAGAAGACAAGGCATCGTTGTGGCATCTCCGTTTTGGTCACCTACATTATGGTGGTCTAAATGAGTTGGTAAAGAAGAACATGGTGCACGGGCTACCTGACATGGACTATAAGGGAAATTTTTGTGAAGAGTGTGTGCTCGACAAGCATGCGAGAACTTCGTTTCAAAAGAAGGCAGAATATCGGGCTAAGCAACCTCTCGAATTGATTCATACCGACATATGTGGACCAATCACCCTCGAATCTTTTAGCGGTAAAAGGTATTTCATTTTCTTTATCTATGATTTCCCACAAAAAACATGGGTTTATTTTATGAAAGAAACATCCGAGGTGTTCGAGGTGTTCAAAAAGTTCAAAGTAGAATGGTGGAAAAGGCAACTGGTAGACACATCAAATTTGTACGATCCGATAGAGGTGGCGAGTATACTTCCACGACTTTCATGGAGTATTATGAGGAGCAAGGCATAAGACGATTTCTAATCGCACCGTACTCTCCCCAATAAAACGGTGTGGCAGAGTGGAAGAACCAGACTGTTCTCGACATGGTTCAGTCAATGCTCAAGAGCAAGAAGATGCCGAAGGAATTTTGGGCCAAAGCCATGCAATGTGCCATCTATATGCAAAATCGTTGTCCACATGTGAAGTTGAATGATCAAACACCACAAGAGGCATGGAGCGGACAAAAACTGACAGTTTCTCATCTCAAAGTATTCGGTAGTGAGGCCTATGTACATGTGCTGGATCAGCGAAGAACGAAGCTCGAAGACAAAAGCAAAAGATTTATTTTTATTGGGTATGATATGAGAAAAAATAGATACAAGCTACTCGACTCGATAAGCAAGAAGGTTGTGGTGAGTCGTGATGTACATGTTAATGAAGCAAGCAAGTGGGATTGGAATAACTCAACGGAGGTCATCATCAAATATGGAGAATCATCAACCACTACACCAACAATCATACCGACAAATCCTGAAACTATCGATGATAAAGATGAACCGCAACAACCCAAAATGCAAAGTTTGCAAGATTTGTATGATTCAACAAATTAAGTACACATTGTATGTCTTTTGGCAGATTCTGAGAATATAAGTTTTGAAGAGGCGGTGCGAGACAATAAGTGGCAAACTGCCATGAACGAGAAGATTAAAGCAATTAACCGCAACAACACATGGGAGTTAATGGAGGTGCCGAAAAGAAGTCAGCCCATTGGTGTGAAATGGGTGTTCAAGAGAAAGATAAATGCTCAAGGCGAAAAAAGATAAATGCTCAAGGCGAGATAGAACAGTACAAGGCGTGACTTGTTGCAAAGGGATACAAAAAAAATGAGGGAATCGATTATGACGAGATGTTTGCTCCCGTTACAAGAATGGAGATAATCCGATTGCTCTTTTCACAAGTGGCTTAATTCAAATGACCGATATTTCGAATGGATGTCAACTCGGTATTCTTGAATGGTGTGCTCGAAAAAAAGTCTACATCAAACAACCATCCGGGTACATGAAAAGTGGAGAAGAGAAGAAGGTGCTGAAATTGAAGAAGACACTTTACGGGTTGAAGCAAGCACCAGGGGCATGGAATACTCGTATTGATACATACTTCAAGGAGAACGGGTTCAAACAATGTCCCTATGAACATGCCATTTTCCTGAAGAGGAATGAAGGAATTCAAGATGACAGATTTTGGTTTGATGAAGTTTTTCCTTGGTTTAGAGGTAAGACAAGAAGAGACAGGTATTTTTGTGTCATAGGAGACATATGCAAAGGAAATTTTGAAGAAATACAAGATGGTATATTGCAAACCGGTATCAACATCAATGGAACCAGGTGTAAAACTCTCGAAATTCAATTGAGGAGAACGAGTTGACGCGATCAAATACCGAAGTTTGGTGGGAAGTCTTCGCTATCTCACTTGTACAAAGTCTGATCTTTCGCTAAGTGTTGGCATTGTAAGTCGGTTCATGAAGAAGCCGGTTTATTCACATTGGAAGGCATTGAAGCGAATCCTACGTTACATCCAAGGAATAGTGTCACTCGGGTTATTCTATTCAAATGTAGGAGATTACAAGTTGATTGGGTACTTTGATAGTGATTGGTACGGAGACTTAGACGATTGAAAAAGTACATTGGGATATGTGTTCTTTATAGGTAACACAATGTTTACTTAGCTTTCAAAGAAGTAACCAATTGTGACACTCTCGACATGTGAAGCTGAATATGTGGCAGCATCTTGGTGTGTGTGTCATGCTATATGGCTCAGAAATTTGTTAGACGAGTTGGAGCAACAACAACTCGGTGCGACTGAGATACGAGTTGACAATAAATCAGTAATTGAGTTAGCAAAGAACCCAGTGAATCATGAGAGAAGCAAACATATTGACATTCGTTTTCACTTCATCCGAGATCATGTAAAGGAAGGAAGTGTGAAATTAGTGCACGTGGTAAGCCAGGACCAAGTTGTAGATATCTTCACGAAACCGCTATTGATGGTACTACTTGACAACTGCAAGAAATTAATCGGCATGAAGGATGGGAGAAGCATTTAAGTTTACGGGGGAGTTTTGTTGATTAAACGTTAAATATGATTTTAATGGGTTTAATTTAGAATTTTTTATTTGGAGAATGAAAGGTCCAGAGTCATTGGTTGGCTATTATTAGATTTTAATATTTTCAGTTTTTTTAAGGATAATAGTCTATAAATAGTTTCTAAGTATTTGATATAACATAGAAAGAGAAAAAAGTAAGAAAACTTAGAAGTTAAAAATAAAAGTTTTCTTGAGCAATTTTTCACCATTTGCCCTTTCTTGGTGACCTGTGTAGGGTGTTCTTCCATTCCATTAGTTAGAGGCTGAATAGATTTTGGATGAATATTTTGATGACATTGGTGTTGAAGCTTAAAGGTGGCTTAATAGTTAATTCCTTCAAATGAGCAACAAACTGGGCTGGTTTAATGGCGGTATTGTATATTTTGTTGATCAGCTGGCTTAAATTGTGTTGCTATGCCCACTAAAGTAAACACCTTACACTTGCCACTTTTAATATCTGAGAATGTAGAGGAAAGGTGATGACTTTGGGCTTTGTGAAGCAGGCCGGTCTTTTTTCTTGGAAAATGAGATTGAAAACCACATGCAATTGATTTCTTAGGAGTAGGATTTGAATTGATATGGTCGGATTTTATTTACTTTGAAAATATATTTTTATAGAAAATATATTTTGAAAATTTATCGAATAATATTTAAAACCATAAAATAAAATTTATTTTGACTAGAAATTTAAAACTCAAGTTCAATATAACCAAATCTAAAAAGACTGGACCAAATGGAAGAGTGTGTGAAGAATGGTGCAGGATAGCAAAGCATGTGGTGTGAATGAGAAAAGAGGCCTAATTTGGGCTTATACACAACACATGTATTTTGAGCTAACTCTCATTTCGTTAGAATTAGAAACATTATTCATACATGATTTATTTAATTAACACATAAGAAAGTGAACATGAATATAATATAAATAAACTAAGTTGTCCGTTCAACTTTGTCCTTAGTTTTACAAGTTTAAATACTCGTTAAATAATTTAAAATTTTAACTAAGCTTTATATTTATTTATTAGATAAATATTGTAATTAGATTGATTGATTATGGTAGTTTATTTAAGAGTTGTATTTTCATTAGTAGTTTAAAATTGAATTTTGCTTTAGCCTTTTTATTTTACTTAGAATTAGGTTAGCATTGTAAAGGATAGAGATTTGAGTTTAATATACTTTGGACGTGAGCTTTTTATTTCTTTATTATTCGTATTACTAGGTACCACATATTTTCAAGTGTGATAGAAAATTGTTTAGTTGTTGCTAGTCATAAATTGATTAAATACGACCTAAAATAAATTATCTTTTATCTTATACCAAAAATATATTATGTGATCTTTATTTGGGCCACCAACTCATTAATGAAATTAAAGAAATATAACATAATTATCTATCTAGGTGTCACCTTTAATTTGGTCACCAACTCATTCATGAAATTAAAAAACACCTATTCTTTTAAATTATAATTAATATTATTATAATGATACATTTGTCTTTTTCATACTTTTATATCATTTTAAATAAAAGAATTACACATTACCAACTCAAGAATCGAACATGTGTTTAATAGTATTATAATAAAATTTTATTACTACTTCACCTATATTCATTATTAAATAAATTTAAAAGAAATATTTTTGTGTGGAAAACATACTAACTATATTAAGCTAACATGATCAAAAATTGACAATTCTATCAATTTCAAGAACAAGTGGTAGATCTTCAAGAATGTCTTCAAACACTTGCATATTTGTACTTATTGTCGTGGTCATTTTTGCAATACGATCTGCAACTTGGTTCCTCTCCCTTGGAATGTGCCTTATCCTCTAATGTTGTATATATTGTAATCTCATATGTATCCTTCGTAACTGTTGAGCGATACTCCTCCTTAATCATTCCATATTTGTTAGAAAGTGTTGTTTGAAGACTAACAATAAAAATAGTTGAATACGTTGAGGTCCCAAAAACTTTCAAATAACCTTTTACCATCTATCTTTAGTATGCCAAGAACTCTCTCAAAGTGATCTATACACGCTTTTCACTATAAAAGCCCCAGTGGAAGTGCTAATCCAATTAATTCTATCTTCCCCTACAAAGAAATACGGAGGGGGAATACTAACAATTCTTTGAATAATATCCTTCGACAACCATACTCTAAACAAGTTCAGATTCTAGGCCCCATCTCTAGTTACCATGTCATGCAACAAATTATCTGATATAAGGTTATTATGAGTAGGTACATACTTTATCAAAAGACCTAAATTAGGTATCCAAGGGTCCTTCCAACAACGTATAGAGTTCCCAGTTCCTGCAGACCAAACTAAGTTTTCGCGCAATAAAGGCCATACCTTAACAATGACTCTCCAGATAGCTAAACAGTTTCCTTGCGCTATATTTTTGGATGCCTTTTTCATCATCCAGTATTTTTCTTGGAGAACCTGAACCCATAGTTTATCATATTTGGATACAAGATTAAATTCCAACTTTAATAAAAAAGAGGAATTATGATCCTCTAGATACCGAAACTCGAGGCTACCACAAGAACATGGTTGGCAAATAGAATCCCACTCAACCAGTGACATCTTCCTTACACCATTAGAAGAACCCTATACGAACTGTCTTACCAAGTGTTCAATTTCATTATATATATACCTTTAGGAGTCCGCATAGACTGCGTAAAATAGTTAGGGATAAAAAGAAAAATAGTTTAAGCAAGAGTAATTCTACCTGCTAGTGACACCTACTTAACGTCCCATTGATTTAGTTTACTTCGTACCTTCTCTACCACAAACCTCAAACTAGAGCAAGTAACTCTATCATGGAATAACGACACCTCCAAATAGGTACCAAGATTATGTACCTTTTGAAACCCAAAAAGGTTGCTCAATCTATCACCAAGATCAATGTCCACTCTTTTAGAAAAAAAAAGATAATAGTTTTCCGAGCATTAACCCGATGATCAAAGATACACAAAAATTTTCAAGGATATCCCTAAGGGCCAAAGCATGCTTCAAATCCATCTTAGAAATAATAACCAAGTCGTCTACAAAGAACAAGTGGGATAAATTAAGTCCTGAACAAAATAATCTGATATGACTCCACTTGCTGCTAGAAATGGCTGACTGAATACCATGTCCTAACCATTTCATACATAGCATAAACAGATAAGGGGATAACAGGTAACCCTGTCTAATGCCTCTCAAAGGCTTAAACTTTGGAGTTAGAATTTCGTTCCACAAAATCTGCATTGTAGAGTTCAAAACTGCTGACATGATCACTTTCCTAAAGAACTTCGATATGCCAGCAACCTGAAGGGAAACATCAATAAAATCCCACTGTAACCTATCATAAGCCTTTTCAAGATCTATTTTAATATCCATCTACCTTTTATTCTTAGCCTTCATAGAGTGTATGACCTTCTGGGCAATAACAATATTATCTGAAGTATTTCTTCCCGCAATAAAATTAGTCTGCTCATGAGAAATAATTTTTGGGAAGATTATCTGGAAGTTGTGATAGGCCCATTTCGCCCGGGCCCGTTAAGATCCAAAAAAAAACCAGAAATTAAAAAATAAAAAAAATCACAAAATAAAAATTCAATAAATGTCCATAGTCCAAATTTACATTTAGCCCACATACAATTGTTGCCCAAATTTTAAACTCATTTTATAATAAGGCCCAAACCTAAATTAAACCTAATCCTAACCCAAAAACATAGCCCATTAACTATTTTCAGATAGTGGAAACCCTAGGCCACCAAGCCGCCGTTCCCATGCACCACAAACACCATCAGCAACCCCAAACAGTGAAACTTCTGAAAGACTTCGCGTCACACCCCACAAACGGCCTCGCCATGTCAGCATCACCACGCCATACATACCTGTAACAGAAAGAGCACACAGCAAATATTGAACAAATGACAGCAAATGTATAACAGAAAAGAATCAAGGGCCATTGTATTTTTTTATTTTGTAGATTTTGCTATAAAAAGCCAGTGAAATCAAGTGTAAAAGGGGGATAGGCATATGAAAATCAATACCAAAAGTTTGAATAAAAAACAGTTTTTAGGAGGTAATTGAATTTTTTTTTCTTTTCATTTTGCTATTATATATTTGATTTTGTTACTATATGAGGATGAAAATATAAAATAAAGAAAGGGGAGAGTACTTATCTTGATGATAGCCCTCAAAACCTTGTTGGTTTTGAAGAAATCGGAGCTTAAATAAGGATTGTGAGGTCTAGGAATGGTAAAACTTTTAGATTCATGGACGAGTAGGGTCGATTAGCCTTCGTGCGACGATCGTCTACAGAAAACGGAGGCGAAACGACGGTGGAAGAATGCTTTAAGTTCTGCCAAATGAAGAAGAGAGATAGGCTTTAGATTTTTTCTTTATTTTGATTTGTTTTTAGGTGATAAATGTTAGTTTTAGGGTTTTTTTAACTTCATTTTATGCAGAATAATAAACGGCGCTGGCCATGGGAAGAAGATCCGCACATTGACCCATTCTGCGCCCCGGATCAGCGCTTTTGACCTTGAATGGTCAATTTGCACGCGTGGTCCTTGTACTTTGTTGAACTAGTCAATTGCGCCTGATTTGTTTTGCCTGGTTTTTTAATTTGGCTCTTTGATTTGTGCGTGCTTTCACTTTAGTCCACGATATGGTGCTGTATTTTGAGATCGGGGAGATTTTCAATTCTAGTCCCCATACGTTCACGTGCGTCACACTTTGGTCCTTATTTCTTTCTTAATGGCTTATTTTATTTATTAATTATACCTTTTAATTTGATTTTAGTTCAATTAAGTTTCTATTTCAGTTCGTATAATTCATCATGTTTTCTACTCATTTAACATCTATCTTGCAAATCTTAATTACATGCATTCTAAGTTACGTGGATAAGTTTGCTTTGTTTTGTTTAAAAGTATAAAATTATTATTCCATTTTGTATCATAAACCTTGATATAATCTTTAATTTAAATTACCCTTATATTATTTATATATATGTAATTCATGATAAAATTAGTTTTATTCTATGTATATTATTAATATTGTATTATTTTATGCACATAATTTCTCTTAAATTTATTTCTATATCTTATTACACATCTATGTTGTTTAAAGAAAAGTCCTACATCTTTTGTGTTTTTAAAAAAAATTACTATTGTACATAATTCATGTTAAATTATTTTTATAGTCCACGTTATTGATTTCATATTAATATTTTTATGTATATATATTTTTCTTTAAAGTTATTTATGCATATAATATTTTTTAAGAACCATATTTTAAATCATTCAAATTATTTATTGTATACGTTCTTATATTATCTTTGTGCAGGTATTATTTATATGTTTTATCAATCCGAATCAATTTGTCACATGTAAAATTATGTTATATATATTATTTATTTTAAATTTCCTGTATAACTATAGTTTTATAAGTATACATCACTAAATGTGAATGTTTTGTAAATATAGGTTTTTACCCTTATAGTGTATATGATTATGTTTTCTAAATTTGCTTATGTATTATTTATATATTTATTTAATTTTTCACACATTGTCAATTCCGTGCCATTTTTTTAAAACAAATATTTTCAAATTTATTTATATATATATATATATGTGTGTGTTTTATGAAGTTATTATGTATATTATATCTTATCGTGTATTTTTATTATTACTTCATATTTTTATATCGTTATTCAAATTACTATGCATTTGGTCATTTTAGATGAATTCGTGTTTAAAATAATGTGCACATAATTCGATTCAAACTTTTGAAAATATCCCATACCATATTAACCTATAATTCCATTTTATTTTGTACACATTTTATGGATAATTTTATATTATGTCATGTGAATTATTGTTGTATATCATTTTATTGATTATTCATCATCCATGATTAAGGATTTGGTCACGATTTACTTAGAATAGTTTTATATAATTTGTTGGATTTGTTAATTGTAACTTGTTATATCCTATTTTTTATGTTCACTACCCTTTTTCATATAAATCTTTTGATACAATTCATTAAGCATTCCATTTTAAAACGGGTAAACGTGTTTTGAGCAAGTCTCCAATTTTTTTTATCATTCAAAAATTCTGAAATAAGGCAATATCTAATATGTGGGGAGTTCGGAAAATCGTGCTCAAAATACTGGGTATGATTTTTCGGTGAACCAAATATTTGGATGACCTTTTTATAATTTTACCATACGAGTTTTCAAAAGTAAAAAATCAATCGTATTTTTAAAGGTATAAAGGATCGTATCCAATCGTACTGGGTATGTTGCTGCACATCTTTGAAACGAGAGATTTTTGACCGCTAATTTGAGCTATTCAACATTTTAAAAAAATCATACTTCGGAAAATCTTTTCTTTTAAAACTTTTGATATAAGGACAGCATCAAATCAATTTGGTACCAATTTTTGGGCGTAATGAGGGTGCTAACCCTTCCTCATACATAGCCGACTTCCGAACCCATTTTTAAATTTTTGTGAACCAGAATTGTTTTAAAATGTTTTATTAGGTGATCTAATCACACCTAAACAAAAGGTTGGTGGCGACTCCATATTCGTTTTTAAAAGTCGATCCCTATTTTTTCTAACTCGAAAAAAGGGTTTCGACAGAAGTGATTGGCTATTACCTTCATAACAAGTTTGTATAAAATGGAACAGAGGCTAATAGGTCAAAATTTTGAAAACTCCTCAGGATTAGGAACTTTAGGCACAAGAACAATGAAAGTAATATTAAGCTCTTGATCAATAGAATCTCTATTAAAGACACTTTTAACCCAATCACGAATAGCCTCCCCAATAACATCCCACTGATTCTGAAAGAAGCAGGCATGGAAACCATCACTACCAAGAGACTTTAAAGGGGTCATATCAAATAGAACAGTCTTAATTTCCTAATTAGAAATTTCTCTCCCCAAAAAATCTTGTAACACCCCAAACCCGGCCTAGACGTTATGGCCAAATCCGACATGCCACATCGAAGCATTCAGAACATTTTTGATCCAGAAAAACTTACTTAGTGTTTTAAAAGATAATTTCATTATAGGTTAAAGTGAATGGAAGTTGTGCACCAGGTAGGAAACCGGAAAAGAGGAGGTGAGTCCATCGGACTGCTTAAGTACCAAGCTCTCTTCGGATCCAATCCTAGACATGCATGCCGCCATTGCCACAACTTAACGTCATGTATATTTCTAGGAAACCAATTTGATTAAGTCCTTTTTAGGAAAAGTGGTTAATTTTGGAAAATACTTTTATTGCGGAAGCTTTGCTTGTTGTCGTGGTATTTTGAAATCAACTGTTGTATTTGAAAACGGGCCCTAAAGCTTTCCAATTTCAACAGTTAAAATAAGTAATACTTATCTTAGTAACACATATTAAAACCATCAAAAATAATTAAGCGGCCTTATTACATTTAAAAACCCAAACCTCAAACGTAAATAAAAGGATATCCAGTTCACAAGAAGAAAATCAAACTTTCAGAACGGGTGGCCACTCAATTCCCTCATACTCCAAGCCCACTATGGTTGGGGATTACTGCGTGGATGAAAATAAAAGGGTGAGTTTGGGAAACTCGGTTTGTAAATTAACCCAACCATAGCCTATATCACTCAAACTACGAAAATGAATCGTTAGCCTTAGCCCGAATGTAAATTGAATAAAGCCCATAGGCCCATAACTGAACAAATATTACATGTTTATGCAGAAACCCAACCATATCCAATCGTATACACCCCCGTACCAAGCTTACACCGTGTGGGGAGACAACTCGACCCACCCAACTGCTACACACCACAGAATTTACAGCATCGCTGCCAGATCGAATAATGTGACAGAGTCACAGATCTGATAATCGTGGCGAGCCACCGTATCAGATATATGTGGCGAGCCACCGGATCGATATTTGTGGCATAGCCACCATGACGCTTCCTCCATAATATAACCCATGTCCCCATGCAATGAAATAATATGTCATGGCATACGATCTGTAAATGTAACATCATGCTTTTCAGAAAAAAAAATAACCCTAGGGGTATAACGGTAATTTTGCATACATAGGGGTGTTCAAGTAATTTCACTATTCTTAAGGTTTTCATACATAACATAGCCATTTACGTACGATCAGAAACACTTTCCGCGTTTTCTTACCAACTTGGGCTCGTTGGCCCATTATCCCGTTTTTGGCCCATTAAGCCCAAAAACATCGAAATGCACGGAATCGCGCACTCTGCAGTCTTATCACTTTAATTTACCATATACATTAAACTATTAATCTCATGAGTATTCACACACTCGCAAGATCTCAAAATACCGGCTTTTCGGCATTTCAACTTTTCGGCTTGTGCCGATCTAGTCTATAAGAGGGTGTTAGTTACACACCTGTTTGCGACGATATGCTGACGAGATCCACACACGAACTGCCTACAATTGGATTACTAACACGTTAATCTAACTATTCAAGCACGAACTACATATTAACCCCATACCATATTCAGCCAACCACACCTACAGATCATAGTAAGCTTATAAGAAATCAATAACCAAACTCATTAACAAATTTTTGTCAATGTTTACCACATAATCAAAATTTCTCTACAAGCTGTCTTTCTGAGCAACAGTCACTAAATCATTTATAACTGGAGCTAAGAAACTCCAAATCAAGTGCCGTTAATTTTCCCTGAAAATAGACTCATATATCTTATATCCATAACATTTTCAGAATTTTTGGTTTGGCCAATCAATACCAGATTTTTCTTAAAGTTTCCCATGTTTCACTGTTTGACTAATCTGACCACTCTTAATTACGAATAAAATTTTTCATTGCACAGAATTCAAAATATGTTCTTGTTTATTTCATTTGAAACTAGACTCATTAAGCTTTAATTACATAATTTATTCAGCTTCTAATTCATCTCCCACAATTTATGGTGATTTTCCAAAGTCACGTTACTGCTGCTGTCTCAAGCAGATTTATTACCAAATCACTCTTTCACACACCTAACTTGCATGCATGTTATTTAAACATGTATATCACCAATCAATCATCACATATCTATGATTTTACTTAATTATAATCTCCATTTCATCATTTTAAAGCACAACATATTAGCCGATTTTTCCCCTTAGCATCTAAGGCACATGCATGCTCATTTGTTTGGCTCAACTTCACCTATCTTCCATTTTTCATCAAAATAACATGAAACAACAACCATTTCCTTCATTTTAATTCATGACTAAATGCTCACAACACAACTAAAAAACCAAAATATGCTTCAAAAGTTAAGGTAGAATCAAGAAGAACTCATGAACATCAAGATAGAAGCAAACTACCATGAACTTACCTTCAATTTTCTTCCCCAAGTGACTGAACATTCAAGAGCTTTCTCCTCTCCTTTCTCTTCTCTAACTTTCGGCTATGATGAACAAAGATGGACAAAACTTTGTTCTTTTTACCCCTTTTTCTTTTAATAAAATTTCATATTTCATCCATTTAATCCTTTAATACAAAAGACATGAAATGCCTATCATGAAACATTTACCTAACCCATTATCATGGAACATTTATCTAACCCATTATCATGGAACATTTACCTAACCCATTATCAATTTTTATCAATTTGTACCATAAATTATGGATATCAAATGCACATATTGTCTTCAACAACATGATGGCCGGCCACTTCATGTAAAATGGGAGGTTTGTCATGCAAATCCTCCTATTTTGCACTTCTATTTATTTGGCCACTTCAATTTAGCCTATAGCATTTTCAAACATTTTTACATAGGTCCTATTTCATAATTTCACCCGCTTTTTCTTATAGAAAAAAAATTAACTAAAATTGTCGGGTTCTATCTTAAGCTTGGGCCTTCTAGAGGCCCACTAACATAATTAAACCTATGCCAACATTCACAGAATTCCCGAAAATTGGGGCGTTACAAATCTTTACCACATTGTTTAATTTAAGGAAATGAACTAGAAGGTGAAACTTCCCCAGGATTCGACTGTTCCCCATACAATTTTGGAAAAAATTGACTACCTCTTGCTGAATATCATCTAGATCATAAATCCAATCCCCTAATTGGTTTCACAAGGTGATGATATGATTAGCCTTTCTCCTTTGAATTGTGTGACGATAAAAAAACTTAGTATTTCGATCTCTCAAATTAAGCTACTTACATCGGAATTTCTGCTTCTAAAGTAATTATTTGTGATAAAGAACAATTTCAAGCTCTTCCCTAATCTCCATCTCTTTACAAATCAAATAATATGAACCTGAACATTCCAAAGCCACAAACTGAAAGGTTGGGTTGGCTTCCACAAAGCATAGATTTTGTTTTGAAGTGTTGCATACCCAATATTCCTACCTAAGAGCTTCACCACCACCGTGAAAGTCATATCCTTAATTAACAACTGATTAATTCTCTTTGAGAAATTAATTGATGGGATACCGTTCATAAAGGATCTCATAATGTCTCATTCCATGAAAGTAAAATCATCATTATCTTCGATGCCTGATGAACTATTCTTCCCTCTCAAAACACGAGAACTTTCCCCTAGCAACCCCTCCTTCCATGATAATAGAGAGTCTAAGTCCAATTCTACCGCCATCACCACATCTGAATTTGCTTCCTTATTCTGACAATCCTCTCCCTTGCCATCTTTGTTGAAAGAATCGCTAGAAGTCTCCATTTTCTAAATTTTTTCCAAAAAATAAAATATTTTTAATATCCACATTATGGATGTGACAAAATCTAGTACTATTGTAATGTGTTCGGCTGAGTTAGTGTCACATATTATCATTGTTGTAAAATTATTGAAATCTCATTCCATTTACAAAGCCACGAATATTATTTTGTCTTTATATTTTGATAAATCTAGAAAAATACATACAGTGTTGGGAATCATGATATTTGAAATTAAAATAACTTGGTTGTCACCCTCTCAATTTTACCATTTTAATAAAAACCACATTTAGTTTTCATACTATTTTTTATATATATAAATGTGTTTCACCTACATTATGGATATGCCATAATCTAGTTTTAATTATTATGATAAACTAAACCCAGAGTCACTGAACTATTCGAAAGTTTTTATTTAAGTATTGGGCGATTAATTTTTTTTAAAGTCCGGCTAGTAAGCTCCAAAAGACTATTCGATGATCCGTACCGTGGATCAGTACCCATCAATGAGTGGAAGAACATACCTTAGATCCAAATCGATTTGACAATCATTGTTGAAGATCGGAGAAGAAAGTTGTTTGAATTTTAGTTTGTAGATTTGTGATGTTCAAAGATGTTTCTCTGTAGAAGAGAATTGGGGAATGAGAATTTTTAGTTGGTATAGGCAGTGTGAACAAAAAAGACTATACAACATCGATTTTAACAACATAGGAACTTAAATGAAAACTTTTAAATAGTTTAGTGACCATTTTGTAACTTTTAAAAGTTGAGTGATAAAAACATAAATTTACTAATAGCTTAGTGACTTTAGGCATAGTTTACCCTTTTTATTAAGATGATAATTAAATAAATTAATATAATATATTTTTTTGGTGCTTTTCAAGTTCGTATTACAATAAATGTTTAGGGTTCATGGTTGTCTTTTCTAACAATGTCGTTTTCAAATTTTAAACCTTATTCTTCCTTTGAAAATATAATATATCTTACTATTGTACTCAATACTTGTTGATGAATATAATTTTAAAATTATAATATATCATTAAATCATATATCTTTTATTAAAATGATATAAAACTAAATAAATTAATATAATTTAAAAAATACAAAACAAACACATATTGCAAAAACTGGTTAAAAAATTCCAGGTCAATGTTAGCGTTGGTTTTAGCAAAACTAGGGTTCCAAAACAATGGGTATAATATGTATGTGAAGAAAATTCCAAAATCCGTGGGCAATACTTTAAAAGCTACCCCACATTTATTTATCCAAAAATCCTAAAATAAATATCTACATGCAGTCCCTTGGTGGTCAAGGCATGGGTTTCAACCTCAATATCTTTTAATCCAATGTGGATAAAAGGATTGCTTTTTTCGGCTTTCAGAAACAAAAGCTGAACTACAATCCTCTTTCTATTGTTCTTCAACTTGAAGATAAGGCAGCAGCATCCCTATCCTAATCTCAATTGCTTCTATCCATTGCAAATTCTGAAATTATAAAAGGAGATATTTTTAATTAAAATTATATTAATTTCACTTGTAAAATCAAATACCATTGATTATCGAATTTATATTTTTATCAAGTCTATCATTGTTAATTTAATCATGTATGATGGCAGTGAATGAAGTTTTAGGATCCTTGAATAATCAAGTTTGATAATTGTTTTATTATGTATAAATGCGTATTTATTTTGTGTGAATTTTGTTTAATTATATCATAATTTTTTAAAATTTTTATACTCTACATTAATTTGATTCTACTTTTGCATTTATAATTATATTATATTTCTTATAAACTCTTTCCTAAAAATAATATATAATGTTGGCAATTATCTACGTAAATATACTACTAAAATGACATGAAAATAAATATAATGAAATTTAAATTGAAAGATCAAAATAAAGTTAATTATCAAGTAAATATTATATATTTTTAAAAAGTACATGAATACCAAAATGTACGAAATTATTAAATTAATGGACCAAAATAAATATTTTTTAAATAAGCTAAACTTATTACTAAATGTATAATCAATCAAATCTCACATTGTTTCGGCAAATGTAACTTTTATTTAACTAAACACATTCCAAAAATTTTTAGAATAAAAATTATTTTTAAAATTTTATTATAAATTTTGATTATATCTATTTTTTTATACAATATCTAGAACTATTTATAACCCCTCCTCAACTCATAAATAGGAGGATAATGCACTGCAACGCGCTCAAATCTATATCCTCTTGCATTGATAACGATATCTATACTAATCAATTAAATTTTAATCCATTTTAAATTAATTTTAATAGTAACTAATATTCAATAAATTTGATTGGTTACGTGGATTAATAGATTTAAAGATGGTTTCACAAGTACAATATATTTTCTATTTAAATTGTTAGATTCCATCCACATTATTTTTTATTAAAAGTAATATTTTTATTAAATTTAATTATGATGTAAAATATTTTACTTCATTTTCAAACAATAAAATTAACTTTTTTTTAAAATCAATCCTACTCACGAACAACTATGATACAAACAATCAGACTTTCTGAACATTAAGTTTTTTGTTCATCCAATGCTAATTACAATCATGTGGTTGTGAGATGCTATGACTCGTTAAAGTTTTGTGATAAAAAAAATAGAAATTTTATTAAAATACTAATAAACCTGACATTATCTTCATCTTTGGCAAAAGAGAGTGTTTCTTTTTTCACACAGAATACCATATAATTTCATCTGTCTCATTGAATGTGGCTATTTTGGAACTTTTAGTTCCCAATCAAGATTTTATTTATTTATATATAGTATTTGCTCCAGAGGTTTGGCCTATCTTATAATATGATACCAAAAAAAAAAAATTAAAAATTAATCAAAACACATTAATATATAAAATATTTTACTATTTATATAATATGAATTATTAATTCTATAACCGTAAAATCTTTTAAAATTTATCACTAGCCTAGACAAGAAAATAATTTTCTGATTAAAAATGCTCAATTTGAGGGTTTTTCTTTCTTTCTTTCTTTCCATATTTTGTCCCTTGACTTGTCTCCATTCAGATCCCACGAAAATATTTTTTTTTAGGTTGTAAGTGTTTTTTCTTTAAGAATATTTTAACGTTTACTGTATGTGCCAATGATGCTTTGGGAGTCCCGCTATGTGTATTTTCCTAATCCAAATTGGATTAAGAGTGTAACCCATACTTTATTTTAGGTTAAAATATCTCTAAATTTGTATTTTCTTTAGTTAAGCTAAGTTAGAAAGATATATGTTTTTTTTTTTTAATTCGCCTTTTAGATTTTTTTAATTAAACAAATAAGTCATTTTAGGAGAGAGTGTGTGGAAACGCGTTCAGCTCCAACGATCATTTTCCCAACAACTTTTTGAATGTTGACAACAATAAAAATTTTTAAGAGCTAACAGTAACTTTTATTTTCTATAAATATCAAGCCATTTTTCATTATTTTTACTCAAATCCAACTCTCTCTATTCTCTCTAAACTCTTAACTCTCTCAATTTTCTCAAGTTTTGTTTTAAATTTTTCAATACGCTTGTTTTAAAATATTATAGTTTTATTTAATTATTTCGTATATTATTCGTTTCGATTAAATTTTCACGAATGACATTGATAGTCAATCTTATGATGACACATGACAGCCTTTCAATATACCACGTGACGGACAATCATATGTCTAGATTCATTTTTTATATGAAAAATATATTCCTTTTTATTAATTTATATATTTTTAAAATTTTAATATTTTTTACTCATGTCCATCACATGGCACATTGAGAGGCTGCCACGTATCAGTATCGAATTGGCTATTAGTGTCAAGTCAACACAAATTAACAATGCTAGTGAGGAGACACCCACTTGGGTGACTAAATACAAATTCAATTACCAACTAGGTCAAAAAAAAATTTAGATACCAGTTAGGAACTTTTGGACAAGTTCAATGGGGCAAACTACATATTAACCCCTATAAAATATAGTTGTTTGTTACCCATTTTACACCAAAATATTATATCTGTTAGAAAAAAACCCAACTAATAATAAATGACCACATAATATAAACTTAAAAAATATTTTATTTTCCTTTTACATTAGTTCTCTTTTTTTTTTTTCCTTTCTTATTCCTTTATAATGTCTAGCAATACTAACAATGCTCGAAATTTGCCCTCCTGAGGTCTAGACGCTAGCAATTAATTTTGTTTTCAACTTCACTGCCTATTTGCTTAACTTGCCGGGGTTGAAAAAATTATTTCACCGATCAAAACTAGTATTTTCAAAACCGAATCGACTAGACCAAGAGCCAGTTAAGGTATTGGTTTGGAGATAAGGGTTGAACCCAATTGCCCCACAAATCGATACAAACTAATTGAAGTGAGCTATAAAAATCATTTGAACTGAGTTTATATGTTTTTTATTTTATTTTATGAATTTTTAATAATTTATCTGATCAAACAGAGAATTGGCGGTCCAATTGGTTCAACCATCATTTTAGTTTTACAGGAAGAAAAAAAAAAGAAAAAAACATATAAGAAAAAAATAATGCTTTTTGTCCTTTTCTACCACATGTCAATTTTTAATTTTTTTTTAAATAGACTTAACTATTTAACTAATTATTGAACTAACAAAGGTACCACCTTGGGAAAAAAATAATTTAAGTGCATTTGAATAAAAAAAAGTTTAGGTATGAAAATGATAAAAATGCATAGTTTAAATACCAATTTATGGGTTAAGTTTTTTTTTTTAAATAGACTTCAGAGTTTGACTAACGAATAAACTAACTTGAGAAAAAATAGTTTAAGTACCAATGACGATAAAAAAAACCAAGTCGAAAAATAAGATAATTTAATTACGAATAAAGCTATATTTAAATAATTGCAAAAAATAAAAATAAAAATTGTTTGAAGTAACTGATCTATGATTTTGTTTTTGGGATATAATAAAATGGTTAAACTGTCTTCTAAAAATGGATAAGATTTACCGTTGATCTGTCTCATAACCTAACAAAAAATATTTTAATAATGGATAAAATGGGGTGAATTACACAAATAGTCGGTTAATTCTCAAAAAAAAATTATTTTAGGCACTCAAAATAAAAAGTTTATAATTTACGTACCCATGGTACATAGTTCGGTCTTTGGTCATTCTCGGTAAAATCACAAACTACAAGCTGACGTGACAATTTAAAAATCGGCATAGTAACAAATTTAGTCCTCAACTTCTATAGATTATATCAATTTAGTCATAAGTTTAAAAAATTAACTCGAAAATTTATGAATGATCTCAATTTGGTCATAATTCTAAAAATTCAAAGAAATATATAATAATACGTAAATATATTCTTAAAAATATAATAATACAAAATTATTTTGAGTGGGGATTTTATTAATACTAATATAATTATTTTATTTAATATTAATATTAATATTAATATTAATATTAATATTAATATAAAATTAAAATTTATTATTATATTTTTGAAAATATTTATGTATTTTTATATATTCCTTTAATTCTTTTAGAATTAAGGTTACTATTGTAATTTTGTTTTTAAATTTATAACTAAATTGGAATAATATATAAAATTTAAGGGTAAATTTATTATTATACCAAATTTTTAACTCTAATGTCCGTTTGTGATTTTAACGGAAGTGGCCAAAATGGCAGAACTATATAACGAGAGTGCTTAAACAGCAAACCTTTTATTTTGAGAGCCTAAAATGAATTTTTTTTTATATATTTGGATGGAATAAAAAGAAAAATTGAGGTTAAGAAAAGGAGAGAAATATAAGAGAAATTATGTAAAGAAATCACAGCAGCTGTAGTTAAAAGCAAAAAAGAAGTGTTTAAAGTTAGAGAACTTGAGTGAAAATTGATAGTTATTTTTCCTTAAAGAGTTGAAGTATGTTATCCAAAATTTGAAATCAAACATTAAAAAGAAGTAGTTCTCATTATCCTCATAATTTCAGAACTAGTTAGTTGATTATCATGAAATTCGGTGGCAATCATACTCCAAACTATTTGGTTTATATACTTCTCAATCAATACAAAACAAATTGGATTATGATTGGAAAACAAATTGGATAACCTTAAATCCAAATCATTTTGACCCCACTCGACTCACTTCCGTTTTATATCCACACCAACACCCAGTCCTCCTTTTCGACCTTCTTCTTTCTCTCTCTTCAACCATCCCAAGGGGCAAAAAACAGAGCACATTATTTTGTTCAAAATCTTCACTTTTGGTTCATTTTGACAACTGCGAATGGCTTCTTCTTCATTGAAGTGTGGTTCATATTTTTCTGTGTTCAATGAGACTATGTTGAGTTCCCATTCCAAGAAAGCTTCCTGGTTTTCGACATCATGCACTTCTTTAGATTCCAAGGCTTCTTCATCATCAAAAAAGTTTCCTGCTTTAACCTTTGATTTTTGGGGGAAACCACTTGTCGTCCCAGATCAGAATGGTTCAAGAAACTGCACCACCAAACCTGAAAACAAATTCTCTGTTCAAGTATGTCAAAAAACCTTGCTTTACTTTTGGATTTTAAAGGTTTTTCTTTTCTGGGTTCATTTTGTTTTAATAGATTGGCCTGGAAGCTGATGTTTAAAGCAATTGATTTTTTTCCCAGGCTGAAACAACCTGTGTGAGCCGATGTATGAGATGGTGGGAAAAAAATCTTAAACCCAACATGGTGAAGATCCACTCTGCTCAAGAACTTGTATGTTCCTTACAAAATGCTGGTGATCGATTGGTCATTATCGACTTCTATTCACCCGGTTGTGGTGGTTGCAAAGCCCTCCATCCTAAGGTATTTTTGTGTGTAAGATTTTTAACCAAAAAAAAAAAAAATTGTCTTGGTTTATTTTCCGTGTGTGTTAAGGTTTGTTGGTGGTTGGGTTATGTTTGTATCAGATCTGTCAACTGGCTGAACAGAATCCAAATGCGATTTTCCTTGAAGTTAACTATGAAGAACTGAAGAAGATGTGTCAATGTCTCAATATTCATGTCTTACCCTTCTTTAGGTTCTATAAAGGTGCTGAAGGGCGAGTCAGCAGCTTCAGCTGCACCAATGCTACGGTAAGCTTTTCGGTATAGCATTCTTTCATTTCGTATTAGTAAGTGTTTGACATATATTATGTTTGCAGATCAGGAAATTCAAAGCTGCATTGGCAAAGCACGGATCGGATGAATGCAGCCTTGGCCCTGCCAAAGGTTTGGATGAGTCTGAGGTGATGAAACTAGTATCAGCTGGTGAATTATCATTAAGTAGTTTACAATCACCTTCCTTGAACGATTCCATGTTCATCAGAACCATGGAACTGTCTGGTATCTTGAACAAAGCAGATAATAATTGGATAATGCTCCAAAAGGAGGGTGCTCTGCTATAGGTTTCGATATGAAACTAATCTAAGAGTTTTGTTATGGAAGTGGATAAAAATGGATCCACCCTCCAATTTTGATGTTGGAAGATCTCAATTTCCCCATTTTTTATACATCATTATCATTATTAGCTGGGTTATTCATAAGCAGGCTTCTGGGTGTTTTTTTTTTTTTTTAATTGAATCCTGCAAATGTTACAATGATTGCTATTGATGTATCCTGTATTTTTGTTTTCAATGTGTACATGATAATAATTTATATATATTAAAATGTAATCATATTGGTTGAACGTGTTAGATAGTGTAACCGGCGGTGGTTGAGGCCAACCAAGAGCATTATTGTGCTGTTCCTTCAAGAACAGAAAATTAAACCATTTCTTGGGTTCCATTGAGGGGCCAGTTTGAAGACGATTTACTATTTTCACTACATTTTTTTTGGCTTATTTAAAACTAGATAAGTGTAGAGGTAACAAATATATGAGTATTTGAATTTATAATTC
Organism: Gossypium arboreum; assembly: GCF_025698485.1. Classification (NCBI taxonomy): domain Eukaryota; kingdom Viridiplantae; phylum Streptophyta; class Magnoliopsida; order Malvales; family Malvaceae; genus Gossypium; species Gossypium arboreum. The sequence continues at coordinate 108,690,338 of NC_069081.1, read as the reverse complement.
TACCTTGATTTTATTATTTTTAAAATCTTTGGGAAACTGATTTAACTGCTTCAAAAATTTTGTTTTTAAAATTTTATAAATCTGAATTTAACAAAAAAAAATTTAATTGTAGTTTTAAATTAAAATTAAATTTGAAAATATATAAACTTATTTTAAATACAATTAGAAGTACATTAAATAAATTTAAATAATTAGAAAGAAAAGCAACCACCACAAAATTGTGAAGATGTTTGGTGGAATGGATGCGAAGGAAGAAAACATTAATTTGGGATCCCGGCTGTGGTTCTCTTTCTTTTTTCAAATTCGATAATCAGTACTTCAGTTTTGTTTTTGTTTTTGTTTTTGTATTATTTTAATCTTATAAAATTATTTTAATGAATACATCAAGTTCAAAATACTTAATTTTACTTGAAATTAAACATAATTTAATTTTATAACACTTTAATATAATTAATGAATAATTAAATATTCATTAATTTTAAGTAAAAATAATAACTATGTTGCTATTATTATTATTTAAAGGTTTTCATGACTTATTTCAAACCTCTAGTGTATTTCGTACCAAAACAAATATTTTTACTCAAATCATTAATAAACACTAGTAGTCTGTGTATTGGGTGTACAAACTTCAAAAATAATATCTATATGCTTTTACCCTTAAATTACTTTTTAGTTTGATAGTAAAAGTATTTTTTTATAGGCATCAAAGTTTGATTTTAATCTTAATACTCATTATTAAATAATTATTTGAATTGAGTCTGAATTTTTATAGATTTCTTAAGCTTGCAAGTGCACTTGAGCACGTAATATCTTTCATTATAAAAATTAAATTTTATTTCTCATGTTTAAAAAACAGTTACCGAACAGGTTTTCATTATGAAGAATAATTTTTATTTTTGTTTATTAAACTTTTTTTATTTTTAAAGAAAAAAATAAAAAAATTAAATTTCTTAAATTTAACTAAAGAAACTTTTAATAACAATAACAATAAATAACAACATAGATTTGCTTAATTGATTACCATAGCAGCTAAGGAACAAAAGAGGCAGGTCCCAGATGCCGTGGCAGTGAGTAGATGTAGTGGGATCCTAGTCCTTGTTTGAGCCCACTTGGTTTTCGTGTGGATGTGAATGTACATACCACAAATTTACACAAAAACAAAATCTTTGGTCTCACGTAAAGTTTCAACTGTTCTTTTAAGTACTTAAAACACCATACAATTTTGTAATTGAAACTGAAATTTTACTTCCAATGTATCCAACCTTTTATGAGTGAATCCCAAAAAATTATAATAAAATATTAAATATAACATTCAAAGAAAATACGATTTAATGTGTCAAAATTTGTAATAAATATAACATACTTTAGGCTAAAAGGTAAAACCAAAAAATCAATACATTAATAATAAGTTTCTTTTAATGTTCCATTCACATAGGATGAAATCAAAATATTATTATGTTTTTAACTTTTTTCTTTTTCATTTGTATTTCTTAAAATAAGCTCTTGGAACTCGTAAGAGTGTAGTTTATTTTACTCAAATATAGTGTTTTTAATATTATTTATGCAAATCACCACTTTCAAAAGGTATTTATTAAAATATATTGTTTTAAGGTTATTTTGATATTTATGGGTATCGGGGTTGTCAAATCATCATAGGGGTCTAGCACCATCAATGTGAAGTGTGAGTGCTATCAAATTTTGGTTGTCACCCCTTTCGAAGGATAACAACAAAAAGGAATTAGATGAAAATCATGTGAAACATACATAGTCACAAAGGCTTTTCAAGCTAGCCCTTTAATCACATGCAACAATGAAGGAGATGGATTGAAATGCTAGTCCTTTAATGCTTTGGATGTTAGGAGGAACACAATGTATATTTCTCTATTGGAGTTTTTTAAGACAGTCGATAGATACAACTTGGGTTTTGCGACTTTGGCATATTTGTATAGGCATTTTGCAGGACAATATGAGAACGGGTCGTCAAGGTTAACAATTGCTACCTACATCTACAAACATGGGTATGGATATGGATGTCATGGTTAGTATCATTCCATTCCCAATCATGGGAGTTCCCTCTTAATAGAAGGTAAAGGATATAATTGTGTATATTATCTTAAATTATATTCAATTACCAATATTTATAATCCCTATTGCATTAAATATTTGAACTAATAACATAAATATATAAAATTATCTACTTCAAGTAATACATCATAATATCAAAAACATCATTGCTCATCTAGTTGGTACATTGAATCTTCATCCATGATCTCAACAAATACAAGATCGACTTTTAAATTTGAAAAGTTAAAACCTTTTTCAGCTTCACAAGTATAATAGCTAGGGCATCTTCAATAGGAGTGCTTTTTGTCGTGATCTCAACCTCTGTCTTAATTGCAACCATTTTTACTAGCTTCATTGCTAGGTACACCTATGGCACAACACATTCATAGATTCCTCCCTCCTCCCTATTGGCCTAAGACGACAAGTTGGGTTTGCACTTTTATGTTCCTCTTTCGACATTGCAAAATAGATGTTCAATCCAATGTACATGAGCCTATTCTTATGGATACATATAAGGTTTATCGTTCACTATAGACCATTCCATATAAAATCTGAGATGCTGCAAAATTACCATCATTGATAAAAAAAATGCAGCTTTTGGCCTATGTTGAAGATAATTGGCCTAATGTGTGATGTGCTCGACAGATCTAATCGGCCAATTATTGTAATAGCCCAATTTCAGTGAAATCGAAAAGTAGTTTTGGGACCACAAATTTGAGCCAGAAATAAAATTTATTTTAATATTATTGCATGGTATGTATTATGATAGGAATACTATATGAAAATTCTGATAAGAAAATTTTATCAATTATGTGTTTAATTATGGAAAGGACCAAATTGCATGGAATGTAAAAGTTGAGTTCTAGTAGCTATAAGTATCAAATAGCTATGGAATTCAAAAATTGAGGTCCTTATATGGAATTAGACCATTAAAGAAAAGTTAGTAGATATTTTTGATGAATCATCCATGGAAAATTAGAAAAAGGCAAGGACTTAATTGGAAAGTGGAAAATTTAATGGATGATAAATAATTAAATCGAAATATTATCATTGTATATCATCTGCATTCCCAAAATTTGCATGGAAACCCTAGGAAAGATAAAGGAAACTAATAAAGCCTAATTAGGTATGTTTCTTGTCTCGTTTTTAGTAATTTTTATATTTTTGAGATTGGGATAGTTTAATCTATCTATTTTGGGGATTAATTTGAAAAGTTATCAAAGTATCAAAGTTTTTCCATGGATGAATATGCCGGAATTTTGAAATTTATGGTAGAAAATGAAAGGTTGTTGATAGATAAACAACTTTACTAAAGTGAATTTTCATGAAATTATGATTTAGGGACTAAATTGTAAAGATGTAAAAGTTATAGAAAAAATTGAATTTTTTGAAATATATGTGCTTAAACATTATATGAAAATTTTGATTAAGCTTGGAATAAAGATTAAATTACATGAATTTCATTTTTTGAGACTAGGGACGAAATTGAAATTTATGAAAAGTATAGGGGTAAAATGGTAATTTTTCCTGGAGTGTAAATTAAATCCAATCGAGTATGAATTGTATTAAATTGATGATTAAATTCATTTATATAGATCCGTACAATTCAAATTTGAAGCTAGATCGAGGAAAAGAAAAAGTTTCAGATTAGTAGATTTTTATATACAAACAAGTGTTGAGGTAAGTTCGTGTAACTCAATTATACATGTTAATCTGTTTCAATTGAATGTTGTATTTGGATTGAGTATGATATGTATTTATGTGAATTATATGAATGTTATAAATACATAAAATGATCACATGCTCGGAAATGTTTATAAGATGTTAGGTTCCGTTTGAATAATAAAATTCGATGGATATATGTGATTTCCCATATTAAATATGGTCCTGCATATGTTGCGGATAGAATATAGCTTAGACGAGCAATCTTGATATAGCCCTCTCGAGCATCCTGTTATATAGTTCCTGCGAGCATCCTGATCGGTAGTGATTCTACATGTGTTGCGCACTACCATAGCTCTGTGTGAGCGTCATGTTACATGACTTAACCGGTTGTGATCCAGCATATAATGCAGACACAAACGCAGCTCTACGTGAGCGTCCTGATATTAACTCTTATAGGCTTCTTGATATGGTTTATTTGAACTCCTTTTTACCTTATCCGGTGCTCCCTGATATTAACTCTTCGAAGTTATCTGATAAGCTCTATGAACTCTCTAATTAAAACTCTTATGGGTTTCCAGATTAGCCCAGATAAGTGTCCTGTTACATGGCTCATCTGAGCATCCTGATATGTGGCTCGAGAGTGTGCTCTCTAATTAGGTGCCCTAATGGGTACCCCTAATTACGAATTGGCAGTATATAGTTTTGCACACCTTTTGTGTATTACCTATGTAATATCCTGATTTTGGGCCTAGTCGGAATAGTGGTTTCGTGACCACAAAATCCGAGATATAAATAATTATTTTATGATTATTTTAAGGTCAATGATATGATTTCATGATTGTGTGAAAATTTCGTGAAGAAATTTTATGCATAAAGTGCTTAATTTGAAATTTGGGACTAAATTGAATAAATTGCAAAACTTGTGTTCTAGAAGTATTTTGCATAAAATTGAATTAGATTATTAATTAGAGGTCCTTAAAGAGTAATTTTACCAATTTCTAAGTCTATGGACAAAATTGGACATGGATGGAATTTTGGAAAGTTTAGTAGTAAGGGCATTTTGGTCATTTAGGGTAAAATGAATTAAAATACAAAATTAAAAGCCAATTTTGCTCATCTTCAACCCCATGGCCGAATATAGCAAGGAGAAACCATGGCTAGGGTTTTCAAGCTTCCAAGCTCGATTGTAAGTTCGTTCTAGCCTCGTTTTGGAGTCCCAGAGCTCGATTTAGCTTATGCTAGCAATAATTTAACCTAGGGTTTATATTTGGAAAAATACCCATAGGTGAAATTTGTGTATTTTAGTGTTTTATGATAGAATATGAGGTTTTAAATTATGTTAGACAACTTGTGCTACTCGGTTTTAAGTGAAAACGAGCAAAAGGGCTTAATCGGTAAAAATACCTAATAGTCATAAGTACATGTTAGAGTGAGAATTTGATGTTTCCATAGAAGGAAAAATGATCAGCATGTCATAAAACATAAGAAAATAGGCTGAATTTTAATTTACGAGCTTTGGGGCAAAAGTGTAAATATGCAAAAGTTTAGGGGCAAAATTGTAATTTTTCAAAAATATGATTTTGGGTCAATTTGAATAATGTGAGTCCTAATTAGACTATATTTTAAATGATAGAGCAAGGAAAACTGAAATTGGGCTAAAATGGGGAAAATACCAAGTTGTGGACGAAATGGTAAAATAGCCATTTTAGCATACGAGGTAAGTTCATATGTAAATGTTGGTAACATAGTTATTATTTTAAATGTTTTAATGTTTTTTTAAATGATATGATAATTATTATGAAATATTATACTTGTGATAATTGTTTGATAATATGTCAAATTATGTGATATACTTGGAAAATATGAAATACTACCGAGTATCGGTATCGGCATTCCGTAGAAGATGGTTGAGACACATGATTGGGAAAAAGGTCCGTTGAACCTTAGGAATGGATTAGGATACAAGTGACATGTCCTTTGGGATATTTGGGCATCCGAACTCGTTGAGTTGAGTCCGAGTTCACTTATGGATCGGCGTCCGAACTCGTTGAGTTGAGTCCGAGTTCACTTATGGATCGAGCGTCGAACTCGTTGAGTTGAGTCCGAGTTCACTTATGGATCGAACGCCCGAGCTCGTTGAGTTGAGTCCGAGTTCACTTATGGGCGGGTTACATGGTAGCTTGGCTACATATGTGGCACTTATGTGCAAACTTTCCATGTATCCGAATTATATTCGATGTGTTCAACGGGTAAAGTTCTACTCAAATGGAGGAATACTCAAGATGAAAGGGACGTATTGGTAAGTGTTGTGAAATGGATAATTTGAACAGGTATGTACTTAACCCTCGGGTTGAAAACTCGATATAACAACAATATGGTAAGATGATAAATGAAAAGGTGATATGAATGTCTTGGTGATGATTATGCAAATGATGTTTTATGTTTGCTTATATGGTTATGTTACTTGCTATTTGCATGTGAGCTTACTAAGCATTTATGCTTACTCCTCCTTTTCATTCCTTGTAGTGTTGACAAGCCAGCTCGGAAATCGGAAGCGGTCGGAGGCACGCTCACACTATCCGTATACCATCTTGACATAATGGCTTGTATATTTTGAGTATGGCATGTATAGCATTATAATCATTTTGTATATATGGTCTTATGATATGGTTATTGAGTGGTATGGAGATAGAAATGCTTGGTAATGATTAGCCATTGGAATGGCTAATCATGATCATATTTGTATTATGTATGTCAAATTGCTAGCTAATCCATGGAAACCATGAAATAGGTAAAATTTACCATAAAATAGATTCAGACAGCAGCAGTGACGTGAGTTTGAAAAATCACTAAAAATAGTAGAAATGGAATTAAATAATGAATAAGTTATGGAATCGAAGCTTGATGAGTCTATTTTCATATGAATAAGCGAAATAGGTATATGAGCTATATTTTATGAGATGTTTAAATTTTTGTGAAACAGGGCCAGAGCGATTTCTGGATCCCCTGTTCTGACTTTGGAAATTCACCATAAATTTTACAAAGATAATTAGAAGTCATGCTTTATATGTACAGATTCTTTATTGAGTCTAGTTTTATTAGAGATAAACGACATAGTCACTGAAGCTCAGTACAGGGAGATATCTGATTCGTAATACACTGAGGTCAGAGTAGTTGAATCCTGAAACAGGGAGATTTTAACTAATAAACTGTACTAATTGGCCCAACCAAAATTCTAGAAAAAATTAGTAGATATATATATGAGTCTAGTTTCAGGAAAAATTTACGAATTGGATTTCGAGTTTCGTAACTCGAGATATGATTTTAAAGCGACTGTGATGCAGTTAGCCAGCTTGTCTAGAAATTTTAAAATGAATTGTATGAGCTGTTTAATTAATGAATTAAGTCCGTTAACACCTCGTGTTCGACTCGCAACGGTCTCGGTGCGGGTGTTACATTTAGTGGTATCGAGCAGGTTTAGTCGGTTCTCGGACTAACCTAGCATGTGTAAAAGTTTAGCTATACATGCCAGCGATGCGTGATAGTGTGATGTCTTCCGACGGCGTATAAGTACCGTCTTATTTAGGCAGGTACTCTCCAACCGAGCTGCGCCAACCATGTTCAATGTTAAGTAAAGGTATTTGAGTAAAATTATGATTATGATAAGTCTCGGTTCAGAAAAGTATGAATAAAGGTTTATGATACATATGTGATAATATGTGAGATGAAAGTTCATGTTGTGATAAATATTCATATTTGCTTAATGCTCATATGATGTAGTGTATGTGGCATACTTGATAAGATGAACGGAATAAATAGAAAGTAGTGGAGGTATGAATAAAGGTCATAATATTATGATCTGAATGAAAATGTCCTTGTCTTGATTGGATGTCGAATGTTGATGAATGTTAATGGTATATAATTTTTATGAGGTAAAGGATTATAATGAAATGAACTTATCTATGTTAAATTGTTGGACTGAATTATATGATTGTAATGATATGTACATGATGATGCACGAAATGAAAGTTGTGATTGTGATGCAAATATCTATGTTTGTTTGGCCTTATATAATGTCATGAGCATGAATTAATTTAATTAATTGAATGGATAAGTAAAGCTGTCTAGAAAACATAGAATGTATGCATAAGTATATTGTCTAAATGGGACAATAGGAAAATTGGTGTAAGCCAACATGAATGAATGACATGATTTTGATGATGTTACTATGATGATGGAAGTTGTGTCATATGTGTATGTATAAGAAAGTCGAGTCAGAGGTCCTACAACCCTCCCCCTTACCAAAGTGGTACTTATAATGGAATTTCATGAGATTTGTATTGAATAAGTTTTCGGTTGAGAATCCAAAGAGTTCAGTGATAGAATAATTATAAGTATGATCCGAGATTGAAAATGAGCTGATAAGTAAAGTCAGAGCCAGAAAGTATCGGATTGACGTAAAAATTATTGGAGTTATGCACTGTCCTAGTTAGAAAAGGAATTCTCCTTGGTAAATCGAATTACTCAAGTGCAAGGTCGAGAAAAGTGTAAATCGAAATTTATTCAGAATTGGCCTTTTTTAGTGAATGGTTTAATATAAAATTTGTGACGGCAGAACTAGTTGGGGAAATGATATTTCAAATGTGAATTATCCGAGTGTGACGATTATGACCGGATGATTTAGATCTCTTTTGAGATGTTCTATGTGTTCACCGTTCTCGTAAATATTTCTATGGCTATTGATCTTTGAAGAAATTCTTGTTATATGGGAATGTCTTCTAATTAGGTGTTGGATGAAAGCATTGGTAGTCTGGCTGGTTTATAATTTATATTGCTCTATTTCATCGGGTATTCTATTTCATTTAAATCGATAAGAATTGATGAGAGAATTCATATGATATTATGATTCTATTTCTTCTACTTGATGCTTCATCGATATATATGTATGGGAAGATATATTGATCTTGTTATATTTGATTTCGATGGGATTAAATGATGTTTTCTTTTGGACTTTCTTTCTTTAAAGAATTATCGTGGTATTCGTATTTTCTCTATAAATTTGGTTTTCGATTCTCGGCATAGTATCGTATCTTGGGTTTCTTTATCCCGGATCTCTTTATTCGGATTTCTTTATTCGGGTTTCTCTATCTTGGATTTCTTTATTCGGTTTTCTTGTTATCTTTGTTCCATAATTTGTCAATTCGACTCATGTTCAAATCGTTCTTCACTCGTGATAATCATGTCAAATATGACTATACTTCTAATTTGATCTTGGTAATGTGGTGATTTTAGTATTGGGATTTTTCTAATTTCGTGTAAGGATTTGACATCGGTAAAGGCATAGGTGATAAAAGCGCGAGTTTTAGTCGGTATGGTAAATTATTTATTTGAAAGATTTCATGTGACAATTATGTCGGATTATTTTCCCAAGTTTGATAATAGAATTTCATTTTGTACAGATCAAAGAGTAAATAGTTTGAACGAGAAGTCTATATTTAATAGAAAGAGTTGAATATTAGTTTAAGTCACTACGAATGATAAGGTTTCCATCTTGTGAAAGCTGAAAAGTTTATTACATGTTGTGAGTTCGGATAGATGAGAATATTGGTAACCAAGCGTCGAACTAGACTAGTCTACATTGAGCAATGACTTCGACTTTCGGTAATGTATTGTTGTATGAATTGTGATGTGTTTCAAGACAGTGAGGTAATGTGATAGTTTAGAGCATCCGATGTTACATAAAATCGGAGTTGTTAAAGGGGTTAAAGTCGAGCATTGGGATCTATCAAAATTATCCTTGTCAATGTTGATATTGGGATGGAAATGAGAAGGATTATTCTTGAGGCCATATCAGAATTATTTCTATGGCGGAAAAAGGAAAATGGGATGTATCCTATTGTTAAATGTTTGGCGAGATCTATAAATCACATCAGTATTGAATGAATTCCTACTCATCGATTCATGGAATTTCAGGTCTCTTTAATTGTCGGATTTCTTGGAATTCGGTCTCCATTAAATCAAGTTGAGATCCGGTTTTATGTCATGATATCATGGGAAATTGAGAAGGTTGAAAATTTAAGAACAGTTGAGAGTTGAGGCGTAAGCTTTTAGATCATATGAGAAATTGAAGAGATGTATTGGAGGTACAGTCTAAGTGCAAGTTCTTCGCACCAAATATGAGATTAAAAGTGAAGACCACTTTTTGGTAAGATTTTAGGGACGAAAATCCACGAAGGGGAGAGTTGTAATATCCTAATTTTGGGCCTAGTCGAATAGTGGTTTCGTGACCACAAAATCCGAGATATAAATAATTATTTTATGATTATTTTAAGGTCTATGATATGATTGCATGATTGTGTGAAAATTTCGTGAAGAAATTTTATGCATAAAGTGCTTAATTTGAAATTTGGGACTAAATTGAATAAATTGCAAAACTTGTGTTCTAGAAGTATTTTGCATAAAATTGAATTAGATTATTAATTAGAGGTCCTTAAAGAGTAATTTTACCAATTTCTAAGCCTATGGACAAAAATTGGACATGGATGGAATTTTGGAAAGTTTAGTAGTAAGGGCATTTTGGTCATTTAGGGTAAAATGAATTAAAATACAAAATTAAAGCCAATTTTGCTCATCTTCAACCCCATGGCCGAATATAGCAAGGAGAAACCATGGCTAGGGTTTTCAAGCTTCCAAGCTCGATTGTAAGTTCGTTCTAGCCTCGTTTTTAATGATTTTTACGTTTTGGAGTCCGGTAGCTCGATTTAGCTTATGCTAGCAATAATTTAACCTAGGGTTTATATTTGGAAAAATACCCATAGGTGAAATTTGTGTATTTTGGTGTTTTATGATAGAATATGAGGTTTTAAATTATGTTAGACAACTTGTGCTACTCGGTTTTAAGTGAAAACGAGCAAAAGGGCTTAATCGGTAAAAATACCTAATAGTCATAAGTACATGTTAGAGTGAGAATTTGATGTTGCTATAGAAGGGAAAAATGATCAGCATGTCATAAAACATAAGAAAATAGGCTGAATTTTAATTTACGAGCTTTGGGGCAAAAGTGTAAATATGCAAAAGTTTAGGGGCAAAATTGTAATTTTTCAAAAATATGATTTTGGGTCAATTTGAATAATGTGAGTCCTAATTAGACTATATTTTAAATGACAGAGCAAGGAAAACTGAAATTCGGGCTAAAATGGGGAAAATACCAAGTTGTGGACGAAATGGTAAAAATAGTCATTTTCGCATACGAGGTAAGTTCATATGTAAATGTTGGTAACATAGTTATTATTTTAAATGTTTTAATGTTTTTTTTAAATGATATGATAATTATTATGAAATATTATACTTGTGATAATTGTTTGATAATATGTCAAATTATGTGATATACTTGGAAAATATGAAATACTACCGAGTATCGTATCGGCATTCCGTAGAAGATGGTTGAGACACATGATTGGGAAAAGGTCCGTTGAACCTTAGGAATGGATTAGGATACAAGTGACATGTCACTGGGATATTTGGGCATCCGAACTCGTTGAGTTGAGTCCGAGTTCACTTATGGATGCGAGCGTCCGAACTCGTTGAGTTGAGTCCGAGTTCACTTATGGATGCGAGCGTCCGAACTCGTTGAGTTGAGTCCGAGTTCACTTATGGATGCGAACGCCCGAGCTCGTTGAGTTGAGTCCGAGTTCACTTATGGGCGGGTTACATGGTAGCTTGGCTACATATGTGGCACTTATGTGCAAACTTTCCATGTATCCGAATTATATTCCGATGTGTTCAACGGGTAAAGTTCTACTCAAATGGAGGAATACTCAAGATGAAAGGGACGTATTGGTAAGTGTTGTGAAATGGATAATTTGAACAGGTATGTACTTAACCCTCGGGTTGAAAACTCGATATAACAACAATATGGTAAGATGATAAATGAAAAGGTGATATGAATGTCTTGGTGATGATTATGCAAATGATGTTTTATGTTTGCTTATATGGTTATGTTACTTGCTATTTGCATGTGAGCTTACTAAGCATTTATGCTTACTCCTCCTTTTCATTCCTTGTAGTGTTGACAAGCCAGCTCGAAATCGGAAGCGGTCGGAGGCACGCTCACACTATCCGTATACCATCTTGACATAATGGCTTGTATATTTTGAGTATGGCATGTATAGCATTATAATCATTTTGTATATATGGTCTTATGATATGGTTATTGAGTGGTATGGAGATAGAAATGCTTGGTAATGATTAGCCATTGGAATGGCTAATCATGATCATATTTGGTATTATGTATGTCAAATTGCTAGCTAATCCATGGAAACCATGAAATAGGTAAAATTTACCATAAAATAGATTCAGACAGCAGCAGTGACGTGAGTTTGAAAAATCACTAAAAATAGTAGAAATGGAATTAAATAATGAATAAGTTATGGAATCGAAGCTTGATGAGTCTATTTTCATATGGAATAAGCGAAACAGGTATATGAGCTATATTTTATGAGATGTTTAAATTTTGTGAAACAGGGCCAGAGCGATTTCTGGATCCCCTGTTCTGACTTTGGAAATTCACCATAAATTTTACAAAGATAATTAGAAGTCATGCTTTATATGTACAGATTCCTTATTGAGTCTAGTTTTATTAGAGATAAACGGCATAGTCATTGAAGCTCTGTACAGGAGATATCTGATTCGTAATACACTGAGGTCAGAGTAGTTGAATCCTGAAACAGGGAGACTTTAACTAATAAACTGTACTAATTGGCCCAACCAAAATTCTAGAAAAAATTAGTAGATATATATATGAGTGTAGTTTCAGGAAAAATTTACGAATTGGATTTGAGTTTCGTAAATCGAGATATGATTTTTAAAGCGACTGTGATGCAGTTAGCCAGCTTGTCTGGAAATTTTAAAATGAATTGTATGAGCTGTTTAATTAATGAATTAAGTCCGTTAACACCTCGTGTTCGACTCCGGAAACGGTCTCGGGTACGGGGTGTTACATTTAGTGGTATCAGAGCAGGTTTAGTCGGTTCTCGGACTAACCTAGCATGTGTAAAAGTTTAGCTATACATGCCACTGATCTGTGATAGTGTGATGTCTTCCGACGCGTATAAGTACCGTCTTATTTAGACAGGGTACTCTCCAACCGAGCTGCGCCAACCATGTTCAATGTTAAGTAAAGGTATTTGAGTAAAATTATGATTATGATAAGTCTCGGTTCAGAAAAGTATGAATAAAGGTTTATGATACATATGTGATAATATGTGAGATGAAAGTTCATGTTGTGATAAATATTCATATTTGCTTAATGCTCATATGATGTAGTGTATGTGGCTTACTTGATAAGATGAACGGAATAAATAGAAAGTAGTGGAGGTATGAATAAAGGTCATAATATTATGATACGAATGAAAATGTCCTTGTCTTGATTGGATGTCGAATGTTGATGAATGTTAATGGTATATAATTTTTATGAGGTAAAGGATTATAATGAAATGAACTTATCTATGTTAAATTGTTGGACTGAATTATATGATTGTAATGATATGTACATGATGATGCACGAAATGAAAGTTGTGATTGTGATGCAAATATCTATGCTTGTTTGGCCTTATATAATGTCATGAGCATGAATTAATTTAATTAATTGAATGGATAAGTAAAGCTGTCTAGAAAACATAGAATGTATGCATAAGTATATTGTCTAAATGGGACAATAGGAAAATTGGTGTAAGACAACATGAATGAATGACATGATTTTGATGATGTTACTATGATGATGGAAGTTGTGTCATATGTGTATGTATAAGAAAGTCGAGTCAGAGGTCCTACAACCCTCCCCCTTACCAAAGTGGTACTTATAATGGAATTTCATGAGATTTGTATTGAATAAGTTTTCGGTTGAGAACCCAAAGAGTTCAGTGATAGAATAATTATAAGTATGATCCGAGATTGAAAATGAGCTGATAAGTAAAGTCAGAGCCAGAAAGTATCGGATTGACGTAAAAATTATTGGAGTTATGCACTGTCCTAGTTAGAAAAGGAATTCTCCTTGGTAAATCGAATTACTCAAGTGCAAGGTCGAGAAAAGTGTAAATCGAAATTTATTCAGAATTGGCCTTTTTAGTGAATGGTTTAATATAAAATTTGTGTGGCAGAACTAGTTGGGGAAATGATATTTCAAATGTGAATTATCCGAGTGTGACAGTTATGACCGGACAGATTTAGATCTCTTTTGAGATGTTCTATGTGTTCACCCATTCTCGTAAATATTTCTATGGCTATTGATCTTCTGAAGAAATTCTTGTTATATGGGAATGTCTTCTAATTAGGTGTTGGATGAAAGCATTGGTAGTCTGACTGGTTTATAATTTATATTGCTCTATTTCATCGGGTATTCTATTTCATTTCGTCTGATAAGAATTGATGAGAGAATTCATATGATATTATGATTCTGTTTCTTCTACTTGATGCTTCATCTGATATATATGTATGGGAAGATATATTGATCTTGTTATATTTGATTTCATTGGGATTAAATGATGTTTTCTTTTGGACTTTCTTTCTTTGAAGAATTATCGTGGTATTCGTATTTTCTCTATGAATTTGGTTTTCGATTCTCCGGCATAGTATCGTATCTTGGGTTTCTTTATCCTGGATCTCTTTATTCTGGATTTCTTTATTCCGGGTTTCTCTATCTTGGATTTCTTTATTCGGTTTTCTTGTTATCTTTGTTCCATAATTTGTCAATTACGACTCATGTTCAAGTCGTTCTTCACTCGTGATAATCATGTCAAATATGACTATACTTCTAATTTGATCTTGGTAATGTGGTGATTTTAGTATTGGGATTTTTCTAATTTCGTGTAAGGATTTGACATCAAGAAAGGCATAGGTGATAAAAGCGCGAGTTTTAGTCGGTATGGTAAATTATTTATTTGAAAGATTTCATGTGACAATTATGTCGGATTATTTTCCCAAGTTTGATAATAGAATTTCATTTTGTACAGATCAAAGAGTAAATAGTTTGAACGAGAAGTCTATATTTAATAGAAAGAGTTGAATATTAGTTTAAGTCACTACGAATGATAAGGTTTCCATCTTGTGAAAGCTGAAAAGTTTATTACATGTTGTGAGTTCGGATAGATGAGAATATTGGTAACCAAGCGTCCGAACTAGACTAGTCTACATTGAGCAATGACTTCGACTTTCAAGTAATGTATTGTTGTATGAATTGTGATGTGTTTCAAGACAAGAAGGTAATGTGATAGTTTAGAGCATCCGATGTTACATAAAATCGGAGTTGTTAAAGGGGTTAAAGCCGAGCATTGGGATCTATCAAAATTATCCTTGTCAATGTTGATATTGGGATGGAAATGAGAAGGATTATTCTTGAGGCCATATCGAATTATTTCTATGGCGGAAAAGGAAAATGGGATGTATCCTATTGTTAAATGTTTGGCGAGATCTATAAATCACATCTGTATTGAATGAATTCCTACTCATCGATTCATGGAATTTCAGGTCTCTTTAATTGTCGGATTTCTTGGAATTCGGTCTCCATTAAATCAAGTTGAGATCCGGTTTTATGTCATGATATCATGGGAAATTGAGAAGGGTTGAAAATTTAAGAACGGTTGAGAGTTGAGACCGTAAGCTTTTAGATCATATGAGAAATTGAAGAGATGTATTGGAGGTACAGTCTAAGTGCAAGTTCTTGACACCAAATATGAGATTAAAAGTGAAGACCACTTTTTCGGTAAGATTTTCGGGACGAAAATCCACGAAGGGGAGAGTTGTAATATCGATTTTGGGCCTAGTCGAATAGTGGTTTCATGACCACAAAATTCGAGATATAAATAATTATTTTATGATTATTTTAAGGTCTATGATATGATTGCATGATTGTGTGAAAATTTCGTGAAGAAATTTTATGCATAAAGTGCTTAATTTGAAATTTGGGACTAAATTGAATAAATTGCAAAACTTGTGTTCTAGAAGTATTTTGCATAAAATTGAATTAGATTATTAATTAGAGGTCCTTAAAGAGTAATTTTACCAATTTCTAAGTCTATGGACAAAAATTGGACATGGATGGAATTTCGGAAAGTTTAGTAGTAAGGGCATTTTGGTCATTTAGGGTAAAATGAATTAAATTACAAAATTAAAGCCAATTTTGCTCATCTTCAACCCCATGGCCGAATATAGCAAGGAGAAACCATGGCTAGGGTTTTCAAGCTTCCAAGCTCGATTGTAAGTTCGTTCTAGCCTCGTTTTAATGATTTTTACGTTTTGGAGTCCCGTAGCTCGATTTAGCTTATGCTAGCAATAATTTAACCTAGGGTTTATATTTGGAAAAATACCCATAGGTGAAATTTGTGTATTTTGGTGTTTTATGATAGAATATGAGGTTTTAAATTATGTTAGACAACTTGTGCTACTCGGTTTTAAGTGAAAACGAGCAAAAGGGCTTAATCGGTAAAAATACCTAATAGTCATAAGTACATGTTAGAGTGAGAATTTGATGTTGCCATAGAAGGAAAAATGATCAGCATGTCATAAAACATAAGAAAATAGGCTGAATTTTAATTTACGAGCTTTGGGGCAAAAGTGTAAATATGCAAAAGTTTGGGGCAAAATTGTAATTTTTCAAAATATGATTTTGGGTCAATTTGAATAATGTGAGTCCTAATTAGACTATATTTTAAATGATAGAGCAAGGAAAACTGAAATTCGGGCTAAAATGGGGAAAATACCAAGTTGTGGACGAAATGGTAAAATAGCCATTTTAGCACACGAGGTAAGTTCATATGTAAATGTTGGTAACATAGTTATTATTTTAAATGTTTTAATGTTTTTTAAATGATATGATAATTATTATGAAATATTATACTTGTGATAATTGTTTGATAATATGTCAAATTATGTGATATACTTGGAAAATATGAAATACTACCGAGTATCAGTATCGGCATTCCGTAGAAGATGGTTGAGACACATGATTGGGAAAAGGTCCCGTTGAACCTTAGGAATGGATTAGGATACAAGTGACATGTCACTGGGATATTTGGGCATCCGAACTCGTTGAGTTGAGTCCGAGTTCACTTATGGATGCGGCGTCCGAACTCGTTGAGTTGAGTCCGAGTTCACTTATGGATGCGAACGCCGAGCTCGTTGAGTTGAGTCCGAGTTCACTTATGGGCGGGTTACATGGTAGCTTGGCTACATATGTGGCACTTATGTGCAAACTTTCCATGTATCCGAATTATATTCGATGTGTTCAACGGGTAAAGTTCTACTCAAATGGAGGAATACTCAAGATGAAAGGGACGTATTGGTAAGTGTTGTGAAATGGATAATTTGAACAGGTATGTACTTAACCCTCTGGTTGAAAACTCGATATAACAACAATATGGTAAGATGATAAATGAAAAGGTGATATGAATGTCTTGGTGATGATTATGCAAATGATGTTTTATGTTTGCTTATATGGTTATGTTACTTGCTATTTGCATGTGAGCTTACTAAGCATTTATGCTTACTCCTCCTTTTCATTCCTTGTAGTGTTGACAAGCCAGCTCGAAATCGGAAGCGGTCGGAGGCACGCCACACTATCCGTATACCATCTTGACATAATGGCTTGTATATTTTGAGTATGGCATGTATAGCATTATAATCATTTTGTATATATGGTCTTATGATATGGTTATTGAGTGGTATGGAGATAGAAATGCTTGGTAATGATTAGCCATTGGAATGGCTAATCATGATCATATTTGGTATTATGTATGTCAAATTGCTAGCTAATCCATGGAAACCATGAAATAGGTAAAATTTACCATAAAATAGATTCAGACAGCAGCAGTGATGTGAGTTTGAAAAATCACTAAAAATAGTATAAATGGAATTAAATAATGAATAAGTTATGGAATCGAAGCTTGATGAGTCTATTTTCATATGGAATAAGCGAAACAGGTATATGAGCTATATTTTATGAGATGTTTAAATTTTTGTGAAACAGGGCTAGAGCGATTTCTGGATCCCCTGTTCTGACTTTGGAAATTCACCATAAATTTTAAAAAGATAATTAGAAGTCATGCTTTATATGTACAGATTCCTTATTGAGTCTAGTTTTATTAGAGATAAACGGAATAGTCATTGAAGCTCTGTACAGGGAGATATCTGATTCGTAATACACTGAGGTCAGAGTAGTTGAACCCTGAAACAGGGGAGACTTTAACTAATAAACTGTACTAATTGGCCCAACCAAAAATTCTAGAAAACAATTAGTAGATATATATATGAGCCTAGTTTCAGGAAAAATTTACGGAATTGGATTTTGAGTTTCGTAACTCGAGATATGATTTTTAAAGCGACTGTGATGCAGTTAGCCAGCTTGTCTGGAAATTTTAAAATGAATTGTATGAGCTGTTTAATTAATGAATTAAGTCCGTTAACACCTCGTGTTCGACTCCGGCAACGGTCTCGGGTACGGGGTGTTACAACCTAAGTATCCATCGATATTTTAATAATTCAACAGACAAAACTTTTGACATGAGAAATTATGAGATTAAAAGAGTTATGTCCCGAATACTTCTGAAATACCTAAAAGGAATGTAGCATGATAAGCTCATCCATGCTTACTTAATGTACATGTGAATTATGTGACTAACTTGCTTATTTGAATGTATGTGATTAGGAAAATTTGCTAATTTGTTAAAAAGCATGTTATTGTTATATTTATTTTAATGAATATGATTGGTAAGTTTACTTTCTGTTATACGAACTTACTAAGCATTAAATACTTACTAGGTTTTATTTTCTTTGTTTTATGATATTTTGGAAGCTCGTTAAGGTTGGAGAATGGTCGGAGAATCATCACACTATCCTCCAGCTTGTTTTGTATAAAAAGTAATCTTATTTTGATATAATGGAATGTATAGGTTAACTTGGCATTTGTTGGTATGTAAATAGTTGTTTGTAACTTAGCCATTGGAATGGTTTAAAATGGATTGTTTTGGCATGTTATTATAAGGATATATGTCATGTTTAGCTTTTATGTATGTGGTTTGGTTAAATTGAATTAGGGTAAAATATAAATCATTACAAGAAGGTAAGTTTGATCATATGAATATGTGATACTATTTCATACATGTTAAAGATGTTTTTTTGATTTATATGACTTGAATTGATTGGAAAATGTATGCAAATGTTATTGTAGGTTGAAGGTTAAATTTGGGTGACAAGTAAGACAAAGAAATGACCTTATTTTGTCCACACGGGTAGACAAACGAGCGTGTTTCTTGACTGCGGGTGTAACACACGGCCTAGCACATGGGCATGTGGTTTGGCCGTGTGTCTCCTGCATATTAAATTTGAGAAACATAATGTTCAGAATTTGGCACACGGGCAGTGACATGGGTGTATGTCTCAGCCGTGTGTGACACACGGCCTAGAACACGGGTGTGTTTCTTGGTTGTGTGAAACCTGCACTTAATTTGTGAAAATTAAATTAACCACATGGCCTAGCACACAGGCGTATGGTAGGTCGTGTGGCACAAATCAGAGAGTTACATGGGGTTGGACACGGCCTGTAGCACAGACCTGTCTTATGGTCACACGGGCGTGTGCCTTGGCCACACGGGCATGTGTGCCCTATATATAAGAAAAAAATTTAAATTTCGCGAAAAAATTCTCTGAGATCCCGATTTAATCCCGACTAGTTTCAAATGTTTAAATTAGGCTTCGAGGGTCCATTCAAGGGACAATATGAGTAGTTTCGGATATGAATAGTATATAACATAAATAATCTGTAATGTTCTGTAAACTCTGGTAATGCTTTGTAACCCTACGGGCAATGGATACGGGTTAGAGGTGTTATATTTATTGGTATCAAAACTACGGTTTAGCCGATTCTCAGAATAACGTAGCAAGTAAGAGTTTAGCTATATATGCCATTATATAATTTGTGAAAGTCTGATATCTCTTGTCTATTTTAAATGCGTTTTTCATATAGTAATGTCATCCAACCAAGCTAGAGCTGAATCCGAGGAAGCTCAGAGCAATGCTCCAGCTTTAATTCAAAGAGCTGCATCTAGTAGTAAAAGGCCCAAATCTGAGGGCCGAGGTGAGGAAGCAACATAAGCCTTCTTTCAAATGATGAATTAATGACTTACAGAATTCACAAGAAAAAATCTTGTTTTACAACAACCTCCTACACCTGCTCCTCAATCAGTTCTTGAGATGCCACAAGTTGTTGAACCTGGTAGAATCGGTAAGCCTTCGGTGAATAAAATTCGTAAGTATGGGGCAGAGGAATTTAGGGCTACTATCGATGATGATCCTGAGAATGCCGAGTTTTGGTTGGAAAATACCATAAGAGTTTTAGACGAATTATCATGCACACCATTTGAGTGTTTGAAATGTGCAGTTTCTTTATTAAAAGACACAGTCTACCATTAGTGGAATACTCTGATTTCTGTTGTACCGAGAAAAAATGTTACTTGGGAATTTTTCCAGACTGAATTTAGAAAAAAAGTACATTAATCAGAGATTTCTAGATCAGAAAAAAAAAGCATTTCTAGAGCTTAAACAGGGAAGTATGACAGTATCTGAATATGAATAAGAATTTGTTAGATTGAGCAAATATGTCAGAGAATGGGTTCCGACTAAGGCTGATATGTGTAAACGTTTCAAAGAGGGATTAAATAAAGATATCAAACTATTGATTGGAATTCTTGAATTGAGGGAATTTGTGGTTTTGGCTGATCAAGCACATAAAGCCGATGAATTAAGTAAAGAAAAGAAACAAGCAGAGAGAGAAGCTCAAATTTTTGGTAAAAGATTTATGGGTAAATCACAATTATCTGCTTCAAAGAAATCAAAGAAGTATCATGATCGTTTTACCACATCAGTGGGGTATTTTGGAAAAGAGCGAGTTCTAAACACTCTAATCCGAGATCTTCGTCTCCATCTGTAACAAGTGTGGGAAGTGTCGGTAATCCCAAATCGAAATGTAAATATTACAACAATTTTATTTTGGAGAATGTCGTTTGAGAAGTGGAGCATGTTACCGATGTGGTTCTCTTGATCATTTCCTCAAAAATTGCTCGGAAAGGATTGAAAAATATACTAATCAAACTTCAAAGTCGAGTAATCCTGCCTCGAGAGGCAGACCACCTCGTTACCCCGACAATATCAGTGGTAGCCGAGGTACTACAAAAGACTCAACAGTTAAATCTGAAGCACCGGCAAGAACATATGCTATTGTGCTTGAGAGGATGCCTCTGCACCAGATGTCATTACTGGTACATTTTCTCTTTTTGATACTGATATTACAGCTTTGATTGATCTTGGTTCCACACATTCATACATATGCACAAATTTAGTGTCTGTTAAAAACTTACCTGTTGAATTCATAGAATTTGTGGTTAAAGTATCAAACCCCCTGGGTCAGTATGTTATGGTGGATAAAATTTGTAAAAATTTCCTGTTGATGGTAAAAGGGTTATTTTTTCTCGGTTGATTTGATGCTATTTCCATTTGATGAATTTGATGTGATTTTGGGAATGGACTAGCTAATGCAGCACGATGCAGTGGTAAATTGTAAACAGAAATACTTTGTATTAAAGTGTCAGAATGGTGAGTTACTTCACGTTGAATCTGATAAACTGGATGGGTTATCTATTATTATTTCAGCTATATCAGCACAGAAATATATCAGAAAGGGATGTGATGCTTATCTTGCATATGTGTTAGATACTAAAGTATTTGGATCGAAAATTTAGTCAATGTCAGTTGTTTGTGAATTTCCTAATGTATTTCTAGAGGAATTACCTAGTTTACCACTAGTGAGAGAAGTGGAGTTCTTTATAGATCTTATTCCGAGGACATCACCGATATCCATAGCACCCTATAGAATGGCTCCTATTAAGTTAAAAGAGTTTAAAGCACAATTGCAAGAATTAATTGATAGAGGCTTTGCTCAACCCAGTTTTTCACCTTGGGGTGCACCAGTTCTATTTGTAAAGAAGAAAGATAGATCATTGAGATTGTGAATAGATCACAGACCGCTTAACAAAGTCATAATAAAGAACAAGTATCCATTGCCTCGAATTGATGACCTATTTGATCATTTGAAAGATGCCACTATATTTTCTAAAATAGATATTTGTTCTAAATACTATCAGCTATGAGTAAAAGATTCTGATGTGCCAAAGACAGCTTTTAAAACCAGGTATGCGCACTATGAATTTCTTGTGATGTTGTTCGAGTTGACAAATGCACCTACAGTATTCATAGATTTAATGAATAAAATTTTCAGACCATATTTAGATAGGTTTGTAATGATATTTATTGATGATATTCTGGTTTATTCTCGAGATGAAAATGAACATGCTGATCATTTGAGAATTGTATTACAAACTCTACGTGAGAAAAAATTGTATGCCAAATTCAGTAAATGTGAATTTTGGCTACGAGAAGTTGGTTTTCTTGGACATTTAATATCTGCTGAAGGTATCAGGGTGGATCCGAAAAAAATTTAGCTATTTTTAATTGGAAGCTACCGAAA
The DNA here is from genome assembly GCF_025698485.1 of Gossypium arboreum. NCBI lineage: Eukaryota > Viridiplantae > Streptophyta > Magnoliopsida > Malvales > Malvaceae > Gossypium > Gossypium arboreum. The sequence goes on along the minus strand of NC_069081.1, from coordinate 108,668,038 downwards.
AATGTGTCAGAAGTCAAAAGTTTTCTGGGATTAGCTGAGTGTTATCCAAGGTTTGTTAAAAGGTTCTCAATGATAGCTTCTCTGATGACTCGTCTGTTGCAAAAAGATGTGAAATTCGAGTAGTCTGATAAATGTTAGCAAAGTTTTGATAGATTGAAAGCCTTATTGACAAAAGCATCTATGTTAGTTCAGCCTGAATTAGGTAAAGAATTTATAATTTATAGTGATGCATCAGTAAATGATATGCAAGAAGATAAAGTAATATCCTATGCTTTAAGGCAGCTAAAACCACATGAAGAAATTACCCGATACATGGCTTGAGTTGGCAGTCATTGTTTTTGCAGTGAAAATCTGGTGGCATTACCTGTTTGGTGAAAAATGTCACATCTTTACTGATCATAAAATTTTGAAGTATTTAATGTCACAAAAAGACTTGAACTTAAGACAATGCAGGTGACTTGAATTATTGAAAGATTATGATCTTGTTATTAACTGCCATCCAGGAAAAAGCTAATGTGGTTGCTGATGCCCTAAGTAGAAAGTCTTTATTTGCTTTGCGAGCGATGAATACTCAATTGTTATTGTCAGATGATGGTTTAATTATAGCTGAGTTAAAAGCAAAACTGACATTTCCACAACAGATCTGTGAAACTTAGAAGGGTGATATGAGTAATAGGCTAAACTTGTACAATGTGAGTCAAATTTTGATTTAGAATTTCAGATTGGGTTTGATGGTTGTTTGTTATTCAAAGGCAGGATATGTGTACTGAAGAACTTAAAATTTGTACAGAAGATTTTACATAAAGCTCATGACGGTAACATATCTATTCATCCTGGTAGTAATAAAATGAACAATGATCTGAAAAAGATGTATTGGTGGCCGGGAATGAAATGAGATATTTATGAATTTGTATCTAAATGTTTGATATGTCAGCAAGTAAAAGTTAAACATCAGTAACCTTCAGGATTATTACAGTCAGTTACAATACCAGAACTGAAATGGGAAAGAATTACCATGGACTTTTTATCTGGATTACCCCTATCTCCAAATAAGAAAGATGCTATTTGGGTAATTGTCGATTGGTTGACAAAGTCTGCACACTTTATTTCGGTACGTATAGATTTCTCTTTAGATAGATTGGTCGAATTATATGTTTCAGAGATTGTTAAACTGCATGGAGTGCCTGTCTCCATTATTTCAGACAAAAATCCTTAATTTACATCCCGATTCTGGAACAAATTGCAAGAAGCTCTAAGTACTCAATTGTATTTTTATACCACATCCTTAGACTGATGGCAAATCTGAATGTGTAATACAAATTTTGAAAGATATGCTTCGGTGCTATATTTTGGAATTTGAAGGTAATTGGAAAAAGTATTTACCTTTGGTTGAATTTGCATACAAGAATAGTTATCAATCTAGTATTAAAATGGCACCGTATGAGGCTCTATATGACTGTAAATGTAGAACTCTGTTGTACTAGACAGAACTTATTGAGAAAAAGATACACAGAGTTGACTTGATCCGTGAAACGGAAGAAAAGGTAAAGATGATTCGAGATAGTTTGAAAGCAGCCTCTGATCGTCAAAAGTCCTATGCTGATCTTAAACAAAAAGAAATAGAGTTTCAAGTCGACGACAAGATATTTTAAAAGTATTACCGTGAAAAAAAGTTCTCCGGTTTGGCCATTGCTTATCTGTAGGTATTACCACCAGATCTTGACAGAATACATAATGTTTTCCATGTGTCCATGTTACAATGGTATAGATCAGATCCTTCACATGTTATTTCTCTGACAGAAATTAAGATCCAGCTTTATATGACTTACAATGAAGAACCGATCAAAATTCTGGCTCGTGAAATAAAAGAATTAAGAAATAAAAAAGGTAGATTCAGTAAAAGTTCTTTGGCAACGACACGAGATTGAAGAAACTACTTGGGAACCGGAGGATACCATGAGAAAGCAATACCCGAACCTTTTTACTGGTAAGATTTTCAAGGTCGAAAATTCTTAAAATAGGAGAGTTGTAATAGCCCAATTTCAGTGAAATCGAAACAGTGGTTTCGAGACCATAAATCTAAGCTAGAAAAAAATTATTTTAATATTATTGCATGGTTCGTATTATGATAGAAATATTATATGAAAATTATGATAAGAAAATTTTATCAATTATGTGTTTAATTATGGAAAGGACCAAATTTCATAGAATGCAAAAATTCAGTTCTAGTATCTATAAGCATCAAATAGTTACAGAATTCAAAAATTGAGGTCTTTATATTGTAATTAGACCATTAAAGAAAATTTAGTAGATATTTTTGATGAATCATCTATGGAAAAATTAGAAAAGGCAATGACTAAATTAGAAAGTGGAAAAATTAATGGATGATAAATAATTAAATAGAAATATTATCATTATATATCATCTTCATCCCCAAAATTTACAAGGAAACCCTAGGAGAGAGAAAGGAAACTAATAAAGCTTAATTAGGTATGTTTTCTTGTCTCATTTTTAGTAATTTTTATATTTTGAGATCGAGATAGTTTAATCTATCTATTTTGGGGATTAATTTGAAAGGTTATCAAAGTATCAAAGTTTTTGCCATGGATGAATATGCTAAAATTTTGGAATTTATGGTAGAAAATGAAAGGTTGTTGATAGATAAACAACTTTTGAAAGTTAATTTTCATGAAATTGTAATTTATGGGTTAAACTATAAAGATGTAAAAGTTATAGAAAAATTCTAAAATTTTTGAAATACATATGCTGTAATGTTATATGAAAATTTCAGTTAGGCTTAGAATAAGGATTAAATTGCATGAATTTCATTTTCCGAAACTAGGGATGAAATTGAAATTTATGAAAAGTATAGGGGCAAAATGGTAATATGCCTAGGGTGTAAATTGAATCCAATCGTATATGAATTGTATTAAATTGATGATTAAATTCATTTATATAGATCGGGACAACTCAAATTCGAAGTTAGATCGAGGAAAAGAAAAAGTTTCAAATTAGTAGATTTTTATATACAAACAAATGTTGAGGTAAGTTCGTGTAACTATATTATACATGTTAATATGTTCCAATTGAATGTTGTATTTGGATTGAGTATAATATGTATTTATGTGAATTATATGAATGTTATAAATACATGAAATGATCACATGCCCAGAAATGTTTTTAAGATGTTAGGTTTCGTTCGAATAATGTATTAAATGTGGTCCTACATATGTTGCGGACAGAATGTAGCTCGAGCGAGCAATCCTGATATAGCCCTCTCGAGCATCGTGTTATATAGTTCCTGCGAGCATCTTGATCGATAGTGATTCTACATGTGTTGCGCACTACCGTAGCTCTGTGTAAGCGTCCTGTTACATGACTCTATCGGTTGTGATCCAGCATATAATGCAGACACAAACGCAGCTCTACGTGAGTGTCCTGATATTAACTCTTATAGGCTTCTTGATATGGTTTATTTGAACTCCTTTTTACCTTATCCGGTGCTCCCTGATATTAACTTTTCGAAGTTATCTGATAAGCTCTATGAACTCCCTAATTAAAACTCTTATGGGTTTCCTGATTAACCTAGATAAGTGTCCTGTTACATGGCTCATCTGAGCATCCTAATATGTGGCACGAGAGTGTGCTCTCTAATTAGGTGCCCTAATGGGTACCCCTGATTATGAATTGGCGGTTTATAGTTTTGCACACCTTGTGTGTATTACCCGAGTATCCATCGATATTTCAATAATTGAACAGACAAAACTTCTGACATGAGAAATTATGAGATTAAAAGAGTTATGTCCCGAATACTTCTAAAATACCTAAAAGGAGTGTGGCATGATGAGCTCATCCATGCTTACTTAATGTACATGTGAATTATGTGACTAACTTGCTTATTTAAATGTATGTGATTAGGCAAATTTTCTAATTTGTTGAAAAGTATGTTATTGTTATATTTATTTAAATGAATATGATTGGTAAGTTTACTTTCTATTATACGAACTTACTAAGCATTAAATGCTTACTAGGTTTTAGTTTCTTTGTTTTATAGTGTTTTGGAAGCTCGTTAAGGTTGGAGAACGGCCGGAGAACCATCACACTATCCTCCAGCTTGTTTTGGTATAAAAAGTAATCTCATTTTGATATAATAGAATGTATAGGTTAACTTGGCATTTGTTGGCATGTAAATAGTTGTTTGTAACTTAGCCATTGGAATGGTTTAAAATGGATTGTTTTGGCATGTTATTATAAGGATATATGTCATGTTTAGCTTATATGTATGTGGTTTGGTTAAAGTGAATTAGGGTAAAATATAAATCATTACAAGAAGGTAAGTTTGATCACATAAATATGTGATACTATTTCATACATGTTAAGGATGTTTTTTTTATTTATATGACTTGAATTGATTGGAAAATGTATGCAAATGTTATTGTAGGTTGAAGGTTAAATTTGGGTGAGAAATAAGACAAAGAAATGGCCTTATTTTGTCCACACGGGTAGACAAATGAGCGTGTTTCTTGACAGTGGGTGTGACAGACGGCCTAGCACATGGGCATGTGGTTTGGCCGTGTGTCCCCTACATATTAAATTTGAGAAACATAATGTTCAGAATTTGGCACACGGGCAGAGACACGGGCGTGTGTCTTAGTCGTGTGTGATACACTGCTTAGAACACGGGTGTGTGTCTTGGCCTTGTGAAACCTGCACTTAGTTTATGATAATTAAATTGACCACACGGCCTAACACATTGACGTGTGGTAGGTCGTGTGGCATAAATCAGGGAGTTATACGGGGTCGGACACGGCCTGTGGCACAGACGTGTCCTATGGTTACACAAGCGTGTGCCTTGATCACATGGGCGTGTGTGCCCTGTATATAAAAGAATTTTTTAAATTTCGCGAAAAATTCTCTGAGATTCCGATTTAATCTTGACTAGTTTCTAATGTTTAAATTAGGGCTCGATGGTCCATTCAAGGGACAATATGATTAGTCTCGGATATGAATATTAAATGACATGAATTATCTGTAATTGTATTGTGAACTCCGGTAATGCTCCGCAACCCTACTGGCGATAGATACAGGTTAGGGGTGTTACGATTATACTTCTTCCCAAATGCAAATCTGTGGGATGTTAGTGATCTATGTTCTTTGGATCTGCCAAAATTTGTTAGACTATCTCAAACTATCAGAATGCTTGATTATAATGCAAAAGCATATAAACAACATTCATAGGTTAAAAACTTGAATGTGTGAAAGTGTCTTCGATACTAATATGGCTATAATTTGTTCTACTTGGTATGATATCCACATAAATTGAAAAAAAAATATTGCATTTAAATTACATTATGATGTGATATTAATTAAAGCAAAATAAACTCAACAATATTAAACACAAATTATTGAATCTTTAGATTGTGCATCAATTGCTGCTTGTATGGTTAACAAATTGCTTTTCTAGTAAGTTATATAGTTCAATGACTAGACCATCTATAAAATATAAAATGTCATAATAAATTTTACCTATAAAAATAACACATTTAGAATGTTATAGATTTTATGATTTTGGGTTCTACTCTTACCTTCTAGCAAGAAAGAAATCGAGAGCTTGAAAGGGTATAAACGCCATCCAAGAAAGTCGATACCCCCTCATACAATTGTAAAATTGAAAGGAAATTTTTTACTTCATTGCTTGACACTCTACGCACCTTGCATAATGCCTTGTATAGTCATGCCAAAATGGAAAATTACCAACTATATGTTTCGACCATTTGAAAATTTAATAGCAATGAGAGGTAAATGGTACGAACTGAGTTGTCATACTTTTCAGAAAAAAACATACATTTGTCAATAAAAAAATGTACACTCTAGCATGATGATCAATATCATCTACTGCTAGATTTTGTGAAAGATGCTTGAAGCATATCTTCAACTAGTTTAACTTATTTTAAAGCCTTTGAAAATAAGACTTAAGGTTGATACCTATTCCAAATGCTCGATAAATGACCTACCCTAGATAATGCTCAAAACTTCTCATTATAAAATGTTTATCCATTAGAAGTCTCGTTAGCAACACTATATCTTTTAGCGTTATTGTCACTCTGCCACATAGGAGATGAAACATATGGGTTTGGGGTCTTTATTGCCTAATAAAAGTATATGTGAATAACAAAACAAAATTAGTTTTCTCAATTTGGCTAGCATAATAGAAATCAAATTGTATTAAATGGGGAATGGTTTTGACAAGGCATGATTTAATTGAACCACCAACCCTTTTTTTTATCATCTCATTGTAAGCTTTTTCAATACTACCAAAAGAAATATCACAATCACATCAGAATCGTCTTTACTAGCAAAGATGATGATGCAACATGAGATCCATAGTAGTTGTAAAAGCTACATAGTTACTAATTTTATCATCATCTTCAGAGTCTTTACCCCTTGCTTCTTCATCACTCCAAGTAATTGTGAAAGATTTCTTTAGGGTGTTAGCACACTTATGTTCAATATGATTAAATCCCTCCTATCATAACAATGAATGTCTTTCTTTTTATCACAAGGTTCTTTATCTTTAACCATTGCCTTCCCCTTGTTCTTTGGGAAGTTTATCCCACCATCAACATTGTTGTTTTTCATGGATAGCCTTTTGAGTGCTCGGGTAAAGTTCTTTGACAATAGTCCACTTTTTCTTCCAAGTCTTCTAAAGTGGTAGCAAACGAAACTATTGTTGCAACAACTGATTAAATAATGAATGTAATGTTTTTTTAAGTGTTACTATTTCTTCTTTAGGCTTTTATGGATTAATTCAATGGTTCTGAGAGAACCCACAAGCTCATTTAGCCACATGGAGGTAATATCATTGGCTTCTTCGATTATGGTCACTTTTAGAAAAAAATTCAAGTAATGTTTGAAGCGTTTTCTACACCAATTTCTCCGTGGAAAAACACTCACCAAGACAAAAAACTCCATTAGAAATCTCACATAAACGAGTACAAAATTCATAAATATTTTCATCTTCATTCATTTTTAAAATTTCAAACCTGATATTAAGTATTTGAAGCTTTGATAGTTTTACAAAGGTTGTTCCTTTATGTTGGTTTTCCAAGATAGTCCATGCTTCCTTTGCTGAATCATACATCAATATTATTCTTAATTTCTCAATGTCAAAAAAATTAAAAATGACGTTGAGTTTTAATTAACAACTTTTTCTTTTTCAGTAGTGCAACTACTTATTACCTTCAGTGACACAATCATATTTTTATTAGTAGTTGTAGGCTTTCTCTAGCCATCCAAGTTCCCTCATCAATGGATTTCACAATTAACTTTATTTGAGCTTTCCAATAGGTATAATTTGAAGCATTAATCAATAAATGTGGACTAAAGGTAGAATTTTTTTCTCTTATGGCCTCCATAGCTCTCCGGACTTTATGTTCGACATGTAGCTCTGATACCAATTGAAAGTTTGATTAAGTATAGTAAATAGCCTATTTTAGTTGGCAAATGCAATTAGTGCTGCATTAAAAGTTTTTTTTTTTACAGTTGTAATGAGAAAAAAAGAAGATAAATAAAAGATGGAGAACAATGATTTGTTGACGCGGTTCAATTCAACAACCCGCCTTTGTGGGGCCTTACTTAGAGAATGAATCCACTGTACAAAATTTCCATAGTACAAACTTTACTAATCAACTCAATCTACCCAAGCTCACCAAAAGATAATTGTAACAAGAAAGATCATACTGTTTGTGTGCAGTCACTCTCCACCCAAACCTCCTTATGTAAGGCTAATAAACACACTCAAATATGTGTATAATAAGCTCTCACAAAAGGCACAAAGAAAGCCTTTCAAAATAGACAGAATAGTGCTTTCCAATATTAGCTCCAATCGACACCACTCTAAAGGAACAAACTTCTTTCCAAATAACCTCTTACTTAATCTCACATTCAATATCTTTCCAAATAATCCTCCATAATCTAATCAAGATCTCTTTCCAAATAAACTCCTACAAAGTCTCATATTGAAGTCAAAGGATAATCACAAAAAAAAAAAAAACATAAAATCCTACAATTCAAGGACTCTTAAAACTACATAATTATTCTAGTTTCCTCTTATAAAAATTCATAATTCTTTGCATAAAAATTATGATAAAAATCACTCAATAAATATCTTACACATAAAAAATAAACAACACTCAAAATATGAAAATTGGTTTAGGCCAGATGTAAACAACAAATAGAAAGTCTATTGCAACATACTTGCATTTTAGAAGTATAACTAAAATGTTCTAACAAAAGTATATATTTTAATACATGATAATATAAAGGTTAAATTCTGCTATCAGTTCTTGTATTTTTCAAAAATTTTGGATTTAATCTCTGTACTTTAATTTGATCAAATTTAATTCATGTACTTTTTGAATTGGTTAAATTTAGTCCATGTACATTTCGAATTTTAAAATTTTAGTCCTAACTCAAACAGTAGTAGTTAAATTTGTTTGGTTAAGTTCAAATACTAATCTTTTACAATGTGTCAAGTTGCGAACTTAGTCTATATTCTCCAATTATTGTTTGAGTTTTGAAATTTCAATCTTGACATAAATGACAATCATTAATTTATTAACGAGGATTGTAGTAAGTAATGTATGAAAATAACAAGCTGACGTGGTATTATATATATGACAATATGTTTATTGCATTAGATTTTAAAATAATAATAATAATAAATTTAACAATTATTATTTGGTAAAGATCAAGTTTTAAAATTCGAAAAGTGCTGATATTAAATTTATTAAATTAAAATATATGATTAAATTCACAACTTTCATAAAGTATAAGGGCTAATAATAAAGTTTAACCTAATATTTTGAATTTTACAAATGAAAATAAAATATGATATGTATTATAAAATTTAAAAATTTTAAAAGATATTTATATGAGATAAAATTGTACTTGAAAACAATGTGGGATCTGAATGAAGAATATGTATGATCTGGCAAGCAATCAATATCCGGAATTATGAAAGTGAAGGTGGAGTCAAATAAGCGTGGAACTGACGTGGATTACTGGGTTTCCTAATCAAAGTTTGACCCCACTTGCCAATTTATCCATGTGTATGGGAATCGGCAACTTGACATTGCCTTTGCCCCCTTTCTTTTCTTTTTTGGATTATAATTATCTAATTGTATCAGCAATAATTTCAGACTTTGTATTTTGGTACAATATATATTTTTTACTCTATAATTAAATTTTAAATTTTGTCTTATGTTATTTATTTATTATTTTACTATATTTTTATAGAGTTTTGTCAACCTCTTAACTCTATTTTTGAAGTCCAAAACTCCATTAATAGTGTACCTAATATTTTTCCATAATGTCATCTCAATTCTCAAGATTGGATAAATTTTTCACCACTTTAGAATTTTGATTTACTATATTTGGATGGAGTAAGAAAATAATAGTAATTTGGTGGGAATGAGGTAAAAGATATCATATATATTATCTATTATTTAAGTTGGGATAACCCTCAATCAAGTTATCAATTCAATTGTTAAATTACGAAAATATCTTTTTAATTAAATTAAGTTAAATTATTTGATGGTATTTTAGTTTTTTCTTTAAAAAACTAATAAAAATATTCATACGATGAGATTTGAACCAAAACCAATTGCATTAATAAAACATTTTATTTACCACTCAACTAAAGCCGTAATTTAATATATTATACATTTTAATTTTAATTATGCACACTTTATTACTTTCTTAAATTAAATCTATTTTTTAAATTTAGTAGCATACATATTTCATGTGTAATTATTATTAATAATTAGTTTCAAGCCATATATTTCGTTATTTATTGTTTGTTATTTTAATTACACATTTATATTCTATATTTATAGTTTTCACATGCATTCATGTGTGATAAGATTTTTAGTATGCGTAGTTTGATTAATTAAATGGAATAGAGTAATAATGTTTCAATGTTGTTTGTTTGGTTAAAATATTATTAAAGAATAATAATTTTACTTTTAATTAAATAATAATTTTTTATATTTAAAATTTAAAATTTATATTATTTCAATTTATTAAATTAATATAAAATTGAAATTACAATAACAATATTTAAAAATATTAAACATGATACATTTACCAACATAGTTTAATATTTTAAACAAGAATTAACTTTTAAATAAAATATATTTATAAATAACATAAAATCATTTTAAAAATATTTTTAAAATACATTTTCATTTTCATTTTTATCTTCACTTTCTCCTCTAAGTGTTCTTCTTTTTCCTCTTTTATGTCTCTCTCTCTCTCTCTCTTTTTTTTTTTTTGAGACGATGAATCAATATCATTGTATCATAAAAGAGTACAAGCAAATGGGTCCATCAACTTAAAAAAAAACAAACAAACATAAAGTACAAGGGCTTAACCAAGCCTAATCCCATCCTAAAGGAAAAATAAACCCTAGCCACCCAAGCTACCAACGATCACTGCAAACAGCAGAGGACGAAAAGATCAAAATCGGAGAAGCTTAAGCGAGTAGGGCTTCTGTTGTCACATCCCAAAAATAGAGTTAGAAGAAATAAGGATAAAAATTTAGTATTTTTTTTTAAAGTATAGGGTAAGAAAATTAAAAAGTCTTAAAAATAAGTTCTACTAAGAATTAATCAGAATGAGCTTATTGGTTTAATGGTAAGGCGTTAATGTTGAGGCCCAATTTTGGCCCAACTTAAAAATTTTTTTACCCAACAAAACCTAAATACCCCAAGCCCAAAATTAACAGCTTAATATAAAAAAATCAGAAAAAAGAAACCTAAGAAAAACCCTAACCACCACCCCTATGCTTGGCTTTCGGCCAACCACCTTCTGACACCACCTACCTCCATCACATCGGCCACTTTCTCCACCGCCATTCACCTGCAAAAGGAATAGAGCAATCAAATGGGAAACAAGTTGTAAGTGGCTATAAAGAGCCAAATCTAAAACCATTGTAACATTGAGCATTTGTGAGAAATAAAAACAAAAATAGATTTAAGCAAAAAACAGTTTAATCTCTCTAAAGATTTTTCTTGGAAAAAAACAGCAAGCAATACAAGAACAAAGATAATAACAAAGCCATCGAAAAAAAGAAGTGCAAATCGGCTTAAGATTTTTTTCTTCTTTTCTTTTTTTCGTTTTTTATTTTATTATTCGAATCTATCTCTTCTCATTCATATAGTAAAATATATCAAGGTATATATATAAAAAAATATACAAAAAAAGAGAAAAAATACCTTTTTGAAATTTTCGGCCACCGTGCGCGGTGGCCGGCAACGGTGGCCGGCGGCGGAGGACGGCGGTGGACATAGCCGAAGTTTGGCCGGAGGGAGAAGGCCTTGAGAGAGTTTGAGAGAAGGGGTTAGTTTTTTTTTTATGAAATGGAGAAAATGAGTTTTTTTTTAGGGAAATTTGACTTATATAGCCCATCAAAACGACGTCATTTTGAGCTTAAGTCACTAATGCCAAAACGACGTCGTTTTGGCCCTTAACCCATGGCCGACCCGCAACCCGACCCGCTCCAACTTTAGGATCCGCGTGTTTTCATTGGAGGGGCTATTTACGCGTTTAGCCTCTTCGCTTTTTTATTACTTTGCAATTAAGTCATTTTTTATTTTTAATTTGGCCCCAAAATCTGTCGCGATTTCCAATTTAATCCTAGCTGATGTTGTACGTTTTAGGAAGGGGGTTATTGCACTTTAGGCCTTCCGTTGTTTCACGTGCGTTTAAATAAGCCCTTTTCTTCTTTTTTTATTTTAAATTTGCCCTAAAACTTCGTTTTTAATTTAAGTTGATTTTTATATTATTTTGCTATTTTAATTTTAATATTAGTTCCAATAATATTATATATATACTTTTAAATACACTCTTTTATTTTCTATTATTATAAATATTATTATTTTATTTTCCTTACGTTATTATTATATTGTATAGTCCTTTTTTGTTTTTGTTTTTTTATTATTATCATATCATTATTATTTTTCATGTACACATTATTTATATTATTTTTATGATTATTATTGTATTTATTTTTACTACTATTATTATATTTATTATTAGTATTAGTATTATAATTACTATTATTACACTTATATGTATATATATTTATATGTAAAGTCATCAATGATTATTTTAATATTATCATCATCTTAATATTAATATGTATTTATTTTAACATATATATGTATATATTTATGAAGTATTATTAATAATTATTTTGTAACATTATTATTATTTCTAATGTGTATGTATTATATATATTTTAATACTATATTATGTATATATTTTATGTTATATATATATATATATTATTTATTATATTCTTATGTATATATTTTAATATCACATTATTCATATATTTTTTATATTATGTAAATACTTTCAATACTACATTTTATATTTTTGTCTATATTGTATACATACTTTTAATACTCAATACTATTATCATAAATATGTTCTTGATATATGTATGTATATATATATATATATATATATATATATATATATATATGTTTTTTCTTTATTCATGTATTATTATCATTATTTTCCACTTTTTATTATACTATTTTTATTTTTGTACATACTTCTAATATCATTATTATATATATATGTGTGTGATTATTTTATGTAATATTTGTGTTTCAATACTATCATTTCTAGTATGTATATATTATGTATATATTTTTAATACTAATATACATTTTATTTCTATTATTACGTATATATTTTAATACATATATGTATATATTTATATACCGTTATCATTAGTTATTTTTATTATTACTGTTTTCAATAAAATTGTATATATATTTTAATCTAGTATTATATGTTGTACATATATATGTTCCCTACTATTTCATATTTACATTATTATCATCATGTTTAATACCATGTGTTATTATCGTTTCATACTATTTTTATTTATATTATTATTATCGTTTTCGTTATCATTGTCATTTTATTTTGTCGTGTTTTATTTATTTTTATGTGTTCGATCATTTCATTTTCCTCATGTATTTGTTTATATTTGCATATTACTAGCCTTGCTATTACTTCATCTTTTATAGTTGCTCATATTATCGTTTTTGACACTGTCGCACCTATTATTATGTTATTATTCATATTAATATTATAATTTGCTTTTATGTTTTACTATAAATTACGTTATTTTTCTTACTCAATATATTAAAACAATTCTTTCATAAAAGTAATATTCCGTATTAGGTAATTCGAGATAATCGTGCCCTAACTTACTGGGTTTCGATTTTTCTCATTTAACCTAAATAATGAAATATTCCTTTTAATCATAATGTGAGTTAAAAAAAATGCTTATTTTCGGAGATACGAGGTGTGGTGCCCTAACTTACCAGGTATGACATTTTGTTACCTCGAAATAAGATTTTTCGCAAATAAAGGCAATATTCAGTGTTCGAAAATTCGAGGAAACGTACCCTAACTTACTGGGTTTTGATTTTTCTCGTTCACTCTAACTAACCGAATATCCTTTTAAAAGAAGTTAAAATACGTTAATTTTAAATAAAAGGCAAGCTCAGTCTCAAAGTTCGAGATGTCGTGTCCTAACTTACTGGGCATGATATTTTATTACTTCGAGATGAGAGAGTCCTTAACATCCGCTTAATTTATTCAATCATTTTTAAATTAGCATTAATACAAAAAGGAATCGTATTTCAAAGTCTTTCAAGTTTTCAAATTTTCAACAACAAAAACACTAATTAATCAACTAGGTACCAACTTTGGGCGTTACGAGGGTGCTAATCCTTCCTCGTGCGTAACCGACTCTCGAACTCATTTTCTGATTTTCGTAGACCAAAAATTATCGTTTTAGTAAATCTTAACTTTTATTAAAATGATTAATCAAAGTGATCCGATCACACCTCATCAAAAAAGATTGGTGGCGACTCCCACATCTGTTTTTCATTTTCATTTACAAAATCCAAGTCGATTCCCGTTTTCCAAAAGAATGGTTACGACAGTTAACTTATCCTTAGGTCCCAAGTTTGAAAGTGCATTTAACCAGAATATTTTATTTTCTTATTTTTACCCCATAAAAGTGTTAAAATTTCAAAATAACCCATCCAAAAACTGTTTTTTTTTTAAATTTAGTCATTATTTTAAAATAATCCTAATTCTACATGAATTCTTAAAACTTATTTCAACTAGGTAAAGAAAGCTTTATAAATAGCCAATTTTATTCAAACCCTAGAGTTTTTAACATAGTAAATTTTCAAGAAACACACTCTCAAGTTCTTCTCTTTCTCCACCATTACCAAATCAATTTTCAAAGAAAAAGGATTTAAGCTTTTCAAAATCGTCCCTTTCCAAGTAGATCGTCAATCTCCTCTCCCAAATTAAGGTTTTTGTGTCTTCAAATCATGTGTGGGATCTAAACATAAATCATTTTGTATAACTGAAGTAAGAAATCAATATAGGCGAACCCCCTGTATATGTGAACCCTTAACAAAAACCCCTAGTGTGCAAAACCCCCTTGTGTGCGAAAACCATATGAGGACAATAATACAAAGTATATTAATTGTAATCAATTAATTTATTTTATTAATCAATCTGTTCGAAAAATTACAAGTGTACTTGGACAAAAATACTACACTTAGGGCACCAGATCCAACAGAACACCCCTCTTGATTGAAGCAAGACTTGAAATTAAGTAAAATCAAAGGTTAGATTCAAAGTACGAATAATAGAATAGAAAAACAAAGAAAAGAAATAAGAGAGATGGAAAAAAAGAGTGTGGCGTGTAGAAATCCTAGGGAGCCTTGGAAACAAGACGAATCCACAACTCCTTTCAAACGACTCAAATTTTCCCTCCAAGCAAGACTCATTGGCAAGACAAAATTTGAAGATGATTCCTACAATCTAAAAAAATTGTTTAAAGTTTTCTAAAAGAAAACCCAAGAGAAATTCTTCAAATGAAAACTTAAAGAGAATTTCATTAACTCAAAAGTGAATAATCCATGAATGAATAGGGCATAACACACCCTATATATAGTTTCCCAATCCCTAACTAGTCTCCTAATCCTAATAAGATTCGGTGTATGTTAACTAAGCATGACAGCTTATCAAATAACTAACTTAACTAACTATTGGGGGCCTTTGTAACAAAGCCTTGTATGGTCCCGTTCAATTCTGCTTTGATTTGCTTTGTCTTTGACCTCGCTATTGGGCCTTGAGATATTGTAAGCCTTACATGTCTATGGGCCTAAAATTGAGCCTTAAGCCTCTCATCACTTGCTGAGTGAAAGTGTTGTCATTTTCTTGTAGCAAAGACTCATAGGTAAATTTATTTCAAAGCCCTTCTCTTTTGTTTTTGTCCCCTTTATTTTTCTTTAGCTAGTTTCTTGTTTTCTCTCTTAATCTCTCAAATATTTGCTCTTTTCTAGCAAAAAAAATTATGGGTTTCCTTTGGTTTTTCATTTGTTCTTAAAGATTAAATATATTTTCCTTCCTTGGATCCTGTACTAAATCCATGAAGAACTCATTTGGTACTCAATCATTTCCCAAGCTTTTTACCATTAATGCTTCTTTGCTGCTTCTCTTTCATCTTGTCCTAGATGTTGACTATGTCCCAATTGAGAAGATTCAATTAAATTGTGGTGAAAAATCCAAACTATTCAATAAGGATGATTGAAAAAAGATTAAGGATATTGGGTTTAAGTTATTCGTCGGAATTGAAAATTTTGTCATCTCCTTATCTGCTAGGCAAGATTCGACAACACCCTAAGTTCTTTACATGACGACTCGTGTTTTTTAGTCCAACTTCACCTACAGCTTATCGATAGTAACCGGCCTAAAGTTTGTTCGATTGTAATTTGTACGATGGTCAAAATGCAACCAATGCTTTTTGTACACCCTTGTGATGAAACATTATTCCTATGGAGTGAGGAGCAATAAAGATGGTGCATAGACGATAGGTGGTGAGAAAATTTTGTGGTTCTTATATTGCAAATAAACCAAATAAAATATTTTGAACTAATTATAAAGTGACCCTTTAACTTTAGTCAAAAGTAAAAAAAAATGTCACATTAATAATTCATTAATGGACTAACGAATTTTTTATAAAATTGACCAATTTAAACAATTATCTTAATTAGAGTGATTAAATTGATAATAAAAATTTAAAATGATCAAAATAGAAACAATATTATTTTAATTTGACCTAAGATGTAATTTAACCAAATAAAAAAGAGAAACGAGAGTTTGAGAGTAGAAGTGACGGCTGATAGTTATGTTAATGTTGCAAAGATAATTCATTAGGTCTTTTTAAGTGATGAATGACTTTAGGCTTTTAGATTTTGATTTGAGATCAAGTTAATAGCGCTTTAAATATGGGTTTCGACCGAAGCAATTGGTTTTGTAATTTTTAAATATAAAGTTGTTTTATTATAAATATAATATTAGATTAAGCCACTAATTTGTCCAAATTCATTTTTGAATCTTACCATTTTTTTATTTATTTAAAATTCAATAAATATTCGGGATTAACCAAACGATTGAACAGATCAAATTTCCAGCATCTTCCACTGCTTCTATTGAATGTCATAACCTATAATCTGGAAGTTACCTTAAAACCCTCTTTCATTTTTTTAAGTAATCTTTTAATTTCTTAAAATATTCATGTAAAAGAAAACGTATTAGTGAAAAACTAAATAAAAATTAAATAATTTTATATAATTTATTATCTAATAGAAAGTGACCACACGAGCTTATTCAATGCTCACGCACCAATAAAATTATTAAATACTCTTTACTTTAAATAATAAGTATTATTTCATACCATATAAAGTTTTTTATCGCTCCCATATATTTTTATAAATATAAATATTTTGGGTGTTGGTGTGATAAATTTTTCCCAAAAATACAAATATATAAATTACTTTAAAAGATAAATATAAATAAATATACATATATATATAAAAAGCGGAACAGTGAGCTCTGACCAAAATCTATACTCCACAGTTAAAACTTCAATTCAAAACAAATCGATGTGAAACCATTTTTAGATTTTATATATAAAACCTATCTTCGTAACTATGAAACAAAGCAAGTTTAAACTTTAGTGGACAAAACTAGCAAAAAGAGCAGAGTAACTGAAAAGAAATAAGATAAAGCATCAGAGAGATTCCCATTTAAGACTAAGTCATCAATCACCCAAAGAAGGGAGTGCAGATGTCCCTGTCTATTCTTATCATCATCTGCCTATCACTTCTATATGTATATATAAATAGATAAAACCCCCTTTTTTTTTATGATAATCAAAACTAAACAACAAATCACAATGTAACGGCAAGAATTAAAAAGTATCCATTTCTTCTTTTTTTTTGCCTCAGATTTGATCGTTTTCAATGAGGAAAAAAAATCTCTCAAAGTATATTTAATACCATCATAGGCAAACAGAGAAGCATAAAACAAGATAAAAAGATATGGAGGTTAGGATTTTATAAGAAATGCAGGAAGAGGAAGTGGTAGAGTAGGATGCCATACAACCCAAAGAACTTGGGTTTATTTTCAAGGCAAGCTTCTAGGTTTATGTGGGTTATTTATATAGAGGTGAGAAGGGAAGGGTACCAGTTTAGGGTTAAGGGTTATGTTTGACGACTGATGGGCTAATGTACATAATGCAGCCCATATATTTTGCCCATTGGTTTGAGCTCTTCGGCCCAGAAAGGTGCAGGTACAAATCAGGTTGTTTGTTTCAAGTTTGAGCCTTGTGTTGGGGAATCGGGTTTAAAGATATGCTCAAGATTTTGTAAGATATTCCGTTTATTTCTATTTTGGCCTTTAAAGTTTTCCTTTTTTATGTTTAAGACTCCATCGGTGTAAAAAATGTTGATTGCAACTTTCAGTCCCTCATTATTCACCACTTATTAGATCACAACGTTATAATGATGTCATTATCCGAAAAATTTTAAAATTTACAAAAAAAATAGTGAAATAATTATAAAAGAAATTTAAAAAAATTATGTACACAACTACAATGTGTTAAAGTCATTGACTTCTCTCTTGATCGATCTTTCTTTATCAATCATTATCCTTATCTAATCATAAGTTTATTTATAACTAAATTAAAATAATACTATTTGTAGATATCTAAGCTTAAATCGATTTAAGGAAGCTTATAAATAGGTTATGAATTTCTTCATATGTATATGTGAGTTAGAAAGCAATAAAAGTCGAGTATATGCTTTCTTAAGTCTCCTTTAGTGTTATTGCTCCTTGAAGTATCCAAGTTTGTTTTGTTTTCTTTTCAAATTTGTCCCTCCCTTTTATTATCTAAGTTAGTTTATATTTGCTCCTTCAATTGCTGCAATAAGTGATATCGAAGCTAGTTAAATAGCGATCTGGGACCATTGCGAACATGAGCTAGCTTGATCAAGGATCACTCATAAGAGGAGTGCTACTAATTTTACAGTTCAGGGCTGGAATTAATTTATTGTTTGGGACTAAACATAGCTAAGGTAGCACAAGAGTTAATAAATCCTTAATGACATATTTTGGTGCGCAAGCTAACACAATATAGAAGATCAACGAGAGTAATTACAACACGTGGAGCCTTTAGATGAAGTCTTATCTGAAAAGGAAAGAGTTGTGGAATGTAGTTGGTGGGAATGAGGTTGAAGCATCAACTGAAGCTAATGACATGGAAAAGTGAGAGGTTAAGTTTGCGAATACGATGTTCAATCTAATCTTTGCAGTAGATGATGAATATTTGTAGCACATATAGGATGTCGAGACACCAAATGAAATGTGGGACACTCTGGCAACGAACGACTTTGAACCAATGAAGCATGTTGATAAGTTAGTACTTTACCAAAGTTAGTTTATTAGTAGTGGAATTGTAAAATTGGCTTTGGATGAAATGCCCAATGAGGCCAGATTATGAAGAATAATAATTCATAGCTTAAATCAAAAGTATAATGGTCTTGTAACAGCTATTAGAGGTTAGTCTAAAGAGTTCATGATTGTTAATGTTCTTAGTTGAGAAGTAAACTGATTTCATTTACTATTGCAAAAAAAGAATAAGCCGAGTATTTAATACAGAAGGTCATTCACTAACTGCTAACTGACTAACCATTTAACAACTGAACCCAACTAACTATCTTAACTGACTTTTACAATTAATACTTATTATATTCCATAACATGCCCCGTGCTTATTGACTTCTCCTGTTTCTTCATGTCAGCCTTCTTCTAAATCTGTTGAACAACCCTACTGATAAGGGTTTGGTCAAGATATCAACAATTTAATCCTGTCCAGATACATGACCTACTTGAAAGAACCCGTTTGCAACCTTTTCTCTGAAAAAGAATAAGTCCAATTCAACATGTTTGAATTTGGAGTGCATGACAGGGTTATTTGCTACAGCAACCGTGACTGAGCTATCACACCAAACCAGTGCTTTGTTTTCAGACAACAACGACTGAATCCAAACTATTTCTGCAGTGACATGGGCCAGACTTCTATATTATACTTCTGCGGTGGATTCGACACCACTTTCTGCTTCTTAGAGCTCTATGAAATTGGATTTCCTCCAAGAAAGACACAACCCTGAGGTTGACTGGTGATCATCAGTGTTCGATCCCCAACTTGCATTGGAATAGCCTTCAAGAAGAAACTTTGATGTTCGGGTAAACTGTAACCCATAATCTAGCGTCCCTTGCAAGTACCTTAGAATCCGTTTAACAGCTTTGAAATGTGTATCCAAGGGTTTGTGCATAAATTGACAAGCCTTGTTCACAGAAAAGGCAATGTCTGACCTCGTTATTACCACATATTATAAGGCACCCACAATACTTCTGAATAAGTGTTCATCCTTAATCAGGCTTCCTTTATGAGCTGACAATTGACAAGTGGTCATCATTGGGGTAGGAGAAGCTTTTGACCTATCCATAAAAGCTCGTTGAAGCAAGTCCAAGATGTATTTCTTCTGACTCTAGAAAACAGCATTCAGAGTATGAGTTACTTCAATTCCAAGAAAATAACACAACTGGCCCAAGTCTTTCAAAGAAAAGTGAACATCAAGGTTTTTGACAAACTGATCAATGCCAAGAAAGTTAGTGCCAGTGACTATTATGTCATCAACATATACTAAAACATAGAGTAGCTGGGATCCTGCTCGTCGAATGAAAAGAGAATTGTCAGCTTTAGAGGCGACAAACTTAGTAGCCAACAAAAACTCCCTCAGTTTATGAAACCATGCTCGAGGTGCCTATTTAATGCCATAAAGAGCCTTTCGTAGTCTACAGACAAGCTGTTGACCATCAGTTTGTTGTTGCCCAAATCCTAGTGGCTGTGTCATATAAATCTCCTCATGCAGGTCCCCCCATTCAAGAACGCGTTGTTGATGTTTACTTGTCTGAGGGACCACCTTAGAGAAACAGCAAGGGCCAGCACTACTCGGATCGTTGTTGGCTTGACCACAGGGCTGAAGGTCTTTGAAAAATTGATACCTGCCTCTTGTAGATAGCCCTTAATAACCAACCATCCTTTGTATCGAGCTACTGATCCATATACATGTCTTTTGACCTTGAAAATCCATTTGCAACCCACAGCTCGATGGCCTGCAAGTAGAGGTACAAGGTTCCATATGTTATTGGCCATTAAGGCACTATATTCTGCTTGTGCAGTTGCAGTCCAGGCAGGACTTTTAAAGGCCTCAGCAATGTTAGATTGCTCATTTTCTTCCAAGGTAGAGGAGAAAAGTTTTGGTTTAGAAATACCGTTCTTCGATCTAGTGCGCATAGGATGACAGTTGACAGGAGACGGTGACATTACAGGAATGGCATCTAGAGCACCGGATGCAGGTGAACTAGCCATCGTAAAAGAATTCCTAGGTGAAGGTAATGAACTAGGAGATCACATGATAGAAGGAGGCTGGGTTGAAGCTGAGGTAGGGAGAGCTTCAAGTGAATGTAAGGAACCAGGAGAAGGAGGACTAGTCGATGCCACCATAGGAACATGAGAACTTTGATGAAGGAACCTAACAAGAGCCAAGGTTGTTGATAAAGTAAAGCCTTGAAATGGAAAATATGTTTCATCAAACAAGACATGACGAGTTACAAACATACGACCTTCAGCAAGACATTTGTAACCTTTCTGGTTAGAACAAACCCGAGAAAAACACACTTCAGAGATTAAAATTGTAGCTTATGGTGTTGAAAGGGCCTTAGTTAAGGAAAACACGCACTCTCAAACATTTTTAGTTTAGAATAGTCAGGTTAAGCTTTATATAGCCTCTATAAGGAGTTTAATTTTGCAAAACAAGTGTTGGTAACCTGTTGATCAGATGAGCTGCAGGAGAAAAAGCAGTTGACCAGTACCCCAAAGGCATGGATGCTCTAGCTAGTAGTATGAGCCCCATGTCAACAATATGTTAATGTCTCATTTCAACAACCCCATTTTGTTCTGAGGTATAAGGACAAGTTATTTAATGTTGAATACCAAGTTGAAAGATCTTAGTGGACAAGGAACGATACTCACTTCCTCAGTCTTTCTGCAGCATTTTAATAGACTTTCCAAATTGAACTTGAACTATTTTGTGGAAATAAAGGAAACAACGAAGAACCCCAGACTTGTTTTTAAGAAAATATAGCCAAGTATGTCTGCTATACATATCAACAAAGGAAACATAATAAGAGAAATCACTTGAGGGCACATGTGTTGGTCCCTAAACATTTGATAGACTAATTCATAGGGAAACCAGTACACTGTTTGTGAAGTACTGAAAGGCAACTTGTGAGATTTGCCCAATTTACAAGGTGTACACATAAAATCTAAGCTGCTATGCTTGAAAGACACATTACAAAAACGCAAAACAGGAGCAAGTGTATTATGGCAGGGATGTCTAAGTCTGTTGTGCCACAGCTCAAAAGAGGAAGGAGCCTATACGTTCCACAAAAGAGGAGACCCTAAGCTTTGAGCAGGACCAGGCTTATGTGAAACAGCTCGAGAGAAGTCAAACCTATACAAGCCATTATGCATGTGGCCCTCCAGTAGAGTCCTCCCTATCGGGACATCCTTCACAGACCACAAAAAGGGATGAAACTCGAAATAGACTGAATTATCTCTTGCAAACTACTCTACAAATATCAAATTTTTACAAACCGTAGGAACATATAGTATTTTTTTTAGATGTAGCAACTGAGAACCAACCACAAAGGTTGATAAGCCTAAATTAGCTATGGAAACAGACTCACCATTGCTCATAGAGACTTGACTTGTACCTGTGTAAGGAGAAACATTGGAAAGACTAGTCATGGTAAGGGTGATGTGGTTTGTTACACCAGAATCGGGGAAAGATGGAGCTCGAGAGGACGGGTGAGGAGTTGCAGAGGAAGGCTGTGAAATGAGCCATAACAGTGAGTCAAGGAAAAATGGGACGTAGGAGACTCATTAAGCTACTGATAATTGATTGACATTGAGGGACTCGAACCAAGACCAGAAAAATTCTCATCAAATCTGTGATAACACGTTTGCACCATGTATCCTATTTTACTACCTACCTAACATTGTGGTTTAGAGCAGGACCACCCATGACCTTGACCTCAATGTTCTTGATGAGAACCACGATTGGAATCTGAACCAGATTTCATGTTGTTGAAATTACCTTGTTGTGACCGAGACACCAAGTTAGCTTGCAAAGACACTTCTACCAATAAGGCCATTTGTCGTGTTTCATAATCAAGAAACATTTCAGTGACCAGTTGAAGACTCATGGGAGTGGCAAAAGCAAGTACTCGAATGGACTCAAATTCGATGAAAAGACCTTCCAAGATAATGCTGACCTATTCTTGTTCAATAACTAGGCTACCAGCTGCAGTCAGACTGTCACTTATACTCTTGACATTGGACATATAATATTTGATGGTAAGATTTGTTTTCTTGATCGAGTATAGTGCATGGCGCATACTCGAGATCTTGATATTGGACTTGGTACCAAACCTTCTGTCAATGGTTGTCCAAATGTCAAAGCTGGTTTTGGCCACTGTTAGATGCTTTAAGATTTCATCCGTAACTGTGGACAAGAGACAATAGGCTAAGAACTTATCCTGCTTTTTATGCACAATGAACGCAGGATTATCAACAAGTTGACCATCGGTCCCAAGTAGAAAATAAGAAGGAGGAAGAGTAGTGCCTAAGACAAACCCTTCAAGACCATAACCTTCGAGAATCAACAGCAGCTGGTGCTTCCACAAAAGAAAATTATGCTCACTGAGTTTAATAGTATCATGTTTGGAAAAGTAATGAACATCGGATAAAGGAAGGCTGCCAGGACCATGCTGATGGACTGCTTCACTAGTATTGGTAGAATACCGAGTCATGTCAACTGTTGGGACGGCGTCTGTTGCCATGAACATGAGGAACTAGGAAAAAAATTTTATACCAAAGAATCCATGGCTCTTGAAACCATGTTAATGTTCTTAGTTGTGAAGTAAACTAACTTCATTTACTATTGCAAAAGAAGAATAAGCCTAGTATTTAATACAAAAGGTCATTCACTAACTGTTAACTGACTAACCATTTAACAACTGAACCTAACTAACTATCTTAACTAACTTTTACAATTAATGCTTATTATATTCCATACCAATGATTACGAAATAGGAAATCATATTGTCTAATCGGGAAGCTTTAGATAATCAAATGTCTAAAGTTTGATTAAAAATAAGGAAAAACGATTATTAGTAAAAGACGAGATGTTCAAGAATAAAGTCAACAAAGTAAGACAAGCTTGAAGAAAGTACAAGTATCACAAGGCCATAAACAAAGATAGTAAAATAGATGAAGAGACAAAAGTAGGGAGAGCTAGTCAAAGTAAGATAATCAAAAGGAAAAAAATACCCGCAGGAGGTAAGGTAATTGTTATAATTGCGGTAAGTTCGAACACTTTGCTTGAGATTGTAGGATAAGAAAAGTTCAAGGAAACATTGCAACTTCCAACAATGAAAGTGTTGCTACTCTTAAAAATGATGATAGTGAGGAAGAGTGGGATTTTCAGGCCTCATGTGCAATAGTAGATGATGTTGGAAAATAAATTGCAGCATCATAGATTGAGGAGCCACTGGCAAATCATGCTCAAGCAATGGTAAAGAATTGTTCGATCAATTATCAAGAAGACTGGATAATTGATTCTCGTTGGTCTAATCATATGACTAGAGATAAAAAGAAGCTATTGAGCACAATAGAGTACAAAAAATGAAGAATTGTGGTTACTGTCAATGATTCCAAGCTACCAATATCCTACATTGGTCCTACCATGAGTATCCTATTGGAACAATCCCATCTAGAAAATGATAGTTAGTCATAATGAAAAATTATAATTTTGAAAATCAAATCGGTTTGTGATATTTATCGTAATAAACTTTTTCTTGAAAAGTATCTTTGCTCTGTGCGCGATGAATATGTATCATTGTCGACTTTCAACCGAATGCCCTTCTCTACTATCCTCTTACCCTGAATTGTATCGACTATGAGCTCGAGCAACACGAACCAAACACAGAACAAGAAACAATTTAATTACTTTTAGTAGGAAATTAATTCTCTTAATAGAAATCGGTAGAAATTATAATTCCTAAAAAATAGAATTTATTCTTAGAAAATGATTTTCCACTACTTTCTGACAGAATAACAATTTATGAAACTTGTGCGTAAATAGCTCTACCATTTTCATCTATTTATAGGAAGAGATAGGAGAATCCTAATTGAATATGGCTTAAACAAATGATATTATTTAAATAGAAAACCATCTCCCAACCTAACTGAGAGGGGTGGGAAGCAACCCTAGTAATTTACTAGGGTGTGCTACCACTTCATATTCATGAAAGATAATATTGGACTTCTTATTTATTTTGTCCAATTATGTGTGTTTCATTGACTTTTTACCCAACACTATATAATTTAAGCCAACCCAATACTTTTTTTTATTTCCCAAAATAAATATTAATTAATTAAATTAACTAAATTAATTTTCTAATTAAATAATTTTCTCAACTCAATTCTAATTCCGTTAAAGTCATGACAACTTTACTGTAAAAGAACCTATGAAGAAATATATTTAATTTCCATATTCAACTTATTCATAATGACAACTTTATGTAAAAGAACCTATGAAGAAATATATTTAATTTCCCATTCAACTTGTTCATAATGACTAATTAATTTAATTCTATTTTCGAACTTCAATTGTTTAGTTATAATTTATTAAATAATATAATAATTTTAAAACTTTAAATTAATTTCCAAGTCAAACAAATTTATTTTTATTGCACTCATTTAACTAACTTCATTATTTTTATTCATTTTTGTTTATTTAGTTCTACGTGCAATTCATTTTTTGTTTCAATGAGTTAGTAGAGGGACCAATTAAACATATATAATTAGGGCTCAAATAATTTATAATTAATTTTCATATTTTCGCCTATTAATTATAGACTTATTGTAACATCCTGATTTTCGGGTTTTTCGCGATTCTTGATATTTTAAGTAAATTTCTAAAATTTGGTAGGTGATGATGGAATTCATAATTTGGGTGTGTAAATGGGCTTATGGAAGGCCCATGAGTTGGCCAAAACCCGGTGGAATTTTTAAATTTTGGACTTAGGAGTTAGGGGTTCTGGCTAGGTGCCCTTATATTAAGTTGTAGGTAAAGTGTATCACAAAAGATCCTCCGCAAAGTGGCTAAGTGACGCCACTAGGGAGCTTTAAAGGTGGCGTGTAAGTGTTGGGGAAGACACAGGATCGATTCCTGTGTTGGCAAATAGGAGTATTTATTTTTGTGCGGGAAGGGTAAGTGTTGGAACCCGAGTGGATTCTCAGGAGGAGAGAGTTGGATCAAGTCAAATGCATAAATTAAGGAGGGATAAGGAGAGATTTTAGGATGTGATATGGAGATAGAGTTGGTCGAATAAGGGAGTTTGGAGAGGGATTTTCTGCAGAGGGTATTAGGTTAGTAATTTGGCATTAGGGTCTTAGTTGTGCCGATTTTGTTCTTTGGTGTGTAGCTTTTTCTCTTTCTTTTCCAGCCGAATCTACCTCCCTTCTACTCAATTTTCTTCCTTTTCTTTCTTTCAAATCAGCCCACTATTTCCTTTCATTCGCCATTGTTTTCCTTATCTCTATTTTTGCCAAGTGTCAAAAAGTCAATCAATGAAGATAGGGGTGCCGATTCTTTGTGACCAGCAGCCTTTTTCTTCCTTCTCAATAGTTGGCGCTCGATTCCTTACCTTTTAGGCATCCGGATTCAAGAGGAGAAAGACTGTGGTAAGTGTTCAAACTCTAAACAATTCCTAGTGTAGCTTTGGTCAAAAGTCAAACTCCAAGTTTAGGGAGATGGCGAATATGGGCATAGACTCTATGGGGTCTTCTTTAATATTTTGGTTTATTTATTGAAGGAGCAGTAAGGTGTAGTGTCGATTTGGAGTAGCTTGGACCCACGGAGTAGCTAGGCCTAGTCATCAATCGCGACAAAGGTAAGGTGCCTAAGGCCATTATGGATGGTACGAATGTGTAAGTGTTAATATTGGAAAGTTCTTAATTTGGTTCAATTATTGCGAGCTGATCTATTTAACGATTGATTATAGGAGAAATCGTGTAGGAGATCTCGTCAAGGAATATCGCAAATTAGGTGTGTAACGAACCCTTTCATAGCTTAAAGCGATAAAATGCCGAAATTCTGGCATTTCGAGGACTTGTGAGCAAGCGAACGCTCACTAGTTAGTTAGAATCGATGAGACGGTGAACGAGAACGATGGAAATGGTAAGAATGTGATTTTTGGCGTTCTTGGTAAGTTGGGCCTCGAGGGGCCGAAGTGGGGCCCATTGGGCTTTCGGGCCCATTTGGGTAAAATTGGTAGAAAATGGAAATCTGTTAAATTGCATGATAAGACTGTTAAAACCGTTATGGAATATAGGCTAAGTGGGCCTAGACGACAGAATTGGCTAAGTAGGGCCCATTAGGGGTTTTAGGCCCAATAACTCGATTTCGCTAAAATGGGCCGAATCACTGCTTGCACCCATGGATTGTTAGTAATCGTTAATAAACATGAAAACCCTAATTTTTGGTAAAATTATGAGATTACCCTTATACCATGAAAATGACCGTTTTGCCCCTAGGTAAAAATGACCATTATACCCCTAGGGTTTATGTATGATTTTAATACATGGGATTTTGATAAATATGGTATGTATGAGATGCACATGACATGTATGATATGCACATGATATGTATGATATGCACATGATGTAATCATAACTGCATTGGGTTGGGTTTTATATGGATGGAGGAAGTGAAAAGGGCTTATGCCCCTGCTTATCAAAAGGGCTTATGCCCAGCTTATCAAAAGGGCTTATGCCCCGCTTATAAAAGGGCTTATGACCCGCTTATTGAAAGGGCTTTTGCCCTGCTTATTAAAAAGAGGCTAGGCCTCCAATTATATGATAAAGCAGCCTATGCCGCCAAATGGAGAGTATGGCGGGTGGGTCGAGTTAATCCCCACATGGTGTGTTGGTTGGTACGGTGGAGAGTAGCGGATGGTGGGTTGAGTAGTCTCCCAAATGGGTTGCATTCTTTCATTGAAATTATATGTGACATTGAAATGGGCCTAAGGGCCATACTGCTTACAAGAAAGGCTTCGCCCAAGAATATGAAATATGAAAAGGCTTCACCCAAAGATTATGAAATATGAATATGAAAAGGGCTACTACCAAGTGCATGATTGAGATTGATTTGGGCTTAGACCCAACAGTCGTTATTGTTTTGGGCTCGAAAGGGCTTGTTGCACATCGAGTTTCCAAACTCACCCCTTTCCTTAACCTTGCAGATGAGCCTTGATGTGGGGACTTCAAGGAGGGATTCAGAGTGGCCACGGTGATCGTCTTGGGCTTTAAATAAAGTGTTGGTTTCGTTTAATTTCCTTTAACTATTATTTATTTTGGGTTGTAATAAGGCCAATTTTAACTTTTCTTTTATTTCTTTTCGGATTATTTTAATTTTAATAACTTTAAAATTGGTTAATTATTATTCAAATGGGCTAAACTTAGGACGTGTTTTCAAAATGATACTTGTTTTCAAATTATCTCAACACCACGATTCATCGGTTAATCAAAGACGCCCACTTAAACGAATTTAAACTCGAAATGACAAAGTGTGGCTATGGTTGTGGGCATGTTCAGATTGAATCCAATTAAAGAGCTTGGTACTTAAGCAACCTTCATGGCTCACCTCCTCCGCCTCGGATACCTACCGGTGCTTAGCTTCCATACACTTTGTTAACTCAGAAAACATATGGCTTTTAAAACTCTAAAACGAAACTCGATTTTTAACTCCGATGTGGCACGTCAAATTTGGCCATAACGTCTGGGCCGAGTTTGGGGTGTTACATTTAGTGGTATCGAGCCTAGGTTGCAACAACTCGATGTGGATCGGGTCCAAAATGTTTTCGAAACTTAGGCCTAAGAAGGGTATTTTGGAAAAGGCTTCAAAAATTCATTTTAAAGATGTTTTATGAGAATATATGTTAAAATGGTACCGCTTTTTCTGCTTTTAAATCAAGAGTTCAAAATAAAGGAGTTTTCAAATCAAAGTTTTCAATTTCTATTTTCGATAATCAAAAACATGGTTTTTAGTTCTAAATGGATTGGAGAAAGAAGTGGCGCATGAATCCCGGCACCAAGTCTGTAAGTATATTTTCCTTACAATATATGATATTGATATGATATTATGAATAGTCTTTGAGACCCTACTATGAGACTTTAGCTAGGTAGAGCAGTAAACAGTAGGAATGAGACCGTAGCTAGGCTACGATGATACGAAAAATCCTTGAACTACTATATCTACATAAGACATTTTCTTAATAAACAAGTGGAACGTTATACTAATTTCATAAAATTCAGAATCGATAATTCGATATGAGTACTAGAGGAGCTCAGGACGAGGCCGCGGACGTGGTCGCGAAGGGTGCAAGTGAATCTTCATCCTCGGGCATAGGTTACCGAGGAGCCACCGTGCCGCAAGCAACGGAGACCTGGTCTTATGATCGGGTTGTTGGGGATGACGCTTATCCCAAGCCATGTTAAGGGTTTTAGAAAGAGTGGTGGAGCTAGTACCGACGGTGAATAGGGGTCTATATCGAGCGACTCCCGCCAACGGAGAGCAGGTATTTAGGGGTGTATCTCGAGTGGCCCCGAATGTGGCGTAATATTGGTGGAGGCTACGAACGGATCATGGATTTATCTAGACCGCTCAATGGAGCAAAAGTCGAAAGGAGTCGTGTCGCCGCTACGTGATTTAAGCATACCGATGGTGGATCACCGTAAGGGAGAGTACCCCAATTGACCAAGTAACCCGGGAATTGTTCAAACCGCTTTAAAGGGAGGTATGTTGGAGCAAGCTATGTGGATGCTCGTCGAAGGAATTCTTGAATCTGACTCAAGATGATAAGACTGTAGCAGAGTATGAGGCAGAATTTTTGAGGCTGAGTCGATATGCTAGTGGCATAGTGGTAAATGAATACGAGCGCAGTGTCCGCTTTGAGGATGGTCTCCGCGATGAGCTTAGGATATTGATAGCTCTACAGAGGGAGCGTGGTTTTGCCGCTTTGGTAGAAAAGGCTAAGATAATCGAGGAGGTGAAGTGAGTGAGCGATGTAATCGTGAGAAGGATCGACCTGCATTCAAGAGGGATTTCGACCCTCGAGTGCCACGAATCAAGTGTTAAAAGAGCAAGGATGGAGGAATCGGTTCGAGGCGGTTCCAAGAATACTTATAGACCGCAGCTTGGTGGACCGTGGTCGGGTGCATATGGGGAGAGGCCGAAACGAATCGAGCATGTTTTCGATGTGGGTCAAAGGAGCATAAGTTCGTAGAGTGTCCTCGGAGGACGTACTCAGAGCTAGCGGTAGAGCAAAGGGATGTCCAACCACGGCGAGAAGGACCACCACCACAGAGGGTCGTGGGCAAGGTAGAGGTGGCAATGGTAATGGACGAGGACGGGGCACTGGCAGAGGTGCCGGTCATGTGAAGCTCGACAACCGGCGTTGGTTTATGCCGCACGACGTCGTGAGGAGGGTGACGCCCCGATGTTATAACGGCACGTTCTTCATTCATAACATGCCTTACACTGCTTTGATTGATGTGGGTTCCACCCACTCGTATGTTGCTTGTGATGTATCTGGGGTTTTGGATGTGCTTCCTGAGAAGACTGTGAGTGGGGTATCAGTAATAAGTCCATTGGGATATTCGGTTAAGGTAGATAAAATTTTTAGGCGATCGTTAGTGACACAAGATAAAATCTTTGAAGGAGATTTGATGGAGCCGCCATTTCGGATTTTGATCTTATTTTGGGAATGGATTGGTTAGCTAAGCACAAGGCGACGTTGGATTGTGCCGCAAAGAGGATGGTACTAAGAATCGTCAAGATGAGGAGATAATGGTCATAGGGGAACGAAGGATTATTTATCCAATGTTGTTTCTGCTAAGAGCCGGAAGTTGATCCGGAAAGGTTGTGAGGCGACTTGGCCTTTGTAAGTCAAACGGACTTGAGGAGATAACGGTGGAGTTGGTTAGACTATTAAGGAATTTCAGGATGTATTCCCGATGAACTTCCGGATTACCCCGAACAGAGAAGTCGAGTTTGGAATCGACTTACTACCGGAATACTCCCGTGTCCATTGTGCCTTATCGGATGGCACCAAAGGAGTTGGTAGAATTGAAAGCTCGATTCAAGAGTCTGCTGGATAGAGGGTTTATAAGACCAAGTGTTTCTCCCGGGTGCATCGGTCTGTTCAGAAAGAAGAAAGATGGGACTATGGGATTGTGTATTGACTATCGGCAGTTGAATAAGTCGACTATCAAGAACAAGTATCCGTTACCAAGAATCGATGATCTGCTCGACCAATTAAAAGGAGCCTCGGTGTTTTCTAAGATCGACCTTGGCCGGATATCATCAATTAAGAGTTAAAGAGGGGATATTTATAAGACGGCGTTCAGACTCGATACGGACATTACGAAGTTTCGGTAATGCCATTTGGGTTGACTAATACACCCGGCATTCATGGATTTGATGAATCGGTATTCCACCATACTTGGATCGGTTCGTAGTCGTTTTTATTGATGATATCTTGGTGTATTCGAAACGGAAGAGTAGCATGATGAGCATCTTCGTAGTAGTCGCAAGTGTTAAGGGAGAAGCAACTTTATGCAAAGTTTAGTAAGTGCGAGTTTTGGTGAAGGAAGTTACCTTCTTGGGGCATGTTGTGTCTCTGAAGGGATCAAGGTGGACCTCGAAAGATTGAAGCCATTTTGGAATGGAAGCCACCAAGTCGATAATGTAAATTCAAGTTTTTGGGGTTGGCGGGTTATTATCTGAGATTCGTGGAAGGATTTTTCGTGATGGCAAGACCGTTAATCTAAACTTATAAGGAAGGGAGCACCTTTTGTTTGGACAGATAAGCAGAAGAGGCTTTTGAGAAGTTGAAGAAGGTTTTGACTAAGCGCCGCTTTGATTCACCAGTAGTCCGGTAAGGATTTCACGGTGTACATGATGCGTCACATGTAGGTTTGGGTCTGCGTGTTGATGCAAGAGGGTAAAGTGGTCGCTATGCTTCATTTACGCCTTAAGCCACATGAGGTGAACTACCCCACGCATGACTTGGAATTGGCAATGTAATCTTTGCACTTAAGATATGGAGGCATTACCGTATGGAGAGAAATGCATCATCTATACGGATCACAAGAGTCTTAAGTACTTGCGACTCAAAAGGAGTGAATCTTAGCGTGAAGGTGGATAGAGTTGTTAAAGGACTATGACTGCTCGATTGAGTACCACCCAGATAAGGCGAATGTCGTGGTGATGCGCTAAGTCAAGAGATGTGGCGTAATTAAAGGCGATGTTTGCTCGCCTAAGCTTGTATGCGACGGGAGTTTGTTGGCAGAGTTACGGTGAGACCGACTTGGGTAGAAACAGATTAAGAAGCAGCTAGAGGACGAGTCGTTGGTTGCTCGGTTTCGCAAGTTGAGAAGGGGAGAATCGACTTTGGGTTAAATAGTGAGGAGTTCTTTGTTTTCGAGGAAGAGGTTAAAGAGGCGGCGGATCGACAAAAGTCTTATGCCGATCCAAGCGTAAGGATATTGAATATGCGGTAGGAGACATGGTCTTTTGAAAGTTTCGCCTTGGAAGAAGATCTTGAGATTTGGTAAGAATGGTAAGTTGAGCCCACGGTTTATTGGACCTTATCGAATCATTAAGCGGATAGGGCGGTGGCTTATCAACTAGAGTTACCTCCGTAATCGGATCGCATTCACGATGTCTTCCATGTGTCCATGCTAAGGCGATATCGCTCGACCCAACTCATATCGTGCATTGCGTAAATTGATGTACAATGGATTTGACCTTTGAAGAGGAACACTGCAAATACTTGATCGTGATGTCAAGGTGTTGAGAAAGAGGTCATCCGTTGGTGAAGGTACTTTGGAGGAACCATGGCAAGGAAGAAGCTACTTGGGAGACCGAAGAGGCAATGCGTCAGCAGTACCCTCAACTGTTTGGACCAGGTAAATTTCGAGGCCGAAATTTCTTTAAGGAGGGTAGAGTTGTAACATCCTGATTTTCGGGTTTTTCGCGATTCTTGATATTTTAAGT
The DNA here is from genome assembly GCF_025698485.1 of Gossypium arboreum. Lineage (NCBI taxonomy): Eukaryota > Viridiplantae > Streptophyta > Magnoliopsida > Malvales > Malvaceae > Gossypium > Gossypium arboreum. The sequence continues at coordinate 108,635,331 of NC_069081.1, read as the reverse complement.
AAATTTCTAAAATTTGGTAGGTGATGATGGAATTCATAATTTGGGTGTGTAAATGGGCTTATGGAAGGCCCATGAGTTGGCCAAACCCGTGGAATTTTTAAATTTTGGACTTAGGAGTTAGGGGTTCTGGCTAGGTGCCCTTATATTAAGTTGTGGGTAAAGTGTATCACAAAAAGATCCTCTGGCAAAGTGGCTAAGTGACACCACTAGGGAGCTTTAAAGGTGGCGTGTAAGTGTTGGGGGAAGACCTGGGATCGATTCCCTGTGTTGGCAAATAGGAGTATTTATTTTTGTGCAGGAAGGGTAAGTGTTGGAACCTGAGTGGATTCTCAGAGGAGGAGAGAGTTGGATCAAGTCAAATGCATAAATTAAGGAGGGATAAGGGAGAGATTTTAGGATGTGATATGGAGATAGAGTTGGCGAATAAGGGAGTTTGGAGAGGGATTTTCTAGAGGGTATTAGGTTAGTAATTTCGGCATTAGGGTCTTAGTTGTGCCGATTTTGTTTTTTGGTGTGTAGCTTTTTCTCTCTTTCTTTTCCAGCCGAATCTACCTCCCTTCTACTCAATTTTCTTCCTTTTTCTTTCTTTCAAATCAGCCCACTATTTCCTTTCATTCGCCATTGTTTTCCCTTATCTCTATTTTTGCCGAAGTGCCGCAAAAAGCCGAATCAGTGAAGATAGGGGTTGCAGATTCTTTGTGACCAGCAACCTTTTTCTTCCTTCTCAATAGTTGGCGTTCGATTCCCTTACCTTTTAGGCATCCGGATTCAAGAGGAGAAAGACTGTGGTAAGTGTTCAAACTCTAAACAATTCCTAGTGTAGCTTTGGTCAAAAGTCAAACTCCAAGTTTGGGAGATGGTCAATATGGGCATAGACTCTATGGGGTCTTCTTTAATATTTTTGGTTTATTTATTGAAGGAGCAGTAAGGTGTAGTGTCGATTTGGAGTAGCTTGGATCGCCGGAGTAGCTAGGCCTAGTCATCAATCGCGACAAAGGTAAGGTGCCTAAGGCCATTATGGATGGTGACCGAATGTGTAAGTGTTAATATTGGAAAGTTCTTAATTTGGTTCAATTATTGCGAGCTAATCTATTTAACAATTGATTATAGGAGAAATCGTGTAGGAGATCTCGTCAAGGAATATCGCAAATCGTGTGTAATGAACCCTTTCATAGCTTAAAGCGATAAGATGCCAAAAAGTCAAATGCCAAATTTCGGCATTTCGAGGACTTCATGAGCAAGCTTAACGCTCACTAGTTAGTTAGAATCGATGAGACGGTGAACGAGAACGATGGAAATGGTAAGAATGTGATTTTTGCCGTTCTTGGTAAGTTGGGCCTCGAGGGGCCGAAGTGGGGCCCATTGGGCTTTCGGGCCCATTTGGGTAAAATTGGTAGAAAATGGAAATCTATTAAATTGCATGATAAGACTGTTAAAACCGTTATGGAATATAGGCTAAGTGGGCCTAGACGACAGAATTGGCTAAGTAGGGCCCATTAGGGGTTTTAGGCCCAATAACTCGATTTCGCTAAAAATGGGCCGTAATTATGCTTGCACCCATGGATTGTTAGTAAATGTTAATGAACATGGAAACCCTAATTTTTGGTAAAATTATGAGATTACCCTTATACCATGAAAATGACCGTTTTGCCCCTAGGTAAAAATGACCATTATACCCCTAGGGTTTATGTATGATTTTAATACATGGGATTTTGATAAATATGGTATGTATGAGATGCACATGACATGTATGATATGCACATGATATGTATGATATGCACATGATGTAATCATAACTGCATTGGGTTGGGTTTTTATATGGATGGAGGAAGTGAAAAAGGGCTTATGCCCCAGTTATCAAAAGGGCTTATGCCCCAGTTATAAAAGGGCTTATGACCCAGTTATTGAAAGGGCTTTTGCCCCAGTTATTAAAAGAGGCTAGGCCTCCAATTATATGATAAAGCAGCTATGCTGCCAGTGGAGAGTATGGCGGGGTGGGTCGAGTTAATCCCCACATGGTGTGTTGGTTGGTACGGATGGAGAGTAGCGGATGGTGGGTTGAGTAGTCTCCCCAAATGGGTTGCATTCTTTCATTGAAATTATATGTGACATTGAAATGGGCCTAAGGGCCATACCGCTTCTGAGAAAGGCTTCGCCCAAGAATATGAAATATGAAAAGGCTTCGCCCAAGATATGAAATATGAAATATGAAAAGGCTACTACCAAAGGCATGATTGAGATTGATTTGGGCTTAGACCCAACAGTCGTTATTGTTTTGGGCTCGAAAGGGGCTTGTTGCACACTGAGTTTCCAAACTCACCCCTTTCCTTAACCTTGCAGTGAGCCTTGATGTGGGGACTTGGGTAGGAGGGATTCAGAGTGGCCACGGTGATCGCCTTGGGCTTTAAATAAAGTGTTGGTTTCGCTTAATTTCCTTTAACTATTATTTATTTTTGGGTTGTAATAAGGCCAATTTTAACTTTTCTTTTATTTCTTTTCGGATTATTTTAATTTTAATAACTTTAAAATTGGTTAATTATTATTCAAATGGGCTAAACTTAGGACGTGTTTTCAAAATGATACTTGTTTTCAAATTATCTCAACACCACGATTCATCGGTTAATCAAAGACGTCCACTTAAACGAATTTAAACTCGAAATGACAAAGTGTGGCTATGGTTGTGGGTATGTCTAGGATTGAATCCAATTAAAGAGCTTGGTACTTAAGCAGCCTTCATGGCTCACCTCCTCCGCCTCGGATACCTACACGGTGCTTAGCTTCCATACACTTTGTTAACTCAAAGAAACATATGGCTTTTAAAAACTCTAAAACGAAACTCAGAATTTTAACTCTGATGTGGCACGTCAAATTTGGCCATAACGTCTGGGCCGGGTTTGGGGTGTTACACTTATTTAATCACAAAGTCATTCCACTATAGTATTGTGATTGAGCTCTCCCTAATTATATATCATTATGAAAGCAACTTAATCAGTACTCGTCCAATTACCTTTTCTTAAGTATGTTACCTTCATAGGATATCTTTAATCTCTTAAGGGTAAATTTGTTCTCCCAATATAATCCTATTTTATTTCATGGTAACTATTACATCTTCCTTCATGAAAAGTCAATTATCGTCAAATAGTAATTAATTCATTTATCACAAAGACAAACAACTCGTGGTTACGTTTACATTTCATTTATCATGTAATGTTGATGAGAGGATATCATTTACTTGTTAGTTAGGCTATGAATTCCTTTATTATGAATGTTGCTACATATTGTAGAAGTCGAATACCCAACCCACCAGCTTTCAGTTCTTTATCTATTTGAACTCAGCCTTTTGCTTACATCAAAGTGTATGAGCTACGCATATATTGTCCACCATCCACTCAAGATTAAGGTATGCCACACTATGAACGTCACAAGTGAATAAATTCATAAATGAATCTAGGATCTATTCTACTTGGATCATGTCCGATTTACAGTCAATCCAGTTAATCACATCTATGTCTCTATCTTCTAGGAATCATCCACTCTGGTGCTTAAGACAAAACATCTATTTGATTGGACTTGATAGACGGCATATTAGTCTTTTAATCAGTTTTCTCATTTTCGATTAGACTAAGGACACGTTTAGGTTCATCTACTAATACAAGTTGTCTTTCCATATTATGATTTGACTACATAATACCGTTTAATATTAGTTAAGCATTAGACAACCATGAGCCAATATTTGTTTCCATTTTGCTTTGCATGCAAAAACATCGAGGACAATATAAAATTGGTATTAATGTAATTAATGAATATTTTTATTAAACCAATTTGTTCAGAAAATACAAGTATACAAAATAAATATACTACATTTAGGGCACCATATGCAACACATGTAACGGCCTAATTTTTAGTGGTGTCGGAAATGGTGATTTGAGATCACTAAATTCGACAAATAAGATTGAACAAGATAGTAATTTAATATTTATGAGTCAAGTAAAAATTTAGAAGAATTTGTGAAATGGTGAAATTAGTGAATTAAAAGAATTTATTAGGTCAAGCGGGTCAAAAATGAGGTATCGAGACCTCAAAGTTGAAAATCGAGCTATAAATATTTTTATAAATATTTATGGAGTGTCATTGAGTTAGTATTAAAGTTTCGTTAGAAAATTTTAACGCTTGGATGGCTAATTAATTGAAAAGGATTAAATTGAAAATAGCACAAAATTTGTTAAATTGTGAGTAAATAGCTTAAGTATTTAAAAGATGGATTTAAAGAGCAATTAGACCCAAAGGTTAATGGCTGGACGGTTTGGGTATGAAATAAGCAAGAAAACAATGTGAACAAGGGCAAAATTAGAAATAGATAAAAGTTAATAGTTAAATAATGATGTAATTGAAAAATCTAGACATTTTCTTCATAATTTCTCAGCCAAAACGCCATAGAAGGTCTGGAGAAAGCTGGTTTTAATATTTTTACATCATGTGAGTCTAATTCTTGCTTTTTCTTGATAATTTTATGTTTTTATGACTTTTACAATTAGGTCCACTTGTAGAATTCATTAGTTTTTGATTTTATGGGTGAAATTGGAAGTTACCCTGGATGGATAAGGAATTTTATGATGAATTATTATGAAATTTAAGTTCTAATTTCATATTAAGGTGGTTTTATTAAGTGATTTTGATAGGAAATGATATTTAGGACCTAATTGTGAAAAAGTTGTGAATTGAAGGTTGCTGTTGAAATTCAGAATATAAAAGGTTTTGAAATAGTTTATAATGATAAAATAAAGTGTTAATTGAGAAAAATTAGTTCAATTGATGGGTGAATTGAGTAGGGACTAAATTGTGAAAATCAGTAAATTTTGGGGTAAAAGTGCAATTTCGAAATTTGAACAGCATAAATTGTGAAGTGAAATAGAAATCAAATAAATGCTAATGAGTAGAAATATTTTATATTATAGATCAAGAATCCAAAGAAGAACGAGGAAAAGAAAAGTTATGAATAGTCCCAAAATTTCAATATCTTCTACAAATTAGCCGGTAAGTTCATATGGTTGAAATTAGATGTTTATTTGTGAATGATTGAAGTATATAATGTGTTATTATATACTAATTTGTTGTGGGATTGTGTAGATTTTGTTAATGAAAGAATAAATGTGGAAATGCAAATTAGGAAAACGCAGGATTGAGTAATGCTCAGTATCGTGGACGTGTGATGAATTGATTGGATAAGACCATGGTTGTTCCATGGCAAAGTGTGAAATGTAGGTATGGTATCATCCATACTGAGTTGTGAAATGTAGGTATGGTATTATCCATCTTGAACAGTGAAATGTAGGTATGGTATTATCAAATCCATACCGAAGTTAAGAAATGTAGGTATGGCATTTCCCATACCGAGTTAAAATGTAGGTATGGTATTTCAATGAGGAAAACCATACTGAGTTGTGAATCGTGGCATTGAGCAACGACGCACTCAATTTCGTAAGCCGCTTCCTAATTTGATTATAAGAAATAAAAGAGAAGTGATCCAAATGAAAGAGATTGAGTAGTTGTTATTGTTGAGCTCAACTATGTGAATTATTATAACAATGGTTGTGAATCGCAGGAAACTTTAGTAAATGTTTTGGTATTGTTTGGAAATATTATGTTTGGTAAGCATTACTTTTAACCTATGAACTTACTAAGCTTCAATAAGCTTACTTGTGTGTGTTTAATATTTTTATGTAGATTGACTTGAAGTGAAGTGGGTAGATCGGATCAACACAACAAAGCACACTATCCAGATCAATTCGTAGCTTTTGTTTTATGTTTGAAGATTTATATGGCATGTATAGAGTTTGAATGAATTGAAGTAAAGATGTTATAAACTAGTTAACAATATTTGTACTAAAATAGTTTTCGTAAGTAGCAGTAGTTTGACTTTGAAAAATCAATAAAAATAGTAGAAATGGAATTAAATAATGAATAAATTATGGAATCTAATCTCGATGAGTCTATTTTCATATGGAAGAAGCAAAACAGGTATATGAGCTATATTTTATGAGATGTTTAAATTTTTGTGAAACAGGGCCAGAGCAATTTCTGGATCCCTGTTCTGACTTTGGAAATTCACCATAAATTTTACAAAGATAATTAGAAGTCATACTTTATATGTACAGATTCCTTATTGAGTCTAGTTTTATTAGAGACAAATGGCATAGTCATTGAAGCTCTGTACAGAGAGATATCTGATTCGTAATACACAAAGGTCAGAGTAGTCAAACCTTGAAATAGGGGAGATTTTAAATAATAAACTGTACTAATTGACTTGACCAAAAATTCTAGAAAAAAATTGGTAAGTAGATATATGAGTATAAATTCATAGAAAATTTACGGATTTGGATTTCGAGTTTTATAACTCGAGATATGAATTATTTAGCAACTATGACACAGTTGGACAGCTTGTCTGGAAAGTGTGATATAAATTGTTTGAATTTGTTTAAGTGCTCAAATAAGTTTAGTAATGCCTCGTGCTCGACTCATGACGGTCTCTGTAAAGGGGCGTTACATTTATTGGTATCGAGCCTGGTTTAGTCGATTCTCGAACGAATTTGATGTGTAAGGTGTTTAAAAATACATGCCATATAAATCTGTGATAGTGTGATGTGAATGATCCGATCTAATTACTAATTTTTGTTATAGATTGTAAAGATGTCTGATAGACCCGATGGTGCTAGTCAGGAAGAGGAAGTTAATAGTAGAATGACTTTCGAGCAGGAACAAGTGGTAATGTCCTGATTTCTTTGATGATAGAGGAAGAACTTAAAAATATGATTTACGGATTAATGAATCAGTGGTATCATGAAACAATATAAGGAAGAAGTCAGGCACAACAACCTCCTCCTCCCCCTACTGTACCACCAGTTACAACCCCGGTTGCTCCTCCTTTAATAGATGAATCTAGCAAAAGAACACCAATTGAAAAACTTAGAAAGTTTGGAGCTGAAGAATTTCGAGGGAGATCGGACGATGATCCGGTTAAAGCAGAGTATTGGTTAAAGAGTTTGGAGAGAGTTTTTAAACAGATGATGTGTTCTCCGGAGGACTATTTGGGATGTGCAGTTTCGCTATTGAAAGAAGAAGCGTATAATTGGTGGGAAACCATTGAGGCAGTGGTACCTGCAGATAAACTTACCTGGGAATTCTTCCAAAACGAATTTAAGAAGAAGTATGTGGGAAAGAGATATTTAGATAAGAAGAAGAGAGAATTTCTTGATCTTCGACAAGGAATAAAACAAAGGGCTTAATATGAAAGAGAATTTGTGTATCTCAAGAGATATGCTCGGATGTTAAAATCGACAGAGGAAGAAATGTGCATTAGATTTGAAGAAGGGCTTAATGATGAAATCGAATGATGATTGGAGGTACAGAGATTCGGAATTTGTGATTCGTCTCGATCGAGCTCAAAAGATGGAAGAAGTGTATAATGAAAGATGCAAAGAGAAAGAAGAGGTAAAGAGGTATACAAAAGAAGTTTCTCTAGACCAACTTCGACTTTTTCGCCAAAAAGTTCGAAATGATTTCGTCGACTGTTATAATCCCGAACGATCGAATAACAAAGAAACGACTCAACAAGATGTCGGAGTAACTAAGAAACCAGCAGCTAGTGTTAGTAGTGTGCAAAATATTCCGAGACTTAGATGTAAAAATTGTGGTAGATTTCATATTGGTGAGTGTTGGGGAAGAGCCGGAGCTTGCTATAAATGTGGTGGAACTGATCATTTTATTCGGGACTGTCCTCAATTATTAAAAGAAGATAGAGAACAAGGGGAGAAGCAAGCAAATACTCCTCAGAAAGGTAAACGTTCAGGTCAAAGTAGTGCTACTGGGACTGTTCATTCGGGAGCAGCCCGATCAGAGACAAGAGTACCTGCACGTACATATGCTATCCGGGCAAGGGAAGAAGCTTCTGCTCCAGATGTGATAGCTGGTAATTTCTATCTTTTTGATGATTCTGTGTATGCTTTAATTGATCCTGGATCTACACATTCATATATTTGCACTGCATTAGTGTCAGAAAAGAAAATGACTGTTGAGTCCACTGACCTTGAATTGCAAGTCACTAATCCACTAGGGCAAAGTGTGTTGGTTAATTTAATATGTCGAATTGTCCACCGAAAATACAAGGTGTGAATTCTCGTTGATTTAATGTTGTTACCTTTCCGAGAATTTGATGTTATTCTTGGAATGGATTGGTTGATTGAACACGATGCCATAGTGAATTGTAGAGAAAAACGGATTGATTTAAAATGTCGATGGGAAATAGTTTCAATTGAGTTTGGGGATAAAAAGAATGATGTCGAGGATTATTTCACCTTTACATTTCGAAAATTGATTCGAAAGGTAATAAAGCATTTCTAGCTTATATTCTTGATACTGGGTTCGAATTGAAGATGGAACAATTGTCGATTGTTAATGAGTTTATCGATGTGTTTCGAGGAATTACCCGTTTACCCCTCAGATCGTGAGGTTGAATTCATAATTGATGTAATTCGCATACACTCAATATCAATAACACCGTATAGAATGGCACCAATGAGTTAAAAGAGTTGAAGACACAGTTGCAAGAGTTATTGGATAAAGGGTTCATCGATCGAGTACATCACCTTGGGGCGCACTTGTCTTATTTGTGAAAAAGAAAGATGGTTCGTTATGATTGTGTATTGATTACGTGCAGTTGAATAAGGTAACAATTAAAATAAATATCCATTATCTCAGATCGATGATTTGTTTGATCAACCGAAAGGTGCTGCAGTGTTCTCAAAAATAGACCTTAGATCCGGGTATTATCACCTGAAGGTTAAAGAGTGTGATGTGCCAAAGACCGCTTTTGAACTCGGTATGGTCACTACGAATTTTTGGTAATGCCTTTTGGTTTAACGAATGCCCTCGCTGCATTTATGGATTTAATGAATCGAATTTTTCAGTCTTATTTGGATAGATTTGTGGTGGTATTTATTGATGACATATTGGTCTATTCAAAGACGAATCCGAACATGCACAAAGACTTGAGAATTGTACTGCAGACTTTGAGAGAAAAACAGTTATATGCTAAATTTAGTAAATGTGAGTTTTGGCTTCATGAGGTTGGATTTGGGTCATATTATATCACCAAGGAATTCGTGTGGATCCAAGTAAAGTTTCTAAGTGGTGAATTGGAAAACACCAAGAATGTAAATGAAGTGCGAAGTTTTCGGGATTAGCAGGATACTATCGCCGCTTTTGTAAAGAATTTTTCCATGATTGCTTCACCAATGACTCGCTTATTACGTAAGAATGTTGAGTTTATGTGGTCTCGATGAATGTCGCAGAGCTTTGATCAATTAAAGAAAATGTTAATGAAGCTCCATCTTAACTCAACCGTAATCGTATACCGTATGTTGTGTACAAGTGATGCATCTTTAAGTGGTTTGGGTTGTGTGTTAATGCAATCGGGAAAGGTAGTGGCTTATGCTTCACGGCAATTAAAACCACATGAAAAGAATTACCCTACACATGATCTTGAGTTAGTGCAATTGTTTTTGCCTTAAAATTTGGAGACACTATTTATATGGTGAGCAGTGTTATATGTATACGGATCACAAAAGTTTGAAATACTTAATGACTCGAAGGAACCGAACTTAAGACAGAGACGGTGGTTAGAGTTGTTGAAAGACTATGATTTGGTTATTGACTATCATCCGTGGAAAGCTAATGTAGTTGCTTGATGCACTCGAGTCGAAAGTCATCCTTGTTTGCACTTCTGCAATGAATGCTCATTTGGCTCTTAATGAAGAAGGTGTTGTATTAGTAGAATTGAAGGTAAAACCAATGTTTCTTCAACAAATTCGTAAGCTGCAGAATGAAGATCCAAAATTGGTGTGAAACGACAAATGGTTCGGGATAATTTAGATTCGAGTTCAAGATTGATGATGAAGGTATATTGCGCTATCATAATAGGATTTGTGTTCCAATAATTTGATTTAAAGAATGATATTCTTTCAAGCACATAATAGTATGTATTCTATTCATCCGGATAGTACAAAAATGTATGGTGATCCGAAAAAGACATATTGGTGGCCTCGGTATGAAAAGAGAAATTTTAATTTATTGCAAAATGTTTGATTTGCCAGCAAGTTAAAGCAGAGCATCAAGTGCCAACGGGTTTATTACAACCCATTATGATTCCCGAATGGAAGTGGGAGCATATTTCAATGGATTTTGTGTCGATTGATTTCGTGACTCGAGAAAGAAAGATTCGATATGGGTGATTGTTGATAGATTGACAAAGTCAAGACACTTTATTCCAATGTAATAGATTTTTCACTTAATAAGTTAGCGTAATTGTATGTGTCGAGATTGTGAGACTACATGGAGTTCCAATATCTATCATTTCGCATCGGATCCGAGGTTTACTTCAAGATTTTGGAATAAATTGCAAGAAGTCTTAGGCACCAGATTGAATTTTAGTACAAGATTTCATCCTCAAACAGATGGACAATCGAGCGAGTGATTCAAATTTTAGAAGATATGTTAAGATGTTGTATACTCGAGTTTGGTGATAGTTGGGAAAGGTATTTACCGCTATTGAGTTTGCTTACAACAATAGCTATCAGTCTAGTATAAAAATGACACCATTTGAGGCTCTTTATGGTAGAAAATGCAAGACTCCATTGTGTTGGTCTGAATTGAGTGAATCAAAATAGTTGGGGTTGATTTGATTCGAGAAACCAAGAGAAAGTCCGGATTATTCGAGATAGTCTAAAAGCTGCTTCAGATCGTCAGAAGTCATATGCAGATTTAAAACGAAGAGACATAGAATATGCAATGGGTGATCGAGTATTTTTAAAAGTTTCACCATGGAAAAGGGTGTTACGATTTGGTAAAAGGGAAAATTAAGTCCGAGATTCATAGGCCATATGAAATTGTGGAAAGGGTTGGTCCTGTGGCTTATCGTTTGGCTTTACCTCCTAACTTGAGAAGATTCATAATGTGTTTCATGTGTCTATGCTAAGGCAAGATAGGTCAGATCCTTCACACGTAATTCCCATATCGAAATTGAGCTTCAACCAGATATGACTTATTCGAAGAACCAAAGTGAAGATTTTGGCTCGTGAAGTTAAGGAATTATGAACAAAAGAGTACCATTGGTTAAAGTATTATGGCATCGACATGGTATGGAGGAGGCAACCTGGGAAACAGAGGAGTCAATAAGATCACAAGATCCAAATCTATTTTTGTAACAAATTTCGAGGACTAAATTTTAAAGGGGAGAGTTGTAACTACTAATTTTCAAGTGGTGTCGAAATGGTGATTTGAGATCACTAAATTCGACAAATAAGATTGAACAAGATAGTAATTTAATATTTATGAGTCAAGTAAGAATTTAGAAGAATTTGTGAAATGGTGAAATTAGTGAATTAAAAGAATTTATTAGGTCAACGGGTCAAAAATGAGGTATCGAGACCTCAAAGTTGAAAATCGAGCTATAAATATTTTTATAAATATTTATGGAGTGTCATTGAGTTAGTATTAAAGTTTCGTTAGAAAATTTTAACGCTTGGATGGCTAATTAATTGAAAAGGATTAAATTGAAAATAGCACAAAATTTGTTAAATTGTGAGTAAATAGCTTAAGTATTTAAAAGATGGATTTAAAGAGCAATTAGACCCAAAGGTTAATGGCTGGACGGTTTGGGTATGAAATAAGCAAGAAAACAATGTGAACAAGGGCAAAATTAGAAATAGATAAAAGTTAATAGTTAAATAATGATGTAATTGAAAAATCTAGACATTTTCTTCATAATTTCTCAGCCAAAACGCCATAGAAGGTCTGGAGAAAGCTGGTTTTTAATATTTTTACATCATGTGAGTCTAATTCTTGCTTTTTCTTGATAATTTTATGTTTTTATGACTTTTACAATTAGGTCCACTTGTAGAATTCATTAGTTTTTGATTTTATGGGTGAAATTGGAAGTTACCCTGGATGGATAAGGGAATTTTATGATGAATTATTATGAAATTTAAGTTCTAATTTCATATTAAGGTGGTTTTATTAAGTGATTTTGATAGGAAATGATATTTAGGACCTAATTGTGAAAAAGTTGTGAATTGAAGGTTGCTGTTGAAATTCAGAATATAAAAGGTTTTGAAATAGTTTATAATGATAAAATAAAGTGTTAATTGAGAAAAATTAGTTCAATTGATGGGTGAATTGAGTAGGGACTAAATTGTGAAAACTGTAAATTTTGGGGTAAAAGTGCAATTTCGAAATTTGAACAGCATAAATTGTGAAGTGAAATAGAAATCAAATAAATGCTAATGAGTAGAAATATTTTATATTATAGATCAAGAATCCAAAGAAGAACGAGGAAAAGAAAAAGTTATGAATAGTCCCAAAATTTCAATATCTTCTACAAATTAGCCGGTAAGTTCATATGGTTGAAATTAGATGTTTATTTGTGAATGATTGAAGTATATAATGTGTTATTATATACGAATTTGTTGTGGGATTGTGTAGATTTTGTTAATGAAAGAATAAATGTGGAAATGCAAATTAGGAAAACGCAGGATTGAGTAACGCTCAGTATCGTGACGTGTGATGAATTGATTGGATAAGACCATGGTTGTTCCATGGCAAAGTGTGAAATGTAGGTATGGTATCATCCATACTGAGTTGTGAAATGTAGGTATGGTATTATCCATCTTGAAGTCATGGAAATGTAGGTATGGTATTATCAAATCCATACCGAAGTTAAGAAATGTAGGTATGGCATTTCCCATACCGAGTTAAAAAATGTAGGTATGGTATTTCAATGAGGAAAACCATACTGAGTTGTGAATCGTGGCATTGAGCAACGACGTACTCAATTTCGTAAGCCGCTTCCTAATTTGATTATAAGAAATAAAAGAGAAGTGATCCAAATGAAAGAGATTGAGTAGTTGTTATCTGTTGAGCTCAACTATGTGAATTATTATAACAATGGTTGTGAATCGCAGGAAACTTTAGTAAATGTTTTGGTATTGTTTGGAAATATTATGTTTGGTAAGCATTACTTTTAACCTATGAACTTACTAAGCTTCAATAAGCTTACTTGTGTGTGTTTAATATTTTTATGTAGATTGACTTGAAGTGAAGTGGGTAGATCGGATCAACACAACAAAGCACACTATCCAGATCAATTCGGTAGCTTTTGTTTTATGTTTGAAGATTTATATGGCATGTATAGAGTTTGAATGAATTGAAGTAAAGATGTTATAAACTAGTTAACAATATTTGTACTAAAATAGTTTTCGGTAAGTAGCAGTAGTTTGACTTTGAAAAATCACTAAAAATAGTAGAAATGGAATTAAATAATGAATAAATTATGGAATCGAATCTCGATGAGTCTATTTTCATATGGAAGAAGCAAAACAGGTATATGAGCTATATTTTATGAGATGTTTAAATTTTTGTGAAACAGGGCCAGAGCAATTTCTGGATCCCCTGTTCTGACTTTGGAAATTCACCATAAATTTTACAAAGATAATTAGAAGTCATACTTTATATGTACAGATTCCTTATTGAGTCTAGTTTTATTAGAGACAAACGGCATAGTCATTGAAGCTCTGTACAGAGAGATATCTGATTCGTAATACACAAAGGTCAGAGTAGTCAAACCCTGAAATAGGGAGATTTTAAATAATAAACTGTACTAATTGACTTGACCAAAATTCTAGAAAAAATTGGTAAGTAGATATATGAGTATAAATTCAGAGAAAATTTACGGATTTGGATTTCGAGTTTTATAACTCGAGATATGAATTATTTAGCAACTATGACACAGTTGGACAGCTTGTCTGGAAAGTGTGATATAAATTGTTTGAATTTGTTTAAGTGCTCAAATAAGTTTAGTAATGCCTCGTGCTCGACTCATGACGGTCTCGGGTAAAGGGGCGTTACATTTATTGGTATCGAGCCTGGTTTAGTCGATTCTCGAACGAATTTGATGTGTAAGGTGTTTAAAAATACATGCCATATAAATCAGTGATAGTGTGATGTGAATGATCCGATCTAATTACTAATTTTGTTATAGATTGTAAAGATGTCCGATAGACCGATGGTGCTAGTCGGAAGAGGAAGTTAATAGTAGAATACGACTTCGAAAGCAGGGAACAAGTGGTAATGTCCTGATTTCTTTGATGATAGAGGAAGAACTTAAAATATGATTTACGGATTAATGAATCGGTGGTATCATGAAACAATATAAGGAAGAAGTCAGCACAACAACCTCCTCCTCCCCATCTGTACCACCGCCATAACCCAGTTGCTGTTCCTCCTTTAATAGATGAATCTAGCAAAAGAACACCAATTGAAAAACTTAGAAAGTTTGGAGTGAAGAATTTCGAGGAGATCGGACGATGATCCGGTTAAAGCGAGTATTGGTTAAAGAGTTTGAGAGAGTTTTTAAACAGATGATGTGTTCTCCTGAGGACTATTTGGGATGTGCGTTTCGCTATTGAAAGAAGAAGCGATAATTGGTGGGAAACCATTGAGGCAAATGGTACCGCAGATAAACTTACGGGAATTCTTCCAAAACGAATTTAAGAAGAAGTATGTGGGAAAGAGATATTTAGATAAGAAGAAGAGAGAATTTCTTGATCTTCGACAAGGAATAAAACAAGTGGCGAATATGAAAGAGAATTTGTGTATCTCAAGAGATATGCTCGGATGTTAAAAACGACAGAGGAAGAAATGTGCATTAGATTTGAAGAAGGGCTTAATGATGTATCATGTGCTTGACATAAAGAAGAATTTGTTATTAGTGTCACAACTCACATAAAATGGAAATTATGTAGTATTTTCGTTTAAGTACACTTGTAATTTTTCAAAAAGATTGGTTAATAAAATTATTCATGAATTACATTAATACTTTGTATATTGTCTTCACATGTTTTTTGCACGCAAAGAAAAATGGAAGCAAATGTTGCTCATTGGTTGTTTAATATTTAACTAATACTAAGCAGTATTACATAGTCGGATCATAATACAGAAAGAAAACTTATATTAGTCGGCGAACCTAAACATGTCCTTAGTCTAATTGAGAATGAGCAAACTGATTAAAAGACTAATATGTCGTCTATCAAGTCCAATCGGGAAGATATTTTGTCTTGGGCATCGGAGCGGATGACTCCTAGAAGATAGAGATGTGACTGACTGGAATGACAATACATCGGATAAGATCCAAATAGAATAGATCCTGAATCTGTTTATGGATTTATTCACTTGTGACATTCATAGTGTGACATGCCTAAATCCTAAGTAGATGACGAAATACGTATGCGTGACTCGTACAATTTGATGTAAGTAAAAGTCTGAGTTCGAATAGATAAGGAATTGAAAGCTAGTGCGTTGGGTATATGACTTTTCCAGTATGTAGTGTCATTCACAATAGTGAAATTCATGCCCGAAACATGGGTAAATGATATCATTTTATTAGCATTACATGGTTGATGAAAAGTAAACGTGGTCATAGGTCATTTGTCTTTGTGATGGATGACTTGATCACTATTTAACAATAATTGACTTTTCATGAAGGAAGATGTAACGATTACCATGTGATAAAATCGGATCATATTGTGAGAATGAATATCATCCCAAAGAGATTAAGGATATCCTATGAGGATAACACACTTATGACAAGGTCATTGGACGAGCATTAATCAAGTTCCTTTCGTAATGGTATGCGTTGGGGAGAGCTTAGTCATGATACTATAGTGGAATGACTTCATAACTAAATGAGTTTATAATTAATAGGTGAAAAACTAGAACTTAGCTATAAATCATTTAAGCCTTAATTGTATATGTTCAATTGGTCCCTTCGCTAGCTCATTGAAACCAGAAATGAATTGCATGATGAATCAAATGAATAGAAATGGTAAGATAGAGAAAAGGAAAACATTCAGAAATGATTATAGATTTCTTGGAAATGGAGAAATAGAATCATTTGGAAATGAACGTGGTTTTCTCAAAATGGAAATGAAAAATGAAAATGAGAAATGATTTATTTGCAAATGAACATGGATTACTCAGAAATGATTAGAATAATGAGTTTATGTTTTTGAGTTATTTTAAAGTTTGAAAATGAAAATAAATCATTCGATCATAGTGAACAAGTTAAATAGTAAAATATTAAATATAGTTTCTCAGTAAAATCATCATAATTTTAGTGGGGTAAAATTGAAATGAGAAAATTATTTAATTGAATATAAATATTAAAGTTTATTGGAAAATAGAAAAACAAAATCTGGTTAGATAAGATTACAAAGTATTAGGTGGAAAAGTTTGGGAAGTATTCGAAATTTGACCCAATGTGAGAGAGGTCCAAAATCCGCACATGGAATATGGAGGGGCGGTAACCCTAGTAAGAATACTAGGGGATGTTGTCCTACTTCTACTTTAAGTAGGAAGTTGTTTTTCTAATGAAAATAAACTTCTACAATTCAACAAGGGTTCTACTTCCTCTTCATATAAATAGATGGCACCGATAAGGCTATTTAAACACAATTTTAAGATGTTATTACTATGTAGAAAAATAGAGAAAATTTATTCTCAATTATTAAATATATTTTTCCGGAATGACGATTCTGTCGGTTTCTCTTTTGAGAAAAGAACTTTCGTTTTCACCCTAAAAGAAAAGAAAACTATTTCTAGTTTCTATGTTTGATTTGATTTGATCGAGCCCACACTCAGAAATTCAAGTTAGGAGAATAGTGGAGTAAATAGTTTGTTTGAAAGCTGGGAACGACAAGGATCCTTCTATCCGAAAACATAGGTACGATTTCGGTCTAGGGTTTATTGCTATAAATATCACAACCCGGGTTGATTTTCAAAATTTTGATTTTCCGTTGTGCAAGACAACCGTTTTCAAACCATACTTTTTTCAACAGTTTACAAGCCTAACGACGTGAAGGTGTATCGAAAATTAAAACTTACCAATAGACCAATCATGGAAGGAAGGCTATTAGAGTCAATCTATGTAATATTAACAATTAACTTTCATCAAATCATCCCTAAACCCGAATAGATTTATGTACTAAGTATCTTTTAGAGCACTTATCAATTCATTGAAGAACATTATTGTAAGGGTACATTTGAGATTGTAAAACCTTTTGTTGTTGGTTTTACAAAGTAAGATCTCAAGGAAAAATTTAGTGGAGAGAGGTTTAGTCCCTAAAGTACAAAAGTAAAAATTCTTCACTAAGGTGTGCTAGAACTAGGATTACTTGTTGTATTAAGTTCAAGGATAATGAATTCATCTCACTGAGCTAGGCTCCACAGATGTAGGAAAATCAAATTGTGTAAAAAATTTGTTGTCCCATTTTTTTCTATTATTTATCACAATGTCACATAGAAGTGCCCACTTCTACTATCACTTTTGCTCATACTTTATTTCTTGCATTTGAAAACTAGCACAAGTTAACCATTGTCTATAGAATACAAATGTATCTTATTTTTTGCTTTTTTATTTGGGAAATATGATTGTTGAGAAATTCTATAGTATTTAGGAGTAACCAAAGGTAGTTTAACATAATTAATAAAGTTATGAGCAAAACAAGAGAATTTTTTGCTTTGTTTGGTAGGTTGCCATCTAAATCTTTGCTTAAGAGGGTCCAAGTCAAGTGGTGTGCACCAGTAGTGAGCTTATTCAAACTCAACACCGGTGAATCATCAATAGGAAACCTCAAAAAAGGTGGAGGTGATGCCATCATCAGAAATGAGAAAGGAAATTAAGTGTCGTATAGGCACATTCTATCGGCTACCAGTGTTGAGACTAAGTTGTGGGCACCCAAAGATGGACTTTCCTTAGCACTACAACTGAATATTTCTAATTTAGAGATTGAGCTTGACGGTGAAACAATGATTAAATTTATTAAAATTGATTGGAATAACAATATTTTTCTTGTTGCACATGTAAACGATTGTAGGTTGCCTATATCTAAATTTGAGAAAGCCTCGCTTTTACATATCTATCACGAGGGAAATCAATGTGCAAATATAATTACTGAATTAGAGAGCAGCTTTCAACAACAACAAAAAAAAATTCTAACACATTTTATTCCAGTGTTAAAAGTAGATATCTATAGTCCTATTTTGTATCCAGAATAATTTATGACAATCTCTGTTTGGATCATAGCATACATGGTAGAGGTTGAGATAAAAGGAATTTGAGGAAATGGCAAGTGGATGATGGAGCACTGACCAACAAAGCTAATTATGACGCATTGAGTTAAACCAAACTCAATCTTTTGTATCTTTATGCATATGCTGAATCATCTTCTAAATTTGTCCTATTCCAATTCTATGACGTGACCTACATTTCTTACCTTTTCACAACTTGATTGAAACCAATTTAATCCATCTCTATTTGTGTACCTTATACCTCTTTGAGTCTAGACAAAATTTTTGAACTCAAAAAAAAATAAATTTATATAATTAATGTTTCTTTTATGAAAAGTATAGATAGTTTTTATTTTAACATTCAAGAATATCTTTATGCAATATTTTTTACTTCTATTTGTACATACTATTCTATATATGATTTATATCATATAATAGTTAAATATTAAAAAGATGTCGAGTAGTTGAAATTTAAGAACTTTGACAAGAGGAAAATTATAAATTATCAATGGTTAAAAGAAGTGTTTTTAGAAAATTATATGAGTAGGGTAAACAAGTTTTATGTATGAATTTTGGTGAAGTAAATTTGAAGTTTATATATCAAAGCCCAACTTAATCAAATATATAAGATATGAATTCTATTTGATGGATGAACAATTAAACCTTATCGCATCCCTATCTAATATTTCAGTAAAAACAAGCAACCAAGGAGAAAAGTAATTCCTAAAACTCTTGTCAAATGCATATAAAAAAAAAGAAAAGTTGATGGTTCATGTTCATGCAAGGTTTCTTTCATTTCAGTTTACGGCAGCAATTTGGAAATGGTAAAGCAAAAAGACATTGATTCCATCACCATCGAGCTGGGGACAGGAACAGATTCACAGTATTTCACCACCAAAATCAAAATGAGCTTCAGCTATTTGACCCCCCCCCCCCCCCCATGGCCCCATCTAAAGGTGTTCACCAGGTCGATTCCCGTTACATGATGGGTGCTTTTGATAGGTATAGGCCCCATCCCATGGGACATATTGTGTAATATTACAAAATAAGGAAAGGTTAGGGCCTGATTGTGTAGTTCCTTTTGAAAGCGAAATCTTTAATGTCATCTTTCAAACATAATCCTTAAGATATCATGATAACAACTAATAGGAAGAAGCAATGGATGTTATATTTTGGCTTCTTACTTACGGCACTGTCTTATTCATGTTACATTGTTTGCTGATTTGTGATTAAGTCTAATCGACCATAAATATGGTTTCTTTTTCTATATAATTTTTAAATTATTATCTAATAGTAAAATTATTTTATTTTAGTGACATGAGTTTTAATTTAATATTTGAATGATACGGGTTCAAATTTTTTATTCACTAGAGCGAGCTCAGTAACTTTAGTCACGAATTTTAAAGTTATTCCATATCTAAAATGAGGATCAAACTCTCGACTATTGGTTAAAGTAAGAGAGACCCATACAATCTCATCTAACTCCTTTAATTTTCTGTTTTTATTTTTATTAATAAAAACTCTATATAATAAAAAATATTAAAATAAAATATGAATCATTTCAAATACACTTATGATAGAATAAAATAGATGAATTGTTGGGTCTAAATTAGTGATAAAAGTTTGCTGAAGCCTCACTTCACTTTGTGAAGATAAAAGTAAAACCAGTAAAAGAAGAAGGGGACAAAAGACTTTTGGTTCATCATGTTTTCTTTATATCAAACGAAAATGGGGGAAATGATAGTGATTTGGGTCAAATTTTGCTATTAGTCCTTGTAAGTTATGGATTTAGTGTTTATATTATATGTTATTTACCATAAACGTGCTAATACTTTATGTTATATAATTTTTATATTATTTTCATGAATAAAATGGTTTTAGTTGTTTAAGCTATCAATCAAATATTTATTGGGGACAAAAATTAAGGATGTTGTTTAATCAATTTTCTCATTCACGTCTGGCTTCCATTAAAAGAAATAAATGCGATAAATGAATAAAGGCTAGAACGAAGCTACTGAGTTGTTCTGAATAAAGCAGCAAACAGAAGAGTGCATTCTATTTATTCAACCTCTGAGTTGTGAGTAGAATGAAACACTATTTTATTTTTTATTTTTGAATTTAAATAATAGAATTATTGTCGTAAAAAGTTAAAATACAATGGTTATTGTTTTATGTCTACTTAACGATTTGGACAGATTGATATCAACAAAATAGAAAAATATCACATTTATGTTAATCAATTTGTAACTTTCAAGATTAAATATGGATTTAAATGGATGACGCGTTTATTTCTTATTAATATAAAAATAATAATTGAACAGTTTGATATATCATAGTTCCTAATAAAATTAACTCTTGATTGTTGAATTTGATATTTCAAGTGATTCAACAGATTTAGTCGGCCCCTCTTAGCAATAACTTTTTTTTTTTACTTAAATTTTATTTTAGTTAACTCTTTGTATTTTTAACATAATGTAAGCCAGTAAAATTGTTAACCACACTAATGAAAATCATTCAAAATAATGTGAAATTTGGTTTTAGAGTTACCTATAGGCCGAGTCGGATCAAGTCTTAACAAAATTTAGACTTAATTATTAGGTTCAGGTCTAGCTCAATTCCAAATATTAGTTTTTTTCAAACTCAATCTAAATAAAAATGCTAAAATTTGTATTCAGCCCTCACGTATTAATTTTTTAATTTAATTTTATTTAAAAATTTTAAAAATATAATACACCAAATACACTAAAAATATTAAAATAAATATTTCCCAACAAATTAAAAATAAATTTAAAAAAGTCTTTATATTTAAATAACACCAAGATAAGTACAACTTAACAAGCAAATGCATCTAAAATAGTAGCAAAATTAACAATAAAACAAGTATTGTACAATATCCAAAAATTTTAAAAACAAAATAGTAGCAACATAATAATGAAATAGTAACAAAATAGAGACAAAAAGTGAGAAAACAACAAGAATTTTTTAATTAAAAATTCAAGCTGGGTCGAGCCCTGACCAAAAAATCTTACCCAAGGCCCGACCCGGCCCATTTTCTAAACGGGTCTTATTTTTTTACTCAAACTCATTTTTCGAATCTATTATTTTTTTTCCCAAACCCTCCAATTTCAGCCAATCCACCTAATATGACCACCATGTTATGAACAAAGATATAATAAAATCATTCAAGTAAAAGTAAATGTAATAAATAAAGCATTCGTTTCAATTGATTTAACTTCCTCGATTCACGGGATTAAATAGACATGATTCAATCCTTTAAACATGTTTTCAAAGTGATATGATATTCATTAATGATTAGATACAATATACAATGTCACCACGATCCAAAAAATCCAGTTCAGCAAATTGTCGATCACATAAATATGAAGACAGGCCAGTTTATCGTAATGTTTTAAAAAGTGAGCACTTCCTCAAACACATTTGAGTCATTCTATATTTTTCAACAGTTCACTTAAATTTAATCATTCATTCTCATAGGGATCACTTTAATATGCTAACTTGTTCTAATTATTAGAATAAACAAACAATTATGAATCAATTTACTCTAATTAACTGTATATTATTCTAAATATCAAACAAATGATCCTACTTGAAACAGCACTAAAAATAATTGTTGGAGACCATGACTACTCTAATATTTCATAGCATGTTAGAACAAAGTTCGTTGGTTGGTATGTTTGACATCTATGGGCTATGACTGTAGCTTGCTAAACGAGATATTGATACGTTTCAAGCTAACACTTTAAACTGATCAGCATCATCTTTAATTACTTGAAGAAGTACAAATATCTAAGTTGCTAAGTTTATCCTTATCTTATCAAATAAGGACATTTGAAACAAGAGAAATTATTTTATGACCCCTTTCCACCACATCATTCATCGTTCTTTTTCAATTATTTAACAATATTTCACTAATTTTTTCATGTCATTGATACATAATATTAGTAATTTTTTACCCTAAACCCCAAATCCAGAATCCAGGATATTAAAATCTAACCCCAAACCTAACACTAAACCTCAAGCTCAAATCTTGAACTTAAACCTTAAACCCTAAACATTGAACCCCAAACTAGAGTCTTAAACCCCAAACTCGAATCCTAAATCCTTAAATAAATAATGCAACTCGTTAACCATGTACCAACGTTGGTAATGGATCAATGGCATGGATTTAAACAAATAGGATTGCAAGGTCGCCTCTCATCCAAGCGTTCTACAATGCAAAACAAATTGTATGCTGAGTTATCAACTCAGTGGTATTTCTACAAATTCAATATCAAAACAAATAAGTTAATAAAAAGACTCAATAATTACACCTATTCAAAACATACTACTAAGTACATCATTTATTCCGCTTAAGTTCATTTAAATGAGTTCCATAAACTAGTTCAAGAGTATAACATGTTAGCATACTATATTCCAAATCGAGTCGATTAATTCATCCCAACCGTCTGGATCATAACCCGCTATGCATAATCTCTTACAATTGCAACTCATGTTAAATCTCATTATCAAATTTTATATTCTAACACTGACCAATACAATATAACATGCTTATATTCATATAAGTTTCAATATTCAATATATGTACGTACTAACTTACCATGACCATTCATACACAATTTAATTTTTATCCATCATCATCTTTAAATATTAATATTTATTCAATTATACTGCATTTCATCACATCATATTACACCACTAATTCAAATCAAACCATTCATTAACTTTAATCATTTCCATCATATAATATCATTTAAAATTTTTCATGAGTCTTATATGAGCTTACATAAGCTTTAGAGTTGACTAGAGAAGAAACAAAGTTTAAATTTTCTCATTGATTATAATTTCAAATTTATTATGGAGGTAATAAAGCATCCTATTTTGGTGCCATGAAACTAGGTTCTCTTAACAATTAATCAATTTGAACCTGTCACCGTATAACCACTTTCAATTGGGAGTCCTATTTTTATTTGAATTAGTGACTGCATAACTGTCAATTGGGAACCCGAGTTGTAATGTGACATATTCTAAGGTGATATGCACTCCCCAAACGGCATATGAAATTTGTTCGTGTTTAAGCACCACTAGATTCCCGTAAAATCAAACATATCTTAAAACTATCACAATTTCTCCCTAAAACACAAGCACAAAGAAAAAAAATTCTTCACCCCTTATTCTAAACATTGATATATATATTTTTGTTCTATCCCCTACTATTAATCACAAAACTTTCTCTTTTTTCTTTTTCTCTTCAATGGAATTTTTTAAAAAAAAAATTATTTACTTCAACATATACATATTTTGCACCGAAGATTAGGTATATATAGGCTTTTGGTGTTGCCTAAAAGCTTTGCGGGGGCCCATTAGTACGGCTTGACACATCGTCAAACAAAAAAAATTTTGATTTCTTTTACTGTTTGATAAAATTAATTTTTTTTTAAAAATTTTTTTGGTGCCGCCTTACACACTGACAACACTCATTAAATTTTTTTCCTCCCTAAATATTTGTATATTTAACAAGTATTTAAAAAAAACATACTAATATCGTGACAGCACCTAAAATATATATATTTAAAAAGATGATAATTAGGTCATAATTAAGGGATAGTGTCGCCAGTATGTCAAATCACACTAACTCATTATAAAATTAAATATTTTCATAATTGATGAATTAAATTTAGTTATTTTAAAAAAGATCCCGAAAGCTGAGATGTAAGTTAGCATTTGAAGATTGAATAAATTTAAGAATATAAAATAATAAATGAGAAAGAGGTTATTTTGGTCCTCTCGATGTAACCACCTTTTAATTTCCCCGATACGAGCACCACCCATGTGCAGCCTCACCCTTTCCCCTGCCTGTCAGCTTCATCCTTTACAGATTTTGTTGGCATTCAATTAAATGATGAGAATTCAATTAAAACTTGACCCGTCTTCCATTTGGATTATCAGTTTTCTTCAAAGCCAAAACTAAAGCATGTGGTCAAATGCTAAAATTGTTCTATTTTATGTATTTTTAAAAATAACTTTAGTATATTAAAATGATTTTTATTTATATGGGGGTAAAATGACATTGAATCGTTATGTTATACATACATACATATTATTTTTATTATATTTTTTTATTTTTATCTATTTTATCTTATACATATCTCCTCTTAAAATTAAACAAAACAACGAAAAATTAAAATTAATTTGAATTTATTTGGACGATTTTTGATTCATAAGTTAAAATTCATAATTATATAAACCAAATTTATTTTTATAATGTAAAAATAAATATTTTAATATTAAAATAGTGGAAAACAACTTAAAATATTATATGAAAGTTAATTTTCAAAAATATAATATAAAAATGATTGATTATTTTTATTTACTTGAAAATTTATATATTTTAGAAATATTTGTGAAAGAATTTTGAAACCTTACAAAATAATCTTAAAAAACCATAAAGCAAAACCATTTTTGTGAAAATAAAATTTAAAAAGCCCAGGATCCCAAATTAGTTTGAAAAAAATAAATAGAGATAAAATCGACCATTCATCATAAAAAAAAATTTATTAATGAGATTAATGGTAGGGTTGAAATATGAGTAAAATTAATTTATTTGATAAAATAAGAAACACTTGATACCGGAGTTCAAAGTCTAAATCCCTAATTAACGGCTGTAATTAAAGAAGTCAAGAAATGAACAAATTTGGTGACATGTCCTCTACCGAATCATACAAATAAATGTTCTTCTTTTTTAAATATGGATTAAGTTGTTAGTAGTAAAAAAAAATAGAGATGGAGAATAAAAAATTTCTTTATGTCTAAAAAAATTATTGCATTACACTACTCTCTTAAATTTGTTTATCCTCCATCTTTGAAAACAGTGGGATTCCAAGTGCAATGCACCTTCTTATCCTTGCCTACTTTTTCTTACTTTTTTTTTATTTACACACCAATCCTTCTCTTTTATCATCTACCAAGTGAGACTCTAATTTTAGCCTTTATTCCTTTTCTTTTTTCTTTTTTCTTTTCTTTTTAATATTTGTAACTTCCTTTATTGTTTATTTTTATAAATAGGGTTTGGAACAGGAGGGTACGGTGGTTTTTTCTCCTCTATATTTATCATTATACTATAAAATTTATAATATTAAAATTTATTATTATATTTTATTTTCATTGATATTTTTAAAATACGAGTACATTTGTAATTCAACTCTTATATGATTGAAATATACTACAAAACTTAAAATTTTATTAAATTTTGCTATCAACTTTACTTTTTAATTCAATTTTACCGCTCAATATTAATTTTGATGATTTGAAATAATTTTATTTTAATAATTTAACTTATAAATATTAAAACTTAATAAATTAAATTAAAATTTCTATTCAATGAAATAAAAACTTGAAAAATTTCGAAAAAAAAACAAGTTCATTTTTATAAAATAACCATTTTATTTAATTTCAGTATATTAATTAACTTATTGTTGTTAAATATTAAAGTAAAATATAAAAATTATTATTAAGTTTTGTTTTCAAATTAGTTTAAATTAAAATTGAATAGCAAATTTCAATACAAATACTTTAATGGTAAAATTCAACTAAATAAAAGTAAAGCAACAAAATTAAACATGAAATTAAAGTATAATGATAAATTTATCTTTAATTTATAAGAATAATGACAAATAGCAATTAAAATGAAGTAAACTGGATTTTCACTTAAAGTATAGTGACAAAACTGTATATTAACCCCAAAACTTTAGATATTTTTATAAAATCAAATTTTATCAAAAACTAAAATTAGATATGACAATAGATAATATAGACATGGATATTTGTATAAATCTGAATTTTTTAAAATAATGTTGGATAGTTATAGAGTCGAATGAGATTTATATTTAAATATTTTTATTACAATTTATATTGGATTTGAAGCAAATACATATATTAATTATAGGAATTCACTTGATTTTGCAGATAACATATTTAAATGTTCAAATTCTCATCGTTTGAATTAAATTTGGGCTGGAATTTTAAAATTCTTTTTACTTATATTTAGTAAATGTAAAAATCCATAAATTTATAATTATATAAACCCAAATTCGAATATGACAAAAACTGCAAATAACATAACTTGTCGTCATTCCTATCCTAGTCTCAGTCGATCATAAGGCTGCCCAAACATATCCCGGTCTTAAGGGAAAAATGTCACACCCACTAAGCAATTACTTACTAAATGTGTCTTTTTACGGATGAGATTGCCTCTACTTCAATTAAAAACAAGGGATGATGTGATATTTGGTTCACTAATTTATTATTATTTTAATGTGATATCTTTTAACTTTTTACCGTTTATCCAAATAATAAAATCGTTTAACAGTGCTAATATTTGAAATGATAAAATGTAGAGATCAATCATAAAATACCATGTATTGTTAAGTTTTTATTCAAATAATATTTTAAAGGATCTCATAAGTTATACCAACAATATTTATAATAATAAAAAGGTATATGAATTTAAAATGAGAGAATTAAGAAAATAATATTAAAAAAATAGAGATTAAACCAAAAAATAACTTTTAAAAGTTTACACTTTCGTTTTCCTTTAATAGTTTATATTTTATAACCTTTAATAGATTAAATTAAAATTTTATCATTTTAGAATTAAAAGTATAATTTTATTATACACTAATTTAAAACTTCATAAATTTTAAATTTTTAATTTTAGGGGAATAAGACTTTTTTTAACCTTTCGCTGTTACTCCTAACTCCAACAATGTCCATCCATCATTCTATCATGACACCCATGAAATAAAGAACTCAATAAATAGAGTACACACCCAACCATCTACTCCCCATCAAAAAGAGATGATAACTATAATCAACACACTATCAAGATTCACTCAAACTTTTTTAAACCCTTAATTTTATTGATTCTAGTTCTCCACATCATTCACGATGTGAACCGTTGTTTCACACTCTTCACTGTGTAAATTACCTCCTATTACACACAGTCAAACATCCCGAATAACAACTTTGGTGTTATGACAACATTAAATATAAAACCTTATAATAATGAACTCCATTTCACCCAAATCGAATGCATCAACCGTCGAGAGTAATAAAAGAGCCAAGGGAAGCAGAAAAGAACGTGGTTTGAATGGAAAGCTGAGTTCGGGTCCACAGGGTGGAAGAAACCGCTTGCACCTGGCGGTTTGAAAGGTCCCACCCCCACACCTCATTAGCCAAGATGGTGTGACGTTCCCACTCGTCGCCTTTCTATATATTCCCCCACCTCCTCCTCCTTCCCTCATTACTCAAAACAAAACTTGTCTTTAATTTATACCACTGCTTCATTTCTTCCTCCCTAAGCTACCTAAAGCCTAAAGGACACCCAATCTCTCAAGTTTCATTTCATAAATTCACCACGAAAATGGCACTTTTTCCTCTACTTGTCATGGTTTTTCTTCATTTTTTCTCCTATGCTTATGGATATGGTGGGGGATGGGTTGATGCTCATGCCACATTCTACGGCGGTGGTGATGCCTCTGGCACAATGGGTACGTTTCAGATATGATTTTTTTTTTCTTAATTATAAACGTGAAATTTTGATGTTGATTTTATCATAAGATAAAATTTTATTTTGGTTTACTTGTCCACATTAAAGTAAGGATGTCGGATGTATCACACTAATAAAACTTCGTCAATGATGTTTTTCTTTTTTTGGGGGGGGGTGTTAAATTTTGAAGTGTAAAGCAATTGTTTTGATAATTTTGAAGGCGGGGCGTGTGGATATGGGAACCTATACACCCAAGGGTATGGGACTAATACAGCGGCTTTAAGCACTGCGCTGTTTAATAATGGCATGACTTGTGGAGCTTGTTTCGAGATAAAGTGCGTGAATGACCCACGGTGGTGCCTGCCTGGCTCGATTGTGGTCACTGCTACCAACTTCTGCCCACCAAATAGTCCACTCCCAAACAATGCTGGCGGCTGGTGCAACCCTCCTCTGCCTCATTTTGATCTCTCTCAACCTGTTTTCCAACGAATCGCCCATTACAAAGCTGGGATTGTTCCTGTAGCTTATAGAAGGTATTATCACCCTTTACTGACGTTCCCAATCACAATAATAATAATGATAATTTATTTATTTCAAAAAAGATAAAACTTCAAATGATTGGTCGACTGAAAAACTAAGAAATCGACTAGAACTCTTAAAAGACTAAGAACCGAAAAAAATTATGAATTTTGGAATTTATTAATAAATGAATTTTTTTCATTATATTTTTGTCCTTTTTACCTGAATTGGATTAACTTGTATAATAATAATGAGGAGAGAGGAGATAGATAAACTTTCATCTTTGGTTTTTCAGATAAGAGTTTGGTATTGTGTGGAGTTTTTGTAGGGTAGCGTGCAGGAAGAGAGGAGGCATAAGATTCACAATCAATGGACATTCATACTTCAACCTAGTCCTAATCACCAACGTAGGAGGTGCAGGCGATGTTGTATCGGCTTCCATAAAAGGTTCAAGAACCGGTTGGCAACCCCTGTCGAGGAACTGGGGCCAAAACTGGCAGAGCAACACTTACCTTAATGGACAAAGTCTGTCCTTTAAGGTCACCACCAGTGATGGTCGAACTCTTGTCTCTAACAATGTCGTCCCTCCTAATTGGTCCTTTGGCCAAACCTTCACCGGCTCACAGTTCCCCTAAACTCTCCAGAATCCGTAATATAATAGTGATGATAATCGTAATATTGCATTGCAGTCTTATTACTGTTTGAATTAAGCCGGGGTGTAAAAGATTAATGTTTTTAGGGGTAGAGTGGTCGAAATGAATAGATTAATCATAATATGAGGTTATAACTCTATATCAAGTAAAAAAAAAAAAAAAAAACCTTTAAATTCGTAGAGTGGTTGAAATGGTGAGAAGGCTTTTAATTTTAAGATGGGCCCTCGTCATTGAAATTAAAGTTAAAGGTGGTGGTGGTGGTTGCTGTTTTATTTCTGTTCTGCTCTCTTTTGACAAAGGCGGAGACAGAGAAATTGGCAGCGGTGGCGGTGGGTATTTGATTTAAAAACCTGCCGGCCGCCTCTTCTTTTTGGTTTGCTACAATTTTTGCTTTTAGGTGAAGCAATCTGTAATCAGCATTCGAGGGATAATAAAATTTGTACTAGTTTTATATAAATTTGTTTTATTTTCATAACATGTACCTTCAAAACAGAATAGTAACTTTCCCTTTTTTTACCGTTAGATGTGAGCCCCTTTCCACAGTAATGATCTAGCTTTTTATAACAACTTTTCACTTATAACAGTATTATTTATAATTATGAACAACATTTTTATTAAATTAGCACTTTATTAAAATTTTAAATAAATAATTATTTCATATAAACAAGTCTATTAATTATAATGAAAGTTATTTTAATTAAAATATTATTTCAATAAAATGTTAAATTTGATGTGAATAAATCTATGATCGTATTTTATTAAATAAAATAACCTTCGATGAGTAAAATTAAAATATCATTGCAATAAATTATTAAGTTTCAGTAATTAAATATTTTACTATAAATTTAGAACACTATAAACATATATAAATTGATTACTTAAATTTATTAACAAATGATAAAAGATGAGCAAAAATGGTTGCACATGTTATATATCTTTTATTTTGTTGATTTGATCCTCACTTTTTTAAAACATAATTCTCACTTTTTATTGATAAAAATTCACTATATGAATTATATGTTAAGCTTATAATGATTATTTCTTTATAATAGTATGTTACTTTATGTGTATAATAACCACCTCTTTATAACAAGTAAAAATTGAGCAAACAAATAGGACTACTTTAGAGCGGGTTGACTATATTATATTTTCATCTTGCAAGTATCTCATGTTTAGAATTAAGGATAATATATTGATTGAATCTTAGCTCAGTTGGTATTGATATTGTTACCAGTGTAAGAGGATGTGGGTTTGAATATACCGAATCACATTTTTCTCCTACTTAAAAGGTTCCGCAAGTAGCCTTGAAATTTGCCTTGTGTTTTTTTTTTTTAATTTATTTTTTTTAAATAATTTACTATACCCTTATAAGATAATTGTTAACCTTTGACCCTGTATTTGAAGTCTAAAACCTCACTAAAAGTATACCAAATATTTTCTCAATAAAATATATATAATATTATAAATTTATAATTAAAATTAAAATAATATCAATTTTAAAATTTTAATAAAAATAAAAAATAACATTTTTATTAAATATATTGGATAGACTCAAATAACTTAAATTATCTATTTAAAATCCAAACGATTTGGAAAATTTTAAGGTTACAGATCAAATATTGAACAAATAATGTTAATATTAATATAAATTTGATTTGATTAAAGGAGAGTTTTAGGAGATGACAATAGAGGAGGGTGACAATGAATATTATCTAATCTATCAATACTTTAGTTTGGCATGCTTTACCCCACGCTAAATAATTTAATGTATAATTTTAAAAATTATTACTACTTTTATGGATATTGGATGTATTCATCTCTGTCCCATCCTACTCGCTTCAATTTAATTTTTACTATTAACTATAATATTTCTAATCTTTTCAAAGGTAAATAAGTATTTAAGGTGGAAGTACCTGGTAGGTCCATCTATTAGAGGACTAGATCAAATTAGTTCTTCTACTATTAAATGGATTAATTGAGTCTCTGTACTATTAAAAAGAATCAAATAATGTCACATATTAGCGAGTTAACATTTAGTATTTAAAAATATCATTTACTAATTAATAAAGTTAATATTTTTAGACTTATCTTTTGTTTGGAGTTGGACTACAATTAAATAAAAAAATTTATGTCAATTTTAACCAATAAGAGTTAAATCTATTACAAATTAACCTTATTTAATTCTTTTTAATAGTATAGGGATTAAATTGATTCATTTAATAAGAATACTAATTTATAATAAGGTAGTATACATAATTCTTCAAATAAACATGAAACATATAAGTTATTTCTATAACACATTTTACATCGTCACTCTTTTAATAGTTGTATATATAAGGAATGGAATTTTATATGGTGAGCAGAGCAAGGCATGACAACACAAGTAATCATCATAAATGTTCCTTATCCTTCGTAAAAAGAAAATCAATCTTGCTTTCACTTAAAAGAAAACACTTAGATTTACAGTAAATTAGTTCAAAATCTATCAAGCACTTTAAGTTTGGCCCTCTCTAGATAAAGGCCTTGATCCTTAGTCTTCTTCTATTATTGTTATAACTGTAAAATTATTATACAAAATTGAATAAATAAAAGATCTGTGTCAACATTAATAATAAAATTAAATGTGAAAATATACTTGAATTCATCAATTTCTTAAAATTTTTGAATATTATAGTTTTGATTTTTCAAATTAATACACAAGTAATATAGAGAATGTGACTCTCTTTTTAAAGATGAGATATTAAAAAGTTAGGTTATGTGTAATTTGGGGATCATAACTCTAACATATAATTTTGCATATTAACTTAATTTCTAATCAACACATCATTAATTAAAAATTAGTTACTAAAATATCTACACATATCGACCCATCATTATAACTTGATATATGATAAAACTACTTTTGATCCCTCCAAAACAAGGGAAAAAATGCTTAATATCTTTAAAAATAATAAACTTGTAAATTAATATATGATAAATTTGTAATTTAATATTTCAAATTTTGAAAATAAAATTTAATAATAAATTACTAACTAAGTCAAATAGTAAATGATTAGAGAATAAGTGTAACTAAAAGTAAAGCTTAGTAATAAATAATAAATAAGTCAAGCGGATTGATTCTTAGCTCGATTGGTATAAATATTATTGTCGGTCAAAATGACTATGTGTAGTTCTAGACATTGTATAAAAAGAACATATATGATAAGAGTTTAAGATAATAAATTTTTGTTTATTCAAATTTGGGATAATTTTTGAATCCTAATAAAATAATTTTAATTATATAATAATTTGAACATAATTTTTAAGTTATAATTAATTATATCACTTATTATAATCATTATAAATATTAATAATTTTTTATTGAATAAGTAACCTTATAACTTTCTTTTATTTTACTAATAAAAATTCAAGGGTTATTTTTAATTTTATATGGTGTTGGATAAAGTATAGTAAATGTTGATCCTACATTAAATTTTATTAAAATTTAATTTTAAAAGTAATAAACTAATTTTATTAATTTCACTTATAAATATAATTAAAATATTATTATAATAATATTATTTTAATACTTTTAATAATTTATTATTATTATTATTATTAGATTATACATCTCCATGTGTCCATTTGTATGCGATTTGGTAAAGCTTGGCTCATATACAACACACAAATCGAGTTGGGACGTAACTTTTTTTTTAAAATTTGAATGGATCGAAATTGCTATTTAATAATTTAAATTTTTTATTTAATTTATAATAAAAATATATAAATATAATTGTAAAATATTTTGTTATTTTTTGAATAATGAATCGGGTGTTTTTAAAACAAAAAGATTACCGACCCGGCCCAAGCTATGCAATCCTCTGGTTTAGATTTTGTTAGACATTTTATCGAACATTTCACCGTCCATTTGGCTGGCTCTCTCCACCGTCTCTAAGCTCTCCTCTTCTTCGTGAAGAAACGAAATTTCAGTGTGTTTTTATCCACCGAAATCATAGCCTGACCCCTCCTCCTCCTCCTCCTTTCTAAATTGTAAGCTGTCATTGTTTTTTCTTTTATTTTTTTCCTCTTTAGCTTCACTGTATGATTGATTTCCTTTTCTATCTCAATGAATTCTTCACATCTATTGTTGTTTTTTTATTCCTCTACGATTTTCTCTTCTGGGTATACTCCATTTCTGTAAATTGGGTTTCCTTTTGGGACAAAGACAAAATATTTGTTTTTTTTATTGTCAATAAGAGAAAATATTTGTTCTCTCTGTTGGGGTTAAAAATTTTCTCTCTTTTTTATTTTATTTTATTTTATTTTCTATTTTTTGATATTTCCTTTCTGGGTTTTTGAAAATTTAATCATATTCAACTTAAAACCTTTTTTTTCCGCTTGATAAGATATGCTCTGTTTGTGTGGAAAAGGGAACATGATGATGGGTGTCAACAAATGCTTTTTCTTTTTTATGTTTCGACATTTTTCTATTAAATTTTCAGATAATTTTCCAGTTTTGAGTATCCGTGTTTGAAATTCTATTGAAGATCATATGGTTGTTTAAGGTTGGTGCCTGGAATGAGAACAACACTTGCACAGCTTTATTTTGCTTAGTTAAAGTGAGTAAATGTTGAGATTTTTTACTTAGAATGAAAATATGGTTTAAGAAAAGGACCTAAGATTTTCTTGTGAATTTGCAGAATGGGAAGGGTTAAACTAAAAATTAAAAGGTTAGAGAGCTATAGCAACAGACAAGTTACATATTCTAAACGAAGAACTGGAATCTTGAAGAAAGCTAAGGAATTATCAATACTATGTGACATTCATATTATCCTTCTCATGTTTTCTCCAACCGGAAAGCCTACTCTATTCCATGGAGAGCGCAGGTATTGGAAGAATGGAATCATATTTTAATTTCTTGGAGGGCCTAAGTTTATGTTTCAGAAGAGATTGCTGAATTAATGCTATTACTTTTTGTGCATCCCCTGAATTAATGATATCTATTTATTTTCCTTTGATAGAGAAATCAATTTCATATCAACACAACTTATAACATGAGTGTAAGAAGTAGAACATATATATTGAGAATTTGTGTATGTTTTATATTAACAGATACAGATATCCTTTCATTTTTTTTCTTAGACAGTTGTGATGATCAGTTGGATTAATTAGTAAACATGGTGGACTAAGATGTTTTTATTTTTTTGGCTAGAGTGGACTAGGATTTTAATAAAGTATGTTCTTTGCCTTCTTTATCTCTGAATTTGTGCTGTATTTTGATTTTCTTATTTAATTAGAACCATTATTACTGTGATTCTTCGCTTTCCTCATAACACAGCGTCAGGCACATAACAAGCTATTCTGAAATAGCCATAGATATATTGTTGTCTAAATAATCATATATTTATGCATTATTGTGTATATAAAAGAAGATACCATGTTTGTAGAAGAAAATAGAGTAAGGTAATGGGGTTCATATTTTGTGCTTGTTTTCTTTTCTTTTTCTTTTTTTCTCCCAGCACTATTGAAGAGGTTATTGCGAAGTTTGCACAATTAACACCACAAGAAAGGGCAAAAAGGTGTGCACTTTGAATTTTGACCTCTTGAATAATCTGTTCGTATTCAAATGGCATTTTAGCTAACTGGTTTTCATTGGTCTTCAACAGGAAGCTGGAGAGCCTTGAAGTAAGACTCCTTGAAACTCATTTTCTTCAATATCTTCTGCTTCAACTTAAGAGTAAAGCATTATTGCACTTTTATCATTCTAATTTTTGAGTCGTGTTATTGAGAATATAGGCACTGAAGAAAACCTTCAAGAAATTGGATCATGATTTAAACATACAAGACTTTCTAGGTGCAACGTATGTGACCGTTATTTCATTTTCTTCTAGATAATGTGTTTCTATTTAAGAAAGATATTGGGAAGAATCTAATTTCTTTTCTTTTTATTTTTTCCATTCTTTTTTTACCGGTGCTGCAGTCAGTCTGTTGAGGTATGAAGTTTGCGTGCATTACGTGTGTCCCATTTGATCTTAGATTTTCTGGTTATTCCTCTTTTTTTTTTTTAAAGTTTCTTGGATATTTGGTACTTTCAGGAAATGACTAATGAAGTATCAATGTTGCAAGCTCGGCTTAACGAAGTACATAAGAGACTGAGGTGCACCTTTGGAGCTTTTGGTTGTTAAAGTATTGCTTTTTCTTTTTGGTCTTGTTTATAAAATGTTTGCATGAGATAAGAAGAGGTCTTACTGTTTACAATTATGTGTTACAGCTAATTATATTCTTAAACTCTAATGTATACTGCAAGACATGCAATCTTTGTCCGTTGCAACATCTTTTATACAAATCTTTTAGGCCCTAATTAACCACTTTTTCTGAGTTTGGTGGTTTAGGTTAATGTTTGCCCGAGTATAGAAAATACAAGATGCATTTTGATGCCACTATGGAAGTTTCAGCATTTTCTGCATTAGGATTTTACGTGGCATGTTTGTCGCCAATTTGAATAGAATTAAGATATAGTGGGAATGAACTTGATTAATATATTTAATGTTACTATATACTATCGTGGGGATATTATAATGAGAAAAATATAATTCAAGGGATTTGCTTGTCATTTAAGGTTGCATCATGCAGAAAAAATATAAACCTGGATTTAAAAATTTTGATTTTCACATCACTCTGTGAAAAATAAGTGTCTCTGATGCTGAAAGCCTTATTCAGCTCAAATCTTTGCTTTAACTCAAACCCTGTAACTGCTCTCAATCTATAGCTCACCTCTAACCTTCGGATGGTAGCAATTATGTTGATTTTTGGTTGTTCTGTACCCTGTCTATCTCTTTATTTTGGTTGTGTTCCTTCTTAACTGTTTGTGTTTTCCGATACAGTTTGGACAGTAACATGTGCATATTATCACTGCAAAAACATGATTAATTTCTTTATGGAGTCATTCGGGTAATTCTTTTGTTATCATGCAATGATTTCAGCTACTGGAATAATCCGGATAAAATTGACAACATAGAACATCTTAGGCAGATGGAAGATTCACTTAGAGAATCCATTGAGCGTATCCGGATACACAAGGTATGTTGTTTTCTTTCAGTAATAGTGATCTGCATGCACTTTTATACTTTCCTTTCAACTTCAGAGATACAGAAACAAATATGCTCATTGGCATGCATATATATGTTTATTATATATATATGTCCATATGTAAAGTATGATCAAGCTATTGCATGTATTTACTTGATTCAAATGATAGGGTTGTTTAACTCTATATTTGCTCCAACTCTTCATTTCTTTTGAAGTATCTGTGTCCAATACTCATGCCTAGCAGACGAATATGGGGATATAACCTCCAAGGATCTTTCAAATACATGAAAAAACTTATAAAATCTGACCATGCTCATGTCTAACATATACTCGTATCCAACACTCACACCTGTGTTTGATTAACATAATTTTAACTACAATAAAGGTTAGCAAGACCGGATCCTGCTGAAAACTGCCTTGTTCTTTAGCCTCTTTGCACTGATAAAGTTACCAAGTTAATACCAAGCCATGTTTAACTATAAATTACTTATGCACGGTACTTCTTTGGCAGGAGAACTATGGAAAGCACCATCTTCTGCCACTAGAATCCACTAGCCAGGTAGAAAAAGTATTTACTCTCGGTCTTTCTTTGGTTTGGGGGAAGTATCTTAAACTTACTCTGGCTTACAGTTTCAGAACGCAATGCCTTTGCCTGTGATGATTGGTGGGGTGCAAGAAGCCCAACCTGTTACATGGCTTCCGAACAATGACAATCAGCAAATGTTATTGCATAATGAATCGAACTTTCTCCCTAATCTGTAAGACCATTATGGATACACGACTTAAAATTGAATTCCTCTTAGTCAACTTGGATATTCAATTTTATGAAAATAAAATGTCTCTCAAGGCCAACCAGCAGATTCGTGGTTGTTTTCAATCTCAAATGATTTATTGCGGAGTGGCATATAAATTGCATTCTTATTTTTTGGTGTTTATTTGATCCAGAGATACAGAGTGCCCTACAGATGGCTCCCTTGCAGGCTATTCTGGTTTCTTTGTCCCTGGTAATCAAACCGATATTGGCAATTCAGTACAAGTTGATAATACAATACAGGAAAGCAATGTCCTGAATGAGTTAGGGAATAATGCATTCTTAAATTCCCAACTCGGTAAGCAATACTTATACCCGCAATTTAGTGCCTCAAATTTGCAAGATGACGAGAAGTTGAAGTCTGAGATGGTAGGGAACTTACAAGGCGGTCCTGGAGTTTACCAAGTTATTACTGACTTTGAAGCCCCGAGAACTATGTCTAATGGTGGTCATCAAGCTTGGATAACTTCTTCAGGTCCCTGTGGCATTGCCATGTTTGATGGGAATTCTTACCATCAGGTGAGGAACATCATTTCCCCTGTTCTATCCTTAACTATAGGACATAAGTTATTTGATTGTCTTATACGCAGATTTGTTTTATTTACTTAGCTATAGTTTAGTGTGTTCTAGGAATTGAATCTGCCTGCAAAGTCATTGATTCAGATTGTTGTTTATCGCAGCAAACAAAATCGACTTTTATGAATCAAACACCTCCATCTGGTCAATGTCATAATTTGTAGTTGAAGTGACTCACAGATATGAATCAGAATCCAAACTTTTCCTGCTTGTGCCTTTTATTGTGATAGAATTGACCCAGCAATGGAGTTTTTCTGATGGAATCTGATATCTGGCCAGTGTTTCCTGCTTAACATGATAAATGGCTCCTGTATATGAACTTTCTTTTCTTTTCTTTTTAATTTGTTTTAAGCATAGTTTTAATGGGGATGGGTTTGAAAGTTACTCCCAAATCCCCCAAAATGTACACTAAAATACTCTTTTGTTGAAAATTAAGATGAACATTTATTATCATTAGTTTGAAAATATGAATAAGATTAGATGCTATCTGAAATTTTACTTGTAAATTGGAGCTACTTTGTTTGCAATGAGAAGACGATTGAAATCTTGAATGAAAAAACAAAAAAGGAAACTCAAAAACTGGGAAATTGAATTTAATAACCCCTGATTGTGTTGATGATGGTGTTGTGCCATGGATCAGAGAGGTGCTGCAACAGGTTGTCAAATGGTCCTTTCCCAGTCACATTGTGTTGAATTATGAATCCCAAGAAGGCCAACATTGCCAATCTCCCATTGGCAAGCTCCTTTTCCTTGGCCTCAAGTGTAGGAGCAAAGTTGAGGGGGTTGAAAATGCCACCAGGGTATCCGCACTCGTGTGGGGGCAGGCTGTATTGCTTGAAGATGGGATCTTGGTTCACACATCCTGGGTTCTTGATGTCTTGCCACCGTCTGATCTCGACGTAGTGGAACAATATGAACTCGATCACAAATAGGGTGGAGGAGGATGCGAAGTATTCGGATTTTCCAGCATCGTACCATTGGGGAGCATTGATCAGCCCAATCTTGGTGAATACTTCAGGCAAAAGCATCCCTGCAACACCCAACATTGCCCAGCGGCCATTCACCAGCTCTGCTTGCACGAACCATCTCAAGTTCTCCGGATCCTCCGCCAATCCAAGAGGGTCGAATCCATTGTCACCTGGAAGACTGCATTTCCATAATGTTATAACCAATGTTAAGAATCAAACCGAACTAGCTAAATCATTGGTTGTCAGATTGATTCACAATAATTGATTCTATTTTCGCTTATACACTACTGGTCAAAGTTTAATTCCTAATTCAACTCTAACCACCACCTCCTTTGGTTTAATCTACTGCTGATAGCTGATTATGTATATTTCCTTTAAATACCAATGAATAAAATAATCAGTGTGACCCACCAAATAGCTAATTGAGACATTAGATATTGCTTCAAAACAAGAGTTTTCATATGTTAAAAAAATAATCTATATTTTGGTGCAAATGCCATTGTCTGAGATACTGAATTAGTATCTTCACTTTATTTTGTATCAAATAGTATAACTAAAAGAATGTACCTTCCAGTGAGGTAAGCCGGTGAAGGTAAACCAGGCAACCACTCCCCTTTCTTGGCTTCAACTTTGAATGAGCTGATTGATGAAGATGACATTGGTTTGAAGCAAACTTGCCGGTTTAACTTACCGGAATTCCCGGTAAGAAACCTAGTTTTCGATGTGCATGGGCGGAAAACGGCAGCTGAGGCTTGTGTAGTGACGGCAGACATGATTTCCGGGAGAAAGAAAGGATGGGTAAGGGAAAGTAAATGTTTTAGTGCATGGCTTAAGCCTTAGCTTTGTACTATGATATTGCCATTCATGTGTGGTTGTCAGTAAAGGTTGGATTTGATTGTTTGATTTCGTTGAATCCAACGGTTGAGATAAACTAAGATTTATCCCTTTATCTATAATCCCTTTCTTTGTTGTTATTGGCTGAGAAATGATAATCTGGGACCAATTATACATTACTTACATATCTGCCACGCTCGTCTTTTACATCCAATCATTGCTTGACATGTGTTTATGGGACGCAAAAGATGTTATCCATGGGATTTTGGTCTCATCTATAATCCATTCTGTTTTTAAATGTAATTCTTCTTTTTATCTTATGTATTGTAAGCTTCTACATGACGAATAGCCTTCAATTACAATGAATTTAATCTTTCAATATAATAAGATTATGTGAATTTAATATTACTGGCTACTATGTTACATTATCTTTCCCTTTATATTTTTATTTTTATTTTATGAGAAATTATATAATGTTAAAATAAATTTATGAATTATAATTATAATAATTCATTAAAGAAATATAATAATTTTAATTTTAAAATATGACATCTACTATTTCACCATTTTTATTTTTATTTAGACTTAAATTTTATTTGAAAAAAATGATTAAATTAATTAATATGATAAAATAAAGGGAATAAGTCGACATCTTGACACTATTTAGGAATGTGAGATTATAAGATGCTCAAAATGTTAAGAATCCAAATTGACTTAATGTTATTCCAAAATATAACATTATAAACCATAATGTACTATTCAACTGACTAAGGCTCCATTTGTTTGGCAGTAAAATATTTTTCGAAAAATGATTTCTGAAAAATGATTTACTTTTCTAGAAATGATTTACTTTTCTGGCGTTTGGATGAATCTATGTAAAATATTTTCTGTTGTTTGGTAAATTTCCTAAAAATATTTTCCGGAAAATTGTTTTACATATATTACAATCATTTATTTATAAATAAATAAATCAAATTTAATATATAATAATACTCAATTATTAAGCTAAAATATTAACCGTCATAAATTAAAAACAACCAAAGTCTATTTACACTTTTTCAGATAAACCACAATTAATATTACAAATTTTGATACCTGATCATAATTTTTGGACTAAAGTTCATACCAGACAATAATATACAAATAAAGTTCATACCAGACAATAATATACAAAGAAGGAAAGAATTAACAAGTTCTTGGACTAAATTTCAATTGTTTTTTGATTAATAGCTTTATATCTTCATTTCTCTTTCTCTAAAAAATCAGCATCCAAGAACCTTGAAACAAATACCCAAAGCTTATAAATGTCTTCAAGACTAGTAAGGAACCCAATTGTAGCAGTAACATCTATCCCAGGCTGAAACTCATCTTTTTCCTTCATTTATTTATGTTTAACACTGAACCAAATGTGTTGTAAACACCCAATGCACAACGAAATATTGTTCCTATTAGTCAGTTTTTGCACTAATGCAGGATCAATCCTTTCCCCTTTCCAATCAAATACATTGAAAGCCACTGTTGGACCTCGATCAAACATTACTTTTGGACCATAGATTTTGACAGCATGGATTCTAGTTTCTAAATGTGGATGTTGGAGACTCATCAATGCATTGACCAACTAGTTAATCAAGGTCCTTGTTCTGCTACTTTGATTAGTACAAGACCTAATGAATCTGCATGGTCCAAGGCCTTGCATTGTAAGGTGTTGCTGGTTCTTGAATCTACAATGGTGCCTTTCCTTTGGGTGCTTCAAGCTTCAATGGTGGAACAAGGCTCACGATCCTAACATTAGTGGTTGAACATTTCAAAACAGATAAACCAATGGATTTCTTGATAAACAAGCAGCAAAACTCTGATGGGTTTTCACAAAAAACTCTTAAAAATTAACAAATATGGAAATCAGGGTCAAACAATGAAAGCATTAAAGTCTCCATTTCTTTAACACCTAATGCAGTTGCATCAAGCAATACATGCCATCCATTTTCTTGAACTAAACTCATCCATGTATATGAATATCTAGACCCAGTAACATTTAATTGAAGTGGAATGACAAATAACCCTCCTTTTTTCATTATCTTTTTCCTTAACTTCTCTGTTTGAATTTGCAAATTAGGCCATGAAAAACAAGCTGACATGTTTGGTATAAAATTTAATCCAAAAACATATGAAAAAGGGGAGTGATTACCTAGGACACAAAATTAAACACTATTATTCAATTGAATCAAAATACATCTACAGACCAACAAACAAACGTAAACTTATGCTAAAATCAACGATTAAATTCTCTTTTTTTCTTAACAACCTCTTTCTTTTTGGACAAAAAAGATTTTCATAAAGGAGAAAAGAAATCTACTTAAACACTTGATTTCTGGGCTACCTCAATTAAGAATTTCGCTTATTCTTCAGAAACAGCAATTCTAAAAAAAAGTGTGATTGAAGAGAGGTGAACTAGTTATTTCCTTTGTTCTCCCCCTTTATAGCAGTATATTCTAGGAAATGAGGTTGTTATAAGAGGCCTTTGTTAAGCATAGAATTGAACAAACCTGCAACGTTTACTTTTTCCTTCTCAGCGTAGAAAGTCTTAGCCCTAATTACATCAAGGGTAGTGACGCCAAACAGCTTTTTTTCATCATATGTCCTTGCCTTCTTGAAAACCTCAGCTGCAATTGGAACAGTTGAACTGACAGGGTTGCTTATCATATTTACAAGTGCCTGTGCCATAAATTCAGTTCATCAAAGAAAAACTTAGCGAAAAAGAAAACATTATACTTGGAAAAAGGTATATATCTCTCTCTCACTCTTTCTCATATCAATTTTCTGTAATAGTCGAATTAAAGACTTGGTGCTAAAGGCCAGTGCTTTGCCAATTATTACATTGTTACTAACTTTGGGAATCCAGGTTGGGTCTTCACAGAATATTAGCAGAGCCAGTTTCCCAAAGGATTCATTTTTGGGACGGCCTCTTCTGCCTTCTAGGTTGGTTTTTTTTCTTTCATTTTTTTTCCAGTAAACTATCCATGAAAGTTTCAGTCTTTCTTACCTTCGAGAGATGAAGATGAATGCCATCGCCAACTGGTGCAGTGCAGATTTTGACAACGAAAGGTGAAAAGGGGTAAATCAAAGATCCACACCAGCGATTGGTGCTGAAAACTGTTGTTGGTTGGCGGCAAGCATTAAATCGGGGTGGGAATGAAGGGGATTCGTTTGCAGGTGAGGAGAAAATTTTTGGAAAATGTCTTACCAAATGAAAATGGTAAGACGTTTTCCTAAAATAAAGGGCTTTTTTTCCTGTGTTTTTGAAATGATTTTACAATAGGAAGTCATTTTCCACCAAACAAACAGCGGAAAAGAATGAAAATGTTTTCTGTAAAATATTTTACAGGTAAACAAACACAGCGTAAATGCACTCTCAATTTCATGAGAGTTTTAGGGGTTGGAAAGTGATTTATATTTTTATTTAAGTTATAAGAGTTGAAAGGAGATCCACTTGAAAATATTTATAACACTCCGTGAAAATATATCTTGTCAAAATCTCCTTAGAAAAAACTCTATAAGACAAAAACCTAACAAAGAAAGAAGAGCTTACAACTTTTCATTATAATTTGTCTCCTTAAATATCTTTTCCAAGAAAATCTATTGGACTAAAACTTTGATTAAAAGAAAAGAGTACGTGTTTTAGACTCTTCCTAAAGGCAATATCACATTCCATCACATATTTGAGTCGGTACATTCTAATCATACGTACTAGCCTTTCAAATGTTGTAGTTGACAATGCTTAGTAAAAAAATCTGTCAAATTATCACTAAAACGAATTTATTAAACTTCGCAAGATCATGATGGAGAATAAATTCAATAAAATATATTTTGTTCTTTCTTTTTTGAAGTAACTGCCATTCAATTGGCTATACATGTTGAATTATTTTTGCATAAGATAATTGTCACTCTTTTTGTGTAGGATAAATTACATATATTCTAGATATGTTAAGTCAATAACTTTAATCGAACACACCTTTAACTTGCTTCAAGCACTGTAATTATTTATACATAATTTGAAGAGATAACAACTAATGTTTATTTAGTTAAACGCTATATAAAATGATTGATGAAACGTGACTCTATCTTGTCAAACTCATTTTATACTAACTTGAATACTGGTAGTTAATCTTCAAATAAATTAATGTGATTTTGTTACTTTAGTAAATCAAAATAAACTACCACGACAAATTTGTTAACTCTTTATAACAGTGCACACACTACCATCAAGGTGTGGAAAGATATGAAACAACATCTGAAACTACACTGCACACCGTCAACTGCTGCACCAACAACTTTTCAAAATTAATTCCCAGTATTATGTAACCATAAGTTTGTAGTTTGATCTTGGGTTTTTTCAATTTTGAAGATTTTGTTTCAAGAGTTTTCTTTTATTTACCTTTTGATTCTCTTATCGGTTTGTTTTTAATTTGGATTTTTTGTGTTCATATGTTTTAAAAATTTATAAAGTGTAAACTAGAAGAAGAAGAAAGGATTATAGGGTTTTTAATAAGTTAAAATTTTAAGGGTAAATTATCCCGTTATTCACTCTAAATAATGATCGTTCTCATTTTCATCACCTTAATTTTTTTTTTAATTTAATCACTTCAAAAAAGAAATTTATCAAATTAAGCACTTCACCATTAAATGATAACATAAAGATTAACAGTGTATCTTCGCGCATTGCTTTGAGTGGCCAAAATATGAATGACTACTAATTAGAGTAAGTAATAGGTAATTTATCCTAATTTTAGAATGAAGTGAGTAATTTGATTAATTTCTTTTTGAATGATGAACTTAAAAGATTGAAGTAAAATATTTACAGTTAGATTTCTAAAATAGAAACACTTTAATTTGATAGAAAAACATAAGAAAATAAAAATAAAAGAAATTTTAAGAAAATACAAATAGATTGGGAATTTAATCTAAATATTAGATAATTTTTATATTTTTTGGTGAAAAATATATAACTTGAAGTAATACAACTAAATATACAACAGTGAATGAAGGTTCAGAAGCAAAAACTTGTCTCCAAAACTTTGACAAATTCGTTAAAATCAATTCGGCCATCACAATTATCATCAAACCCTTTAATCATTATTTTGCAGTCATCTTCCGAAGCTTCCTCCATCAAACCTAACGAAATCAATGCATTCCTTAACTCCTTTGCATCGATGAACCGATCCTTATTTTCATCCAATACATCGAATGCTTCTTTCACTTCCATTAAACTCGGTTCTTCTTCCTCGAA
The DNA here is from genome assembly GCF_025698485.1 of Gossypium arboreum. Classification (NCBI taxonomy): domain Eukaryota; kingdom Viridiplantae; phylum Streptophyta; class Magnoliopsida; order Malvales; family Malvaceae; genus Gossypium; species Gossypium arboreum. The sequence goes on along the minus strand of NC_069081.1, from coordinate 108,590,879 downwards.
CAGTCCACCTATTTCACTCACCCCCGCTTTCTCCATCACCCTTTTCAATTCTGAAAACGAGAGATCTCGGCCATCATTGGTTTCTGCACTTTGATCTTCGGCAGCTGCATTCAAAATTTCATTGCCGTTTCTGCAAATTTTCTGGGGTGTAGGTGGTTTAGGATTGGAAGGAACCCAGATATAAGAAAAGACTCCCAGGAAAGATTTGAGTATACTGACAATGAAACGAAAGCTTGAATAGAAATCATGCAGTATTATTACCAAGTTCAGAAAGACAAGAGATAGGATGATTCCCCACAGAGGAATCATCTCGCTTCTTGACCACGATGATTTCTGCATTTTGTTTTATGAAGTTGAACTAGGATCAATCCAAAAACCACGAAAGATGATGTATATGAATTCAAATTGCAAAGGAATGGATGGTGTTGGAGTGTGGATGCCACACTGCCCTCACATATATAATATATGTTGAAGAGTCGAATTAATCAAGAAGCTATATGAATGCCAAGGAAAAACAAGTGCATTCATCTGTAATTTCCACGCATTGACGTTGATTCTTACCTGCATTTTATAATGTTCGATACCATGAAAAAAATCTTATATAACTTTTTTTATAAGATACGATAAAAATATCCTATATAACATGAAGTAGTGATGTATTAAAACTTATATAAATATAAAATATTTTAAATAAAATTATGATAGACATACACAAATTAAAATGTTAGATTATTACTACACACAAAAAAAAAAAAAAGTTAGATTATGGCTTACCTTTTCCGTTTCCTTAAGGGCAAAGGGTGCAACCATTGTAACTTCTTAGCACTTTCTTGGTGGGTAAGACTAAATGTATGGAAAATGTAAATGGTTTATAGAATAAGTTGATGGAAGTTTCTATGAACAATCTCTTCACTACTTTTCGTCGATGGTTTATAACGTGTTGGGATCATTAGGAGAAAGTTTCCCATTATTTATATTCTTTATTCCTATCATTGGAAATCATAATTTTATTACAAAATTCTTAATATAATTTTTAAAATCAATGTGAACACATCTCAACAATTTTCTAACTAAAGTTCCTGCTTTTCAGGAGCTTAATTCAACCAGAATATAATATAAAATTATTTAAAATATTCTATAATATATATAAATACGTTAAATTTTAAATGGAACAAATATACTAAAGTTTATATCAATATAAAATATATTTTAGATAAAATTACATCATAAAATAATCCAGCATACAAATAATACATCTAATTATGGAAGAGGTAAAATGTCAAAAAAAAAAATCTTTATGTAGGTGAGCCATGTTTAATCTAGCATAGTGATAGTTTTGACCCTTCAATTTCACATAAAAAGTCATTTTAGTTTTTTATTTAATTTTAGTTTTTTTAAAACTTTAAAACTTGTATTTTTGTCAAATCATCTCAAAATGAATGAAAAAATTAACATTTGGTAATTTTGTTGACATGTCATGTAACACCCTTTACCCGTGTTCAATGCCGAAACAAGGTACGAGGCATTACCGGACTTAAACACAAGAAAACATACATTTTCGAGTCATAAATTTTTGTCCAAATTAAAATTTTTTTAAAATCGAGCATAAAGTCCCTAACATGGGCCTACGAGGCCCAAAACATGCTTTAAAAGCAGTTCGGGACTAAACTGAGAACTTTAGAAAATTTTATGACATTTAGAGAATTTTTGCTAAAATAAGGGTCACAAGCCTATGTGGCTTGGGACACGCCCATGTGGGTAGGCCGTATGATCACACACGCCCGTGTCCTTAACCCGTGTAACTCTCCGTTTATAACATCATCAACAAATTGAAGTCACACGGCCAAGACACACGCTCGTGTCCCGAGGCCGTATCCTTCACACAGCAGAGACACACGCCCGTGTCTCTGCCCATGTGCTCAATATTGAGCATTCTGCTTAGCAACAATTTAGGTGTAAAGGACACACAGCCGGATCACACATCCATGGGGCTGACCGTGTGTCACACACGGCCTAGACACACGTCTGTATGTCTACCCATGTGGACAAAAAAAGGCTATTTACCAAGTCATTTTGCCACCCTCACTTGCACACATCTACACAACTTCAATAGCATAATTCATAATACAAACAAGCAGCCAATACCATCATAACTAAGGCTTAAACATGTCATTTAAAAGCCAAGATATATCATGATTAAAACATCATACTTTTCCAAACTTAAACATACCACAAGCACATCCATAATCAAGATAATAACATGACATCCTTATGCCATTATTTATCATGCTTAGAATATCAACCTTTCCACACCAAATCATGCAAAATTTTACATTCACAAATGGCATTAATATATGAATATACTCATTGTCGAAACCATCTTTCGAAAATTTTATACTTAATGAAAAATGGGGGATCGACTTTTTGAGAAATGAAAACGTGGAGTCGCCACCAATCCTTTTTGGTTAGGTGTGATCGAATCACCTAGAAATTTGGTTGTTTTAATAAAATATTTCTTTTTACTAAAATAACGGTTTTGGTCTTACGTGTAACGGCCTAATTTTCAGTGGTGTCGGAAATGGTGATTTGAGATCACTAAATTCGACAAATAAGATTGAACAAGATAGTAATCTAATATTTATGAGTCAAGTAAAAATTTAGAAGAATTTGTGAAATGGTGAAATTAGTGAATTAAAAGAATTTATTAGGTCAAACGGGTCAAAAATGAGGTATCGAGACCTCAAAGTTGAAAATCGAGCTATAAATATTTTTATAAATATTTATGGAGTGTCATTGAGTTAGTATTAAAGTTTAGTTAGAAAATTTTAACGTTTGGATGGCTAATTAATTAAAAAGGACTAAATTGAAAATAGCGCAAAATTTTTAAATTGTGAGTAAATAGCTTAAGTATTTAAAAGATGGATTTAAAGAGCAATTAGACCCAAAGGTTAATGGCTGGACGGTCTGGGTATGAAATAAGCAAGAAAACAATGTGAACAAGGGCAAAATTGGAAATAGCATAAAAGTTAATAGTTAAATAATGATGTAATTGAAAAATCTAGACATTTCTTCATATTTTCTCAGCTAAAACGCCATAGAAGGTCTGGAGAAAGCTGGTTTTCATATTTTACATCATGTGAGTTTAATTCTTACTTTTCTTGATAATTATTATGTTTTTATGACTTTTACAATTAGGTCCACTTGTAGAATTCATTAGTTTTTGATTTTATGGGTGAAATTGGAAGTTACCCTGGATGGATAAGGGAATTTTATGATGAATTATTATGAAATTTAAGTTCTAATTTTATATTAAGGTGGTTTTATTAAGTGATTTTGATAGGAAATGATATTTAGGACCTAATTGTGAAAAAGTTGTGAATTGAAGGTTTCTGTTGAAATTAAGAATATAAAAGGTTTTGAAATAGTTTATAATGATAAAATAAAGTGTTGATTGAGAAAAATTAGTTCAATTGATGGGTGAATTGAGAAGGACTAAATTGTGAAAATTGTAAATTTTGGGGTAAAAGTGCAATTTTGAAATTTGAACAGCATAAATTGTGAAGTGAAATAGAATTGAAATGGATGCTAATGAAGGAATGATTTTATAATTATAGATCAAGAAAACGAATCTGAATCGTGGAAAGGAGAAAATTCAAGAATAGTCCCCAATTTCTACGACTTTTACAAATTAGTCCAGGTAAGTTCATATGGCAAAGTTCAATGTTTTGATATGAAAATATTATGATTGTTAAAGTATTTTATTGTTGATGAATACTATCAATTTGCATTAACTAATGAATAATGTGTAACTAAAAGTACAAATTAGTAGGAACAATGGATTTGAGTGCTTCTATTCGTGACCTCGATGAGTTGATTGAAACATATGTGACAAGTGTGCCCGTTTAAGACCATAGCTGGGCTATGGCATCGGTGCAATGTGATAATGTGACTCAGATAAGACCATAGTTGGGCTATGGCATCGGTATAATGTGATAATGTGATTCCAGTATAAGACCATGTCTGGGATATGGCTTCGGTATGATATGTGAACCGTGTAAGACCATGGCAAGGCTATGGCTTCGGTGTGTGATGCGTATCAATGTGAAAGTCCATGGTTTACTATGGCAATGTGATAATGAAGCACTCAATTCCCTTATTGTTCCCTAATTTGACAATGAAGTAAATGAGAAATGGGCCTAAGGGAGTTAAATTGTGAGTTGCCATATGGAAATTATTCCAATGAGTTATTAATGAAATTGTGATTTGGAGGATGAAATAGTTAAACTAATAGATAAATGATTGTGTACGATATTTGATATGATTTGTGTTTATATGCCTATGAGCTTACTAAGCTTCAATAAGCTTACTTGTGTGTGTTTAATATTTTATGTAGATTGACTTGAAGTGAAGTGGGTAGATCGGATCAACACAACAGGCACACTATTCAGATCAATTCGGTAGTTTTTGTTTTATGTTTAAAGATTTATATGGCATGTATAGAGTTTGAATGAATTGAAGTAAAGATGTTATAAACTAGTTAACAATATTTGTACTAAAACAGTTTTGTAAGTAGCAGTAGTTTGACTTTGAAAAATCACTAAAAATAGTAGAAATGGAATTAAATAATGAATAAATTATGGAATCGAATCTTGATGAGACTATTTTCATATGGAAAAAGCAAAACAGGTATATGAGCTATATTTTATGAGATGTTTAAATTTTTGTGAAACAGGGCCAGAGCGATTTTTGGATCCCCTTTTCTGACTTTGGAAATTCACCATAAATTTTAAAAAGATAATTAGAAGTCATACTTTATATTTACAGATTCCTTATTGAGTCTAGTTTTATTAGAGACAAACGGTATAGTCATTGAAGCTCTGTACAGAGAGATATCTGATTCGTAATACACAAAGGTCAGAGTAGTCAAACCCTGAAATAGGGGAGATTTTAAATAATAAACTGTACTAATTGGCTTGACCAAAATTCTAGAAAAAATTGGTAAGTAGATATATGAGTATAAATTTAGAGAAAATTTACGGATTGGGATTTTGAGTTTTATAACTCGAGATATGAATTATTTAGCAACTATGACACAGTTGGACAGCTTGTCTGAAAAGTATTATATAAATTATCTAAATTTGGTTAAGTGCTCAAATAAGTTTAGTAGTGCCTTGTGCTCGACTCAAACACGGTCTCGGGTAAGGCGTTACATTTATTGGTATCGAGCTTCGGTTTAGCCAATTCTCGGAATATGTATGATGTGAAAAGTGTCTAGAATTACATGCCATATAAATGTGATAGTGTGTGTGTATGATCCGATCTAATCCTTGTTTTATTATAGATTATCTTCGATTTGAAAAGATGTCGATAGACCGAACAAACCGAGCAAGAAGAAGTTAATAGCGAGTACAAATCTCGAACAAGGAACAAGTAGTGAAGCTCTGATTTCATTGATGCGAGAACAAGAACTCAAAATATGATTTATGGATTCATGAATCGGTGGTATAATGAGAATGTGCGAGAAAGAAATCGACTCGCAACCTCCTCCCCTATCTCAACATCTGTAGTACCCCGGTTGCTCCTCCACCTCCTCCGACAACCGAATCGCAAACGTTCTCCATTTGAAAAGCTCGAAAACATGGGGTGAAGAATTTGGGGAAGAACAGACGATGACCCCGTTAAAGCTGAATATTGGTTACAAAGTATAATGAGGGTTTTTAAGCAAATGGCGTGCTCACCAGATGATTACTTAATATGTGCCGTGTCATTATTGAAAGAAGAAGCTTATAACCGGTGGGAAACAATAGAAGCTGTTGTATTTATTGAGAAGATCACTTGGGAATTTTTCAAAATGAATTTAAGAAGAAATATGTCGGTAGAAGATATCTGGATAAGAAGAAAAGAGAATTTCTCGACTTGCGACAGGGAAACAAGTCAGTGGCTGAATATGAAAGAGAATTTGTTTATCTGAGCAAATATGCTCGAGATATAGTACCCACTGAAGAAGAAATGTGTATCAGATTTGAAGAAGGGCTTAATGATGAGATTCAAATGATGATAGGGGGCATTGAGATACGAGAATTTGTTGTTCTATCAGATCGTGCTCAGAAGCTTGAAGAAGTATATAATAAAAAGATGCAACGAGATAGAAGAAGTAAAGAATCTTTCAAAAGAAGTGCATCTAAGTCATTTTCGGCTTTACCAGTGAAGAAATCTAAAGAGGAATTCAGTCGAGCCACTTCAGTACCAGAAAGATCAGGAAAAAGTAGGCCAAGACAATCTGATTACAAAGCATCTGACAGACCTACTGTTAGTGTGGGTAGTGTACAAAATACCCAAAGGCCCAAGTGTCAACATTGTGGAAGAAGTCACCCCGGTGAATGTAGAAGTAAATTAGGGGCTTGTTATAAATGTGGGGCCACTGATCACTTTATTCGTGATTGTCCCCAATTACAAGTAGAAGAAGTGGAACAGAGGGAGAAACCGAAAATTCTTCCTCAAAAAGGAAGACGCTCTGGTCAGAGGAAGAGCAGAGCTACAGGGGCTACTCGTTCGGGTATGAAAGATACTGCTAGCCGATCAGAAGTTAGGGCTCCTGCTCGTACTTATGCCATTCGAGCGAGAGAAGAAGCAACAGCTCCAGATGTAATTGCTGGTACTTTCTATCTTTATGATGTTCCTGTGTATGCTTTAATAGACCCTGGGTCTACTCATTCATATATTTGCACTATGTTAGCATCTGAAAAGAACTTATTTGTTGAGCCTACTGATTATGATGTACAAGTTACAAATCCGTTAGGTCAAAGTGTAGTAGTTAATTTAATATGTCATAACTGTCCACTGAAAGTTAAGGGCTGTGATTTCCCCGCTGATTTGATGCTGCTACCCTTTCGGGAATTTGATGTTATCTTGGGCATGGACTGGTTAATGAAACATGATGCAATAGTGAATTGTCGAGAAAAACGAATTAGTTTGAAATGTCAAACAAGAGACATTATTTTGGTTGAGTCTGGAAATTTGGATGACATGGTTAGAATGATTTCCTTTATGTCTGCTCAGAAATTGTTGCGTAAAGGAAATGAGGCTTATTTAGCCTATATTCTTGATACTCGAAGTTCTGAATCAAAGTTAGAGCAACAATCTATTGTAAATGAATTCATGGATGTATTTCCTAAAGAATTACCAGGGTTACCACCCGATAGAGAAGTTGAGTTCGTGATAGATATGCTTCCGGGAATAGCTCCCATATCGGTGACACCGTATAGAATGGCTCCAGCAGAATTAAGAGAGTTAAAAACGCAGTTGCAAGAGCTGTTAGACAAAGGGTTTATCAGACCGAGTATGTCGCCGTGGGGTGCACCTGTCTTATTTGTGAAAAGAAGGATGGTTCATTGAGGTCAGTGCATAGATTACGAGCAAATTGAATAAGGTAACAATTAAAATAAATATCCTTTGCCTCGTATTGATGATTTATTCGATCAGCTTAAGGATGCTAAGAGTTTTCAAAAATAGATCTCAGATCTGGGTATTATCGATTAAAGGTAAAGGAATGTGATGTCCGAAAATGACTTTTAGAACTCGGTATGGTCATTATGAGTTCTTAGTTATGCCATTCGGTTTGACAAATGCTCCTGCTGCTTTTATGGATTTAATGAATCGAATTTTCCATCTTACCTAGATAGATTTGTGGTTGTGTTTATTGACGATATCTTGATCTATTCAAAGACGTAATCCGAGCATGCTCAAAGACTTGAGAATTGTACTACGATATTAAGGAAAAACAGTTATATGCAAAATTTAGTAAATGTGAATTTTGGCTTCATGAAGTGGGATTCTTGGGTCACATTGTGTCAGTTGATGGTATACGGTAGATCCGAGTAAGGTGTCACGGTGATTAATTGGAAAACTCCAAAGAATGTTACGGAAGTGCGAAGTTTTCTTGGATTAGCTGGTTACTATCGTCGATTTGTGAAAGATTTTTCACCGATTGCTTCACCGATAACTAAATTATTACGAAGAATGTTGAGTTTGTATGGTCGATGAGTGCCAACAAAGTTTTGATCAATTAAAGAAAATGTTGATGACAGAGGCTCGGTGTTAACTCAGCTGAATCGGTGTGCCATATGTAGTATATAGTGATGCGTCTCGAATGGTTTAGGTTGTGTATTGATGCATCAGAAAAGTTGTAGCATATGCTTCTCGACAGTTGAAACCACATGAGAGGAACTACCTACACATGATCTTGAGTTAATGCCATAGTATTTGCTTTAAAAATTTGGAGACACTACCTATATGGAGAGAAATGTTATGTGTATCTGAGACCATAAAAGTTTGAAATATTTAATGTCGCAGAAAGAGCTGAATTTGAGATGAGGCGATGGTTAGAGTGTTGAAAGATTACGATCTTATCATTGATTATCATCCGGGTAAGGCAAATGTAGTGGCGAGATGCACTTAGTCGAAATCATCATTATTTGCTCTTGAGCGTTAAATGCTCATTTGTCATTAATGAAAATGGTTCTATATTAGTTGAATTAAAGACAAAACCAGATTCTTTCAACGAATTCGGAATTGCAAGATGAAGATCCCAAGTTGGTGTTGAAACGACAAATGGTTCGGGATAATTTGAACTTCGATTACTCTATTGATAATAGTGGTATGTTATACCATCGTAATAGAATTTGTGTCCCAAATAATCTAGAATTGAAGAAGGATATCTTATCGAGGCTCATAGTAGTATGTACTCGATTCATCCGGTAGTACGAAGATGTATTGTGATTTGAAAAAATGTATTGGTGGCACGGTATGAAACGGAAATTTGTGAATTTGTGGCAAAATGTTTAATCGCCAACGGTAAAAATTTGAACATCAAGTGCCTACGGGTTTGTTACAACCCATAATGATTCCGAATGGAAGTGGGAACATGTGACGATGGATTTTGTATCCGGATTGCCGGTGACTCAGAAGAAAAAGATTCGATTTGGGTGATAGTAGATGATTAACTAAATCGGTAGCATTTTATTCCGGTCGAACAGATTTTCACTTGATAAGTTAGCGGAATTATATGTGTCGAAATTGTGAGATTACATGGGGTGCCGACATCAATTATTTCGATCGAGATCCGAGGTTTACTTGAGATTTTAGAATAAACTACAGGAAGCTTTAGGTACTAAGTTAAAATTTAGTATGACTTTTCACCTCGCATGATGGACAATCGAGCGAGTGATTGATTTTGGAAGATATGTTAAGGTGTTGTATACTCGAGTTCGATGGCGGTGGGAAAGGTACTTACCTTTATTTGAATTTGCTTATAATAACAGTTATCAAGCTAGTATCAAAATGGCACCGTTTGAAGCTCAGTATGGAAGGAAGTGCAGAACCCGTTGTATTGGTCGAATTAAGTGAATCGAAATTAGTGAGTGGATTTAATTCGAAACTAAAGAGAAAGTTCAGATTATTCGGGAAAGTTTGAAAGTCGCTTTCGATCGTCAAAAGTCGTATGCTGATTTGAAAAGAAGAGATATAGAGTTCAATGTGGGTGATCGTGTGTTCTTGAAAGTTTCTCCGTGGAAGAAAGTTTTACGGTTTGGTAGAAAAGGAAAGCTTAGTCCACGATTTATCGGACCATACAAAATCATTGAGAGGATCGGTCCGGTAGCTTATAGATTGGCCTTGCCTCCAGAACTTGAGAAGATCCATAATGTATTTCATGTATCTATGTTGAGACAATATAGATCGGACCCTTCACATGTGATTCCTCATACCGAGATAGAGCTACAATCGATATGACTTATTCGGAGGAACCGGTGAAAGTATTAGCTCGGAAGTTAAAGAACTACGGAATAAACGAAGTACCGTTAGTAAAAGTGTTATGGCATCGACATGGATTGGAGGAGGCAACCTGGGAAACAGAGGAGTCAATGAGATCACAATATCCAAATCATGTTGTGTAACAAATTTCGAGGACGAAATTTTTAAAGGGGAGAGTTGTAACGGCCTAATTTTCAAGTGGTGTCGGAAATGGTGATTTGAGATCACTAAATTCGACAAATAAGATTGAACAAGATAGTAATTTAATATTTATGAGTCAAGTAAGAATTTAGAAGAATTTGTGAAATGGTGAAATTAGTGAATTAAAAGAATTTATTAGGTCAAGCGGGTCAAAATGAGGTATTGAGACCTCAAAGTTGAAAATTGAGCTATAAATATTTTTATAAATATTTATGGAGTGTCATTGAGTTAGTATTAAAGTTTAGTTAGAAAATTTTAACGTTTGGATGGCTAATTAATTAAAAGGACTAAATTGAAAATAGCGCAAAATTTGTTAAATTGTGAGTAATAGCTAAGTATTTAAAAGATGGATTTAAAGAGCAATTAGACCCAAAGGTTAATGGCTGGACGGTCTGGGTATGAAATAAGCAAGAAAACAATGTGAACAAGGGCAAAATTGGAAATAGCATAAAAGTTAATAGTTAAATAATGATGTAATTGAAAAATCTAGACATTTCTTCATATTTTCTCAGCTAAAACGCCATAGAAGGTCTGGAGAAAGCTGGTTTTCATATTTTACATCATGTGAGTTTAATTTTACTTTTCTTGATAATTATTATGTTTTTATGACTTTTACAATTAGGTCCACTTGTAGAATTCATTAGTTTTTGATTTTATGGGTGAAATTGGAAGTTACCCTGGATGGATAAGGGAATTTTATGATGAATTATTATGAAATTTAAGTTCTAATTTTATATTAAGGTGGTTTTATTAAGTGATTTTGATAGGAAATGATATTTAGGACCTAATTGTGAAAAAGTTGTGAATTGAAGGTTTCTGTTGAAATTAAGAATATAAAAGGTTTTGAAATAGTTTATAATGATAAAATAAAGTGTTGATTGAGAAAAATTAGTTCAATTGATGGGTGAATTGAGAAGGACTAAATTGTGAAAATTGTAAATTTTGGGGTAAAAGTGCAATTTTGAAATTTGAACAGCATAAATTGTGAAGTGAAATAGAATTGAAATGGATGCTAATGAAGGAATGATTTTATAATTATAGATCAAGAAAACGAATCGAATCGTGGAAAGGAGAAAATTCAAGAATAGTCCCCGAATTTCTACGACTTTTACAAATTAGTCCGTAAGTTCATATGGCAAAGTTCAATGTTTTGATATGAAAATATTATGATTGTTAAAGTATTTTATTGTTGATGAATACTATCAATTTGCATTAACTAATGAATAATGTGTAACTAAAAGTACAAATTAGTAGGAACAATGGATTTGAGTGCTTCTATTCTCGTGACCTCGATGAGTTGACGAAACATATGTGACAAGTGTGCCGTTTAAGACCATAGCTGGGCTATGGCATCGGTGCAATGTGATAATGTGACTCAGTATAAGACCATAGTGGGCTATGGCATCGGTATAATGTGATAATGTGATTAGTATAAGACCATGTCGGGATATGGCTTCGGTATGATATGTGAACCGTGTAAGACCATGGCAAGGCTATGGCTTCGTGTGTGATGCGATCAATGTGAAAGTCCATGGTTTACTATGGCAATGTGATAATGAAGCACTCAATTCCCTTATTGTTCCCTAATTTGACAATGAAGTAAATGAGAAATGGGCCTAAGGGAGTTAAATTGTGAGTTGCCATATGGAAATTATTCCAATGAGTTATTAATGAAATTGTGATTTGGAGGATGAAATAGTTAAACTAATAGATAAATGATTGTGTACGATATTTGATATGATTTGTGTTTATATGCCTATGAGCTTACTAAGCTTCAATAAGCTTACTTGTGTGTGTTTAATATTTTTATGTAGATTGACTTGAAGTGAAGTGGGTAGATCGGATCAACACAACAGGCACACTATTCAGATCAATTCCGGTAGTTTTTGTTTTATGTTTAAAGATTTATATGGCATGTATAGAGTTTGAATGAATTGAAGTAAAGATGTTATAAACTAGTTAACAATATTTGTACTAAAACAGTTTTCGGTAAGTAGCAGTAGTTTGACTTTGAAAAATCACTAAAAATAGTAGAAATGGAATTAAATAATGAATAAATTATGGAATCGAATCTTGATGAGTCTATTTTCATATGGAAGAAGCAAAACAGGTATATGAGCTATATTTTATGAGATGTTTAAATTTTTGTGAAACAGGGCCAGAGCGATTTTTGGATCCCTGTTCTGACTTTGGAAATTCACCATAAATTTTAAAAGATAATTAGAAGTCATACTTTATATTTACAGATTCCTTATTGAGTCTAGTTTTATTAGAGACAAACGGTATAGTCATTGAAGCTCTGTACAGAGAGATATCTGATTCGTAATACACAAAGGTCAGAGTAGTCAAACCCTGAAATAGGGGAGATTTTAAATAATAAACTGTACTAATTGGCTTGACCAAAAATTCTAGAAAAAAATTGGTAAGTAGATATATGAGTATAAATTTAGAGAAAATTTACGGATTGGGATTTTGAGTTTTATAACTCGAGATATGAATTATTTAGCAACTATGACACAGTTGGACAGCTTGTCTGAAAAGTATTATATAAATTATCTAAATTTGGTTAAGTGCTCAAATAAGTTTAGTAGTGCCTTGTGCTCGACTCAAGAACGGTCTCGGGTAAGGGCGTTACATTTATTAGTATCGAGCTTGGTTTAGCGATTCTCGGAATATGTATGATGTGAAAAGTGTCTAGAATTACATGCCATATAAATCGTGATAGTGTGTGTGTATGATCCGATCTAATCCTTGTTTTATTATAGATTATCTTCGATTTGAAAAGATGTCGATAGACCAGAACAAACCGAGCAAGAAGAAGTTAATAGCAGAGTACAAATCTACGAACAAGGAACAAGTAGTGAAGCTCGATTTCATTGATGCGAGAACAAGAACTCAAAATATGATTTATGGATTCATGAATCGGTGGTATAATGAGAATGTGCGAGAAAGAAATCAGACTCATAACCTCCTCCCCTATCTCAACATCTGTAGTACCCGGTTGCTCCTCCACCTCCTCCGACAACTGAATCGCAAACGTTCTCCATTTGAAAAGCTCGAAAACATGGGGTGAAGAATTTTGGGAAGAACAGACGATGACCCGTTAAAAGTGAATATTGGTTACAAAGTATAATGAGGGTTTTAAGCAAATGGCGTGCTCACCGGATGATTACTTAATATGTGCCGTGTCATTATTGAAAGAAGAAGCTTATAACCGGTGGGAAACAATAGAAGCATTGTAAAATTTACCGAGAAGATCACTTGGGAATTTTTCAAAATGAATTTAAGAAGAAATATGTCGGTAGAAGATATCCGGATAAGAAGAAAAGAGAATTTCTCGACTTATGACAGGAAACAAGTCGGTGGCTGAATATGAAAGAGAATTTGTTTATCCGAGCAAATATGCTCGAGATATAGTACCCATGAAGAAGAAATGTGTATCGATTTGAAGAAGGGCTTAATGATGAGATTAAAATGATGATAGGGGCATTGAGATACGAGAATTTGTTGTTCTATCGATCGTGCTCGAAGCTTGAAGAAGTATATAATAAAAAGATGCAACGAGATAGAAGAAGTAAAGAATCTTTCAAAAGAAGTGCATCTAAGTCATTTTCGCTTTACCAAAGTGAAGAAATCTAAAGAGGAATTCAGTTGAGCCACTTGAGCATCAGAAAGATCGGGGAAAAGTAGGCCAAGACAATCGATTACAAAGCATCCGACAGACACTTTGTTAGTGTGGGTAGTGTACAAAATACCCAAAGGCCCAAGTGTCAACATTGTGGAAGAAGTCACCCGGTGAATGTAGAAGTAAATTAGGGGCTTGTTATAAATGTGGGGCCACCGATCACTTTATTCGTGATTGTCCCCAATTACAAGTAGAAGAAGTGGAGCAGAGGAGAAACCGAAAATTCTTCCTCAAAAGGAAGACGCTCCGTCGAAAGCAAAGGTACTGAGGGCTACTCGTTGGGTATGAAAGATATTGTTAGCCGATCGAAGTTAGGGCTCTGCTCAGTACTTATGCCATTCGAGCGAGAGAAGAAGCAATGACTCCGGATGTAATTCTGGTACTTTCTATCTTTATGATGTTCTGTGTATGCTTTAATAGACCACGGTCTACTCATTCATATATTTGCACTATGTTAGCATCTGAAAAGAACTTATTTGTTGAGCCTCATCGATTATGATGTACAAGTTACAAACCGTTAGGTCAAAGTGTAGTAGTTAATTTAATATGTCATAACGCCCACCGAAAGTTAAGGGTTGTGATTTCCCCGATTTGATGTTGCTACCCTTTCGGAATTTGATGTTATCTTGGGCATGGACCGTTAATGAAACATGATGCAATAGTGAATTGTCGAGAAAACGAATTAGTTTGAAATGTCAAACAAGAGACATTATTTTGGTTGAGTCTAGAAATTTGGATGACATGGTTAGAATGATTTCCTTTATGTCTGCTCAGAAATTGTTGCGTAAAGGAAATGAGGCTTATTTAGCCTATATTCTTGATACTCAAGTTCTGAATCAAAGTTAGAGCAACTATCTATTGTAAATGAATTCATGGATGTATTTCCTAAAGAATTACCAGGGTTACCACCCGATAGAGAAGTTGAGTTCGTGATAGATATGCTTAGGAACAGCTCCCATATCGGTGACACCGTATAGAATGGCTCCAGCAGAATTAAGAGAGTTAAAACGCAGTTGCAAGAGTCATTAGACAAAGGGTTTATCGACCGAGTATGTCGTAGTGGGGTGCACTGTCTTATTTGTGAAAAAGAAGGATGGTTCATTGAGGTCGTGCATAGATTACGAGCGGTGAATAAGGTAACAATTAAAATAAATATCCTTTGCCTCGTATTGATGATTTATTCGATCACTTAAGGATGCTACAAGAGTTTTCAAAAATAGATCTCGATCCGGTATTATCGATTAAAGGTAAAGGAATGTGATGTACCGAAAAGCGACTTTTAGAACTCGGTATGGTCATTATGAGTTCTTAGTTATGCCATTCGGTTTGACAAATGCTCCTGCTGCTTTTATGGATTTAATGAATCGAATTTTCCATCTTACCTAAATAGATTTGTGGTTGTGTTTATTGACGATATCTTGATCTATTCAAAGACGTAATCCGAGCATGCTCAAGACTTGAGAATTGTACTACGATATTAAGGAAAAGCAGCTTATATGCAAAATTTAGTAAATGTGAATTTTGGCTTCATGAAGTGGGATTCTTGGGTCACATTGTGTCATTGATGGTATACGGTAGATCCGAGTAAGGTGTCACGGTGATTAATTGGAAAACTCCAAAGAATGTTACGAAGTGCGAAGTTTCCTTGGATTAGTGGTTACTATCGTCGATTTGTGAAAGATTTTTCACCGATTGCTTCACCGATAACTAAATTATTACGAGAAGAATGTTGAGTTTGTATGGTGCGATGAGTGCCAACAAAGTTTTGATCAATTAAAGAAAATGTTGACAGAGGCTCGGTGTTAACTCAAATTGAATCGGTGTGCCATATGTAGTATATAGTGATGCGTCTCGAATGGTTTAGGTTGTGTATTGATGCGATCAGAAAAGTTGTAGCATATGCTTCTCGGCAGTTGAAACCACATGAGAGGAACTACCCTACACATGATCTTGAGTTAGCTGCCATAGTATTTGCTTTAAAAATTTGGAGACACTACCTATATGGAGAGAAATGTTATGTGTATCTGAGACCATAAAAGTTTGAAATATTTAATGTCGCGAGAAAGAGCTGAATTTGAGACAGAGGCGATGGTTAGAAGTCTGTTGAAAGATTACGATCTTATCATTGATTATCATCCGGTAAGGCAAATGTAGTGGCGGATGCACTTAGTGAAATCATCATTATTTGCTCTTGAGCGTTAAATGCTCATTTGTCATTAATGAAAATGGTTCTATATTAGTTGAATTAAAGACAAAACCAGTATTCTTTCAACGAATTCGGGAATTGCAAGATGAAGATCCGAAGTTGGTGTTGAAACGACAAATGGTTCGGGATAATTTGAACTTCGATTACTCTATTGATAATAGTGGTATGTTATACCATCGTAATAGAATTTGTGTCCCAAATAATCTAGAATTGAAGAAGGATATCTTATCGAGGCTCATAGTAGTATGTACTCGATTCATCCGGTAGTACGAAGATGTATTGTGATTTGAAAAAATGTATTGGTGGCTGGTATGAAACGGAAATTTGTGAATTTGTGGCAAAATGTTTAATCGCCAATGGTAAAAGTTGAACATCAAGTGCCTACAGTGCTTGTTACAACCGTAATGATTCCGAATGGAAGTGGGAACATGTGACGATGGATTTTGTATCTGGATTGCCGGTGACTCAAGAAAAAGATTCGATTTGGGTGATAGTAGATGATTAACTAAATCGGCGCATTTTATTCCAAATCGAACAGATTTTTCACTTGATAAGTTAGCGGAATTATATGTGTCGAAATTGTGAGATTACATGGGGTGCCGACATCAATTATTTCGATCGAGATCCGAGGTTTACTTGAGATTTTAGAATAAACTACGAGAAGCTTTAGGTACTAAGTTAAAATTTAGTCTGACTTTTCACCTCGCATGGATGGACAATCGAGGCGAGTGATTGATTTTGGAAGATATGTTAAGGTGTTGTATACTCGAGTTCATGGCGGTGGGAAAGGTACTTACCTTTAGTTGAATTTGCTTATAATAACAGCTTATCAAGCTAGTATCAAAATGGCACCGTTTGAAGCTCTGTATGGAAGGAAGTGCAGAACCCCGTTGTATTGGTCAGAATTAAGTGAATCGAAATTAGTAGGAGTGGATTTAATTCGGGAAACTAAAGAGAAAGTTCAGATTATTCGGGAAAGTTTGAAAGCTGCTTTCGATCGTCAAAAGTCGTATGCAGATTTGAAAAGAAGAGATATAGAGTTCAATGTGGGTGATCGTGTGTTCTTGAAAGTTTCTCCGTGGAAGAAAGTTTTACGGTTTGGTAGAAAAGGAAAGCTTAGTCCACGATTTATCGGACCATACGAAATCATTGAGAGGATTGGTCCGGTAGCTTATAGATTGGCCTTGCCTCCAGAACTTGAGAAGATCCATAATGTATTTCATGTATCTATGTTGAGACAATATAGATCAGACCCTTCACATGTGATTCCTCATACTGAGATAGAGCTACAATCAGATATGACTTATTCGGAGGAACCAGTGAAAGTATTAGCTCGGGAAGTTAAAGAACTACGGAATAAACGAGTACCGTTAGTAAAAGTGTTATGGCATCGACATGGATTGGAGGAGGCAACCTGGGAAACAGAGGAGTCAATGAGGTCACAATATCCAAATCTGTTTTCAGGTAACAAATTTCGAGGACGAAATTTTTAAAGGGGGGAGAGTTGTAACGGCCTAATTTTCAGTGGTGTCGGAAATGGTGATTTGAGATCACTAAATTCGACAAATAAGATTGAACAAGATAGTAATTTAATATTTATGAGTCAAGTAAGAATTTAGAAGAATTTGTGAAATGGTGAAATTAGTGAATTAAAAGAATTTATTAGGTCAAACGGGTCAAAAATGAGGTATTGAGACCTCAAAGTTGAAAATTGAGCTATAAATATTTTTATAAATATTTATGGAGTGTCATTGAGTTAGTATTAAAGTTTAGTTAGAAAATTTTAACGTTTGGATGGCTAATTAATTAAAAGGACTAAATTGAAAATAGCGCAAAATTTGTTAAATTGTGAGTAATAGCTTAAGTATTTAAAAGATGGATTTAAAGAGCAATTAGACCCAAAGGTTAATGGCTGGACGGTTTGGGTATGAAATAAGCAAGAAAACAATGTGAACAAGGGCAAAATTGGAAATAGCATAAAAGTTAATAGTTAAATAATGATGTAATTGAAAAATCTAGACATTTCTTCATATTTTCTCAGCTAAAACGCCATAGAAGGTCTGGAGAAAGCTGGTTCTTCATATTTTACATCATGTGAGTTTAATTCTTACTTTTCTTGATAATTATTATGTTTTTATGACTTTTACAATTAGGTCCACTTGTAGAATTCATTAGTTTTTGATTTTATGGGTGAAATTGGAAGTTACCCTGGATGGATAAGGGAATTTTATGATGAATTATTATGAAATTTAAGTTCTAATTTTATATTAAGGTGGTTTTATTAAGTGATTTTGATAGGAAATGATATTTAGGACCTAATTGTGAAAAAGTTGTGAATTGAAGGTTTCTGTTGAAATTAAGAATATAAAAGGTTTTGAAATAGTTTATAATGATAAAATAAAGTGTTGATTGAGAAAAATTAGTTCAATTGATGGGTGAATTGAGAAGGGACTAAATTGTGAAAATTGTAAATTTTGGGGTAAAAGTGCAATTTTGAAATTTGAACAGCATAAATTGTGAAGTGAAATAGAATTGAAATGGATGCTAATGAAGGAATGATTTTATAATTATAGATCAAGAAAACGAACTGAATCGTGGAAAGGAGAAAATTCAAGAATAGTCCCTGAATTTCTACGACTTTTACAAATTAGTCGAGTAAGTTCATATGGCAAAGTTCAATGTTTTGATATGAAAATATTATGATTGTTAAAGTATTTTATTGTTGATGAATACTATCAATTTGCATTAACTAATGAATAATGTGTAACTAAAAGTACAAATTAGTAGGAACAATGGATTTGAGTGCTTCTATTCGTGACCACGATGAGTTGATGAAACATATGTGACAAGTGTGCCCGTTTAAGACCATAGCTGGGCTATGGCATCGGTGCAATGTGATAATGTGACTCAGTATAAGACCATAGTGGGCTATGGCATCGGTATAATGTGATAATGTGATTAGTATAAGACCATGTCGGGATATGGCTTGGTATGATATGTGAACCGTGTAAGACCATGGCAAGGCTATGGCTTGATTGTGTGATGCGTATCAATGTGAAAGTCCATGGTTTACTATGGCAATGTGATAATGAAGCACTCAATTCCTTATTGTTCCCTAATTTGACAATGAAGTAAATGAGAAATGGGCCTAAGGGAGTTAAATTGTGAGTTGCCATATGGAAATTATTCCAATGAGTTATTAATGAAATTGTGATTTGGAGGATGAAATAGTTAAACTAATAGATAAATGATTGTGTACGATATTTGATATGATTTGTGTTTATATGCCTATGAGCTTACTAAGCTTCAATAAGCTTACTTGTGTGTGTTTAATATTTTTATGTAGATTGACTTGAAGTGAAGTGGGTAGATCGGATCAACACAACAGGGCACACTATTCAGATCAATTCCGTTAGTTTTTGTTTTATGTTTAAAGATTTATATGGCATGTATAGAGTTTGAATGAATTGAAGTAAAGATGTTATAAACTAGTTAACAATATTTGTACTAAAACAGTTTTCGGTAAGTAGCAGTAGTTTGACTTTGAAAAATCACTAAAAATAGTAGAAATGGAATTAAATAATGAATAAATTATGGAATCGAATATTGATGAGTCTATTTTCATATGGAAGAAGAAAAACAGGTATATGAGCTATATTTTATGAGATGTTTAAATTTTTGTGAAACAGGGCCAGAGCGATTTTTGGATCCCCTGTTCTGACTTTGGAAATTCACCATAAATTTTACAAAGATAATTAGAAGTCATACTTTATATGTACAGATTCCTTATTGAGTCTAGTTTTATTAGAGACAAACGGCATAGTCATTGAAGCTCTGTACAGAGAGATATCTGATTCGTAATACACAAAAGTCAGAGTAGTCAAACCCTGAAACAGGGGAGATTTTAAATAATAAACTGTACTAATTGGCTTGACCAAAAATTCTAGAAAAAAATTGGTAAGTAGATATATAAGTTTAAATTCAGAGAAAATTTACGGATTGGGATTTTGAGTTTTATAACTCGAGATATGAATTATTTAGCAACTATGACACAGTTGGACAGCTTGTCTGAAAAGTATTATATAAATTATCTAAATTTGGTTAAGTGCTCAAATAAGTTTAGTAGTGCCTTGTGCTCGACTCCGGCAACGGTCTCGGGTAAGGGGCGTTACATTACGAAAATATGAGAAAACGGGTTCGGGAGTCGGTTACGTATGAGGAAGGATTAGCACCCTCGTTACGCCCAAAATTGGTACCAAATCGATTAGATACTGTCCTTATGTCTGAGATTTAAAAAAGTTTTTGAAATGTCTAAGTTTATATGTTGAAAACCGCAAAAGGATGCCTAATTATTTAGTCCAATGAGAAAATCGAAACCCAGCACAGTAAGGCACGACTCTTTGAATTTCTAGATATTGGACATTGCCTTATTTTAGAATTTGGAGAACATGAATGAAATTCTAAAGGAATATTCGATTATTTTGAACAAACAGGAGATCACAACCCAGCATGATAGGGCACGATTCCCCAAATTGCCAAACATCGAACATTACCTTCGTTTTAGAGAATTTTTAAAGACATGGGTGAAATTCCAAAGGAATATTCAATTGTTTTTAACGAACGGGAAATCGCAACCCAACACAATAGGGCACGATTCCCGAATTGCCAAACATCGAGTATTACCTTCGTTTTGGAGAATTTTTAAAGACATGAGTGAAATTCCAAAGGAATATTCGATTATTTTGAACGAACAGGAAATTGCAACCCAGCACGATAGGGCACGACTCCCCGAATTGCCAAACATCGAACATTTCCTTCATTTTAAAGAGTTTTTAGAAAACATGAATGAAATTCTAAAGGGACATTCGATTATTTTGAGCAAACGAGAAATTGCAACTTAGCACGTTAGGGCACGATTCCGTGAATTGCCAAATATCGAACATCACATTCAAAGAATTTTTAAATGAATAATTATAAAACTAGCTTAAAACTCATTAATTCGACTTGAAATAAAACGAAATTAATCTTAAAGATTTGGACCTTATAAAGCCAAATTTCATGAACCAAGTGGAAAACAATGATGAGATAATATACACATGAGATACAATCAATTAACTAACTAAAAAAAATTAAGTATAACTAACCTAGAAAATATAATCCGATTACAATTATGCATGGGAAATAATTGATATAATAATACAATGACGAAAATAATAATATAACAATTCAACACAACCAAAACAATACACATAATAATATGCCACAATAATATACATAGCATGATATAGAATAACCAACATAAGATATAAAAAAAACAACATAGCAATTAGAAGCCAATGTGCTATAAAACGGGTTTAAAATAATAACGAATAAATGGACCCATAATATATAGGTTGACAAATTTGTATAAAAACTAGGGATAGCTATATAATTTTTGAAATAGATATTATAAAATAAAAGTTTGAATCAAATTGCATGTAAAATATTTTAAACACAAATTCATTTAAAATTGACAAAGTTCATGATAATTTAAATAACATATAATATAAAAGAATAATAAAGATACATGACAAGACATAATACACAAAATAGATTTATAAAACATATGTACATGTAAATTTATTGTAAAAAGATCATGAGATTAATAATAATATATATAAATTTTAAGTTTGTCTAAAATTATATACACAACCTTATATCAAAACATTTAAATAAGAGGCTATGTAAAACACAAAAGTAATATAATATCAAGAAATATTCAAAATAATAATTTTATAATTACAAAGATGAAGTTTCTAAAATAGTTTCATATATACATAAAGAAAAATACTTAATAAATCATAAAGCAAAAAGTGTTTTAAATAGAAAAATCTATTAAAATAATAATGTATTAATATATACATTAAAAACAAGTACATGTTAAATGACATAAAAATGATAATATGTAAGGACTAAATTAATTTTATTATAAATTACACAATAGATTTAAGAACATGATTATATATGTAAGAAAACTATATGTATAAAATGTATAGATTTAGAAATATATAGATTAAACATAGGCATTAATAAATATATATACACTTATGATAATTACTTAAAAGATATATTACGTAAGACTATATAATGAAATACAAGAATAAATTTAAGAAATCATATGTATAAAATAATATAAGGTTAATAATATATATATGAAATAAAATTAACTTTAATTCAAAGTATACGTATATATATATATTAATATTTAAACAAGAGGTTATGTGAGAGTATTAAAATAGCTTAATGCAAAAAGAAATTTAAAGTGATGATTTTATAAAACAAAATAAAGTTATGCATGTACAAATATATATATAGAAAATAAAAATATTATACAAAATATTAACATAATCTAAAAAAAATCTTCAAAACAATTGCAGATAAGTAATTAAGAGTACAAAGGACTATAAAATAAAGAGACTAAATTAGAATTAAACTAAAACAAAAGGGGTAACTTAAAAATGAGGTAATAATAATAATAAAAGGACCAATAGGTGATGCGCACAAATGCGTAGGGACTCAAGCTGGAAATAACCCAGCTCCCAAAACGCAGTGTTCAGGCGCGGATCCCTTCGCAAACGAATGTAGATTACAGGGCCAAATTAAAAGAGAAATAAAACAAACTAGATGCAATTGACTGCGCATGCGAAAGGGGAGGACTTGGCGTGCAAATATCCCCTCACCACGAAAACACGGGGGTCTCAGGGGCGACGGGCAGGATCGGGTCAGGCTGGCTCCAGACGACTTCGTTTTAAACCATTGAAGAGGGTTTAAACGGCACCGTTTTCGCTTCCTTATAAAGGCCAAATGAGACCCTTGTTCAGCCGAACCATGGAAACAACCCTAGCCTCATCTTTTTTTTTGCCTTAGTCGTACCTTAAATCCCCTTTTCCAGTATCAGACCACCATCAAGAGTGGCGCATCATGTTTCGGGTTTCGACTCGTCGCTCTTTGGCCTCAAAACCCTCTAGCTTCGATTTCAACGAAACAATGGAGTATCAACGACGGGTTCGCAAGGTAAATACCAGTACAAAGAAAGATTTCTTTCGTTTATCCTTCTCTTTTGCTTTTTTTTAAAATACAACAATGGAAGATTTGAGCAAATACTAGTAAAAGGAAAGAAAAGATTATAGAAATGGAAAGTGGAAATCACCTCCTCTGCTTTTAATTGCTTTGTACTGCTTCTGTTTGTGTGCGTTTTTTTTTTGTAACCAAAATACAATGGAATTTTTTAGGCCTTTATAGCCGAAAAGAAAGAAAATCAAAAACAAAATACAATTTTTCATTATTCCCTATTTACTACTGCTCTGCTGTTGCTTTTGTTTGTTTTCTTTCGTAGGTACGGGAATGCGTTGGCATCGCACGAGAGGCGGGCGTAGTGTCTGAAAAGGCGTGTGTTTGGTCGATCTGGTCTTGAAGGCGCATGGAGCGTATGGTGCTGAAGGCGCGGCGTGGTTGCTGGAGGCGTTGTCCAGTTGAATGTGGTTGCGGCGCAAAGGGGAACAAAACCCTAGGGTTTTTGTTCCTAAAATGTTTCGGGCCTTTTGGACCGATATAACTTGGCTCTAGGTTTATCTGTAAACGGGCTTGTTATTTGGGTCTTGGGTCATATAATTGGGACAGGTCATGGACTGTTATTAAAACTAGACTATTATAATATTTATTGGGTTTTTATTTTTTTATTTTTGGTTTGTTTTTTGTTTTGTTTTGTGTTTGCATAGGCCCGGGCTAAAATTAGTCATTACAGCTGCCCCTCTTTGCTCATTGTCGTTTAACGAGAATGGAGCAAAGACTATAAAAAGGCCAATTTTGCCTGGGCTAGCTGAGTCTTGGCTCTTCTTGGCACTTCTTTCCTTCAAGTATCTTCAATGTGCTTCACCGCAACTTCAGAGAGGTATGGTTCATGTGTTTTCATCCTACTCTACTGCAACTTCAGAGAGATAAGGATTGTGACTTCGATCGGCTCGACTGTAACTTCAGGGAGACAAGATCTTGCAATCTTCAACCTGTTGCCCTACTACTTAATGGGTTAAGGCTTGTTTTCTTCGATCTGCTCCACTAGAGACGAGATTTGCAATCTTCAGCCTACTCCACTACAACTTTAGGGAGATAGGATGGTGACTTAAATCTGCTTCACTGCAACTTTAGGAAGACAAGATTCGTTGTTTTTGATCTGTTCCATTGCAACTTCAGGGAAACAAGATCTACAATCTTCAGCCTACTCCACTACAACTTTAGGGAGCTAGGATGGTGGCTTAAATCTGCTTCACTACAACTTCAGAAAGACTAGATTCACCGTCTTCGATCTGCTCCACTGCAACTTCAGGGAGACAGGATTTACAATCTTTAGCCTACTTCACTACAACTTTAGGGAGCTAGGATGGTGGCTTAAATCTGCTTCACTGCAACTTCAAGAAGATTAGATTTGTCGTCTTCGATCTGCTCCGTTGTAACTTCAGAGAGACAAGATCTACAATCTTCAACCTACTCCACTATAACTTTAGGGAGCTAGGATAGTAGCTTAAATCTGTTTCACTGTAACTTCAGAAAGACTAGATTTACCGTCTTCAATCTGTTCCGCTGCAATTTTAGGGAGACAAAATCTGTAGAATCAGTTTCATGGGCCTATGCGTATGTCAAATAGTTAGGATGCTATGATCGAAATGAATCAAATGTTCCTAACTAGATGTGGTGCTTATGTCAAACAATTAGAATGCCATGATCGAAATGAATCAAGGGCTTCTAACTAAATGAATGATTATGAATGTAGAAATGTCATGAGAGTAATTCCTTTTTAAATGCTTAAGGTATCATTGCTCATAGTTCATCCGGGTTCTATCATTGATGTGCTATAGCGTCTTCTTGCTTAACCGTTATCTTTGACAGAAAATTTGAAGAAATAGTCACAATTTGGACTATTCTTTTTCCAATGTTTCCCACTCTTGAGTCTGGTTAATTCTGACTAGTGGCCCTACTTCAGGTCCTTATACTATTTAGAGACCTTTCAGAGTAATATGCATAACTTCTTTTGTGTGAATATTATAAGTCCAAAAATCGTGATTTCAACAAAATGCTTGAAAGAGACTATTATAATGGACAAGATGGAATTTTATTGAGCAAAACTCGAAGTGAATACATTAAACAGGATAGCAAATCTGCTAAGGCACAAAATAAAATGAGAAAAAGGTACCCCAGATATCACAGCACGAGCTTCACTATTCCAATTTCTCAAAGGCTCTTTCGAACTAAATGTGTGTTCAGGAGATCCCGCGTATTTTGTTGATGCTCTAAGATGTACTGTTCTTCCCTCTTGTTGATTCTGGGAGGACAAGAATACCACATGTCTCATGTTCAAAATTTAAGTTGCCCGTTTTTGGGTTTTCAACTCAAAAACCCCTTTGGTCTCAAAGTGCCATTTGCTGGTTTTCACATTGGCCTTTCCTTTTTCTTTTTTTTTTTTAGAAAGAGCCCTTTGTGGGTTTTCCTCTCAGCCTTTCCTTATTTAAGTAAAATACTTCTTGACAGAATTTGAATTTACATGATTGGACAAGTTTTTACCATCCATCTCGACTAGAATTAATACTCCTCCGGAGAAAGCTTTCTTCACCACGTAAGGTCCTTCCCAATTGGGCATCCATTTTCCTCTAAAATTCTTTTGTATAGGAAGAATCTTTTTCAAGACTAGGTCCCCCCATGGAATTCCCTCGGGCGGACCTTTTTGTCATAAGCCCGCATCATTCGTTTTTGGTACATCTAGCCATGACGGATAACTCTTAGTCTCTTTTCTTCAATCAAGTTCAATTGATCGTATCGAGACTGGATTCATTCTACTTCATCTAACTTTAGCTTCGACAACACTCAAAGGGATGGGATCTCGACTTCGATTGGCAAAACCGCTTCCATTCCGTAGACCAAAGAGAAAGGCATTGCCCCAGTTGAGGTTCTGACTGATGTTCGATAAGCAAAGAGGGCAAATGGTAACTTCTTATGCCAATCTTTGTAGGTCTCGGTCATCTTCCCTACAATCTTCTTAATGTTTTTATTGGCCGCTTCCACTGACCCATTCATTTTCATGCGATATGGTGACTAGTTGTGATGTCTAATCTTGAATTGACTGCAGACTTCTGCTATCGTACTATTGTTCAAGTTTAATGCATTGTCAGATATGATCCTCTGCGGCATTCCATATCGACATATGATCTCTTTTTTCAGGAATTTGCTCACTGCCGACTTTGTAACATTGGCATATGAAGCGACTTCTACCTATTTGGTGAAGTAGTCGATAACCTCAAAGATGAACCGATGCCCATTGGAAGCCTTTGGCGATATTGGTCCAATCACATCCATACCCCACATAAAGAAAGGCCATGGGGAAGTCATGACATGCAGTGGCGAAGAAGGCACGTGAATTTTGTCTCCATAGATTTGGCATTTATGACATCTCTTGGCTTAATTGACACAATCTCCTTCCATAGTGGACCAATAATACCCGAATCTCATAATTTGCCTGGCTATTGGAAAGCCATTAGCGTGTGTCCTATAGACGCCTTTATGGACTTCTTTCAAGATTTTGTTAGCCTCTACAGCATCTACGTATCTTAATAGCACTTGATCCTTTCTTCTCTTGTATAGGATCTCCCTATCTAGGACATAGTCAATGGCCAATCTTCTTAACGTCCTTTTATCATTCTCACTTGCCTGGTCCGAGTACTCACAATTCTTCACGTATTGCAATATATCGTGATACAAAGGGTGATCATCTTTCTCTTCGCCTTCCTCAATATTGTAACAGTGAGCCGGAGTTTCATAAATGCTCATCCGGATGGGTTTGACATCTTCTTGTTTGTTCACCTTGATCATAGAAGCTAAGGTAGCCAAAGCATCGGCCATCTGATTTTCGTCTCGTGGAAGGTAGCAGAAGGTAATGTCATCAAACTCTTTAACCAATTCAAGGACCAGTTTTCGATAATCGATCAACTTGGGATCTCTGGTCTCCCATTCTCCCTTGAGTTGAAAATCACTAGTGCAGAATCCCCATACACCTCTAGCACTTTAATCTTGAGTTCTATGGCTGCACGGATGCCCATAATGCACGCTTCATATTCTTCTATGTTATTCGTACAATCAAAATCCAATTTACTAGTAAATGGATAATGATCTCCGTTTGGGGATACCAAGACTGTCCCTATTCCATTACCCACGACATTTGATGCCCAATCGAAGTTTAGTTTCTAGGGAAGTTCTTCCGGAGCACTTTCTTCAGTGGTCACAACACACATCAGGTCTTCATTCGGGAAATCGAAGTTCAAAGGCTCGTAGTCTTCCAAAGTTCTACTGGCCAAAAAATCTAATATTGCACTCCCTTTTACTGTTTTCTGGTTTACATAGACTATGTCGAATTCGGAAAGCAGGATTTTCCATCGGGCCATCCTTCCATTCAAAGCTGTTGACTCCATCATGTACTTCAAAGGGTCCAGTTTTGAGATGAGCCAAGTAGTGTGATACAACATATACTGTCTTAACCTTCGGGTTGTCCAAACCAGGGCACAACATAACTTTTCTATCGATGGATATCTTGTCTCACATTCAGTGAATTTTTTACTAAGGTAGTAAATGGCTTTTTCTTTCCTTCTTGACTCATCATGCTGACCCAGTACGCATCCCATGGAATTCTCAAATACTCCCAAATACAGTATCAATGGCCTATCGAGGTTAGGTGGCATCAGCACCGGAGCGTTGGATAAGTATTGCTTGACCTTGTCGAAAGCCCTTTGGCATGCTTCATCCCAAACACCTGGGTTGTGTTTCTTGAGGAGGCGAAAAACAGGGTCACATTTCTCGGTTAGTTGTGAAATGAACCGAGCGATGTAATTTAATCTTCCTAGAAAGCCTCGAACCTCTTTCTGGATATGCGGTAGAGATAGCTCTTGTATGGCTTTGACTTTGTCTGGACCGATCTCAATCCCTTTCTCACTAACCACGAATCCGAGAAGCTTTCTGGACTTGGCTCCGAAGGTATATTTGGCCGAATTGAGTTTTAACTGAAACTTCCTCAACCTTAAGAACAATTTTCTCAGGACTTGTATGTGCTCCTTCTCTGTTCGGGACTTTGCGATCATATCATTGACATAGACTTCGATTTCTTTATGCATCATGTCGTGAAAAAGGGTTACCATGGCCCTTTGATATGTTACCCCCGCATTCTTCAATCCAAACGACATCACCTTGTAGCAAAACGTCCCCCACATGGTTACAAATGTGGTCTTCTCCATGTCTTCAGGATGCATCTTGATCTGGTTATATCCGGAGAAATCGTCCATGAATGAAAACAGTGAGTGTCCTGCTGTGTTGTCCACTAGAGTGTCAATATGAGGCAGTGGGAAATTATCCTTCGGGCTGGCTTTGTTCAAATCTCTGTAGTCCACCCACATTCGCACTTTTTCGTCTTTCTTAGGGACGGGGACGATGTTGGCTACCCAATCTGAGTATTTTACCACCTTTAAAAACCAGCGACAAACTGTTTGCGAACCTCTTCTTTTATTTTTAGCAAGACGTCCGGCCTCATTCTTCGGAGTTTTTGCTGAACTGGCTTACATTCTTCCTTTATGGGGAGCCGGTGCACCACAATATCAGTGTAAGGCCTAATTTTTGTCCGGGCTTATACCAAAAATCAAAAAAGAAAAAAACAACAAACACAAAATAAACTAAAAATTAAAGTCCAAATATCCATAATAATGTCCAAGTTTTACACACCATCAGGCCAAATAATGAACTTTCTAACCCAATTGAACAAACACCCTTAACCCAATTATGACCCAATTAAATAAACCCTAAAACCCGAGGCTCAATACACCCAAAATTATCTCAGCAGCACTAGAAGCTTCTGGAACGTGCCAGAATAGGCCAGAGAGTTAGGGCTCCCACGAGTGGCTCCTCGCACGGCCTCCTTCAAGACGCCTCCCGCCTCCAGCCTGCATAACCGAGCCTGCAAAAGAACACACCAGAAGGAGCCAATAACAGAATTCATAGTAGATGACAGTAGGAAAATAGGATTTTTTTTATTTTTATTTTTATTTATTTTGTAAATTTGGCTATAAAAGCCATTGATGTACCTGCAATTTTTTTATGCACACTACGCATATTAATCAAACAAAAAAAATCAGTCAAAGTTCAAGGTGATTTTCGATTCGAGTTTCTCTAAGTTTTTTTTCCCTTTATTTCTTTTTCAATTTGTTTTTTAGAATATATCATTATTGCGTCTTTTTTAAAAAAAATAAAGAAAAACAAAGGAAGGGAGCAATACTGTGCGAGTACGCCAAGGATCTTCTCTTTACTTCGTTGGAATTGAAGTTGAAGGAAGATCAAGGCTGAAATGGCTCTTCAAAGACTGCAAAGGCTGCAAAAAAAAATCAGCAGTTAAGGGATGATTTGGGGTTTGCTAAAGGCAAAGGAAAAGTCAGCTGATTTAGCCATTCTTAAAGGATAAGGAACGGCGCCGTTTAGACCAACTTCAATGGTTCAAAAGCGACGCCGTACAATAGTCACGATGCGATGACCCGGCCTGCGTTTGGATGAAATCCATGTGTTTAGGCTTTGGAGGGAAATTTGTGCTATTAATCCTTTCCGTTTGCACAAGCATTCGATTGTGCCATATATGCATTGTTTTATTTCTAAATCTATCCCTGTAATTTTCTCGTGTTTACAAATGGGTCTGTGCTTCAACACAACGTTTTGGGAGCTTGAATTATTTCCAGTTCGGATCCTCCTACATTTGCAAGCATGATGCATGAGTCCCTACCTTGATTTCAAAAGCTTATTTTTAAATTATCCTTCATATTTTAACTCAATTTTAATTCAGCTTCTATTTGTATAGCTTACCATACACTTACTGTTTGTACATGTGTTGATCCCTCTTGGTTTGTAAAATATTTCCTTGAATGACTTATATGTATTTATACTTGTATTAATAAGACTTTAATTTATAATACTTGATTATTTAAAATTCATTTAATTTTTATATTTATCTATGTTAATATTTTTCTGCATTTGTGTCTGTATTTAAGTTGTAGTCTAATTTTAATTATAAAATTTTAATGCTTTGCATAATGTTTAACTCAATTTTTTACTTGTACTTATATTATTTAAATCAAGTCTTCTATTCATTATGATTTTGAGAATTCATTTAATTTTTCTCATCTATGTATGTTAAATTATGTTGGGATAGCTATTTTATATTATATTGTTTAAATCATTTATATAAAAATATTTTGTGCATATTTCATTTTAATGAGGTTTTTATTTTAAAATGCTTATTGTTTTAAAATTCATTTAATTATGTATGTGAAGTTACTTGAGAACTTCATTTTGTGTTTATAAAATTATTATTTTGAAATTACTCTTTATGTCATATTATTTTAATATATTATGTAGTATCTCATTTAAATGTTTTTATGTATATATCATACTGTTTTAGAACTCCATCTTTGTATTTGTAAATTTGTTATTTTGAAATGTTTCTCCATATTATGTTATCCCAGATGTTATTTAGCATCTCCTCTAAATATTTTTAAGTACAATGGTATGTATATAATTTATATGATAATCTAATTTTACGTGTACTATTAATTTCATACTATTTTTTAAAAATGATTATTCCTATGTTTATTTTTATATGCATGTTTTAATAAAAAACTATCATGTGTGCTATACTTCGTCATGTATTGTTATTCCTTCATATTTAATATATTATTTAAGTTATCATGTATATTGTCAATTTTTGAATGAATTTGTGTTTTAAATATTTTATATATAATTTGATTTGAGTTTTTATTTTATAATAACTATTTCAATAAACATATATCCCAAGTTTTTATGCAAATTTGTCAACTTATATATATATTATGTGGTCATTAATTCATCATTATGTTGAAAATGTCTTATACTATATTAATTTCTAATCCATTTTATTTTGTACATATTTTTGTACATCATTTTATATTGTGTCATGTCAATTATTGTATATATTATTTTTGTATTAATTATTCACTATCCATGCTTAAAGAATTTTTGGTCACATTGTACTTAGAATAATTGTACATAATTGTTGGATTTATTAAGTGAGGTTTATTGTACTATATGTGCGTATATTGTTTCATACTCATTAACCCTTTTTTTATACAAATGTTTTGTTACAATGCATTAAGTATTCCATCTTTTTTAAAACAAATAAACGTGTTTTGAGCGAATTTTCAATTTTCTTTATTATTCAAAAATTCTTAAATAAGACAATATCCAATATTTGGGAATTCGAAAAATCATGCTCAATCGTGCTGGGTATGATTTTTTCGGTGAACTGAATATTTGGATAACCTTTTATAATTTTAGTGTACGAGTTTTCAAAAGTCAAAAATCAATCGTATTTTTAAAGGTATAAAGGATCGTATCCAGTCGTGCTGGGTATGATACTGCATATCTTTGAAACGAGAGAATTTTGACCGCTAATTTGAACTATTCAAACATTTTAAAAAAAATCATACTTTGAAAAATCCTTTCTTTAAAAAACCTTTTGGTATAAGGACAGCATCAAATCAATTTGGTACAAATTCTTGAGCGTAATGAGGGTGCTAACCCTTCCTCATGCGTAATCGACTCCCGAACTCTTTTTTTTTATTTTACGTGAACCAAATTTATTTTTTTTGGAATAAAAACGTTTTAGTAGGTGGCCCAATCACACCTAAATCAAGAGATTAGTGGTGACTCCACATTTATGTTTTCCAAAGTCGATCCCCATTGTTTTCAAAATAAAAAAGGGTTTCGATAGCTTAACGACTCTACTGGGGATTGAACAAAAAGAGCCAGGCTATAAAATTGATATTTTGTTGTCCTTTTATCAAAGAATTGAAAATTTGTTTTGATAATTATGATTCTTTTAATTGCATTGGCTTGTGTGATTGTTGTGGTTTGAGTCTTGTCTAACAAATATGACATTGCATTGCATGACCGCTGTGGTTATACCTATTAAGTGGGAGTAAGAAACTATGCTTTCGTGAGGTCTTCACCTCCGTATGGGCTAGTGGATTGCTTCCGGGATACATCTGTACCTATGATTTCGTGAGATTTTTATCTCCGCATGGTCATAGGGAAATGTATTCCCCTAAACTGAACTCGATCCATATGAGCCTATAATGGGTGAGGATTGAGGAATCTATTGGTTCGGGTACTTTACTCTAGAACCGAGCTACATATAGTGAACCTTAAGAGCTATCCTTAGGCAGAGCCGCGTCAAGCCTTAGTCATTACCCATATGTGTGTTATGATTATCTTTGTTGTTATACTTGTATTTTATTACTCATATTTGATACTAACTTGTGTTTTGTTTTGGTTGTGTTTTACATGACATTGCATACTAAAGGAGGGTGTTGCTTCGTATTCGATTACTACGTTAGAAAGTTTAACATAGAGAATAAATTTCTTAGTAAAGTTGAGGATAATGCGACCGTTCGTGCATGGTCAGAGAAGTTACAAACAGAGAAAGGGGATAGCCTGACAGGATATACATTAGAGTTGCAGAATTTTACTTGCATCAATGTAACACAGAATGAGCTGCAGGAGTTGAAAGACATATGGACTCATTGGGATGAGGGCACTAAACTGTTGTTCCACCAGAGTTATGGTGATATACCATACTTGCTTGATGTTAATGTGGATAAGCGTTTGTTCCGAGGTATGACTCAATTTTGGAATTCTGCTTATAATTGTTTCACTTTTGGGGAAGTAGATTTGGTTCCTACCTTGGAAGAATATACTACTTTGTTGAGGAGTCCAAAAGCTCAAGTGAGAAAAGTTTATGCTAAGGTTTCTAATGGTCAAACCTTTGCGAAGAGGTTAGTGAATATTTCGGGGATGAGTGAATCTTGGGTCACTGCTAGGATTCAACAAAAGGGGGATAGTAAGTGTATTCCCTGGGAAAATTTGAGAGATTTGGTTTTGATGCATCCGAATGAAAAGAAAAGGGTTGATATCTTTGCCTTAAGCATCTATGGATTGGTAATTTTTCCTAAGGCTTTAAGGCATGTTGATGAGGTAGTCACTGATTTGTTTGATCGTCTCGAAAAGGGAGTCACACCTGTACCGACAATACTGGTCGAGACGTTTAGATCTTTGAGCATATGCCGGAGGACAGGGGAAGGTCGATTTATTGGATGTGCATAGTTGTTGATGGTATGGTTTCACAGGTATTTTTGAAAAGTGAATAGGGTTTCGTACCGGGTTTTCTCTGAAGGTTACTCCCCATTAAAAGAAGAAATGGCTAGGCAAAGGAGAGATGATATTTCAAAAGAGAAATGGATGAAAATTCTCCAGAATCTCAAGGAGGATGATGTGGAGTGGAGAGCTTTCTAAATGGTTCCTGATGAAATCTTGTATCGATGTGGAAGCTATAATTGGGTGCCATTGTTAGGAATTTGGGGAGCTACTGGATATACTTATTTACTTGCATTGAGGCAATATAAATCGAGGCAGTTCATACCTACGACGTACGGGCTAGCTTAGTGTAAATTCCCATATTAAGGAGACCACTATAGGAAGAAAGTTCGAGAGTTATCTGATGCTTGGAGGCAAACGCGCTGAATGAAGAGGCTGACTGTTGGTTCCTTGGTAACACCTGAATACAATGGATGGTTTAGGAAACGGGTCAATGATAATATTCCTAGACCAAGTTTGGAAAGCGCTCGACCAATGAAGGAACAGTTACAAATTGCCCCGTCAGAGTTGGAAACTATAAATCAAGATTTTGAGAAAAAGAGTTCTGAGTTTGGGAAGAAGATCGAGCAGTTGGAAGAAGAAAAGATGCACCTAAAGTTAGATGTGGAGATTCAAAAGTCAGAGGAGGAAAAGTTACTGAAAAGGAAGAATGAAGTTGAGGAAGATTTGGAAAGCTTGAAAACAGATTACAAGAAGTTACGCTTGTTGATGAGGACTGTTGGATTAGGAAAGACTTCGGAACAATGGCGCCAAGAAGTTTGAGAAAAAAGAAATAGGGTTGATCAATGGGAAAAAAAGTTCCAGGACGCTTAAGCTCGGAATGAAACCTTGGAGAGAAATCTGTCGGAGAGTAAGAATGAAAAAGATGAATTAAGAGCCAGAGTAGCGGAACTGGAGAGATCTCTATGTTTATACTGGAATCGCAATTCTGTAACAGAGTTGAGAGCAAGTTTAAGTAAGATCGAGGAAATAAAAGGGAAAATAGAAGAGTTAGAGGCAGCATTGCAAAGTTGTGAAATGAAGATTGGGTTCTTAGAGGAAAATGAGGAGCAATGGAAGAATCAGCTTTATCATTCTCAAGACCAAGTTAGAAATAAGGATTATATCATGGGAGAAGCCGTAACACAAATTCGAGAAGTAGCTGATTATTTGCAGTCTTTGGCGGTACAGACAGACGTATTAAGTGTGAAGTACGAGTTGGAGTCAGATAGGGGACAGGAATTAGCTTCGTTGCTTAGGAAAATTAAGGCCCTGAGTGTTAGGGCAAAGTCATATTTGTAACTCAGTTTTATGTAAAGAATTTTATTTTCTAGTAAAGTTTTCTAAAAGGAATTGAATCAGAATTGATGCCTTCTTTGCATTCATACATTTGCATTACATTACATCATATGCATTAAAGATCATAACAAGATTCTAATTAATTAAAAATTATCTCAGTAATCTGGAAACCAACAAAAATACACCAAATACGCATCCCTACGGTACGACGAAAAAGACTAAGTCAATGGACAAAAAGACTAGAAAAGTTAGAGCAAATGCAAAAGGATATGCAGGAACAAATGCAGTCACAGATGCAAGAGCAGCTGGTTAAGATTCAGCAAGAGATGAAAGAACAAATGATGGAGTCCCAAAGAGAAATGATGAGTCAGTTGTCCCATTGCTGATGGGAAGAGTGGATAAGGGAAAAAGCCCTATGGACAATGTTGGGGAAAATAATGAAGACCCTCAATATCCTCCTGGTTTCACTCCTATACATGTGCAGACACAATCTGAGATTAATGTGCAGAAGCCATCTATTACGATCAGGCCTCAGCAGTTTCAAGCTGGGGTTTCAGTACCAATAAATTTTCAAGCTGGTTTAGGTTATAATCCTAGTAACAACTCAAATAATCCAATGGTCCCTAATTTGGATGAGGTCGCGAAAGAGGAAAGAGCAAAGGTGGAGTCACAAAAGCAGTTAGAAGAACGGTGTAAATGGTTGGAGGAAAAGGTCAGAGCAATGGAAGGTGTTGATAGACACCTGGAAATTGATGCAAAAAATCTAAGTTTGGTCCCAGACTTAGTACTGCCATACAAGTTCAGGATGCTAGAACTTGAGAAATACAATGGAACGAGCTGTCCTGAAGCTCATATTACTATGTTTTGCAGAAGGATGACAGGGTATGTTCATAATGATTAATTGTTGATTCATTGCTTTTAAGACAGCTTGGTAGGGGTAGTTGCTAAATGGTACAATCAATTAAGTCGAAACAGAATTAGTTTATGGAAAGATTTAGCACAGGCGTTTATGAAGCAATACAGCCATGTGAAAGATATAACTCCCAATAGAATTACTTTGCAGAATATGGAGAAGAAACCAAACAAAAGTTTTAAGCAGTATGCGCAGAGGTGGAGGGAAATGGCCATTCCAGTTCAGCCACCGCTCTTAGAGAAAGAAACTACGATACTCTTTATTAACACCTTAAAGGCTCCGTTTATAACTCATATGCTAAGAAGTGCCACGAGGAGCTTTGCGGATGTGGTCATGACAGGAGAAATGATTGAGAATGCCATAAGAAATGGAAGGATAGACGCAGGAGAAAGTGCTAAAAGGTCTGTGCCACGGAAGAAAGAGAATGAGGTGAACAATACGAACGTGGGATATTCAAAGTTTATTACTGTAATTCAACCAAAAGTGACAACTGCCGGTCAGGGTTCATCACGGCAGGAGTCAGGAACCAGGCAGAATAATGAGAAGATTTAATTTACACCAATTCCCATGACATACAAAGGGTTATATCAAAGTTTGTTCGATGCACATGTGGTGGCACCTTTTTACTTAAAGCCATTGCAGCCTCCGTTCCCTAAATGGTACGATGTTAATGCTCAATGTGAGTATCACGCAGGAATTGTGGGTCATTCGATAGAAAATTGCACCATTTTTAAGAAGCTGGTTGAGAGATTTATCCAGATAGGTATTGTGAAATTTCATGATGTGCCCAGTTCTGAAAATCTACTGCCTAATCATACTGATAGCGGGGTAAATGCAATAGATGGAGGTATTGGAAAGAGGACCAAGAGGTATGTTTCAGAAGTAAAGACCCTTTTGAGACGAGTTTGGAAAGAGATGGCAAGAAGGGGGTTAGTTACTTCAAATACAGAAAGAAATGATGATGGGATGGAGAATTATTGTGAGTTCCATCATAAAGAGGGACAGAAAACTCAAGAATGTGAAGAATTCAGAGCTGTTATTCAGGGCCTGATGGACAGCAAGGAAATGGAGTTTTATGAAGAGGTCAATGAGGAGGAGTATATATGTGCGTCGGAATCCACATCAAGTCCAAAATTCAATTATCCTGTAGTCATTATCTAGCGTTCTAAGAATGAAGCAGGAGTTCAAATGACGCCAAAGATTATAATTCAGAAGCCAGCAGTTTTTTCTTACAAGGATAGTAAACAGGTCCCCTGGAACTATGACTGTAATATGACAATCCCGGGAAAGGAGAGTTCAGCTAGCCTGTTAAAGGAGGATCAAAATATAGGCTCTCGCACACGTAGTGAAAGACGATATGATACCCGAATAGAACCGGTGAAAAAAAAGAATGTGCTGATCGAGCAAAAGAAAGGAAAAGCAGTTGAACTTGATTTACCTGTTAATGAACTGAAATTTATGAAACATAACGAGTACAGTGTGGTGGAACAGTTGCGTAAATAGCCAGCCAGCATATCTATATTGGCTTTACTCCTGAGTTCAGAGGTGCATCGGAGTGCATTGATAAATGTGCTAAACGAGACATATGTAACCAACGATAATTCCATCAATAAGTTGGATCGATTGGTTAACAACATAAGTGCAGACAACTTTATCTTTTTCAATGATAATGAGAGTCCACCAGGAGGAATGGGATCTACCAAAGCTTTGCATATAACTACCAGATGTAAAGGATACACGTTGTCGGGGGTATTGGTAGATAATGATTTAGCGTTGAATGTGTTGCCTTTGTCCACACTAAACAAGTTACCTGTGGATAGTTCTCACATGAAAGGATGTCAGAACATAGTATGAGCATTTGATGGCACGGAGAGGAGAGTCATAGGGAGAATAGAGGTACCTTTATTAATTGGCCCAACCACATATGAGGTAAATTTTCTAGTAATGGATATTAAGCCCTCTTACAACTACTTGTTGAGGAGACCTTGAATACATGCGGCAGGGGCAGTGCCTTCATCATTACATCAAAAGCTAAAGCTGGTGTCGGAAGGGCGGTTGATAACGATAAATACTGAAGAAGATATTATCGCGGCCGTAAGCAGTGATGCATCGTATGTAGAGACAGATGAGGAAGCCATTGAGTGTTCTTTTCGGTCTTTGGAGTTTGTGAATGCAACATTCATCACTGAAGGAAGTGGAATTTTAGAGCCGAAAATGTCTAAATCTACGATGATGGGTTTATAGTTGATGGTAGGCCGGGGACCTGTATCAGGAAAAGGACTTAGAAGATATCTTCAAGGAAGAATTGCAGTTCCAATGCTAAAAGACAAACGAGATCGCTTTGGTTTGGATTTCAAGCCAGACGCAAGGCAAAGAAATAATGTATTAGAAAGAAGGCAAGAAAGAAGAAGAGCACGAGTGAGTGGTGGGGAAATCAAGTGGGAGCCCATGATAATTCATCATATTTCTAAGTCTTTTGTATCCGGGGGCATTATTTATCCTGAACAAGGGATGTTAGAGAAAGAAAGCATGGAAGAAGCATTGGAAAATATGTACATCAATGCCATATTTGAAGAGACAATTGAAGAGGGGATTTCGTCAAATATTCGTCCATATGAACCTGGGAGCATTCTAGACAATTGGACTGCGGAGGATCTTCCTGTAGTTTTTAGAGCTTACTCAGAGTAATGTTCGAAACAAACTTGTTGTTTTAAGCCTAGAAATAATAAAGATTTCTTTGTGAAATAGGCTCATGTTCAAACATCATTATTTCAATGAAGTACATTTTTTTGCCATCATTTTGAGTAAATATTATTCTTTTCACAAGCAATTGTGTTATTCTTTCTATCTAAATAATTATCTTGATTCTTTCTTCAATCATTCTTTTATTCGTAAACATATCATACAAAATAATAATTACCAAATTTATTCATTCTTTGTATATTCTTGTACCTATAATAGGTCCCTGGATATCAATGTCATGAGCGACGCTGTTACTGACTTAGAATCACTATTTGAGCAAGACATGTGTTTAGAGGGATCTCAAGACTTTGAAGATGACAGAGATTGTGATTTATCTCCGGACTTGTTAAGGATGGTAGAACAAGAGGAAAAACAAATTTTACCTTATAAAGAAACCATAGACATGGTGACTTTGGAAGAGGGGAAAGTTGTAAAAATTGAAACATGCATAGCTGAAGAAACAAAGCGAGACTTTGTTGGGTTACTTCAGGAATTCAAAAATGTTTTTGCGTGGTCATACCAGGATATCTCGGGTTAAGCCATGATATTACAGTACATTGCCTTCCTATAAGAGCAGATTGTAAGCCAGTACAGCAAAAGCTTCGACGAATGAGGCCAGATATTGTCTTAAAGGTCAAAGAGGAAGTCAAAATGCAATTTGATGCGGGATTTCTTCAGGTGATCAAATACTCAGAATGGACAGCCAATGTTGTGCCTGTTCCTAAGAAATACGGCAAAGTGCGAATGTGTATAGATTATAGAGATCTAAATAAGGCAAGCCCAAAGGACAATTTCCCTTTGCCTCATATTGATACGCTAGTAGACAATACGGCTGGCTACTCTTTGTTTTCCTTCATGGATGGCTTCTCAAGGTACAATCAGATAAAGATGCATCCTGAAGATATGGGGAAGACTACCTTCATAACCTTGTGGGGTACGTTCTGTTACAAGGTGATGCCATTTGGATTAAAGAATGCCGGAGTAGCTTATCAAAAAGCTATCGTGACTTTATTCCATGATATGATGTATAAGGAAATCGAAGTGTATGTTGATGATATGATAGCCAAATCTCGAACTGAAAAGGAGCACATTGAAGTGTTGAGAAAGTTGTTCATGAGATTGAGAAAGTTTCAGTTAAAGCTTAATCCAACAAAATATAGTTTTGGGGCTAGATCCAGAAAGCTATTGGGCTTTGTGGTCAGTGAGAAGGGAATTGAAATTGATTCGGATAAAGTCTGAGCTATACAGGAATTGTCTCCACCGCGCACTCAAAAAGAAGTTCGAGGTTTCCTTAGAAGACTAAATTACATTGCGAGGTTTATTTCTCAATTAACAGAGAAATGTGACCCTATATTCCGTCTTCTTAAAAAACATAACCCAGGAGAATGGGATGAGGAATGTCAAAAGGCTTTTGATAAAGTTAAAGAATATTTGTCAAGTCCTCCAGTGTTATCACCCCCAAGTTCAGACAAGCCGTTGATATTGTATTTAACCGTGCTTGGTAATTCAATGGGATGTGTGTTTGGTCAACATGACGAATCAGGAAGAAAGGAAACGGCGATATATTACCTCAGTAAGAAATTCACTGAGTGTGAGTTGAGATATTTGCCTATTGAAAAATTGTGTTGCGCTTTAGTTTGGACAGCACGAAGATTGAGGCAATATATGTTGTACCATACAACCTGGCTAATCTCAAAGTTGGATCCTCTAAAGTATATGATGGAGTCAAATGCCTTGAATGGTAGGATGGCTAGGTGGCAAATTTTACTTTCTAAATTTGACATAATTTACGTGAGTCAGAAGGTTGTGAAGGGAAGCGCAATAGTAGATTTTCTGGCCAGCCGAGCTCTAGAAGATTATGAGCCCTTAAATTTTGACTTCCCTAATGAGGAGATAGGGTATGTGGCAGTTGTTGAAGAAGGCACTATAAAAAGTCACTTTTGGAAGTTGAATTTTGATGGAGCCTTAAACGCTGTAGGTAATGGAGTTGGGGCAGTTTTGGTATCCCCAGATGGAGATCATTATCCATTCACATGTAAATTGGATTTTGATTGTATGAATAATATGGCCGAATATTAAGCATGTATCATGGGGCTCAAGGTAGCTATAGAACGCAAGATCAAGGCATTGGAAGTATATGGAGATTCTGCGGTGGTAATTTACCAACTTCGAGGTGAATGGGAGACAAGAGACGCCAAACTAATCAATTATAGAAGGCTGGTGTTGGGGTTAGTTGAAGAGTTTGATGATATTACTTTCAATTACCTCCCGCGCGATGAAAACCAGATGGCAGATGCTTTGGCTACTTTGGCTTCCATGATCAAAGTAAGCAGACAAGAGGATGTGAAGCCCATTCAGATGAGTATTTATGAGGCCCCATCTTATTGTTATAATATAGAGGAAGAAGAAAGAGGTGATTATCCTTGGTATCAGGATATATTGCAATATGTGAGAAACCGTGAATATCCAGATCAAGCCACAGAGAATGAAAAAAGAACGTTGAGAAGGCTCACCTGCGATTATGTTTTAGATGGAGAGATCCTGTACAAAAGAAGGAAGGATTAGGTACTTTTGAGATGTGTAGATGCCTTGGAGTACAAGAAAATTTTGGAAGAAGTGCACGAAGGTGTTTGTGGAACACACGCCAATGGGTTCACAATGGCCAGACAAATTATGAGATTTGGATATTATTGGTCGACCATGGAAGGAGATTGCATCAATTATGCCAAGAAATGTCACAATTGTCAAATTTATAGTGATAAGATTCATGTACCTCCCTCGCCTTTGCATGTTATGACTTCTCGATGGCCATTTTCCATATGGGGTATGGATGTCATAGGGCCAATTTCACCGAAGGCTTCAAATGGGCATCATTTCATTTTTATGGTTATTGATTATTTTACCAAGTGGGTGGAGGCTACTTCATACGCCAATGTAACTAAATCGGCAGTCAGCAGATTCGTAAAGAAGGAAATTATATGTCGATATGAAATGCCTGAGAGGATCATATCTGATAATGCGTTAAATTTAAACAATAGCACAATAGCAGAGGTTTGCAGTCAGTTCAAGATCAGACATCATAATTCATCACCATATCGGCCAAAGATGAGTGGGGCTGTGGAAGTAGCCAATAAAAATATCAAGAAAATTGTGAGGAAAATGACTGAAACTTACAGAGATTGGCATGAGAAGTTGCCATTTGCCCTCTATGCTTATCAAACATCTGTCAGAACTTCTACTGGGGCAACACCTTTTTCATTGGTCTATGGAATGGAAGCAGTTCTACCCATTGAAGTGGAGATACCTTCTCTTCGAGTTTTGTCAGAATTGAAGTTAGATGAAGCAGAATGGATACTGTCTCGATATGATTAGTTGAATTTGATTGAGGAAAAGAGGCTAAAGGCTATTCAACATGGACAAATATATCAAAAAAGAATGATGCGGGCTTATGACAAAAAGGTTCGCCCAAGAGAGTTTCATGAGGGAGATTTAGTTTTAAAGAAAATTCTTTCCATACAAAAGGATTTCAGAGGAAAATGGATGCCGAATTGGGAGGGGCCTTATGTGGTAAAAAAAGCTTTCTCCGGTGGTGCATTAATCTTAGCCGAAATGGATGGAAGAAATTTGTCTAATCCAATGAACTCGGATTCAGTCAAAAAGTACTACACTTAACAAGGGAAATAAGCCAAAGTGAAAACCCACAAAGGGCGCTTTGAGACTTTCTCTAAAAAAAAAAGAAAAAAAAAGGAGTCTAAAGTGAAAACCCGCAAATGGCGCTTTAAGACTAAATAATAAAAAGAAAAAAGAAAGAAAAAGAGAAAAAGGAGAGGCCAAGGTGAAAACCCGCAAAGGGCGCCTTGTGACCAAAGGGGATTTGAGTTGAAAACCCGAAAAGGGCGGCTCAAATATAGATCCAAAGTGAGAAGGCGGTGGTCTTGCTATACTTGAATTAACCATGAAGAGGGTATGTTGCATCTTGGGGTGTTGATAAAGTGCTTCTGATCTCTTAAACACATGTCGAGTTTGAATTGTCTTCAAGAAGTTCGTATAGAGAAGCTCAGATTGCGATAATAAGGGTACCTCGTCTTCATTTTCAGCAAATTAGTTATCTTTGAATTATACCTTCTTTTTCAAGATATACATTCCCAAATTAATGGCCATGGTTGCTCTTTTGATGATTTACTTTGAGCTCAAGTTTAATTCCATTCTTGTCCTTTATTACGATTTGATTGCAAGCATGTTGCATCGACATAATGATGAATGAACTAGTAATGTTTTCACAATAGAAGTTTTGCATATTATTCTAGGAGTTTCTAGATAATGCAAGAATATGAAATGGAATAATTGTTTAGAATATGCTCAAGTTCAAGGATATATTTGACAAATTGTCTTCTTGAGATCTTTTTCCAAATGATGATGGAGCAACAGGCAAGATATAGTATTGATGACACAAATTTATTCTTGAGAAAAGGGAAATGATGTTTTGTATTCATACAAAGATCAAAAATACACATTTGGCTATAACACCTGAGGAGTGAGGTAGCAAATTGACCAAGAGGAAAAATTCAACTATGAGTTGCAATGTTTTGTCTCAAAAAGAGTAGTAGAAGGGATGTTGGAATTACAGTGGGGCAAGTTCGCCAGACAAGATAGGTTTGTCTTTGGGATACTCCGTCAAGATGATGGTTGAGCAAATGCGTCAGTAACAGCATATTAATGAACAACGAGTGACGATACCCTAAATTGTTAAAATGGAATCATCCCCATTTTTGCATATATTCATTCATAACACATTTAGTTAGGAGTATTGGGTTCATTTCAATCATAGCATCCTAATTATCCTGCATAAGCATGTGCATATAAAATGGAGTCTACAGGATAGGTTCCCAGAGGACAGTGTAATGACATTGGTAAAAATTGAAGATTTTATCTCCCTGAGATTGCAGTGGAACAGATCTTTGCAGATGGTGAATCTTATCTCCATGTATCGGCAATGGAGCAGATTTTACCACCAGCCTCATCTCCCTGAGGTAGCAAGAGAGTAGGTTGAAGAATGAGTCTTATCTTCCTGAGGTAGCAAGGAAGTAGACTGAAGATTAAAGATTTTATCTCCCTGAGATTGCAGCGGATTAGATCTTCGCAGATGGTAAGTCTTATCTCCATGTATCGGTAATGGAGAAAATTTTACCACCAACCTCATCTCTCTGAGATAGCAAGAGAGCAGGTTGAAGAATGAGTCTTATCTTCCTAAGGTAGCAAGGAAGCAGACTGAAGATTGAAGATCTTATTTCCCTAAGCAGTAACGGAGCAGATCGAAAAAGGTGAATCTTATCTCCATGTATTGGTAATGGATGAGATTTAAGCCCTAAGCTTTATCTCTCTGAGGTAGCAAGAGAGTAGGTTGAAGAATGAGTCTTATCTTCTTGAGGTAGCCAGGAAGTAGACTGAGAATTGAAAATTTTATCTCCTTGAGATCGCAGCAGAGT
The DNA here is from genome assembly GCF_025698485.1 of Gossypium arboreum. Lineage (NCBI taxonomy): Eukaryota > Viridiplantae > Streptophyta > Magnoliopsida > Malvales > Malvaceae > Gossypium > Gossypium arboreum. The sequence continues at coordinate 108,547,260 of NC_069081.1, read as the reverse complement.
AGATCTTCGTAGATGGTGAGTTTTATCTTCATGTATCGGCAATGGAGTAGATTTTACCACCAACCTCATCTCTCTGAGGTAGCAAGAGGGCTGGTTGAAGAATGAGCCTTATCTTCCTCAGGTAGCAAGGAAGCAGACTGGGAATTGAAGATTTTATCTCCCTAAACAGTAGCAGAGCAGATCGAAGATGGTGAATCTTATCTCCATGTATCGGCAATGGAGTAGATTCTACCACTAACCTTATCTCTCTGAGGTAGCAAGAGAGCAGGTTGAAGATTAAGTCCTATCTTCCTGAAGTAGCAAGGAAGCAGACTGAGAATTGAATTATCTCCCTGAAGTTGCAGTGGAGCAGATTTTAGCTACTAACTTTATCTCTCTGAGGTAGCAAGAGAGCATGTTGGCGATTGGAGTCTTATCTTCTTGAGGTAGCAAAGAAGCAGACTAAAGATTGAAGATCTTATTTCCAGGTATCAGCGATGGAGCAGATTTGAGCTACTGGTCTTATGTCTCTAAAGTTACAGTCAAGATTCAGCAAAATGGGCGAAATTGGTACTTTTAAAGTCTTTGCTCTATTCTCATTACATGACAATGAGCAAAGAGGGGCAATTGTAAGGCCCAATTTTTGTCCGGGCTTATACCAAAAATCAAAAAAGGAAAAAACAACAAACACAAAATAAACTAAAAATTAAAGTCCAAATATCCATAATAATGTCCAAGTTTTACACACCATCAGGCCAAATAATAAACTTTCTAACCCAATTGAACAAACACCCTTAACCCAATTATGACCCAATTAAATAAACCCTAAAACCGGAGGCCCAATACACCTAAAATTATCTCAACAACACTAGAAGCTTCTGGAACGTGCCAGAATAGGCCAAAGAGTTAGGGCACCCACAAGTGGCTCCTCGCACGGCCTCCTTCGCACGTCTCCCCGCTCCTCTGTACAACCGAGCCTGCAAAAGAACACACCAGAAGGAGCCAATAACAGAATTCATAGCAGATGACAGTAGGAAAATAGGATTTTTTTTTTTTTTATTTTTATTTATTTTGTAAATCTGGCTATAAAAGCCATTGATGTACCTGCCATTTTTTTACGCACACTACGCATATTAATCAAACAAAGGAAATCAGTCAAAGTTCAAGGTGATTTCCGATTCGAGTTTCTCTAATTTTTTTCCTTTTATTTCTTTTTCAATTTGTTTTTTAGAATACATCATTATTGCATCTTTTAAAAAAAAAAACAAAGGAATGGAGCAATACCGTGCGAGTATGCCAAGGATCTTCTCTTTGCTTCGTTGGAATTGAAGTTGAAGGAAGATCAAGGCTGAAATGGTTCTTCAAAGACTGCAAAGGCTGCAAAGAAAAATCAGCAGGCCAAATAATAATCGAAAGCTTATTTTTAAATTATCCTTCATATTTTAACTCAATTTTAATTCAGCTTCAATTTGTATAACTTACCATACACTTACTGTTTGTACATGTGTTGATCCTCTTGGTTTGTAAAATATTTCCTTGAATGACTTATATGTATTTATACTTGTATTAATAAGACTTTAATTTATAATACTTGATTATTTAAAATTCATTTAATTTTTATATTTGATCTATGTTAATGTTTTTCTGCATTTGTGTCTGTATTTAAGTTGTAGTCTAATTTTAATTATAAAATTTTAATGCTTTGCATAATGTTTAATTCAATTTTTTACTTGTACTCATATTATTTAAATCAAGTCTTTTATTCATTATCATTTTGAGAATTCATTTAATTTTTCTCATCTATGTATGTTAAATTATGTTGGGATAGCTATTTTATATTATATTGTTTAAATCATTTATATAAAAATATTTTGTGCATATTTCATTTTAATGAGGTTTTTATTTTAAAATGCTTATTGTTTTAAAATTCATTTAATTATGTATGTGAAGTTACTTGAGAACTTCATTTTGTGTTTATAAAATTATTATTTTGAAATTACTCTTTATGTCATATTATTTTAATATATTATGTTGTATCTCATTTAAATGTTTTTATGTATATATGATACTGTTTTAGAACTCCATCTTTGTATTTATAAATTTGTTATTTTGAAATGTTTCTCCATATTATGTTATCCCAGTATGTTATTTAGCATCTCCTCTAAATATTTTTAAGTATAATGGTATGTATATAATTTATATGATAATCTAATTTTACATGTACTATTAATTTCATACTATTTTTTTAAAATGATTATTCCTATGTTTATTTTTATACGCATGTTTCTAATAAAAAATCTATCATGTGTGCTATACTTCGTCATGTATTGTTATTCCTTCATATTTAATATATTATTTAAGTTATCATGTATATTGTCAATTTTTGAATGAATTTGTGTTTTAAATAATTTATATAGAATTTAATTTAAGCTTTTTTTAGAATAACTATTTCAATAAACATATATCCCAAGTTTTTATGCAAATTTGTCAACTTATATATATATATATATATATATATATATATATTATGTGGTCATTAATTCATCATTATGTTGAAAATGTCTTATACTATATTAATTTCTAATTCCATTTTATTTTGTACATATTTTTGTGCATCATTTTATATTGTGTCATGTCAATTATTGTGTACATATATATATATATATATATATATATATATATATATATATATATATATTATGTGGTCATTAATTCATCTTTATGTTGAAAATGTCTTATACTATATTAATTTCTAATTCCATTTTATTTTGTACATATTTTTGTGCATCATTTTATATTGTGTCATGTCAATTATTGTGTACATTATTTTTGTATTAATTATTCACTATCCATGTTTAAAGAATTTTTGGTCACATTGTACTTAGAATAATTGTACATAATTGTTGGATTTATTAAGTGAGGTTTATTGTACTATATGTGCGTATATTATTTCATACTCATTAACCCTTTTTTATACAAATATTTTGTTACAATGCATTAAGTATTCTATCTTTTTAAAACAAATAAACGTGTTTTGAGCGAATTTCCAATTTTCTTTATTATTCAAAAATTCTGAAATAAGGCAATATCCAATATTTGGGAATTCGAAAAATCGTGCTCAATCGTGCTGGGTATGATTTTTTCAGTGAGCTGAATATTTGGATAACCTTTTATAATTTTAGTGTACGAGTTTTCAAAAGTCAAAAATCAATCGTATTTTTAAAGGTATAAAGGATCGTATCCAATCGTGCTGGATATGATACTGCATATCTTTGAAACGAGAGAATTTTGACTGCTAATTTGAACTATTCAAACATTTTAAAAAAAAAATCATACTTTGAAAAATCCTTTCTTTAAAAAACCTTTTGACAACATCAAATCAATTTGGTATCAATTCTTGGGCGTAATGAGGGTGCTAACCCTTCCTCATGTGTAATCGACTCCCGAACCCATTTTTTTTATTTTACGTGAACCAAGTTTATTTTTTTGGAATAAAGCGTTTTAGTAGGTGGCCCAATCACACCTAAATCAAGAGATTGGTGGCGACTCCACATTTATGTTTTTCAAAGTCGATCCCCATTATTTTTAAAATAAAAAAGGGTTTTGACAATAAGTATTCAACCCGAGCATATCTTAGTATGACCATGCGAAGACATCTTTGAATTCTTGAAGTAATTCAATAAGGTCTCACTTCATCTCCATGGTGATATAAGTTCCGATCTTCACCTCTTTTCCCTCTCCTAAGCTCACAATTTCTACTGATTCTTTGTGAGGTAGGATTTGTTTCTCGTCTTATTCTACCATCCTTAACAAATCAGGAGATAGGTTACAGCCTTGGTCATTTTCGAAATCCTGAGAATCCTCCATACACATATTTCGCTCAAAAGGAGATTTTAAGCCACTAGCAGTGTCACTCGTATCATTAATATCTGGGGACCTGTTATGAGGATGAAGGAAGATACAAAGAATCAAAAGAATTCAAGAACATTTATCTGTATAATTATGAATGAAGAATGAAAGAATATTTAGAAGAACGTTTGAATAACAAAAGAATCCGAAAGTAATCGTTTGTATGATATGATTATGAATGAAATTGAAAGAATGAAAGAACATCTGCTCAAAATGATAATAATTGTGCATTTCATTAAAATAAATTTTTTAAACATAAGCTTATTTCACAAAAGATTCTTATTACTCCTAGGCCTAGAGTAATAAGTGTGTTTTGGACATTACTCTGTGTCAGTTCTAAAAACTACAAGAATCTCTTCCGCAGTCCAGTTATCCAGAACACTTCCAAGTATGTAGGGGCAAATGCCTGAAAAGTTTTCTCCTCCAGTCTCTTCTTCATATATGGCGTTGATGTCTAAGCTTTCCAACATTTCCTCTATGACTTCCTTTCTTGGCGTGCCCCGCTCAGGATGAATGATTCCTCCGAACACAAAATTTTTTGATATATGGGGGAATATCATTAGCTCCTATTTGATTTCCTCCCCCGTTAACCATGCTCTCCTTCTTTCTTGCTTCTTTTCCGGCTCCCTTCTCCTTCGTCTTGCATCTGGCTTAAATCCTAAGCCGAAGCGGTCTCTCTTATCCTTCAATACCGGTATTTCCACCCTTCCTTGGAGATATCTCCCAAGTCCTCTTCTGGGTAGGGCCCCTTTTCCAACGATCAACTGTAGGCTCATCCTCGTAGTTTTGGATAATATCGGCGTCGGAATCTTGTTTCCCTCGACAATGAACGTTGCATTAAAAAATTCCAAAGACCGAAATGAGCATTCGATTGCTTCGTCATCTGTCTCTAAATAGGGCGCATTACTGCTTACAATTACAATGATATCCTCTTCAGCATTGATCGTTATCAACCACCCCTCTGATACCAACTTCAACTTTTGATGCAACGATGAAGGTATTGCCCCAACTGAATGTATCTAGGGCCTCCCCAATAAGCAGTTGTATGAGGGCTTGATATCCATCACTAGAAAATCCACCTCATATGTGTTTGGCCCGATCTGAAGAGGTACCTCGATTCTTCCCATCACCCTTCTCTCCGTACCATCGAATGCTTTCACTATGTTCTGGCACTCCTTCATGTGAGAGATGTCTATAGGTAATCTGTTTAGCGTACTCCATGGTAGGACATTCAAGGCTGACCCATTGTCAATCAATATGCCTGGCAGTGTATACCCCTTACAACGCGTGGTAATGTGTAAAGCTTTAGTCGACCCCATGCCACCGAGTGGTATCTCGTCGTCATTGAAGAAGATATAATTGTTGGCACTTATGTTGCTGACCAAGCAGTGCAGCTTGTTGATGGAGATATCATTGGCAACATATGTTTCATTCAAGACTTTCATCAGCGCGCTGCGATGGACTTTCAAACTCAGGAGTAAGGCCAGCACCGAGATACGAGCTGGTTGTTTACGTAACTGTTCCACCACACTGTATTCGCTGTGTTTTAGGAATTTCAAAAACTCCTTAGCCTCCTCCTCGTTAACTGGCTCATTAACAGGAGGTTCAGATTCAGTCGCTTTTTTCTTTATCTCTTCGACCGCTGGGGCCTTTCCTTTTACAGGTTGTACCTTCTCATTTGCTGTATTGTAACGTCTCTCACTACGTGTATAGGAGCCCCTATCTTGATCCTCTTTTGAAACGTCAACCAAACTTTCCTTTCTCGGAATCGTCACGTTATAATCATAATTCTATGAGACCCTTTTGCTATCTTTGTAGGGGAAGACTGCAGGTCTTTGGATTATGACCCTCGGTGGTATTTGCACTCCAGTTTCATTACTTTTGGTTCATGATATGATGACCACGGGATAGTTAGCTGTTTGGTTGTGTGCCATCGATTCTCTTTCCGATGCACATATATTTCCCTCTCTAGGGTTTTCGGTCTCTTCATAAAACTCCATTTCTTTATTATTCATCATGTTCTGTACGAGGGCCCTGAACTCCACACACTCTTAGATTTCATGCCCCACCTTGTTGTGGAACTCACAATAGTTCCTCCCTTCTTCAGATTCTTCTTTTGAATCCAACACGATCAACCCTCTCTTGACCATCTCCTTCCACACTCGTCTCAATAGGGTCCTGACCTTTGCAACCTCACATTTGATCTTCTTATTCTTGCCTTCGCTTATCCTGTTCACTCCTTGGTTGGCATGATTGGGGAGCGGGTTTCCTGCTACATTGGGTACGGCTGGGTCATCAAACCTCACAATCCCCATTTTAATGAGTTTTTCAACTACTTTCTTGAATGCGGTGTAATTTTCGATCGAATGCCCGGTGATTCCCGCGTGGTATTCACATTGGGAGTTTGTGTCATACCATTTGGGATACGGGGGCTGCAGTGGCTTCAAATAAAAAGGGGACACTACATGAGCGTTGAATAGGTTCTGGTACAGCTCCCTATACATCATGGGTATGGGGGTGAACTGTGGCTTTTCCGTGTTCTCCCTCACGTTGGATTCTTGTCTCACAGTGCTATGTTGATTAGTGGTCACCGTCTTTGGTTGACTTACGGTGAGTGACTTGGACTGACCCTTACTGAATATGCTCGTGTTGTTCACTTCATTATCTTTTTTCCTCGGTGTCAATTTTCTGGTACTTTCTCTTGCTTCTATCTTACCACTCCTCACAGCATTTTCAATCGTTTCACCCATCATCACTATGTCTGAGAAGCTCTTGGTGGTGCTTCCCAACATATGGGTGATAAAAGGGGCCTTCAAGATGTTGATAAAGAGCATCGTGGTTTCCTTTTCTAGAAGTGGCAGCTGAACTTGTATGGCCAATTTTCTCCATCTTTATACGTACTGCCTGAAACTTTCATTTGATTTCTTCTTCATATCTAGAGTGTGATCCTATCGGAGATCATGTCCGTCACATGACTATACTGTTTCATAAAGGCCTAAGCCAAGTCTTTCCATGAGTTAATTTTGGCACGCTCAATTGATTAGACCATTTAGATGTCACCCCAACTAGACTGTCCTGAAAACAGTGAATTAATAGCTGGTCATTGTTAACGTATCCTGTCATTTGCCTGCAGAACATAGTGATGTGAGCTTCAGGGCAGCTCGTTCCATTGTATTTCTCGAATTCAGGGATTTTGAATTTGGGGGGAAGGACCAAGTCTGGGACCAAACTCAGGTCCTTACCATCAATCCCGTGATGACTGTCGGCGCTTTCCATAGCTTTGAATTTGTCCTCCAGCCATTTACACCGTTCTTCCAATTATTTTTGCTATTCTATCCTCGTCTTTTTTCCTTCTGCAACTTCATCCAAATCGAGAACAAGCGGATAATTCGGGTTATTAACAAGGTTAGAGCCTGAGCCAGCTTATAAATTCATCGGTATCGAAGCTCCAGCCTGAATCTGCTGAGGCATGATCGTAACAGATGGCCTTGGTAGATTAATCTCGGGCTTCATCGGTACATGTGTCAGAGTGAAGCTAGGGGGTATTGAGAATCTTCATTAGTTTCTTCAACATTGTCCATGGGGCCCTTTCCCTTATCCATTCTTCCCATCAGTAATTGAGATAACTGACTCATCATTTCTCTTTGGGATTCCATCATTTTCTCCTTCATCTCTCGCTAAATCTTGGCTAGTTGCTCTTGCATCTGAGACTGCATTTGTTCCTACATGTCTCTTTGCATTTACTCTAATTTCTCAAGTCTTTTATCCATTGACTTTTTCCTTATACCGTAGGGGTGCGTAGTTGGTTGGTTTTCGTTGGTTTCCAGGTTATTGAAATGATTTTTAATTAATTAGAACCCTTTTATGACCTTTAATACATAATGATGTGATGTAATGCAAATGCATGAATGTAAAGGAGGCATCAATTTTGATTCAATTCCCTTTAGAAAACTTCACTAGAAAATAAAATTCTTTTACATAAAGTTGAGTTACAAATAAAATTTCGCTCTAATGCTTAAAGTCTTAATTTTCCTAAGCAACGAAGCTAGCTCCTGCCCACGATCTGACTCCAACTCGAACTTCTCGCTCAGTGTGTCCGCCTGTATCACTAAAGCTTGCAAATATTCAGCTACCCCCCGAATCTGGGTTATGGCTTCCCCCATAAGGTAATCCCTGTTTTTGACTTCGTGTTGCGCATAGTGAAGCTGCTCTTTCCAACGGTCCTCATTTGCCTCAAAAAACTGAATCCGCATCTCACAGTTTTGAAGTGACGCTTCTAATTCTTCTATTTTTCCTTTCATTTCTTCTATCTTGCTCAAGCTTGCCCTCAATTCCATTCCGGTGTTATGGTTTCGGTACTGATGAAGAGACTTCTCGAGTTTTGCCACCCTAGCCTATAATTCACCTCGCTCATTTCTGCTCTCTGACAGACTCTTCTCTAAATCTTCATTTCGCGCCTAAGCTTCTCGGAATTTCCTTTCCCATCGGTCGACCTTGGTCTTTTCTTCTCGAATTTCATGGTGCCATTGTTCGGAAGTCTTACCTAACCCTGCAGTCCTCATAGACAGACGTAACTTCTTATAGTCAGTCTTCAAGCTGTCTAGATCTTCTTCGGCCTCAGTTTTCCCTTTTCTCCACTTCTTAGCCTCTGACCTCTGAACATCAGCGTCTAATCTCAGGTGCATCTTCTCTTCCTCCAATTGTTCGATCTTTTTCCTAAACTCTGAACTCTTCTTCTCGAAGTCTTGCTTTATAATTTCCAACTCTGAAGGGCCGATTTGTAGTTGTTCCACCATAGGTCGAGTATTTTCCAAGCTTGGTCTAGGAACATTATCATTAACCCTCTTTCTAAACCATCCATCATACTCGGGCGTCACCATGGAACTGACAGCCAACCTCTTCATCCAACGATTTTGCTTCCAAGCATCTGATAGCTCCCAAACTTTCTTCTTATAGTGGGCACCTTTAAAGGAGAATTCACACTGAGCAAGTCTGTAGGTCGTGGGTACAAACTGCCTCAATTTATATTGCCTTAGTGCAAGAAATGGAGTGTACCCAGTAGCTCCCCAAATTCCTAACAACAGCACCCAATCAAAGTTCCCACATCGATACATGATCTCATCAGGGACCATCCAATAAGCTCTCCACTCAATATCTCCCTCCTTAAAGTTTTAAAGAATTTCCATCCACTTCTCCTCTGAGATATCCTCTCTCCTTTGTATGGCTTCCTCTTCTTTTAACGGGGAATAACCTTCGGAAAAGACCCGGTAAGAAACCTTGTCTACCTTCCAAAAGTGCCCATGAAACCACACCATCAATAGTTGTACACATCCAATAAACTGCCCCTCACCCGTCTTCCGACATGTACTCAAGGATCTGAACGTCTCAGCCAATATTGCCGATACATGTGTGATTCCCTTCTCAAGACGATCAAATAAGTCAATGACTGCCTCATCCACGTGCCTTAAAGCCTTAGGAAAAATTACCAATCTGTAGATGCTTAAGGCGAAGATATCAACCCTCTTTCTTTCATCTAGATGCGTTAAAACCAAATCTCGCAGATTCTCCCAAGGGATACATTTACTACTCCTTTTTGTTGAATCTGAGCAGTGACCCAAGACTCGTTCATCCTTGAAATGTTCATCGATTTCTTTACGAAAGTCTGACCATTAAAAACCCTGGCATAAGTCTTTTTAACTTGAACTTTCGGACAGCTGAGCAGGGTAGTGTATTCCTCCATGGTAGGTACTAAATCCACTTCTCTGAAAGTGAAACACTTGTAAGCAGAATTCCAAAACTGAACCATAACTCAGAATAAATGCTTATCCACTCTAATGTCTAGCAAGTAGGATATATCACCATAGCTTTGATAAAACAACTGCTTGGTCCCTTCATCCCAACGAGCCCATATATCTCTCAAATATTGCAGCTCATTCTGTGCTACATTGACGCGAGTGAATTCCTGCAACTCTGATATATATCCTTCTGCTAAGCTATCTCATTTCTCTGATTGTAGCTTCTCTGACCATACACGAACAGCCGCATTATCCTCGACTTTACTAAGAAATTCATTCTCCATGTCAAACTTTCTAACTTAGTAATTAAATACGAATCAACACCTCTTTTAGTATGCAATGTCATGCAAAACATAATCAAAACAAAACACAGGTTAGTATCAAATAATAGTAATAAAATGAAAGCACATAAACGATGATTACAACGCATATACGGGTAAATACTAAGGCTTGGCGTGGCTCCACCCAAGGATAGCTCCTAAGGTTCACTATATGTGGTTCAGTTTTAGAGATAAGGTACCCGAACCAGCAGATTCCTCAATCCTCACCCATTATAGGCTCATATAGATCGAGTTTGGTTCGAGGGGATACATTTCCCTATGACCATGCGGAGATGAAAATCTCACGAAATCATAGGTACGGATGTACCCCGGAAGCAATCCACTTGCCCATACGGAGGTGAAAACCTCACGAAAGCATAGTTTCTTACTCCCACTTAGAAGGTGTGACCACAGCCATCATGCAATGAAATGCAGTATTATTCTAAAAGCTCAAACCATAACAATCACACAAACAATTGCAATCATGATTTTCAAAACAAATTTTCAGTTTTTGACAAAAGGACAGCAAACAATCAATTTTATGGCTTGACTCTCTCGATAGTCCCCAGTGGAGTCGCCAAGCTGTCGAAACCATCTTTCGAAAATTTTATACTTAATGAAAAATGGGGGATCGACTTTTTGAGAAATGAAAACGTGGAGTCGCCACCAATCCTTTTTGTTTAGGTGTGATCGGATCACCTAGAAATTTAGTTGTTTTAATAAAATATTTCTTTTTACTAAAATAATGGTTTTGGTCTTGTAAAAATATGAGAAAATGGGTTCGGGAGTCGGTTACGTATAAGGAAGGATTAGCACACTCGTTACACCCAAAATTGGTACCAAAATCGATTAGATACTGTCCTTATGTCTGAGATTTAAAAAAGTTTTTGAAATGTCTAAGTTTATATGTTGAAAACCGTAAAAGGATGCTCAATTATTTAGTCCATCGAAAAAATCGAAACCCAGCACAGTAGGGCACGGCTCCTCGAATTTCTAGTCATTGGACATTGCCTTATTTTAGAATTTGGAGAACATGAGTGAAATTCTAAAGGAATATTCGATTATTTTGAACAAACAGGAGATCGCAACCCAGCACGATAGGGCACAATTCCCCGAATTGCCAAACATCGAACATTACCTTCGTTTTAGAGAATTTTTAAAGACATAGGTGAAATTTCAAAGGAATATTCGATTATTTTGAACGAACGGGAAATCGCAACCCAGCACGATAGGGCACGATTCCCGAATTGCCAAACATCGAGTATTACCTTCGTTTTGGAGAATTTTTAAAGATATGAGTGAAATTCCAAAGGAGTATTCGATTATTTTGAACGAACGGGAAATTGCAACCCAACACGATAGGGCACGACTCCCCGAATTGCCAAACATCGAACATTTCCTTCATTTTAAAGAGTTTTTAGAAAACATGAATAAAATTCTAAAGGGACATTCGATTATTTTGAGCAAACAAGAAATTGCAACCCAACACGTTAGGGCACGATTTCGCGAATTGCCAAATATCGAACATCGCCTTCGTTTCAAAGAACTTTTAAATGAATAATTATAAAACTAGCTTAAAATGTATTAATTCGACTTGAAATAAAACGAAATTAATCTTAAAGATTTGGACCTTATAAAACCAAATTTCATGAACCAAGTGGAAAACAATGATGGGATAATATACACATGAGATACAATCAATTAACTATCTAAAAAAAAAATTAAGTATAACTAACCTAGAAAATATAATCCGATTACAATTATGCATGGGGAATAATTGATATAATAATACAATGACGAAAATAATAATATAACAATTCAACACAACCAAAACAATACACACAATAATATGCCACAATAATATACATAGCATGATATAGAATAACCAACGAAGATATAAAAAAACAACATAGCAATTAGAAGCCAATGTGCTATAAAACGGGTTTAAAATAATAACGAATAAATGGACCCATAATATATAGGTTGACAAATTTGTATAAAAACTAGGGATAGCTATATAATTTTGAAATAGATATTATAAAATAAAAGTTTGAATCAAATTGCATGTAAAATATTTTAAACACAAATTCATTTAAAAATTGACAAAGTTCATGATAATTTAAATAACATATAATATAAAAGAATAATAAAGATACATGACAAGACATAATACACAAAATAAATTTATAAAACATATGTACATGTAAATTTATTGTAAAAAGATCATGAGATTAATAATAATATATATAAATTTTAAGTTTGTCTAAAATTATATACACAACCTTATATCAAAACATTTAAATAAGAGGCTATATAAAACACAAAAGTAATATAATATCAAGAAATATTCAAAATAATAATTTTATAATTACAAAGATGAAGTTTCTAAAATAGTTTCATATATACATAAAGAAAAATACTTAATAAATCATAAAGCAAAAAGTGTTTTAAATAGAAAAATCTATTAAAATAATAAGTGTATTAATATATACATTAAAAACAAGTACATGTAAAATGACATAAAATGATAATATGTAAGGACTAAATTAATTTTATTATAAATTACACAATAGATTTAAGAACATGCTTATATATGTAAGAAAACTATATGTATAAAATGTATAGATTTAGAAATATATAGATTAAACATAGGTATTAATAAATATATATACACTTATGATAATTACTTAAAAGATATATTACGAGGATTATATAATGAAATACAAGAATAAATTTAAGAAATCATATGTATAAAATAATATAATGTTAATAATATTTATATGAAATAAAATTAACTTTAATTCAAAGTATACGATATATATATTAATATTTAAACAAGAGGTTATGTGAGAGTATTAAAATGCTTAATGCAAAAAGAAATTTAAAGTGATGATTTTATAAAACAAAATAAAGTTATGCATGTACAAATATATATATAGAAAATAAAAATATTATACAAAATATTAACATAATCGAAAAAATCTTCAAAACAATTGCAGATAAGTAATTAAGAGTAAAAAGGACTATAAAATAAAGAGACTAAATTAGAATTAAACTAAAACAAAAGGGGTAACTTAAAAATGAGGTAATAATAATAAAAGGACCAATAGGTGATGCACACAAATGCGTAGGGACTCAAGCTGGAAATAACCCAGCTCCCAAAACGCAATGTTCAGGCGCGGATCCCTTCGCAAACGAATGTAAATTACAGGGCCAAATTAAAAGAGAAATAAAACAAACTAGGCGCAATTGACTACGCATGCGAAAGGGGAGGACTTGGCGTGCAAATATCCCCTCACCACGACAACACGCGGGTCCCAGAGGCGACGGGCAGGATCAGGTCGGGCTGGCTCCAGACAACGTCATTTTAAACCATTGAAGAGGGTTTAAACGGCGCCGTTTTCGCTTCCTTATAAAGGCTAAATGAAACCCTTGTTCAACCGAACCATGGAAACAACACTAGCCTCCTCTTTTTTTTGCCTTAGCCGAACCCTAAATCCCCTTTTCCAGCATCAGACCACCATCAAGAGCGACACCTCATGCTTCAGGTTTTGACTCATCGCTCTTTGGCCTCAAAACCCCCTTAGCTTCGATTTCGACGAAACAACGGAGGATCAACGGCGGGTTCGCAAGGTAAATACCAGTAAAAAGAAAGATTTCTTTCGTTTATCCTTCTCTTTTGCTTTTTTTTTTAAATACAACAATGGAAGATTTAAGCAAATACTAGTAAAAGGAAAGAAAAGACTATAGAAATGGAAAGTGGAAATCACCTCCTCTGCTTTTGATTACTTTGTACTGCTTCTGTTTGTGTGCGTTTTTTTTTTGTAACCAAAATACAATGAATTTTTGAGGCCTTTATAGCCGAAAAGAAAGAAAATAAAAAACAAAATATAATTTTTCATTATTCCCTATTTGCTACTGCTCTGCTGTTGCTTTTGTTTGTTTTCTTTCGCAGGTATGGGGTGCATTGGCATCGTACGGAGGCGCGGGCGTAGCGTACGAGGGCTGTGTGCTGGTCTTACGGTGCTGAAGGTGCATGGAGCGTACAGCGCTGGAGGCTTGGCATGGTTGCTGGAGGCGTTGTTCAGTTGAACGTGGTTGCGGCGCAAAGGGGAACAAAACCCTAGGGTTTCTGTTCCTGAAATGTTTCGGGCCTTTTGGGCAGATATAACTTGGTCTAGGTTTATCTGTAAACGGGCTTGTTATTTGGGTCTTGGGTCATGTAATTGGGACAAGTCATGGACTGTTATTAAAACTAGACTATTATAATATTTATTGGGTTTTTATTTTTTTGTTTTTAGTTTGTTTTTTGTTTTGTTTTGTGTTTGCATGGGCCCAGGCCAAAATTGGTCATTACACTCATAACCAATATTGGCCAACTTCCATGGCTATATACAAAAATGAACTAAACACCATGGTAAGCCAACACATATGACCAAATTAATAATGACACATATAACCAAAATACAAAATTTCTATACATGCCATAAACTCAAAATACTTGAATTCATCAATACCTAAAATGATAACTGATAGTGTGATAGGATCTCCGACGATCTTCAACCCGAGCTAGCTTATGAACCCTATAAGACATGGGAAAGGAAGAGGGTAAGCTATATTATATAGCTTAGTAAGTCCGTATGAAAATAACAAGTAACTCTTACCAATCATTTACCAAGTTTAATAATATAAACACAAGGTAATATAAATTGCTATAATCCTCACAATTATAATTTATTCAATCACATAGTTTGCTCTATCAATTTGCAAACATAGTTTGACATGTTTTGACATTAGCCTAACAGTTGTTATCTCTCTGTTAACACAAATATCCATAATCAACCAATCATTTCAAACCTTATAATAAACATGAGCATTACTCATTAGTATTCATCTTTCAAGCATATATTTTAACGTCTTTCAATGTTTAAAACTTGTATCTCCTCATACTTCTATAATCATTTTAATAGGCATTTATGCTAATCTTTTCTTTTTCTCATATCCGATAAATCACATATTGTGCGAATAAAACATACTTTGTCATAACTTAATTTTGGCCCAAAATCCAATTACACAATTGCCAACCGAATTTACCATGAACTCACAATATCATGAAATCAATGCTTATAAACTTATGTACATACCTGTAGAAATTCGTAACATAGTCACATACTTTGTCATCTTTGACATACTCTTTGGATTACCCATTGAACACTTGGAATATTATCGGATACACGAAAAGTCTTGCACATAAGTGCCACATATGTATTCATATCTCATAACACAAAGGGCTCACACACGAGCTAATCATGGGCCTATTCACACAAGCTGTCAGTCAAGACGTAACTATACGGGCTGCTCACACAAGTTATCAGGTATCCGCAATACATGCCAAACTACCCAGCCACCAGTAGGACGTACATGACCAACACCCGGATTCACATAGATCAATAACACATGGTATCCTAGTGACATGTCACTTTTATCCTAATCTATTCCTAAGGTTCAAACGGGATTTCTCACTGTACTGAATCTTTATCGGTCATTTCCGTAGTACCGTACTCAATAATATTCACATTTCATTTCAATAATATAGCATCTATCAAAAATATAACAATTAAGCATTATTACATATATAATTTAATGCTTATTAAACATACAAACTTACCTCGACATAAAAATGACGAAAAATACCTAATCGTCAAATACTCGTTTTTCCCTCGTTTTAGGTCTGAACCTCGTTTTTCTTGATCTATAATATTACATTTAACTTATTCAATAATTATACTATTAAAAACAGCCCAAAATCACATTATGGCAAAAATTACATTTTTACCTCTAAAGTTTCACATTTTTTAATTTTAGTCCCTAGGCTCATAAAATGTTTTATCAAATTTCTTCATTACCCAAGCCTAGTCGAATCTTATACATGCTTATAGAAGCCCATATTTTCCTTTTATTCACACATTTACACACATTTTCATAACTTTTACAAACAAGTCCTTTTTTATATTTTTACCGAAAATCACTTAGCAAAAATCATTTATCTAACATCTAACATGCATTTTCTACCATTAAACATCAAAATACACAAATATCCATCATGAGTAAAAATTTAAACTTTGATTATATCTAAAACTAGTGGTAGAAATAGATAGATTAGGTTACGAGGATCTTAAAAACATAAAAATCATTAAAAATGGGGCTAGAACGGACTTACAATCGATCTTGGAAGCTTGAAAAATCCTATCCATGGTTTCTTCATGGTAATTTTGGTCATAGCTTGAAGATGGACAAAAATTGGCTTTTAATTCATTTAATAACCAAATTACTAAAATGCCCTTCACTTAAAACTTTAAAATTTTATCTCACCATGTTCATTTTTGTCCATAGATTATAATGGTCTAATTACCATATAAGGACCTCCAATTTAAAATTTCATAACAATTAGGTACCTCTAGCATGTAGAACTCAACTTTTGCACTTTTTACAATTTAGTCCTTTTGACTAAATTGAGTGCCCTAACGTCAAAATTTTCAAACGAAATTTTCAAATAATCATTCCAAAAAATTGTAGACCATAAAAATATAATAAAAATAAAATTTTTTACATCGGATTAGTGGTCCCAAAATCACTGTTCCGACTAGACTCAAAATCAGGCTGTTACATGTCATATATGTGATTTGCCATATAGATGACACATCATCATTTAATTAATTTTTTTAAAAAAATTAAATAATTTTAATGATTTTTAACTTTACCATATAGATGAACACAATCAAGATTAATAATGATATGGAGAACATGGAAAACAATAAAAAGGTGATACCTTATAAAATCTTTTGAAGAATCTTCAACAAGCTTTCCAAATAGTTCTAACCAACCCTTAAGATCGAACCCCAATAAATTATAGGGTGAATAGTATATTCACATGGTTATTGAAGAAAACAACTTCTAAAAAAACACAATAGAGAGGTCTTGCAAAAAAGCAAACTCAAAAAATTGTATTGAATCAAATAATCAAAAACATCTTACATAATAATAATGATGTTGCTTTGGTTATTTAATTACATCAAAATAAAACTCCAAAATATAATGACACTTCAATTAATCGAAACAAAAAATAGTTCAATTGAACTAAATTGCTTATTAACTAAAAAAACATAAAACAACTTAAATATTTTAAATTATCCTAAAATTTGGAATAAATAAATAATATAAAACCTAATAAATACAATATTAGGCTCGCATATAATTAAAATTAAGCCTTAAAATCAAATTTAAACTCAAATTAAAGTCCGAAACTCATAATAATCTCACCCAAAAATTTTATTCGTGCAATCTTCATTAAAACAACCATAACTTGAGCTCCCCAACTCGAAACCGAATAATTTAAAGTGCATTTTAAAACTAATAGATAGCTCTTCGATCGATATAAAAAAAATCTCAACCTAGAAAATATCCTAAAATTTTGAATAAATAAATAATGCAAAACCTAATAAATATAATATTGAACTCATATATAATCAAAATTAAGCCTTCAAATCGAATTTAAACTTGAATTAAAGCCCAAAAGTTGTAATAATCTTGTCTATAAATTTTACTTATGCAATCTTCAATAAAATGGCCATGACTTAAGCTCCCAACCTCGAAATCAAGTGATTCAAAGTATATTTTGAAGCTAACAAATAGCTCTTCGATCGATATAAAAATATTTCAACCTAGAAATGTTTGGATCTCATCAAAAAACATGTTTCAAATCAATTGATCTTTTGAGCTTGAAAAACAACTTCAATAAATTTAAGTCAATAAAATGTACCCCATCCATACATGTATCATATGGGCTTCAATTTTTGTGATCTTTTGGGCTTCTCAAATGGCCTTGTAAAAGGTTAAGCCTAATATGTTTTTGGGTTAGAATTTAGGGCCCATACTCTATTAAATGGTGTTTTTTTGTCTTTTCATTTTTCAATAAAATAATATTATAATGCCTCACTTGGTCTTGATATAAAATTTTGATAAAAAAGACCTCTTCGTTCCCTCTTAGTTTTGATATTGAACATATTGATCCGTCTAAAAAAATCGAAGCAATTTAATCTCTTTCAATTTCGAAAGTGAGCAACTAAGGACAATTAATCACAGTGGTAATGTTTTACATCAAATTACATTAATTTGATTGGTATAATAACAAATTTAACTCTCATAATTTATACATTCTATCAATTTGGTCACAATTTAACAAATTTAGCCTACAATATTTTTTGTCAATGTTGAGGTTAAATTTGTTGAATGTTTTAGAATCAAAGGCCAAATTAAAAAAAAATATGTAAACATCGAGGGTGTTTATAATCTAGTATATGATTTGACTAAGTTGGTGGCATCCATCAACCAAGTTTCAACTTAGTCGTAAAATTACTAAAAGCCCATTATTTTTACAAAATAATAAATAATATTTTGGGGGAACTTTTGTCTTTTCATATAAAATATAGAAAAATACTTGCATATGATGGGATTTGAACCCAAAACATTAAAATTTTTAACATTTTAAATTTATTGTTTCAACCAAAGCCATATTTGATTGTGAGCACCATAATCTAGTATGTGTGTGCGCACGCACACATCAAGCACTTAATTGAGATGGTGTCTCAAGTCAATCGAACACAAAATCAATTAAGTAATTCTGAAAACACCCTCATTTTACAAAGTAAATTGTATTATTTTGAGGGTGCTTTTGTTATCTATATATTTTATATAGAAAATAAATAAGAAAAATATACACACCAAAAGTAAAAATTTGAACTTAAGCCTCTATAGTTTTCAACATTTATACTCTACCATTTCAACCAAAGCCGAATTTGTTGTTTATATTAATTTTTTATAAATATATTTGTTACATAATTTTATTTTTTACCACATCGGGAGTGTGCCAAAATCTAGTATCTATATTAAGCAATGGGTGTCATGAGCCAATTAAACACTAACTCAATTAGAAAATTGTTAAAATATCATTTTATATACAAAGTAACAAATATTAATACGAGGGTGTTTTGTCTCTCATATTCTTTTTAATAATATAATACTATAATAAGATTTGAACTTAGGACGCATGAGTTTTAAACTTTTACTTTTAACCATTTTAACCAAAACCTCAATTCATTTTTATATAAAATTTTTATAAATAGATTTTTGGATAAACTATACAAATGGTCACCCAATTATGCTTGTGATCATGTTTTGGTCACCAAACTTAAATTTTTTTAACTTAGGCACTAATGTTTGTATTTGTTCCTGTTTTGGTCACCTATCGTTAAATCAACAATGAAAATAATGATGTGGCCTTCTTCTAATTGGTATAATAACACATTTAGTCCTCAATACTTACATATTCTATCAATTTGATCCTATTTCTAAATAATTCAATAAATTTAACCCGTCACATTCACAAATTTAAACAATTTGATTCTCAAACTTATTTTTAAAAGTTTGAAGAAAGAAAATGAAGAATCAACTTACATTTTTTAGGTTTCAAAGAACACCCAACAATCAGATACCAAGAGTATGATTAAATGTTTTTTACACTAAACGAACCCTTATTGAAAATATCTTTGTTTTGAGAACCATTTCTGTAACACCCCAAACCCGGCCCAGACATTATGGCCGAATCTGACGTGCCACATTGGAGTTGAAAACCCATGTTCCGTTTTAGTGCTTTAAAACCATATATTTTGTTGAGTTAACAAAGTGTATGGAAGCTAGGCACCGTGTAGGTATCCGAGGCGAGGAGGTGAGCCATGAAGGCCGCTAAGTACCAAGCTCTTTGATTGGATCCAATCTAGACATGCCCACAACCATAGCCACACTTTGTTATATCTGAGTTTAAATTTGTTTAAGTGGACGTCCTTGATAAATCAATTAATCGTATGCGTTGAGAGATTTTAAAACAATTATCATTTTGAAAACACGCCCTAAGTCTAGCCCATTTGAATAATTATCAACCAATTTTAAAGTTATTAAAATTAAAATAATCCCGAAAAGAAATAAAAGGAAAGTTAGAATGGCCTTATTACAACCCAAAATAAATAATTTTAAAAGAAATTTAAAAAACCAACGCTTATTTAAAAGTCCAAAGACAATCACCGTGGCCACTCAATCCCTCCTACCAAGTCCCCACATCAAGGCTCACTGCAAGGTTAAGGAAAGGGGTGAGTTTGGAAACTCGGTGTGCAACAAGCCCTTTCAGAGCCCAAAACAATAACAACTGTTGGGCCTAAGCCCACATCCAATCTCAACATGTATTGGGCCATAGCCCTTTTCATATTTCATATTTCATAACACTGGTCAAGCCTTTCCATATTTCATATTATCGGGCCAAGCCTTTTATCAGACACGCTAGGCCCAAAGGCCCATTTTATAACACATGTAATGTCAATGAAAGAATACAACCTATTTGGGAGAATACTCAACCCACCTTCCGCTACTCTCCACCCATACCAACCAAAGACACCATGTGGGATTAACTCGACCCACCCCGCCATAACTCTCCAATGGCAAAGATAATGCTTTATCATATATCTGAGGCCTAGCCTCTTTTAATAATCTGGGCAAAAGCCCTTTTAATAATGGGGCATAAGCCTTTAATAATGGGCATAAGCCCTTTAATAACTGGGGCATAAGCCCTTTTGATAACTCGGGGCATAAGCCTTTTAATAAGCTGGGGCATAAGCCCTTTTCACTTCCTCCATTCATATAAAAACCCAAGCCAATGCATTTATGAACATCTCATGTGCATATCATACATATCATGTGCATATCATACATGTCATGTGCATATCATACATATCATGTTTATTAAAATCCCATGCATTAAGTTCATATATAAACCCTAGGGGTATAATGGTCATTTTTACCTAGGGGCAAAACGGTCATTTTCATATTATAAGGGTAATCTTGTAATTTTACCAAAAATTAGGGTTTCCATGTTCATTAACGGTTACAAACAATTCATAAGTGCAAACAGTGATTCTGGCCCATTTTTAGCGAAAACGAGTTATTGGGCCAAAAACCCCTAATGGGCCCTACTTAGCCAATTTCGTCATCTAGGCCCATTTAGCCTATATTCCATAATGGTTTTATCAGTCTCGATGCACAATTTAACTAGTTTTCATATTCTACCAATTTTACCCAAATGGGCCCGAAAGCCCAATGGGCCCCACTTCGGCCCCTCGAGGCCCAACTTACCAAGAACGCCAAAAATCACATTCTTACCGTTTCCATCATTCTCGATCATCGCCTCATCGATTCTAACTAACTAGTGAGCGTCATTGCTCACAAGTCCTCGAAATGCCGTGATTTCAGATTTCGCTTTTCTACATTTTATCGCTTTAAGCTATGAAAAGGGTTCGTTACACACTGCTTTTGCGATATTCCTTGACGAGATCTCCTATGCGATTTCTCCTATAATCAACCACTTATAGATTAGACCATGTTAATATTAAACCAAATCGAAAACTTCCTATTATCATCACTTACACATTCTACCACCATCCATAATGGCCTTAGGAATCTTACCTTTGTCTCGATTGATGACTAAGTCTAGCCACTCCGTGATCCAAGCTACTCCAAGTCGACACTACACCTTGCTGCTCCTCCAATAAGCAAACCAAAAAAAAATATTAAAAGAAGACCCCATAAAGTCTATACCCATATTCGGCCATCTCCCTAAATTTGAGGTTTCGGCTTTTGGCCAAAGTTACACTAGGAATTGTTTAGAGTTTGAACACTTACCACAGTCTTTCTCCTCTTGAATCCGGATGCCTAAAAGGTAAAGGAATCGAATGCCAACTATTGAAAAGAAAAGAAAAGGTTGCTGGTCACAAAGAATCGGCACCCCTATCTTCACCGATTTCGCTTTTTTAAGACTTGACGTAAATAGAGATAAGGGAAAGAAATAATAAATGAGTGGAGGAAAGTAATGGGCTGGTTTTTGGAAAAGAAACGGGAGAAAAGATGAGAGGAAAGATGGTAGATTCGGCTAGGGAAGAAAAAGAAGAGAAAAAACTAAAACAAAGGAGAAAACGGCACAGCTAAGACCCTAATGCCGAAATTACTAACCTAATACCCTTCTGCGAATTCCCCTCTCTAACCCCTTCCAAACGGCTAAGCTCTATCCTTCTCTCAAATCCCTAAAATCTCTCCCCTTATCCCTCCTTAATTTATGCATTTAACTTGATCCAACTCTCCTCTTACAGAATCCACTTAGGTTCCAACACTTACCCTTCCTGCAAATAAAAATAAATACTCTTATTTGCCAACACAGGGAATCGAACCCAGGTCTTCCTCTATGCTCCACACGCCACCTTTTTAGGAGCTTAGTGGCGTCACCCTTTCCACTTTACCCACAACTTAATATAAGGGCACCTAGCCAGAACCCCTAACTCCTAAGTCCAAAATTTAAAAATTCTACCGGGTTTTGGCCAACTCATGGGCCTTCCATAAGCCCATTTACATACCCAAATTATGAATTCCATAATCACATACCAAATTTTAGAAATTTACTTAAAATATCAAGAATCGCGAAAACCCGAAAATCAGGGTGTTACAATTTCTTTTATTTTTTGGATTAAGGGTTCGTTTAGTGTAAAAAAGTTAATCACACTCTTGATATTATTGTTGGGTGCTCTTTGAAACCTAAAAAAAGTAAGATGATTCTTCCATTTCTTTCTTTAAACTTTTTTAAAGTTAAAGGATCAAATTGATAAAACTTGTAAATGTAAAAAGGTTAAATTTATCAAATTATTTAGAATTAGGACCAAATTGATAGAATATGTAAGCATTAAGGACTAAATGCATTATCATACCAGTTATAAAAATGCCACATCATTATTTTTGTTATCAATTTAATAACAGGTGACAAAAATAAAAACAAATACAAATGTTAGTGCATAAATTAAAAAAATTTAAAGTTGGATAACCAAAACAAAAGCACAAACATAGTTGGGTGACCATTTATACAGTTTACTCTAGATTTTTACATAGATTTTTTTCATCCATGTTGTCACTATTCCATAATCTAATATATATGCATGATAAACTTCTTGTTGATATTCAAAGTTTTTTTTATTATTATGTGTTTTTAAATAAATTTTAATTTTTGAAATTAGTATTTTTATTTTTTTAAAGCATGGCCAAATTGATATAATGTGTAAACATTGAAGGTTAATTTTTTATTACTAGGACCAAATTGATATAACTTGTAAACACTAAAACTAAAATTCTTATAATGCCAAATAAAATAGGCATAATGATAAATTTAGCCCCTAATGTTTACTTCTTTTGTCACTTTGGCCCCTAATTCTATTTTTTGAGATCACATTGGTCCTCAAGTCAACCTTTAAAATTTAACCAAATTGCTCTATTTCAGATGAAAAAAGTTGAATAGACCATTAAATTTTTAACAACATTGACGTGTCTGCTCGCATGGTAATCCACGTATACTTAAGAAAACATTAAAATAATTAATAAAATATTTAAAAATTTAAAAAAATTTAAAAAAAGTTCAAAAAAATTTTTAAAAAAAATTATCCATGTTACTAGTCAATAACACATAGAGGGTCATGCAAGCTTCCATGTAATTTCCATTAAAATTTTAATAGTTCAATTAGCTTTCTTATCTAAAAGAAAGCAATTTGACTAAATTTTAAAAATTGAGGGCTAAGGTGTTTTAGGCCAAAAAAATATCAAGAGGGATGAATTAGTATTTAAAAATTTCTCTACAAAATTTTCTATACAAGAAAGAAAAGCTTGGACATTTTAATTTTAATGGTTCGACTCTAATTGCCTACTTCTACTACCTTAGTATACCTCAACTAAAAATTTTCCCCATTCACTATAAGAATTGGTATTTTTTAAGCAAAAAGGTCTAACATTTGCCATCTTTTATCTTTTTAACAAGGTTAAGATAGAAACATTTTACCTAGTTTTTATAGTTTAAGTAAAGTCCTCTAACTTTTACAAGACTCAATTAGAAACCCTTTAAATCCCTCTAAAGTTTTCTATCCAACAACCTTAAGTACACACTTTAATTATAAAAAGAAAAAATGTAAACAATAATGACCTCTCAATGGTGTGTATTTACAAGTGCTAGTTCACTCAAATAACGAGAATGATAAAAGATATTACAATAAACACCTAAAAGATTACGTACAAAAAAATATGAAAAAAATGAAGATTTGAAGTGGATTTTATTGATTTCAATGTTTGGATGTGTCTCTCTTACGTCTTGATGTGTCTTTAACTTGTTTTTAGACGAAGGAACAATTTTGTGGATGTTTATAGTTGCTGGAGATGTTTTGGAGTCATTGAAAATATTAATCTCGGACTTAAAAAGTGGATCTGCAACTCATGTATCGATACATACCAATGATGTATCAATACTTCTCATAAACATAGCCATTAGTGACCATTCTGATAGCCACATGTTGATACATCTAAAGCACATATTAGTAGTTTTAAAGGATGTATTGATACATGACCTTCTAGTTCCGTTATCTGGCTATTGGCTTGCAACGTATCAAAACCTAAACCATTAGTATTGATACTTAGTTACCAAAATAACTTTAAAACATTTTAAACACATTAGAACATTTTGGTGGCTCAAAAATATTTGGATAAGTTCAAACACATTCAAAAACGTGTTTTTAAGTATTTTGGAAGTCTTTGAATGTAACGACCTAATTTTCAGTGGTGTCGGAAATGGTGATTTGAGATCACTAAATCCGACAAATAAGATTGAACAAGATAGCAATTTAATATTTATGAGTCAAGTAAGGATTTAGAAGAATTTTTGAAATGGTGAAATTAGTGAATTAAAAGAATTTATTAGGTCAAACTAGTCAAAAACGAGGTATCGAGACCTCAAAATTGAAAATCGAGCTATAAATATTTTTATAAATATTTATGGAGTGTCATTAAGTTAGTATTAAAGTTTTGTTAGAAAATTTTAACGTTTGGATAGCTAATTAATTAAAAAGGACTAAATTGAAAATAGCGCAAAATTTGTTAAATTGTGAGTAAATAGCTTAAGTATTTAAAAAGATGGATTTAAAGAGCAATTAGACCCAAAGGTTAATGGCTGGACGGTTTGGGTATGAAATAAGCAAGAAAACAATGTGAACAAGGGGCAAATTTGGAAATAGCATAAAAGTTAATAGTTAAATAATGATGTAATTGAAAAATCTAGACATTTCTTCATATTTTCTCAGCCAAAACGCCATAGAAGGTCTGGAGAAAGCTATTTTTTCATATTTTTACATCATATGAGTTTAATTCTTGCTTTTTTCTTGATAATTTTTATGTTTTTATGACTTTTACAATTAGGTCCACTTATAGAATTCATTAGTTTTTGATTTTATGGGTGAAATTGGAAGTTACCCTGGATTGATAAGGGAATTTTATGATGAATTATTATGAAATTTAAGTTCTAATTTCATATTAAGGTGGTTTTATTAAGTGATTTTGATAGGAAATGATATTTAGGACCTAATTGTGAAAAAGTTGTGAATTGAAGGTTGCTGTTGAAATTCAGAATATAAAAGGTTTTGAAATAGTTTATAATGATAAAATAAAGTGTTAATTGAGAAAAATTAGTTCAATTGATGGGTGAATTGAGCAGGGACTAAATTGTGAAAACTATAAATTTTGGGGTAAAAGTGTAATTTCAAAATTTGAACAGCATAAATTGTGAAGTGAAATAGAAATCAAATAAATGCTAATGAGTAGAAATATTTTATATTATAGATCAAGAATCTAAAGAAGAACGAGGAAAAGAAAAAGTTGCGGAATAGTCCCTAAATTTCAATATCTTCTACAAATTAGCCGGGTAAGTTCATATGGTTGAATTTAGATGTTTATTTGTGAATTATTTAAGTAATGTGTTATTATATATGAATTTGTTGTGGGATTGTGTAAATTTTGTTAATGAAAGAATAAATGTGAAAATGCAAATTAGGAAAAACGCAGGATTGAGTACGTTCGTATCGTGACATGTGATGAATTGACGGATAAGACCATGGTTGTTCCATGGAAAAGTGTGAAATGTAGGTATGGTATCATCCATACTGAGTTGTGATATGTAGGTATGGTATTATCAAATCCATACTGAGTTAAGAAATGTAGGTATGGCATTGCCCATACCGAAGTTGTAAAATGTAGGTATGGTATTTCAATGAGGAAAACCATACCGAGTTATGAATCGTGTAATCGAACAACGACGTACTCAATTTCGTAAGCCGCTTCCTAATTTGATTATAAGAAATAAAAGAAAAGTGATCCAAATGAAAGAGATTGAGTAGTTGTTACTGTTGAGCTCAACTATGTGAATTATTATAACAATGGTTGTGAATCGCAGGAAACTTTAGTAAATGTTTTGGTATTGTTTAGAAATATTATGTTTGGTACGTATTACTTTTAAACCTATGAACTTACTAAGCTTCAATAAGCTTACTTGTATGTGTTTGATATTTTTATGTAGATTGAATTGAAGTGAAGTTGGTAGATCAGATCAACACAACAAAGCACGCTATCCAGATCAATTCTGGTAGCTTTTGTTTTATGTTTGAAGATTTATATGGCATGTATAGAGTTTAAATGAAATGAAGTAAAGATGTCAACATTTTGTACTAAAACAGTTTTTGGTTAGTAGCAGTAGTTTGACTTTGAAAATTCACCATAAATTATGAAAATCTCATTAGAGGTTGAATAAAATATGAAATTAAATCTTATTGAATCTAGTTTCACATAGAAGAAACGGTGTAACCAAAAGGCTTTTATATCAGGAGATATTTGAATTTTTGTGAGACAAGGTTAGAATGATTTTGAACTCCCCTATTCTGATTTGTAAAAATCATTAAAAATTGTACAAAAATATTTAGGAGTCATACTATATATATATGGATTCCTTATTGAGTCTATTTTTAATAGAAACAATTGGTTTGGTTATTTGAATTTTTTACATGGAGAAATTTGGTTCGTAGTGCACAGGGGTTAGAGTAGCCGAACCCTGAAACAGGGGAGACTTCAACTAATAAACTATACTAATTGGCCCAACCAAAAATTTTAGAAAAAAATTAGTAAGTATATATATGAGCCTAGATTTTGGGAAAATTTATGGATTTGGATTTTGAGTTTTTAACTCGAGATATGATTTTTTTATGCTCTGAACGCAGCTTGGACAACTTTGTCTGGAAAGTGTGATATAAATTGTTTGAATTTGTTTAAGTGCTCAAATTAGTTTAGTAATGCCTCGTGCTCGACTCCGGCAATGGTATCGGGTAAAGAGGGCGTTGCATTTATTGGTATCAGAGCTTTGGTTTAGTCGATTCTCGGAATAAATTTGATGTGTAAAGTGTTTAGAAATACATGCCATATAAATCTGTGATAGTGTGATGTGAATGATCCGATCTAATTACTAATTTTTGTTATAGATTGTAAATATGTCTGATAGACCTGATGGTGCTAGTCAGGAAGAGGAAGTTAATAGTAAAATACAGCTTCTGAGCAGGGAACAAGTGGTAATGTCCCGATTTCTTTGATAAGAGAGAAAGAACTTAAAAATATGATTTACGGATTAATGGATCAGTGGTATCATGAAACAATACAAGGAAGAAGTCAGCACAACAACCTCCTCCTCCCTCATCGCACCACCGCCATAACCCCTGTTGCTCCTCCTTTAACAGATGAATCTAGCAAAAGAACACCGATTGAAAAACTCAGAAAGTTTGGAGCTAAAGAATTTCGAGGAGATCGGACGATGATCCAAGTTAAAGCGAGTATTGGTTAAAGAGTTTGAGAGAGTTTTAAACATATGATGTGTTCTCCGGAGGACTATTTGAGGTGTCTGGCCGCTATTGAAAGAAGAAGCGTATAATTGGTGGGAAACCATTGAGGCAAATGATACCGCAGATAAACTTACTCGGAATTCTTCCAAAATGAATTTAAGAAGAAGTATGTGGGAAAGAGATATTTAGATAAGAAGAAGAGAGAATTTCTTGATCTTCGACAAGGGAATAAAACAAAGGGCGAATATGAAAGAGAATTTGTGTATCTCAAGAGATATGCTCTGGATGTTAAACCGACAGAGGAAGAAATGTGCATTAGATTTGAAGAAGGGCTTAATGATGAAATCAGAATGATGATTGGAGGTACAGAGATTCGAGAATTTGTGATTCTGTCTGATCGAGCTTAAAAGATGGAAGAAGTGTATAACAAAAAGATGCAAAGAGAAAGAAGAGGTAAAGAGGTATACAAAAGAAGTTTCTCTAGACCAACTTCGACTTTTCTGGCTAAAAAGTTCAGAGATGATTCTAGTCGACCTGTTACAATTCCGGAATGATCGAATAAAAGTAAAATGACTCAACAAGATGTCGGAGTAACTAAGAAACCAGCAGCTAGTGTTAGTAGTGTGCAAAATATTCCGAGACTTAGATGTAAAAATTGTGGTAGATTTCATATTGGTGAGTGTTGGGGAAGAGCCGGAGCTTGCTATAAATGTGGTGAAACTGATCATTTTATTTGGGACTGTCCTCAATTATTAAAAGAAGATAGAGAACAAGGGGAGAAGCAAGCAAATACTCCTCAGAAAAGTAAACGTTCGGGTCAAAGTAGTGTCATTGGACTGTTCATTCGAACGAGAGATACTGCAGACTCGATCGAGACAAGAGCACCTGACGTACATATGCTATCCCGCAAGGGAAAAACTTCGCTCGGATGTGATAGCTGGTAATTTCTATCTTTTGATGATTCTGTATGCTTTAATTGATCCCGGATCTACACATTCATATATTTGCACTGCATTAGTGTCAAAAAAGAAAATGACTGTTGAGTCCACTGACCTTGAATTGCAAGTCACTAATCCACTAGGGCAAAGTGTGTTGGTTAATTTAATATGTCGAAATTGTCCACTGAAAATACAAGGCTGTGAATTCTCTGCTGATTTAATGTTGTTACCTTTCCGAGAATTTGATGTTATTCTTGGAATGGATTGGTTGATTAAACACGATGCCATAGTGAATTGTAGAGAAAAACGGATTGATTTAAAATGTCAGACAAGGGAAATAGTTTCAGCTGAGTTTGGGGATAAAAAGAATGATGTCAGAATTATTTCAGCCTTTAAAGCTCGGAAATTGATTCAGAAAAGTAATGAAGCATTTTTAGCTTATATTCTTGATACTCGGGGTTCTGAATTGAAGATGGAATAATTGTCAGTTGTTAATGAGTTTACTGATGTGTTTCCTGAGGAATTACCTGGTTTACCCCCAGATCGTGAGGTTGAATTCACAATTGATGTAATTTCAGGTACAGCTCCGATATCAATAACACCGTATAGAATGGCACCAGCTGAGTTAAAAGAGTTGAAGACACAGTTGCAAGAGTTATTGGATAAAGGGTTCATCAGACCGAGTACATCACCTTGGGGCGCACTGTCTTATTTGTGAAAAAGAAAGATGGTTCGCTGCGATTGTGTATTGATTACGTGCGGTTGAAGAAGGTAACAATTAAAATAAATATCCATTACCTCGATCGATAATTTGTTTGATCAACTGAAAGGTGCTGCAGTTGTTCTCAAAAATAGACCTTAGATCCGGGTATTTTCAATGAAGATTAAAGAGTGTGGTGTGCCAAAGATCTTTTGAACTCGGTATGGTCACTACGAATTTTTGGTAATGCCTTTTGGTTTAACGAATGCCCCTGCTGCATTTATGGATTTAATGAATCGAAATTTTTAGTCTTATTTGGATAGATTTGTGGTGGTATTTATTGATGACATATTGGTCTATTCAAAGACAGAATCCGAACATGCACAGCACTTGAGAATTGTACTACAGACTTTGAGAGAAAAGTAGTTATATGCGAAATTTAGTAAATGTGAGTTTTGGCTTCATGAGGTTGGATTTCTGGGTCATATTATATCACCAAGGAATTCGTGTGGATCCAAGTAAAGTTTGGCGGTGGTGAATTGGAAAACACCAAGAATGTAATCAAGTGCGAAGTTTTCTGGGATTAGCAGGATACTATTGTCGTTTTGTAAAGAATTTTTCCATGATTGCTTCACCAATGACTCGTTTATTACAGAAGAATGCTGAGTTTATGTGGTCTGATGAATGTCAGCAGAGATTTGATCAGTTAAAGAAAATGTTAACAGAAGCTCCAGTCATGACTCAACCAGAATCAGGTATATCATATGTTGTGTACAGTGATGCATCTTTAAGTGGTTTGGGTTGTGTGTTAATGCAGTTAGGAAAGGTGGTGGCTTATGCTTCACGGCAATTAAAACCACATGAAAAGAATTACCCTACACATGATCTTGAGTTAGCTGCAATTGTTTTTGCTTTAAAAATTTGGAGACACTATTTATATGGTGAGAAGTGTTATATGTATACGGATCACAAAAGTTTGAAATACTTAATGACTCAAAAGGAACCGAACTTAAGATGAGACAAGTGGTTAGAGTTCTTTGAAATACTATGATTTGGTTATTGACTATCATCCGTGGAAAGCTAATGTAGTTCTTGATGCATTGAGTCGAAAGTCATCCTTGTTTGCACTTCTGCAATGAATGCTCATTTGGCTCTTAATGAAGAAGGTGTTGTATTAGTAGAATTGAAGGTAAAACCAATGTTTCTTCAACAAATTCGTAAGTCGCAGAATGAAGATCCAAAATTGGTCTTTGAAACGGCAAATGGTTCAGATAATTTAGATTCGAGTTCAAGATTGATGATGAAGGTATATTGCGCTATCATAATAGGATTTGTGTTCCAAATAATTCTGATTTAAAGAATGATATTCTTTCTGAAGCACATAATAGTATGTATTCTATTCATCCGGGTAGTACAAAGATGTATGGTGATTTGAAAAAGACATATTGGTAGCCTGGTATGAAAAGAGAAATTTCAGAATTTATTGCAAAATGTTTGATTTGCCAGCAAGTTAAAGCAGAGCATCAAGTGCCAACGGGTTTATTACAACCCATTATGATTCCTGAATGGAAGTGGGAGCATATTTCAATAGATTTTGTGTCAAGATTGCCTGTGACTCCAAGAAAGAAAGATTCGATATGGGTGATTGTTGATAGATTGACAAAGTCAGCACACTTTATTCCAGTCAGAACAGATTTTTCACTTAAGAAGTTAGCAGAATTGTATGTGTCAGAGATTGTGAGACTACGTGGAGTTCCAGTATCTATCATTTCAGATCGGGATCCGAGGTTTACTTCAAGATTTTGGAATAAATTGCAAGAAGCTTTAGGCATTGGATTGAATTTTAGTACAGCATTTCATCCTCAAACAGATGGACAGTCAGAGCGAGTGATTCAAATTTTAGAAGATATGTTAAGATGTAGTATACTCGAGTTTAGTGACAGTTGGGAAAGGTATTTACCATTGGCTGAGTTTGTTTACAACAATAGCTATCAATCTAGTATAAAAATGGCACCATTTGAGGCTCTTTATGGTAGAAAATGCAAGACTCCATTGTGTTGGTCTGAATTGAGTGAACAAAAAATAGTTGGGGTTGATTTGATTCGAGAAACCGGAGAGAAAGTCCAGATTATTCGAGATAGTCTAAAAGTTGCTTCAGACCGTCAGAAGTCATATGCGGATTTAAAACGAAGAGACATAGAATATGCTGTGGGTGATCGAGTATTTTTAAAAGTTTCACCGTGGAAAAAGGTGTTACGGTTTGGTAAAAAGGGAAAATTAAGTCCGAGATTCATAGGGCCATATGAAATTGTGGAAAGGATTGGTCCTGTAGCTTATCGGTTGGCTTTACCTCCGGAACTTGAGAAGATCCACAATGTGTTTCATGTGTCTATGATAAGGCGGTATAGGTCAAATCCTTCACACGTAATTCCTCATACTGAAATTGAGCTTCAACCAGATATGACTTATTCAGAAGAACCAGTGAAGATTTTGGCTCGTGAAGTTAAAGACTTGCGGAACAAAAGAGTACCATTGGTTAAAGTATTATGGCATCGACATGGTATGGAGGAGGCAACCTGGGAAACAGAGGAGTCAATGAGATCACAGTATCCAAATCTATTTTCAGGTAACAAATTTCGAGGACGAAATTTTTAAAGGGAGGGAAAGTTGTAACGACCTAATTTTCAGTGGTGTCGGAAATGGTGATTTGAGATCACTAAATCCGAAAAATAAGATTGAACAAGATAGTAATTTAATATTTATGAGTCAAGTAAGGATTTAGAAGAATTTTTGAAATGGTGAAATTAGTGAATTAAAAGAATTTATTAGGTCAAACGGGTTCAAAACGAGGTATCGAGACCTCAAAATTGAAAATCGAGCTATAAATATTTTTATAAATATTTATGGAGTTTCATTGAGTTAGTATTAAAGTTTTGTTAGAAAATTTTAACGTTTGGATAGCTAATTAATTAAAAAGGACTAAATTGAAAATAGCGCAAAATTTGTTAAATTGTGAGTAAATAGCTTAAGTATTTAAAAAGATGGATTTAAAGAGCAATTAGACCCAAAGGTTAATGGCTGGATGGTTTGGGTATGAAATAAGCAAGAAAACAATGTGAACAAGGGGCAAAATTAGAAATAGTATAAAAGTTAATAGTTAAATAATGATGTAATTGAAAAATCTAGACATTTCATATTTTCTCCGCAAAAACGCCATAGAAGGTCTGGAGAAAGCTTGTTTTTCATATTTTTACATCATGTGAGTTTAATTCTTGCTTTTTTCTTGATAATTTTTATGTTTTTATGACTTTTACAATTAGGTCCACTTATAGAATTCATTAGTTTTTGATTTTATGGGTGAAATTGGAAGTTATCCTGGATGGATAAGGGAATTTTATGATGAATTATTATGAAATTTAAGTTCTAATTTCATATTAAGGTGGTTTTATTAAGTGATTTTGATAGGAAATGATGTTTAGGACCTAATTGTGAAAAAGTTGTGAATTGAAGGTTGCTGTTGAAATTCAGAATATAAAAGGTTTTGAAATAGTTTATAATGATAAAATAAAGTGTTAATTGAGAAAAATTAGTTCAATTGATGGGTGAATTGAGCAGGACTAAATTGTGAAAATGTAAATTTTGGGGTAAAAGTGTAATTTCAAAATTTGAACAGCATAAATTGTGAAGTGAAATAGAAATCAAATAAATGCTAATGAGTAGAAATATTTTATATTATAGATCAAGAATCTAAAGAAGAACGAGGAAAAAAAAAGTTGAATAGTCCCTAAATTTCAATATCTTCTACAAATTAGCCGGGTAAGTTCATATGGTTGAATTTAGATGTTTATTTGTGAATGATTGAAGTAATGTGTTATTATATATGAATTTGTTGTGGGATTGTGTAAATTTTGTTAATGAAAGAATAAATGTGGAAATGCAAATTAGGAAAAACGCAGGATTGAGTACGCTCAGATCGTGACATGTGATGAATTGATTGGATAAGACCATGGTTGTTCCATGGCAAAGTGTGAAATGTAGGTATGGTATCATCCATACTGAGTTGTGATATGTAGGTATGGTATTATCAAATCCATACTGAGTTAAGAAATGTAGGTATGGCATTACCCATACCGAGTTGTAAAATGTAGGTATGGTATTTCAATGAGGAAAACCATATTGAGTTATGAATCGTGTAATCGAACAACCACGTACTCAATTTCGTAAGCCGCTTCCTAATTTGATTATAAGAAATAAAAGAGAAGTGATCCAAATGAAAGAGATTGAGTAGTTGTTCTTGTTGAGCTCAACTATGTGAATTATTATAACAATGGTTGTGAATCGCAGAAACTTTAGTAAATGTTTTGGTATTGTTTGGAAATATTATGTTTGGTAAGCATTACTTTTAAACCTATGAACTTACTAAGCTTCAATAAGCTTACTTGTGTGTGTTTGATATTTTTATGTAGATTGAATTGAAGTGAAGTTGGTAGATCGGATCAACACAACAAAGCACACTATCCAGATCAATTCCGGTAGCTTTTGTTTTATGTTTGAAGATTTATATGGCATGTATAGAGTTTAAATGAAATGAAATAAAGATGTCAACATTTTGTACTAAAATAGTTTTTGGTTAGTAGCAGTAGTTTGACTTTGAAAATTCACCATAAATTATGAAAATCCCATTAGAGGTTGAATAAAATATGAAATTAAATCTTATTGAATCTAGTTTCACATAGAAGAAACAGTGTAAGCAAAAGGCTTTCATATCAGGAGATATTTGAATTTTTGTGAGACAAGGTCAGAGTGATTTTGAACTCCCCTATTCTGATTTGTAAAAATCATTAAAAATTGTAAAAAAATATTTAGGAGTCATACTATATATATATGGATTCATTATTGAGTCTATTTTTAAGAGAAACAATCGGCTTGGTTATTTGAATTCTGTACATGGAGAAATTTGGTTCGTAGTTCACAGGGGTAAGAGTAGCCGAACCCTGAAACAGGGGAGACTTCAACTAATAAACTATACTAATTGGCCTAACCAAAAATTCTAGAAAAAAATTATTAAGTAGATATATGAGCCTAAATTTGGGGAAAATTTACGGATTTGGATTTCGAGTTTTGTAACTTGAGATATGATTTTTTTTGCGTCTGTAACGCAGTTGGACAGCTTGTCTGGAAAGTGTGATATAAATTGTTTGAATTTGTTTAAGTGCTCAAATAAGTTTAGTAATGCCTCGTGCTCGACTTCGGCGATGGTCTCGGGTAAAGGGGGGGTTACATTGAAATACTTTGAAAATGTTTGATTACTAAATGACTTAGATAAATAAAATCTATCTTAAATGTTATTATATCTAACACCAAAGTGACAAAATGGATAAATATTATAGGTTAAGTTTTTCTTTAAAAAAAAGGTCATGTTGTCTTTCTACTAGACACTTAATGGTTAAGTGACAAAAAAACATAATTAATTGTTAAGGATCCATTATAATTTTTAAAGTAGGTTGATCTTAAACCTGTTCATAGGCTGAGTTATTCACCCAAGCCCAAAGGTTCGTTTAAATTTTAGGATGGTTTAGGCAAAAATATTAGGCTTGAAAAATGGGTTTGGGCAAAAAAATTAGACCTATTTAAAATATGAGTCGAGTTCAGGCCTAAACATTTAAGGCCCAAGCCTGACTCGACCTGACCCATTTTTAAGTTTATAATACTTTATATTATGATATTTTTATATATTATGTAATTTAGAATACATCAAAAAAAAAATAAACATATACTAAATATATAATAATATTGTAATGTAAACATTAAAATAATATTAAGATAACTATATAAAATTTTCAATAAATAAAAATTATATAAAATTATGACATATTAAAATAAAATAAAATAAATATTTTAAAAAAATTAAATAATAATATAAACGAGCCTAAAATGGACTTGAATTAATTTGTTACAAATATAAATAGTTTTAAACAAAATTTTAACCTCATATTTTGAACTAGATCAATTTAGATAAATATCAAATTTATTAATATCATAATCATCCGACCCGACTCTCACCCGACTCGAACACCCCTAGTTGAGTTTATCCGAATGATTTATACACAGTATTATCCGGATTGGTAGAAGTTAAATAATGTTCCCTCCCAAACGAAGGCAAGGCAACACCAACCAAAAAGAGAAAAAATGATAATAGATGGCAAAGATTCCAAAACCAAGAGACAATCAAAGTCTCGGCCATCCTCTCCACGTCGTTCACGCTCATCAAAGCTTACGCCGGCCTCAGCCTCTTTGGTCGACGGTGAACTGTCCGTGACTGAGCAAGAACAGAGCTCCGCAGTTACCAGTCTCTTTGAAGGTCTCCAAATTTCACAAGATTCAAACTCTAATCCCCGGAGCTTTCCTTACAGCGTCAAGCAACAATGCTGGGAAAAGGCCGAGAAGGTCAAGGGACGAGACCCAGATCGCTGGCGCCGCGACGCTGTTGGTAACATTGTTTTCAGGAAGCTCGTCGGTTGTCCCGGATGCTTGTGCCATGACTACGACCATATCATCCCTTACTCCAAGGTAGTTTTTCTCTTTTCCCCCTTAATTCTAACATTTGCTATATTTGTTAAGATGAATTTGAATATTTGGATTTATTTATTTTTCTATCAATTGTGGATTGAAATTCATTTAATTATGCATTCAATACTATTATAAAATTGAACAAAAACATGAAAATTTGAAATCCAAGTTTGAATATTTTGTTGTATCTTTTAATAGAGATGTTTTCTGAAGAGGGTTTGGCTTGGTTTGAGTGTTGTAGA
This sequence comes from Gossypium arboreum, assembly GCF_025698485.1. Classification (NCBI taxonomy): domain Eukaryota; kingdom Viridiplantae; phylum Streptophyta; class Magnoliopsida; order Malvales; family Malvaceae; genus Gossypium; species Gossypium arboreum. Next base: position 108,510,973 of record NC_069081.1, on the reverse strand, counting down.
TTTGTTCTGGGTTCATTATGTAATTCCTAATTTTATGTTTTGTGAGTATTTTTGTTGTAAGAATTCTGTAATTCCTCTATGATCAGAAGCAGATATTAGCAAAAAAAGAGAGGAAACAAGATTGCTGTTTGATTTATTGCTCCATTTTATATGTGAAAATATACCTCTGCTAAATTTGTTATATTAGAATGGCATTTGTGAATGTGATTACTCAGTTGCAAAGAATTCCATAACTATATTCCGCAGACTATGATGTTAAGACTTTGAATCCACAAGGACCAAAACTGATCGGATCCCTGAGTGAAGGAATAATTCTAGTTCGGCACTGGTCATGACTTAGCCATTTTTTAATGGAATGATTTCATAGAACTATAGAAAAATTTCTTTCGAGCTGAATATTTTATTCTGAATCACTCTTAATGAAGAAAAGCTTGAAATGCTAGTCTCTTTTGGGTGAGAATCATTTGGTAGAAAGAATCAGGCATGATGATTAAAATCAGGCATGATGATTAGCAGTATTAAAAATTTCTAAAGGGAAAAAAATACTTGAAGATCAGAAATTGGCGACAAGGTTGTAGAAGCCATGGTAGTTGATGTGTCTTGAGGCAGCTTGTGAAATGTTCCCTTTTAAGCTGGACTATTTTGTTCGATTAATGTTCAACATATTTTTCACATACAAGATGATATAAGTTGCAATGGAGGACCTTGAGGCTAATCTCACGGTGTTAGGTCATAATCTCAAAAGGTTTAATATTTGCTGAGGGTGAAAGCATCATGTATTCACAGGACGTCGTCTAGCTAATATAGACAAAGTCGTGGTTAATCCTGAATATGTTAAAGTCAATGCTGCGCTGCTGTAGTGTGTCACTATTCACTAGAGAATCCACCAAACTGTGTTTTTATTTTTTTCAGCTTTCATTGTTCCTTACATATAGCTTGCTTTTGTTCAATGACCTTCATTTGTAATTATTTACTCAGATATTCAATTACCACGTACTTAACAAAAAGTTGTTTTCTCTTTCTAATCATACTCTCTTCGTTATTAAATCTCTCAAAGACTGTCCCTGAACTTTCTCTCTCTCTTGAATTTCTTGTGCAGTATTGTTATATGCATGAACTCCATGTATCTCTGTTCTGGATCTACCGAGTCTGGCTCCTGATTTGATTTCTTTTCATGAATTTCAGGGAGGAAAAAGCACTTTAGAAAACTGTCAGGTTTTACAGGTATGAGAATTTCCCTCCTATAGCATCTTCAACTTCCTTCTTTCTGTTTTTTCTAAATTTCGTAACATGCTTCTGGTCTAAAAATATTTTTAACCTGCCAAAATAGAATTTTTATTTATTTTTGCAATGCTATAAAGTATGGAAGAGACTGATAGTCATAGGTACAGCTGATATCAGTCTACAAAATGTAGTTGATCTTTTCATTCATTCAGACAGGTAATTACTATACGCTTGCACTCTGGTTTAATTGGATTGGCAGCTACTTGCCTATTGAGTCTTGAATACACTTCGTCGACTTGAATCACAGGAATGTTGCAATTTGAGGCCCAAGAATCATCTCTGGGCTACCCATCTTCCTCTCGTTAAACTTCTATTGGCTTGCCTTGATTTGCCTTACCATGGTACCATAAGAAAAAGGATGGAAAATGAAAAGAACCAAGTACAAGATAACTTTAACCAAGTATTAAGCATAGTAATGGTTAGAACCAAAAAATAAAAAAGCATGGCAATGGAACTTTTTAATTAAATGCATTGAATTGAAGAATCCTTATCAGTCTTTGGTATTCTGAAATGAATATGCAAAATAACGTTTTTGAATATAATCTTTCCCCTGGAAACTATTTTAATCAAGTTTGCATGTTATGAGTAGCCATAGCACAGTTGAAATTGCCTTTTTCAGGCCTGATACCAGTCAGTGACTCAGTGGTGAAACCAAAAGTTTAAGTTAGTGGGGGGCCAAAGAATATTCCTTATAATATTTTTATTAGTGTTTGGTTAACTAAGAATTTTATAAAGATTGAGATGGCCTTGATGAGCTTTCAAATAATGAAGGATTGGATGATTATTATTATTTCCATTGTTATTTATGATGCATATATCTATCTTAACATACAAATACCAGGCAATCATTTGTCCACTTCTCATTCACAATTTATTGGTTTTCTCAAGAATCTTCATTGCTGAAAATCTCATAACTGTATACCTACTACTAAAATTGAGTCAAATATCATCCACCTAAGGTAGATTTTCTTTTAGCAAGTAATGAACAAACTAAAAGTTGTATGTGAAAGTACAATAAGACGAAAAAGTGCGTCATTATTCTTTCTAATTAGGTGGAAAAAGCTTGCCTTGTATGGAAAATGCAATCATTAGAGAGCTGCTTGCTCTGGTCAATCTTTTCCTTGGTTAGAATTGATGTCTTTGATGTGACTTTTAGAAATCTTAGGTTCAAACCCTGGAAGTACATAATTTAGAGAATGACAGAGTTAAATCGATTTCCAATTTAGAGATATTAGGTTCAGACCCTGGGAAGTTCATGGGTTAGAGTATGACTGAGTTAAATCGATTTCCAATTTAGAGATATTAGGTTTAGACCCTGGGAAGTTCATGGGTTAGAGGATGACAGAGAGTTAAACTGATTTCCAGTATAGAGATCTTAGGTTCAAACCTTGTGAAGTACATGGATCAGGAATGAGAGAGAATTACCTCCCAATGTGTTGAAGGATTTTAGTGGGACTTTCTTTTTACCATAATAGAACAAAGTGATCCAGTATTTAGTGTGAATATTTTCTGTATCTATAAGTGGTAACAAACTCTTTCTATTAATGCAGTCAATCTTTCTGTAGAATAAAACTATTTAGAAATAAGGATACAAATAAAACTTAGCCTGTATATTCTTATAGATGGGTCTGCCTATGATAGCAATTCAACGTGGGGACTAACTCTTCGAGTAGAGTTCAATAGAACGAGTTTTTTCCTCATCCAAACATAGGTTTTAGAAGATATTGGTCTATATTCGAAACATGCCAGCCCATATTTGAGTGCTTAATCTTTTGCAACTGTATTAGGTCCATTGAGTTGTTAAACAATTTTGAATCACTTGGAATGTTTTTCTTTTCTCGACTAACTATTACTCCATAGTTGTAATTTACCTGAAGAATCAGGAATCTGATGTTTGGAATTTCGTTTTGATAACATTAGGCAACTGTTAATCGATCAAAGGGAAATCGGACTGAGTTGTCTAGAGCTGATCTTATTCAGAAAAGTTCTTATTGTCGGGTTTCAGGTACTGCTAATTTTGTATGATCTTTTTTCTTCTGAGAAGATGACAACCAGATTTGGTAATCCTTGACTTTCAATTGTGCGATTGAACTTTTAGGTCGGGACATGGATCTAATTGAACTTTCAGCATATGGCAATGTTCATCATGCGGAGGATTCAGGTGGGTGCAGAATTCAATAATATTAATATCTGCCATAGGAACTTGTCATATTGTTTATTCAAGGATAATATTTATATAGTTGTAGTATTGGAATGATGATTAAGGTAAAGAAAATTTTCATAGTATTATGTAATAATATAACTCTAATCAGAGTATTTTGAAGGGTAAGCTTCACCCATAATACCAAACTCTTTTCTGGCTTCCTCCGTATCAGTTCTTGACCAACCCTTTCTTGACATGGACTTAAGTCCCCTCCTTCAAATTTGTATGTTGAAGTTTTCAATTTTGCCATGTAAAAGCATGACATGCAAGAAGATGTTATGTGGTGTCCCCCATCCAGAATCATGATGGCATCTAAGGTGGGATCTTATTATAATGAGATTCATTTTAAATCTGCAGCTGTGGTTAAAAAATAGAAAGGAGTTTGAAGCTGTTGGATGAAGTCATATAAAAAAAAACTTAGGAACTGTGCTAGTAATCTTTAACCTGTTCAACCGATTACAAAAAGAGAGAACATGATCGCAACTAGTTTCTCTCCCCTTATTTAGTGTTGAAGTTTATTGAATTGGTTGAAAGGTAAACACATATTTCTCAAAGAAAATATTATGTAGCATGATCAACGGTGACTTGATATTGATTTTTCATCTTTTAATTTCAACCATAAATTTGGAATGAATCTCATAGGATCTTACTATTATAGATCTTTCTATAAACCCCATTCGGAATTGTACATAAAAATGGATAAATTTGTTTATACATAAAGCGATGAGGATTGAAACATTAGCCTCCTAATTTTATGTTTACTAGTATAATACCTTGCTTACACCGGGGTGTATAAAAATTAAATTATTTAATTAATACTAAAACAATATATTTACGAATTAATTTTTATTTTAAATTATTAAATAATAAATATATAATAATTCAAACAAAGAAGAGAAATGGAAGAAAGTGAAAAAGGAAAAGAGTTTATTTCTACCGTGGCTACCAAGTATATTGTTTTAGTAGTTTTTTTTTCTTTAGATCGTACTACATAAGTTAAATATAAGATTATTAGATCAACCGATAGATCTGCCGCTTCAACCTCCAATTTAGTTTTTCCTTTTAGAACTGTCATCATATGTTTTAAGGTGCTTTTTTAGCTTGGGTAAGCCATATAAGTAGTTGTCCGTAAGTTTTTTTTATTGTTACTCAATTATAAAAAGTTACAAAATGGTTGTTTAATTATTTGATTTTATCTTTTTTTTATCATCATTTGTAAAATGATTGAAGGAAAGATGATATAACAGCTTTTAAAATCGACATAACAACATATTTAACCAACAATATTTATACATTGTGCCAATTTAGTGTTAATTTTAAAAATTAAAGTTGCAAAATTTACACATTGTGTTTTTTTTTAATTTTGCTTTTTTTTGTGACTGTTTCAACCAAAAATCTATGATAATAATTTTCATCTATTCTTATTTCTTTTTAAATTAACTCTTCATGCCACGAAGAAAAATAAAATTGTAAAAAAATCATATTGCACAATATGTAAACATTAATGGTTAATTTTTTAGAACCAAAACTAAATTAACATAATATATAAATGTTGAAGGTTAAAATTACTATTATGTTGATTTTAAAAGCTACCACATCATTTAATTAGTTATTTAACCGTTGATGACTGAAAAAAACAAAATTAAATAATTAAGTAACAAAAAAAACTTATCAATAATTGGATTAAAATCCATGTAGCTTATTTTAAATTTTTTTTAAAAAAATCTATTTATTAGGTGCTTGTGAACTTGACTGCCGCCGTTTGGAATTGCTAAACAACTGAGATTGCCACCAAATATGTGTGTGCAGTTTTTCACAAATATGATTTTTAAAGCTTTATGCTTAAAGTTAGATTTATTTATTTGTGTATTTTATCTTATCATAATTGTTTTAAAAATATTATTTTTAACTCACTGAGTTTTAATTTGATTGACATTGGTATTATTACTAATATAAGAGATCGTGGGTTCAAGTGTCATTGATATGTATTATCCTATTTAAGACTTGAAGAGGGATTATAAGTAATTTTAAATATTGTATCAAAATAATATATATAATAGAAATCTATAATAAAATTAATTTTAAAAATATTAATTTTGATATACATTCATATATTATATTATAATAAAATTTTCAGAATGTGGGATCTACTTTTGGTTTTCATGGATCTAACTAATATACACAATTCAAAAGCAGGGCTCAAACTTGGAGGGTGGAGCAAGTAACATGATTACCTTCAAACATGCCCATCTCTCAAAACTTAAATTTAACAATATCATATAGTTTTACCAACATAACTCTATAAATATATAATATTTTAAACAAAGTGATACAAAAATATAGGGTCTTTTTTTAGTTTTGAAAAGGATAGGTTGACATGTATGTATACCTTCTTCAACAATTTTTTTTTTTTGATTAATATTTATTAGAGTTTAAAATATTAATAATTCTGGGTCAGGAACATCAATAGAGTGACATACACGTGTCCCATAAAAGTCATGGTTATGGAGAACATGATTTTGCATTTCTTGGTTGAAAAGAAGTGGATTAAAATTTCATTTGGAAAATTACCTTATTCAAACCTAAAAAAAAAGGGGGTTAGCTTTTTTGACTTGATGGAATCAAAGTGTGCTACATTTTGGTTTTTAGTTGGACGAATCATCCATCTTTTCAAGTTCAACTCCAAATTAAGGGCTTTATTTATTTCTTCTATGTTTAAGATGTTGGGTCTTTTAGCATGAGACATGATGGGTTTATTTGTTTAAATGTTAAAATGTTTCGATATTTAAAAAACGAATTTAAGTAAATATAATGAGATTTATTTTTAAAAAAAAACACAACAACAACAACTAGAATGGGTTTATTTTATTTTTTAATAAAATGTTTTTATTTTTATCATCTATTTTATAATTCATATTATGTTTTTTTCAATAATATTATCTTTAAAGTTGTTTTAAAATTAATTATAAAGTTATGTGATTTAGGCATAAAACTCTGCCTGTACTTTTTGAGTTAAAAGCAAGTTGAAATAATAATGAAAATCCCTAGAAACAAACTATTTTAGCAAAAAAGAAAAAAGAAGAAAGAATCTCAACAAAGCTTAGGAGTGCATATCTCCACTTAAAAGTTTAAACAATAATAAAAGTCACTAAGAGTAAGAGATAAGTTGTAGTGGGAGGTTGACTCTGAGGGCCAATTATTTTATGTTTTACTTTTGAATTTAAAGTCAACCTTAAAGCAATTGAGTGCCAAAAAGCATGAATGCAAGATTAACATTGGCTTACCTTTAAGAAGTGGAAATCATTAATATTACACATGCCAATAATTCAGAAATTAGGATAATGTGCATGGTTAAGACACACGCTTTACTTATACTAATTAAGGGTTTGAAATGATGGTCTTCATAAACCCTCTATTTAGCTCAACTTTAATGTTATTCTTCTTCTTTTTTCTTTTTTTTCCATTTTTTATTTTATTTTAAGAGAAGAATTAAGTCGTTTCTTATAATCTCATTTTTCTTAAAATAATTTTATTATAGATTCTCATCATATCTACACTTTTTATATAATACCTTGAACTACTAATAAATAAAATAACAAGGCGCTTCAGTTGTTTTTTATTTTAAACCAATGATAATGTGTCATTTTATTATTAATCTATGGTGCATGAGACCTATACACCAACAATGCATCAAATATTAATTCATAATTTATTTAATTTTTAAAAATAATTTATTTATATATTTAATATTTTCTAATAGCTTAAACAATTAATTAATTTCATTGATTTTTTATAATAATTTAAAAACAAATAATGATGAAATTTTTAATATAAAATGTTAGTTGAATTTAAATTTAACATTATTTAATTATTTTTAATATATTTTAATTTATTTTATAATAAAAAGAATGAGTAGAGAAACATCTCATGTGCATTCACTTAAATATTTATGATCCCACTGTAGCTTAGGATCACTACCAATAGTGGTGGAGAGGTTATTATGGAGGTTTGGTTCATTGTAAACAAAATTTTAAGTCCTTAACCTAAATTCTTTAAATTTTTATTTAATTTTCAGATGTTGTTAATTTTAAGTTTATACAAATAAAATTTAATTTTTGTCTCTACACATTAAAAACCCTATGACTCACCTAATTAACCTTACTTCTACTATATTTTTTCTTTATGGTATAGGATACATGTTATCATATCACAAATAAAGTAGTGTATACATGTAAATTAATAAAAAATTATATATAATCAACTGAGTTTTGAAAGAAAGAATAAGATAAATATTAAAAAGTATACATGAATTTTGATTTAATATGCAATGTCGTATATTAATTTTGATTTTGTGAGAATTTATGCATGAAATTTTGATTTGAATGAATTTTCATAAATCACTAACAACATTGTCAAATTAGCACAATTTTACGCTGATAATGTATATATTCATTTCTTTAAAATTTATACGATTTAATCAAAATCAAAATTTTATGTATACATATGAACCACAATTCAAGTTTCATGTGTACAATTATACTAGATCAAGATTTATTTATCAATTTGTACACTAAAATAAAGTTCATGTATAAATTTATTATTTATCTCAAAAAATAAATTAATGAATAACTTCTTTTGATAAATAAATTATATAGGTAGAATCAATTTGAATGTTTAATTTAAATTTCAATAATGATTTTATCATTCAAATAAAATTATTTTTAAAGTAAGTGCACAATGAATTTGGACGCTTATTTGTCTAGATTCATTTTAAAATATAAAAATATAAAAATATAAAATATGATTAAAATTGATAAAATATAGAAATTAATTAAAGCCATAAATTTTTAAAAATATAAAAATAAATTTATTAAAACCATTAAAATTTATAAAAATAATTTATTAAAAATTTATTTTTCATTTTGATTAAATTATTTGAGTAATATAACTTGCACAAATTGAAAAATGAGAGGCAAAAATATAACAAAAAAAAACCGATCGTGATTTTATGATATAAATTGTTCATGATCATTTTTGATTTATTTTAAAATAAATATAATTTTAATGTTCATATACATTGTGTACTTATTTTAATATATATATATATATATATATATATATATATATATATATATTTTAGAATTTTACATTTAGTGCCACTTTAGTGTTGTTAGTTAAAAGGTTTTATTGGGTGCGAATGAAGTTAATTGATTTATTTTTGAAAAAGTTTAAGAGCTTACAATACCAATAAGCTTTTAATTTTTATATTGATAGAAATATATATTATTAATTATATTAATTTTCATTGATTGTAATTGATATTTTAATTGTATTTAAAATTGGTTATTTTTCCAATATTAGTCTTTAATTTGATTAAGGATTAATTTATAATATTTGATTTAATAAAATTTTAAAAATACATTATGATGGCAATAAAATATATATGTAGCGCAGGGTAAATGTTGGTTCTCAATTCAAAACTACAATTATATTTATAAATTGATAAAAAAAAAGAATTATTGAACAGAAACTTAAAAATGACATATGGATGAAAAGCAACGGGCGATAGCTTTCCTAGAAAAAGTAAAAAAGGCAAGCAAAAGTAGGAAGAAAAGACAAAAGGATATCATGGAATAGTGTTTCATAACTCAACTCATCATGTGGCTTCTGTTTCCTGCTTTCCTTCTAAATATCTATTAGCCCCATCCACCCCACTTTGTTGTCACCTTTTAAGTAATCTATCTGTCTGCTTTCTTCTTACTTTTATAACTATAGGGCATTATTCATTTTGTAAAAATTAGGGTTCTTAAATCTTCAACTAAAAGTGGCACACTGCATTCTGCAAAACTTATAGATTCATACGTAAAGATTTTGAGGTTGGTTTTACTTTCTATTATAAAAAGTGGATTTTGAAAAAGAAAAAAGGAAATGCAGCATAATAATAATTTTATATGAGGGAACTTCAGCTCAGCAGGTATTTGCCTTTTCTGTGCAAGTTGTTTGGATTCCATTGGCCAGTGAAAAGGTAAGTCACTTGGCTTGTTTTCGAATAAAATATTCAAGCTTATCTTCAACATAAAGGTGGTCCTTGGAATGAAATTCCATCTTTTGCTTCACAATACTACTGTTTCTCACATGGTTGCTTTTTGTTCCTTCACTTAAATGAATTTCATCTGATACGGGTATATTCAACTTTTGGCTTAGAGAAAATGCAAGTGTCCAAGGCGAGAAGAGTGAAGTATAAAAAGCAGTATGGATAATGAGGAAAAAGACTTCCACTCTTGAGTTTCAGTATGAAAATTTAGTTCAATACATATAAAGATATAGTTCTCCAATACTGTCATGGTATTTTACATATATAGAGATATATACATGAATACAAACTGAGCAAGCGCTAAGTAAAAAATCTAAACCCGTATCTTTACTGTTTATTGTACTGTTACAACAAGAGAAATCAGTTTTCCCTGAGCTTTTCTCATCATCCTAGAGGGGGAAAATTGGACTAAACCCTCCTTTTTCCTTCCCTTTCCCATGCCCGCCTCCGGTCTTTGTCCTGGGCAGCAGCTGTCTAGCTCCCGAATGAGACGATCCCGGTAAGTGTTTCACAAGTATTTATGGCCTATATATCAAGAACCTAGCTTTCAAGAACTCTCATGGAAGTTGAGGGATCTAGACAAGGCTGCAGGGTTTGCTCTCAATACTGGTGATGCTTCAGCTACATGATTCTTTTCATCACTCTTTGGATGGAAAGCCTTGAAAAGCCCTCCCCCACTAAGTGATTCGTTCTTAATCCCTAGTGTCGCCCATATGGAACTTTTTGCAGCTTCACTCGGATCATCGATCCTTAAAGTTTTCGGAACCAGAACGCATCCGTTCTTCTGTTTAGTTGCCTTTTGTTTCTCTGAATCATCTAGTTTGGCCATGTCCCCTTCCCTAGAATGTTTGCCCAACGTCGGCGAATTTGGACCTGAAGTTGGAGCCTTGTGGTTTGAAGAAGTGGATGATGACTGAGGAGACAACCAAGGCACGTTCCAAGTGCCGGGAATCCCACAGTTCCAATAGGCTGCAGCAGGATAGAATGACATGGGAAATCCGGATGGGCAAAATGCCGGTGGAGGCACCGTGGAATTCCATGGGTAAGGCCAAGGAACACCAGGTAAACAAGGAATTGGTGAAGGGAAGCCATTAATGTTGCCCATCCTATTTTCCTGAATGCAACTTCTACCACCTTCCTCCATTGAGTTTGAAACCGTGATAGAAGATCCACTCGAGCAATCATCACCGTTTTCCCTTCTGTTTGGAACTGATACTCTTTGTTCTTCAAGACCATGAAATCCATTTCGGGCACCATTCAAAACCTTTTTCTCCCCAAGGTTTAAGACAGAGGCCATGGAATCGCAAATGGGTGCATCTAGGCCAAAGCTAAGGACCCTTCCATTGCTTTTCAAGGCAGGGTGATGTGCTGCATTAGGAGCATCGATTCGAGCTGCTTGAAGAGCCTCCGAAATGGAGATGTGTCGGTAATGCGAGGCAGAGTTCTTATTCTTACGACGACCAGCTCCTACCGGTACGTTTCTCATCGTACCACCTGCAGTCCAGTATCTTTGACAGGCTTTGCAGAAATGACGAGGTTGATTGATGTTGTAATTATTGTAGTAGCAAAACTTTGTATCCATGCTATTGCAGCGGGGGCATGGAAGTATTTGATCTGGCTTTTTAAGTGTTTTCTCCTGTGATTTGCTACCATCACTTTGTTCTTTATCAGTCTTTCCGGTCTTCGATTTTCCGGTTTCTTCGTCAATAGATGGAGTTTTCGGGTTTACATTAGGCTCCGGCGAAGTCTCTGGATTAGTTGATTCCTCTCTATTTGACGGCTGGATGTTGTCATCTTCTTGTCCAGTATCAGCAATCTGTTCTGCTAAAGAATCCTGAAATTTAATATGCTTCCCTAATAAGAAACTTTAAGTAGACCAAAAAATTTTCTACATGATCCTATCTCAGTTCTCAGCCAGAATCAAGAAAATTTTCTCGAGAAACAAACAAGTATAAATATGATAAGGGTCCTAAAGAACATCCCCCCTCCTTTTTATATTGTTTTATATGAAAATTGTTTAAAGTTTTATTGATATAATCAAGGGGGCATAAACATAATAACAATAAGATATTCCATGAAATTTCTTGAAAATTTTGGGAATTCAGTTAATAGGCTAAAACTTATCGAGATATTCGACAAAAACAAAGCTAACAAAGATTTTAATACTGCAAATAAGAAGGAATCGAACAGATATATTGAAAAACCAAGAAGGAAAGACTTTCCCAGTTAAAAGGATCTATGGGATGTGGAATCTAAAAAATATTGATTGGCTAAATCCAATAAAGAAGTAAAAAAAAAAATAGACATTTGGCAGAACGAGGACTTCAAATTTCTTGTATAATAATCACCCCAAAAAAAAATTTCTGATTTTTTAGAACTAAGTATTTTCTACTCTAAATAATCAAAGCCCAGATAAGTAAAAAAAAAAAAAAACACACACACACACACACACAATTTGGAAGCTAAATAAATATTTTTCAATTTCATATTTTAAAAGAATTGTATGGTAATTCAATAGTTTTTTTTTTTTTTTTTGGGGGGGGGGTAGAATCCAAAAGATTAGCAAGAAAAAGAAAAAGCTAGTTCTAGCAAAAGAAGTAGGATCCAAAAATGGAAAATTGAAGAAAAAGTAAAATTGACCCATTAATTTTTCACCATTTCAAGAAATGGGTAATCCTTAAAATCCCCAAGAAGATTAAAAAGAAACATTGTTTTATTGAATTGGCCAACCTGCTCTGTTTTGTCTTTCTGTTCATCTTCTTCTTCACCACCATCACCACCACCACCATCATAATCATCATCATCATCAAATTCTTCATAGTCTTCATCATCTACTACTCTGTTCCCACACTGAGCCTTGTCGAATTCATCAACAGAGAGAGTTGAAATCTCTCCATCAGCAGGTAAATGAATTTTCTTACCAAACAACTTGATCCCAGGGTCTTTACTTTCTTGCATTTTCTCAACAACCAAACAAGAACCAGCTAAGACAATTCGTAGGTATTGATTTTTTTTTTAGGGGGAGGGGGGTTGGTAAATTGGTGTGAAGTGATATGAAGTTAAGTGTGAGGGTTAATGGATGGGTTTAAAAGAGAAGTGGATGCCACGACATCACCATGGTTTGATTCTCAGCCACAAGTTCTTGTGGCCTTGAGATTTTCTTTTTCTTTGGCTTTTTCTTTTGATTCGGTAGTAGGGTAGGATGGAGAGTTTGTGCAACCGGGGGACTGTTTGGCTGCTTTTATGATGTGGATTTCTGGTATTGGTTGAATCCTGGATAAAAGTCTCCCTGTGATTTGATGCTACTGCTATACTACTAATATTTTTTTCCTTTTTCTTATATAACTTTTAGCTACTGTTTGGAGGTGAGATTTTTAAAGTCAGATTTATAATTATCTTTTATTATTATTAATTTTAGATATATATATTTATAAAAGGAAAAAGAAAAGCAAGAGATATCTGCCAGAGAAGTAGAAAGGAACATACATGCTTTTCTCGACCAATACAGGAAATAGGGTCATTCTCCATGAAGATACACAAATTTAATTTTATCGTAAAAGTATTTGCAGTCAAATTTATCCGTTTGAAATATTATAAAAACCTTGCTCCCAAATTTTCATCCATATCTTCTACTTATCTTTCATTTCTGACTTTAGTTTTTTTTATAAAAATATTATAAAAGTTTTTGTATTATAAATCGGATTACATTTTATTATTTCTATTCAAAATAGATAAATTAGTCATTATATATTAAATTTAAAAGTAAATTGATTCTTTTGTTAAACATCAAGATGCAAGATCGTCAGTTATTTTATCAATCATGCCGCTTTTAATTATGAAAATAAATAAAATTTTTAATGAAATAACCAATTTACTTTTTATCTAATATACAAGAACTAAATTGTTCATTTTTAAATAAAGATGATAAAATATAATCGACTTTTAATATAGCAACCTTTATAATAATTTTACTGCTTTTCTATTTTACCAAAAATATTCACTACAAATATAGAGGAAAAATTAAATGAGCTTGACCCAGATGGTGCAAATGATAATTTATAGCTTTAATTCCATCATGTATGATTACACTTTCAATTTCTACTCACAATGTCTATAACCAATCGTGGATGACTCCCTACATTGCTTTTTAGTCTCTACTATTTTTTTTTTTAAAAAGTAATTTTAATCCAAGCTAGTTGATATCTACTTTTATTATTTGAATTTATATTTCGTGCATCATTTGCAATGTAGAATTTATACAACATAATAAAATTTTAGAATATCAATACAAAAGTTAAAATATGTTTCAAATCTTTTTGCTTTTCATAAATTTAAAAGTTAGTCATTCTAATTTTATTTTAATGGAATTTAAGATTTTTACTTTTTAAATTTTAAAATTCAAGTTAAATTATTAATGTCACCTTAAAATTCATCTATTAAATTCGTTAGTGTGGCATTTATAAATTAAAAACCATTAACAAAAAGATAATGCTGTAACAAACTTAAATTTAATAGCTTTAACGATGTTAATAACTGGGTTTGCATTTTAAATTTTGAAAAACAGAGGGACTAAATCCTTTGAAATAAAAATAGGACTAAATTCCAAATGTACAAAAAAAATAGCAATTTAAATCGCATTTTAACGTTATAAATACAAGGCATATGATAATTTTTGAGGGCTAAAGTGATAAAAAAAAAATAAAAGTCAGAGTGACAAAATGAATAAACATTACCGATAAAAATAATTTACTGAACAATGTATAACAAAATATTAATTTCTTTAAATAACTCTTACAGTAATTTTTTATAACACAATTTATGAAAACTAGAAGATTAATGAACAAAATCAGACTTTTTTTTGAAGTTCTTTTTATGTGATATATACCAAGTGAAATATTAATCCTATTTGTAGGAAATTCCACTAATGATCATATAAAGACATAACTACATAACCATCTTAATAGTTGTCTATTTGGATAGTCACAATTTTTGGTAATAATCATGACTATTTGAATAAGTATTTAATCGAATTGTCACACCTCTTGTAACAGCTCGTTTTTTAGTGGTGTCTGAAATAGTGGTTTCGGAACCACAAATCTGACGAGTAAGTTCGTATAATTAGTATTTAAATTATACGAGTCAATAATAATGTTATATTAAATTTTAATTTGATGAATTTTAACTAATTGAATTAATGGTTAGTATGAGTGGTTGATTCGGAAGTCAAGTAGTTTCAGAAAATGAGGTATCAGGACCTCGTTTCTGTAAATTAGGCTCGTGAATATTTTTATTAAATATTTACAGAGCCGTATTATAGGTAATTTAAAGTTTGGTCCAGTAATCTTGACGATTGGTTGCTTAATTAAGGTAAAATGATTAAATTATAAAAGAGGTAAAAGTTAATCACTATAGATTTAAAATAGTAAAGGGACTAAAATAGGAATTAAACCATAGTAAAAAAATCCAAGCGATGGTGAATATGATTGATCCACTAGCTTTTGGGCTATTTGCTTAGTCCTAATTAATTTAGGGTTAAATTGAAATCAAGTTTAATTAACTAATAATTTAAAATAATTGAAGGACCAATTGTACAATTAAACACTCCTTTGATGGTAATTGAACCATATACTTATATTATGGACATATATATGATTTGGTAATTTTATAAGTTGTAATAAAAATGGTAATTTAGTAAATAGTTAAAATTTAAGTTAAAATTAAATGATAATATGAACATTTTCTTTTCTTCTTAGTGGAAAAAAACCCGAATAGCCATTTTTAGGGTTGGGAAAGCTTTCATCAAGCTTTAATCTCCTTTTGTTAAGTGAAATTTCGCTCGTTTTTAGTAATTTTTATGTTTTTGAGCTCGTATTAGCTTAATCTAGCTAACCCGATGACCAATTCGTAAAACTATCAAACGCTATAACTTTTGTCATTGAAGAGTTGAGTTGTTTCTTGAATGTTTGTTGAAGATTATTAAGCTTTGGTGTTAGATTGAACTATTTTATCAAGTAATTTTTTTATTATTTTAACGTTAAATGACTAAATTGTTAAAGGTAATTAATTACAAAGATTTATTTTGAAATAACATCAAATAGGAGTTGTAGAGAGGCCCTAAGAGATTCAGTCAAGGTGGGTTTAAAATAAAATTGGTTAATTTGCATGTTTAGGGCCTAGGGACTAAATTGAATAAAAGTGAAATGTTGAGGGTAATTTTGTAAAACGTCAAAGAGGACTTAATTGCATGAAATGATTTAATTTTGCTGTTAATATAGTTAATTGAATGAAATTATTATTCTAGATCAAGAACACATTGAGAGCCGCGGAAAAGAGAAAATAGTGGAATAGTCCATGTACCTTTGTTGTCATTGTGGATTAGTCTTGTAAGTTCGCTCAGTTTAAATATAATACTTTTAATTGCATTTTTTGATGAATTAATTTGCTGTGACTTGGATATTACTGTTATGTATGCATACGAGATTTGGATGACAAATCATTATAGCATTGAATATCGTTAAAATCTCCTGAGCCAATGAACGTAGGATAGAATACGATTAGCATGCTAATAGGTTATTTTGCGTGTGGTACGGAATTGATATGAGATGTGATGATGACTTTGTATATCTTCTTTTTTACTGAATATACCGAAATCCTGCATTTGTTGTGGACTATCATGTTATATTTTAGTGTTTTTCTAGCGTGTTATCGGGGACAGACGTTAACCTACAGGCTAGGCACTTGGTGCCGAGGCGCGTTATCGGTTGAATTAGCTCATATGAGTGTTTGGCTTATTCTCTAGTGGTTAACCGTGTACCTGTATCCGTGTATCATTTATCGGGCATTGATTATTACTTCGTTTTAACGTTTGAGTATTTCTTACCTGTTGTGAATTGTGATTGACAGGAATACTGTTATTAATCTTGTGACTGAAACTTTATTCATTAATCTATTATTTGAATTATTTTTTTTAAATTCGGTAAGTTATATCGTTTTATTGATGAACTTACTAAGCTTTATGTAAGTTTACTTGTTTTCTTTGTAAACTACGTTTTGTGGAACTGAGAGATCAAGTCAACTCGAGAAATCACATTATCCGGAAACTTTTTTGGTAGACTTCATAAACATCTTGGCTTATATAGCATGTAATAGGAGTTTAAGTTGTGTGTAGTAATGTTTTAATGGCTTGTTTGTGTATATAACTTACTTATACATGGTTGTAGTTTAAACTTTGATGCATGCTTTGATGGTGTCTACCTAAGTTCAAGTGATGGTTACATGTATCAAATGGTAAGTGTTAACTTATGTGTGCTAAGAGTAGTCAAATGTAATGGTATGGAAGTAACTAAGTAATAATTTGTTGATTGCTTGAGTTGAAATAAGTTGGACTTAGTTTGAATGTTAATGATTTGGTAATTAACTTGTGGTGTCAATGAGACATATTGGTTAGATATTAAGTGTTTGAATGTATGTTATTAATGTCTTTTATAACAGGTGAGTTTGATGCGAATTGAATATTGATAAGGTGAAATTTTACCATTTCTAAGAAAATTATCGATACCATGGCATTTGGTATCGATACTTGACCAAATGAACAGCTTTAAAAAAAATAAACAAAATGCCAAAACGGTATCAATTTTTACTTGAGTATCGATATTGTTTCATAAATATCGATACCATTAAATAATTATCGATACCCATTGTTTACAACAGAATAGAATTGAACTTTGGTATCGATTTTCAAATACGTATCGATTGGGTATCGATACCTACTATAGTTTTGGAAAATTTACAGTTTTCTCCTTGAATTCTTTGAGGTTTCGAATTGGTCCCTAATTGTTTCTAAAATAATTTTTAGAGCATCATAGGCTCGATTTAAGGTCTATATATGCAAAATTTATCGTAAACTTAATTATTCAAGAATCTATGTTAAATTTTTTTATTATAAATCATAATGCTATCTATAATGAAATGTTTTGAGTTGTATGATAATACACTGTAACCCTAGTCCGGTGACGGGTATGAGTTATGGGTGTTACACCTCTTGATTAAAATGACACAATTTTTAATAATCAAGTGACATAATTCACCACTCTAACTAGTTATAGCTTTTAGATTTCTTATAATTATAACATTTCACTTGTAACTATTGGAACATTATAAATATTTTGAAAATATTCCAATAATTTCTTCTTATTTTTAAAATATTTTAAATTTTGATAATATTAAAATTAATTGCACAAATGAAGATGCATTACAATGGAACCTTCACTTAATGATTGAAAACATGTTGATCAAAATTGCATAGTAGACAATGCTTTGAATCAATGATTTTGGAATCGAATTGGTTGGACTAGGAACCATTTGATATATCGATTTTGTAATGGCCTAAATTCAAGGTTATCGGAACAGTGGTTTCGTAACCACAAATCCAATTTAAAGAGAAATTTATTTTAATATTTTTGCATGAATATTGATATAATAGGAAAATCGTATGAAAATATCGATAGAAAATTTTTACCGATTTAGTGGTTAGTTAGAAAAAAAAATTATTGAAGAAATTGGGTAAAAACAAGATATTGAGACCTCGATCTCGTAAAACTGATTCGAAAATATTTTTATAAATATTTATGAAATGTTAGTAATGTGGTATTAAAATTTCGTTAGGAAATTTTAATGTTTGGGTAGTCAATTAAATAAAAAGGACTAAATTGGAACATGTGTAAAAGTGGCTGGGATGATTAAATAGCTTAAGTGTCTAATGAGAAAGGACTTAAAAGGCAGACCCAAAATTTATTTGGGCTGGATTGCAAGGGCATGAAATCAACAAGAAAATGGATGATTTAAGGGCAAAATTGGAATATTGCATAATTATCTAAATAAAATTAGGACTAATATGGAAATATCTAGATTTCTTGTGATTTCTCTTCATTCTCATCAGCCAAAATGCCATAGGAGGGGTTCTTTAAGTTGGTATTTCATAATTTTTGCACCAAATCCAGAAAATTCAAATATGAAGTTAGATCGAGGAAAGGAAAATGTTCGGGATTAGTAGATTTTTTTGTATACGAACAAGTATCGAGGTAAGTTTTTGTAACTTGAATTATATTCTTAAATGCTTGAAATGTATGTTATTGATGTGAATATGATTTGAATGTTCATTGTATGAAAATTTATAAAACATTGATATATTTGATAAAAAAGGGGAAGAAATCCCCGTTGAATGAAAGGAAAATTTGATAGATCTCTGAAAAGGAATTGACGGTAAAAAGGATCTAGCCCGGACCAGTGATCCTATCCTGATATAGCCCTCCTGAAAAATATGTGTAAAATGGATTTAGTCAGGATAGGTAATCCGAATTAGGGTCTAAATTTAGCCTGGACTGGTAATTCAGATCCAAGCTCATTAGAGTAATTGTCATTGTAGGAGATTTAGCCTGGATTGGTAATCCCGACAATACTCTATGAGTTTATATTACAAGGGATTTAGTCTGGACTGGTAATCCCGCTGTAAGGATGAGGTTCGCGGAAGTGTGCTCTCTGAAATAGAAATGTGCGCACATGAATATGAATTGACAGGCCCGAAATTGTACACTAAAAGTGTACCTCTGAAAATCCATCGAAATTCTGAGAAATTCAACGGGATAAATATGAGAAATAATAAGGGTAATAGAAAACATGGAATTGATGAGCTCATCAATCATTAATCTTTGTATTAAACTCATATGACGCTATTTGATTAATGTTTTGGTTGAGCTTGTGTGTGATAGGTAAATGGTAAATTGAATGGATGTATGAATATTTATTGTATTGTATTGAAAATATTAGGTAAGTATAATTCTTGGGCTTACTAAGCACAACATGCTTACCCTGTTTCCTTTTTCCCTATTTTGTAGTATTAAGAGCTTGGAGGTCGGATTGGGTCGGAGACACTTCACACTATCAACCTCAACATTTTGGTATATCAAGAAATTTTATTTTGGAAATCAATGGCATGTATAAGTTATGAAGTAAATGTTAATGTGAAATGAATGTAAAGTTAGCCATTGGTATGGCTAACAAATCTTGGTTTTGGTATATGATGAGGTTATCTTATGGATATGCATGAATCTATCTTGAAAATATGTTGAATTGGATTGGTCGATTTGGATTGGTCTAGGTTTAAAATTACAGGGAAGGTTAGATATTTATAAAGGGGTTATATTGAGTTTATAAAAAAAAAATTGGGGGTTTTGCGAAAAATTTTCTATGGTTTCGATTTAATCCCAGTTTGGTCTCGATGTATGTTTTGGGCTTCGGAGACCCATCTAAGGGACGCCATAACATGTTTTGGTAAACGAATAGTATTTAACTCGTAATAACATAAAAATTAATTCAGTAAACTCCGATAATGCCTCGTATCCTATTCTAGCGACGAATACGAGTAGGAGGTGTTATAGGTTTAGACAAAGGGATGGAATTGGCCTATGAGCGAACCACTCAAAACTAGTAAAAAGTGAAAATTGGGACAAAAGGCTAACAATTAAATCGATTGAACAAGTTTATGAATTATTTAATATATTTTAATATTTTATGAATTTTTAAATTGTTTATTTAATTATTGTTGGACTGATGGTTAAACTAGTTTAACCGATAATCAATGGTTTGATTGGTTCAATCATCGGCTCAATTTTTAAAACATTGCTTTGAACTAGTTATTCTATTTGATTAACTGAACAAATCTCACATAACGATTTCAACACCAATCAATTAAGCTCCTAGTGGCAGCCAACCTCACACTCGTTTAAGTAAATCTAGTCAAGAGTATTTACACAATTATATCATTCTAACATATTTATACTTTGAATTCCTTAAAGAGTAAATTACTCATTCTTTCCTTATCGTTATATGTACCCAACATTTTTACCTTGAGATGGTTTTGTCTCTTTGAACTTAAAAACTTGACATTGTATCAAACATCGAGTTGACTTTTTGTTATGGGTAAGTCGAACTAACGGGCTCTAGTCTCATCCCTCTTGAGGTCTTATTTATTATATCTCTAGCAATACTTTTGGTCAAATGATCCACCAAGTTTTCACTTAACCTCATAAAATTAATAGTGATGCTCCATCGTAAGTTAATTGTTGGACATAACTATGTCTTAGCCTAATGTGTTTTTACTTTTTCATTATATACTTGATTATATATCGTTGCTAGAATAATCTCACTTAGAAATTAGGGAACTTGGCTTAAGCCATAAAAGTACATTATAAAACAATTTTTTTAACCATTCAACTTCTTTAGATGCATTAAGTAATACAATGTATTTAGTTGCCGAGAGAAATCAATAATACATGGTTATTTCTAAATCTCAAAAATAACATATTTACTAAGAATAAAGGTTCATCTCCATGTAAAAGCATGATTTTCTAAATTTATTTTTAATTTGAAAAGTATGAAACATTTATCAAGTCACCATTTTTAAGGTTTTATTTGTCACTATCATATGTTTTAGTATGCAAATGAGTTACAAGTAAATAAATCTCGAGAATATAATGAAAAGCATAAATGATATGTGTTTTCCATAAATAAAAACAATCAAATGTCAATTCCTATAAACAACTTCTATAGTAACTAATTATATAACAATTTATGTACACTAAACAATTGAGGGAGTATAGAATGAAATCAATGTGTTATTTATAAGAAATTTCATGTTTATTCATAAAGTCATTAAGAGAAGCACATCTTTAAATAAATTTATACTCATTGATTAATAAATAAAAGATACAAATTTTTATAACTAAGAGATATAACTCATCATTTATAATCTTTCTATTATGATTCTTAGATTAATTATATATATGACTACTAAAATATTATAACTAATTAAAATTACGCGTTTAGGTAATAATTTTATTGAATACATCTGATATTTCAAACCGCATTCTTCTCCTTTTTAGTCTTTAAATATGTTTCAGTAGTTGGGATTATGATATTAAGCTTATTTTATCTTTCATTATTTATAAAATGAGAATTCAAGAGCTCTCCTTGCTTTTGACTCACCTTTTCCTTTCTTACCATTATTTATATATATCTAAGTAGTGATGGTAACTGATAGGTTTTAGTATTAGTATTGACGCTATATCTTATTTAAGCTTCACATTCATCTTTATTTCTAAATGGGTAATTCGATTGAATTTATCTTTATTTTAAGGAATTTTTTTTATTTTTAATTTAAAAATTAAGTTTAATTATTAATGAAGTTAAAATTCTTTTGTTAAATTCAACTTCATTACAATATATTTTTTAATTACATGGTTTTTCATTTTAAAATGTCACACTATCAAATTTAACGAAAAAATTTAATTGTATTAACAATTGAACTTACTTTTGAAATTTGAAAAGTAGATAGATTAATTTTTGGAAATAAATGTATAAAGGCTCAATTTCAAATTTACTAAGAGTACAAGGACTTGTAACATATTTTAACATTTTTAATATATATAGGATCTCATTCAGAATTTGTAGAACTAGATTGGTGATCGAATCGGTCAGGCTAACAGTCTAGTTTTAATTAATTAAATTATACAAAATCATAAAAAATAATATATATAACTCAATTCAACCAATTCAACCGTCAAGTCAATTAGTTTTTTTTTCCTCCAATTCAATTAATTCATACCGATTTAGGAACTACCAATTACTTTGCTTGCTTCGAACTGATATACCAACTGATTTTCGATCTAATCAATGCAACAACCTTAGACATTGATGGAGTAGGAAAAGGTTTGGCCTCTACCAAAATGATATAATTTTATTTTAGTCTCTTATAATTGCACTTTGTCCCTTTCAAGATAATAAAATTTTAGTTTAATTCTTCTAAAAATTTCAAATAATAAGTTAAATATAATAATAAAATTATACTTTAATTCTTTTAAAATGTATAATTCTAAAATAAATTTCCAACTTTGTCATTATATATTTTGCATATTTAGTCTTTAGTCTTAATATTATTTAAACTATACCATATAGAAGTATAAAACAATTTGTTTTATAATTGAAAAACAAGTTATAGTGAAGTTTTAAATGTTAAAATTAAATTAGATTATTTTTGAAAAGGTTTTTTCTTATATAATTTCTCACAAATATGAATTAATAATATTCTACAATCGTAAAGAAATCACACTAAGGTAAAAATTTCATATAATAAAACTAAAATCTAAAAGGTGATTACAAAAACAAAAACCAAATAAATAAATAAGAAAAGGGCAAAAGGGTGGAGGTAGATGAAGGTTGCGCTTAATTAATAGATTTACTTCATTCACATGTAATATTTAGAGATTGAAAATACTTGTCTTTCTTTTTAGAGCAAACCATGTTTTTTTTTTCAATTAAAATCCAATTTGATTTCATAAATATGGTTTCATTCATAACGGAACCCAACTTCCATTCATTCTTAATCTATAACATCTGATTTGACTTTAAAATGAATTTAGGTTTATTTTTAATTAATTGAATTAACATTTTAAACTTTTTTAATACATTATTTTATTCGAGCAGAAGAAATATTTTATGTGAAAATATTTATTTAATAATTATTATAAGTAGAGTGATAAAAAATTGCATATAAATATTATCAGCACATGATTGATATTTGGATATATAAATTTGTCGTTAATTCATTTAAAAATTATATAAATATATGAAAAGATAAAAAAAATTATTATAATTTAAGTTATCATCTAAAAGGAAAAAATAATTTTTTTCAATTAGCATGTTGCAATAACTTAATTATGATTATATAATAAGTATATATAACACAGCTAAAATACTAAAACAAACTACTTGTACTCCATACACCAAAATTGGAACTAAAACATAATAAAGCTAGCAAATGAGTGATGGCAATCTTGGAACTATGAGTCCTTAATGTCTTAAATTGTATTATATTCTGATTTTAATTCGATTAAGAAATCAATTTAGCTTAATCGAATTTCTCCTAAAATAAGAGATTAAGGTTGATTAAACAACCCAAGTGATAAGTTCGACCCAAAGCTTGTATGATTATAAATAAAAAAATCAAAGCCCTTCCACTTTTTTGGGTTCCATGACTATGATTCAATTCTTTGTATATTATATTGACCCAAACTCTAAAATCAAATATAATAAAAATCCAAAAAGGAGAGAGGGAAAAGCAAGAATACACTAATTTCTAATGTATATGTAAAAGAAAGAAGAAGAAAAAAAAGTAGGTTTATAGTCATTTTCTTACGTGGCCTGCTGCTATTGGACATATTTATTTTTAAAACGCGCTGCAATCATTCCAGCTCAGCTTCACAAAATCTAAAAATTAAGCCTCGCTTAATTTAAAACGCGTCGTCTATCCACGTCAGCTCCAACAAAATTAAAAGTGGGTCCTCACCACCCTCTAAAAAGGGCCTTTCCTTTGTCTTGGACAAAGTTGAAAACAAGGCAATGGATTTTCGACACTTGTGAATCATTCAGGCGATAGACACGTTTTGGTTTTGGCCTTTCTGAGGGTGTGTACAGATCAAGACACGTGTGGAGTTGAGTGGAAGAATTCTTGCTTTATTTTATTATAAAAAGGGTACACGTATACAAGAGATAAAAAGGCAGTGTATGCAACTTTTGTATCTTTCGGTGCAAAAAGAGTCAACTGACAGTAGCAGTAGTATTAATTTAATGGGGATAATTGGGGGTTTTAAAAAAGCCCTTAAAAATATTAGATTAATTTTGGTCGGCCGCGTGGGCGGTTTAACAGTCTAACAAGCATGCTTTTTCTGTATATACTACTGTTTATTATTAAAATAAGCTAAGCCTTTTGATTTGGATATTTGTACCAAATAGTTGCCTTTTTGGCCGAGCTTTGGTGGTTAAAGCAACGTCGTATGATTATAATATTGAAGAAGAACGCTATTGTTTGGTTTAGGATAAAAATAAGTTTTTGTCTTTGTTACATTTCAAAACTTGCTTTACTCTTCAAAAAATCTTAATAGTTTAAATTCGAGTAGAATTAAATTAAATTAAACTAATAATTCCTTTTCACTCAAAAGAGTTAAAATAATGGATTCTTAATTAAGTATCAAGATTAAAATCCTATTATTTTAACAAAACAATTTATAACTTATCTTTATAAAGTATTACAAGATTCAAATTTTCATTTTAATCAAAACATCAATTAATTTTAAATAAATTACTACTATTATGTATTATGATGAATTTCTAGAATGTTCGTAGCGTGTTTTGTTGATGAAGACGAAAAACACTTAAGCTTCCTAAGTCAGATCTCACCATTTTTTTCTCTTTGGGGGATTTCCACAAAAATGAAAAAGTTACGGACCCTTTTAAGTCAAGAGATATCAAAAAGTGATATGAAAGTAAGTTGTAAAATGTACCCAAACAACAACTTTCAAGGGAAAAGAAAAAGGTTAAAACAGTATTGGAATTGGAATTTAATAAAATGGTACAAGTTATAGAGATGGGAATTGATATCCAACCCATCTGGGGCTAAAATTTAAGTGGGCCTATTATGAAAAATATTGAAGTGCTCCTCAACTTGTGATGCATATATTTTGTTACCTCTTACAGCTTTGGGCCTTTCACCAAAGTATGTATACACAATTCCCACCTATTTTGGATTTGAACTATATGCTATACAAGTACAATGAATACATTTTCACTTAAACCTAAACTACATTTTCACTTTAACCTAAACTATACCTTCTTTTCTTTTCATCTTCTTGGTTTTTTTTTTTTTTACAAGTTCTACTTAAATTTTTTTTTTAAGTTGATATCTCCATTTATTAAATTGTTAGTTAAATTGTTGAGTCTATTTCAAAAATCTTAACTTATAAATTAGTACCAAAATTAAATTTTTCTCATTTTAATATCTAAACATTTTTTGATCACATTTGGTACTTAAACTATTATTTTATTACCAATTTTACACCAAAATATTATATATGTTTAAAAAATTAAGTTAATAGACTTAAAAATATTTTTTATTCTTTTATTTTCTTTTATATTATTTCCCTTTTTATTTTTTTATATTTTATTCTTTTTCCTTATAATTTCAGGTAATACTAATAATGCTCGAAATTCGCCCTCTCGAGGTCGAGATGCCGATGGTTAATTCTGTTTTAGAACTTTACCGCTTGCTTGCTCAACCTAACATGATTGAAAAAGTTATTTCATCTATCAAAACCATTGCTTTTAGAATTAGACTTAATCGACTGATCAAACTAGGAACCGATCAGGGTATAATGTCACAGGCTGCATATCAAAACCCATGGCCATTACGCACAAAACGTCCCATAAAGATCAACTTATTATGTAACACCCCTTACCCACATTCGATGCTGGAACAGGGTACGAGGCATTACCGGACTAAAATACAAGCATTCAACAAAACCAAAACAATAATTTCCATTCAAATTTAAAACTTTTCCAAAAACATATATTTTGTCTTATTGTGAGCCTTCGAGGCTCGAAACATGCATTGGAAATGGTTTAGGATTAAACCGAGAATTTTGAAAACTTTTTAGAAAACTTAGAAAAATTTTCATGTAAAAAGGGCCACACGCCCGTGTGACATGGGACACGCCCGTGTGGTGTAGCCGTGTAGCCCACATGGCCGTGTTTCTTGGGCGTGTACCTCTCTGACTTGCATCCATGAAGAAACTTAAGTCACACGACCTGAGCACACGTCCGTGTTGCTAGGTCATGTGGTAATTAAAATTTCACATTTAGGTGCAGACTTCACACGGTCGTATCATATGGCCATGTTGGAGCCCGCGTGTGTCACACGGCCAAGCCACACGCCCGTGTGTCTAAACCTGGACATTCTATTTCTCATTTTTAAGATGCAGGGGACACACGACCTTAACACATGCCCATATGGCAGGCCGTGTGTCACACACAACCTAGACACATGCCCGTGTAGACGAAAATAGGCCATTTAAGACCACTTTTCTCACCCTCATACTATCTTCTTGCACAAACTCACATTTATATACTAATTAGGTCCAACCATTTCAAGCCAAAACATATATATTTCATTATCTAACACAACCATCAGATTCAATTTACTTTGCATACTTAATCATTCATTCTATTTCATTATCATTTCAACCTCTATACATGCCATATGAATTTACAAAAAGTTGTTTAACAAAATCTACAGGAGTAAATTTAGATAGTGTGATCCTTGATGTAGATTCGATCCTCCGAATATATATACATAAACTACAAGAATAATAAACATACACAAGTAAGCTTATAGAAGCTTAGTAAGCTCATAAGCATAGAAAATAAATCTTACCGAACATTTTTACAACAATCATATAATATTCAATTCAATAATTCCTCCTGTCAATCACAAAATCATTTATAAGTTCATTTGATTGATTTCAATGTCGCTATTAACCAATTCTAGTTTTTTTTGGGCCCATTTGTCCTTTACCTTCATAATCAAATTAGGGAACAATAATGGAATTGAGTGCTTCATTTTCACATTTCCATAGTAAACTATGGACTTGCACATAGTCACATATCACACACCGAAGACATAACCTAACCATGGTCTTACAGGTATCACATATCATACTGGTGCCATATCCTAGATATGGTATTTACACATGAGCACATATATCACCGATGTCATATCCTAGATATGGTCTTATACGGGAGCACATAATTACATCTCTCCAATGCTATAGCCTGTTATGGTCTTAATACGGGAGCACATATCACATGTTGCCATGGTCTAACCATGGTCTTTTCCATCAATTCATCTTGGTCACAAAACGAAAGCACTCAAATCCATTGTTCCAATTAATTTATACTTTTACTTATATATTATTTCATAATTATTACAATTTGATAACATTCATCTACAATAATATACCATAGTATTCATGAAATTTACATAACAAAACATCGAATTTTTTTTTTTGCTATATGAACTTACCTGGGCTGATTTGCAAAAGTCGTAGAAATTTCAAGGACTATTATTGTAATTTCTTATTTCCATGATTCACCTCTACTTCTTGATATATAATTATAAAGTCATTCCCTCATTAGCATTTATTTCAATTCTATTCTAATTCACAATTTATGCCCTCTAATTTTCAAAATTTCACTTTTACCATAAATTTTTTAGTTTTTACAATTTAATCTTTGTTCAATTTATTCATCAATTGGACTAGTTCCTCTTAAATAACACTTTATCTAAACATTATAAACTACTTCACATCCTTTGATATTCAAAATTTCAACACAAAACCCTAATTACAATAACTTTCACAATTAGGTCCTAAAAATCAATTCTTATAAGAATTCTCTTCATAAAATCATCATATAATAAAATTATAACCCCAATTCCATGCTAAATCATTATAAACTTCAACACTTACTCATGGAAATTTTCCAAATCATTCATAAAAGTAAAAACTAATGAATTAAATGGCAGGACCTTGTTGTAAAAGTCTCAAAAACACAAAAATTATAAGAAATAATCAATAGTTGAACTTACATGCTATAGAATATAAAACCAGCTTTTTTAAAAGCTCTCTAATAGTGTTTTTAGCTGATGAAGATGAAGAAAATTGATGAATTCTCTAGAATTACCAATTACATCATATTTTACAATTAAATTTTTACCCTATTTCCAATTTTACCCTTTGTTTCACCTAATTTCAGATTTTTCTTCTTCTATGCCGTCTCATGCATTTCTTTTAGGCATATTTATGCCTCAAATCCTTCTTATTCATTACTTATAATATATAATCATTTCCCACAATTTTACAACTTATTCAATTTAGTCCTTTTTATTCAATTTGACTACCGAAATGTTAAAATTTCCTAACGAAACTTTAATACTAACTTATTTACACTCCATAAATATTTCTAAAAATATTTATGGCTCAGGTTATGAATTTGAGGTCTCGATACCTCGTTCTTGACCCAATTACTTAATAATATTCTTTTAAAACACAAAATTCACTAATTCAAAAATATTTCTAAAATCATACCTAACATTTACTTATTAATTTCTAAATTACTAAACTCACATGCCAGTTTTAGCAATTTGAATCATTGTTCCGGCATCACTGAAATTTTGGTCGTTACAACCTCCTACCTTAGGAAATTTCGTCCTCGAAATTTCATACCTGTAAACAAATGCGGATACTGTGATCTCATTGATTCCTCTGTTTTCCATGTTGTCTCCTCTGATCCATGTCGATGCCATAACACTTTTACTAACGGTGCTCATTTATTCCGTAGCTCTTTAACTTCTTGAGCTAAAATTTTTATTGGTTTCTCCGAATAAGTCATATCTGATTGTATCTCAATCTCAGTATGATGAATCACATGTGAAGGATCTGATCTATACTGTCTTAACATAGATACATAAAACACATTATGGATCTTCTCAAGTTTTGGAGGCAAAGCCAACCTATAAGCTACCAGACCGATTCTTTCTACGATTTCGTACGACCCGATAAATCGTGGACTAAGTTTTCCCTTTTTACCAAACCGTGAAACTTTCTTCTATGGAGAAACTTTCAAGAACACACGATCACCCATATTGAACTCTATATTTCTTCTTTTCAAATCTGCGTACAACTTCTGACGATCGGAAGTAGTTTTCAAACTATCTCGAATAATCCGGACTTTCTCTTCCATTTCCCGAATCAAATCTACTCCCACTAACTTCGATTCACTTAATTCAGACCAATATAACAGAGTTTTACGTTTTCTTCCATACAGAGCTTCAAATGGTTCCATTTTGATACTAGTTTGATAACTATTATTATAAGCAAATTCAGCTAAAGGTAAATACCTTTCCCAATTGCTACTGAACTTTAGTATACAACATCTCAACATATCTTCTAAAATCTGAATTACTCGCTCTGATTACCCGTCGGTCTGAGGATGAAAAGCTGTACTAAATTTTAACTTAATACCTAAAGCTTCTTGTAGTTTACTCCAAAATCTCGAAGAAAACCTCTGGTCTCGACCAAAAATAATAGATTTTGGCACTCCATGTAATCTCACAATTTCTGACAGATATAGTTCCGCTAACTTTTCAAGCGAAAAGTTTAATCTGGCCGGAATAAATTGTGCTGACTTAGTCAATCTGTCCACTATCACCCAAATCGAATCTTTCTTTCTCGTAGTCACAGGTAACCCAGATACAAAATCTATCGTCACATGTTTTCACTTCCATTCTGGAATCATTACGGGTTGTAACAAACCTGTGGGCACTTGATGTTCTGTTTTTACCTGCTGACAGATCAAACATTTCGCCAGAAATTCACAAATTTCTCGTTTCATACCAGGCCACCAATACATTTTTTTCAAATTACAATACATCTTCGTACTACCCGGATGAATCAAATACATGCTACTATAAGCCTCGGATAAAATATCATTTTTCAAATTTAGATTATTCAGAATACAAATTTGATTGCAATAGTATAGCATACCACTATCATTAATAGAGTATTCTGAGTTCAAGTTGTCTTGAACTATCTGTCGTTTCAACACCAACTTCGGGTCTTCATTTTGCAACTCCTGAATCCCTTGAAAGAATATTGTTTTGCCTTTAATTCTGCTAACATAGAACCATCTTCCTTAACAAACAAATGAGCATTTAATGCCCGAAGAGCGAATAATGACGATTTTCAATTGAATGCATCTGCCAATACATTTTCCTTCCCTAGATGATAATCAATGACAATGTCGTAATCCTTCAGTAGCTCTAGCCATCGTCTCTGTCTCAAGTTCAGCTCTTTTTGCGACATTAAATACTTTAGACTTTTATGGTCTATATACACATAACATTTCTCCCGATATAGGTAATGTCTCCAAATTTTTAAAACAAAAATGATGGCAGCTAATTCAAGATCATGTGTAGGGTAGTTTCTCTCATGAGGTTTCAACTACCGAGAAACATATGCTACAACTTTTCCTAACTGCATAAGCACAGAACCTAAACCATTCAGAGACACATCACTATATACCATGTAACACCCCTTACCCGAGTTCGACGCCAGAACAGGATACGAGGTGTTACCAGACTTAAACACATACAAACATTCATTTCCTTGATATGAAATCTTGCTCTAAATTAAAACTTTTCACAATACCTTAATGTCCCTACTATGGCCCTACGAGGCCTTAAACACACTTTGGAATAGATTCGGGACTAATCTGTGCAATCTAGAAAACTTTGTAAAATTTCAAGCTAACAGGGGCAGGCGGCCGTGTGGAAGAGCAACACGCCCGTGTACCTATTTAACATGGCCATGTTGAAGGCCCGTGTGACTCAGACGACCTAAGCATATTGAGACACGCTCGTTTCTCTAGCCTTTACGAATTTATTTTTCGATTCGAACCTATAGGGGTTTTCACACGGCTTGGCAAACGCCCGTGTCCATGACTCATGTCTCTCACACGGCCATGACACGCCCGTGTCTCAGCCCGTGTGTAAAAACCTTGACATTCTGTTTTTGACGTCAGCAACCCCTTAAGGGCACACGGCCAAGGCACACGCACGTGTGTTAGGCCATGTCCTCTACATGGCTGAGACACACGGCCGTGTCTCTGCCTGTGTTTACTACTATGCATACTGACTTGAAAAATTGAGATGTAGTGGACACACGGCTGGACTACATGCTCGTGGGGCAGACCGTGTGTCACACACGACCGTGTGGAAAAAATAAAGCTATTTACCAAGCCTTTTGTACCAACCTACACAACATCAACCAAAATCAATCCAAGCATAACACATATAACCAAAACAACCATAACCATGAGAAATTTGCACTAAATGCATTTAATAATAATCAATACTAACCAACATTAATGGCCTATACAAAATGAATATCACATCCATCATATGAGCCAACTCTTATGGCTAAACTAACAAGACACTAAACAAAAGATTCAAGTCCCTATACATGCCAAAATCAAAATATTAAACTAGCTATACCAAAGCTTCAGGTGATAGTGTGATCGATGCCTCCGACGTCCCTTGATCCCTGATACTAGCTTGTGGCACTATAAGAAAATAGAAAGGAGAGGGAATAAGCATAAAGCTTAGTAAGTTGTATATAAGTAAATAACTACATCAACTATGCATATTATAAATTCACACAACATTCTTAAGTGAACATGGGTAAATATCACTACATGCTTATATATATCGCAAGTATAAACCAAAGATTTCAATATCGCCCCAAGACCATTATCTTAGCTAGAACTTACTCATGTCATTCTTACCATCAAGGCAACATAACTAGACTCATATCTCATGAGTGTTGTAGGCCAATTTTGGCCCCTTTATAGTAAACTCCAAAACCCTTCATACTAAACCCCAAAACCCAACACATTAAACTAAAACCCAACAAATTAAACCCAAAATTTTACCCAAACCCGAATAGCCCATTAAAGCCTAACCCAAAACTAAACCTAATTACCTAGCCCAAGCCCAATACCCATTACACAAAAATTTTTTGAAACCCTAATCTACCCTAGCCGCCTCTGCCTTTTGACTAACTCTCTGACTCCTCTATCACCACCCACTCCTCCACCGGCCACCTGCTCTGCTGCTTCCAACCACCGCCCTGATACTGCAAAAGGGAGGCAAACACGCAAAGTACAGGAGCAAGACAATGTAAAAATGGCTATAAAAGCCGATCTAAACAAATGTAAGAGGGGCCTTTTTTTTTAGAAATACAAACATCAGATTTTGAAATAGAAGCAAAACAACATGTTAGTTCTCAAAAATAAACAAAACAGTCCAAAAATAAAGAATCAAAAGCACCAAAACAGTAGCCGAAACCTTAAGGTGATTTTCTTTTTCTTAATCGGTTTCTTTTTCTCCTTTCTCCTTTCTCGTTTACCCAATCACATATACATATATAAATTATTAAGCGAAAAAAATAAAAAAAATAATACTTTTTTTGAAATTCTGGCCACCGTGTACGGTGGCCGGCGGCGGACTACGGTGATGACCGGTTAGGGGACCTCGCCGGAACTTGGACCTGCAGAGAAAACAAAGAAAAAGTTTTAGTTTTTTTTTGAAACAGATAACAAATGACTTTAAAACAAAAAAAACTTAACTTATATAGATGATACAAAACGACGTCATTTTGGTCGGCACCCATAAGCCCCAAAACGACGCCGTTTCATGCTACCTGGTCCGACCTGACCCATACCTGCTTAGGATCCGCGTGTTTTGACGGAAGGGCTAATTGCACTTTTAGCCCTTCTGTTTTTTTATAGTTTCATAATCCAATTTTTTTGTATTTGTAATTTTGCCCAGAGATTTTATTTTTGTTTTATTTTAGTCCTCTCCTATGCTGCGCGTTTTGAAGGGAGGGGTTATTGGCCATTTTAGTCCCTTTTAGTTATTTGCGCATGCAATTTAGTCCTTTTTACTCTTATTTACTCTGAATTTGCCCCAAAATTTCGTTTCAAGTTCGATTTAATCCCTTTTGGTCATTTTTGCTATTCATTTATCCAAATTATTGCTATTATTATTATTATTCACATGTATGTTATCATTTATATTTTGTTATTATTACAATTTATCATTATTACCATCATTACTATGGTTATTACTACTACTATATTATTATTATCTTTTATCTTCTATTATTATTATTATTCTTATTACCATATAATAGTGTATTTCTTTATCGTATAGGTATATGTATATATATTTATATATAGTATTATTTTTCATTACTTATTTTTAATATTTTATTATATTTACCTTTTTTTTGTATTTCAATATTATTACTATTATTATTATTATCATACATTAGTGTGTATTTATATTCTATATATATATCTATGTTTATATATAGTGTTATTTTTACTTTACTTTAATATTATTATTATTATTATGTACATATATATTTCTACCATCGTTAGTTTGCACAGATATATTATTATTTATATTATTACTATTATTGCTTTTTTTATATCTATTTCTATTAATATTATCATTATGATCCCATTTTATTATCATTCTGATTAATACATTTTGACTTTTACTATATTATTATTATTCCTTTTTACATACTACTATTATTGTCATTAACAAATATTATTATTATTAATGTATTATTATTCTTTATTACTATCATCATTATCTTAATCTTTCTTCGTATTACTATTATTATATATTTTTATTACCATTATTTTTCATTAACATATTACTATTATTTTTTACCATATTATTTTATATATTATTGCTGTTATTAAAATAATATTATTATTATACCTATTAATAATATTATTAGTACTAGTATTGATTCTCACTTAATATTTATATGTGTATATACATGTACAATTTATGTATTACATTAATAGTTTTTTATATATATATTCTTATCACTTCTAATATATATATGTCGTATATGTTTATGTATATATCATATATGTTTTATACATATTATGTATCTATATTTTCAATATTATTAGTTATATTTTTATGTACTATTCTATGTCCATATTTCCATATATTCTTATGTATATATATTCTTAAATACTATTATATGTATATGTATATTTTAATGCCATATTGTGTATATATTATTATTACATTTATTTTATTCCTACTATATTTATTATTAATATTAGTACATATATTTTATTATTCTTGTATACATATTTTATATATATGGTATTATTTTCAGTATATCATTTTATCTATTATTATACCTATTCTTTTCATTATTGCCACTTATTATATTATTTTAATATTATGTATTATTTGGTGTACATACACCTTTTCATTATTATTATTATTAGTATATAAATATATTTATTATTATTATTATTAGTATATAAATATATTTTCTATGTTATTAGTATTCCTAATATATATTGTATATGTTCATTTATACTATGTATATATATATTTAGTATGTATATATTTAGTATTATTATGCGTATATTTTTCATTCCTATTATCACTTATATATTTTAATATATATATATATATATAGCAATATTAGTGTTTTTTTATTATGTTTTGCGTCACTTCATTTATTGTTTATATATAATCGAGATTTTATTTCGTGTTTAATGCTATTACTATCATGTTTAATACCATGTGCATTATTATTGTTTTATACTATTACTATCACATGTATATTGTTAACGTTTTATATATATTGTCTGCATTTCGTATATTCTTAACCTTTTATTATTTGTCTATTCCGAATTTAGCATAGTATTTCATACCATAGTGCAACATCAATGTTAGTTTTCTTTTACTTTTATTTGTTCTATCTAGAAATATTTTCGTTCATGTCTTTAAATTAATTTCCATAAATAAGGCAACGTACCGATTTAACGTTTAGTCATCGATTTCATCGCTATGTTGGGTGAATATCAATCGACTTGTGTTAAAACGGTATGTCCTTCTCAAAAATCAAAAAAATTGAAAATTCTCGTGTTCCAACCAAATCACGACTAAATGTTACATTGAACTCGTATATTTGAAAATCAAGACATCACGTGTTTAACAAGATACCAATTTTGGGCGTCGCGAGGGTGCTAATACCTTCCTCGCGCGTAACTGACTCCCGAACCCTATTTTTTTCTGGATTTTCATGTAGACCCCAAATTTGGCCTTCACTTTTTCAAGAATAAGTTTTCTTTTCAAAAAAGGATGATTTATTAGGTGTCCGATCACACCTAGAAAAAGATCGGTGGCGACTCCCACTTTATTTCTAAATTAAACTTTAGTTTTCAAGTTTTCACTAAATCGCCACAATTAGCGACCGGAAGCAAAATTTTTACGTCGCTACAATGAGTTTCGAATAAGAACCTGTACCACTCACAACATGATTATATCATTCCATATTATTGTCATAAGCTTTTAAAATAACCCGTGAAACCATTTGGAATACTAAAGGATATCTGACAAGCTTTACACAAGAGGCTGAATTGCCGATGCCATGTTCCAAACATGGTCTTACACTGGTTCACATGTTGAGGCCGATGCCATATCCCAGGTATGGTCTTACACTAGCTCTCGTCTCAATGCCGATGCCATGTCCCAGACATGGCTTTACACTAGCACACATATCAATGCCGATGCCATGTCCTAGACATGGTCTTACACTGGTTCTCACAACATCACCGATGCCATGTTCCAAACATGGTCTTACACTGGCCCTCATATCGTGGCCGCTGCCATGTCCCAGACATGGTCTTACACTGGCACACATATCACCCAAATGGCATGGCATGGTTATCCAATCTATTCCTAGGTTCAATCGAGAATTTACCGCATTAATTTCATCATACATTATTCATAATCATATTTAACCATATTATGCAAAATAAATCATTCAAAACATAATAATGATAAAGTTACCTTACTTATGTACAATTTACCTCGGTATATAAAAAGTGGATGACTAATTAGCTTTAGTCTAGTAGCTTGGCCTTTTCTCGGTTTAGGTCTGAATTTTATATTTTTTTTATCTAAAATGATAAAAAAATCACTAATTTAATCATCATACTAGTTAGTGCATTTCATAAATCATATTTTGGCAAAATGATCATTTTGCCCCTAGACTTTCACAAAATTACTATTTTACCCCTAGGCTCGTAAATCTTTTTTTATCGAATTTTCTCACTAACCAAGCCTAGCTGAGTTCTTTTTATATTAGAAGCAGCTCACAATTCCTATTATTTCACACATTTACCTCATAATTTATAACTTATACAAAATGGTCCTTAGTTAGGGTTTTCATGAAAACTACTACACAAAAGTTGTTTGTTTAACAACCATGATTCATTTTCTTCCATAAAAATTTAGAAAAAAAATGAAAACTCTCATGGAAAAACCCAAGACTTTCAACCATTTTGCAAAATAGTCCTCTCATTAGCTAGATTATGCTACAAGGGTCCCAAAAGTACAAAAATTATCAAGAAAGGTCATCAAAATCACTTACTTGTATGGGTAAAGAGTGGCTGAAATTTTGAAGCTCCAAGACCCCTATTTTTTCTGGTATTTTCAGTGGAGAGGAGAAAGATGAAAGGTGATATCTTTTTCTTTTTATTTTATTATAAATCTAGTCAATTTAGTCATCCAATTTCACCTAACTTTGACCTTACAATTTCTTTTTCCCTATGATAAGCTATTAACAAATTTGTGGTCTATTTACTTAAGAAAGACCTCTAATTTAATATTCTATGACACCTTTAGCTAGTAGAATAAAACTTTCGTACTGTATGCGATTTAGTCCTTTTTCGCAATTAAGCATGCAATCGCTAAAATTATTTTACCAAAATTTTCATGCACTCATATAATCATGCTACAACACATAAAATAATATTAAAAATAATTTATCTAAACTCGGGTTAGTGGTTTCGAAGCCACTTTTTCGACTAAGTTAAAAATCGGGCTGTTACAATTCTTCCCCCTTAGGGATTTTCGTCCCCGAAAATCATACCGTTAAAAAGGTTTTGGTATTGGTCTTTCATAATTTCCTCGGGCTCTCGTGTGGCCTCTTCAACCCCATGTCGATGCCACAGTACTTTCATGAGTGTGATACTTTTATTTTTCAATTGCTTGACCTCTCGGGCTAAGATCATAATCGGCTCTTCGCCATAAGTCATGTTGATCGAATCTCAACCTCTGTTGGTGAAAGAACATGCGAAGGGTCAGAACGGTAACGACGCAACATCAATACACGGAAAACATCGTGGATCTTCTCTAACACGAATGGCAAGGCTAGTCGATAAACTACCGGTCCAATTCTCTCTATCACCTCATAGGGTCCAATAAAACGTGGACTTAATTTTCTTTTTTTACCAAATTTGAGGACTTTCTTCCATGGGGATACTTTTAAAAACACCTTATCACCGGCTTGAAACTCAATTTCCTTTCGTTTCAAATCTGCGTAAGATTTTTGTCTATCCAAAGCGGCCTTCAAACAATCACGAATTACCTTAACTTTCTCTTCAGTCTCTTTGACTAAATTGACCCCGTGAATATGATTTTCTCTGAGTTCAGTCCAAAACAAGGGCGTTCGACACTTACGCCCTTATAAAGCCTCATAAGGAGTCGTTTTCAAACTCGACTGATAGTTATTGTTTTAGGCAACTCTACTAGTGGTAAATAATTTTCCTAACTACCTTGGAACTCAAGAACACAACACCACAACATGTCCTCAAGAATTTGAATTACTCTCTCCGACTGGCCATCGGTTTGCGAATGGAAAGCAGTGCTAAAGTTCAACTTTGTCCCCAAAGCTTCTTGCAACTTTTTCCAAAATAGTGAAGTAAACCTCGGATTTCTATCCGAAATAATTGACAAGGGCACTCTGTGAAGTCTCACAATTTTAGAAACATACAACTTGGCTAGTTTATTAAGCGAGTAGTCGGTACGTTCCGGGATAAAATGAGCAGACTTCGTTAATCAGTCAGCTATGACCCAAACCGTATCTTTCTTTCTCGGTGACAACGACAATCTTGTCACAAAATCTATAGTAATTCAATCCCATTTCAACTCGGGAACCATCACAAGCTGAAGTAAACCCGAAGGTACTTGGTGCTCGGCTTTCACTTACTGACAAATTAAACATTTCGACACAAACTTTGAGATGTCTCTTTTCATGCCCAGCCACCAATACAATCTCTTCAAGTCATTATACATCTTAGTACTACACGGAAGGATTGAAATACAACTACTATGTGCCTCATGAAGAATTTTCCCAATAAGGTCATCATCTCTAGGTTCATAGACCTTATCTTGGAATATCAAACAACCGCCGGTACTAATCTAAAAATCTGATTCATCAACTATCTCACACTGAGTCATCTTGGCTTGCAAATCTTTATCACTCTTCTGAGCTTCACAAATCTCTTGAAGAAACATAGGTCTAGCTCTCAACTCTGGTAGAATCGAATCATCATCGATTACAAACAATTAAGTATTCATAGCTCTGAAGGCAAACAATGACTTCTTACTTAATGCATCAGGGACCACGTTTGCCTTTTCCGGGTGATACTCAATTACTAACTCGTAATCTTTAATCAACTGTAGCCACATTTGTTGCCGTAAATTTAAATCCTTTTGTGTAATGGCCTAAATTCAAAGTTATCGGAACAGTGGTTTCATAACCACAAATCTGATTTAAAGAGAAATTTATTTCAATATTTTTGCATGAAAATTGATATGATAGGAAAATCGTATGAAAATATTGATAGAAAAATTTTACTGATTTAGTGGTTAGTTAGAAAAAGAAATTATGGAAGAAATTGGGTAAAAATAAGGTATCGGGACCTCTATCTCGTAAAACCGAGTCAAAAATAATTTTATAAATATTTATGAAATGTTAGTAATGTGGTATTAAAATTTCGTTAGGAAATTTTAATGTTTGGGTGGTCCATTAAATGAAAAGGACTAAATTGTAATAGGTGTAAAAGTTGCTATAATGATTAAATAGCTTAAGAGTCCAATGAGAAAGGATTTAAAAGAAAATTAGACCCAAAATTTATTATGGCTGGATGGAAAGGGCATGAAATCAGCAGGAAAATTGATAAATTTATGGCAAAATTGGAATATTGCAAAATTAACTAGATAAAGCTAGGACTAAATAGGAAATATCTAGATTTCTCTTCATTTATCTTCAATTACAGCAGCTAAAAACGTCATAGGAGGATTCTCTAAGCTGGTATTTCATAATTTTTGCACCAAGTGAGTTAATCCTTGCCTTTTTCTTGTAATTTTTGTGTTTCTAAGACTTTTACAACTAGGTCCTACTATTAAATTCATTAGTTTTTGATTTCATGGATGAAATTGAAAGTCACCATGGTTTATTTCTGTAAGTTTATGATGAAATATAATGAAATTAAAGCTTTAATTTGTTTATGAGATGATTTTATTAGGTAATTTCAATAGAAATTGATTTTTAGGACCTAATTGTGAAAATGCTTGGAATTAAATTCTATTTCTGAAATTATGATTCCTAAAGGTTGTAAGCTAGTTTAAGGTGATATAATAAAATTTTAATTGAGAAAAATCAGCTCAATTGAGAGGCTAATTGAGTAGGGACGAAATTATCATTTATTAAAAGCTTAGGGAAAAAATGGTAATAAACAGCTTGCACTAAAACAGCTCAGCAGTAGACTAACTTTTAAAAATCACCATAAATTGTATAAATCGAATTAGAAGATGAGAAAAATATGGAATTAAAGCTTATTGAGTCTAGTTTCTTATAGAAGAAATAGTGTAAGCAATGGATTTGTAAATTTTGAGATATAATGAATTTTGTTAGACAAGGTCAGAATGAATTCGGGTTCCCCTATTCTGACTTTGAAAAATCATAAAAAAATGAATAAAAATAATTAGGGGCTTAAATTTATATTTATAGAATTCTGAATGAGTCTATTTTCAAGAGAGATAAACAGAAACATCATTCGAATTCTTTATGAAGAGATAATTAATATTTAGTGAAGAAGGGTCAGAACTGTCAGACAACAGAACATGGGTGATTTTAAAGAATAAACTGTACTTATTGGCTAAACCAAAAATTCTGAAAATTTTATGATAAGAAGATATACGAGTCTAGTTTCAGGTAAAATTAACGGATCTTAGTTTGGAGTTTGTTAGCTCGAGTTATAAATAATTTAGTGACTATGACTCAAATAGACAACTTTGAATAAACTATAAATAATAATAATGAAATTATAGAAATTGTTGCATATGAGCATGAAATGTATTAAATTGATAATTAAATTTATTTATTTAGATCCAGAAGATTCAAATACGAATCTAGATCGAGGAAAGGAAAAAGTTCAGGATTAGTAGATTTTTGTACACGAACAATTATCAAGGTAAGTTCGTGTAACTTGAATTATATTCTTAAATGCTTGAAATGTATGTTATTGATGTGAATATGATTTGAATGTTCATTGTATGAAAATTGATGAAACATTGATATATTTGATAAAAAAGGGGGAAGAAATCCCGGTTGAATGAAAGGAAATTTTGATGGATCTCTTAAAAGAATTGACGGTAAAAGGATCTAGCAGGACGGGTGATCCTATCTGATATAGCCCTCCAAGAATATGTGTAAATGGATTTAACCGGACGGGTAATCCAATTAGGTCTCAATTTAGCTCGACTGTAATTGGATCCAAGCTCATTAGAGTAATTGTCGTTGTGAGGATTTAGCCTGGGTGGTAATCCCGACAATACTCTATGAGTTTATATTACAAGGATTTAGCTGGACCTGGTAATCCCGCTGTAAGGATGAGGTTCGCGGGAGTGTGCTCTCTGAAATGGAAATGTGCGCACATGAATGTGAATTGACGGACCCGGGAATTTACACTAAAAGTATACCTCTGAAAATCCATCGAATGTTCCAAGAAATTCAACGGGATAAATATGAAAAAAAATAAGGAAATGGAAATCATGTATTGATGAGCTCATCAATCATAGTATATGTTATTGGTACATGGAAATTATTGTACTAACTTGAATGTTGAGTTTGTGCATGTTAGGGTAATAATGCATTGAATGGATATAGGAATGTTTATTGTATTGTATTGAAAATATTAGGTAAGTATAATTCTTGTTACATGAGCTTACTAAGCACAAAGTGCTTACTTTGTTTCATTTTCCCCTGTTTTGTAGTGTTAAGAGCTTAGAGGTCGGATTTGGTCGGAGACACATCACACTATCAACCTCAGGATTTCGGTATATAAAGAAACTTTATTTTGGAAATCAATGGCATGTATAAGCTAATAAAGTAAATGTTAACGTGAAATGAATGTAAAGTTAACCATTAGTATGGTTAACAAACCTGGTTTTGGGTATGTGATGACGTTATTTTATAAATATGCATGAATTTATCTTGAAAATATGTTGAATTGGATTGGTTGATGTGGATTGTTTTTGGTTTAAAATTTCAGGGAAGGTTAGATATCTATAAAGGGGTTATATTGAGTTAAAAAAAATTTAATTCGTAAACTCCGGTAATACTTCGTACCCTATTCCAGCAATGAATACGGGTAGGGGTATTACATTTTGAGTCATCAAGTATTTTAGGCTTTTATGGTTAGTGAATAACTGACATTTCTCACCATACAAGTGGTGTCTTCAAATCTTCAGTGCGAACACTATGGTTGTTAACTCTAAGTTGTGAGTCGGATAATTTTTCTCATACGGCTTCAGTTGTCTCGAGGCATACGCTATCACCTTACCTTCTTGCATGAGCACGCATCTTAATCTATTCAAGGATGTATCACTATACCCTACGAATTTCTTTCCTGGTTTTGGTTGTACTAAAATTGGAGCTTCAGTCAACAACGCCTTTAGTTTCTCAAAACTCTGTTGGCATTTTTCCATCTAGTCGAACTTGACATCTTTCTGCTGCAACCTTATCTTCGAAGTAGCAATCATAGAGAATCCTTTAATGAATCGTCTACAGTAACCCGATAAGCCTAGAAAGCTTCTGATCTCCGATACATTCTTCAGTTGTTTCCATTCAACAATAGCCAAGATCTTACTCAGGTCAACTCTAATCCCATCACCCGACACGATGTGTCTCAAGAATCCAACCTCTCGGAGCCAAAACTCACTTTTACTAAACTTGACATATAGCTATTTATCTTGTAATGTCTTCAAAATGATTCTTAAATGCTTCGTGTGTTCACTCTCATCACGAGAATAAATTAATATAACATCGATAAAAAAACTACGAAGTTATCCAAGTACGGCCAAAAAATACGATCCATCAAGTCTATAAATACGACGGGAGAATTTATTAAGCCAAAGGGCATGACGAAGAACTCATAATGCTCGTATATCGTCTGAAATGCAGTTTTCGGCACATCTTGCTCCGTAACCCTTAGTTGGTAATAACCGGATCTTAAGTCTATCTTAGAAAACATCGTGGCTCCTTTTAATTGATCAAACAAATCGTCGATCCTTGGCAAGGGATACTTGTTCTTCACCATCACATTGTTGAGCTGTCTGTAGTCTATACATAACCTCATCGACCCATCTTTCTTTTTCACAAAAAAGTACCAGAGCACCCCACGGGGTATAGCTTGGTCTCACAAAACTTTGTTTGTTAATTCTTGTAACTGTACTTTTAACTCCTTTAACTCCGTAGGATCTATCCTATAAGGAGCAATCAAGATAGGTGCCGCACTAGGGACTAACTCGATACCAAACTCAACTTCTCTAGTTGGAGGTAATCCGGGCAATTGTTCTGGAAACACATCTGGGTACTCACATACTACTGGCACTGACTCAATCTTTTACTCCCGACTCTTGGGTATTCAACACGGATGCAAGATAGGACTCATACCCTTTTCTCATGTATTTCTCAGCAGTCATAGAAGAAATTAATACAGGTAAGCTGTCTGATTCACCTGATTCAACCCAAATAATATCTCCATTTTCACATTTCAATTCAATAAATTTACTATCACAGTTTACTAACACGTCATGAACAGCCAGCCAATCCATGCCAAGAATAATATCAAATTCATCAAACGGTAGTAGTATGAGGTTAGCCGAAAAATAGTGGCCCCTAACCATTAAAAGACAATTTCTACACACTTTGTCAACTATTACATGT
Organism: Gossypium arboreum; assembly: GCF_025698485.1. Taxonomy (NCBI): domain Eukaryota; kingdom Viridiplantae; phylum Streptophyta; class Magnoliopsida; order Malvales; family Malvaceae; genus Gossypium; species Gossypium arboreum. Next base: position 108,467,760 of record NC_069081.1, on the reverse strand, counting down.
TTGCCTAACGGGTTGGACACTTTTACCACAAATTCAGTGGACACCACTAGCATATTCGTACTAGGTACCAATTTCATGCAAATATAAGAGTGGGTAGACCCCGGGAAGATGAAAACAATCACAGATATATCATAGATAAAAAACGGTACCCGTAATCACATAGGGAGACGTAGCATCTTCGCGGGCGCGAATGGCGTATGTCCTTGCAGGCGCTCTGCTCTCGAACCTCAAAGTAGAATCTTTAGACGTACCTCTGCTGCCAGCCCCACTCCTAGGGTTCTTCTATGGTCTACCCCTCGAGGGAGCATTATTCACTCTCACATCTTCCTTTTTGTCTTTCTCCTCCATCTCAGAATAGTTTTGAATAAAGTGGTCTAATGAACCACACTTGAAGCAGCCTCTATCATTACCTCGGCACTCACTGAAGTATTGTCTTTCACACTACGAACACTCCAGTCTATTCGGTCGAACACTACCAACGCTCTCAATGGAAGTGATCTGAGCTTTAGATACCGCATACTGCTTATTTTTGTTTCTACTCGAGAATCCTATCGATGCATTTGTTCGAGTAGGAAACTTCCTCAATTTCTTGGATGAGGTCTAAAATGATCTTTCTATTTGTCTTTTCTTTGACTCACGTGACTCAATGTCACTCTCCTCTTCTTTTTGGCCAATTTTTCGACCTTACACTCTCTCTCAACAAGTACTACAAATTCTCTTAACTCCAAAAATACCAACCAACAATCTGATGCCTTTGTTCAAACCATCCTTAAACCTCTTGGACATAGTGGCTTCGGTAGATACGCACTCCCCAGTGTATTTACTGAGTCTCACAAACTCACGCTCATACTCTGTTACCGTTATTCGGCCTTGCTTCAATTCTAGAAATTATTTCCTTTTCTGGTCTATAAACCTCTGACTAATATACTTCTTTCGAAATTCTTCCTGAAAAAACTCCCATGTAATCCTTTCCTTTAGTACAACAGACACAAGGGTGTTCCACCATTAGTAGGTCGAGTCTCGCAGGAGTGACACAACACACATCATGCACTCCTCGGGGGTGCAAGACAATTCATCAAATACCCTAATGGTGTTTTCTAATCAGAACTTTGCTCTCTCTGGGTTATCGTTAATTTTAGCCCAAAATTCTTCGGTCACGTGCTTACGAATTCTATCTACCGGAGCTTTTTCTCTCCTAATCATTTTTACTCCTTAGGGAGCCATATGGGTAGGTTAAGGAATCGTAGGAGGTGGGGGAGGTGGAGTGTTCGGATTTGCACGAACAAACTCTAAATACGAAGCATCCATCATATGGAGGTAGGCTTCTCTAGCCCCTCCGCTCTGACTCAATGTCACAGGCCCACTTTCGACTAGTGCGGTCCCTTCAATGAGAGGCGGCGCATTACTTTCCACATCATCCACCATAGCTCCGTCAGGATCCATTTACTATATGAAAATAGTTCAAATTTTTCAGGAGTCGTCACACTGTTACAATATATTTAGTGCATGTATAGCTAGACTCGTACTCATGCTAGGTTAGTCCGAGAATTGACTAAACCATAGCTCTGATACTACTAAATATAACACATCTTACCCGAGTTCAACGACAGAACAGGATACGAAGTGTTACCAGATTTAAAAACATACAAACATTCATTTCCTTGATATGAAATCTCGCTCCAAATTAAAACTTTTCACAATACTTTAATGTCCCTACTATAGCCCTACGAGGCTTCAAACACGTTTTGGAATAGATTCGGGACTAATTTGTGCAATCTAGAAAAATTTATAAAATTTCAAGCTGACAGGAGCACACGCCCGTGTGGAAAGGCAACACACTCGTGTACCTATTTAACATGGTCATGTTGAAAGCCCGTATGAGTCACACGGCCTGAGCATATTGGGACACGCCCGTGTCCTTATCCCGTACAAATTTATTTTTCGATTCGAACCTACAGGGGTTTTCACACGGCTTGGCACACGTCTGTGTCTATGACCCATTTCTCTCTGACGGCCATGACACGCCCGTATCTCAGCCCGTGTGCAAAAACCTTGACATTCTGTTTCTGAAGTTAGCAACCTCTTAAGGGCGAAGGGCCAAGACACACGTCCGTGCGTTAAGCCATGTCCTCTACACGGCTGAGGCACACGGTCGTGTCTTTGCCTGTGTGTTTACTACCATGCATACTGACTTGGAAAATTGAGGTGCAAGGGACACACAGTCGGACTACACACTCGTGGGGTAGACCGTGTGTCACACATGGTCTAGAAACACGCCCGTGTGGACAAAAATAAGGCTATTTACCAAGCCTTTTTGCCACCCTTACTTGCACCAACCTACACATCATCAACCAAAACCAATCCAAGTATAACACATATAACCAAAACAACCACAACCATGAGAAATTTGCATCAAATGCATTTAATAATAATCAATACTAGCCAACATTAATAGCCTATACAAAATGAATATCATGTCCATCATATGAGCCAACTCTTATAGCTAAACTAACAAGACACTAAACAGAATATTCAAGTCCCTATACATGCCAAAATCAAAATATTAAACTAGATATACCAAAGCTTCAGGTGATAGTGTGATCGATGCTTCCGACGTCCCTTGATCCCCGATACTAGCTTGGTGGCACTATAAGAAAATAAAAAGGAGAGGGAGTAAGCATAAAGCTTAGAGTTGCATATAAGTAAGTAACTACATCAACCATGCATATTATAAATTCACACAACATTCTTAAGTGAACATGGGTAAATATAACTACATGCTTATATATATCGCAAGAATAAACCAAAGATTTCAATATCGTTCCATGACCATTATCTTAGCTAGAACTTACTCATGTCATTATTACCATCAGGGCAACATAACTAGACTCCTATCTCATAAGTTTTGAATAAGAACCTGTACCACTCACAACATGATTATATCATTCCATATTATTATCATAAGCTTTTAAAAATAACCCGTGAAACCATTTGGAATACGAAAGAATATCTGACAAGAGGATGATTACACAAGAGGATGAATTGCCGATGCCATGTTCCAAGCATGGTTTTACACTGGCTCACATGTCGAGGCCGATGCCATATCCCAGATGTCGAAACCATCCCTCAATTTAAAAATTTTGAATTTAAAAAAAAGGGGGAAAGTTGACTTTTGAAAAACGGAAATGGAGTCGCCACCAATCCCTTTTGTTTAGGTGTGATTGGATCACCTAAGAGTTTGGTTATCTTAATAAAATATTTCTTTTTACTAAAACAACAATTTTGGCCTACGGAAATATGAGAAAACGGGTTCGGGAGTCGGTTACGTATAAGGAAGGGTTAGCACCCTCATTACGCCCAAAATTGGTACCAAATCGATTAAATACTGTCCTTATGTCTAAAATTTAAAAAATGTTTTTGAAATGTGGTTCTTGTTAATAACATTTGAATAACTCGAGTTGGTTGCCAAAAATTTCCTTATTTCGACGTCCGAAAGTTTATAATTAGAAAATCACAAAAGGATGTTTAACTATTTAGTCCAACGAAAAATCGAAACCTAGCACAGTAGGGCACGATTCCTCAAATTTCCAAACATTGACCATTGCCTCACCTTGGAAAAAACGAGTGAAATCCCGGAGAGATATTCGATTATTTTTAGCAAGTGGGAAATTGCAACCCAGCACGATAGGGTACTATTTCCCGAATTGCCAAACATCGAATATCGCATTCGTTTTAAAGGGTTTTTAGAAAACGTGAGTGAAATTTTAAAAGAATCTTCGATTGTTTTGAAAAAACGAGAAATCACAACCCAACACGTTAGGGCATGATTCTCGAATTATCAAACACCGAGTATTGTCTTCGTTTTGGAAGGTTTTTAATAAACATGAGTGAAAACCTAAAGGAATATTCAGTTGTTTTGAACAAACGAGAAATCACAACCCAGCACGATTGGGCATGATTCTCAAATTATCAAACATCGAGTATTGCCTTCATTTTGGAAAGTTTTTAATAAACACGAATGAAAACCTAAAGGAATATTTGGTTGTTTTGAACAAACGAGAAATCACAACCCAGCACGATAGGGCATGATTCTCGAATTATCAAACATTGAGTATTGCCTTTGTTTTGGAAAGTTTTTAATAAACACGAATGAAAACCTAAAGTAATATTCAGTTGTTTTGAATAAACGAGAAATCACAACCCATCACGATAGGGCATGATTCTCGAATTATCAAACACCGAGTATTGCCTTCGTTTTGGAAGGTTTTTAATAAACACGAGTGAAAACCTAAAGGAATATTCGGTTGTTTTGAACAAACGAGAAGTCACAACCCAGCACGATAGGGCATGATTCTCGAATTATCAAACATCAAGTATTGCCTTCGTTTTAAAGGATTTTTAAAAGGCATGAGTGGAATTTTAAGGAGATATTCGATTATTTTGAGCAAACGCAAAATTGCAACCCAACACGTTAGGGCACTATTTCGCGAATTGTCAAATATCGAATCTCGTCTTCGTTTTAAAGAATTCTTAAACGAATACTTATAAAACTAACTTAAAACATATTAACTCGATTTGAAATAAGACGAAATTAATCATGAAAATTTGAATTTTATAAAAACCACATTTCGCAAACCAAGTGAAAAATGATGATATAGGATAAAAGGCACATATGATGGTACGATGCTTGATGAATAATAATATTAATCGACTAGCAGAACATGCAATTAAATATAATTGATCAAAAAATCATAATCAAATCACGTACGAAGAACAATTTACAAATCATTAAGACGAATACCATGCAATGATTGTATGTATTCCTGCCATAAGATAAAAAGAAAACAGCAAGATATGCGTGAAGCAAATGAAATGTAGAAATCAAAATGGTAGAAGATTAATAAGCTAGATATATATATAGGTTGACAAGCTTAAAAAAAATAGAGATATATATATTTTGAAATGGATATTAAAGAATGAAAATTTGAATCAAGTTGCAAGAAAAAGAAATTTAAAACACAAACATATTTTAAAGTTGACAAACTACATGACGAGTTTAAATAATATGTCTAATATAAAAGGATACACAAAGTACATTCATAGAACACATGTACATATAGATAGCTTTGAAAATAATTATTAGATTAATAAAAAGCTTTAACGTAGTCTAAAAGTATATACATGCGCTTATATCAAAACGCTTAAATGAGGGACTATATAAAACACAAAGTAATTTAATACAAAGGAACATCCAAAATACTAATTTTGTGATTGCAAAAAAAATGAGGTTTCTAAAATTTTTCCATATACATGCATAAAAAAATACTTGATAACTCATATCGCAAAAATGTTGTAAGTAGGAAAACCTATTAAAGTAATAATATCAATATATATATATATGTGTATATATAAATTTTGAAAATAATTACATGTAGAATTACGTAGAAAAGATAATATTCATAGGGCTAAATTAATTTTATAATAAATTAAACAATAGATTAAAAAACATGCTTTTGTGTAAAGAAAATGTAAATATAAAATGTTTAGGTTTAGAAATATATATATATATAGAATATGTATACTAATATAAATAAGTATAAAATAATTTAAACTTTACATAAAATATATGTACAAAATGTGTTAGAATAATAAAATACATATTCCAAAATACATGAACAGAGTCAAGAATCATTATATACATGCAAATACATTAACTTTGTTATAACAATATGTATATGTATAATAATATAAAAGAAATAAATATTTAAAGAGTGCGAAATACGATCATAATATTACAACAAAAACGAATCTACAAGAATGAAGAAGCAATTATCAAGATTAATTAAAATGCACAAATAAAATAAAATAAAAAGAGGTATAAGATAAAAGGACTCGATTAAAATTAAACTAAAATATATGGGGTAATTAAAAAATAAAATAGTAATGATAAGAGGACCAACATCCAACGCGCAAAAACACCTAGGGACTAAAGCTGGTAATATACCAGATCCCAAAATGTTGCGTTTAGGGGCGGGTTAGATTGCAAACGGATGTCAGTTACAGGGCCAAATTAAAAAACAAATAAGACAAGAACATGGGCTGATTTAAATTGGCGCGAAAGGGGAGGGGCCTGCTACCTAAATAACCCAATTTAGGCGCACAAAGGTGGAGTCGAGTCTCCAATCGGTTGACGCGCGGACCCCTCCCTTTATGACACGGCACCATTTCAAAATTAGGTCATTTAAGACCATTTTTTTCTTGCTTCTTTCCTAAAACACAGCCCCACTTGTAGCCGAAAAACACAGCCTAGGAACTAAGTTTCTTGGGTTTCTTTTTAGCAGCCGAATCACCATTATTTTGGTGACTATCTGCATGTAAAAAGCACCCGCTTTCTCCGTTGAAGACACTTGAACAAGTTTTAAAAGGGTTTAGTAAGTATCTTTCTCCTCTCCTTCTTTGTTTGAATGAAATACTCGAATCTCACGTTATTTTTTTAAAAGAAAAAAATGGAAACAGATTTGTAAAGTAAATACTGCTACTTGACCTCTCGCCATTATATCCGTATAGCAGAAATATTTATGGCTTTCATCGGTTTTTAGTTGTATGTAATAACAATAAGTAAACTAAGAAGAAAATAAAATAAAAAATCGAAAAAAGAAAAGTATGAAATCACCTCTGCTCTTTGCATTCAATATGTGTATCCCTCCTTTTACAACTGATTCGCAACTTCGCTTTTATAGCCAAAGAGAAAAAAGAAAAAAGGAAAATAAATTCCAAATACAATTTTCGTTCCTTTCTATTTGCTGTTCTGCCTTTTTTTGTTTGTATTTGCCGTTGTGTTTGTCCTTCTTACAGGTACGGGATGCGTTGGCATCGTACGGAGATTGTACTGGCGTACGAGGGCTGCTGACGTGGTTGTTGGAGGCGTTGTACGGCGCCTGGAGGTTGCGGGGGTTGCTACAGGGCAAGTGGAAAGCTACTAGGGTTTCTCGGTTTAGACATTGGGCTTATTGGGCCTATTTTTGAGTCATGGTTAATGGGCCATTGTATTTGGTTTAGGTTTTAAATTTGGGTAATGTAATTTGGACTATGGAATATTGTAATGATTTGAACTGTAAATGGACATTAGATGGGCTGTTAATTATTTTTGTTTTTTTCTTGGTTTATTCTTGCGGTCTGGGCTCAGGCAGAATTTAGGCCTTACAGCTGCCCCTCTTTGCTCATTGTCGTGTAACGAGAATGGGGCAAAGGCTATAAAAGGACCAAATTTGCCCGATCTGGCTAAGTCTCAAAATCTTGATCCTCATCTTCCCCAAAGGTATTCTGATGTCTTCAAGAGTGTCAAATTGGCTATCTTCAACTTGCTTCCTGAAAACTCGGGAACACCAATCTGTTATTTTTTATATGCTCCCTGCCAATACAGAGATGCCAAATCTGCTGTCTTCGATCTACTCTCCGCCGCTACAGAGATGTCAAATTTGCTATCTTCGATCTGCCCTCTGACAATACAGAGATGCCAAATCTGCTATCTTCGATCTGTTCTCCGCCAATATGGAGACGCCAAATCTGTTATCTTCAATTTGCTCTCTGCCAATACAGAGACGCCAAATCTGCTATCTTCGATCTGCCCTCTGACAATACAGAGACGCCAAATCTTCTATCTTCGATCTGCTCTCCGCCAATACAGAGACGCCAAATCTGCTATCTTCGATCTACTCTCCGCCAATACAAAGACGCCAAATCTGTGGGATTCGTCAATGTCCCTTCATTGTCTTCTAAACACATGATATGTAGAATGGGTTTCTTGTATCTGTGTATGCCACATAATTAGGGTGCCATGATCTAAATGAATCCAATGCCCCTGCCTATATGTGGTGTTTATGTCAAGTAACTAGAATGCTATGATCGGAATGAACCAAGTGCTTCTAACTAAATGAATGATTATGGATGTACAAATGTTATGAGAGTGATTCCTTTTTAAACGCTTAAGGTGTCATTACTCATAATTCACCCAGGTTCTATCATTGATGTGCTATCGCATCCTCTTGCTTAGTCGTTATCTCTGACAGAAAATTTGAAGAAATACTCATAATTTAGACTACTCTTTTCTCAATGTTTTCGCACTTTGAACCTGGTTAGTCCTGACTAGTAGCCCTGTTTCAGGTCCTTGTACCATTTAGAGACTTTCCAGAGTAATATGCATAACATCTTTTATATGAATATTACATGTTCAAAAATCGCGATTTCAACAAAAATACTCTAAAGAGATTATCATAACGGACCAATGGAATTTTATTAAGAAAAATTTAATGTGAATACATATGATAACGAATCTGATAAGGTGCAAAAAATGAGAAAAAGGTGCCCTAGATATCGCAGCACCAGTTTTACTATTCTAATTTCTCAAAGGCTCCTTCAAACCAAATGTGTGTTCAGGGGATCCTGCGTATTTTGTTGATGCTCCAAGGTGTACTGTTCCTATGTCTTGTTGATTTCAAAAGGACAAGACTACCATATGCCCCATATTCAAAATTTGAGCTGCCCGTTTTCGGGTTTTCAACTCAAAGCCCATTTGGTTCCAAAGTGCCTTTTACGGGTTTTCACCTTGGCCTCTCCGTTTTTTTTTCAGATTTCAGAGCGCCCTTTACGGGTTTTCACTCTGGCCTCTCTTTCTTCAAGTAAAATACTTCTTAACCGAATCCAAATTTACAGGATTGGGTAAGTTTCTACCGTCCATCTCAGCTAGAATTAATTCTCCTCCGGAGAAAGCTTTCTTCACCACGTATGGCCCTTCCCAATTAGGCATCCATTTCCCTCGAAAATCCTTCTGTATGGGAAGGATCTTTTTAAAAATCAGGTTTTCCTCGTGGAATTCTCTAGGGTGAACCTTTTTGTCATAAGCCCTCATCATTCATTTTTGGTACATCTAACCATGACGGATAGCTTTTAGCCTTTTTTCCTTGATCAAATTCAATTGGTCATATTGAGACTGGACCCACTCGACTTCTTCCAACTTTAACTCTGACAACACTCGAAGGGACGGGATCTCAACTTCGATCGGCAACACCACTTTTATTCCGTAGACCAAAGAGAAAGGGGTTGCCCCAGTTGAGGTTTTGACTGACGTTCGATAAGCAAAGAGGGAAAACGGTAACTTTTCATGCCAATCTCTATAAGTCTCAGTCATCTTCCCCATGATTTTCTTAATATTCTTATTGGCTGCTTCCACTGCCCCATTCATCTTCGGGCGATATGGTGACGAGTTGTGATGTCTAATCTTAAATTGACTGCAGACTTTCGCTATTGTACTGTTGTTTAAGTTTAATGCATTGTCAGATATGATCCTCTCCAGCATTCCATATCGACATATGATCTCCTTTTTTAGGAACTTACTTAATATTGACTTTGTGACACTAGCATACGAAGCGACTTCTACCCATTTGGTGAAGTAGTCGATAACCACAAATATGAACCGATGCCCATTGGAAGCTTTCGGCGATATTGGTCCAATCACATCATGCCCCACATAGAGATGGCCATGGAGAAACCATGACATGCAGCGGTGAAGAAGGCACATGAATTTTGTCTCCATAGATTTGGCACTTATGGCATCTCTTAGCGTAATTGACACAGTCTCCTTCCATGGTGGACCAATAGTACCCGAATCTCATAATTTGCCTGGCCATTGTAAAGCCATTAGCGTGTGTCCTACAAACGCCTTCATAGACTTCTTCCAAAATTTTCTTAGCCTCTACAGCGTCTACACATCTTAGTAGCACTTGATCCTTTCTTCTTTTGTACAGGATATCCCGATCTAAGATATAGTCGATGGCCAATCTTCTTAGCGTTCTTTTGTCATTCTCGCTTGCCTGGTCCGGGTACTCACGATTCTTCATGTATTGTAATATATTGTGATACCAAGGGTGATCATCTTTCTCTTCATCTTCTTCAATATTGTAACAGTGGGCCGAAATTTCATAAATGCTCATCCGGATGGGTTTGACATCTTCTTGTTTGTTCACCTTGATCATGGAGGCTAAGGTAGCCAAAGCATCAGCCATCTGATTTTCGTCTCGTAGAAGGTAGTGGAAGGTAATGTCATCAAACTCTTTAACCAATTCAATGACCATTTTTCGATAGTCTATCAACTTGGGGTCTCTGGTCTCCCATTCTCCCTTGACTTGATAAATCACTAGCGCGGAATCCCCATACACCTCTAGCACTTTAATCTTGCGTTCTATGGCTGCACGGACTCCCATGATGCACGTCTCATATTCCTCCATGTTATTCGTACAATCAAAATCCAATTTACTAGTGAATGGATAATGATCTCCGTTTAAGGATACTAAGACGACCCCGATTCCATTGCCCACAGCAATTGATGCCCCATCGAAGTCCAATTTCCAAGGAAGTTCTTCCAGAGCACCTTCTTCAGTGGTAGCAACACACATTAAGTTTTTATTCGGGAAGTCGAAGTTCAAAGGCTCGTAGTCTTCCAAAGCTCTACTGGCCAGAAAATCTGCTATTGCACTTCCTTTTATCGCTTTCTGGTTCACATAGACTATGTCGAATTCAAAAAGCAGAATCTGCCATCGGGCCATCCTTCCATTCAAGGCTGTTGACTCCATCATGTACTTTAAAGGGTCCAATTTTGATATGAGCCAAATGGTGGGATACAACATATACTGCCTTAGCCTGCGGGTTGTCCAAATTAGGGCACAACACAACTTCTCTATCGGCAAGTACCTTATCTCACATTCCGTGAAATTTTTACTAAGATAGTAAATAGCTTTTTCTTTCCTTCCTGACTCATCATGCTGACCCAGCACGCATCCCATGGAGTTCTCCAATACTGTCAAATACAGTATCAACGGCTTATCGGGGTTAGGTAGCATTAGCACCGGGGCATTAGATAAGTACTGTTTGACCTTGTCGAAAGCTATTTGGCATTCTTCATCCCATTCACCTGGGTTATGTTTCTTGAGGAGGCAAAAGACAGGGTCACATTTCTTTGTTAGTTGTGAAATGAACCGAGCAATGTAATTTAATCTTCCTAGAAAGCCTCGAACTTCTTTCTGAGTGCGCGGTGGGGATAGCTCTTGTATGGCTTTAACTTTGTCTGGATTGATCTCGATCCCTTTCTCGCTGACCACGAATCCGAGCAACTTTCCAAACTTGGCTCCGAATGTACATTTGGCGAGGTTGAATTTTAGCTGGAACTTTCTCAATCTCAAGAACAATTTCCTCAGGACTTGTATGTGCTCCTTCTCTGTTCGAGAATTAGCGATCATATCATCGATATAAACCTCAATCTCTTTATGCATCATGTCGTGAAAAAGGGTTACCGTGGCTCTTTGATAAGTTGCCCCCGCATTCAGTCCAAACGGCATCACTTTGTAGCAGAACGTGCCCCACATGGTTACAAATGTGGTCTGCTCCATGTCTTCAGGATGCATCTTGATCTGGTTATATTCGGAGAAACCGTCCATGAATGAAAACAGTGAGTGTCCCGCCGTGTTGTCCACTAGGGTATCTATGTGAGGCAGTGGGAAATTGTCTTTCGGGCTGGCTTTGTTCAAATCTCTGTAGTCCACACACATTCGCACTTTTCCATCTTTCTTAGGGACGGGGACGATGTTGGCTACCCAATCTGAGTATTTTACCACCTTCAAGAATCCGGCGTCGAACTACTTTCGAACCTCTTCTTTTATTTTTAGCAATAAATCGGGCCTTATTCTTCGGAGTTTTTGCTGAACTGGCTTACACTATTCTTTTATGGGGAGTCGGTGCACCACGATGTCAGTGTCCAACTCGGGAATATCTTGGTATGACCATACGAAGACATCTTTGAATTCTTGAAGTAATTCAATGAGGTCTCGCTTTATCTTCGTAGTGATAAATGTTCCGATCTTCACCTCTTATCCTTCTCCTAAGCTCACAATTTTGACTGATTCTTTGTGAGGTAGGATTTGTTTCTCATTTTGTTCTACCATCCTCAACAAATCAAGAGATAAGTCATAGCCTTGGTCATCTTCAAAATCCTGAGAATCATCCATACACACATCTCGCTCGAAAGGAAATTCTGAGTCGCTAGCAGTGTCACTCGTATCATTAATATCTGGGGACCTGTTATGAGGATGAAGGCAGATACAAAGAATCAAAAGAATTCGAAACGTTTATTTGCGTGGTATGATTATGAATGACGAATGAAAGAACATTTAGAAGAATGTTTCAAGAATAAAAGAATCCGAAAGTAATCATTTGTATGGTTATGAATGAAATGGAAAATACGAGATAACATTTGCTCAAAAATGATAATAACTGTGCATTTTATTGAAATAACGTTTTTAAATATCGGCCTATTTCACAAAAGATCTTTATCACTCCTAGGCCTAGTGTTTTGGACATTACTCTGAATCCGTTCTAAAAACTATAGGGATCTCTTCCACAGTCCAGTTGTCCAGAACACTTTCAGGTGTGTAGGGGCCAATGCCCGATAAACTTTCTCTTACGGTCTCCTCTTCGTACATGACGTTGATGTCCAAGCTTTCCAGCCTTTCTTCTATAGCTTCTGTCATTAGCGTGTCTCTCTTGGGATGGATGATTCCCCCAGACACAAATATTTTCGATATATGAGGGAATATCATTGGTTCCCACTTGATTTCCTTCCCTGTTAATCGAGCTCTCCTTCTTTCTTGCTTCTTTTCCAGCTCCCTTCTTCTTTGTTTCGCATCCGACTTAAATCCTAAGCGGAAGCGGTGTCTCTTGTCTTTCAGCATTGGTGTTTCAATCCTTCCTTGTAGATGTCTCCCAAGTCCCCTTTTGAGTAGGGCCCATTTTCCAATCGTCAACTGGAGGCTCATCCTCGTGGTTTTGGATAATTTCGGCACCAGCATTTTGCTTCCCTCGGTGATGAACGCCGCGTTAACAAATTCCAAAGATCGAAATGAGCATTTGATTACTTCATCATCTGTCTCCAAATAGGATGCATTATTGCTCACAGTTGCAATAATATCTTCTTCAGCCTTAATCGTTATCAACCTCCCCTCCTACACCAGCTTCAATTTTTGATGCAATGAGGAAGGCACTGCCCCAGCTGAATGTATCCAGGGCCTCCCCAACAAGCAATTGTATGAGGGCTTGATATCCATCATGAGGAAATCCACCTCATATATGTTTGGCCCAATCTGAAGAGGTACCTCGATTCTGCCCATCACCTTTCTCTCCGTGCCATCGAATGCCTTCACGATGTTCTGGCACTCCTTCATGTGAAAGCTGTCTATAGGTAATCTATTCAGCGTAGTCAATGGCAGGACGTTCAAAGCCGATCCATTGTCAATCAGTACGCTTGGCAGCATATACCCTTTACAGCGTGTGGTGATATGCAGAGCTTTAGTCGACCCCATGCCCTCGGGTGGTATCTCGTCGTCATTAAAAAAGATATAATTGTCGGCACTTATGTTGCTCACCAAATGGTCCAGCTTGTTAACGGAGAAATCATTGGCAACATATGTCTTGTTTAAGACCTTCATTAGCGCGCTACGATTAACTTCCGAGCTTAGAAGTAAGGCCAGTACTGAGATACGGGCTGGTTGTTTATGTAGTTGTTCTACCACACTATATTCGCTATGCTTTAGGAATTTTAAAAACTCATTGGCCTCCTCTTCGTTAACTGGCTCATTAATAGGTTTGGTTGCTTTTTCCTTCGTTTCTTCGACCATTGGGGCTTTTCCTTTTGTGGGCTGTGCCTCCTCATTCGCCGTATCGTAACGTCTCCTACTACGTGTATAGGAACCCCTGTCTTGATCCCCTCTTGAAGCCTTAACCAGGCTCTCCTTTCCCGGCATCGTCACACTGCAATCATAATTCTATGGGACTTTTTTGCTGTCTTTGTAGGGGAAGACTGCAAGTCTTTGGATTATGACCCTCGGTGGCATTTGAACTCCAGCTTCATTATTTTTGGGTCTCGATATGATAACCATAGGATAGTTGGTCATTTGATTCTGTGCTGCCGATCCTCCCTCTGATGCACATATATCTCCCTCTACGGGATCTTCGGTCTTTTCATAGAATTCCATTTCCTTATTGTTCATCATGTTTTGTACTAGGGCCCTGAACTCCATGCAATCTTGGATTTCGTGCCCCACCTCGTCATAAAACTCACAGTAGTTTGTCTCTTCTTCAGATTCTTCCCTCGAATCCAACGCGATCAATCCTCTCTTGGCCATCTCCCTCCATACCCGCCTCAACGGGGTCTTGACTTCTTCCACTTCATACTTGGTCTTCCTATTCAAGCCTTCACTTATCCCATTCACTCATTGGTCGGTATGATTGGGGAGTGGGTTTTCTACTACATTGGGTGTGGCTGGGTCGTCAAATCTCACGATCCCCATCTTAATGAGTCTTTCGACTATTTTTTTAAACGCAGCGCAGTTTTCGATAAAGTGCCCGATGATTCTCGCTTGGTATTCACATTGGGCGTTTGTGTCATACCATTTGGGATACGAGGGCTGCAGTGGCTTCAGGTAGAAAGGGGACACCACATGAGCGTTGAACAGGTTCTGGTACAACTCCCTATACATCATGGGTATGGGGGTGAATTGTGGCCTTTCTGTGTTCTCCCTCGCGTTGGATTCTTGTCTTACAGAGTTTTGCTGATTGGTGGTCACCGTCTTGGGTTGATTTACGGTGAATGACTTGGACTGACCTTTGTTAGATGTGCTCATGTTGTTCACTTCATTGTCTCTTTTCCTCGGGGCTGACTTCCTGGCACTCTCTCCCGATTCTATCTTGCCGCTCCTCACAGCATTTTCGATCATTTCCCCCGTCATCACTATGTCAGAGAAGCTTTTTGTGGCGCTTCCTAACATATGGGTGATAAAATGGGCTTTCAAGGTGTTGATAAAGAGCATTGTCGTCTCTTTTTCTAGAAGTGGCGGCTGAACTTGTATGGCCACTTCTCTCCACCTTTGTGCATACTGTCTGAAGCTTTCATTTGACTTTTTCTCCATATTTTGGAGAGTGATTCTATCAGGGGTCATGTCCGTCACATGATTGTATTGCTTCATAAAGGCCTAAGCCAAGTCCTTCCACGAATTAATTGTAGCTCGGGTTAATTGGTTATACCACTTAAACGCCGCCCCGACCAGACTATCTTGAAAGCAATGGATTAACAGCTGGTCGTTGTTAACATATCCCGTCATTCGCCTGCAGAACATAGTGATGTGGGCTTCAGGGCAGCTTGTTCCATTGTATTTCTCGAATTCGGGCATTTTGAATTTAGGGGGAAGGACTAAATCTGGGACCAGACTCAAGTCCTTGGCATCAATCCCTTGATGATAATCCACGCTCTCCATGGCTTTGAATTTCTCCTCAAGCCATCTACACCATTCTTCCAATTGTTTTTGCGAATCTATCCTCGTTTTTTCTTCTTCAGCAATTTCTTCCAAATCGGGAACGGGCGGATAGTTCGGGTTGTTGACGGTTAGAGCTCGAGCCGCTTTGGAAATTCATCAAGATTGAAGCTCCTACCGAACTCGCTGGGCATGATCGTGATGATGGTTTGGTGAGATTGATCTCTGCTTCATCGGTATATGTGACGGAGTGAAGCCGGGGTATTGAGGATCTTCGTTAGTTTCTTCAATTTTGTCCATGGGGCCCTTTCCCTTATCCGTTCCTCCCAACAGCAATTGGGATAACTGACTCATCATTTCCTCTCGACTCCATCATTTACTCTTTCATCTCTCGCTGAATCTTGGCTAGTCGCTCTTGCACTGGACCGCATTTGTTCTTGCATGTCTTTTTGCATCTGTTCCAATTTCTCGAGTCTCTTATCCATTGATTTTTTTCTTGTACCGTAGGGGTGTGTGGTTGGTTGGTTTTCGTTGGTTCCCAGGTTACTGAAATAATTTTTAATTAATTAATTAGAAAACTCTTATGGCCTTTAATGTATAACGATATGATGTAATGCAAATGCATGAATGCAAAGGAGGCATCAATTTTGATTCAATTGCCCTTAGAAAATTTCACTTGAAAATAAAATCTTTTACATAAAGTCGGGTTACAAATAAAATTTCGCTCTAACACTCAAAGTCCTAATTTTTCTAAGCAACGAGGCCAGCTCTTGTCTGCGATCCGACTCCAACTCATACTTCGCGCTTAGTGTGTCCGCCTGAACCGCTAAAGTTTGCAAGTAGTCCGCTACTTCCCGAATCTGGGTTATGGCTTCCCCCATAAGGTAATCTTTGTTTCTGACTTAGTCTTGCGCATGGTGAAGCTGCTCTTTCCAACGATCCTCGTTTGCCTCGAAAAACTGAATCCGCATCTCACAGTTTTGCAGTGACGCTTTTAACTCTTCTATTCTTTCTTTCATTTCTTCTATCTTGCTCAAGCTTGCCCTCAACTCTATTGCGGTGTTTCGATTTCGGTACTGATATAGAGACTTCTCGAGTTCTGCCATTCTAGCCCTTAATTCACCTCGCTCATTTCTGCTCTCTGATAGACTCTTCTTAAACCACTTGTTATACTCAGGCGTTACCATGGAACCGATGGCTAACCTCTTCATCCAACAAGTTTGTTTCTAAGCATCCGATAACTCCCGGACTCTCTTCTTATAATGAGCACCTTTAAAAGAGAATTCACTCTGAGCAAGTCCGTAGGTCGTGGGTACAAACTGCCTCGACTTATATTGCCTCAAGGCTAGCAATGGAGTATACCCGGTAGCTCCCCAAATTTCTAACAATGGCACCCAATCGAAGTTACCACATCGGTACATGATCTCGTCCAGAACCATCCAATAAGCTCTCCACTCGATATCCCCCTCCTTGAGGTTCTGGAGAATGTCCATCCATTTCTCCTCCGAGATATCCTCTCTCCTTTGTATAGCTGCCTCTTCTCTTAACGGGGAATAACCTTCGGAAAAGACCCGATAGGAAACCTTTTCTACCTTTCAAAAGTGCTCGTGAAACCATGCCGTCAATAATTGTGCACATTCAATGAACCGTCCCTCACCTGTCTTCCGACATGAGCTCAAAGATCTGAACGTTTCTTCCAATATCACCGGTACCAATGTGATTCCCTTCTCAAGGCGATTGAATAAATCAATGACTGCTCCGTCCACGTGCCTCAAATCCTTGGGAAAAATTACCAATCTGTAGATGCTTAAAGCGAAGATGTCGACACTCTTTCTTTCGTCTGGATGCGTTAAGATCAAATCTTGCTATCTCCTTTTTGCTGAATCCGAGCAGTGACCCAAGGCTCGCTCATACCAAAAATGCTCATCAGTTTCTTCACAAAAGTCTGACTACTAAAAACCCAGGCATAAGTCTTCCAAACCTGAATTTTTGGACACCTGAGCAAAGTAGTGTATTTCTCCATGGTAGGTACCAAATCCACTTCTCCAAAAGTGAAACTCTTGTACGTAGAATTCTAAAACTACACCAAGGCTCGGAACAAATGCTTATCCACTCTAATGTCTAGTAGGTAGGGTATATCACCATAGCTTTGGTAAAACAACTGCTTGATCCCTTCATCCCAACTAGCCCAAATATCTCTCAACTCTTGCAGCTCATTCTGTACTACATTGACGAGAGTGAAATCCTGCAGCTCCGATACATACCCTTCTACCAAGCTATCCCTTCTCTCTGATTGTAGCTTCTCCGACCATGCACGAACGGCCGCATTATCCTCAACTTTACTAAGAAATTTATTCTCCATGTCAAACTTTCTAACTTAGTAATTGAACACGAATTGACACCTCTTTTAATATGCAATGTCATGCAAAAAGACAATCAAAACAAAAACACAGGTTAGTATTAAATAATATCGATAAAATGCAAGCACATAAACGATAATCATAACGTACATACGGGTAAGTACTAAGGCTTGACGCGACTCCACCCAAGGATAGCTCCTAAGGTTCACTATATGTGGTTCGGTTCTAGAGATAAGGTACTCGAACCAGTAGATTCCTCAATCCTCACCCATTATAGGCTCATATAGATCGAGTTCGGTTCGGGGGGATACATTTCCCTATGACCATGCGGAGATGAAAATCTCACGAAATCATAGGTACGGATGTACCCCGGAAGCAATCCATTAGCCCATGCGGAGGTGAAAACCTCACGAAAGCGTAGTTTCTTACTCCCACTTAGAAGGTGTGACCACAGCGGTCATGCAATGAAATGCAGTATTATTCTACGAGATTTGAACCATAACAATCATACGAATGAATGCAATTATGATTTTCAAAACAAGTTTTCGATTTTTGATAGAAAGACAGCAAATAAATTGATTTTATGGCTTGACTCTCTAGCTCCCAGTGGAGTCGCCAAGCTGTCAAAACCATCCCTCAATTTAAAAATTTTGAATTTAAAAAAAGGGGGGAAAGTCGACTTTTGAAAAACGAAAATGGAGTCGCCACCAATCCCTTTTGTTTAGGTGTGACTAGATCACCTAAGAGTTTGGTTATCTTAATAAAATATTTTTTTTTACTAAAACAACAATTTTGGCCTACGGAAATATGAGAAAACGGGTTCGGGAGTCGGTTATGTATAAGGAAGGGTTAGCACCCTCATTACGCCCAAAATTGGTATCAAATCGATTAAATACTGTCCTTATGTCTAAAATTTAAAAATGTTTTTGAAATGTGGTTCTTGTTAATAACATTTGAATAACCTGAGTTGGTTGCCAAAAATTTCCTTGTTTCGACGTCTGAAAGTTTATAATTAAAAAATCACAAAAGGATGCTCAACTATTTAGTCCAAGGAAAAATCGAAACCCAACACAGTAGGGCACGATTCCTCGAATTTCCAAACATTGACCATTGCCTCACCTTGGAAAATACGAGTGAAATCCCGGAGAGATATTCGATTATTTTGAGCAAGTGGGAAATTGCAACCCAGCACGATAGGGTACTATTTCTCGAATTGCCAAACATCGAATATCGCCTTCGTTTTAAAGGATTTTTAGAAAACGTGAGTGAAATTTCGAAGGAATCTTCGATTGTTTTGAAAAAATGAGAAATCACAACCCAACACATTAGGGCACGATTCCCGAATTATCAAACACCGAGTATTGTCTTTGTTTTGGAAGGTTTTTAATAAACACGAGTGAAAACCTAAAGGAATATTCGGTTGTTTTGAACAAACGAGAAATCACAACCCAGCACGATAGGGCATGATTCTCGAATTATCAATAATCGAGTATTGCCTTCGTTTTGGAAAGTTTTTAATAAACACGAATGAAAACCTAAAGGATTATTCGGTTATTTTGAACAAACGAGAAATCACAAGCCAGCACGATAGGGCATGATTCTCGAATTATCAAACATCGAGTATTGCCTTCGTTTTGGAAAGTTTTTAATAAACACGAATGAAAACCTAAAAGAATATTCAGTTGTTTTGAACAAACGAGAAATCACAACCCAGCACGATAGGGCATGATTCTCGAATTATCAAACACCGAGTATTGCCTTCGTTTTGGAAGGTTTTTAATAAACACGAGTGAAAACCTAAAGGAATATTTGGTTGTTTTGAACAAACGAGAAGTCACAACCTAGCACGATAGGGCATGATTCTCGAATTATCAAACATCGAGTATTGCCTTCGTTTTAAAGGATTTTTAAAAGGCATGAGTGGAATTTTAAAGAGATATTCGATTATTTTGAGCAAACGCGAAATTGCAACCCAACACGTTAGGGCACTATTTCGCGAATTGCCAAATATCGAATCTCGTGTTTGTTTTAAAGAATTCTTAAACGAATACTTATAAAACTAACTTAAAACATATTAACTCGATTTGAAATAAGATGAAATTAATCATGAAAATTTGAATTTTATAAAAACCACATTTCGCAAACCAAGTGAAAAAATGATGATATAGGATAAAAGGCACATATGATGTTATGATGCTTGATGAATAATAATATTAATCGACTAGCAGAACATGCAATTAAATATAATTGATCTAAAAATCATAATCAGATCACGTATGAAGAACAATTTACAAATCATTAAGATGAATACTATGCAATGATTGTATATATTCATGCCATAAGATATGAAGAAAACAACAAGATATGCGTGAAGCAAATGAAATGTAGAAATCAAAATGGTACAAGATTAATAAGCTAGATATATATATAGGTTGACAAGCTTAAAAAAAAATAGAGATATATATATATATTTTGAAATCGATATTAAAGAATGAAAATTTGAATCAAGTTGCAAGAAAAAAAATTTAAAACACAAACATATTTTAAAGTTGACAAACTACATGACGAGTTTAAATAATATGTCTAATATAAAAGGAATAATGAAGACATATGGCAAAATATAATACACAAAGTACATTCATAGACATATGTACATATAGATAGCTTTAAAATAATTATTAGATTAATAAAAGCTTTAAATTAGTCTAAAAGTATATACATGCTTATATCAAAACGTTTAAATGAGGGACTATATAAAACACAAAGTAATTTAATACAAAGGAACATCCAAAATACTAATTTTGTGATTGCAAAAAAAATGAGGTTTCTAAAATTTTTCCATATACATGCATAAAGAAAATACTTGATAACTCATATCGCAAAAATGTTGTAAGTAGGAAAACCTATTAAAGTAATAATATCAATATATATATATATATATGTATACATATATATATATATATATATATATATAACTTTTGAAAATAATTACATGTAAAATTACGTAGAAAAGATAATATTCATAGGGCTAAATTAATTTTAGAATAAATTAAACAATAGATTAAAAAAACATGCTTTTGTGTAAAGAAAATGTAAATATAAAATGTATAGGTTTAGAAATATATATATAGAATATGTGTACTGATATAAATAAGTATAAAAATAATTTAAACTTTACGTAAAATATATGTACAAAACGTGTTAGAATAATAAAATACATATTCCAAAATACATGAACAGAGTCAAGAATCATTATATACATGCAAATACATTAACTTTGTTATAACAATATGTATATGTATAATAATATAAAAGAAATAAATATTTAAAGAGTGCGAAATACGATCATAATATTACAACAAAAACGAATCTACAAGAATGAAGAAGCAATTATCAAGATTAATTAAAATGCACAAATAAAATAAAATAAAAAGAGGTATATGATAAAAGGACTCGATTAAAATTAAACTATTTGGGCCTAGAAGTATTGGGCCTTGAGTGCGGGTCCGTAAGGAGGTTGTATATAGGTATTTAATTGTGAAATGAAATAACACAATTAAATGTTTGTCTTAGTGGTTAATGGCTTTGAGAAGTGTTAGAGAAATCTTGGGTTCAAACTTGGGCTTTAGCAAAAATTTTGGTATTAAGTGAAAAAAACCTGGATGCTTGGATGAGGGTCTTTTAAATTATTGTGGTAAATAAATGACACAAGTATGCATGTAGTCTAGTGGTTGTGGCGTCATTAAGGTTGTATGGGAGCCTGGGGTCAAGTCTTGGCTCCTGCAATTTATTTTGGTTTTTTAAGGGAACCTGGACTTTGGCCTTTAGACTTTATAATTAATTGGGGATAAATATGACACAAAAAGCCTTGTGGCTTAGTGGCAAGAAGCGTGTGGAGCATCCGGGGAGGCATGGGTTGAATCCCATGGCAAGCAAGGAGCATTTATTTTGCTAATGGGGCGACAAGAGTTGGTGTTGAATTTAAACTCGATGTTGGAGGATCCCACATCGGAAGCTAACATAAGAGTGGATCTGTCGGCTTTAAATAGAGGAACCGTGAGGAGAGTAAAGGTACATTTCTTGGCCGATACCTTTCGTTGTATGGCGTGCTTTCGTTTGGGTTGGGCGTCGGCTAAGAGTGCTCTGAGCTTGGATTAACTCCACGCCAATCGGTGTGTATTTTCGCCACTCTAGTCAGTAGGATGGCTACTTGGCCGCGATAGTCGAAAGGGGTCATGTGGGCCCAATGGGCCTCACGGCCCAATTGGATAAGTTGTTTGATTGTGTAGTAAATATTAGACTAGGCTAGGTGAATCTCAAATCTGTGGCTAGATTTGGGCTAAAAGGGCCACACGAGCGTGTGGGCCCATTTAGGCCGAGAATAGGCTTTAGGCCCATTAGTATTGTTATCCCTGTTTAGAATACTTTAGTTTACCAAATTACTGAAATGCCCTCAAATTGTAAAATTACCAAAGTACCCTCGATTTATAGAATTACCGTTTTACCCTCGATTTACAGAATTACCGTTTACCCTTGATTTATAGAATTACTATTTTACCCTTGATTTACAGAATTACTGTTTTACCCTCGATTTACAAAATTACTAAAATACCCTTGGTTTACAAAATTACCAAAATACCCTCGAGCAATAAAATTACCAAAATACCCTAATCTGTAAAATTGCTAAAATATCCTTGGTTTGTAAAATTACCGAAATACCTTCAATTTGTAAAATTCCCAAAATATCCCTAGTTTGTAAAATTACCAAAATACCACTGGTTTGTGAAATTACCGAAATACCCTCAATTTGTAAAATTACCAAAATACCCCTGATTTACAAAGTTACAGAAATACCCTTGACTTTCTAAAAATTATGGAAATACCATTGGTTTACAAAATTATTGAAATACCCTTGGTTTGTAGATTAAAACACCCTTGTAGAATGAAATAACTAAAATACCCCTATTAGGTAAAAAGACCGTAAAGCCCCTGTAGGGTAAAGTGACCGTAAAGCCCCTGAAGGGTAAAGTGACCGTAATACCCCTATATGGTAAAATGACGAATATGCCCTTATATTCCGTATGACTGATGTGCTTAGGATTTACATATATTGATATTGGATTAGTTAAGTTGAGTGGCAGGTGGTGGTTATCGTAGGCGATTGATTTTGGAAACGTTTCAACTTCAACTCGTAACAGGTGTGTACTAACCCTCGTAATAGCTTAGATTAATATTTGCTAAGAAGCCGAAATGCTAAAATACAGGTATTTCAGGAACTTGTAATGTTGCTTTTGGGTATAGATGCGATAAATACGATAAGATTGGTGTTTGGATCGATGGAACAGGTAAGAACTCAATTTTGTGCACGATGGTAAGTTGGGCTTCAATGGGCTAAAATTGGGCCCAATGGGCTTTCGGACCCATTTGGGTAGAATTGATAGAAAATGGAATTTGGAAAAGTTGCACGTTAACACAGTTAGTATTGTTGTAAAATTTGGGTTAAGTAGGCTAAATCAACATTCGTAGGGCCCATTAGGGGTTTTGGGCCCAAAAGCCCGAATTTGATAAAGTGGGTTAAAGATCATTGTTTAAACACTCGGAAATATTGATAATTGTAATGAACATGGAAAACCCTGATATTTGGTAAAATTACGAAAATACCTTTATAATGTGAAAAATGATTGTTTTGCCCTTGTGGGCAAGTGACTGACTTAGACTGTGTGGTTGACGGATTTGATTGTGAATATATGTTGGTGATATGAATGACTTGACTGTGATTGTTTAATTCAAATATGGGCATGACATTCTGCATACATGACATGTTGCATTGGGTTGGGTTTTTATAATGGATGGAGGAAGTGCAAAAGGGCTTATGCCCCAGTTTATTGAAAAGGGCTTATACCCGGCCATCGAAAAGGGCTTATGCCCCGCTTTATTGAAAAGGGCTTTGCCCTGGCCATCAAAAGGGCTTTGCCTCAGTTATTAAAGAGGCTAGGCCTCCAGATATATGATAAAGCAACTATCTTTGCCGGTGGTGTGTTGGTTGGGTAGGTTGAGTTATTCCCACATGGTGTGTTGGTTGGTACGGTGGAGAGTAGCGGATGGTGGGTTGAGTAGTCTCCCAAATGGGCTTGCATACATTCATTGGTATTTCATGTGATATTGAAATGGGCTTGCATACATCCATTGACATTACATGTGATATTGAAATGGGCCTAAGGGCCATACCGTTTACAGTAAAGGCTTCAGCCCAATGATATGATTTATGAAAAAGGCTTTAGCTCAGTGATATGATTTATGAAAAGCCTTCGGCCCAGTAACCGTTAAAAAAAAGGCTTCGGCCCAGTATATGCCAAGACTAAATAGGGCTTTGGCCCAGATTGTACTGACATTGTGTTTTCACTGTTTGTTTGTTATTGGGATTACATGCTAAGTTTTCGTAAACTCACCTCGTTTCTAACTGTGCAGGTAATCCCTAAGCTTAGATGGTTTGGAGCTGCGAGAGACTCGGAGATGGCCACACTCATCATTTTTTTCTTTTAATTGCAATAAGTATCCGATTTATTTCTTTATAAGTTTTATCTTATTAATATTATTGTTTGGTTTTGGGTTGTAATAAGGCCATTTTAATTATTTTTCTGGGATTATTTTATTTTTAATAACTTTAATCTATTTGTTAATAAATGGGCTAGACTTAGGACGTGTTTTCAAAATGATAATTGTTTTCAAAATAACACCACGCCACGATTATCCGATTTATCAAAGATTTCTACTTAAATAAATTACAACTCGATTTAACCAAGTGTGGCAATGGTTGTGGGCATGTCTAGGATTGGATCCATTAGAAGAGCTTGGTATTTAAGCAGCCTTCATGGCTCACCTCCTCTGTTACGGATTCCTATCTGGTGCCTAGCTCCCATTCACTTTGTTAGCTTAACAAAAGTCAGTTTTTAAAGCACTAAAATGAAACATGGGTTTTTAACTTCAATGTGGCACATCAGATTCGGCCATAACGTCTGGGCCGGGTTTGGGGTGTTACATAAAATATATGGGGTAATTAAAAAATAAAATAGTAATGATAAGAGGACCAACATCCAACGAGCAAAAACACCTAGGGACTAAAGCTGGTAATATACCAGATCCCAAAACGTTGCGTTTAGGGGCGGGTTAGATTGCAAACAGATGTAAGTTATAGGGCCAAATTAAAAAACAAACAAGACAAGAACATGGGCTGATTTAAATATGGCGCGAAAGGGGAGGGGCCTGCTACCTAAATAACCCAATTTAGGCGCACAAAGGTGGAGTCGGGTCTCCAATCGAGTGGACACGCGGACCCCTCCCTTTATGACACGGCACCATTTCAAAATTAGGTCATTTAATACCATTTTTTTTCCTGCTTCTTCCCTAAAACACAGCCCCACTTGTAGCCGAAAAACACAGCCTGGTAACTAAGTTTCTTAGGTTTCTTTTTAGCAGCCAAATCACCATTATTTTGGTGACCATCTGCATGCAAAAAGCACCCGCTTTCCCCGTTGAAGACACTTGAACAAGTTTTAAAAGGGTTTAGTAAGTATCTTTCTCCTCTCCTTCTTTGTTTGAATGAAATACTCGAATCTCATGTTATTTTTTTTAAAATAAAAAAAATGGAAACAGATTTGTAAAGTAAGTACTGCTACTTGATCTCTCACCATTATATCCGCATAGCAGAAATATTTATGGCTTTCATTGGTTTTTAGTTGTATGTAATAACAATGAGTAAACTAAAAAGAAAACAAAATAAAAAATCGGAAAAAGAAAAGTATGAAATCACCTCTGCTCTTTGCATTCAATATGTGTATCCCTCCTTTTACAACTGATTCGCAGCTTCGCTTTTATAGCCGAAGAGAAAAAAGAAAAAAGGAAAATAAATTCCAAATACAATTTTTGTTCCCTTCTATATGCTGTTCTGCCATTTTTTGTTTGTATTTGCCGTTGTGTTTGTCCTTCTTGCAGGTACGGGATGCGTTGGCATCCTACGGAGATCTTTGGCGCATTTGAGGGTTGTTGACGTGGTTCTTTGAGGCGTTGTCTGGCTACTTTGGAGGTTCTTGGCTGCTACTGGGTGATGGAAAGTGCTAGGGTTTCTCGGTTTAGACATTGGACTTATTGGGCCTATTTTTGAGTCATGGTTAATGGGCCATTGTATTTGGTTTAGGTTTTAAATTTGGGTCATGTAATTTGGACTGCGGAATATTGTAATGATTTGAACTGTAAATGGACATTAGATGGGCTGTTAATTATTTTTGTTTTTTTCTTGGTTTATTCTTGCGGTCTGGGCCCGGGCATAATTTAGGCCTTACACCAGACATGGTCTTACATTAGCTTTCGTCTCAATGCCGATAACATGTCCTAGATATGGTCTTATACTAGCTCTCATAATGTGGCCGATGCCATGTCCCAGACATGGTCTTACACTAGCACACATAATGTGGTCTATGCCATGTCCCAGACATGGTTATACACTAGCGCACATATCAATACCGATGCCATATCCCAGACATGGTCTTACACTAGTTCTCACAACATTGCCGATGCCATTTTATGGTCTTACACTGGCCCTCATATCGTGGCCGATGCCATGTCCCAGACATGGTCTTACACTTGCATACAGTGTAACACCGTATACCCGTAACCCACGCCGGGGCGGAGTACAAGGCATTACCTAACTTGATCTCATGCATACAACCAATCTCAAATTACTAAGACTCGGTCCAAATTTAAGACTTTTTCAATTTCTACTTTAATCTTCTTATTATGGGCCTACGAGTCCCAAATCGATCGTTGATAACTATTCAGAACTATTACGGGTCCTCAAACTAACCTTAAGAAATTGCCTTCAAAATAGGGCACACGCCTGTATAGAAGGGTAATGCGCCAGTATGACTATTTCGACATGGTTGTGCTGATGGCCCGTATGGCTCAAACGGCCTAAGCACTCTAGGACACGCCTGTGTCCCACACCCGTGTAGAATTAATTTCTAATTCACACTTACAGGGGCTTTAAAATGGTTAGACACACGCCTGTGTCAATGGCCCGCATCCCTCGCACGGCCACGACACGCCCGTGTCCTAGTCCGTGTGCAAAAATATGAACATTCTGTTTCTGACGTCAACACGCTCAAAATGTCACACAGCCAATGCACACGCCCGTGTGCTGGGCCGTGTCCTTCACATAGCTGAGATACACGGTTGTGTCTCTGCCCGTGTATTTAATACCATACATATTGACTTGAAATTTTTATATGCAGGGGACACACGGCCTGACTACACGCCCATAGGGTAGATCGTGTGTCACTCACGGCCTAGACACACGCCTGTGTGTCTACCCTTGTGAACAATATAAGGCTATTTACCAAGCCATATTGCCACTTTACATACCTAGTTCCATACACATGTCAACCAATACCAACACAAGCACAATTCATATAACCAATTCAGCCATAATAGACATTCATTTAACCATAGTAATGCATCTTTTATAAATTCAAAATGAATGTTAACTATCATTTAAAACTTAATACAAATTGAAGGGTTTCCAACCCAAGCCAACACATTTGGCCAATTCTCAAAGACACAAAATAATAAAGTCTAAGTCCTATACATGCCATATTCAAAAATATAAATCCAACTATACTAAATACTTCGGTTGATAGTGCGATTGATATCTCTGACTTCTGTGATCCTTGAGCTAGTTAGGCGGTACTGTAAGGAAATGGAAAGAAAAGGGAGTAAGCATAAAAGCTTAGTAAGTTGCATATAAGTAAATATACAACAACAATATATCAATAATCAACATGCTCATAATACCAAGGTAGCCATAGACATAACTTACTCTTTACCATCCATACAAGTCACATATTATGCAATGAGCTTATATCTCATACATACCAATTAGGTACTTGTCCCACTCACAACATGGTTATACTTTCCTCATTAGCTTAGGAACATAATTTTCACCGTTGAACCATTCAGAATACTACCGGATATACATTAAACCTCAAACATGGGTAAGGTGCTGATGCCATGTCCCAGACACGGTCTTACACTGGCTCACATCTCAAGTCGATACCACGTCCCAGATATGGTCTTACACTGACAATCATCTCGTAGTCGATGCATGCCCCAAACATGTCTTACATTGTCTTACGTCTCGAGGCCGATGCATGTCCCAGACATGTCTTGCACTAGCACTCGTTTCAATAAATAAATACAATTCAAATTTGCAATTTCAAATAATAATTGAGCGTGATGATCTGATCTTTTGACTTTCCCGTTAATCTACAATAGCAATAAACATTACAAGTAAGCTGACTATAGCTTAGTAAGTTCGTCGGCTTTAACTATAAATCTTACCAAATATTAGTTTTCCAAAATTCAAATCATATAGACATTTCAAGTAAGTTACTTTCATCCTGTAAGTCATAATTTCATTTAAAAAAAATTACTTAATTGAGCTCAATAATAATAATGATAACATTACTTACATTTCTTTTTCTACACGTTACATTTACGACTTACCAACTTGTCCATTCAAGGAACAGCTTACGGATTTGAGTACATCGTGATCTGAAGCCCGAAGTCTAGTTGAAGCACATAAGTGCTAAACGGAAGTCTAGAAGGCTAATCAAGCACACAAGTGCTAAACAAGCTTCAAGGCTAATCAAGCTCATCGAGTTGAATGAAACCCCAAAAGGTTAATCAAACTTATATGAGTTAACTAAGCTCGTAAAAGCTAAACGGAAAGCAAACACGAGAATTCGCAACAAATGCTGAATCTCAGTTTACTTGGGTAATTTACCGTCAATTCATCTTTTTCACTGAACGATCATACTCATTTCCTGCGTTCCATTCCTCCGAAATACTCAATTCAATTTCGTAACTTTTGTACATAATTTACTTATTTTCAAAAATTAGCATACATAAATATTAATCACCATTCATAAAATAATATTGAAATTTAATAATTTAACCGTACGAACTTACCCGGAACAATTAGCAGTAGTTGTAGAGATTTATGGAACAATTCTAGAATTTTCTCTTTTCCTCGTTTATCCTCAATTTCTTGATTTATAATATAAAATTTTTCCATTTATTCATTAGCATTTATTCAAATTCTACTCTAATTTATAGCTTATGCACTTTAATTTTCAAAATTGCACTTTTATCCTAATTTTACAAATTTTACAATTTAGTCCCTGCTCAATTAACCCTCCAATTGAACTAATTTTTCTCAATTAACATTTTATTCTATTACTTTAAACTACTTCATAACCTTTTTAAATCAGAATTTCAGCATTAGACCTTAATTCCAAACTTTTTCAGAATTAGGTCCTAAAATCAATTTCCACTAAAATTGCTTAATAAAATCATCATATAATAATATTAAAACTTCAAATCCATGTTAAATCATCATAAAATTACAGAACTTATTCATGGAAACTTTCAATTTCACTCATAGAATCAAAAACAAATGAATTTAATAATAGGACCTAGTTGTAAAAGTCTTAAAAACACAAAAATTATAAAGAAAAAATAATAATTAAACTCACAGGATGCAAAAATATGAAAACCAAGCTTATTCCAGGCCTCCTATGGCATTTTTAGCTGATGAGAAATAAGAAAAAAAATGAAGAAAAACCTAGATAATTCCAATTTAGTCCTAACTTTATTTAGTTAATCTTGGCAATATTCCAATTTTGCCCTTATTTCATTAATTTCCAGACTTTTTCTCAGCTATTTCCGTCCAAAATATCTCACTTGGGAAAATTTTCTCTTTAGGTCCTTCCTCATTAGACACTTAAGCTATTTAATCACTTTCACAAGTTTTACACCTTTACAATTTAGTCCTTTTTATTTAATTAACCACCCAAACGATAAAATTTTCTAACAAAAATTTACCATCATATTACTAACACTCCATAAATATTTATAAAAATATTTTTGGCTCGGTTTTACGAGATCGAGGTCTCAATATCTCATTTTCAACTAAATTTATTTAATAATTTCTCTTTAAATTTTAATTTCACCTATTTAAAATATTTCTAACATCTCTCTCACTTTTAAATATTATTTTATTTTAATTTCCTAATCCCAGTAGTCGGATTTAGTGATCTCGAATCACTGTTCTGACACCACTGAAATTTTAGGCTGTTACATCATGCTATAACAATTCAAGCACATATAATAGCATTGTAGTTGTATTATTTACATACAACTTACTTCGGATTAAAAAATACGCACAACTAATCAGTTTAGTGATTTGCTTGGCTTTCTCACGGTCTAGGTTTGGATTTGGAAATTCTTGATCTATATTAGCAAAATACACTCATTTAGTCACTAAATACAATTAGGCAATCAAAATTTCATATATTTGGTAAAATGACCATTTTGCCCTTAAACTTTTTTACCCCTATACTCAAAAATCAATTTTTATCGAATTTCTTAGTATCTCAAGCCTAATTGAACCATTGTTACTCCTATTGCAGCTTCAAATTCTCACTATTTCACACATATATCAACTATTTTACAACTTATGCAAAATAGTCCTTTTAGGTGTTTTCATGCTAACACCTTTCATAAAAGTTGTCTATTACACTACTAAGACTCATATTCTTCCATAAAAACTCAGCAACCATTACAAATCCATTCATGGAAAAACCTTAAACTCTTAATCATTTTACAAAATAGACCACCCATTTGAAAGCTCATGCTTCAAGGGTCTCAAAAATGCAAAAATATTCAAGAAAAGCCATTAACATCACTTAATTGAGAGAGGAATAAATGGCTGGAATTTTTTTGAAGCTTTCAAGCCCTCCTATGGCTGATTTTCGGTCAAAGAAAAGAAAAATAGACGAAGAAGGTGAATGCTAGGCTTTAAGGTATTATTAAAATGCATATTATGACATCAACCAACCTAACCCTTTGACCAAATACCCTTCCTTCTCTCATGGCCGGTCAAACTTTTTTAAAAGGGCCTAATCCAATTTTTTATTCTCTAGCTATTTGACACCTCTAGCTATCAATTTAGGACTTTTTCATTTTATGCGATTAGTCCTTTTTCGCAATTGGGTTTATAAACGTTAAAATTAGCTTACCAAATTTTTCGTGCACTGATATGAACATGCTATGACTCTATTTTAATAATAAAATAATCTCTCTAACTTCGAATTTCTAGTCCCAAGATCACTATTCTAACTAGGCCCTAAATCGGGCTGTTTCACACATATCACCCAAATGGCATGGCATGGATATCCAATCTGTTCCTAGGTTCAACCAAGAATTTACCGCATTAATTTCATCATACATTATTCATAATCATATTAACCATATTATGAAAAATAAATCATTCAACACATAGGAACGATAAAGTTACCATACTTACGTACAACTTACCTCGGTATACAAAAAATGGATGACTAATTGGCTTTAGTCTACTAGCTTGGCCTTTCCCCAGTTTAGGTCTGAATTCGTATTTCTTGATCTAAAATAATATAAAAATCACTAATTTAATCATCATATCAATTAGTGCATTTCATAAATCATATTTTGGCAAAATAACCATTTTACCCCTAGACTTTTATAAAATTACTATTTTACCCCTAAGCTTATAAATTGATTTTTATCGAATTTTCTCACTACCCAAGCCTAGCCGAGTTCTTTTTATACTAGAAGTAACCAAAAATTCCTATTATTTCACACATTTACCTCATAGTTTATAACTTATGCAAAATGGTCCTTAGTTAGGGTTTTCATGAAAACTACTTCACAAAATTTGTTTGTTTAACAACCATGATTCATTTTCTTCCATAAAAATTTAGGAAAAAACATGAAAACTCTCATGCAAAAACCTATACTTTCAACCATTTTGCAAAATAGTCCCCTCATTACAAAAATTATGCTACAAGGGTCCTAAAAGTACAAAAATTATCAAGAAAGGCCATCAAAATCACTTACTTGTATAGGTAAAGAGTGGCTGAAATTTTAAAGCTCCAAAACCCCTATTTTTTCTAGTATTTTCGGTGGAGAGGAGAAAGATGAAAGGTGATATCTTTTTCTTTTATTATAAATCTAGTTAATTTAGTCACCCAATTTCACCTAACTTTGACCTTATGATAAGTTATTAACAAATTTGTAGCCTATTTACTCAATAAAGACCTATAATTTAATGTTCCATAGCTATTTGAAATCTTTAGCTAGTAGAGCAAAACTTTCACGCTTTATGCGATTTAGTCCTTTTTCTCAATTAAGCATGCAATCGCTAAAATTATTTCACCAAAATTTTCATGCACTGACATAGTCATGCTACAACACATAAAATAATATTGAAAATAACTTATCTGACCTCAGGTTAGTGGTTCTGAAACCACTGTTCTGACTAGGCCCAAAACCGGGCTGTTACATACCATATATGGCACACTTAACTCAGGCTGAGTCAACACTAAAGCCTCTGTTAACATTTTCTTAGGTTGATTAAAACTTTTCTAACACTCCTCAGACAATACAAATTCAATATTCTTTTGCAGTAATCAAGTCATCGATGATGCAATCATTGAAAAGTCTTTTACAAATTGGCGGTAATAACCGGCTAGTCCTAAAAATTCACATTTGCTGACACTTTGTTCGCAGTTTTCCAATTAATCACCATTGACACTTTGTTCGGATCTACTTGTATCCTATCGGCCGACACAGTATGACCCAAGAATCCAACCTCATGAAGCCAAAATTCACATTTGCTGAATTTTGCATATAACTATTTTTCCTTCAAAATCTGTAACACAACTCTCAAGTGTTGAGTATGCTTGGATTCTGTCTTTGAATAGATCAGTATATCATCAATGAACACAACTACAAATCTATCCAAATAAGGCTGAAAATTTTGATTCATTAAGTCCATAAAAGCAGCAGGAGCACAAACCGAATGGCATGACTAAAAATTCATAATGGCCATACCGAGTTCTGAGGGTTGTTTTCGGCACATCACACTCTTTTACTTTTAACTGATAATACCTGGATCTAAGATCTATCTTTGAGAATACTGCAGCACCCTTCAACTGATCGAATAAATCATCAATACGAGGCAAAGGATATTTATTTTTAATCGTTACTTTATTCAACTGTCTGTAATCTATGCACAGTCTCAGTGAACCATCCTTCTTTTTCACAAATAAAACAAGTGCACCCATTGGCGACATACTCGGTCTTATAAACTCTTTGTCAAACAAATCTTGTAACTGTGTCTTCAACTCTTTTAATTCCGCTAGAGCCATTCTATACGATGTCACTGATATGGGAGTTGTTCCTGGAAACACATGTATCACAAATTCAACTTCTCTATCGGATGGTAAACCTGGTAATTCTTCAGGAAACACATCAATAAATTCATTCATAATAGGAAATTGCTCTAAATTTGATTCAGAACTCCGAGTATCAAGAATATGGGCTAAATATGCCTCATTTCCTTTACATAACAATTTTTGAGCAGAAAAAGATGAAATCATTTTAACAGTATCACCCAAATTCTCAGACTCAACCAAAATTTTATCTCTTGTCTAAAATTTCAAACGTATTCATTTTTCTCAACAATTCACCACCGCATCATGTTTCATTAACTAGTCCATACCCAAAATGATATTAAATTACCGAAAGTGTAGCAATATCAAATCAGCAGGGAAATCATAGCCTTTCACTTTTAGTGGGCAGTTACGACATATTAAATTAATTGCCACACTTTGGCGGATTAGTGACTTGAACATCATAATCAATAGGCTCAACAATAAATTCTTTTCAGACACTAACATAGTGCAAATATATAAATGTCTAGACCCAGGGTCTATTAATGCATACACAAGAACATCATAAAGATAGAAAGTGCCAGCAATTACGTCCGGAGCTGTCGCTTCCTCTCTTGCTCGAATGGCATAGGTACGAGCAGGTGCCCTAACCTCTAATCGACTAACAGTATCTTTCGTACCCGACCGAGTAGCCCCTGTAGCACTACTCTGACCCGAACGTCTACCTTTTTGATGAGGAGTTTTCTGTTTCTCTTTCTGCTCCACTTCTTCTATTTGTAGTTGGGGACAATCTCGAATAAAATGATCAGTGACCTCACATTTATAACAAGCCCCTAATTTACCCCTATATTCACCAAGTTAACTTCTTCCATAGTGTTGCCATTTAGGCCTTGGGGTATTTTTCACACTACCCACACTAATAGCAGGTCTATCAGATACTCTAAAATCAGATTGTCTTGGTCTACTCTTACCCGATCTTTTCGGCGTCGAAGTGGCTTAACTAAATTCCTCTCTAGATTTCCTCACTGGTAAAACTGAAAATGACTTAGATGCACTTCTTTTGAAAAATTCTTTACTCTTTCTATCTCGTTGCATCTTTCTATTATAGACCTTTTCAAGTTTCTGAGCACGATCTGATAGAACAACGAATTCCCGTATCTCAGTGCCCCCTATCATCATTTTGATCTCATCATTTAGCCCTTCTTCAAATCTGATACACATTTCTTCCTCAGTAGTACAATATCTCAAGCATATTTGTTGAGAGAAACAAATTCCCGTTCATATTCAAATACTGACTTATTTCCCTATCGTAGATCAATGAATTCTCTTTTCTTCTTATCCAAATACCTTCTACCAACATATTTCTTTTTGAAATCATTCTGGAAAAATTTCCAAGTAATTCTCTCGGTCGGTACCACAGCTTCTATTGTTTCCCACCAATTATAAGCTTATTCTTTCAATAATGACACAGCACATCTCAAATAATCATCTGGTGGACATGCCATTTGTTTAAAAACCCTCATTATACTTTATAACCAATACTCATCTTTAACGGGGTCATCATATGTTCTTCCCCAAAAGTCTTCAGCCCCATGTTTTCTCAGCTTTTCTAACGGAGAATATTTACTGGATTCAGTTATCGAAGGATGCGGAGGTGCAACCTGAGGCTCTACTGATGTTATAGTAAGGGGAGGGGGTTGCTGAGCCTGATTTCTTTCTCGTACATTCTCATTATACCACTGATTCATAAATCCGTAAATCATGTTTTTGAGTTCCTGTTCTCGCATCAATGAAATTGGAACCCTACTACTGGTTTATTGTTCAAAGGTCTGTACCCTAGTGTTAACTTCTTACTGTTCAGTACGTTTTGGTCTATCTGACATCTTTACAAGTCGAATATAATCTATAATAAAAACAAAGATTAGATCGGATCGTACACATCATACTATCACAGATTTATATGGAATGTATTTCTATGCACTTTACACATTACAAACATTCTGAGAATCGGCTAAACCGAAGCTCTAATACTACTAAATGTTACTCCCTTTACTCGCATTCGATGCCGAAACAGGGTAGAGGCATTACCGGACTAAAATACAAGCATTCATACAAAACCAAAATAATAATTTCCATTCAAATTTAAAACTTTTCCAAAAACATATATTTTGTCCCTATTATAAGCCTTCGAGGCTCGAAACATGCATTGGAAATGGTTTGAGACTAAATTGAGAATTTTGAAAACTTTTTAGAAAACTTAAAAAAATTTCATGTAAAAGGGGCCACATGCCCGTCTGACATGGGACACGCCCGTGTGGTGTAGTCGTGTAGCCCACATGGTCGTGTCTCTGGGGCGTGTACCTCTCTGACTTGCATCCATGGCGAAACTTAAGTTACACAGCCTGAGTTAGGGGTGTTCAGTCGGTTAACCGACCGGTTAATTGACCCGAAATAACATTAACCGAATTAACCGGCCCTTCAAAATTTTTAACCGTTAACCGAACTGAATTTTTTTTTAAAAAAATTAACCAAATCAAAATTTTTCAGTTAATTCGGTCGGTTAACCGAATTAACTGAAAATTATATTTTTTATTTTTGGTTAAAATAAGTATAAAATTAACCGAATTACCCGAATTAATCGAATTAACCGAATTACCCGAATTACCCAAATTAACCGAATTATTTGTATAAAATTATATGTTTTTTATTTTTATTTTTAGTTTTTATTTTTATTTATTAAATTATTTGTAATTTTTATAATTGGGTTGGGTACTTGGGTTAATATATATTAGATTGGGTATTTGGGTTTATGTTGGATTAGGTTTGAGTGAATAGTGGACTATTAATATATTATAATTTTATTTATTATTTTTTCGGTTAAACCGAAAAAATTTCATTAACCGACCAGTTTCGAACCGAATTAACCATTAACCAAAAACTCAAAAAATTATTAACTAACCCCCGACCGAATTAATTTGGTTAACCGACCGATTAACCGAATTCAGTCAGTTAACCGAATTTTTTCGATTTTACCTGAATTTTGGACATCCCTAGCCTGAGCACACGTCCGTGTTGCTAGGCCGTGTGGTAATTAAAATTTCACATTTTAGGTGCAGACTTCACACGGCCGTATCACACGGCCATGTTGGAGCCCGTGTGTGTCTCTCGGCAAGGCCACACGCCCGTGTGTCTAATCTTGGATATTCTGTTTCTCATTTTTAAGATGCAAGGGACACATGGCCTTAACACATACCCATATGGCAGGTCGTGTGTCACACAAGGCCTAGACACACACCCGTGTATCTGCCAATGTGGACGAAAATAGGCCATTTAAGACCACTTTTCTCACCCTCATGCTATCTTCCTGCAAAAACTCACTGGAAAGCCCCAAATTTCTATAATTTCGGCTTTTGTGGTTGTTGAGCATGGAAATTTTGAAAATTTTGTTTTGATTCTTTCTGGTATATATATATGTGGTTTAAGAGGTTGTGTGCTTTGGGGTGTGTTTGGGAGGTCCCAAGTTCGAGCCTTAACTTAGGCTAAAATTTTGGTTTTTTATAAGAATTAAGCCTGTGTTTTGGTTAACGGGTTTATAAGAATTTATTGGTAAAAACTTAACAGAATGGACCTGCTGGTCTAGTGGTTAAGTGGCAAGGGATTATGCCTGAGATCCCGAGTTCGAGTCGTGAGTGTGGCATTGTTTTACTGATAAGCTGTGTGGACGTTTGACTGGGTTTAAAACTAAAAAGGTAGGGTTTATCAGATTCTTCGGTGAATTTTCCCTAAAAGAACTCTCTCTGCCTTTTTACTCTTTTATTTTTCCTTCTCCACATTCTTTCTCTTTGTTTTCTTTTTGCTGAAAATCCCCTTCTTGTACTGCCAAAATTTCTTTACACTACTTCCTTTTCGTTTCCTCTCTTTTCGATAATTGTACTTTCGTCTTTAGAGATGCGCTTTCGACAATCAGGGTGCTACAGATCTTTAATTGATGTTCCAAATAGCGAGGAATCGCTGTTTATCATTTAAGGTAATAATGTCATTAACTTTCGAGATTTGCCTGTTTCTTAGTAACTTGGATTAAGTGATTAAAAGGGTGAAATACTGTTCAATATTAGGTTCTAGAGTGCTCAGGATTGCGTTAGGATTCAATCGAAACCAGGTGTGTACTCTGATTACGCAGAAAACGAGTTTCAGTGAAAGCTGAAAAATGGCCTGTCGACGTTACACGGGCAGATGGTCTGCCCGTGTGGTAGCCTGCATCGCGAGACACGGGCGTGTCACAGGTGAGCTAGGCCGTGTTCGCGCCACACGAGTGCGACAGACACGGGCGTATGATGGCTTGTGGCCGTGTGAGAGGCACGGGCTCAGGAAAATGGGCCGTGTGGGCCACACGAGCGTGTGGGAATCTGGGCCAAGCCGTGTGATCCACACAGGCAAGGCCAATTTAGGCCGTGTAACCCACATGGGCGTGTGGGCTCACAAGGGCAAAGCACACGAGCGTGTGAGCCCCTTTAATCTGAAATATACTGTAAGGTTGCACGGGTCGCCCAAGTTAACTATGACCTGTAGTAGGGTCGGTAAGCCTCAACTAGACTCTTAATTCGGTGATGCATGTGTTCGTATGATATGCTTAACATGATTATCTGATCTGTTCTGTAAATAAATGTATGATC
This sequence comes from Gossypium arboreum, assembly GCF_025698485.1. NCBI lineage: Eukaryota > Viridiplantae > Streptophyta > Magnoliopsida > Malvales > Malvaceae > Gossypium > Gossypium arboreum. Next base: position 108,430,045 of record NC_069081.1, on the reverse strand, counting down.
TGTTTGTTTGCATTAGAGCATGCCATACTTGTATGATGCATTACATCGGGGCGGGTTTGACGAAGTGAAAGGAGTATCTGAAGGGCTTCATAAGCCCGTTATCTGGCAGCTAAGTTGCATACTTATGATATGAGTTGCGATACGGTACCTTATGGTGTGTAGGGTTGGATGGGTCGATTATATCCCCATATATGGTGTGCAGGGATGGGTAGGTCGATTTTATCCCTACATAGTGTGATGAGTTGGACGGAGATGGTATGCAGGGTTGGTGGGCATGATATTTCTGATATCTGATCTGTTATGCATGCGATATCTGTATGGCTAAGGCTGAATAATTGTATTCTATTATCTATTTGTATGCATGTTTTTTGAGGGGATGTACACACTAAGTTTGCGAAAACTCACCCCTTTGTTTATTTTGTTTGTCAGGTAATCCTCAGCAGTAGATGGATCGGTGTGACAGAGGGCTCGATGGTGACCACTGATAGACAGTTACCAATTTTTGAGTAACACTTTATTTTGTCTGCTTTATTTAAATATATGTTTTGGGGATTTTAAATTGTTAAATTATTGATTTATGAATTAATGATGTTTTAGCTTCCGCGTTAGTAAAATGTTTTCACTTAATATTTGGAATAGAGATTTCACGACTTAAGTAAAAATAACTAATTGGACGATTTTTGACTAGCTAAGGTTTTTCTAAAAAGCACCACATATGAAGTCGCTAGATTCGGGCATAGCGTTTAGGCCAGGTTTAGGGGTGTTACACTCACATTTATATACTAATTAAGTCCAACCATTTCAAGCCAAAACATATATATTTCATTATCTAACACAACCATCAGATTCAATTTACTTTGCATACTTAATCATTCATTCTATTACATTATCATTCCAACCCCTATACATGCCATATGAATTTACAAAAAGTTGTTTAACAAAATCTACCTGAGTAAATCTGGATAGTATGATCCTTGATGTAGATCCGGTCCTTCGAATGTTTGTACGTCAAACTACAAGAACAATAAACATACACAAGTAAGCTTATAGAAGCTTAGTAAGCTCATGGGCATAGAAAATAAATCTTACCGAACATTTTTTCAACAATCATATAATATTCAATTCAATAATTCCTCCTGTCAATCACAAAATCATTTATAAGTTCATTTGATTGATTTCAATGTCACTATTAACCAATTCTAGATTTCTTGGGCCCATTTCTTCTTTACCTTCATAATCAAATTAGGGAACAATAATGAAATTGCGTGCTTCAATTTCACATTGTCATTTTCACATTGCCATAGTAAAACTATAGACTTGCACATAGTCACATATTACACACCGAATCCATAGCCCAACCATGGTCTTATAGGGATCACATATCACACTGATGCCATATCCCAGATATGGTCTTACACAGAAGCACATATATCATCAATGTTATATCCTAGATATGGTCTTATACGGAAGCACATAATTATATCTCTCCGATGCCATAACCCTACTATGGTCTTATACGGGAGCACATATCACATGTTGCCATGGTCTAACCATGATCTTTTCCATCAATTCATCTTGGGCACAGAACAAAAGCACTCAAATCCATTGTTCCCTCTAATTTTTAAAATTTCACTTTTACCCCAAACGTTTTAGTTTTTACAATTTAGTCCCTATTCAATTTATTCATCAATTGAACTAATTCCTTTCAAATAACAATTTATCTAAACATTATAAACTACTTCACATCCTTTGATATTCAAAATTTCAACACAAAACCCTAATTACAACAACTTTCACAATTAGGTCCTAAAAATCAATTCCTATAAGAATTCTCTTCATAAAATCATCATAAAATAAAATTAAAACACCAATTCCATGCTAAATCATTATAAACTTTCAACACTTACTCATGGAAATTTTCCAAATCATTCATAAAAGCAAAAACTAATGAGTAGGACCTTGTTGTAAAAGTCTCAAAAACACAAAAATTACAAGAAATAATCAAGAGTTGAACTTACATGTTGTAGAATATAAAACCAACTTTTTTAAAAGCTCTCTAATGGTGTTTTTAGCTGATGAAGATGAAGAAAAATGATGACTTCTATAGAATTACCAATTACATCATATTTTATTATTAAATTTTTACCCTATTTCCAATTTTACCCTTTATTTCACCTAATTTCAGATTTTTCTTCTTCTATGTCATCTCATGCATTTATTTTAGGCATATTTATGCCTCAAATCCTTCTTATTCATTACTTATGCTATATAATCATTTCCCACAATTTTACAACTTATTCAATTTAGTCCTTTTTATTCAATTGACTACCGAAATGTTAAAATTTCCTAACGAAACTTTAATACTAACTTATTAAGGTTATGAATTCAAGGTCTCGATACCTCATTGTTGACCCAATTACCTAATAATCTTCTTTAAACACAAAATTCACTAATTCAAAAATATTTCTAAAATCACACCTAACCTTTACTTATTAATTTCTAAATTACTAAACTCACATGTCGGTTTTAGTGATTTGAATCATTGTTCCGACACCACTGAAATTTGGGCCGTTACATATTAAATGTGGCTTATTTGACCCGCTTGAATTGACCCAACTCATGGAACATATGAAGAAGCCCATCTACTTCAAACGTTGGTGATCTAGTGAAACACTCCAGTAAGCTTGAGTTACTAGAGTAATTAATGTAAATCTTAAGGAACAAAGATATATAGAGTTTAAATCCCTTAGAACTCTCATCTTGTAGATAGACAGAAATCTCGACCGTTGATGTAACTTAATCTAAACCGGTAGTTTTAGGGAAACTCAACTATAAATAAAGGTCTTCCTCCTCATTTGTCTGGATTTTGTAATATCCCGAATTAGGGCCTAAACAGAATAGTGGTTTTGTGACCACAAATCCGAGATAGAAATAACTATTTTATAATTATTTTGATGTTTATGATATGATTGCATGATTGTGTGAAAATTTCGTGATGAAATCCTATGCCTAAAGTTCTTAAATTGAAATTAGGGACTAAATCGAATAATTTGCAAAACTTTCATTCTAGGAGTTTTTAGTATGAAATTGCTTTGGAATATTAATGAGGAGGTCTTAAATAGTAATTTGACCAATTTCTAAGTCTATGGACAAAAATTGGACATGGATGGAATTTTTTTTAAAAGTTTAGTAGGAAGGCCATTTTGGTCATTTAGTTATTAAAATGAATTAAAAAAAATTAAAAGCCAATTTTTGTCCATATTCTTCATTAGGCCGAAATTTCAAGGGTTCTCCATAGCTAGGGTTTGTTTCAAGCTTCCAAGCTCCATAATCAAGAGAAACGAGATTCAAGTCGCGATCGAGGGAAAAACAAAGTTTACGAAGAATAGGCTCGATTGCTAATATTTTGTATCGAGTTGTTGAAAAGCCGGCTTGAGAATCAGGATAGGTTGAAGATTCGTCCACACTATCCGAAGGCCTAAATTGGTAAAATGGCTTGTGTATTTTGAATGTGGCATGTATGGCAAAATACTCACTTTGTGTAAATGATTTTATGACATGGTTATGGTTTGGTAAGAAAAGGGTTTGTGAATGATTAGCCATTGGAATGGCCAATCTAAATCATATTTGATGCCATGTATGTTTAAAATGCTATTTAGTCCATGGAAATCTATAGTAAAGTGAAATTTGTTATAAAACAGAATATTGCTGTAGCAATGATGTGAATTTGAAAAATCACTAAAAATAGTAGAAATTGACTTAAATAATGAATAAGTTAAGGAATCGAATCTTAATGAGTCTATTTTCATATGGATTGAACAAAACAGGTATATGAATTATATTTTATGATATATTTGAATTTTTGTGAAACAGGGCCAGAGTGATTTCTGGATCCCCTGTTCTGAGTTTAAGAATTCACCATAAATTGTATAAAAATAATTAGAAGTCATTCTTTATATTTACAGATTCCATATTGAGTTTAGTTTTAATAGAAAAAAACATCATGGTCATTGAAATTCTGTATAGAGATAAATCTGATTCGTAATACACAGAGGTCAGAGAAGTCGAACCCTGAAACAGGGGAGACTTTAACTAATAAACTGTACTAATTTGCCCAACAAAAAATTCTAGAAAAAAATTAGTAGATAGATATATGAGTATAGTTTTAGGAAAAATTTATATAATTGGATTTTGAGTTTCGGAACTCGAGATATTAATTTTTAAGCGACTATAACGTAGATTGCCAGCTTGTCTGGAAGTTTTAAAAATAAATTGTTTGAACTGTATAAGTAATGAATTAAGTCCGTTAACACCTCGTATTCGAATCTAGCGACTGTCTCGAGTATGGGGCATTACAGATTTAGTTGTAAACCTTCAAAGTAATATATTACTTTTAAGAGCATTTACTCAAATACTTGGTGTATACTATTTTTCTATGGCTTTTTGTTAATTTGTAACTTCTTTTGTCTTTCGAGTTTGCTTCCACTTTGGTTTGACACCTTAGAGAATTTCTGCAAGAATTCTCAATTTTCAAAAGTAGGCTAACTTAGGCAGAATTTAAATCCAAGAAATCACCTGATGCCACGCGGATTATCAGACTAAAGTTCTAGCCCTGCGACACTAGTTCAAAGATGAGGGTTGAACCAATTTTCTCTATTTTTAAATATTTTATTTTTATGAATTTTTTAATAATTTATTTGATCAAATTGGGATCTGATGGCTTAACCAATTTAACCATTAGTCTAGGTTTGAAGAAAAAAACTAAAAAATAAAAAGAATATATGTGATACATGCACGGATTGGGTGAAATTTATTAAATTTCATTCATTGAAGCTGCCAATCTTCAAGTTTGGAAAATTACTCAACTTGAGAAGACTTTTTGGTAGGGATTTAGACATTTCTAGGTTGAGATGTCTCATAACATTCAAAGATTTATTTATTAGCTTCAAAATGCACTTTGAATAACTCAATTTTGAGTTCGGGAGATCAAGTTATGACGTTTTTAGTGAAGGTTGTGCTAGTAGAATTTCTAGACAAGATTATTATGAGAAATTAGTGTTTCGAGTTTAAATCATATGGGGTTTGCATTTAAAGCATAATTTTGATTATATATGAGCAAAATATTGTATTTTAGGATGTTTTTAAGTATTTTAAGTTGTTTAGGAGTTCTATAATTGTTAGTGAACAAGAGAGTTTAATTTAAAGCTACTTGTTTAAATTAATTAGAGTTTCATTATACTTGAGAGTTTTATTTAGATGTAAGTAGCTAGCTTATATAAATGCCTCTTCATTATTCATTAAAGGCAATTGAATATTTTTTCATTAATAAAATCTTGAACTCTGGGAGTAGATTTCTTTCGTGCAAGATTGCTTTCTTGTAAATTTTAAAAGTAATTTTTTTCTTGATTTTCTTCAATGAGTCGTGAGAATTTATTCTTCATCCTTCAATTTGTCAAGGATTATTTATTATAGGATAGCTTAGGGTCATTAATAGAATTTATTGGGTTTATGTAACAACCCATTTTTAATGAAATTGGAATAGTGATTTCGAGACCACAAATTTGAGTTCGGAAGGAAAATTATTTTAATATTATTGCATGGTCTACATCATGAAAGGAATGTTGTATGAAAATTTCGTTAAGAAAATTTTACCGAATACATGTTTAATTGATAAAAGGACCAAATTGAATGAAATGCAAAAGTTGAGTTCTAGTAGCTATAAGTATCAAATAGCTATGGAATTCAAAATTAGAGGTCCTTATATGGAAAATAGACCATTAACAGGAGTTAGTAGATAAGTATGATGATTCATCCATGGAAAATTAAATAAAGAAAATGACTAAATTGGAAAGTGAAAATAATAAAAGATGACAAATGATTAAATAACAAAATATCATCTTTTTCATCATCTTTCCCAAATAAAAATACATGTAAACCCTAGTTTGAAGCTTGAAGAACAAACAAGCTTATATTGCTTAATTAGGTGAGTATTCAAGTCCCGTTTTTAATGATTTTTATGTTTCCGAGATAGTAATAGCTTAATCTAGCTATAACGGGGATTAATTTGTAAAGTTATCAAAGTACTAGGGTTTTTCCATGGATTAGTATGCATGAATTATGAAGTTTTAAGGTAGAGAATGAAAAGTTGTTGATAGATAAATAACTTTTGTAAAGGAATTTTTGATGAAATTGTGATTTAGGGACTAAAGTATAAAGATGTAAAATTTATGAAAAAATTTTGAATTTTATGAAATACATGGGTTGTTATTGTTACATGTAGAAATCGGTTAGGCCTGGAATAAGAATTAAATTGCATGAATTTCATTTTCCGAGTCTAGGGATGAAATTGTAATTAATGAAAAGTATAGGGGAAAAATGGAAATTTTTCCTAAGATGTGAATTGGATTGAATTGAATATGAATTGTATTAAACTAACCTAAATTTATTCATATAGATCCAGATAGATCATGTAACACCCCCTACCCGTATCCGTCACCGGAATAGAGTACGAGGCATTATCGAGAAGCACGAAACACTTACAGATAATTTAAATACATTTTCATAACAATTTGTTTCGATTTCATGCTATTTCATATTTAAGCTTTATTAACTAAAGTATTTGAAATATCATCTTTATGCAAATAGCACACATGAGGTACATAATTCCATAATTATGAATGAACACATTTATCAAACATATTTCATGTTTTTATATATATCATAGTTTCATATTTCCATGTATCAATTACCATCACTTCCTCGTATTTCAGACAAATACATGTAACAATTCATAAGTATGCAATTCATTAACTCTTCCTACCAATCACGATTTAAATTGTCAAATCACTTATTGAGCCCAATTTCAATGTTCACTAAAATCTATCATATAAATTTGGATGTACGTATTCATCAATAAATTCCATGTACAGATATCATCATCTCATATTTCCACATACATTTACTTTCCACATTTATGAATTTAAATAGTATATACAAGACATACCAATGTATTTCAAGTACGTTTTCATGATATTTCATTTCGAACTCAGATTATTTCATACTAGAAGTTTTCTCATTAATTCATTTGGAATACCAATTCATACGGATAATACACTCAAGGCGTAGAAATATATACTCACAAATGAACTCATTCATCAACCAAGTTTTATGCTCATGCCTCATCAACTCGTATTTCCTTATGTCACATAATTCCATGTAATACTTACCAAACTTCTTCAAATTAGTGAACATCTTACGGAATTGAGTACTTCGTTTTCTCGATGCCATAGTTCAACTATGGTTTTACACATCTTCACATAATGATGCCATAGCCCAGCTATGGTCTTACACATATTCATATATCGATGCCATAGCCCAGCTATGGTCTTACACGTAATCACATATCACATATCGATACCATAGCCCAACTATGGTCTTACACAAATCACATATCTCACTGATGCCATATTCCAGATATGGTCTTATACAGTAGCATATATCACACCGATGCCATATCCCAGATATGGTCTTATACGAAAATCACTTGTCACTTGTCACTTGTAGCCGAAGCTACCACTATTCATCGATCGTAGCCGAGCTACCATTTTCATCGATCGTAGCCGAGCTACCACTTTTCATCGATCGTAGCGGTTACCACTTTTCATCGATCGTAGCCAAAGCTACCACTTTTCAGTTGTCATTTGTCATTGATCAGATAAGTGTAGCCGAAGCTATCACTTACCACTTTCACTTGTCCTTGATCAGATAAGTGTAGTCGAACCTATCACTTATCACTTGTTGCCATAGTCCAACCAAGGTCTTTTCCTTCAATTCATCTTGTCATTGAACTAAAATGCTCAATTTGATCATTTATTCAATTTTCATGCTTTTATATTATTCACGATTTTATCATCAATACATATGAAATAACACATCATGAAATTCATAAAATTAACAAATAATCACTAAAATTTAGCCATATAAACTCAGAAGTTCGATGCCATAGCCCAGCTATGGTCTTACACGAATCACATATCTCATTGATGCCATATTCCAGATATGGTCTTATACAGTAGCATATATCACACCGATGACATATCCCAGATATGGTCTTATACGGAAATCACTTGTCACTTGTCACTTGTAGTCGAAGCTACCACTATTCACTAATCAGGTAGCCAAAGCTACCATTTTTCACTGATTAGGTAGTTGGAGCTACCACTTTTCACTGGTCAGGTAGCAGAAGCTACCACTTTTCACTGATCAGGTAGCCGAAGCTACCACTTTTCAGTTGTCATTTGTCATTGATCAGATAAGTGTAGCCGAAGCTATCACTTATCACTTTCACTTGTCCTTAATCAGATAAGTGTAGCCGAACCTATCACTTATCACTTGTTGCCATGGTCCAACCATGGTCTTTTCCTTCAATTCATCTTGTCACTGAACTAAAATGCTCAATTTGATCATTTATTCAATTTTCATGCTTTTATATTGTTCACGATTTTATCATCAATACATATGAAATAACACATCATGAAATTCATAAAATTAATAAATAATCACTAAAATTTAGCCATATAAACTCAAAAGTTCGATTTTGTTATTATAACGATAATCATAATTTCATAATAAATATTCCAAATAAATCATTATATTATTTCTAATTCAACACTTATCGATTATAATCGGGCATGTAATCAATTTATACACGAGTCATTCATATATATATGTATATTTTTCCTCCTTCTCCTCTCCATCCACATCCTTAGTATAAATAACACACTTGTGAGTAACCTTATCCATAATTTTCACTAATTACTTATGTGAATAGTCAAGCTATCCACCCGTGTCATAGTCACTAAATTATTTATATCTGAAGCTACAGAACTCCAAAGTAAGGTCCGCTAATTTTCCTTGAAACTAGACTCAAATATATTTTTAACATAAAAATTTCATAATTTTTGGTTGGGCCAATTAATACAGTTTATTCATTAAAGTCTCTCCTGTTCTACTGTATGACAGTTCCGAACCTTCTTCACTAAAAAATAATTATCTCCTCGTACAGGATTTGAATAATGTTTTTGTTTGTTTCTATTGAAAATAGACTCATTCAGGATTCTAAACATATAAATTTAAGCCCCTAATTATTTTTATCCAATTTTTTTATGATTTTACAAAGTCAAAACAGGGGAACCCGAAATCATTCTGATCTTGTCTCACAAAATTCATCATATCTCATGATTTACAATTCTATTGCTTACATCATTTCTTCTATAAGAAATTAGTCTCAATAAGCTTTAATTTCATATTTTATTCATCCTCTAATTCCATTTCTACAATTTTTGGTGATTTTTCAAAGTTAGACTACTGCTGCTGTCCAAAACAGTTTTAGTGTAAATTGTTGATTTCCATTTTGCCCCAAATTTCACAATTCATACAATTCAGTCCTTGCTCAATTAACCCCTCAATTAAGATAATTTTATCAATTAATACTTTTCCTAGAAATTATAAGTTATTTCATAACTATTTAAATTCATAATTTCCACATAAAACTCTAACTTTAAACTCTTTTACAATTAGGTCCCAAACATTCACTTTCTATTCAATTCTTTCAATAAAATCAGCATATAAACAATTTAAAGCTCTAATTCCATGCTAAATCATCACATAATTCCAGCACATATTCATATCAACTTTCAATTTCTTTCATAGAATCAAAAACTAATGAATTCAACAAGTGGACCTAGTTGTAAAAGTCATAAAAACACAAAAATTTCAAGAAATAATCAAGAATTGAACTTACTTGAAGTAAAAATATGAAAAAACAGCTTAAGGTAACTCTTCCATGGCATTTTTTCTGATGAGAATACAGAAAAATAAAGAGAAATCTAGATAATTCCACTTTAGTCCTAGCTTTATTAAGTAAATTTTACAAATTTTCCAATTTTGCCCTTAATTCTCCTTATTTTCTTGCTGATTACATGCCCATGTCGTCCATCCCAAATAGACCTTGGGTCTATTTTCCTTTTAAACCCTCTTTCTTTTATCATTTAAGCTATTTAATCATTTCCCACAATTTTGCATTTGATACAATTTAGTCCTTTTTGTTCAATTAACTATCAGAACTTTAAAATTTCTTGACGAAACTTTAATACTAACTTATTAACACTCTATAAATATTTATAAAAATATTTATGGCTCGATTTTAAATTCCCGAGGTCTCGATACCTCGTTTTTTATTCCAATTATTTTAGTATTTATTTTTAATACACTATTCACTATTTCAATATTTTTCCTAACTTCACATTTAACTTATACCCACTAAATTAATAATATTTCCTACTCATTTGTCGAATTTAGTGATCTCGAATCACTGTTTCGACACCACTGAATATTAGGCTGTTACAGATCAAATACGGAGTTAAATCGAGGAAAAGAGAAAGTAGCGGATTAGTAACTTTTGCGTATACAAACATTGTTGAGGTAAGTTCATGTAACTAAATTGTGTATTTAAATGTTTTAAATTGAATACCATTGTGTGTGAAATATATAATTGCTATGTATAAGTATTGAACACATATCTAAATATTTTCGACAAGTATGAAGTCTCGTTTGAATAAATGAAATTCAATGGATACAGGGTTCCCAAATTGGTTGTGGTCTTGCATGTGTTGCGGACACACCACAGCTCGAAAGAGCATCACGTTATTAGCTCTCATGAGCTTCTCGTTATATGGTTTTTGCGAGCTTCTCGTTAATAACTCTTCGGAGCATCCTGATTTGGTTGTGATCCTACATGTGTTGTGGACACACCGCAGCTCTTATGAGCGTCCCGATATATGGCTCTTTGTGAGCTTCCCGTTTAAAGGTTTTTTGTGAGCTTCCCGTTAATGGCTCTCCGGAGCTTCCTGATATTGGCTCGCATGAGCTTCCTGTTAATGGCTCTTTGGAGCTTCCCGTTACATGGCTCACATGAGCTTTCCGTTATATGGCTCAAGAGAGAGCTTCTCGTTTATGTGCTCATATGAGCATTCTCAAATATGAATTGACGAATTACAGATTTGTACACTTCGTGTGTACTACCCGGGTATCCATTAATATTTTAAATGATTCTATGAGTAAAATTCTGATATGAGAAAGTAAATGAATTCAAAGTGAATTGTTACCTGTATATACATGAAATACATGGAAATTTGATATTGATGAGCTCATACATGGTTCTTGATATTCATGTGAAATAAATGACTAACATGTTTGATGAAGTTGTGTGTTTAGGCTATTAGCTAAATTGCTTGGATGCATTTTGTATGTTTATTTTAATGAAAATGAATGGTAAGTTATTTTCTCGTTATACGAACTTACTAAGCATTAAATGCTTCCTCTATTTTATTTCGCTTGTTTATAGCATTCGGAAGCTCATAATGGTTGAAAGTTGGTCAGAGATACATCACACTATCCTTTGGCTCATTTCGGTATATGTAACAAACTAAATTTTTAGTATAATGGCATGTATAGGTTGAATTGGGCTATTAATGACAATAATGTGTTTTGCTTATAGCTAGCCATTGGAATGACTTATGATGAATATGGTATGATGTATATATATAAGTAGATTTATCATGTTTGAAATATGAGTTGATTATGCATATATGCATTTGATATCTAGGTAAATATGAGTTTTAGAATGACATAATAATAATAAATAGTCATTTGAAGTGCCTAAGAGCACTTTGGTTGTATGTGGTAATATATCATGTTTAAGACATGATTTTGGCATGTTTTGAGTGTTATGATAGGGTTTGTAAATGTGCAATTTGTGATGATAGGTTGATGCCAAAATTAGGTGAGAAATATGACCTAGAAGTGGCCTTATTTTATCCACACAAGCAGAGACATAGGCGTATGTCTCAGCCATGTGTCACACACGGCCTAGCATATAGGCGTGTGTTTTAGCCGTGTGTCCCTTGCATCTTAAAATTTCAAAACAGAATGCTCAGAATTGATCACACGGCCTGGTACACGAGTGTGTGGCTTGGCCATGTGACCCCTGCACCTATTTAATGAAAATTATTATGTTCGCACGGCCTAGCACAAGTGTGTGACTTGGCCGTGTGACCTAAGTCAAAGAGTTGCACAGGTATGAACACGGACCGGGACACAGCCGTGTGCCCTACTTCGAATGTCCATATGGCTTGAGATAAGGGCATGTCTCTTGCTCACACGGCCTGATCACACGGGCATGTGTCCGTTGTATCTTGGAAAAATTTTGAGATTTTGCGAAAAATTCTTTGAGTTTCCGTTTAGTCTCGACTTGATTCGAAGGTGTATTTTGAGTCTCAATGGCTCATATAAGGGACAATATGATTGATTTATGATTGATTTCTGATATGAATGTGAAATGATATGAAATGTTTGTATTTGATCCGTAAATTTCGACAATGTTTCGTAACCCTGTTCAGGCAACGGATATGAGTTAGGAGTGTTACAGTTTATGTCTCAAATGATTCAATTGGATATTTATCTATCTATCCATCGATCTATTCAATCTATCTTCCACTTTTTAATTTTTGTTTTATTTATTTATTTATTTGAATCTTTATTCTTTGTTCTCCATTTTTTTCTTTATTATTTTTTAAAAATCTGTTTGGTTTATTATTTTTCAAGTCAAATCCAAATCCCTTCATGTTAAACAACTTGAATATGGTCTTGGTCCGTTGCCTTCTATTATTTGCTATCAATATATGTAAGAAAAAAATATTACTTGTCTTTTTTGCTACATGTCAATTTTTAATTATTTATCTTTTTTAAATAAACTTAAATGTTTAATTAATGATTAAACTAATAGAGGTACCAACTTAGGGAAAAAAAGTATTTTAGGTACCAGTTGTGACAAAAAAAAATTAGGTACCAAAATGAGAAAAAGAACATAGTTTACGTATTAATTTGTGGATTAAGCCTTTCTTTAAATAGATTTAAGGTTCAACTTACAAAAGTACCACTTGTGACAAAAAAAAAAAGTTTAGATACCATGAGATATAGAGAGAGAGGGTTTAACTATCAATTTGTGGGTTAAACCATTGGGAAATGGGTAAAGACGATTAAAAATTAAAAAGTATAAGCTCATACCATACAAATGAAGTATCTTAATTATTAAGTTGTGAATTTGTTATTTGTCGCTTTTAAATTTTATTATAAAAGGAAAAAAATAATAATGTTTTTGATACATATGATTTATTTCTTTTCTAGTCAAAACCACTTCTAGTCAAAACTTTATAACATAGAATAAAATATGTACAATAATATTTATGTTTAAAGCTCGAAAGATTTAAATATCGTATATAATTACATAATTTTGAATTTACGTTTATAAAATAAATTAATATTCACGAATAAAAAAGTAAAATGATATAAGATGTGCATTCTATGTTTAGAATTTATAATTATTTCTCTTACCAATATTGTCTTGAACTTAATAGTGTTATAGTTATCTATCATTGATCTTAGAAGCAATACTAAACAGACAGCTTTTTAAGTTAGAAGTGCTTTTGAAAATGCTTTTCAATCTAGAAGTAAAAGTAGTGTTTTTTTTTTAGCTTTTGTTTTTGGCAAAAGTATTTTTAGGAATAAATAACAATTTTAACCCTTATAATGTATTTTATATAATATTTATATGGTATATGTAATTTTTCCTTATTATAATTTATTTTATATATAATATTATATATTTAAATTTTTATTGATCATATTTTATTATTTAAAATATAATTTATATATTCAATTAAATTTTATGAATAATTAATATTAATTGCTTAAAATATTTAAAATTTATATTTCATATATTAAAATATTAACAACAAATTATAATAAATTATTTTTATATTATTATTAAGGTATTATAATATTAATTAATTTAAATATTATTTAAATGCATATTTATTACTTTATAACATAATATTTAAAATGGACATTTTATTTATCAATAGTACTTTTTAACAAAGCAATATTAAACACTTAAATCTTAAATCAAACTTTTCAAAAATATTTTTTAAATTTACTTTTCCACAACACTTTTTAAAAATACTTTTTAAAAGCACTTTTTAAAAGTAATGCTAAACTGGCCTTATATAAGTTGTGTAAGAGAAGCGAGGATGAAATATTAGTTATTACTTTAAAGGAGAGGACATGACAAGCTAGTGATAAAATTGCAGACTTGAGAAAGTTTAAATGTATAATGTCCTCTTTAGATCACTTAATTAGATAGTGGTTATGAGATTAAAGGATAGATTACGTTGAGTTAACCAAATTCATATTTTGCTTATATTTTGTGATGTACAAGTATTTTCAAATTTCACATAAAGCAATTTGTGGTACAACCAATCGTACCATGTTGTTGGGACCAAAGAATAACCCACATTTTGAAATTTTAAATTTTATTTAAAGAATAATGGTAAGATTATATATTTTGGACTGATTTTTTTAAAATACTAATTTTTAAAAATAATTAGATTAGGTCATTTTAAAAAAAATTATGAGATTAGATCGACTTTACAGAAATATTTTCAATTGATTTGTAAAATATATTTTCACTTAGAAGAAATTTTAACGCATTTGTAGAAAAACACTTTCAATTTTCTTATAAAATAAAATTTATAAAACAAGTCTTTATATATATCTCAAATATCATTTTACTTGTTTTATTAAACTGATATAGAATATAAATCTATATAGACTCTTGTAACATTTACAGTTTATTTATAATGAAATAGACTTGAGATATTTATATAGACTTGTTTTATAAATTTTATTTTCACAATAACCACACAAAAAAATAAAAAAAATATTGGGGGTACAATTAATATTTGAAAAAAAAAAGTGGATAACGTTCTAAAAGATGTTTATTTCTGCAGAGAAAGTAGCGCCACAGTTTGTTTCATTTGAAGCAATTAATTTGATGGTTCAGGTTTTCTAGGCCTTAAAATGGCACCCCTCACAACAAGTCCGCTTTTCCAATGGCCCCCATATTGATAGAAGTCAAAGCAAACTTCTCCAGTTTCATCATCTTCGTTATCTGGTGTATGAAAACTGCCAACATTGAGCTCCATCCATTGCCCTCTAGGCTTCTGCAAGAGGCTAACTTGCCTTTCTTGGACTCTTCCATTAGGGAGGGATAGTCTGAGCTTCACTGGGAGTTCCCAACCAGATGCCCCTTTTGTCAACTTTACTTCATATACAACTTCGTATAAAGTTGCAGGGGAAAGCTCTGATATTTTCAACTTCCCTCTCACATCCAGCCAACATACATGGCTTAATTTCGCTACTTCGATGTTTTCACCACTGCAAATCATGTATTAATGGATCACTGAAACCAAAAAATATTTAAAAAATCCATGAAAAGAAGAAGAGAGAAAAAAAAATCCAACCTTGTGTCTTTAAAACTGTTCCAGATCCAGTACTCACGGCCACCCCATGTCACGTAGAGTGACCTTGCGTACAACATGAAGCATTTTTTACCAGTCTTTGCATCTTCCCAGGTTTTCTGCATGATAACAAAATATTTTGTTTGTGAATTTTTTGTTAGATTGGTAAGTTAAAGATTTGAAACATACCTTTGTCTTGTGATCCAGGAAGGTCTCCTCGTTCTTGTTCTTCTTCTTGTTCTTAAACATGTTCGTTGATTATGTTATGTACCCAGACAAAACCAAAGAGTTTACACACTCGTATAAGCTTTAATTTCCTGTATTGACTTCAATCTATTCTTTTTATCTTTTTTATAGTGAAACCTGAAGAAGAATGTACAGGAAATGAAAAGGATGAGAGAGAAAGCATACTTGCAATTTCCAAGAACATCAGATGAAATTTGCTGTAAGTTTCTTTTTCCATGGAAGCGCGTCCAAACAATAAATTTTGAGCCACAAATAATAAGTTTTTCACTTTGACTATTTCTCTATTAACTTTTTCACTTAAGACTATTTCTCTTTTTTTTCCTTCTTCTAGACAGAGGAACACGTATAGTGGATGGCCAGTTCCAAGTCCTTTTTTGTCCTGTATATGGAAAACCAGTTCAATCCGTGTCGAAGAAACTAAGAAGAAGCTTCGGAGGTATCACTACTGTCTGAACTTGATCTATATAAAGACAGAATCAGGAAACAAAGGAAATCAAATCAATTAATTCATCCCGTTTCAAGCTCCAAATGAGCTGTCAATTTTAGGGTTTTGTTGTTGTGTAATCTTCCTGTCGTGTCATTTATTTCCAACAGAGTTTCTCTTGCTGGTGAGTTTCTGTGTAATTCTTCCATGCAGCACAGCAAATAACTAATATGAACGAAATGAAAATAACTTTTTTGTTCATTCTTGCAGGAGTTGTGATCAATAAGACTTAATTCCAACTAGTTATGGCTGAGATAGCTTCTATTTTTGTTAGTCCTATCGTGTCCAAGCTCACTGAAACTGTTGCAACCTTGATCAACGAAGAACTTGCAGCAATAAAGGGTGCTAAGAAGGAGCTGGAAAAGCTTTCAAGCAATCTAATCACCATTGCAGCTGTGCTTGAGGATGCTGAGAAGAAGCAGATGGATGCAGCCTGTGGTCGATCTTTGAAGGTGTGGCTCTCAAAGCTCAAAAATATTGCTTTTGATGTAGAGGACATACTAGACACTTTTGCAACGGAAGCTCACCTCTCCAAGGTACGCAGAATCCCATTTCGAATCCGTATGGCACCTGAAATCAAACAAATTTTAACAAAATTTGACTTGATTGCTAAAGAGAAGAGCAATTTCGGTCTCAGTGTAAGTAGTGATGCTGCAAGGTCTGATTCCCAAAGTCAAAACCACTTTCCACTCACCAATTCCTTCGTAGATACAACCGATGTGTTAGGTAGGGATTCTGATAAAGATAAACTAATAGATCAGATGCTATCAAATGAAAGTCATAACAGGGAAGGTGATGTTTCTGTCATTCCCATCACTGGGATGGGAGGCCTAGGCAAAACAACTCTTGCTCAACTCATCTTCAATGATGAACGAGTTAAGAAGCACTTTGAGTATAGGATGTGGGTCTGTGTCACTATTGATTTCAATCTCCAACGGATACTCAGGGGAATCATAGAATTTCACACTCAAATGGAGGTCTCTAATAACTTATCCATGGACAGCCTACTGACACGCTTTAAAGACATCTTAGCTGGGAAAGACTTTCTGCTGGTTTTAGATGATGTTTGGGTTGACAATTACCAAGATTGGGAGCCACTTGGAAACATTTTGAAGCTAGGAGGTAAGGGCACTAGAGTTTTAGTCACTTCTCGATCCACCAAAGTGTCTGACATTATGGCGACCCAAACTCCCTATACCTTACAAGATCTGCCCCACCAGGAATGTTGGTCCTTGTTCAAAAAAATTGCTTTCAAAGACCATAAGAACATGTCGAGCGAATTGGAAAGCATCGGTAGGGAAATTGTAGGCAAGTGCAACGGCTTGCCTTTGGCGGTGAAGGCAATGGGGGGTCTCCTGCGTGGTAATGTTGATGTAGACAAATGGAAAGGAATCTTGAGAGACAGCATATGGGAGCTAGAAGACGAGAAAAGCCTCAATAAGCCCAAAATTTTGCCAGCCTTGAAATTGAGTTATGACCACCTGCCTTCCTATTTAAAACAATGTTATTCGTATTGCTCTATATTTCCAAAGGCCTATGTTTTTGATAGGAAGGAGCTGGTCAAGCTTTGGATGGCTCAAGCATTTATTCAACCTAGAGGGCAAAGTGCAGAGGAGACTGGACGTGAATACTTTGATGAGTTGTTAACCAGGTCCTTCTTCCAAACTCTAGACATTGATAACAAAGAGAGATATAGAATGCACGATCTTATCCATGAGTTGGCAGTATCAGTTTCAAGTCCCCAGTGCTGCCAAGTGATGGACCACAAGTCGTTTGTTTTCTCTCAACAATGTCGTCATATCTCATTGCTCTATCAGGATTTAGAGAGTCCTACCTGCAAGCAGGTTTTTAAGACGTGTAATAAGCTGCGCACACTCCTGCTGCCTAGCGAGTACTTGAAAAGCTTAGGAGGGCAAACTCTGGACCAGATGTTTCGTTCTCTAAAATACATTCGTGCCTTGGATCTAAGTTCGAGCTCGCTCACGGAATTACCAGACTCTGTTGGAGAGTTGAAGCTATTACGCTACTTGGATCTCTCAAGGACAGAGATCAAGAAGCTTCCCAACTCAGTATGTAAGCTCTGGAATTTGCAGACACTTAAGCTCCTAGGCTGCCTTTGGCTTTTTGAATTGCCCAAGGACCTTGGAAAAATGGTTAACCTGATTTATCTTGAGCTAGATGACATGTTTTGGTTCAAGTGTAGGGAGCTGCCACCAAGGATGGGAAACTTAACCAGGCTACAGAATTTGCATGCATTTCGAGTACTCAGCAGTACACCGGGACATGGCATTGGAGAACTGAAGGACATGGCGGATCTTACAGGAAAGCTGCATATCTCCAACCTGGAGAATGCAGTGAATGCAGCTGAGGCAAAGCTAAACCAGAAGGAGAGCCTTCAGATGCTGCTGTTAGAATGGACTGACAAAGACTTCAACCAAGAAGATGAAGTCAGAGCAGAGAGGGACCTCAATCACCTCCAGCCTCATTCAAATCTCAAAGGCCTGGCCCTTCATCACTTCAAGGGCTCTAATTTTCCTTCCTGGATGACAAGTGGTTTGCTTCAAAATTTGAGAACACTTACCTTAAGTCATTGCATTAAATGTACTACAATCTCTGTTGGTCAATTACCTCGCCTTAGAGAGCTCTGCATCAAAGGGATGCTGGAACTGGAAGAATGGCCAGAGGATCAATGTCCTACATTGAATAGACTACAAATCAGTACCTGCCCCAAGCTAAGGAAGGTACCAAACTTGATGCCAAAATTAACAGTTCTGAAGATAAAGAAGTGTGATTCACTCAAGGCTCTTCCAGTGGCTCCTTATCTGATGTTTTTAATACTTATTGACAATCTTGTTCTGGAGGATTGGCATGAAGGTATGCTCACTGCCGTAGATGAGCAACGCAACCCAGTAGGCCAACCTAGGCCTTCTCTTATTGGTGTTTTGGAACTGAAACTGCAAAACTGCCCCAACATACAAGCACTTCCTCGGATATTTTTTCCACAGAAGCTGGAAATAAGAGGATGTGTACAAGTAACTGCCCTTCCGTTCTCGCAACGTCTTCAACATTTAGCTCTTGAAATGTGTTCTAGTGATGCACTCCTAAGGGAAATACCGAGCACCAACTCTCTCTACTCCCTGGTCATCTCGAAAATCTCAAACCTTACCTCCTTCCCCAAATTGCCACATCTTCCGGGGCTTAAGAGTCTGTATATCAGTGAATGCGAAGATCTGTCTTCATTGTCTGAAGAAGAAGGGTTGTTGAAAAGCTTGTCATCTCTCCAACTTCTCTCTATTCGAGGGTGTCCAAAGCTTGAAGCACTTCCTGATGAAGGGTTACCGACAGCACTTGAAGGTCTAATGATTGGCTCATGTTCCAGTCTAAGCTCTCTAGGTTCCAAACAGACCTTAAAGAGCCTTCACTCACTCACTGACATGTATTTAGAGGATTGTCCCTTAATTCAGTCCTTTCCCGAGGATGGACTACCTTCCTCTCTGAAACATTTGGAGATTCGTGGATGTCCCCTGCTAATAGAACAATGCCAAGAAGAGGGTGGAGAACGGCCAAAGATCAGTCATGTTAGGGACCTGGAAATTGGTTCCATCTGATTGGCTGTTGGCTATCTCATATTTCGATTCATGTTATTTTAGGTAAACAAACATTTTTCAAACTTACTCTGCCTGTGAATTGTTCTTGATCATTAATTGCTTTAACCTTAAATGGGAGCCAACATATGCTTCTATGTGTTGTGCAGGACCGTAGAATGGTGAGTGGTTGATCGAATTACTGCTGTTTGCGGCCATCAAGAATTAAGCGGCTACAAGTGACGAGAACAAATAATGGCTTGCTAGCTTAAAATTATGATTGTTATTGCTAATATGTGTCCTTGTAAATATATATGTATAAGAAACCTAGAGATAGACAATGGCTTAAATCATTGCAATATTGGTGTCCGATTCTGTTCATGTTCTGCTGTGCTTTTTGTTTCTACATTGTAAGTAAAGAGTGCCAATTTCCATACTAGTGTTGGATTGTTGGTTTTCTTTTCATTTTTTTGTCCAAAATTGATGCCACTTTATCCGATAAAAGTTCATATCTTTCTAATTACCATACAAATGGTAGGCTGCCGCCATACATGCATTCATAAAATAGAAAGAACCATTTCTCTACATGTCAAAGCAAGCCAGCAGTTTAGATGCTGGGTCCAGGTCCTATACATGAACCCACACTACTCACCGATATTTAGTTTGCTATTTAGTTTCCCACGTATGGGATCTTTCCTTCTCATTGCAAAAAAGAATATATAATATAAATTATGTTATGCCCTACTCACCGATATCTTGGATCGATACCTAATAGTCTCTTTTTTGGATTTATTTTTTCCAAAAGAAGCAGAAAAACTGCTACAAAAGAATCATTGGTTGCTAATACAGCATCATCAAGACTACAGCTCTATTTGTATTTTGTATTCCCCAATTGGCAATTCTCTCTATCACTTCTATCTATACACTTCCCTAAAAGTCCTAACTGTACAAATTCTTTAATGCTAATTAAAATTTCTTAATCTCTTTGTTGTTTCTCTGCAAACTGTCCTTCCAAATCAATTAGATAAATGCAATCTTCAAAACCAATGTAAGCAATGGCTTTCCTTTTAACCTTGTAACAACCCAATGAAGTTCTTGAATCCAAGACATAGCCCTTGTATGAATAAGACATAGTTCTAGTACATCTTGCCAAATCTGTCTACAGAACTCACATTCAAAAAATAGATGATTTCGAGTTTCCATCCCATCATGACAAAGATTGCAACATCCCCCCATGAAATGAGTCTTGTCTTTTGTGTAGGAAGTCAGTCAAGGATAGCCATCCAAGCAACAAAAGACAACTTTGGAATATGTAAAGGAAACCAAAGGAGTTTGTTCCAAGCAACCTCTCCTTCCCTACTCTGATTTCTTTCCATATTTTGGATACAGATACCTTTCTAGTTACTCTCGTATTATCAAAAACTTGAGAAGCGATATCCCTCAACTTCAATAATTTCTTCCAATTGCAACTGCAATTGAACTTTGGAGCAACCTGCCAATGTGTTTCCATCATCCCTATTTCTTCACAAACTCCACTTATTCCTTTACCGGACATTTTCATGACCAAAAGTATAATTAAGCGGAGCTTAATTTCGGGTTCGGACCTGAAATTAGGTTGGAGCTTAAAACGTTTTCCTTTTAAAAGCTAATTTAAGGTAAAACCTCACAAGTCAGAGTTCATAATATTATTGGTAAAATTTGACCCGTGCTAATTTTACTATTATAAAATAGAGTTCTTACTTAAATAGAATTCTAAATATCTTAATTATCATTTGATTAATATTAGAGTTAATGGTGCTAATTAGTTATTATTTTGAATAATGTTACTTTGCATTAATTACATAAACTAAAACTATATATGTTGTATTGAATATGTTAAAATTTCCTATATAATATTTGAATTGACAAGTTAATATATTTTAATTATATTCAATAATTCAAATAAAAAGTATTATTTTAAGTTAATTATCTGCAATTAGAAATACAATATTTAAAAAACTAATTAAATATTAAATACATGTGACATAAGAAGCTATAATTTAAATTAAACGAATGTGAATAATTAAAATCTATTAAAAACAATAAGCAAACAAATTTAAACAACTACAAGTAAACATGTACATAAATATTAATATATTATTATAAATAAAAACACAAATAATAATATTAATAATTATTTTACCAGAATATTAAAGGTAGCTGTTAATATTTTTTTCATACTGACTTTCAAGTTTGGATGAGTAATCTTACTAGTGGAATTCAGCGTGACCATGACCGTACTTCTCTTGTTTTATCCATTGCCATTGGCACGTCTGACCCCTTGATTTCTGAGCTGCAGGCTGTAAAGGAGGCTTTGAATATGTATGCTCCTTCTAAGTGGGCAAATGTTAGTAATCTAATTATTGAGAGTGATTGCCTTAATGTGGTTAATTTGTTAAAAACTCTTGTTACACCACCAGTTGTCGGGAAAAAATCGAACAACCGAAATAAAGAGAAGTACAACTGGTGTTTTTTCTCTCCCTATAACTCCTGTAAAAAATTATGGCAAGCACAATAGCACAAAATATGTTCTCTAGCAAACTTAGTCAACCACAAATCAACTAATGCAACCACAACAAAAATAAATAGAGACACCGATATTTTTACGTAAAAAACTCCTCTAAATCAAGGGTAAAAAATACGGGATTTTAGAGTCCGATCAAAAGCTCAACTATCATCAAATGTTCAACTACAAGATCACAATTTCAAGCCTATAACAAGCATTCAACTCCAACAATGCCAACAATATGTAATCTTTAGCAAAAGAAAGAAAAATGAGAGAACATCACCCAAAACGAAGTTGCTGAAAAATGGGTATTTCCGACTCTACAAGACTAGGATGAAAAATCCGACCGTACAAAGTCAAGAACACCTTATCGCTTAACTGCTGTCTAAAAATCAACTCAATCGAACCACGGATGAACCTTCGATTAAAGAGTTGATCACTGCTAAAAAATTGATTTCTCTTTTCTCTTCTCTCTTTTCTCTGGCGAGTTTCAATCTCACTCTCTATTTTTAAATTGAGAATTTGACACTCAATAATAAAAAAAAAACTGCCCACATCTCACACATAAAAAGCCAAAAAAAAAAACTTTTGACAAATTCAAAAAAAAAAAGACAATAAAATGTGGCAGAAATTTTGGGTCCCCATATAGTGGGACCCATACCCAACACCAGTTTCTTTCTCTGATCTTGTGCAGAGATGTGTTAAGTTATATGGTAATATTAGCTGGGATATAGTCTTTGTTAATAATCGACTTTTTATTATTATTATTGTTTACTTCTATTATTATGATAATTATATCATTAATAATTTGATAATTTTGCTCCTACCACTAATAATTACATTTTATTATTGGTCATCATCCTGCTATAAATTATAATTATTGATAAATTCTCTTATAATTAGCTGATAAAAATTTTGCCACAGAAAATGTCATCTTTTATTTATATTATTGTGTTGATAATAAGTCAAATTGTGACTAAATTAAATTTCATATTATATTGTTAACTTTGTTACATTAATAAATTGAATAATATGGTAACGATTCCTACAACCGATGATGACTTGACTTCTTTTATTAATAATTCATAATTGATTATGAGGTGACGAATGGTTGCCTTAGAATATTGATTATTAACTTACTTTTATTGCCATTATATTATCACTATTTCAAAATAATAATTTCATGACATTATTTTAGCATATTATGAAATGATATATTATGTCATTAAATATGAAACATTTTATAATCTATAGTGACGAAACAAACTTTCACTATTTTGATAATAAGGTGAAGTTATGTATTATTTTCATTGCCGCTACTATTTATTTATATTTAGTTACAATATAGTATAGTAACCTAACAATGTGAGAAATTCTTTTCAAGAATATTATTTTATTATTGGTGATGAAATTATCAACCATTAAATACTTAACAAAATGAGATTCATCAACTATATGTTTAAAGTTATTTAGGTATTGGTAACGATAGTAGTCGAGAAATCTTATAATTTAGTGATGCAACTAGTTGCTACCAAATACTGAATACATTATCAGCCTCATATTCCTGTGATGAAAGTAATGAATTTTCACTTTCAATCTTTATAGTAACACGTCTACCGTTGAAGACAATGTAAATAAAATTTTCAATTTTAAACATCATAATACACAAATAGAAGCCCTGCAAATGTTTTCCGTGATTGATTTAATGTCTTTATGTAATGTCTCTTTGAGTTGCTTAAGCATTTTGTCTGTTTAAATGGTGTTTACCACATTAGATGTTGTGAGAGCTAATACATTCATCGCTCAGTAGATGTTCCGTTCTAACTGATCTTCCATTCTTTGCATCTACCATCTAACTTGGAAGGATTTCTTTGATTTGGTCTTTATCTTCAGGGGTTATCTGATTATGAAAACAAGGCTTCAAGAACTCCTAAGCCAGCATTGAGAAGAAAATTGCATATAGATCAGTACCAAATTTAAAGGGGATTTTTTGTTTTGTAGATGACAATAATGTAACTCTTCAGGGTTTGAATTGTTTTCGACAGCTCTGGAATAACGTGGCTGCTGCCATGCAGTTTTTTTGTAAAAGATATAACCATTCTACAATCTTTATATATTAAATATCCTCATTCTTTATATATTTGTGTAGTTATCATCGGTTTTTAAGAATAAGCAGGCATTTAAAAACAAGCAATATATATATTTGTTAGAGATTGAAATAAATTGTTTAGACTTAGATCATGGAGATGGTTGATGAAAAAGAGTCTGACAAACCCCTGCGACAATTAGCTCTAGTAATTAAATCCAAATCACTTGCTCGGCTACCAACAGCACCGGTGGAAGATGGTGACTGATTCATAATCGACGGCGGCACAAGCTTTCTCTTCTTGTAATTAGCCTTGAAACAGGCTTGCCTAAGTCTTTTGGTCTTGTCTTCCAAATCCATGTCCGGCATCTCTTCTAACATTTTCCTCTCCCTTTCCAATACCTCTATTGCTTCCCTCACTTTGCTTTCCCTTTCTTCTCCTTCCTCCAACTCCTGCCATTTTTCATAATATCAACACCACTCATATAAAACAATTTTCATATTCTTAGTCATTAAAAAATTTATGTTACAAATTATAAGCTTTTTTAAACCGTCCCATCAATTATAAATAACTGCAACCAACGTCGAGTTTCAGCCTCGATAATTAATTACGTACCTGAACGTTGTTGATAAGGGTTCGGAGGCTCGTAAGCTTGCGGTGAGGCCACCTCCTGATTCCGAGTTCCCTACACCTTTTTTTCAACAGTGTCAGCCCCACGTTTAGCTCTTTTGCTGCTTGAATTATGGGCATATAAAAGTACTGTGAGATGACTTTCCTTGACAGCAATTTAGCCTTGCGTTGATCTTCCTTGCACCTTTTACTTGAAACCCTCTCTTTCTTCATCACTTCTTCGCCATTTATATCTTCATCTTTAAGCATTGGTTGTTTGTTGCAGGGTTCAAACAACAAACCCAGTTCATCCCAAAACCCATTCCCATTTTCATCATAACCATCTGCAATGATAATATATACTATTAATTTAAGATGGGTGATTGAAGATGTTTTAATAATAATGAAAGCAAATAATAAGAAGAAGATGACCTTGAGTTGAAGTTTGTTCAATGTCCAACGAAGCATATAAAGGATCAGTAGAGAAGGTGCTCATCAAAGGAACTTCATCGTAAAAGCCTTGTTCAATGGGAAACTGCCAATCCATTGGATTACAATACACAGTAGTACTTGCACAGAAGAAAAATTCATTTTAAGCAGAATATTCGTTAGTAAAGAAAAAAAAATGCAGAAGATTTATAACAAGTGCCACACAATCATTAATGAATGCCACCTTGAATCAAGAGGAAGACGGGGTGGGAAAGGAGATGAGTAGTGTTCTTCTTCTTTGGCGATCATTTCAGAAGACTTGAACCAACAGCCATTAAGCGGGCACTGATTTGCCATTTCTTGATTTGGAGAAAGAATAGTAATGCAATTGAGGATGTGATTCTGAATAGTAAGGATGGAGTTTAGGGTTTGGAAATGCGAAGAGGCGATAATGGAGGTATATATATATATATAGAGAGAGAGAGAGAGGGGTAAAGTAATTAATTAATTGCATTGGAATATGGTGCGCCGTCAATGGATAAAACTCGCCATGCATGAATCATCATCATCATGGCCTTGCTTATTTATTACTTGTCCTGTGTATGTCTCTGAGATTCTATAGGTTTATCATTTGATTCTAGAATCTATCTCTAGTATTGAGAAAGAAAGATAAAAGGAATTCAGTTTCAATCTTTAAAAATCGTATGGCGCCCTTGCTTATTTATTAATTGTCCTGTGTATGTCTCTGAGATTCTATAGGTTTATCATTTGATTCTAGAATCTATCTGTAGTATTGAGAAAGAAAAAAGGAATTCAGTTTCAATCTTTAAAAATCGTAGATTTTGCGGTGCATATGTCACATAAACCCAGATCAATGATGATGATCATATGGAGCAGCAGTTAATGATCATAATTAAGAGAAAAATAATATGTTATGGAACGTAACTGCTAATCAATAACAAATTATTTGATCTCCGTTTCTATTCCATATATGGATAATAATGAAGCGAACTCATAATCTAATTTTCATGCGTACGTTAAATGCTGTCCCATATATAGTTCCAATCTACAGTTACAAAAGTTGAGTGGAAACCAAAAAAAGAAAACGGGTTATCACTTGTCAGTGTATGTATAACTCATTTACTTCGTATCTATTATAGTGACTGATAAAATGGAATATATGAATCTCACTAAATCTCTTCCCGATATCTAAAAAATAATAACAGTGGGGGATTACTAAATAATCCAATTCCCAAGTGCAATATCATAATTAAAGGAGTGGGTTTTGGGGGTTTGGATATAAACAAATGATCCCACGCTTGCTTGGAATCTTGACGTTGCTGGAGTAGGCCCCTAAACCTTAGGTAATCCACGTAGCAGCCATGATGCAAACTTGCATGCGCTGTCTAAAGCAACTTCTATACTCATATATATCTTCCTCTCAACCAAAGCAGGGTTACAGTTCTCTTATGCATAATCTCCTTTACTTACCCATTTATATCACAATTTTGACTCTTGAGTAATATAGCCTTTATTGGATTTGTATTTTTGAAATGAATATACCTTTAAGCACCTACTTAAAATGATAAAAAGGGTAGTTTTGTGTAAGTACGGTGTTTACATATTTATTGTTACAATGAGTTATATAAGTTTTGATATAGATTTAATTTTCTATGGTATATGCGAATAGAGCACTACCTTAATTAGTACTTGTTATACATAACTCTTTTACAAGAACCTTTGTCAACCAGTCACCTTCGTTAACCTTAGTCAAGTTTGACGATGCACCTCTGCCAATGATACTTGGTAACTGTAAAATTAGGAGACATTTGAACCACCCCTGTAGTAAGACAATAACATTGACAAAACATCTATTACATATCTCTCACACCCACCCTCATTAAAAGACATTGAGAAGATTTAATGGGAGGCCGCCGTGTCTCCTCTTAGGCCCTCAATATAAAAAAACTTAGAATTCATTCAAAGAACATACAAAAGAGCTCTCTCTCTCTCTCTCTCTCTCTCTCTCTCTCTCTCTCTCTCTCTCTCTCTCTCTCTCTCTTTTCTCTCACGCTCTCTCTCTCTCTCTCTCTCTAAAGATCTCAATCTCACTCGCCACTCGTTGTTTTTACACTCTCTCTCTCTCATTTGTAAACGCACTATCTCGCGTTCATCTAAACTCACCTTTAGTCATCTAAAACCTTTATCGCTCTTATTACAGCAACTTGAAAGTCATGGATTTCAACATATTTTAAGTACATAATATTATTTGATTTAATGGTTTATGAACAGTTTAAGAATGAAATAATATACTAAAAGTACTTAAGTTTAGTTTCAAAGTTGAATGGGGTTCTTTGTTTTCCAATTTAAGTATCTATGGGTTCTATCACTCAATTCCGTTCCCAAAACTATTTTTAACTTCTTTTATATTGAGCCAATGAAACTGCGACATATATTACTTTATTACAAGGTTAATTAATTTTAAAAAGGTTAAAATATGCTATATTCTTTGTATGTTTTGAAAATTAAATAATTTAATCTTTATACTTTTATTTCATAGAATTTAATCTCTTTATTTTTCAGATTTTAAAATTTAAGTTTACTTCTTAATGCTGTTCAAAAAAATTTTAATTAAATTTGTGGCTATAACATTTTGAAATAAAAAAAGACTCACTTGCTAGCCATGTAATTAAAATTTGACTTTGTAATTAACTTAAATTTAACAAAATAATAATAATAGTATTAACATTAGACCTAAATTTTGAAATATAAAAAAGTAAAAGAACTAAATTTCATGAAATTAAAGTACAAAGACTAAATTCTTATTTCTCAAAAAATAAAAATTGAGAAGCTTGTGGCACATTTTAATCTTCTAACAAATTTAATTAAAATTTTAGAAAAATAAAAATTATCTATATATATATATATATATATATATATATATATATATTCTGTAAATTTACTTCAAATTTTAAATATACATATAAAATTAAAAAGGCAAAATTGACGGAAGTTGAGCAGTACTGGTTGGCTTATTGCCACATTGATGAATGCTAATGAATTTTTGTATTTTGAATTTTAATTTAAAATAAAAATTAAACTAGATATTTGTTGAATTAGAAAACATGTGACTATTTTTAAAAATTTATATATAAACTTTTTAATTTCTTAAAATATTAGCTATTTTTAATTTTAAATAAATTGTAAGATTTTAAATATAATTTTTATATTTTTAAATTTTTAAAACATATTTAAAAATTTTGGATTTTAATAAATTCTTTTAAAAATTAAAGTTGAAGCTAATTAAAAGAGAGTGATGGAACCCAAACAAAAAGAATGTCACAAATTTGAAACACAAAAGCTAATCACATTGTATCAGTATTAATTCTTTTAATCATGTTATATCTTCTGTTTCGTCTCTTTTAGGGCCCAAGACCTGGTAATTTGATGGGCGTAATACCCTCACGCGCAAAGGTTCTTTTTTTGTTTTCTCCCATATGGACTCTCGGGATTGATACATTAATTCTTAGGGATACTTGGACATCATTTAATGATTATCTACTTTATTATTTTAAAAGAAATATATTGTATTTAATACAAGGTAACTGATGAATAATTTAAAGAAAGTTGAGCAGTAGGGCTTTCACTACAAATGTAAAAATCCCTATTCCATACTTGAGTAATGTCAGATCAACATGAACATAATGTAATAGATACAAAGGTTTTACTACTTTAACCATTTATCATGCCACAGAGAGTTTATACGATTGAAAAAACACAGCCTAGTGCCTAAAAGCCACAACGTAACTAGTACTAGACTGCGAAACAATGCATAAAACATTTTGACCTAAACGACCCTCCCGTTTCATATGAGTGGAGATCTTATCTACATGACCAAAAATAAAAACATAGGTGAATGAAGCTTATAGGTACAAGAGCCATTCATGCTACCATGCATGAGCCTATTACAGCAGGGCAACCTGATAAATCAACCACTTGGATCCTACAAAAAAGCTAACATCTTAATTTGAACATAATTAAATGTATCCCTTCGATGGGATATCAAATTTAACATCCATTTACACTTGTATTCAGTGACTCATGTTAATTTATCATTATTCGTACCGCCAATCTAACATGTATGTCCTATGAGAAACACAGGCATCGTAATATAATTCAAACAATAATAAATAGAAAAGGAGAAACCTAGCAATTCATGCATGTCAGGCAACCAAGAAAACATCCCAATCATGCCACATACCACACTACAATAATTAAAAAGACAGAAAGGAACCAGAGCAGCTAAGAATTGAAGACACCAACAAACCACAACCCAAAAAGTCTGAACTCTGAAGAAAGCTGACCCTAAGAACCAAAAAAGGACTTTGGAAATCACCAACTTAAGCAGAATCCAACTATATCTTGACCACTTCCTGAGCTTTTAGCCAAAAGGTTCAAAAACTAGAGCTCAGTTAACAAGAAGGCATGGAGAACGGCGATCTGCACCCAGAGCAACAGTTTATAGGCTCATGGGAAGGAAGAACCACGGTTGATGAACTCATCAAAGCGCTTCCAAACAACCTACCATTGGTTTAGAGGAAATGGAACTCTTCCATCAGTGCACCATGAAGAACATGGGGGGTGCTTATATATTCAATTAGTATGCAGATCCCTTGTTGCGCCAAAAAAAACTCGCAATGTTTTAAGTTTATAAAACCATGCCCAATTAGCAACAAAGAAACCCAATCAAGTATCCATAAAGGGCACAAAGTACAAACGTCCAACCATCCTGCCAAAAGGTCAATAACATTAATACCGCACATACTATTTAAATTTTTTTTCTTAAAGAATAGAAAACTAGCGCGGATCAAAGCAATATGTAAGAAATAAATTACCCGCTTGACTCCTGTTTATTTAGTAAGATACTGAAAACAGGGCCAGCCAAAATGGGCATTTACTTCTAGAGCAAGATTCTACTCCTCAAAGTGAGAAGAAGCAAAACCCAAATGATTGATTCTTCCATATAACCAACGTTACCAACCAAAGACCAAACCATCTTCCATGTTGGGCATTCAAAAAAAGCCAACAGAACTCGGACAGAAGGAAGGGCAATTGCGGTTGATAATGCATGAATCACAAAAAATGGAGCATTCAGAGAGCATAAGACCATATGTGAAGAGCATGTCAAGAAAGCACAAGACTCCATCGAACACAGCATTTAGGAACACATAAATAGTTGAAGATTTGTGCCAAGTTCACACTTCAAAGGTGAAAGGACTGAACTACTATATTGTTCCACCCCACAAAACAACGAAGAGAGAACATCCTGTAAAAAAGATAATAAAATAAAATAAAATAAAATAAAACTTCATGCTTTGCCATAAAAGCAGCAACCCTGGTTCATCAGCTGCAATCAAAGTATGCTTCCATCAGCACAATGATAATTAGACAAAGAATCCAAAATTGGAAAAGAAGAAATTAGCAAGCAAAAAGGACAAGTAGATCTGCATACCACAAAAAGTCATCTTATCCAGAACGAGGACCTCCAGCTCCACGGCGCTCATATGGTCCAGAACGATCACGATTATATCTGTCACTACCAGACCCCCCTCGACTACCTGCATCTCTGCTGCGCCCACCAAACCTGTCTCCATTTCGATCAGGACCATAACGGCCACCATCACTACCACCACCATAACGATCACCCCTACCATTATACTTACCCCCCCTAGCCCCATCACTAGGACACTCCCTAGCAAAGTGTCCAGGTTTCCCACACTTAAAACACTCCCCACCATTAGATCCACGACTGCCATCATAGCCCCGGCTACGATCGTGGTCACGATCACGTCCACGATCACGGCTACGGTCACCATCATAATCTCTCCCTGACCCTTGTTGAGGTTTAGCTCTATCAACAGTTATATTCCGCCCGTCCAAATCCATTCCATTCATTGCTTCAATAGCTTCTTCCATTGCTGCTTTCTCATCAAAAGTGACAAATCCAAATCCACGAGAACGGCCAGAAAACTTGTCAGTAGCTACCTAAATCAAACGAAAGTTTTCTCAGTCAAATCAGGTTGATGATTGATTAAAATACCAAAATAATAGTCAGAAGGGCAGACCAAAACCAGGGAAATTAATACCAAAACGTATTCAGAAAATAATGAAGTTCCATAGCATTTTATCAGTTATCACGCGTTATACAAATAATGCTATTATTATTACTAGTTTTGCTGCATAAAACATATTAGGGCAATCTGTAAGCACTTAAGCTTTCAGCTTTTGAATCGCCTTCAATCTGAATTGGAGAATAAACTGACATCCAGAGGTAGAAAGTATAGTTTTCAAAAGGAAGAAGGGTCAACATTCAGAAACAGAAAACACAAGTATGGAGGGTAAACAGAGAACAGAAGGTGGAAGCATGAAGATGCAAACAAAGACGCTCAAAAAAGCTTATTAATTAACGAAAACTATTACCTTGTCTAAATGCAACAACAAATAAAAAATAGTGTTTGACCAGGATCAAATTTGATGACGATAATCAGTAACTCAAGCATTTAAGAAATTAAAAAATAATAATAAGAGAAGAGATGTCCTGAAGAGAGAGAGTTTGATGACTCATTACCTTAGCCTCAAGAAGATTTCCAAACTTTTCAAATGCATCTTTTAGGCCCCTATCAGATGTAGACCATGAAAGGTTACCAATAAAACAGCGGTACTCTGTGTCTTCTGGCATACTGTAAGCTGCATTTTTTTCAGCAAAGGAATACCAAAAAGAAAAGATTATCTAACAGCTCATGGGTGTTAAATCAGTTTGAGACATCTTCTTGGGAGCAGCAAGCCATCACCGGATAAGCATTGAGCACAAGGAATCAAAAAAACAAAAAGCTACGTATGACTGTCAAAACTTATATGACCACAAGGAATCAGAACTTAAATGACCACAAGGAATATTCTCCACAATAGTAAATGCCACATCACACTTTCCAAAGTAACCACTTACGAGAAATAGAAACGGTTGAGAGAACCAAAGGTAACAAAAAACTAAATGAATCACATAAATGAATCACATGAAACAAAACCAGTTCGTTGCATTCACTTAAACAACTTCAATAAAGAAAAGAGTAGGAACTCTTAGGTGTTTACATTTTGCTTCCACAATTGTTGCTATAAAGGAAAGGAGCAACAATTAAAATGCAACAAATGTTCATTTAAGATTGATAGATATTAGAGTAAGGATTTTGTAACGATGTTCCTTGAAGTTACCATTCAATGTAATATCTCTACTCAATGCATCAGAGATCAAGAACAGAGTTGTTGACTATTGCATTTGTTACAATAAATAGGATATTTATTAACTGTGCTTAGGGCACTCATTAGCAAACCCTTGAAAGTAAAAATGACGCTTTAAGGCTGTTTCAGAAATTTTAGTTTTCAATTTTAAACTATGGTAAAGGCTTTTTTTTTTCCGACCGTAGACAAACGCACTTGTTGCCCTTTGCTTCATAGCAGACACAACACCCAAAATTCAGGCTTGGCCTACAATTTCCAGAAAACTCCACTCACAGTAATCATGGTAATTAACATTCCACATACAAATTATTTACTACATGTGTCTTCAAAAAAAAAAAAAGGAGAAAACTTCCCCTTCCTTAATCATCACCACTACCAATGTGCAACATCTTAATTAAACCCTATGTTAGCAAACAGCACACAATCAAATTCAAATTTTGCCTCCGTAAATCCAGCTTCCAGACAAAACCCTAGAAACAGTCCACGATAAATAAGTTTATATAGCGTATAAATTATAAACAATCAAATATAATTCCAGAAATTATCTAAAAATCCGATAACCTACTAGAAGCAAGAGATTGCATTTAAAATCATTGTGAAACAAAATCAATAATTGAGATCTAAAGCCAACAAGAAATCAAACAGAAGCTAATCGACAGAAAATAAGCAGATTTAGTAGGAATTAATGGCAGAGAGAAATGGAGAGAGAATTAGCGTACCAAAAAAGTAGAGGCGAGGGAGAAGTAAAATCGAAAAGATTTGTTAATTTGGCTTTGCTTCGAAGGGAACTTATCAAGAAAATTCAAAATATATAGAGAGAGAATCAGCAGTGGAATCGATAAGGATCAGTTACTGAAATCGACTAAAATAAATTAACTCTGTTATTAATTAGTAAAATAAATAATTTTTTGATTAATTCAATTGAGTTATTGTTTTTTAAAGGTAAAAATTACATAGAGTATTATCTTAGAGTTGATTTGCCTTTTGTCGTTTAATAAAAATATTAAATTAATTTTTTATTAATTTTATTTTTAAATTTTATTTATTTTTATTGTTAAGCGTTAACTTAATTTAAGAAATAATCAAATAATGACATATAATATGTAGTGCCACATATGTTTTATATTAACATTATCATATTTAAAAATTAAAATTTAAAAATATATATAATTATTTAAAAGCTACCTCTGGGATTAAGTTGGAAAAATTAAAATTTGGACAACTATTTTCCCATAGTTATCCTAAACATGAATTTTCAAAAATTATAAAATTATAAAAAATATTAAGAGTATGTTTTGAATGAAAAATTTTAAATTTTGTGAAAATTTTAAAATGTTAACATTTTAGAATTCATCTATTCAGAAGACATTAGGTTAACAAAGTTTTACAAATTAAAAATAATTATAAAAGAAGAAGAAATATATTAAAATTAAATAATATAAAAATATATCATTATTTTGTAAAAATTATAAATAGTATTAATAAATAAAAATTAAAATATATATTATGATCAAATAAAAATATTTGAAGTTTAAGTTTTTATCTTACAGTGAGATCATTAATTTTAACTTCGTGTGATGCATTGGTCAGTTGTATTTATTAATTTTATAATTTTTTGTGAATTATAATTATGGTGTAAAGTATGAACAACAAATGCGACTCAAACGCAAGTCACACTTGAAATGATGAACACTCTTGACCATCAAGCATTACATAAAGTTCAATTTTATAATATTTTTATAATATTAGTTTTATCATTAATGAATTTCTTAAAAAATCAAAAGAAAAAAAAAGAATGTAAGCAAAATATTTTTAAAATGTATAATGAATTTAGAATTGGTTATAATAATATTATTTAATCTTAAAAATAACTAATAGTGAAACAATTTAAAATCGTCATATTTGAATATTAATATTAATTTATTATAATTAAAATTCCTTACTTACCCTTTATCACTAAACACGAATTTCTCCTTCATATATATAATATCATGAAATCATATCTTTACTTATGGTTGTTACTATATGTTCTCGCTAATACTAGGAGTGTTCAATCGGTTAACTAGCCCGAACTACCATTAACCGAATTAATCGACCCTTTTAAATTTTTAACCGTTAACCGAACCGAATTTTTTTCAAAAAAATTAACAGAATTGAACTTTTTCGGTTAATCCAGTCGGTTAACCGAATTAACCGAAATTTATATATTCTTTTATTTTTGGTTAGAACAAGTATAAAACATATAAAAAATTAACCGACTTAACCGACAGATTAATTTATATTTCCAAAAAAGTAACTGAACGGACTGAATACTTATATATTATAATATTATTTATTAAATTCGATTAATTCGGTTAACCGATCGATTTCGAACCGAATTAACCGTTAACCGAACTTCCAAAAAATTATTAACCAATCCTCGACTGAATTAATTCGGTTAACCGATCGATTAACCAAATTCGGTCAGTTAATCGAATTAATTCGGTTTTACCCGAAATTTGCACACCCCTAGCTAATACGCAAAAATAATCATTTGGATGAATAACACTTCGTTAGTCAAACTATTTACTATTATACATCAAAACTTTGGACTCGTCGGACCTGGGTGTTACAGGTTTATTTGTGATTGGACTCACACTAAGCTTTTAAGCTCACTCTCCTTTTTATTTCCATATTTATAGATAATTCACCATGTTAAAACGTAGACTCAGCACTCGAAAAGTCTCAATTCGAATTATTTTTTTTAAAGAATATTTTAGATATATTATTTGAAATTTTCCGTTATTCAAAAACTGTATTGTTTTATTTTTGAACTATGGCGTGAGACTTAAGTTTTGGGATTTATATAACATGCATGACATTTATTTAATTATAAGATGTAGATATATGAGTTTTAATTAATTATGCATGAGATATGATTTTTATTAAAACTATGTTCGATATCACTTTTTCCGTTGCATGACTAAATAAATGAGGTTTGAGAAAAATATATACATTTATAATTCTAGAATTCAACTTTTGTAAAACAATTATTAAGATCTGTCATTAAGTTTTCTACTAAAATAAACAAACGTTTTAAAGAGATTGTTTTATAACTCCTGATAGTTTTACTGGGCCATTTTGATGGCCAGTGTAATCTTCCGAATTTGATCTTAACATTTAGATCGGGTTGGGGACACCCTCCTTGTAACACCCCTCACCTAACTTGAGTAAGAGGTGATATATTTAAACACTAAACACTTAAACATATAATTGTTTCATTACAATCGAGCTAACTTATAGTACAAAACATTATCATTCACACATAATTCATATTTTTTTACTAATAAACCTAAATACATGTAACATCCCGAAATAGGGCCTAAACGGAACAGTGGTTGCGAAACCACAAATCCGAGGTAGAATGTAACGGCCTAATTTTCAGTGGTGTCAAAAATGGTGATTTGAGATCACTAAATCGGACCAATAAGATTGAACAAGATAGTAACTTAATATTTATGAGTCAAGTAAGAATTTAGAAGAATTTGTGAAATGGTGAAATTAGTGAATTAAAATAAGTGATTTAGAGTTGTTTAAAAGGTAAGATAAGTTTAGTAACACCTCAAGCTTGACTCGGTGATGGTTTGAGGCGTGGGGCGTTACATTTATTGGTATCGAGCGAGTTTAGTCGGTTCTCGGAATAGCTAGTGTGAGAAAAGTCTAGCTATACATGCCATACTTGTATTTTGATAGTGTGACGACTCGACGATTTTTAAATATTTTGTTTTATTGTAATGGATCCCGAGTGAGTGGTGATGATGATGTAGAAAGTAATGCTTTGCTCCGTAGAAGGGGTAGCGCCATCCGAGAATAGGCCGAATGATTAATCGGGAGGAGTGACTCGAGAAGCTCTCTTCCAAGCTTTGAATGATTTGTTTGCCGAGTTCGTTCAACGAATCCGCAGTTAGACCTCCACCCCTCATGATTCTCGGGCTACCCATGTAGCTCAAGCTCCCCAATCACAGTGCAGTGATAAGAGAAAAGCCACCGATTGATAGAATCAGAAACAAAGGCGTAAGAGTTCCGAGCAACAAAAGATGATGATGCGAAAGAGCGAATTTTGGTTAGAAAATACTATCGAGTCTTTGATGAGTTATCTTGTACACCGAGGAATGTATGGAATGTGTAGTATCATTTCTTAGAGACTCACCCTACTACTTGGTGGAAGACACTTGTATCGGTTGTACCAAAGGAGAGGTCACTTGGGATTTCTTTCGGGAGGAATTTCGTAAAAAGTACATCATCGAGGTTTATTGACCGTAAGAGAAAGGAATTCTGGAATTGAAACAAGGTAATATGACGGATCGATGAGATTTCGCTTAAATTATCGGCAACTTAACAAGGTAACGAGAAAGAACAAGTATCCATTGCCTAGAATTGATGATCTGTTTGATCAATTGAAGGAGCTCTTGAGTTTTTCAAGATAGATTTGAGATCCGGATATTATCAGTTGTGAGTTAAAGAGTCAGATGTCTTGAAGACTGCTTTCCGGACTAGGTATGGTCATTATGAGTTCCTTGTGATGCCATTTGACTTGACTAATGCTCCTGCCATTTTCATGGACTTAATGAACCGAATTTTCAGACCGTACTTGGATAAGTTTGTAGTTTTGTTTATTGATGATATCTTGATTTATTCTCATGATGAGACTGAGCATGCAGAGCATTTGAGAATAGTTTTACAGATTCTGAAAGATAATCAGTTGTATGTCAAGTTCAGCAAAAGTGAGTTCTGGTTACGAGAAGTTGGTTTTCTTGGACATATTGTTTCAGGTGAAGGTATTAAGGTTGATCCGAGCAAGATTTCAGCCATTGTTGATTGGAAGCCTCCTAGAAATGTATCAAAAGTTAGAAGTTTTCTTGGTCTTGCCGGATATTATAGGCGATTTGTAGAGGGATTTTCCATGATAGCTACCCCGCTAACAAGATTGCTGCGAAAGGATGTCAAGTTTGAATGGACTGAGAAGTGTCAACAGAGTTTTGACAAGTTAAAAGCATTGTTGACTAAAGCTCTGCTTTTAGTGCAACTAGAACCGTAAGGAGTTTGTGATTTTACAGTGATGCGTCCATGAATGGACTTGGTTGTGTACTTATGTAGGAAGGAAGGTAATTGCTTATGCCTCTAGACAACTAAAGCCACATGAGAAGAACTATCCGACACATGATTTAGAGCTAGTGCCATTGTTTTTATTTGAAGATTTGGAGACATCATTTGTACGGTGAGAAGTGCCACATATTCACCGATCACAAAAGTTTGAAATATTTGATGACTCAAAAGATTTGAATTTGAGGCAAAGAAGATGGTTAGAGTTGATTAAAGATTATGAGCTAGTGATCGATTATCACCTGTAAGGCAAACGTTGTTTCTTGATGCTTTGAGTGGGAAATCTTTATTTGCATTAAGAGCTTTGAACACTAGTCTAGCCTTATCGATGATGGTTTTATCTTAGCTGAGTTGAGAGCTAAACCGATGTTTCTTGAAGAAATTTGTGAAGCTCAAAAAAAATGATGATGAGTTGTTAACCAAAAGAGATCGGTCTGAGTCGGATGTAGAGTCGATTTTGGATCGATTCGACGGTTGTTTGATGTTCCGAGACAGGTATGCATACCAAGAATGATGAGCTTATTCGAAAGATTTTACAAGAAGCACATAGTAGTTCTTTGTCTATTCATCCGTAGTATAAAGATGTATAATGATTTAAAAAAAATGTCTTGGTGGGTAGGAATGAAAAGGGACATTTCGAGTTTGTTTTAGATGTTTGATCTGTCGCCAGGTAAAGGCCGAACATCGGTACCTTCAGTTTATTGCACTGTGCTAGTCCACGAGTGGAAATGGGATCGAGTTACTATGGATTTTGTGACAGGATTGCCGTTTACACGAGAAAGAAAGATGCGATATAGGTTGTGATTGATAAGTTAACGAAGTCGGCTCATTTTATCCCGGTTCAGTATGGATTATTCACTTGACAAGTTGGCCGAGTTGTATATGTCGAGATAGTCAAACTACACAGGTACCATTATCGATCATTTTAGACAGAGATCCAAGATTTACTTCACGGTTTTGGAAGAAATTACGAAGGCTTTGGGCACAAAGTTGAGTTTTAGTCTGACTTTCCACCCTCAAACCGACGGTCGATCGAGAGAGTTATTCAGTACTTGAAGATATGCTTAGATGTTGTGTCTTTGGAATTTCAAGGCGTTGGGAAAAATATTTACCATTAGTAGAGTTTGCCTACAATAATAGTTATCAATCGAGTTTGAAGATGGCACCTTATGAAGCTTTGTATGGACGTAAATGTCGCACACCTTTATATTGGATGAGCTTAAAGAAAGCCGGATTACGAGGTTGATCTAGTTAAAGAAAGAAGAAAAGTGAAAGTTATCGAAATTGTTTAAGCGACTTCAGACGGTGAAGTCATATGCGATTTAAAAAGAAAAGAGATCGAATATCAAGTTGGTGACAAAGTTTTTTTGAAAGTATCCCCGTGGAAGAAAGTTCTCAGATTTGGCAAGAAAGGCAAACTAAGTCCATGTTTTATTGGACCGTTTGAAGTGATTGAGAGAGTCGGACCATTAGCATATTGGTTAGCTTTCCCGATTGAGTTAGAGAAGATTCAAAATGTATTTCATGTGTCTATGCTACGTCGTTATCATTCAGATCCGTCACATGTGATTTCTTAGACAAAGGTTGAGATTCAACCAGACATGACTTACGGTGAAGAACCAGTAAAGATTCTAGCTCGAGAGGTAAAGCAATCAAGGAACAAAAGTATTGCACTTGTGAAAATACTATGGAATAGACATGGGGTAGACGAGGCTACATGGGAACCCAAGAGGCTATACAAAAATAGTACCAAAATCTCTTCACGGTAAGATTTTCGGACGAAAATCCCTAAAGGGGAGAAATGTAACATCCCGAAATAGGGCCTAACGGAACAAATGGTTGCGAAACCACAAATCCGAGGTAGAATGTAACGCCTAATTTTCAGTGGTGTCAAAATGGTGATTTGAGATCACTAAATCGGACAAATAAGATTGAACAAGATAGTAACTTAATATTTATGAGTCAAGTAAGAATTTAGAAGAATTTGTGAAATGGTGAAATTAGTGAATTAAAATAAGTGATTTAGAGTTGTTTAAAAGGTAAGATAAGTTTAGTAACACCTCAAGCTTGACTCCGGTGATGGTTTCGGGCGTGGGGGCGTTACAATACATGCCAAACTAAAGCCCAGTGTGTATGTGTACACCGAAGGGAACAAATTTGAAGCTTGGGGAGTGACATGATCCGAATTGAAGTAGCAATCCTCAATTCTTTTTAAAACTTATCTATACCTATGCGTTTAAAACAATCGAGTTAAGCTACATGATTAGCTTAGTAATTACTCAATTGAATTCAGTATTACCATTTATATGTATATATATAATTTAAATAAAAATTTAATAACATTTATTCACACAATTTCTTTCAATAATATCTTAAACTTTTAATCTATTTTCCAACACATAAAATAATTTAAATTAACTTTATAACTTATAGTTTTTACTTTAATACATATAGTTACTAATCAACTTTCACAATCACATATTAAAATCTTTTTCTTGTATCACAAACATAACATAAACACTTAATTCACATATTTCATTTAACACTTAATTCATATGTATTA
Source organism: Gossypium arboreum (assembly GCF_025698485.1). Lineage (NCBI taxonomy): Eukaryota > Viridiplantae > Streptophyta > Magnoliopsida > Malvales > Malvaceae > Gossypium > Gossypium arboreum. Next base: position 108,389,644 of record NC_069081.1, on the reverse strand, counting down.
CTGAAACACACATATCACCATAACACTTTTACTTTCACATATCACTTTTTTGTAATCCTTAGTGAATTTCAGAGGGGTTGAATAATTTCTATACATTGCCTGACCAAACACGAACTCTCAACCTATAACGGAACTCTGATAATAGGAGCTCCAATAAACACATCTCATAACCCATTTATCATCTCTTATTCCCCTCTGAACCCTCCCCAAACTAGCCTAGTTCCTATATGAACTCCTAGCCCCTTTCAGCTCCAAAATTATTTTATTGTCACATATCATATATCCTCTGAACTTGTTAAGGCATTTATTCATATAACACTTTATTCATTCATTTTAAATAACACAAGCATATACATAATATTTTCATTTCACACGTTCACTTTTATATAACATACTTGGAATATATAACGTTATATTACATTACTTATTCACTTTAAATTATATAACCATATGTACTACATCTTCATACATTAATTCACAAGAACATTAACATATCACATATTTCCAACACTTTACACTTTAGATTTTAATTCACTTTCATATAACATTTTATTTTCATAAAACAATTCAATTAAATATTTATTTCACTAATTTAACACACTTAGTAATTTTTAAACATTTTATAATTTAATCCCTAAATTCATAAAAATTTAATGTTTACTTTTATAACACTTTAATATCACTTTTCACTTCATTTACTAACACTTAACATTTTATTTAAACCATTTATTATAATATTTATTCATATATCAAAATTTACTCTCTATTCAATTTAGTCCACTCTATAACAATTTCACTAAGCTAATACATCTATTCACTTGTCAATTAATGACAAATAAATAACTTTTCACTCTTTATAATTTAATCCATAGTTTTATGGAATTCATTAATCACTAAATTATTACTTTATTATTTCTTACATTACTAACATTCATTTAATTACATATTTACTACTAAATTCAATATACATATTCAATGATCTTAATCACATCTTATTTAATTATTTCATGTTAAAATTTAAATACTCAAATATTCAAATTAAAATAAACTAATTTAAATTCAATTAAGTACTTACTAATTTCATCACTTGAAATTAACTTTTCTCTTCGCTTTCCCTTGACTTTCATTGCCAGCTAAGTTGTTTCCATAATTGATATATTTCCATTGCACTTTAGAATATGGAATTAAGCTATGGTTTTAAGGAAATCTCAAGAAAATGCATGGGAGATTTTCCTCTCTTTTTCTTTTTCCTTTTCTTTATTTTCTCCCTTTCTTTCTCTTCTATTTTTGTTGCCCCTAAGCTGCTATTATTCAACCTTCCAGTTGCGTAGAAAGTTAAATACATTTCCCTTCTTTTTTCTAATTTAGTCCATTTTTCCATCATCCAATCAAATTTCAACACTTGTCAAACTGAATTTCCATAAATTTTCAAAACTTTCCACCTCATCAACTATGGGATTTCATTCTCATTATTATGTCTCTAAATATCAATTAAAAATGAAAGAAAAATACATTTAAGTCCCTTATTCATAAAATGGAAAAAGTGCACTTTTGTCCTTGTACATTTCCACTCTATTCAATTTAATCCCTATTTCAACTTTTCAAAAAGGGTGAATTTGTACTTTTATTCCTCCAAGTTTAAAAAAATTTCAAATTAGTCCTTACTAAATTTCATTCTTCATACTTTCTCTCCAAATAATTAATTCACCTTTAAAATGATTATCCTTTCTCAAAGACTAAAATTTCACGGTACTGCACTTCCAACAATATCGTCTCCAAAATTTGAACTTGCAATAATTAATAATTTAATACTATAATGAACAATAAAAAATGTATTCTCCTCAATTCATTTTTTTTTTTAGATTCATGCTTTTTATCTATACTATTAATAAAATCCTTTATTGAGTTGGTGTCACGGCCTCACGGGCTAACCGGTACCAACTTGGTTAGAAAATTATTAATATATCATTTTATTAGATGACTACTACTATTAAGTTGATGGCCTTTTGTCTTTTCATACTTTTATCTAATTTGAAAAATAAAATAACTAAAATTAACATGCTTAGGATTAAATCCATGTTTAATGAATTTATAAACAAATTATTTACCACTATACCAATAATAATTCTTGAGTGAACTTTAAAAATTACATTTAACATAAAATATTTTCTCTCACCAAAATTTAAAAATATTTAATATTCTTAATATGATGCATTTACCTATTTTAATTTTCTTTTACTTACAAGTTAAACTATTTTTATTTTAATTTTGTATAAATTGTATATGTTGTTATTATTATTAATTTTAAATCTTATATTTTATTATTTATTATATGCTATTTTTAAACACACTTATATTTTAATATGTGATTTTCATATGCTTACACGTACAAAAAATTTCTAATATTTATTATAGATGACGAGTATTTGAAGGTATAAATTAATCTGAAGGACTTAGGCCCAATTAAATATAAATTGCATTAGGTTAACTACCCACCGCACAACAAAATATCTAACAGATTAGCCCTTTTATGACGAAAAGAATCCAGATTCTTAATCTTATGACAGTTACATTTTTAATTTTTCATTTACTAAGCCACCTACTTCATCTTTATAAATTAAACTGCAAACCTTTTCATTTTCTTTTGCATAAAGTTTTCATTATGAAATATCAATTTGTCACCAGGGAAAGGCAATCATATTGATTCTGATACGTAACAACATAAGTTTTTTTTTTTTTTTGTCTACATACAACATAACCTTTAAAGTATACAGGCATATCTAAACGTTTAATCAAAATCAAACTCTTAGGGATAAACACTTGATCCTAAAGCAGGGGCAGCGCTAGAGGAGCAGAGCCGGCCGGCTCCTCTGAAGCGGAAATTATTTATCTTAATCCTTTTAAAATTCAAAAAAATTATAAATTTATACATAAGAAAACTGCATTTTACCTCCTAAAATAATAAAATTGTAATTTAATATTTTTTAAACTATAAATATTTAAGCTTAAAATAAAAGTTATATTTTAATTCTCGCCCCTCCAGAAAAAATTTCTTGACTTCATCTGTCTTAAAGCATTGTTACGAAGAAAAAAAAAGTCAATGAGGTTATTAACATATGAAATCGAATCACGTTCTATAATGTCAACCACCAAATCGAAACACCACAAATTGATATATTGATTTCGTCGATAATGATCAGGGAAGGATTTTCCTGTATAATTCATATAGTTTGTATTTCTTGCTACAGAGGGATAATATTTAATATATTGATAATGTATTTTCATAAATAGATTTAAAAATAAAACCTACCATGTGTTAGATGAAATTTTCATCTCTTTTTATTTAATAAAAAGTAAAGTTTGCATTTTAATTTAATTTCTTTTTGTGTTTTTAAATGAAAGTTTCTTACATACATCATTGAAAATAATAGGGATGTGATGGGTAGATAGTCACAAAAATATTTCATAGTTTTCACAGGGGAGGAAAAGAAAAACATAGTCAAAGTCAAGAAATAGAAAATGTCTTACTCCTGGTAAGAGAAATTATTATATATATATATTATTGGTAAAGGTTTTGGATTTTTATTTGTAGGATGAGAATTTTTTAATATTTATAATTAAAAATAAGATGATAAATTTTAAATGGCCTCAAAAATAGCTTGTAAGACGGAGTCAATTAGATCTTTCAATGTTTGTCTGCTCTAAATTTATAAGTAAAAGTCATTTATCCTAAAAAGTTGGTTTTAAGGTTGGAATTGCATTTTGTTTTTAATTAAAAAATAAATTAGTCATTACATATTAAATTAAATAATAAATTAATTTTTCTATTAAAAATATCATTTATTTGTATTGTTAAAATTAGTGTGATTAATAGAATAATTAATTAATGACATGTAACGTATTATATGTATACTATGATGACATATAGAGATCAATTTTAGCAACATAAATAAAAAATTTAAACAAATAAATTAATTTACTCCTTAATTTAATGTATAATAATTAATGTCTATATTTTAGTAAGGGCTTACTCCTAATATTTATAGTTATAAATATTTGTTAAAATTGTTTTGAATAATGATGAGTTTTCTAACAAATTTAAATCATGAAGGGATAAATGAAGGCTAAATTCAATGTTGGCGACCAAGTAATATTTTTAATTTTTTTACCCATCAGAACAAGTGCGGGTCTAGCACTCTAATTTCTTTGTATATTTTAAATTTTATATTAATTCATGAAAAGAAACTAATGATTCAAGATTCTGAAATAAATATAATATTGTCGATATTTACGGTACGATGTAAAACACAAACTGCATTTTAATATTAAATCGTACACACTTTGGGGGTTTTAAAATATGTTTTATCAATTTCTTTTGTTTTATTTAATATAATAAGGTTTAATTACAAAAGAATCCTTCAACTTTATTTCAAACTATACTTGTCTCTTGTGTTTCCCGAATGGAAATGTACCTATTTCAAAACAATTAGGTGAAGTTCAAAAGGAAATTTCTATAAAATAAATGGATTTAGTTTTTGTTATTATCAAGTCAAAATTGAGCAGCTCGAATTATTGAATTCAAATATTAATTTAACTTAAATAGTGTGTAAGATTAATTAAGGTTTTTAGATTTTTTCTTAAATTAGTAGTAAACAATCTCAATTCCAACTCAATTTGATTTTTATCTTACAATATTTTAATTGGAGATAGGAAATATTGTTTCAACTCTTGAAAAAAACATATAACCACTATTCTATATAAATCAGGATAATTTTATCTTAAATTTAATTTAAAATTTAAAAGTAGAATTAAAAAAATTAAAATGTGTTATAAGCCCTTTACTCAATTTAGCATTCTAATTTTATTTCAAAAACTTTAAATTTTTTCTTTTTTTAATTTAGAAAACATAAAATTAATTATTGATATTATTAATTTTTCATTAAATTCATGTTCATAATAACATTGTGTTTTTGTTAGTACCTTTTTATTTTAAAATATTATATTAACACATCTAACAAAAAAACTTATCAAGTTTAACAATTAAGCTTAAAATTTAAAATTTAAATTCTTAAAAATAAAAATATTAAACTTTAAATTTACAAAATACTAAACATATTATAACAAAATTTAACAAAAGAATAATAAATCCTTCGATGGTTTCGCCTACATATATTTATATATCGTTTTTGTCCGAAATACAATGGTCTACAAAGGAATTGCCGATCATAACCTTTGACGTCCGTTATACGAAAATGTTAAAAAATCAAACGGGGAGAGACTTCTGGAGATAACGTTGGACGGACGTTAAGCAGCCTAATCCACAAAGCTTCGTTTCTTTGTTTTAGACCAATTCACCAAACTACAAATCTTCGTTTTAAAATTTAATTTTTTTTACTAAAATTATATATTTTTAACATAAAAGAAAAAAAAGTAAGGAAGAAAATCTCTATTGTCCAATTGTTTCACCTCCAAGCAAAGGGAAGGAAAGACCTTAGACTTTTCATTAAAGCGTTATAAAGATAAGCAAAAGAACATTTCGGACTCCAAGATCAAAGCGGTATTTACGGGTAATTTTTCATACTATGTTTTGTTTTTTTTATTAATGGATTTGTTCTATTCTGATCATTATTGTGGCATTTTCGTTTTGGTTTTGATTTGATTTTCTTTCGAGTTTGGGAATTTTGGTTTGGTTTGGGTTCGGTTGGATTGGGTTGTTTGGTTGCCCAGAAAATGGAAATAATTTGTTTTTTTCTTTTCTCATTTTCAGCGGAAAGTGAAAAAAAAAAAAACCATGAAAATTTTGAGTAAAAGCTGGATTTTCTTTTTTATGTATAGCTAAAGCTGAAAATTTTGGGTTTTTTAATTTGGATATTTATTGTGGGTGTAGCCTATAGGAAGAAACTTTTAAGAAATAAATAAAGGGAAAATTTGAATTCCATATGAAGATGAATAATAAAACAAGAGAGTTAATGAGAAATAGAATGTCAAAGCATCCGATAAACATAGGCTAGGAGTTTCAGTAATTACACAAAGTAAAAAAGAAAAAGAAATGGTTTTGGTTTATTATATTACGAACAGTTGAATCCTTCACTTAGTTTTAAAGTCAAAGCCTGGAATGTTAATTTTGGAAGTGCATTTTGCAGTTAAAGCCTCAACTGTTATCCTTACTAACTGAAACGTCTTCTGCATTGCTGTGTTATAAGGACCTTTCATTTTGGATAAAAATGGGTGATCATCTGGTTTTATGTGTGGACCGTCTTATAACACCTGAAAGTTTGCAATCAATGCAAGAAACTGAGGCTGCAGGATCTTCCGGTGAAGGTTCTTCTCAAGCCTCTGACCCAAATGCTTGTGCTATTGGTGTTAAGGAAGTGGAAGAACATGGTTGCTGTGATGAAGAAGAACCACTTATACAGACAGCTGAATGCCGTATCTGCCAGGAGGAGGACTGCATTAAGAATTTGGAGACTCCTTGTGCTTGTAATGGTAGCCTGAAGGTATTCATTGTGTTGTCATATTTTGAGACTTACTCCCTGAAGCTTCCTATTTCAGTTTATTCATTAACACTGTCTGGTCTGCTGACAAAATTTTGTTATCCAGTTTGCTCACAGGAAATGTGTTCAGCATTGGTGTAATGAGAAAGGTGATATAAATTGTGAGATCTGTCATCAGGTAAACCTTTATTAGTTCATCTAGGAGGAATAAATCTGCTACCTTTTGCATTTTCATTCACCAACATCAATTTGCGTATTCGTGAAAATAAACAAGTATCTGGTTTTAGAGGGTAACAATTTTAATTTAGTTTCATTTTGTTGATGAATCAATTTAATAACAATGGTGTAAACTTGCACATCTTTGATCTTCCTGGTTGAATGATGCTTTTTCTCATGCACTTAAACGGGAAAAGAGCTTTCAATTCTGGCAACTTTTAATTTCAAACAAGAACAGACCTACTAGTCATATGGTTATGGTCACTTTATCTTAATTTTGGTCTCCCTTATCTTAGCGGAAGCCGTTTGTTTTAACCTTTTTGTTTCCTGTTTGTTTATGTTTACATGTTATGGTGGTTCATGGTTTTGAATTGTTCATTGTAATCTTTAGACTAACAACTTCACGGATGTTTCGCTCTTTTCTTTGGCATCCTAGGGAATATTTTTGGTGGATTTTACTTCCACAAAAGAATTGGTCTTTTGACCTTGTTGCATTTTCTTTTCTTGACTGGTTCTACACTCATTGTTTAACCCCAAATATAAAGTCCTTTGTCAGTAAAGTGTTTTAGGTGTGAAAACATTGACTTTTATGTTTGAAATATCTATAATCTATCTGTTTCAAGGTGTCTGGATGAAACCATTCAAGTACATGGAACAGTAGTTCAGTTGTTTATTGCATTAATGACAGCTTATATAGTCTATGAATAAACTAATATTTTATATTGTTCACTTGGTCTTTCCCATATAACATCATCTACCTGGTTGTTATTTGTAAATTAGCAAATTATATGCTCATTGCGAGTCACGTTTTCCTGCCACAAATGATACTTAATTTATTGAATATGATGTGGCAATATTCATGGCATATTTGCTCTTTAAAGTAAAATTTTCCCGCAAGTGGAACATGAGATGAACATCAGCAGCTACCTTTTAACCACCAAGTTTTGAAAACCATGATTTGATCTAAAATCACTTAACAGATTCCAACAATTATTTATATATCTTGTTTATCACTTTTTTTGGGGGTGTACTTCATGCTCGAGGTTGGATGCTGTGGATCTGCCTCTTCTATGTTCAACATGACATAAGTTTTGCTTTCTGTGTTGGGAACGACATGTCAGATTTATGAAATGGAGTTCTGTCATGGTCTTATGCACCAGATTTTGATAAATTTTCTTATTTTGGTGTTTCTTGTCTTCAAATGACAAAGTGTACTCATAACTATTTGAGCCATAATCCTTTGTTCTCAAGGTGGGCGTTGCCTATCAACTTATATTTTCAGCATGAAATAAGTTTCGCGATTTATGTTGGGGACTTAAAATTGAGTGTCTGGTTCAGGGTGAAGTTTTGCCTGCTGATAAATAGTCTTATGCATCAATCTTTTGTAACATTGCTTATCTTGCTGTTGCATGTTTTCAAATCACCAACCAGGATATTTTTATTTTGCAGCCTTACCAACCAGGATATACTGCACCACCACCACCCCCTGAGTCAGAGGATGCTACAATTGATATCAGGTAAGTCTCACAAGTGCACTCACTTACGCAGAAGATAGACATGATAAAGATCAGTCATCAGTGTGGCTCTAACTTTGGTCTCTTCCATTCTTGGTTTTTATTGTCGATGGTGGTCTTGTAACTAAGAGCCTTTTATGTTTTTGAGGTTCTATGTCATAAGTTTTAGAATTCCGTAGGAGGGGATGCTACTGTATGCTCATAACTGTTGACCTATTATTTTTCCACCTTTATATGTTGATACAGTGAGGGTTGGACAATTTCTGGTGCACCTTTGGATTTGCGTGATCCTCGGATTTTAGCCATGGCAGCTGCAGAACGCCATCTTTTGGAGGCAGATTATGATGAATATGCTGAGTCCAATGCTAGTGGAGCTGCATTTTGCCGGTCTGCAGTCCTAATTGTAAGCTATAATTTCTCTATAGAAATAAAACTAATCATTACCGTTTCCTACTTATAGGCATTATGTTAATAATAAAATCCTCGCGGTTCCTTTTATTTCTTTTATGAGCTTTCTGCTCTCAATGGATTGAGTTTCAATATTCAAGGCATCTTGTCTGTAATGCAATATTGGAATGCAGTATTCTTTTATCTGATTTGCCCTTTCCTTTTTGAACTGACACAGCACTAGTCAAGATTCATGATCCCCATCTGGACCTTTGATTTAGGTTATGAAGTTAGGTCCCAAATCCTGAATTACTAGTTTTTGTTTTTGGAGGCAAACATAATCGCGGTTCTGGTTTTCAGTTTGATGAAAGATTTTTCCTCCATACCCAATAAATAACATGAATTGCTGTTAATTTTCTCTTCTACATCTGTTTGTATTTTATTTTCTGTTTATTTGCAGTTAATGGCTCTTCTACTCTTAAGGCATGCTCTGTACCTAACTGCTGGAGATGGGGATGATGATGCATCTGCATTTTTCTCTGTAAGCATGAGATGAATTTGCATCTATCCTTTAGTAATTCACATTGTTTTGCTGTTTAGTTAAATTCTTTTTTTGTGCTATGCAGCTTTTCATGCTTCGCGCTGCTGGCTTTCTTCTCCCATGTTACATCATGGCCTGGGCCATCAGCATATTGCAGCGCCGAAGGCAGAGACAGGTAATGTCTCTTAGTTCCATTAAGTATTTTTTGTTTGAAAGAGTAATACTTTACTTAAGCATGTTGAGGTTGATCCACATCACAGAAGAATACTGAAAACTTAAGATTCCTTTCTTCCTTCCAAGATCTGTTCCGCACATATGCTTGTCTGGTTTGAGACTTGGGAAAAAATATTGCTTAAAACCTGTTTAGGAATAGGTAGTTACACCTTCAAAGGTTTCCATTTATGACATCCTGTTTCACTTGTATTAGTTGCCGTGTTCATGTAGTTTCTTAAACAAAATCCAAATTATCCTCCTACTGTTTTAGCTGGTTCAAGTTATTTTAAATTCTATATTACTTGTGGCAATTAATTTATTTTTCCGTTGAAACAGGAAGCAGCAGCTCTTGCGGCAACTGAAGTTGCATTTATGATACAAGCCGGACAACGTCGTGGTCTGTTCACTATAGCACCGGGACCTGCAACAGCTGCTCACCAGGAGCCACTTCAATAATATGACAGCCCTTTTCTCCAGTAAGTGGCTATGGTGGTCTGGTAGGTTAGTAATCAAACTATGGGTAACTGTTTTAGTCATTCTACTAGCATTGTAAGACAACAAGTTGATTCGTGTTGCTCGCATTTATTATGTTGTACTTGAATTGTTTATTCAGAAGTCCCTAAAGATAATATTTTTCCCTACTTATTTCAAGGCATCAATTTCAGTGTTAATGTTTGTAGATAAAACTTTAATCTGTTTGCCTCAATTTTATTGCATAAGGAACTTGGATTGTGACAACGCTCACAGAAATTTAATCCTTTCTTAGATTTTCTCCAGGTTTTCCTTTATTATGGCGTAATACTGGTATAAAAAAATAATATAAATGTTGAAGCAGTTAAAAACCAGTTGAAGCGAAAAAGCTATGATCTGTAAGACCAGTTCAGCATCGTTGTTGATATGTTGTCCTAATCATTTTAGTTGCTATTGTTATGTTACTTGTGTTCAGATGTGAGGGTCAAATGCTGCTGGTATATGTTGGATATTGGTTGTTTGTATTCATGTTCTAAGTTCTAACATACATTGAATATATAGGTAACAAACCCGAATATTTTAAAAAAAATGAACCAGAAAAATAGTTTAAATTTGTAGTTGTTAAATCTTTGGAAAATAAGAAGAAAAACAGTTTTAAACTTGGCCATAATCAGAAGCTTATGCTAGCTTTCATCTCACCTTGTTTGAAGCATGACCATTGGTTGTGCTTCATCACCCTCACTGTTACAACCTTTACTCCCTCCTATACTTTACCCTTATAGACCTAGCCTCCGTTATCGAATCCCAACACCACCATCTATCCTGAAAAAAAAATGAAAAATCATAAATCCAACTTCTTAGCAATCTCTCGGCAACCAAAGACAATAAGAAGAAAAGAAGAAAAAGAAAATCCTATCTCTAATCCTAGTGAGAAACCTGTAGTAAAAAAACAAAAGAAGGGGAGAAAAACAAATAACCAACACAAATTTCTGATACGGTCAGGTCAATGAAATATAGGGAGTTGGGTAGGTGTGTGCCTCTCATCTTTACTTTTGTGTCACTATCATTTATATGTGAGAGGCTGATAATTTATGGATTTGCCTTACGCATGTGGAGGGTGATGATTAATAAGTAGTCTTGGATGAGATTTTAAGTTTAAATTTTCATAGATCATAATAGAGTCATCCTATATGGTTTAAGCGTCCCTTAAATTTAAAAGAATTTCTCAAAACTTAAAAATTTGATCAATGGTAGTAAGTGGTAATCCAAAGTATTCTTTTAAGGTTTATTAATTCAGTTTTTTTTTGAAGCATAGTTGATTAATCCATATTCTTTGGCAGTTTAAAAGTAATAAAAAACCCCAAGAAATTACTAGTTTTATTTGATACTGGTAAACCATGATCTTACAGTCCATCTCCATTTTTATATCTTATTTCCTCCATGTCCCACCTGGAAAAAGTTAAATCTTAATCCTAACAGTTTATAAATATCCAACATTAAAGCAAAAAAAAACATTTCCAATTTTAACAATTGTAGGTGACACAAAAATAATGTAAAAAAGTTTAAGAAAAACAGAGAATTTTAACCACAAACAAAGAAAAAAAAAGAAAATTCAACAGCAAATTTTGTTTATTTTTAAGGAAAAATATTAAAAGCAATATGAAATTTGGTCTAATGTGTAATTTAATATATAAATTTTAATCTAGTGTAATTATACATATGAAACTTTGATTGTAATTTAAATATGTAAATGAAACTTAAAAATGATTTTATTGCTGTTGGTGTTACTAGTTTGTGAAGATTGAATCAAATCAATATTTGTATAGAAATACACAAATCAAAATTTTGTTTAACATTATAGATTGAATCAAAATTTATGTCTAGTGTTTTTTTATACAATATTAGAGGTGGGGCATGGGGTCACACAGTTTAAACCTGAGTCAAATGAGTGTCCGACAAAAGTTTTAACCACTTCTCTATACAAGTCAAGACAGTTCATGTATAATTTTGAACTTTTATCTTTTTTTTTTTAAATTAATTAATTTTATTGTTTAATTACATTTAATACTTTAACTAACAATTTCTTTAAAAAAATTATCCAATTCTTATGTCATTAAGTTTACATGTCATATGTCGCTATGAACTGCCATTTGAAACAAATAGATGATCCGCAATTGGTAACTGTCACATCAATAACAATTAATGAAATTAACAGTTATAAATAGATTTCAATCAATCAAATAACTTAATTGATATAATTTTTAAAGCTTAATTAGGTACAAACTTAACTAATTATTTTTTTTAAAATTGAAAGGTTTATTTTCTACTCTTAAACCTTATATTTAAATATGTGATGGTAAAGAGTTAGTACATTTAATAATAATATTTGTATATTTGTAAACTTTATTAAAACCAAACTAATAATAATAGACAATAGATTTGTAAGCAACACACTTGTTTTTAACTATAGATTTAAAGAGTTAAGAATATTAACAGTGTTGTCAAGGATTAATTCCATTGTCATTAAGATGAAATTGTTTGTTATTTTGATTTATTATTATATTTGCTACCATCACTACATATTATCTTGGGATAAATATTTATACTTATATATACTATTATCTTTTAATTTGATTAAAAGATGAAATTAAGAGAAATATTTTGAAACAAATAAATTCAGATTTTGACTTTAGGTTTTAATTAAGGATGTCTAATATTTTAAATAGATTAGCTGAAACAAAATACCGCCAAAATGACCTACATAATTTTGATGCAATGGCCTCCAAAGACTTTAACAACATCACCTTAAAAAATTGTACATGTCAAAGGTATATAAATTTATAGAATTTAACTAAATTCTCTTTACAATAAACATGAAAGTGGTGAGGAAGAGTAGGAAGAACTCACTAATATTAAAAAAATGGATAAACTATATTAGTAGTCATTCAATTATTAGTAAATTTCTTTTTTGGTCATCTAACTATTAATACATTTTTTATGGTCGCCCAACTATTGAACTTTGTCCTTTTCTATCACCAGCTGGCTAATAGTGGTAGCTTTTAAGGTTGGCAAAATAGTAACTTTAACATTTAACATTTGTACATTGTGTCAATTTAATCTTGATTCTAAAAAAATTGACCCTCAACATTTACATATTGTGTAATTTGGCATTTTTGGGTACTTTTGGTTTTCTTTGTGACCCATTCACCTAAAAAGCTAAAAAAAAAAGAATTTATTAATTAATTCGATTGAAATTATACAAAAAACGGAAACACCAAAAAATCCAAGATAATCTTGTTCTTTTAAAATTAACCTTCAATGTAACACCCCTAACCCGTATCCATCGCCAGAACAGGGTTACAGAGCATTATTGGAGTTTACAGATCAAATAAACAAACATTTCATATCATATAACATTCATGTCAGAAACCAATAGAAATCAAACATATTGTCCCTTATGCGAGCCCTCGAGGCCCAAAATGCGCATTAAAAACGAGTCAGGACTACATCGAGTACTCAAAGAATTTTTTAGAAATTATTGAAAATTTTCAAATGCTGCTCACACTAGGTCGGGTGAGCATACTGACTTGCACAATTTAAAAGATACAGGGGACACACGGCTGAGACACATGCCCGTGTCTCTGCCAGTGTGGACGAAAATAGGCCAATTTCGAAGCCATATTTCTAATTTAACTTGACACCAAACTAACTCAACATTTTGCACATCAACATGCCATAAAGGCATTCAAAACAAGCCAAAATCAAGTCTTAAACATGAAATATCACCAATACAACCAATATGCCCTTAGACACCTCAAATTACAACTTAAAGACATGTCAACCAAGTATCTCAACTTACTTAAAACACCAAATTCATATATGCATATTCAAACCACATTTTTCTTTCTTTCATTCTATCATATCAATCACACATCAAACATGATAAGGTCACTGATATATATATGCATCAAAATATACCAAACATAAGCCATATAAGTGGCTAATCTCAACAAAACAATTATATGCCAACATTGGCCAAATTAACCTATACATGCCATTATAATCGAAATTAATTTACTAAAAGTACCAAAAGGACCAATGGATAGTGTGAAATAGCTCCGACCAGCTTCCAACCCGTACGAGCTTCCGAATTATTATGAAACATAGAAAATAACACAGAGTAATCATTTAAGCTTAGTAAGTTCGTATAACATAGAATTTAACTTACCATATATCCATAAAATAGGTAAGTAAAAAAATCATATCTCAACCAATTTGGCCGAAAGCCTAAACACATGATCACCAACATATTAGCCGTGAAAGTCACATATAAGATCCAACACACATGGTTGAATTCATCAAATAATCATATTTCATGTATTTCATTTAAATACCAGTAATAGTTCAATGAACTCATATAATTTCATAATAGAACTATGCCCGTTGAACCATTTAGAATATCGTTGGATACATGGGTAGTACACACGAAGTGTACTAAACTATAATCCATCAATTCATGTACATGAATGCTCATACGAGTTGTAAATGTTAAGCTCCTCCGAGCTAAATAACGGGAAGCTCATGCGAGCTGAATAATAGGAAGCTCATGCGAGCTGAATAATAGGAAGCTCATGCGAGCTGAATAACATGAAGCTTATGCGAGCTGAGTATTGGGAAGCTCATAAGAGCTGAAATCGGTGACCCTAATGACATGTCATCTGTATCCTACAAATTTCTAAGGTTCTAACAGGGCTCGGTAATTATCGAATATACAATCAATATTTATTCATGGAAATCATACAATTCACAAACAAATAATTCAATTTTAAACATATAAATGTACAATTTGATTACATGAACTTACCTCGACAAATGTACGTAGATACGGATGCGACTAATTAGATATTTTCTTTGTCTCGGTCTAACTCTATACGAGGTCTGACAGGATCTATATGAATGAATTTAACTCGTTTCAATATAATTCACATTCAATTTAATCCAACATGGAATTTCGATAAAATTAACATTTTGCCCTACACTTTTAATTCCTTTGTAATTTAGTCCCTAGGCTCGAAAAATAAAATTCATACAATTTAATCCTTACTTAAGCCTAGCCAATTTTATACATATTAATAACAGCCCATATATTTCACAAAATTCACAAATTTTACCATAAGTTTATAATTTTTTTAAATTTAATCCCTCACTGATAATTTTATCAAAATTCTCTTTACAAAAGTTGTTTATCTAACAACAATTATTCACTTTCTATCATCAAACTTTAAAATTAAAACATATTTAATAATGGTCAAACCCTAATACTTTAATAATTTTGCAAATTAATCCTTGAACTAGCTAGATTAAGCTACTATGATCTCAAAAACATAGAATTCATAAAAAACGGGACAAAGATTCATACCTAATTGAGCAAAATAAGCTTGCCTAAATTTTCAAGCTTCCATGGCTACGTTTCTTTTTTTCTTTTTGATGGATGATGATGAGAATAGATTATTTTATTTTATTTATTATAACTTTAATCACTAATTTTCAAAATTAACCTTAATATTTCATTCAATTTCTAATGATGACTATTCATACTTAACCACTAAGCACTTAAATGGCCTATTTACTATATAAGGACCTCCAATTTAAAATTTTATAGCTATTTAATACCTTTAGCTATTAGAACACAACCTTTGCACTTAATGCAATTTAGTCTTTTTTATCAAATTAGGCATGTAAACGGTAAAATTTCTTAACAAAATTTTTATACGATACTTTTATCATACTGTAGACCATAAAATAATATTAAACTAAATTTTTTTGACTTTAGATTTGTGGTCCAGAAACCACTGTTCCGATTTCACTGAAAACGAGCTGTTACAACTCTCCCCCTAAAGAGACTTTCGTCCTAAAAAATCTTACCAGAAAAGAGGTTCGGATATTGCTTTCTCATAGCTTCCTCATGATCCTAAGTAGCTTCTTTTATTCCGTGTCGCTGTCAGAGAACTATTACTAAAGCTATGTTTTTATTTCTTAACTCTTTCACCTCTCGTGCCAAAATTCCGATCGATTCTTCACTATATGTCATGTCAGGCTGAATTTTGACATTCGTCGAAGAAATAATATTTGAAAGGTCAATCGGTACCTTCATAACATAGATACGTGGAAGACATTGTGAATCTTTTCTAATTCTGACGGTAAAGCTAATCTATACGCAACAAGTTTGATTCTCTCAGTAATCTTATACGGTCCGACAAGTCGCAGACTCAACTGTAACACCCCCTAACCTTATCCGGCCCCGAAATAGGATTACGGGGCATTACCAGTCAATACAGTTCAATTACGGTCATTAATTAAAATAATTGTTTACACTTATCATAAATTTAACATATCATCCTTTTAATGGACCCTCGAAGTCCAATAAAAATAGTAAAATTAATTCGGGACTGATTTAAAATCACTACAAATTTTTCTCAAAATTTTAAAATTTTCCTTATGAGCTGTAACACTCCTTGTCCATATCCAACGTTGGAACAGGGTTCGAGGTGCTACCTGAATTAAACAATAATAAACGAACAAAATCGAGTCATAAATTTGTATTTCAATTTAAAATTTTTCAAATTTTATCTTTAAGTTCTTAATATGGATCTATGAGGCCCAAATTATGCTTAGGAAGTGATTTGGGACTAAACCGGGTACTTTGGAAACTTTTCCTTGAAAATAGGGGCACACGCCCGAGTGGCCTGGGACATGTCCGTGTGGCTTGCTCGTGGGGCATCCATGGCCGTGGGTAGATCTATTTTGCTCACACGGCCGTGGGACTAGCTTGTGGGCGATTCTGACTTTGCCACACGGCTTGCGCACACGCCCATGTGACTTGGCCATGTGAAAACCTAATTTTTCACCATTTTTAAGCTATTTTTACATATCAAACACACCTAGTTCATGCCCAAAACATTGACTTATAAATCTTGATCAAATAACATTTATTTATCCATTTCTTGTACCTAAACACAATTATACACTAATAGAATCCAACCAATCAGTTATTTCAAGCCAAAACATGTATATTTCATTTTCAAACAAAAAACATCACATTCAACATACTTTGCATACTTAATCATTCATACAATTACATTATCAAATCACCTCCTATACATGCCATATAAATCAAAAAGTTGTTTAACAAAATTTACCGGAGTAAATCTGGATAGTGTGATCCTTATTGTAGATCTGATCCTCCGTATGTATATAAGTCAATCTACAAAACAAATAACATACACAAGTAAGCTTATAGAAGCTTAGTATGCTCATAGGCATAAATACAAAAATCTTACCAAATATTATACACAATCATATATCTATTAGCTTATCTAATTCATCCTGCAAATCACAATTTCATTAATAAACTCATTTGGGTAATTTCCAGGTTGCTATTCACAAATTTAACTCCCTTGGGCCCATTTCTCATTTACTTCCATTGTCAAATTAGGAAACAATAAAGGAATTGAGTGCTTTATTATCACCTCACCATAGTAAACTATGAACTTTCACATTGTCACACATCACACACCGAAGCCATAGCCCTGCCATGGTCTTACACGGATCACATAACGTACCGATGCCATATCCCAGATATGGTCTTCTATGGAATCACATTATCACATCACACTGATGCCATAGCCCAGCTATGGTCTTATACGGGAACACGAATCACATTGTACCGATGCCATAGCCCAGCTATGGTCTTAAACGGAAGCACATATCACATATTTTCTATCAATTCATTATGATCACAGAATGAAAGCACTCAAATCCATTGTTCCAAATAATATGTACTTTTACTTAAATACTTGATAAACCGTAATTTATACATATTTCTATCCCATGCTTAGCACATTTTATGGATGATTTTTCCTTAGATTTGGTGAATTCGATGCTCCTAATGCCTTAATTTCATGTTTTATACTTAGGTGAGCATAGGAGAATGAAAGGAACAAGAAACGGGCCAAAAGCGGAGAAAATGGGCCAATGTACGAAATCAACACGGCTAGACTTCCTCACATGGGCAGACCACACGGCCGTGTCAATTTGGCAGAATCGGAGCACGACTTACACGGGTAGACCACACGCCCGTGCCTATTTAACAGGCTTGACCACGGCTTGAAGTAATCACACACGGGCGTGTTACACAGGCGTGTCCCTGTCAAGCCCAAGCAGAGTCCTATTCGGAAAAGGCCACTTTTGAGGGCTCTTAGGCATTCCAAAGCCTATAAATACACCTTAAAAGAGGAGAAGAGGGGGGATGCACAGGAGGAAGCAAGGAATTTATCAAGAAAAGCCGATTGATCCATCTCAGAAGCCGAATTCACTAGCAAGACTGAAGATCTCCCTTTAAATTCCCTCAAGAGTTTTGGGTTTTCTTATGTTTGGTTATTTTTATTCTTTTGACATGTTTTCTTTCATTAGTATCAACTAAAACCCTTAAATACCTAAGGGGAATGAAACCTAAGATGGATCTTGTTATTATCATCTGAATTGTATGATAAATATTTAACTTGTTCTT
Organism: Gossypium arboreum; assembly: GCF_025698485.1. Lineage (NCBI taxonomy): Eukaryota > Viridiplantae > Streptophyta > Magnoliopsida > Malvales > Malvaceae > Gossypium > Gossypium arboreum. Next base: position 108,371,239 of record NC_069081.1, on the reverse strand, counting down.
AATTATGTGTCCTTAATTCTTGTTTTGATATTCCAGGATATTGATTCAAGTTAAGCTCTTATTCTGAGGAGGAATAGACCCTGTCTAAGAGTAAATTTGTCATAATTAAGCGGAGTTGATTGCACGCCTAGAGATAGGGTGACAAGATTTTGCTGGATTAGGGTGAAACCTAATAAGGGGATCCATAGATCGAGTTAATGCAACCCTAGGGCATTAATTAGAAAGAGATTTCAATTATACAATCTAGGGTTAGACGTTGTTAGTCTCGAGAGAGATAATAATATAACTTAGGGATCTTGTAACACCCCTAACCTCGTCCTGTCGCTGGAACAGGATTACGGAGTATTACTGGTCAATACAATATATTTATACGTAAAACAAGAATAAATACAGAATCATGCATTTCTTTATGTAGCTTTAGTGGGTCCACAATACTTAATTAGAACAATTAAACAAACTGGGGCTCGATCGGAAGCTTAGAAATTTTTTTGTAAAATTTTAAATTTTCTTCTTTTAAACAGTACCACACGCCCGTGTGGCTAAATTTAACATACCCGTGCGACTTGGGACACGCCCGTGTCCTCAACCCGTGTGCAACACTGACTTTTAAACATGGCCATGACACACATCCGTGTGGCCTGCCCGTGTACTAAATTGACTTTAAGAGATGGCCGTGGCAACCAAGGCACACGCCTGTGTGACAAACCATGTGGTCTCAAAATGAACCTTGTATTTTAAAATTTACCAATCCTGCAAATTGTAGACAACAAGCATTTCAAAATTTCTCCATTAAATTAGTCCAAATATGGTTAAACACACTTAATACTCATTAAACCATCATATAATAATTTTAGCACGTATACTTAATAATGTCTTAAACTAAACCATTTCAAACACATTTTATGTACTATCCAATACTTACTTTAAACACTTATCACGTATCATTACCAATTATCAATTTACTTATTTCACTATTACAATCACAATCCAATATGACACACTTAAGACATCCTAGGTACATGCCATTATCATCAATTAACATATTTTACCTTATTGAGTTTGGGATTGACCTGGGATGCTGATTCAACGATCTGACTTTACCTTAACCTGCGCACGAAAACAAATCGTACGCTGAGTATGAACTCAGTGGTATTTCTATAAACCAATACTTAAAATATAATATATCCATAAAATCATATAATGATCATAATTATTTAATCATTCAATTCATAAATAAACTCTTCATAATTCACTTAATCTTTATCATTTATTAACTAGATTAGCTTTTCAAATGAATTCATAAATCATCTAAACATTAATGCTTTCCATTTGTATGTTTTACTCATACTTCAGTCCTCGATTCAGTATCAATAAACATTTATAGTATCAATCAATTTATCGGTTTTATACAGTAACATTCCGGCGCTCTATAACAGTCAGTTATGCAGTAATAGTTATTTATTCAATAACAGTCAATTATTCCATAGCAGTCAACCTTTAATACTTTTAATTACCCCTATTAACATGACTCAGACCTGGACGGATACACGGATCCAACCCACACACCAGGGATAGTATACAGTGTTTCATCACCAAGTTTAAATACACCGTAACAGTAATAATAATAGTAATAAGAATAAATAATGGTACACAAAGTACCTCATCGAAACAAATCAAACGAGAATAAAGAATGATCAGTACAGAGTACCTCTTCGAACAATTCAAATAATCACATGAGTCGACACATATAGTGTCTCATCGACACACAGTCGGAATATCTCTGAACACTTCTAATCGTATGGCATGCCAATTATATTCGACTAGCCCGATACTGTTAATAGGGATTTTAGTAAACTTTCAAATTTTCAGTTTCATTTCAATACACTTTTCCATATCAATTCACATGCAATTCAATTTCAATACAATATACATATTTTAATTTTAATACAACATACCTTTTAATTCATTTTCCAAAAACCACACGTTCAAATATTTCATACTTTAATTATTGGTCACATATCAATCATGATACAACAATTAATAATCAAATTCAATAAATTATAAAACATTATAATTCTTACCTTAGCATTTCCATTCTCAAGCAATTCAAATATTAACATAACAATTAACTATTAAGTTCAGTTTATAGAAATACAAACCGTAGTTTCCGAGCTAACTCCCGTTGTCTTCGCGTTATCCTCGCTTAACCAAGATTTTCTGAGACATCATTAGCTACGTGAATTAATTAAATATTATTAATACACTATCATTAAATTTTTCATATTGAATATTTCAATTTCTATCCAACTTTACCTTAATTCCAATTTAGTCCCTAAACCGAGACTAACTTTTATTTTTCATATTTAACTCAATATTTTCATTTAATTTCTACTTCAAACTTATTTCAGCTCTCTAATTTCACCATAAACTATGATTTCAAAATTCTTCAATTTAGTCCTTACTATTCAAAACTTATGAATTACTTTACAATTCAATCCTTATTTCATTTCTAACTTGAATTTCTATCAATTTAGCCCTTAATTCATCTTTTTGTTCAACAAGATCAATTCTTATAATCAACTATCTTACAATATATCAACTTAACTTCATCAAAACCTTGTTCTAAAGTTTCTAAAACATCAAAATCAAGTAAAAAGGGATAAATTGACATACCTATTTAACTTTCAAGCCTTGAAATCCCAATTTTCTCCTTTTTCCTTCTTTCTTTCTTCCTTCCTTTCTTTCCCCTGTTCTCTGTTTCGTTTCATCCTTTCTTTCTTTTTCTATTCTTTTTCTTTTTTATTCCTTTTACTTTATATATATATATATATTATAATAACTTAATAATAGCTATAAAAATATCTATTTAATATCCAATATCTATTTTACATTTGTATACACATATATTATTACATTTGTCTTTCTTTAATCTATTTATTATATAAATATCTTTTACTTAATACTAATATATAATTTAATAATATACTTATATAATAAGTAAATATACATGTATTTTAAAATTGTATGTATATTAGTATTACACATGTCACCATATGCACCATACATTTGTCTTTTCTTAATTTATTTCATAATATAATAACATAATTAATTTAATTTGTAATATAATGACAATAATAACAATAATATATTTATAATTTAAAAACATAAAAATCAAAGATTTTTATGTTTTGTCGCCTCATTCTTTAGAATAGGCTTAATTGCCTATTTAGTCCCCTCAATTTTTTTGTTCTACAATTAAACTTTCACTCTTCATTCAATCTAGTCCTTTCACTAAATTAGCCTTAATTCAAGTTAATTCACTTAACCAAAATCTAATCAACTACACTACTAGCTTCATAAATATTTCTAATAAATATTTACGAATTTATTTTGCGAAAATAATGACCCGAAAATTCAATTTTCTGATGACCTTAAAATTTGGCTCGTTACAGATCTCTACGGAACAAGTTGAATGAATAAATCGTCCGATTCAGAATCAAATAACAAGTGAAGTCTAGGTGGATTTTTCCTTAGGTATTGTCTCAATCAATCCAGTTTTCCAAAAAATATTTTCCCCAAATTTCTTTTCTGTGATTTCTTAGTTTAATTAATTAGTTAGATAAACAAAATCCTTTTATTTTTTTAGGCTAGATAATAAAAAGAAAGTTGATACTAGTACTTTTAGCTCCTTTGGGTTCGATAACCTGGTCTTGCTAAAGCTATGCTACTGTTCGAGAGGTACACTTGCCTTCATCGTGATAATAGTTAGTTTCAAGAATGATTCATAATAAATATTTAAAACCTGTCACGAATATCACGTATCAATTTTTTGGCACCGTTGCCGGGGAATTAAGATATGAGGAACACTCGATTTTTATTACTTTAGCCATTTTACTTTTATATCAATTTAAATTTTTATTTTTCTAATTCTTCATTTATTTTCTTCTGACAGGTTTTTCTAGTTTATGACCAGGAGAATCCCGTCAGGACCATTACTTTTTGATAGTGAGATCGATCGCACAGTTCGCAGAAACCAAAGAGAAATAAGGCGAAGCTTAACGTACACAGAGAACGAGCAAGAGGACGATATTCAAACAACAACCAAGGAGATGGCTGAAAATTAGAAAAACCTCATACCTCTTGCGATTGCTGTTAATGCAGTAAATCAGAATCCTGTTCCGCGCACTATGTATGATTATGCTAAACCTTCTTTAACAGGAACTGAATCGAGCATAGTTAGACCTGCTGTAGCTGCAAATACTTTTGAACTGAAACCTAACACAATTCAAATGATACAGCAATTTGTTCAGTTTGATGGTTTACAGGACGAAGATCCCAACGCTCACTTAGCAAACTTTTTAAAACTATGTGATACATTTAAAATTAATGGCGTTTCTGATGACGCTATCCGCCTTCGGTTATTCCCTTTTTCATTGAGAAACAAAGCTAAACAGTGGTTGAATTCGTTACCGCAAGGGTCAATCACTACTTGGGAACAAATGACCGAAAAGTTTTTACTAAAATACTTTCTGCTGGCTAAAATGGCTAAATTACGTAATGATATCTCTTCTTTTGTACAGATGGATTTAGAAACACTCTACGATGCGTGAGAGAGATATAATAACCTTTTGCGAAGATGCCCTCACCATGGGTTACCACTTTGGCTACAGGTTCAAACTTTTCATAATGGCCTGAATCTTTCGACTCGACAAATGGTTGACGCAGCTGCTGGTGGAACCATCAATAATAAAACACCTAAAGATGCCTATGAATTTATAAATGAGATGTCACTGAATAACTATCAGTGGAAAGTTATGATGACAAAGCCAACGAAAACAGCCGGTATTTATAACGTCGATTCAGTCACCATGCTTTCTAATCAGGTAGAACTCTTGAATAAGAAAATTGATGGTTTTCTTAATTCTTCACAGGTTCACCCAATAATGCAGTGCAAAGCAAATGGAGGTGGATCAAGCAATTCAGAATACCCACTTTATGGCTACAACATGGAGAACGAGTAGTTAAATTACATGGGTAATAATCCTCGATCTCAAAACAATCCTTATAGCAATACTTACAATCCAAGTTGGAGGAATCACCCAAATTTTTCATGGGGAGGCCAAGGAAATCAGAAACCACCACCTCTTCTAGGCTTTCAGCAACCACCGTACCAGCAGGAAAAAAAGTCGAACCTTGAGGAGATGCTAACCAAATTCATCTCGGTGTCAGAGACTCATTTTTAGAATACCGAGAAGACACGTAAAAATTAAAAAGCATCTAACCCAGATTGGACAGCTCGCCAAGTTGATTTCCAAACGACCACAAGGTAGCCTGCCAAGCAACACTGAATCTAACCCAAAAGAGTAACTCAACGCAATTGCCATTCATGATGAGGAAGGGTTAGTGGAAAAACCAAAGCCAGAATCGATGGTAGGCGAAGGTAAGAATGAGGTAGGCCAAAAAGAACAAAAATCGGTAAGTACAGAATATAAACCTCGTGTGCCATACCCCAATGCAACAAGGAAAGACTGCTCAGACGAACAATTTGGTAAATTCCTTCAACTTTTAAAGAAACTACATATTAACCTACCATTTATTGAAGCACTTTTACAGATGCCGAATGCAGTCAAATTTTTAAAGGAGCTTCTAGTAAATAAACGAAAGTTAGATGAAAGGTCGCATGTGGAGTTGAACATGGTTGGCTCAGCCATTCTTCAAAATAAGTTACCCAACAAACTAACAGATCTAGGGAGTTTTATGATTCCTTGTTTAATTGGTAGTTTAGATGTTAATTATGCGTTGGCTGATCTAGGGGCTAGTATCAATGTTATGCCTTACAAAATTGTTTAAGCAACTAGGTCTAGGGAAACCCAAACAAACTAGGAAGAGCATTCAATTAGCAGATAAAACTGTCAAATTTCCTAGAGGTATCATTGAAAACGTACTTGTTAAAATTGAAAAATTTATATTTCCAGTTGATTTTGTTGTTTTAGACATAGAAGAGGACAATAATGTTCCTTTAATTTTGGGAAGGCCCTTTTTAGCAACTGCTAGAACAATTATTGATGTTGGTACAAGTGAACTCACACCTCGTGTAGGAGACGAAACAATCAACCTTCAAGCTTGCAACTCGAACAACACATCGAAAATTAAAGGTGATTGTACAAATTATTCTACTAAGACTGATCATACAGTGCAACCTATTTTGCAGGAAATAAGTTCGAAGGACATAAATGAGCCATGATCAATCCACAACAAAGAATCTACCCATGAAGAACGAAGGTTACGAATCAAGGAGTTAGATGAATGGCTGACATTTAAATCAAGAAAACACGATAAACCAAAACTACTCCAGAACGAGCTCAATGCCTCACCAAATTAACTTAAGGTTGGAGATAAAGTTTCATTAGATGCCGCAGATCCTCACAGTGTCCGAATGAAGAAATTTCTCTTACGGTACTTAGCATTTTCCCATTTGGAACAGTCGAGGTAAGTTATCCCAAATTCGACACCTTTAAGGTAAACAATACCCACCTAAAACCTTATTTTGATGGGATTCATAGCAGGAATGAGGAGTATAAACTCCTCGAACCACCATGACCATTCACCAGAGAGGTAAGTCGAGCTTAGACTATAAATAAGCGCTTCTCAGGAGGCAACTCGAGCACTAACAATATTAATTTCTTTAAATTTTAGTTTTTAAAATCTAACATTCTAACCAAATCATTGAACACAGGCTTTCCAAAACCACACAACTAGGCACACGGGTGTGCCTTATTCCGTGCTTACACCACGGGTAATGACACGACCGTTCGATACGACCATGTGTAAACAGGGCAAAAGTTTTTTCCCCAACATAGGGTTGCGATAAGTTGCCACGACCGTGGGTAAAACTGTCAAAACAATACGGGCGTGCGGCACGCTCGTGCTCCATACCCGTGGTCGACACTATCAAAATAACACGGGCGTGCGTATGGGTACACGAGCGTGGAAGAAGCGAACCACATTACACACGGTAGTGCAACACAATCAGACAGTCACATGGCCTAGACACACGGTCGTGTCCTTAGGCCGTGTGACGATCTCTCAATTCTCAATAAACAAGGGCTGGACACATACCACACGGGAGTGGGACACGGCCGTGCCACTTTTAAAATTAGATTATCTCTTTTATTTTATTTTATTTTACCTTTGTTTTAACTCTAATTTATTTGAAGTCTCATTTGTTTTTAAACACGACTTATCTTTATGATTACTATTAGATTATTCCTTTAATTCTCCTTTTATCCTTCAGAATCATGCTTGCCCTCCAGCTTTATTTCCAATACTTGCTCTCGCTAATCAAGGAGTTCATTCATCATTCAGGAAGTTTCACTTCTCTCCCTATCTTATGATTATAAATCTATCATTGTCAATATATCTATCTTTGTACATTGAGGGCAATGTACATCTTAAGTGTGGGGGGTCTTTTATATCACCATTAAGAAATCCCTGAATTTTATTTTATTTTCACGTGAATTACTCATATCACTATTAGAATGAATTTTAATTAATTTATGATTTTTATTAATATGTCTTGAATTAAAACATAGGCATTTATATGTTGATTGTTTAAACTTTAAGACATTAGAGAATCAAGCATGATAAGTTAATTTTTGAAGAATTAAAAAACTTTTAGGTTGTTTCCCCCAAGTTTAAGTATTACCTTGAGTTGGAATTCACAAGTTTAAACATCAAAAAGCCATAATTTTTGTGAGATTTTGAGCCTTTAGAGCATCGATTATTTCTTTCATGCTCACTTTCATTATGAGTACGGTAGTATTGAATTTTTATTCTAGAACTTGCTTGATTATGCATGTCAAGACTACACCATTTGATTTGATATGTCAAAATGATTAAGGCACTTAGGTTTAACCCACTCACTCCGTAAAAGCCTACCTTTACAATTAACCCTTAGTGAACCTCCTTGAGCTTAACAACTCATTCATTAATTTACCCTCAATATTAACCAATAACTCATTATTGTTAAAATCCCATAAATTAATTTGATCCCTATTTTTGTCGAGATTTGAGTTGGAATAGTTGCTTAGCTATGTTTTATTCTATTTTGTAATTTGAATTGTTCTTAAAAAAAATAAATACATGTATACATATTAGTAGTGGTGATCTTCTGAGCTAAAGAAGTTAAATTCTATATTCTGAGAAAAAGCTCTGTTGTACGCAATTGATGACTAGTCATTTTTCTATTTAGGCAATTTTTCAATTCAATCTCGATTCTAACCCTTTCTTTCAGTTTGTGACCATACCCTTTAACTAAAGCCACGTTACAACCCTTGAAAGACCTTTTGATTGATGTTTCATCTCAATTTATAGTGGTGGAGATTTGATTTTCATGCAAGCCTATGGTAATGATTTTCACTATTGACTATTGAGTGCTTCATTTATTGTCCTTAAACACCTCGAGTGATTTGAGTGAATCTTTAGTGAGAATGTGAAACTCTATGATATTTTGAATCAAAGGTAATTACTTAGATGAGGGGAGGCACCTATGTTTTCATGATAAAATGCTCAACTTGGAATGTTTGAAACTTTGTTGTTCTTTCAGTTGAATTTTCAATATATGATTATCTATGGATTATTTTGAGATATTATCGATAGAAATTATAAGTTGAGAAGAATTTATTTTGATTATGAGTTGAGGATTTTGCTTGAGGACAAGCAAATGCTTAAGTGTAGGGTATTTGATAAACCGTAATTTATACATATTTCTATCCCATGCTTAGCACATTTTATGGATGATTTTTCCTTAGATTTGGTGAATTTGATGCTCCTAACGCCTTAATTTCATGTTTTATACTTAGGTGAGTATAGGAGAGTGAAAGGAATGAGGAATGGGCCAAAAACAGAAAAAATAGGCCAACGTACGAAATCAACACGGCTGGACTTCCTCACACGGGCAGACCACACGGTCGTGTCAATTTGGCAGAATCAAAGCTCGACTTACACGGGTAGACCACACATCCGTGCCTATTTAACAGGCTTGACTACGGCCTGAAGTAATCGCACACGGGCGTGTCCCTGTCGAGCTCAAGCAGAGTCCTGTTCGGAAAAGGCCACTTTTGAGGGCTCTTAGGCATTCCAAAGCCTATAAATACACCCTAGAAGAGGAGAAGAGGGGGGACGCACAGGAGGAAGCAAGGAATTGCTCAAGGAAAGTCGATCAATCCATCTCAGAAGCCGGATTCACCATCAAGACTGAAGATCTCCCTTCAAATTCTCTCAGGAGTTTTGGGTTTTCTTATGTTTTGTTATTTTTATTCTTTTGAGATGTTTTATTTCATTAGTATGAACTAAAACTGTAACACCCTGAATTTGGGGCTTAGAAGAGTTGGGTTTTGAGTCTGGGATTCGGATAGAAGAAAACCTGAGTAATTAAGAAGTTTTAAATATTATCGTTTAAGGAAAAAATTTGAATTAAATTACTACTAGAAAATTTTTACTGTATTTATTATTACGGATATTTTAAATTTTTATGAAATTTTAATTAGTATTATGAGATAAAATTATTATTATTAGAAAAATATTACTGTATGTATGTTTGAAAATTTTTATGAAAATTATTATTACTATAATTATTATTATTAGATAGGAATATATATATATATATATATATATATATTTATAAAAGTATTTTTGTTTTGGTGTTTAAACTCTAGGAAAAAAAATTGTTTTAATTTTTGCCTCATAGAAGGAATCTGGGCATAAGGCTTATAAAATAAATTGGGCAAGACTGGGCATGAAGAAGCGTACCTGGCCTAGTGGTTAGCATGCTAGGTAGTGGGAAGGAGAGCTGAGGTTCGACTCCCAACACGTGCAAAAGTGTTTTATTTTTCTTTATATCAGGGAACGACGCAGGGAAGCCTTAGATATAGTTGGGGTTAAAAGGTAACACAAACGGAGGCTTGGTCTAGTGGCAGAGGCGCTGGGAGTGTGATATAGTGCCTAGGTTCGAGGGTTGGCGCACGCAAGGGCTTGTTTTTATTTTAGAAGCTAGGTCGCACTAAAGTAGGGTTTAAGAATAGTTGCGACTGAGTTATGCCACAAGGAGCGCTTGTGGCGCAGTGGCAGCAGCGTGCTGGGCATGCGGAAAGGGCGCAGGTTCGAGTCCTGGCGCGAACGAATTCCGTTTTATTTGTAAAGCGGGCTAGAACTGAAGTAGGTAAGGTTTATAATTAATTGTAACCATATATTAGTAAAGGAAGGAAGCATGGTGCAGTGGCCAGCAACATGGGCGTAGACGCAAAGGCGGACGGGGTTTGAGGGTTAGATCTACATCAGAATCGAATAAGAATTAAAGTGGAATCATTGGCTGAAGGAACCAGTGTGTTAGCGTGAGCAAGGGGACATACAACAAAGGGCTTGAAGACTAATTCGGTTGGCTCTTCAAATCTAACCCATATTTCGGCAAAAGGTAAAGAACTCTGGGATCTAAGGCTGTGTTGGCCGAATATGGTAAGGGGTTAAATACATAGTTTATTTTTGAAATTTAGATTTGACGTGGTAGAAATCCAATTGTAGGTAGTTCGTGTGTGTGGATCTCGCCAACGTACCATTCTAAATCAGGTGTGTAAATGACACCCATTCATAGACTAGATCGGCAAAAGCCGAAAAGTCGAAATGCCGAAAAGCCAACATTTTGTGAACTTGCGAGCGTGCGAGCGCTCGTGAGGTGGTTTGGTTGTTAATTTTGGTAATCGCAAGCAGTATGATTGCAGAGTGTACAATTTCATGCACTTCGGTATATTTAGGCTTAATGGGCCAAAAACGGGTTATGGGCCAACGGGCCCAATTCGGTAAAAACGCTCGATAAGTGCTTCTGTTAATGTGTTAATGGTTAGAATATGTATGTAAACTCTAGAATAGTAAATTTTATTAAAATACCCCTAAGTATAAAAATTACCGTTTTACCCCTAGGTGCAAAATGATCATTATACCCCTAGGGTTAATTTTGACTGGAATGCATGATATTCTGATTCTGTTTGTTGTATGCCATAACATGTATATTTGTTGCATGGGATCTGGGTTATGTTATGGAAGAAGAACCCGTTTTGGTGGCTGTGCCACATATTCTGATATAAGTAGCTTTGTTGAGGATTATAGTTAGTGCCGCAACCGGTGCTAACACTGTAAGTGTAGGGATGGCGTGGGTGATTTATTCCCCACAGGAAGTGTAGGGATGGACAGAGGTAAGTGCAGGGTTGGATGGGTTTATCATGCATGAATCATATAAGACTGTATTGAAATGGGCCCAATTGTGTTAATATGGGCAAGGCCCAATATATCTCGACTTGTAATAGGGCTACGGCCCAGATTCATACTGATATGGGCTAGGCCCAATATACTCTGATACTGTAAGGGGCTATGACCCAGATTAATATTGATATGGACTAAGGCCCAGTTAACACTGATTTCTGAATAGGGCTTAGGCCCAGTAAAGCTTGAACTGATTTGGGTTTTGGTTGGGATACTTTACACACTGAGTTTTCTAAACTTTCCCCCTTTCTCTTCCATCCTTGCAGGTGAGCCCTAGTTGGTAGACTTGGAGCTGGGCGGGATTCAGAATGGCCACGAAGATTAAATTTCTAGTTTTTAAATAAGTTTCAATTATCTTCCTTTTAAATTTCGCATTTATTTTTGATTATTTCTATTTTGGTTAAAGTTGTAATAAGGTCACTCTATTATTTTTATTTTGGGTTTTTAAATTACTTAAATCGTTTTCAACTTGAGATTCACATCATTTAAATTGATTCCTTAAAATTGGTTAGCTCTAGGGCGCGTTTTATAAAAGTTACTTATTTTCAAAATATCACGATAACCGAGTAAAGCTTCCGCAACGTAAATGTTTTCAAAGGAAATAAATATTTTAAATAGACTTAAACTTAATTTGTTCGTGGACAAGTAATAAGCTTAAAGTGTGGAAATGGATGTGTGCATGTCTAGGATTGGATCATGGAAGAGCTAGGTACTTAAACAGTCTAATTGACTCACCTCCTCTTTTCTTGAATCCTACCTGGTGCGTAGTATCCATTCACTTTAAGCCATAACAAATAAGGTTTGATTTTTCGATACTTAACTGTTTTTAAAATAACATGTTTCTGCCACTACAAAGGTTTACAAGTGTAACACCCCTATCCTGTATCCGTCGCCAGAATAGGTGAAGGGGCATTACCAGACTTGAAACTCATATCAGAACAGTAATTTTTTTTTTTGAGAACATTCCTTTAGATAAATACTAAAGATAGTCAGGGATACAAATTTAAACTTCTATAAGTACACATTCAAAAGATGCCATTTTCACATGGCTTATATACATTAACCAAAATATTCTTCGGCCACTGGTCTATTCTATACATGCCATAAAATAATTCAAAACATAACAGTAACAAGCAGTGGATAGTGATAGTGTGACTAGTTGCTGACGATCACCGAGTCTGTAGCTTCCAAATGAGATCTATAAAACAGAGGAAACAAAGTAAACGGAGTAAGCATTACAATGCTTAGTAAGTTTTAAGCAGTGTCAACAGATAACAATCAAATTATAACATAGTTGTTCGTATTTTTATTTCACTCTTCCTTCGGGCATACCATCCCTTTACCGAATATGCACATCTCATCATATACAATAGGCAGATAAACTTTCACATAAAAGTGAGCTCATGTGACATAGATATATTGTATAATTTCACATAACCTCTCACACTGATCCGATGTCACATAATCATAGGAATAGTCTCATAGATTGCTCACGTATGCATCACATAACTACCTTATGATTTAGTTCAAATCAAGCTCACATATAAACTTGGAGTACATACCTGTTTAACCTTTCGCATTGAATATATTTATAAGCAATTCTTATTGCGAAGTCTTATAGCTTTAAACTCTACTCGGATTATCGGTGAGACCTTTAGCTCAGATGAAATCTCCACACGAGTCAGCGGGTCTTAACCCAGACATAGTCACCACATATGGTCATCTGGTCTTTAATCCCGGGTTTACATCATAGAGTTTCATGCATATTTATTCACATGTTACAACATTCACATCGACTATCATATTTGTAATTCATTTACCTCATCAAATATCTAATAAAACACACATTCCGCCGTTTGTCATTTGGCCACAATATATATATATATATATATATACACATCTCATACATATCTCACATTAGCCATTTGGCTTTACCACATATCCATCTCATACACGTTTCGCATTAGCCATTCGGCTTTACCTCATATCCATCTCATACACATTTCGCATTAGCCATTCGGCTTTACCACATATATACACTTCCGCGTTCATCACATTGGCCATTTTGCCTTATCACATATATGCATGTTCACATTCATCACATTGGCCATTCGGCCTTATCACACATATGCATGTTCACATTCATCACATTGGCCATTCGGCCTTATCACACATATACATGTTCACATTCATCACATTGGCCATTCGGCCTTATCACATATATGCATGTTCACATTCATCACATTGGCCATTCGGCCTTATCTCATATATGCATGTTCATATTCATCACATTTGCCATCCGGCCTTATCTCACATATACACATTCACATTCATCACATAAAATCCTAAATCAAAATATAAAATTTCATGTATTCACATCACAATTATCCAAATATACTTCATATACCACATATACTTTCATGTATACACTTTGTCTTGGCTGAATCTACATCTATCATTCTCCAATGAATAATTCAATTTCAAGCCATACTATCATTTCATATTCGAATACTTATAAACTTACAATTTCACAAATTTTAATATCAAAGATCCATCTAACACTCATATATCATTTTATAATATCACAATTTAGAATTCACGTATGGGTTTAATCAATAGCTTATGAGCAACTAAAACAAGTTTTATCCATGTTTACAACATAACCACAATTTCTCTACAAGCTGTTTTCCTGAGCAACAGTCGTTAAATTATTTGTAACTGGGGATACGAAATTCCAAATTATGTACCGTTAATTTTCCATGAAAATAGACTCGTATATCCTCTATCCACAAAATTTTCAGAATTTTTGGTTTGGCCAATCAATACCAGATTTTTCTTAAAGTTTCCCTATTTTCTGCTGACTACTCGACTACTCTTCACTAAGAATTTAATTTCTCAATGTACGAATTCAAAATATGTTTTCGTTTATTTTGTTTGAAACTAGACTATTCAGAGTCTAAACATATAATTTTATCTTATAATCATTTTTGTACGATTTATAATGATTTTCCAAATCTTGAGCAGGGATTTGGAGCCATTCGACTCTGTCTCACACAACTTTGAAAATCTCATTATCGGCAACCCCTTTACTTACACGATTTCTTTTATATGAAACTAGACGCATCAAGCTTTAATTACATAATTTATTCAGCCTTTAACTCAACTCCCACAATTTATGGTAATTTTTCCAAAACACGCTACTGCTGCTGTCCCTAGCAGATTTATACAATTTACTCTGTAAAGTTCTCATTCACATATTTAAAACATAATATCATATATGCCGTCATTTAGAAAAGTCATTGACCTTAACGTATATACATAATTCATATTCATCCCGTTTTAAAACTTAAAACTTATAAAGGAATCAAACTCAATTACTTAAGAACTTACTTTATTTATTTGAGCAACTGCGGATAGGCTACTCGACGGCTTTCTCTTTCCCCTTATCTGATTTAGATCCTCTTTGCTCATGAGCTTAATTAAAACAAATGAATTTGTTTCATTACTTATTCAACATTACTTCTTTAATAGTCACAGTTGATAATCGTATAACTTCAGTGCATAATGTGTTTATGAAATATACCATGACTAACTTTTATGTTTATTTCACTAATACCTAATTCACATGCACAAACAAGAATTCACATTACTTGCCATTGTAAATGGAACCTAGATAGCCAATTACCATGGCCGAACATACAGCCACTTATATAAATAACACAAAGTGATACAAATTTATTTTTACCATTACAAATCATAAAAAAAAATGACCAATGCATACGACATCAACAATATATATACATACCAAATACTTATATTGCATACTTATCAATATGAACTTAAAACCCTATCTTAATATTCATGTACATATTATCCACCATTTCCAAACCAATTCATCAATGCAATCATACCGTTACAAATCAACTTAGAATAACCATATCTAATAATCAAATACCTATAGCATTGCATATTTCTCACATAGCAAGTACAACTAAATTCATTATTAATATATATATATATATATCTAAACACTTAACTACAAGATTTAATCACCATTATCAAATCATAAAACAGCTTATAACCATCATCTATATTTACTTCACATAAACTGAAATAACCATTACATCATCTTTAATACACTTAGCATTTTACCCATTTAATCAAGCCAAATCTCAAGACCATTCCATCACACAAATTATACCATAAATCATACTTACAATTTAAGTTAATACATGACCGAAAATCACCATCATTAACATCATTATCAAACCAAAACCAAAACACATCTATCATCCGCATACCAAGCTTACCAAAACAAACTACTATGAGTTTCAAGCTTATTGACCGAATCTCAAACCTCAAAATTCTAAGTTTAATCCATGTGATAAGTAGAGTTTGAACTAATCATCTCAAACATGCATAGATTTTCAAGAATCATTCAATACATACCTCATTCTAGCCATCTTCTAAGCCAAAAATTAAAGCAACCAAACTTTCTTCTCCCTCCCTTTAGGCTACAACAAAGGAGGACAAGGATGAACCAACTTTGGTTTCTCCTCCCACTAACTATTATCTAATATCTCTTTTTTTTTTCTTTTATTAATTCATTTGTAATATAATATCTTAAATCACAATACATATTATATATATAACACCATATCATGACCGGCCACCATCTCAAAAGTGGGTAATTTGACATGCAAGCCCACATTTTTGAATACATGCTCTATTAGATCACTTTATATATTTACCTAACCTATTTTACCAATGTTTCACATAAGTCCCGTTTCAAAATTTCACATACAAATGGCAAAATTAATGCTTGAAATTTTTACACATGCATTTACTCACATCATGAACATAGAATATAACTTTCAATTATTTATAAAACTCGGTTTCGTGGTCTCGAAACCACTTTTCGACTAGGGTCTACTTAGGACTGTCACAACAAGTTTTCAAAGTTTCCCATAAGATTTTACAAGGTTGTTAACAATGTTTTTATTATTACAATGAATCACGTTTTGGAAAAAAATAAGGCTAAGGTTTTATACAAGTTGAAACGGTAAAAGTTTCTAAACATCAAGAAGGGTTTTCAATGAAAACATGGTTTTCGAAAAACACTTCAATGTGACACGCCGGATTCGGTCGTAACGTCTGGGCCGGGTTTGGTGTTACAAAAACCCTTAAATATCTAAGGGGAATGAAACCTAAGACGGATCTTGTTATTAATATATGAATTGTATGATAAATATTTGACTTGTTTTTAATTATGTGTTCTTAATTCTTGTTTTGATATTTCAGGATATTGATTCAAGTTAAGCTCTTATTCAGAGGAGGAATAGACCCTGTCTAAGAGTAAATTTATCATAATTAAGCGGAGTTGATTGCGTGCCTAGAGATAGGGTGATAAGATTTTGCCGGATTAGGGTGAAGCCTAATAAGGGGATCCATAGATCGAGTTAATGCAAGCCTAGGGCGTTAATTAGAAAGAGATTTCAATTATACAATTTAGGGTTTGACGTTGTTAGTCTCGAAAGAGATAATAATATAACTTAGGGATCTCTAAGGAACAAGTTGAATGAATAAATCGTCCGATTCAGGATCAAATAACAAGTGAAGTCTAGGTGGATTTTTTTTTCAGGTATTGTCTCAATCAATCGAGTTTTCCAAAAAGTATTTTCCCCAGATTTCTTTTCTGTGATTTCTTAGTTTAATTAATTAGTTAGATAAACAAAATCCTTTTATTTTTTTGGGCTAGATAATAAAAAGAAAGTTGATACTAGTACTTTTAGTTCCTTTGGGTTCGATAATCCGGTCTTGCTAAAGCTATACTACTGTTCGATAGGTACACTTGCCTTCATCGTGATAATAGTTAGTTTCAAGAACGATTCATTATAAATATTTAAAACTTGTCACAAATATCACGTATCAATACTATTTCATACTTTTTACAATTTAATAGTATTCATCTACAATAATATACTTAAAAACCATAATATTTTCATAAGAAAACATTAAATTTGCCATATGAACTTTCCTGGGCTAATTTGCAAAAGTCGTAGAAAGTCAGGGACTATTCTTGAATTTTCTCCTTTCCACGATTCACTTCATTTTTTTGATCTATAATTATAAAATCATTCCTTCATTAGCATCTATTTTGATTCTATTCTATTTCACAACTTATGCCCTTAAATTTTTGAAATTACACTATTACCCCAAACTTTTCAATTTTTACTATTTAGCCCCTGCTCAATTTATTCATCAATTAAACTAATTCCTTTCAAATATAATTTTATCTAAACACTAAAAAATACTTCACAGTCTTTTACATTCCAAGCTTCAACACAAAACACTAATTTCAACAACTTTCATGATTTGGTCCTAAAATAAATTTCTATGCAAATCTCTTCATAAAATCATCATATAATAAAATTAAAACTTCAATTCCATGATAAATCATCATAAAATTTCAGCAATTATTCATGGGAACTTTGAAAATTACCCATGAAATAAAAAACTAATGAATTAAACAAGTGGACCTAGTTGTAAAAATCTTAAAAACACAAAAATTACAAGAAATAATCAAGAGTTGAACTTACATGCTGTAGAATATAAAAAATAGCTTCTTAAAAGCTCTCTATTGGTGTTTTAACTAATGAAGATGAAGAAAAATGTTGAATTCTCTAGAATTACCAACTACATCATATTTTACTATTAAATTTTTACCCTATTCCAATTTTACCCCTTGTTCACACTTGAATTTTATTTTACCTGCACACACATGCCGTCTAGCCCAATAATAGGTGTTTAATTTCCTATTAGTCCTCTTTTAATTATTACTAGAGCTATTTAATCACATCTCACAATTTTGCACTTAATTCAATTTAGTCCTTTTTACCTAATCAACTACCGAAACCTTAAAATTTCTTGACGAAACGTTAATACTAACTTATTAACACTCCATAAATATTTTTTAAAATATTTATGGCTCGATTTATGAATTTGAGGTGTCAATACCTCGTTTTTATCCTATTTTATCTACAACTTCCTTTAATTCATGATTTCACTATTTCAAAATTATTTCTAAAACCACAATTAGCATTTACTTACTAATATCTAAACTCACATGTTGGATTTAGTGATCTAAAATTACTATTCCGATATCACTGAAATTTGGGCCATTACAACTCTCCCCCTTAGAAAATTTCGTCCTCGAAATTTCGTACCTGAAAACAAATGTGGATACTGTGATCTCATAGATTCTTCCGTCTCCCAGGTTGCTTCCTCCAATCTGTGTCAATGCTAAAACACTTTTACTAACGGTACTCGTTTATTTTGTAGTTCTTTAACTTCCCGAGCTAATATTTTCACTGGTTCTTCCGAATAAGTCATATCTGATTGTAGCTCTATCTCAGTATGAGGAATCACATGTGAAGGGTCTGATCTATACCGTCTCAACATAGATACATGAAATACATTATGCATTTTCTCAAGTTCTTGAGGCAAGGCCAATCTGTAATACCCCTACCCGTATTCATTGCCGGAATAGGGTACAAGGTATTACCAGAGTTTACGAATTAATTTTTTTTATATAGCCCCTTTATAAATATCTAACCTTCCCTGCAATATTAAATCGAGACGAATCCACATCAACCAAACCAATTCAACATATTTTCAAGATAAATTCATGCATATTTATAAGATAACGTCATCACATACTTAAAACCAGGTTTGTTTACCATACTAATGGATAACTTTACATTCATTTTACGTTAACATTTACTTTGTTAGCTTATACATGCCATTGATTTCCAAAATAAAATTTCTTTATATATCGAAATCCTGAGGTTGATAGTGTGATGTGTCTCCGACCAAATCCGACCTCCGAGCTCTTAACACTACAAAACAGGGAAAAAGGAAATGGGGTAAGCACTTTGTGCTTAGTAAGCTCATGTAACAAGAATTATACTTACCTAATATTTTCAATACAATATAATAAACATTCATATATCCATTCAATGCATTATTACCCTAATATGCACAAACTTAACATTCAAGTTAGTACAATAATTTCCATGTATCAATAATATATACTATGATTGATGAGCTCATCAATACCATGATTTCCATTTCCTTGTTATTTTTCCATATTTATCCCGTTGAATTTCTTGGAATTTTCAATGGATTTTCAGAGGTACACTTTTAGTGTACATTTTCGGGTCCGTCAATTCATATTCATGCTGCACATATCCATTTCAGAGAGCACACTCATGAACCTCAACCTTGCAATGGGATTACCAGTCCAGGCTAAATCCCCTGCAATATAAACTCATAGAGTATTGTCGGGATTACCGGTCCAGGCTAAATCCTGCAGCGACAATTACTCTAATGAGCTTGGATCTGAATTACTAGTCCAAAGCTAAATTCAGACCCTAATTCGGATTACCCGTCTGGGCTAAATCCATTTTCCACATATTCTTCGGGAGGGCTATATCAAGATAGGATCACCCGTCCGGGCTAGATCCTTTTTACCGTCAATTTCTTTTCAGAGATCCATCGAAATTTCCTTTCATTCAACCGAGATTTCTTCCCCCTTTTTTTTTCAAATATATCAATATTTCATAAATTTCCATATAATGAACATTCAAATCATATTCATATCAAAAACATGCATTTCAAGCATTTAAGAATATAATTCAAGTTACATGAACTTACCTTGATACTTGTTTGTAAACAATAAAAATCTACTAATCTCAAACTTTTTCCTTTCCTCGATCTAGCTTCGTATTTGAATCTTCAGGATTTGGTGCAAAATTATAAAATACCAGCTTAGAGAACCCTCCTATGGCGTTTTTAGCAATTTGGAATTGAAGAGAAATGAAGAGAAATCTAGATATTTCCTATTTAGTCCTAGCTTTATTTAGTTAATTTTGCAATATTCCAATTTTACCCTTAATTTATCAATTTTTCTGCTGATTTCATACCCTTGCCGTCCAGCCCAAATAAATTTTGGGTCTAATTACCTTTTAAATCCTTTCTCATTAGACTCTTAAGCTATTTAATCATTCTAGCAACTTTTACACCTATTACAATTTAGTCATTTTATTTAATTGACTATCCAAACATTAAAATTTCCTAATGAAATTTTAATATGACATTAATAACATTTCATAAATATTTATAAAATTATTTTTGACTTGGTTTTACGAGATAGAGGTCTTGATACCTTGTTTTTACCCAATTTCTTCAATAATTTCTTTTTCTATCTATTCACTAAATCGGTAAAATTTTTTCTATCAATATTTTCATACGATTTTCCTATCATATCAATTTTCAAGCAAAAATATTAAAATAAATTTCTCTTTAAATCGGATCTATGGTTACTAAACCACTGTTCCGATAACTTTGAATTTAGGCCATTACAACTCTCCCCCCTTTAAGGATTTTCGTCCTTGAAAATCTTACCAGTAAAGAGGTTTGGGTATTGTTTCCTCATTGCCTCCTCCGGTTCCCATGTCGCTTCCTCAATCCCGTGCTTTTGCCACAATACTTTCACCAAAATTATCTTTTTATTTCTAAGATCTTTTGTCTCCCGTGCCAATATCTTGACCGGTTCTTCACTGTAAGTCATATCCGGTTGAATCTCTACTTCTGTCGGAGAAATAACATGTGAAGGATCTGATCGATATCGTCGTAACATAGATACATGAAAAACATTATGGATTCTATCAAGTTCCGGTGGTAATGCCAATCGATAAGCGACCGGTCCAATTCTTTCTATGATTTCATAAGGCTCGATAAATCTTGGACTCAGTTTACCCTTTCGATCGAATCGGAGGACTTTCTTCCAAGGAGACACTTTCAGGAATACCTTGTCACCGACTTGAAATTCAATCTCTTTTCGTTTAAGGTCGGCAGATGATTTTTGACGATCGGAAGCTGCTTTTAGACTATCCCGAATAACCTTTGCTTTTTCTTCTGTTTCCCGGATCAAATCAACCCCATGTATCTTCCTTTCACTAAGCTCTGTCTAATATAACGATGTTCTACATTTTCTACCATGCAAAGCTTCATACGGAGCCATTTTAATACTAGGCGATAATCTGTTATTGTAAGCAAATTCAATCAAAGGTAGATACCTCTCCCAATTACCTTCAAACTCTAGTATACAACATCGAGCATATCTTCCAATACTTGAATTACACGCCAGATTGACCATCATGTCGAGGATGAAATGCGATCTTTGAAATACAACCGAGTACCCAAGGCTTCTTGCAATTTGTCCCGAAACGAGACTTAAATCGGTATCGATATAATGGAGACGGCACTCCATGTAGCGACAATCTCAGATATGTACAGTTCACTAGTTTATCTAAAGAATAATCCATACGTACCGGAATAAAGTGAGCTGACTTTGTTAATCGGTCAACAATCACCCAAATAGCATCTTTTTTCCTCGGAGACAAAGGTAACCCCGATACAAAATCCATAGTGATTCTTTCCCATTTCCATTCTGGTATAGTAATTGGCTGAAGTAACCCCGAAGGTACCGATGTTCAGCTTTAACTTGTTGACATATTAAACACCTTGATACAAACTCAGAGATATCACGTTTCATTCCTGACCACAAGTACATCTTTTTCAAATCATTATACATTTTATTACTCCCTGGATGTACAGACATAATACCGCTGTGAGCCTTGCACAGAATCTTCTGTATGAGCTCACGAATTCGAGGTACACATACCTACCTCGAATAATAAACAACCATCGAACCAATCAAATTCGAATCATTACGACTCACCTTGTCCGTTTAACTTGTAACTTCTCATCATTCTTCTGAGCTTCACATATTTGTTGTAAAAATATCGGTTTAGCTCTTAATTGTGCTAGGATTGAACCATCATCAATCAATGATAACCCGGTATTCATAGCTCGTAAAGCAAACAGAGATTTCCGGCTCTAAGCATCAGCTACAACATTAGCCTTACCCGGATGGTAATCAATAGTCAAATCATAGTCCTTTATCAGTTCAAGCCACTGCTATTGTCTCAAATTCAAATCTTTCTGTGTCATCAAATATTTCAAGCTTTTATGATCGGTATAAATATGACATTTCTCACCGTACAAGTAATGCCGCCATATCTTCAATGCAAATACAATAGCAGCTAATTCAAGATCATGTACTGGGTAATTTCTTTCATGTGGTTTAAGTTGTCTTGAAGCATAGGCTATTACTTTACCTTCTTGTATCAAAACACAACCTAAACCATTTAATGAGGCATCCTTGTAAATAACAAATTCCTTACGGTTCAATTTGCACTAATCTGAGTGCTTTCATTAATAGGTCTTTTAATCGGTTGAAACTTTGTTGACATTCATCAGTCCACTCAAACTTTACATCTTTCTGCAATAATCGAGTCATTGGAGATGCTATTATAGAGAATCCTTGTACAAATTTTCGATAATAACCAGCTAAACCCAAGAAACTTCTAACTTCAGATACATTCTTCGGTGGATTCCAATTGACAATAGCTGATATTTTACTTGGATCTACCCTGATGCCTTCGGCAGATACAATGTGTCTAAGAAAACCCACTTCTCGGAGCCAAAATTCACATTTACTGAATTTAGCATAGAACTGCTTCTCTCGTAAAATTTGCAACACAATTCTCAAATGTTCTGCATGTTCTTTTTCATCCTGAGAATAAACCAAAATATCATCAATGAATACTACCACAAATCTGTCTAAATACAGTCTGAATATCCGGTTCATCAAATCCATGAATACTGCAGGTGTATTAGTTAGCCCAAATGGCATAACCAGAAACTCATAATGCTCGTACTTGGTTTTGAAGGCTGTTTTTGGCACATCTGACTCCTTTACCCGTAGCTGATAATAACCTGATCAAAGATCGATCTTTGAAAACACTGTAGCACCTTTCAGCTGATCAAATAAATCATCAATCCGGGGTAACGGGTACTTATTCTTTATGGTTACTTTATTAAGCTGCCGGTAGTCGATACACAGTCTCAAAGACCCGTCTTTCTTTTTCACAAACAGAACCGGAGCACTCCAAGGTGAAAGACTCGGTCGGACAAAACCCCTGTCAACAAGATCTTGCAACTGTCTTTAACTCCTTTAATTCTGTAGGAGCCATCCGGTACTGAGCTATGGAGATCGGAGTAGTTCCCGGAATCAAATCTATAGAAAATTCCACTTCTCTTTCTGGTGGCAATCCTGGTAATTCTTCTGGAAACACATCGAAAAATTCACATACCACTAGAACTGCCTGTATCTTTGACTCAGATACCTTGGTGTCAAGTACATAAGCCAAGTAAGCATCATACCCTTTTTTAACATACCTCTGTGCTGCCATTATTGAAATCACATCAGATAACCCCTCTGTTTGATCAGATTTAACCTAGAGCAACTCACCATTCTGACATTTTAGCACAACATATTTCTGTCTACAATTTACTACTAGATCATGATGGGTCAACCAATCCATGCCTAATATCAAGTCAAATTCATCAAATGGCAGTAACATCAAATCAGCCGGGAAACAATAACCTCTTACCATCAGTGGACAATTTTTACAAAATTTATCCACCAAAACAGATTGACCCAGGGGGTTCGAGACTTTAACCACAAATTCAGTAGGTTCAACAGATAAATTTTTAATAATTGCAAGTTTAACACATATATATGAATGCGTAGAACCAGTATCAAGTAAAGAAAATGTACCAGTAATAACATCGGGTGCTGAGACATCTTCTCTGGCACGAATGGCATATGTCCTAGCAGGTGCTCATGCTTCAGGCCTACCTGCAGTATCTTTTGTAGCTCCTTGACTACCACTGACATTACCGGATGGTCGAGGTGGTCTACCTCTCGAAACTGGATTACTCAGCTTCGATATCTGTTCAGCTTCTTTTTTACCCCTTTCTGGACAATCTTTGAGGAAATGGTTAAAAGAACCACATCGGTAACAAGCCCCGCTCTTTAATCGACATTCACCAAAATGAGCTTTATTACAGTACTGGCATCTTGGTTTAGAAGTGCCAACACTGGTCACTGATGGAGTAGAAGGCCTTGGATTAGTGCGTTGAGAACCTCGCTCTTTGCCCGAATACCCAATGGCTGAAGTAGAACGATCTTGATACTTCTTCAATTTCTTTGAAGCAGAAAACTGGGATTTTCCTATCGGTCTTTTACTAAAAATTCGAGCTTCCCTCTCAGCCTGTTTCTTTTCTTTGCTCAATTCTTCTACTTTATAAGCTCTCTTTGCCAATGTAGCAAACTCTCGAATTTCAAGAATTCCGATCAGTAGTTTAAATTCTTCATTCAACCCTTCTTCGAATCGTTTGCATATTTCAGCTTCTGACTGTACCCATTCTCGAACATATTTACTCAATCGAACAAATTCTCTTTCATATTCAGATACTGATCTGTTTCCCTGTTTCAACTCAAGAAATTCTTTTCTCTTCTGATCGAGAAACCTCTGGCTGATATATTTTTTTCTGAACTCGGTCTGAAAGAGTTCCCATGTAATTTCTTCTTTCGGAACAACTGAAGCTTTAGTATTCCACCAATGGTAAGCTGTGTCTTTTAGCAGTGAGACGGCACATTTCAGACATTCTTCTGGTGCACAAGATAATTCCTCTAGAACCCGAGTAGTGTTTTCTAACCAGAATTCAGCCCGTTCGGAATCATTATCAACTGCTGCTCAAAATTCTTCGACCCCATATTTTTGAATTTTATCTACTGGAGGTTTCCTTTTACGACGTGATTCAAGACATGCCTTGTGGGATCTCGAGAACCGGTGGAGGAGCAGGAGGGGAGCTTGAACTTCTTTGCACCTGAGGTTAGTTCTTAAGTATTGATTAAACCATTCATTCATCATTTGAAAGAATTTGTTTTGCCTCCTCCCTCGACCCTCTGTCTTGGGCCTTCTCTTGCTAGTTTCCTCTCTTTGTCTTGAAGTCGACATGACTCGACTTCCTCAGATTAAGCTCGGTCAGATGACATTATTATAAGAAAACCATATTTTAAATGGTCAGGAGATATCACACTATCAATAATAATTTAAATGGCATGTATAGCTAATCCCGTATTTGCTACATCAGTCCTAGAACCAGCTAAACCGTAGCTCTGATACCAATAAATGTAATACCCCCTACCCGTATTCATTGCCGAAATAGGGTATGGGGTATTACCAGAGTTTACGAATTAATTTTTTTTATATAGCCCCTTTATAAATATCTAACCTTCCCTGCAATATTAAATCGAGACCAATCCACATCAACCAAACCAATTCACCATATTTTCAAGATAAATTCATGCATATTTATAAGATAACATCATCACATACCTAAAACCAGGTTTGTTAACCATACTAATGGCTAACTTTACATTCATTTCACGTTAACATTTACTTTGTTAGCTTATACATGCCATTGATTTCCAAAATAAAGTTTTTTTATATACCAAAATCCTGATGTTGATAGTGTGATATGTCTCCGACCAAATCCGACCTTCGAGCTCTTAACACTACAAAACAGGGAAAAAGGAAATGGGGTAAGCACTTTGTGCTTAGTAAGCTCATGTAACAAGAATTTTACTTACCTAATATTTTCAATACAATATAATAAACATTCATATATCCATTCAATGCATTATTACCCTAATATGCACAAACTCAACATTCAAGTTAGTACAATAATTTCCATGTATCAATAATATATACTATGATTGATGAGCTCATCAATACCATGATTTCCATTTCCTTGTTATTTTTCCATATTTATCCCGTTGAATTTCTTGGAATTTTTGATGGATTTTCAGAGGTACACTTTTAGTGTACATTTCCGGGTCCGTCAATTCATATTCATGTGCGCACATATCCATTTCAGAGAGCACACTCCCGCGAACCTAAACCTTGCAATGGGATTACCAGTCCAGGCTAAATCCCCTGCAATATAAACTCATAGAGTATTGTCGGGATTACCAGTCCAGGCTAAATCCCCTGCAACGACAATTACTCTAATGAGCTTGGATCTGAATTACTAGTCCAGGCTAAATTCAGACCCTAATTCGGATTACCCGTCTGGGCTAAATCCATTTTCCACATATTCTTCAGGAGGGCTATATCAAGATAGGATCACCCGTCCGGGCTAGATCCTTTTTACCGTCAATTCCTTTTCAGAGATCCATCGAAATTTCCTTTCATTCAACCGAGATTTCTTCCCCCTTTTTTTTTTCAAATATATCAATATTTCATAAATTTCCATATAATGAACATTCAAATCATATTCATATCAAAAACATGCATTTCAAGCATTTAAGAATATAATTCAAGTTACATGAACTTACCTTGATACTTGTTTGTAAACAATAAAAATCTACTAATCTCAAACTTTTTCCTTTCCTCAATCTAGCTTCGTATTTGAATCTTCCGGATTTGGTGCAAAAATTATAAAAATACCAGCTTAGAGAACCCTCCTATGGCGTTTTTAGCAGCTGGAATTGAAGAGAAATGAAGAGAAATCTAGATATTTCCTATTTAGTCCTAGCTTTATTTAGTTAATTTTGCAATATTCCAATTTTACCCTTAATTTATCAATTTTTCTACTGATTTCATACCCTTGCCGTCCAGCCCAAATAAATTTTGGGTCTAATTACCTTTTAAATCCTTTCTCATTAGACTCTTAAGCTATTTAATCATTCTAGCAACTTTTACACCTATTACAATTTAGTCCTTTTCATTTAATTGACTATCCAAACATTAAAATTTCCTAATGAAATTTTAATATGACATTAATAACATTTCATAAATATTTATAAAATTATTTTTGACTTGGTTTTACGAGATAGAGGTCTTGATACCTTGTTTTTACCCAATTTCTTCAATAATTTCTTTTTCTATCTATTCACTAAATCGGTAAAATTTTTTCTATCAATATTTTCATACGATTTTCTTATCATATCAATTTTCAAGCAAAAATATTGAAATAAATTTCTCTTTAAATCGGATCTATAGTTACGAAACCACTGTTCCGATAACTTTGAATTTAAGCCATTACACAATCTATAAGCTACTAGACCAATCTTCTCAGTGATCTCATACGGCCCGATAAATCGTGGACTAAGCTTTCCTTTTCTGCCAAACCATAGAACCTTTTTCCACGGGGAAACTTTCAAGAACACACGATCACCCACATTAAACTCTATATCTCTTCTTTTCAAATCCTCATAGGACTTCTGACGATCGAAAGCAGCCTTCAAACTTTCTCGAATAATCTAAACTTTCTCTTTAGTTTCCCGAATTAAATCAACTCTCACTAATTTTGATTCACTTAATTCGGACCAATACAACGGGGTTTTACATTTCTTTCCATACAGAGTTTCAAACAGTGCTATCTTGATACTAGCTTGATAAATATTATTATAAGAAAATTCAGCTAAAGGCAAAATGCCTTTCCCAGCTACCACTGAACTCGAGTATACAGCATCTCAACATATCTTTCAAAATCTGAATCACTCGTTCTGATTGCCCGTCAGTCTGAGGATGAAAAGCTGTATTAAATTTTAACTTAGTACCTAAAGCTTCCTGTAGTTTACTCTAAAATCTCGAAGTAAACCTCGGACCTCGATAAAAAATAATTGATGTCGGCACTCCATGTAATCTCACAATTTCTGACACATATAATTCAGCTAATTTTTCAAGCGAAAAATCTGTTCTGACCGAAATAAAGTGCGCTGACTTAGTTAATCTGTCTACTATCACCCAAATTGAATCTTTCTTCTTCAGAGTCACAGGCAATCCTGATACAAAATCTATAGTTACATGTTCCCACTTTCATTCTGGAATTATTACAGGTTGTAACAAACCTGTGGGTACTTGATGTTCTGCTTTAACCTGTTGACAAATCAAGCATCTCGCTATGATAAACCATCAATTATACATATTTTTACCCCATGTCTAATGCATTTTATTGATGATTTCTCGTTAGAATTGGTGAATTTGATGCTCCTAATGCTTTAATTTCATGTTTTATACTTAGGAGAGCATAGGAGAGCGAAAGGAACGAGAAACAGGCCAAAAACGGAGAAAATGGGCGAAGGTACAAAATCTACACAGCCTGGACCTCTTCACACGGGCAGACCACACGATTGTGTCAATTTGGCAGGCTCAAGCACGGTTTGAAGTAATCAAACACGAGCGTGTCCCCCTACCGAGCCCAAGTTGAGTCCAATTCAGAAAAGGCTAATTTTGAGGGCTTTTAGGCATTCCAAAGCATATAAATACACCCTAGAGGAGGAAGAAAAAGGGGACGGAGAAGGGGGAGTAAGGAATTACTCCAAGAAAACCGATTGATCCATCTCAGAAGCCATTCATCATCAAGACTGAAGATCTCTCCTCAATTTCCCTTCAGGAGTTTTGGGTTTTCTTTATGTTTTGTATTCTTTATTCTTCTGAGATGTTTTCTTATTTAGTTATGAACTAAAACCCCTAAATACCTAAGGGGAATGAAACTTAAGACGAATCTTGTTATTATTTTATGAATCGTATGATAAATATTTAACTTGTTCTTAATTATGTGTTCTTAATTCTTGCTTTGATATCCCAGGATACTGATTCAAGACATGCTCTTATTCAGAGGAGGAATAGACCTTGTCTAAGAGTACATTTGTCATAATTAAGCGGAGTTGATTGCGCACCTAGACATAGGGTGACAAGATTTTGTCGGATTAGGGTGAAACCTAATAAGGGGATTTATAGATCGAGTTAATGCAACCCTAGAGTGTTAATTAGAAAAAAGTCTCGGTTATTCAATCTCGGGATTAGATATTATTAGTTTTGAATAGGGATAATAACATAACTTAAGGATCTCTACCGAATAAGATGAATTAATCGTCCGATTCGGGGCCAGAATAATAAGTAAAGTCTAAGTGGATTTTTCTGTAGGTATTATCTTAAGTTAATCGATTTTTCCCAAAAGCAATTCCCCAATTCTTTTCTCTATGCGTTCTTAGTTTAGATAATTAGTTAATTAAAACAAAGCCTCTTTATTCTTAGGCTAGATAATAAAAAGACAGTCATTACTAGTACTTTTAATTCCTTTGGGTTCGACAATCCGATCTTGCTAAAACTATACTACTGTTCGATAGGTACACTTTCCTATATAGCAATTATAGTTAGTTTAAGAACGAGTAATTATAAATATTTAAAACCTATCACGAAATAACGCGATCACGCTACAAATTCAGAAATTTCTCGCTTCATGCCTGGCCACCAATACATTTTCTTCAAATCACAGTACATCTTCGTACTGCCCGGATGAATCGAGTACATGCTACTATGAGCCTCTAATAAGATATCATTTTTCAATTCTAGATTATTCGGGACACAAATTCTATTACGATAGTATAACATACCACTATCATCAATAGAGTACTCCAAGTTCAAGTTGTCTTGAACCATCTGTCGTTTCAACACCAACTTCGGATCTTCATCTTGCAACTCCCAAATTTGTTGAAAGATTATTGGTTTTGCCTTTAATTCGGCTAACACAGAACCATCTTCATTAACAGAAAAATGAGCATTTAATGCCCAAAGAGCAAATAATGACGATTTCTGACTAAGTGCATCTGCCACTACATTTGCCTTGCCTGGATGATAATCATTGACAAGATTGTAATCTTTCAATAGCTCTAACCATCGCCTCTGTCTCAAGTTCAGCTCTTTCTGTGACATTAAATATTTCAAACTTTTATGGTCTGTATACACATAACATTTCTCCCCATATAGGTAGTGTCTCCAAATTTTTAGAGCAAATACTATAGCAGCTAGCTCAAGATCATGTGTAGGGTAGTTCCTCTCATGTGATTTCAATTGTCGAGAAGCATATGCTATAACTTTTCCTGACTGCATTAGTACACAGCCTAAACCATTCAGAGATGCATCACTATATACTACAAATGGCACACCAGATTCGGGCTAAGTTAACACTGGAGCCTCTGTCAACTTTTTCTTCAACTGATCAAAACTTCGTTGGCACTCATCAGACCATACAAATTCAATATTCTTTTGCAATAACCGGGTTATCGGTGAAGCAATCATTGAAAAATCCTTCACAAATCGACGGTAGTAACCAGCTAACCCAAGAAAACTTTGCGCTTCCATAACATTCTTTGGAGTTTTCCAATTAATCACTGCTGACACCTTACTCGGATCTACTCATATACCATCAGCTGACACAATGTGACCCAAGAATCCCACTTCATGAAGCCAAAATTCACATTTACTGAATTTTGCATATAACTGTTTTTCCCTCAAAATCTGTAGTACAATTCCCAAGTGCTGAGCATGTTCAGATTCTGTCTTTAAATATATTAGTATATCGTCAATAAACACAACCACAAATCTATCCAGGTAAGACTGAAAAATTCGATTCATTAAATCCATAAAAGCAGCAGGAGCATTTGTCAAACCGAATGACATAACTAAGAACTCATAGTGACCATACCGAGTTCTAAAAATTATTTTTGGTACATCACATTCCTTTACCTTTAACTGATAATACCCAGATCTGAGATCTATCTTCGAAAACACCACAGCATCCTTAAGCTGATCTAATAAATCATCAATACAAGGCAAAGGATATTTATTTTTAATCGTTACCTTATTCAATTGTCTGTAATCTATACACAGCCTCAATGAACCGTCCTTCGTTTTCACAAATAAGACAGATGCACCCCATGGTGACATACTTGGTCTGATAAACCATTTGTTCAACAACTCTTGCAACTGTGTCTTCAATTCTTTTAATTCTGCTAGAGCCATTCTATACGGTGTCACTGATATGGGAGCTGTTCCAGGAAGTACATCTATCACAAACTCAACCTCTCTATCGGGTGGTAAACCTGGTAATTCTTCAGGAAATACATCTATGAATTCATTCACAACAGATAATTGCTCTAACTTTAATTCAGAACTTTGAGTATTAAGAATATAGGCTAAATAAGCCTCATTTCTTTACGTAACAATTTTCGAGCAGAAATAGATGAAATCATTCTAACCGTATCATCCAAATTTCCAGACTCAACCAAAATAACATCTCCTGTCTGACATTTCAAACTAATTCCTTTTTCTCGACAATTCATTACCGCATCATGTTTCATTAACCAGTCCATGCCCACGATAATATCAAATTCCTGAAAGGGTAGTAGTATCAAATCAACGGGGACATCATAGCCCTTAACTTTCAGTGGACAGTTATGATATATTAAATTAACTACCACACTTTGACCTAACAGATTTGTAACTTGTACATCATAATCAGTAAGCTTAACAATTAAATTCTTTTCAGATACTAACATAGTGCAAATATATGAATGAGTAGACCCAGGGTCTATTAAAGCATACACAGGAACATCATAAAGATAGAAAGTAACAGCAATTACATCCGAAGCTGTTGCTTCTTCTCTTGTTCGAATGGCATAAGTACAACCAGGGGCCCTAACTTCTGATCGACTAGCAGTATCTTTCATACCCGAACGAGTAGCCCCGGTAACACTACTTTGACCAGAGCGTCTTCCTTTTTGAGGAGGAGTTTTCTGTTCTCCTTCTGTTCCACTTCTTCTACTTGTAATTGGGGACAATCACGAATAAAATGATCAGTGGCCCCACATTTATAACAAGCCCCTAACTTACTTCTACATTCATTGGGGTGACTTCTTCCACAATGTTGGAACTTAGGCTTTTGGGTATTTTGTACACTACCTACACTAACAGCAGGTCTGTCAGATGCCTTATAATCAGATTGTCTTGGTCTACTCTTTCCCGATCTTTCTAGTGCTGAAGTGGCTCGGCTAAATTCCTCTTTAGATTTCTTCATTGGTAAAGCTGAAAATGACTTAGATGCACTTCTTTTGAAAGATTCTTTACTTCTTCTATCTCGTTACATCTTTCTATTATATACTTCTTCAAGTTTCTGAGCACGATCTCATAGAACAACGAATTCTCGTATCTCAGTGCCCTCTATTATCATTCTGATCTCATCATTTAGGCCTTCTTTGAATCTGATACATATTACTTCCTCAGTGGGTACGATATCTCGAGCATATTTGCTCAGATAAACAAATTCTCTTTCATATTCAGCCACTGACTTGTTTCCCTGTCGCAAGTCGAGAGATTCTCTTTTCTTCTTATCCAGATATCTTCTACCAATATATTTCTTCTTCAATTCATTTTGGAAAAATTCTTAAGTGATCTTCTCAGTCGGTACCACAGCTTCTATTGTTTCCCACCAGTTATAAGCTTCTTCTTTCAGTAATGACACAACACATACTAAGTAATCATCTGGTGAGCATGCCATTTGCTTAAAAACCCTCATTATACTTTGTAGCCAATACTCAGCTTTGACGGGGTCAACATCTGTTCTTCCCCGAAATTCTTCAGCCCCATGTTTTTTGAGCATTTCAAATAGAGTATGTTTATCGGATTCAGTTGTCGAAGGAGGTGGAGGAGCAACCGGGGGTACTACCGATGTTGAAATAAGGGGAGAAGGTTGCTGAGTCTGATTTTTTTCTCGCACATTCTCATTATACCACTGATTCATAAATCCATAAATCATATTTTTGAGTTCTTGCTCTCTCATCAATGAAATTGGAACTTCATTACTTGTTTCTTGTTCCGAGGTTTGTACTCTACTGTTAACTTCTTCTTGCTCAATTTGTTCTGGTCTATCTGACATCTTTTCAAATCGAAGATAATTTATAATAAAAACAAGGATTAGATCGGATCATACACATCACACTATCACAGATTTATATGGCATGTAATTCTAGAACTTTTCACATTATACATATTCTGAGAATCGACTAAAACGAAACTCTGATACCAAAAAATGTAACACCCCTCGCCCGTATCCAACGCCGGAACAGGGTTCAAGGTGCTACCTAAATTAAACAATAATAAACGAACAAAACCAAGTCATAAATCTATATTTCAATTTAAAATTTCTAAAATTTCATCTTTAAGTCCCTAATTTGGACCTACGAGGCCCAAAATATGCTTAGGAAGTGATTTGGGACTAAACCGGGTACTTTGGAAACTTTTCGTTGAAAATAAGGGTACACGCCCGTGTGGCTTGGGACATGCCCGTGGGGCTCCCATGACCGTGGGGCCAGCCCGTAGGCAAAACTGTTTTGCTCATACGGTCGTGGGACTAGCCTATGGGCGATTCTGACTTTGCCACACGGCCTGGGCACATGCCCATGTGACTTGGCCGGTGAAAACCTGATTTTTCACCATTTTTAAGCTATTTTCACATATCAAACACACTTAGTTCATGCCCAAAACATTGACTTATAAATCTTGATCAAATAACATTCATTTATCCATTTCCTGTAACTAAACACGATTATACACTAATAGAATCCAAACAATCAATTATTTCAAGCCAAAACATGTATATTTCATTTTCAAACACAAAACATCACATTCAACATACTTTGCATACTTAATCATTCATACAATTTCATTATTAAATCACCTCCTATACATGCCATATAAATCAAAATGTTGTTTAACAAAATCTACCGGAGTAAACCTGGATAGTGTGATCTTTGTTGTAGATTTGATCCTCCGTATGTATATAAGTCAATCTACAAAACAAATAACATACACAAGTAAGCTTATAGAAGCTTAGTAAGCTCATAGGCATAAATACACAAATCTTACCAAATATTGTACACAATCATATATCTATTAGCTTATCTAATTCATCCTGCAAGTCACAATTTCATAAATAAACTCATTTGGATAATTTCCAGGTTGCTATTCACAAATTTAACTCCCTTGGGCCCTTTTCTCATTTACTTCCATTGTCAAATTAGGGAACAATAAAGGAATTGAGTGCTTCATTATCACTTCGCCATAGTAAACTATGGACTCTCACATTGTCACACATCACACACCGAAGCCATAGCCCTGCCATGGTCTTACACGGATCAGATAACATACCGATGTATGTATTTTTATTAATGCATGTATTTTTATTAATACACTTGTACTAAATCATCACCCTATAAATCATCACCCTACATTTGTCAAAATCTTAATTTTTTTAAAATTTAATATTTTAGTATAAAAATCTATTTACTTAAATAAAAAGTAATTAAATAAATATATTACAATTGTATAAATATATGCATTACATATGTATCATTTAATCACCGTACACTTGTCTATTTCCAATTTATTTCATAATATATCAATAATATTTAATATAAATTATAATTTAATAAAATAATACTAATAAATAATAAATATCTATTTACTTAAATTACAAGAAAATACATTAGTATTTTACAATTTTCCACATATATTTATTACACATGTAATTTATTAACGCCATACATATGTCAATTATTTAATTTATTTATAATAATATAATTAATATAATTAATATAATTTAAAATATGATATAATAATATAATTTAATATTTAACTAACATAAAATTTAAGATTTTTATGCACATTGCCACCTCTTTCATTGAAATAGGTTTAATTGCCTATTTAATCTTTTTTATTTTCTTTTAATCTATAACTCAACTTTTACCCTTTATTCGATTTAGTCATTTTTCCTAATTACTATTAATTAAGAAAAATTTGCCTAATTAAAACTTAATAAAATTTGCCTAATTAAAACTTAATTAAGCTCACTATTGGACTTATAATTAGTCCTAATAATTATTTAATAATTTGGGTTACTAAGACGGAGGCCCGATATTGCACTTTTCTGATGCCCGTGAATTTTGGGTCATTACATCAGCTTTCCTTTACGACCGAACCGAAGAACTTTCTTCCAAGGCAAAACTTTAGAAAATACTCTGTCGCCGACTTGAAACTCTATATCTTTATGTTTAAGATCTGCATAAGATTTCTGGTGATCTGAAGCTACCTTTAAGCTATCTCGGACTACTTTCACTTTTTCCTCAGTCTTACGAATCAAATCAATCCCGTGTATCTTTTTCTCACTGAGCTCAGTCCAATATAACGGAGTTTAGCATTTGCAACTATACAGAGCGTCATACGGTGCCATCTTTATGCTTAATTGAAAACTATTATTATATGCTAATTCGACTAACGACAAATATTTCTCCCAATTGCCTTCAAACTCTAAAACACAACACCGAAGCATATCTTCAAGAATCTGAATTACAAGTTCGGACTGACCATCAGTCTAAGGGTGAAATGCAGTGCTAAAATGTAGTCATGTACCCAGAGCTTCCTGCAACTTTTTCCAGAATCGCGATGTGAACCGTGGATCTTTATTTGAAATAATGGAGACTGGCACTTTGTGTAGTCTGAAAATATCCAAAACATATAACTTCGCTAATCTGTCAAGTGAAAAATCGGTATGTACTGGACTAAAATATGTAGATTTCGTCAAATGATCAATGATAACCCAAATGACATCTTTCTTTTTTCGGAGATAAGGTAACCCCGATACAAAATCTATAGTAACTCTATCCCATTTCCACTCTGGTATCATAACTGGCTGTAATAGTCCTGAAGGTACCTAATGTTCAGCTTTAACTTGCTAACATACTAAACATCTAGATACAAAATTTGAAATATCATGTTGAATTCCGGCCACTAGTACATTTGTTTCAAATCATTATACATTTTATTACTCCCCGGATGAATAGATAAGCTACCATTATGAGCTTCATGCAAAATTTTCTGTATAAGCTCCGGATTCTTGAGTACACAAACTCTACCTCTAAATAACAAACAACCATCGGATCCTATTTGAAATTCTAAATCAGAAGCTGACTCACATTTTACCCTTTTAGCTAACATCTCATTGTTACATACTGAGCTTCGTAGATTTGTTGTAAAACGTTGGTTTAGCTTTTAACTCGGCTAAAATCGAACCATCATCAGATAGTGACATTCAGGTATTTATTACTCGTAAAGAAAACAAAGATTTTCTACTCAAAGCATCAGCAACTACGTCTACTTTTCCTGGATGATAATCAATAACTAAGTCATAATCTTTCAATAGTTCAAGCCATCTACGCTGTCTCAAATTCAAATCTTTCTGCGATATCAGATACTTTAAACTTTTGTGATCAGTAAATATATGACATTTTTCACTGAGCAAATGGTGTCGCCAAATTTTCAATGCAAAGATAATAGCTGCCAACTCTAAGTCATGTGTCGGATAGTTCTTTTAATGTGGATTTAACTGTCTGGAAGCATGAGCTATTACTTTACCTTTATGCATCAAAACACAGCCTAATCCATTCAATGACGTGTCACTAAAAATCACAAATTCCTTACCCAATTCAGGCTAAACCATAACTAGTGCTTTGGTCAACAAGGCTTTCAACTGGTTAAAACTTTGCTGACATTTATCAGACCATTCAAATTTCATATCTTTCTGTAATAACCGTGTCATCAGTGTAGCTATTATTGAAAACCCTTTTTTTTCAAATCTCTTGCAATAACCAGTTAATCCCAAAAAATTTCTAACTTTAGATACGTTTCTCGGTGGTTTCTAGTTAACAATCGCTAAAATTTTATTCGGATCAACTTTGATGCCTTCAGCCGATACTTTGTGTCTTAGAAAACCAACTTTCTAAAGTCAAAATTTGCATTTGCTAAATTTAGCAAACAGTTGTTTATCTAGCAAGGTTTACAGAACAATTCTTAGATGCTCGACATGTTCAGTATTATTTCAGGAATATATCAGAATATAATCAATAAATACCACAAAAAATCCATCTAAATATGGTCTGAAAATTCTATTCATCAAATCCATAAACACTGCAAGTGCATTAGTTAAACCAAAAGGCATCATAAGAAATTCATAGTGTCCGTACCTGGTTTTGAATGTTGTTTTCAGCACATCCGAATTTTTCACACGTAATTGATAATAGCCAGAACGAAGATCAATCTTCGAGAACACCGTGGCACCTTTCAACTAGTCAAATAAATCGTCAATACAAGGCAGTGGATATTTATTCTTGATTTTAACTTTGTTGAGCTGACAGTAGTCAATGTATAATCTCATCTACCCATCTTTTTTAGAACTAGTGCACCCCAAGGTGAAAAACTAGGTTGAGCAAAGCCCCTATCAGTCAACTCTTGCAACTATGCTTTCAACTCTTTTAACTCTGTAGGAACCATTCTGTGTGGTGCTATCGATATCAGTGTTGTTCCCGGTACAAGTTCTATATCAAATTTGACTTCTTTGACCAGTGGCAATTCAGGTAACTCCTCTGGAAACACATTAGGATACTCGCAAACCACTGCCATTGATTTAAGCTTTGACTCAGACACTTTAATATCTAATACATAAGCAAGGCAAGCATTACAACATTTTCTCACATATTTCTGTGCTGACATAGCTGATATTACAATAGGCAACCTATTCAATTTATCTGATTCAATATAAAGTATCTCACCATTCTGAAATTTCAATATGATATGCTTTCGTCTACAATTTACCACAGCATCATGTAGAGTTAGTCAATCTATTCCCAATATCATATCAAATTCATTGAACGGTAATAGTAAATCAGCCAAAAAATAGTAACCCTGAATCATTAACGGACTGTTCTTGCAAACCTTATCAACTAACATATACTGACCTAGAGGGTTCAATGCTTTAACCACAAATTCAGTGGACTCAACAGGTAAATTTTTACTAGACCTTAAATTCGTACAAACATATATATGAGTTGATCCGAGATCAATTAAAGCAGTTACATCAGTATCAATAAGAGAGAAAGTACCAGTAATAACATCTGGCGCAGAAGTATCTTCGCGCGCACGAATAGTATAAGCCCCAGCTGGTGTTCTTGCCTAGGATCTTGCAGTAGAGTCTTTCATCACACCACAGCTACCATTCATATTTTTAGGATTACGAGGTAGTCTACTTGTCGCAACTGTGTTGCTCGACCTCGAAGTTTGAATATTATCTTTTTCAGATTTCTCCAGGTAATCTCTAAAATAGTGATCAAAGAAACCACATTTAAAACGAGCTTCACTCTTTATTCGAAACTCACCGAAATATAGCTTATTATAGTGCTTGCACTTAGGTTTAGTGTTTCTAGCACTATCTACACTTGCTACAGATGTAGCTTGAGATTAAGGACTGGAGCGTCGGGTACCTCTGTCTCTACTGGAGTATCCCGCAGAAGTAGTAGAGCGATAGTGTTATTCTTTAGATTTATTTGATGCTGGTTGGTATGACTTTCCTGTCAATCTCTTTCTCGAGTCTTTGGCTTTAATTTTAACATGTCTTTTCTCTTTGCTCATCTCTTCAGCTTTATACGCTCGATCAATTAGTACAACAAATTCTTTCAACTCAAAGATCCTGACTAATAATTTTATATCTTTGCTTAAACCATCTTCAAACTGTTTACACATTGCAGTTTCAGTCAGAATATATTTTCAAGCATATTTGCTCAATCGAACAAATTCCCATTCATATTCGGACGCTGTCATACAATATTGTTTAAACTCTAAAAATTCTTTACGTTTCTGGTTGAGAAACCTCTGACTGATGTATTTCTTTCTAAACTCAGTTTGAAAGAATTCCCAAGTGACCCAATCTCTCGGCACAAAAAAAATCAACGTATTCCACCACTGATAAGCTGAATCTTTTAATAGAGATACTGCACACTTAAGACATTTAGCTTGTGAACAAGATAATTCATCAAGAACTCTGACAATATTTTCTAATCAAAACTCAACTCTTTCGAGATCATCTTCAGCTGTAGTTCAGAATTTTTAAGCATCGTAATTATAGATCTTATCCACAGGATGCTTACCAACTCTAATAGGTTCTGTACTTTGAGGAATAATGGGAACCGGTTGAGGAACAGGAGGGAGTGGAGGTTGTTGAGCAGCCGGGTTCATCCGTACGAACTCCGTGAACCATTCATTCATC
Organism: Gossypium arboreum; assembly: GCF_025698485.1. Lineage (NCBI taxonomy): Eukaryota > Viridiplantae > Streptophyta > Magnoliopsida > Malvales > Malvaceae > Gossypium > Gossypium arboreum. The sequence continues at coordinate 108,331,948 of NC_069081.1, read as the reverse complement.
ATCTAGAAGAAGGCTTCCTTAACCACTCAAAGCTTGTAACACCCTAAATCCGACCTAGACGTTATGGCTGAATCTGGCGATGTCACATGAAATGGAATTTAAAATTGAACCTATCAAGTTAAAACCGTTCTTGTTTGTTAGCCTTTACTTTTCTTTAATCCATTTCAAAACTATTTATCTTGTTAGTTTGAATTGTTTAAATACATATTCTGTAGCGGAAGCTTTAAAAACCATAAAATTTTAAGAAAATTATTTGCATTTAGGAAAAACATTGTGTTTAATAAAACTAAGTTTTCATTGCAGTTCAAAAGTTCATGAAAACAACTAAAATCCAAAACAATGGTAAACAGTCCAAAAGTTGCAAATTACATAAAAAAATACCCAGAAACAAATAGAAATTAAAAGCATAATAGACTTATGGTCACCGTTAAGTCCTCCGCCACATCGATCCGTCTAAGTCTGGGGATTACTTGTATAGATAAAGAAAAAAGGGGTGAGCTTACATAAACTCAGTGTGTAATTCCCACAGAAGACATGCATATAGTCAAACAACAGTCATCAGTCAAATGCAGTCTGGGCCTAAGCCCATTTCTATTTCAGTAGCTGTTTGGGCCTTAGCCCATTTTAGTTTCTGTATCAGATATGCATTTGGGCCTAAGCCCATCACAGTAACAATATCAGATTTACATTAATAAGTAAACAGAGTCCTATCTAACCAACCTCTACACACCATCTCCGTCCATCCCTACACTCAATGTGGGGTTTAAAACACAAACCCATCCCTACACTCCAAGTAGCACCGAGTGCTGCACATAATTAGTAAATTGCAGCTGAGTTACCATAAAATAAGCTTAAGTGCCCTTCAGTACACTTCCTCCAAATATCAACATCCCAACTCAATGCAATACAACATACAGTATATGACATGCTAATAAATGAATATCAGTTATTTATACCGTTCAGTATTCATTCATATAATCATCATGCTCAGTACATACATCATACATACAAATCACGCATTTAAGGCTTTAAGTAGTGCTTACCGACCCTACAGTAGGTTCAAAGTTGACTTGGGCGACCCGTGTAACCTTAGAACACATTTCAGTTAAATGGGCTCTCACATCCATATGGCCAGCCCATGTGCGGCCACATGCCCGTGTGGCCCATACGGCCCAATTTGGCCTTGGCCGTGTGGATCATATTACCTGGCCCAAAATCCCACATGCCTATGTGACTTTTTGTGTGGACCCACAAGTCCGTATGGCCCACACGACCCAAATCAGTTTAGCTCGTGTGTTGCACAAGGCCTACTTGGTCGTCACACAGTAGTGTCTTGTGTGTACGGCCTAGCCTCATTGATTACATGCCCGTGTTATGGCACACGACCTACTATACGGGCGACCACACACCTGTGTGGCATTGACAGTAGGGTTTTCGGCTTTCGTAGGAACCTAGTTTTATGTATTTTTGGGTACACACTTGGTTCATTTTCGTAGCCAACGCAATCTCGAGACATCTAAAACCACTACCAAACAGAACCCTAAACGCTTAAATCGTTGCAGGAACCCCAGCCAAAAGTCGTCCTTCACTTAAATCGAGAGTAACAAAATAAACCCTTCATCAATCACTAAATCGAATAATATTAACACTTAAACAAAAACAAAACTTACCGAACGAACACAACCCAACGTTGCCCAAAAAGAACGATACGGATTCAGAAAAGAAATTGAAAGAAAATAAGTGGAGAAAGGGGAGACAGAATTTCGGCAGTGAGGAGAATAGAAGAATGACATTTTTTTCTGAAACAATTTGAAAAAGGAATAAAACCGAATTATCCCCAAATCCCCTAATTCACTCCACTTACCCCACTATTGATAACTTCCTCAGAATTCTTATTTGACCAAAACTCCCTCAGTCAAATAAGCAAAAATAAACTTCCATGTTCACGCAAGGATTTGAACACCAGACCTTCAACACACCAACACACATCTTAACCACTAGACTAGCATGCTCATTCTGATATGGTTTTACCAATAATCTAATATAAGCTCGCTGAACAAGTATAAGGCTTAAGTCAGAGAAATACCAGACTTGAACTTGGAACCTCACACACCATACCCAGAACACTTAACCACTGAATCAGATACACACTTATGTCCAATTTATCCAGAAACAGTAATATGAATTTTGAAGCGTTAAAAAGCTACTCCTTGAAAGGAGGCTTGAGGCTCACTCTCTACTTCATCGAAATCTGCTCGGTTTGATGTCATTGCTATATAAAAACATGTTTTAAAATGGTTAGGAGATATCACACTATCACAGGTTATATAATGACATGTACGCTCAGTCTGAGAATCGACTAAATCGTAGCTTTGATACCAATAAATGTAACACCTCTAACTTGTATCCATCATCGAAACAAGGTTACGAAGCATTGCCGGAGTTTACAGATCAAAAAAATAGACATTTCATATCATATAACATTCATGTCAGAAACCAATAGAAATCAAACATATTGTCCCTTATGCAAGCCCTCGAGGCCCAAAATATGCATTAAAAACAAGTCAAGACTAAATAGGGTACTCAAATAATTTTTTAAAAATTATTAAAATTTTTCAAAGCTGCAAGGGTCACATGACCAAGAGACACGCCCATGTCTTAGATTGTGTAGACATTTAAAATAGAGACATGCGGCTATGTCCCAGCCCTTGTTCATGCCTGTGTAACTCTCTAACTTGGGCCACATAGCCAAGCCACACACCCGTGTGCTAGGCCGTGTGAGCATACTGACTTACGTAATTTAAAATATATAAGGGACACACGCCCGTATCACCTGGCCATGTGTCATACATGGCTGAGACACACGCCCGTGTCTCTACACGTATAGACGAATTTCCAAGCCATATTTCTCACAGAAATTGACACCAATCTAACTCAACATTTTTGCACATCAACATGCCATAACAAGGCATTCAAAACAAGCCAAAATCAAGTTTTAAACATGAAATATCACCACATACAACCAATATGCCCTTAGCCACTTCAAATGACAACTTAAAGACATGTCAACCAAGTATCTCAACTTATCTAAATGACCAAATTTATTTATGCATATTTAAACCACATTTTTCTTTCTTTCATTCTACCATATCAATCACACATCAAACATGATAAGGTCACTTATATATATGCATCAAAATTGTGGTTATAATATTTTAATATTATTTTAATATTATTTTAAATTCTTATAATATGTGAAATGACATGTGTGAAAGTTTCGTATGAAAATTTAATTGTTTGTGTGCTTAATTTGATAAAAGGACCTAATCGCGTAAAATATAAAAGTTGTATGCTATTTGTTAAAAGTGCCTATTTGATTTGTCTTCATAAAAGGGAGGTCCTTATGATGCAATTAGACCATTGAACATATGAGTGGACATTAATGGCCTTGATAGCCTATTTGATTTGTCTTCATAAAAGGGAGGTCCTTATGATGCAATTAGACCATTGAACATATGAGTGGACATTAATGGCCTTGATATTAATGTTTTAAATGTTTATAATGCAAGGGTAAAATGGTAATTGATGTATTATTAAGTATTAAATAAAAGAAAACATGTAAGTGGTGTTATATTCATCCTTGTTCAGCCAAAAATAGAAGGAAATAATAGGGTTCTTGAGCTTTGAATGTTCAGCCATGATAAAGCTTGATTAAAGGTTCATTTTTGTTCGGTTTTTGATAATTTCTATGTTTTTGTGAACGTTGCTTAGTATATTATCAAGCCCACATCTTAATTTATGATTTTGATAATGATTTTGAGTTATGCCACTGTTGATTTTGTAAGCTTTGTGAAGTTAGTTGATGGAAAATGAAAGTTACTTTTTGGGTTAGTATATTTTGTCTTTGAATTTTTGATGAATTTGAGTAAAATGGACTAAATTGTGAAAATGAGTTTTTGAGTGACTGATAAGTCGTAATTTATACATATTTTTATCCCATTCTTAGCATTTTTTGGATTAATTATCATCATATTTTTGGAATTCGATGATCCTAATCCTTTAATTTCATGTTTTATACCTAGGTGAGCATAGGAGAGTAAAAATAGCGAGAAATGGGTCAAAAACGGAGAAAATGGGTCAACGTGGGAAATCAACTCGGCCTGGACATCTTCACACGGGTAGTTCACACGCCCATGTCTATTTAATAGATTGCAACACGACCTAAGCCACCTCACGCGGGCGTGTCACACGGGCGTGTGCCTGTCGAGCCCAAGTCTAATCCTATTCGAAAAGGGCCACTCTTGAGGGTTTTGAAACATCCCAAAGCCTATATAAGCACCCTAGGAGATACCTAGAAAAGGCACACGGAGTAGGAGTTATGGAATTACTCGAAGAAAGTCGATTGATCCATCCTAGAAGCTGGATTCTCCTTCAAGACTGAAGATCTCCCTTCAATTTCCTTCAGAGGGGTTCTTGGGATTCTTTATGTTTTGTTATCATTATTCTTCTGAGATGTTTTCTTTTACATTTATGAACTAAATCCCCTAAATACGCAAGGGGAATGGAACTTAAGACGGATCTTGTTATTATTTTCTAAATTATATGATAAATATTTGACTTGTTCTTAATTATGAGTTCTTAATTCTTGCTTTAATATTCCAGAATATTGATTCAAGTATTGATGTGCTTATTCAGAGGAGCAAAAGCCCCTGTCTAAGAGTAGATCTAGCATAATTAAGCGGAGTTGATTGCAGCCCTGGACATAGGGCGACATAATTTTGCTGGATTAGGGTGAAACCTAATAAGGGAATCCATAGATCGAGTTAATGCAACATTAGGGGTTTTAATTAGAAAGAGATTTTAATTAATCAACCTAGGGTTAGACGTTGTTAGTCTCGAGAGAGATAATAATATAACTTAGGGATTTCTAATGATCAAGTCAAGTGAATAAATCGTCTGATTCAGAGTCAAATAACAAGTGAAGTCTAGGTGGATTTTTCCTTAGGTATTGTCCAAATCAATCAGTTTTTCCCAAAAGTATTTCCCCAATTTTCCTTCTGTGCATTCTTATTTTAGTTAATTAATTTAGATAAAATAAACCCCTTTATTTTTAGGCTAGATAATAAAAAGAGAGTTCATACTAGTATTTTTGGTTCCTGCAGGTTCGACATTCCAGTCTTGCTATAAACTATACTACTATTCGATAGGTGCGCTTGCCTTTATCGTGATAATAGTTTGTTTCAAGTACAATTAATCATAAATATAAAACTTATCACACACATCAAGTTTTTTGCGCTGTTGCCGGGGAACTAAAATATTAGGAGCGCTTAATTTTTATTGCTTTAGCCATTTATTTTATTGCAATTTAAATTTTATTTTAGTTTTGTTAATTTTACTAAATTTTCTTTTTCCTTCTGGCAGGTTTTTTTAGTTTATGACTAGATGAAACCCGTCGGAACCATTACTTTTTAATAGTGAGATCGATCGCACAGCTCGCAGAAATTGAAGAGAAATAAAGTGAAGCTTAAGATACACAGAGGAAGAGCAAGAGGACGATATTTCCACGACAACCGAGGAGATGGCTGAAAATCAAGAAAACCCGCTACCTCCTGCAATTGCTGCTGATCCAGTAAATCAGAATCCTGCTCCGCGCACTATGTATGATTATGCTAAACCTACTTTAACGGGAACTGAATCGAGTATAGTTAGACCTGCTGTTGCTGCAAATAATTTTGAACTAAAACCTAACATGATTCAAATGATACAACAGTTTGTTCAGTTTGATGGTTGATCGTGTGATTCGTAACAAGTAATAAATATTTATAATGAAGATCTGTAATGACTAAATTTAAAGTTATCGGAACAGTGGTTTCGTAACCACAAATTCGATTTAAAGAGAAATTTATTTCAATATTTTTGCATGAAAATTGATATGATAGAAAAATCGTATGAAAATATTGATAGAAAAATTTTACCGATTTAGTGGTTAGTTAGAAAAAGAAATTATTAAAGAAATTGGGTAAAAATAAGGTATCGAGACCTCTATCTCATAAAACCGAGTCGAAAATAATTTTATAAATATTTATGAAATGTTATTAATGTGGTATTAAAATTTCGTTAGGAAATTTAATGTTTAGGTAGTTAATTAAATGAAAAGGACTAAATTGTAAAATGTGTAAAAGTTGATGGGATGATTAAATAGCTTAAGTGTCTAATGAGAGAGGATTTAAAAGGCAATTAGACCCAAAATTTATTTTGGCTGGACGGCAAGGAAATTAAATCAGTAGGAAAATTGATAAATTAAGGACAAAATTGGAATATTGAAAAATTAACTAAATAAAGCTAGGACTAAATAGGAAATATCTAGATTTCTCTTCATTTCTCTTCAATTCCAGCAGCTAAAAACGCCATAGGAGGGTTCTATAAGCTGGTATTTCATAATTTTTGCACCAAGTGAGTTAATCCTTGCCTTTTTCTTGTAATTTTTGTGTTTCTAAGACTTTTGCAACTAGGTCCTACTATTAAATTCATTAGTTTTTTATTTCATGGATGAAATTGAAAGTAACCAATATTGATTTATATAATTTTATGATGAAATATAATGAAATTAAAGCTTTAATTTGTTTATGAGATGATTTTATTAGGTAATTTCAATAGAAATTGATTTTTAGGACCTAATTGTGAAAATGTTTGGAATTAAAGTCTATTGCTAAAATTCTGATTCCTAAAGGTTGTAAACTAGTTTAAGGTGATAGAATAAAGTGTTAATTGAGAAAAATCATCTCAATTGAGAGGCTAATTGATTAGGGATGAAATTGTTATTTACTAAAAGCTTAGGAGAAAAATGGTAATAAACAGCTTGCACTAAAACAATATTGGACAGCAGCAGTAGACTAAATTTGAAAAATCACTATAAATTGTAGGAATCTAATTAGAAGATGAAAAAAATATGGAATTAAATCTTATTGAGTTTAGTTTCTCATAGAATAAACAGTGTAAGCAATTGATTTGTAAATTTTGAGATATAATAAATTTTGTTAGACAAGGTCAGAATGAATTTGGGTTCCCCCTGTTTTGAATTTGAAAAATCATAAAAAATTTAATAAAAATAATTGGGGGCTTAAATTTATATGTCTAGAATCCTGAATGAGTCTATTTTCAAGAGAAATAAATGGGAACATCATAAAAATTCTGTATGAAGAGATAATTAATTTTTAGTGAAGAAGGGTCAGAACTGTTGGACAGCAGAATAGGGGTGACTTTAAAGAATAAAATGTACTTATTGGCTAAACAAAAAATTTTTAAAATTTTATGGTAAGAAGATATGTAAGTCTAGTTTTATAGAAAATTATCGGATCCTAATTTGGAGTTCTTTATCTCAAGATAAAAATAATTTAGTAACTATGACTCAAGTAGATAGCTTTGAATGAACTATAAATAATAGTTGAATTATGGAGAATGTTGCATATGAACATGAAATGTATTAAATTGATAATTAAATTTATTTATTTAGATCCAGAAGATTCAAATATGAAGCTAGATCGAGAAAAGGAAAAATTTCGGGATTAGTAGATTTTTTGTTTACAAACAAGTATCAAGGTAAGTTCGTGTAACTTGAATTATATTCTTAAATGCTTGAAATGTATGTTTTGATATGAATATGATTTGAATGTTCATTATATGAAAATTTATGAAACATTGATATATTTGATAAAGGGAAGAAATCCGGTTGAATGAAAGGAAAATTCGATGGATCTCGAAAAGGAATTGACGGTAAAAGGATCTAGCCGAACGGGTGATCCTATCTGATATAGCCCTCCAAGAATATGTGTAAAATAGATTTAGCCCGGATTGGTAATCGAATTAGGGTCTAAATTTAGCCTAGACTAGTAATTAGATCCAAGCTCATTAGAGTAATTGTCGTTGCGAGGAATTTAGCTTTGGTGGTAATTCAGATCCAAGCTCATTAGAGTAATTTTCGTTGAGGATTTAGCTTTGACCGTAATCTCATTTGCAAGGTTGAGGTTATTTGAGTGCGCTCTCGAAATGGAAATGTGCGCACATGAATATGAATTGACGGACCCGGAAATGTACACTAAAAGTGTACCTCTGAAAATCCATCAAAAATTCCAAGAAATTCAACGGGATAAATATGGAAAAATAACAAGGAAATAGAAATTATGGTATTGATGAGCTCATCAATCATGGTATATATATTATTGGTACATGGAAATTATTGTACTAACTTGAATGTTGAGTTTGTGCATGTTAGGGTAAAAATGCATTGAATGGATATAGGAATGTTTATTGTATTGTATTGAAAATATTAGGTAAGTATAATTCTTGTTACATGAGCTTACTAAGTACAAAGTGCTTACCCTGTTTCATTTTCCCCTGTTTTGTAGTGTTAAGAGCTCGGAGGTCGGATTTGGTCGGAGACACATCACACTATCAACCTCAAGACTTCGATATATAAAGAAACTTTATTTTAGAAATCAATGGCATGTATAAGCTAATAAAGTAAATGATTCTATGAAATGAATGTAAGGTCAGCCAATGGCATGGCTAACAAATCTTGGTTTTGTTATGTGATGAGGTTATCTTATAAAAATGCATGAATCTATCTTGAAAATATGTTGAATTGGATTGGTTGATTTGGATTGGTCTCGATATAATATTGCAGGGAAGGTTAGATATCTGTAAAGGGATTATATTGAGTTTTCCTAAAAAAAAAAATTTTGTAAACTCCGGTAATTCCTCGTACCGTATTTCGACAATTAATACGAGTAGGGGGTATTACATTTCTTGGTATTAGAGCTATGATTTAGCCAGTTGTAGGACCGTTGTAGCAAATACGGGATTAGCTATACATGCCATTTAAATTATTATTGATAGTGTGATATCTCTTGACCATTTAAAATGTGTTTTTCTTATAGTAATGTCATCCGACCGAGCTCAATCTGAGGAAGCTGGGAGTCATGCTCCAGCTTCAGTACAAAGAGAAGAAACTAGCAGTAGAAGGCCTGAGACAGAGGGTCAAGGGAGAAGGCAAAAACAGCCTTCTTTCAAATGATGAATGAATGGTTTAATCAATACTTAAGAACTAACCCTGTAGTGCAGCAAGTTCAAGCTCCCCCTCCTACTTCTCACCGGTTCCCGAGATCCCACAAGGTACAGGTACTAAATCTGTCAGAAAAGGAAAAGCTCCAGTAGATAAAGTTCGAAAATATAGGGCCGAAGAATTTCGAGCAGCAGTTGATGATGATTTCGAACGGGCTGAATTCTGGTTAGAAAACACTACTCGGGTTTTGGAGGAATTATCTTGTACACGAGAAGAATGTCTAAAATGTGCTGTCTCGCTGCTAAAAGTCACAGCTTACCATTGGTGGAATACTAAAGCTTCAGTTGTTCCGAAAGAAGAAATTACATGGGAATTCTTTCAGACCGAGTTCAGAAAGAAATATATATTATCCAGAGGTTTCTCGATCAGAAGAGAAAAGAATTTCTTGAGCTGAAATAGGGTAATAGATCTGTATCTGGGTATGAAAGAGAATTTGTTCGATTGAGTAAATATGCTCGAGAATGGGTACAGTCAGAAGCTGAAATGTGCAAACGATTCGAATAAGGGTTGAATGAAGACATTAAGCTACTGATCAGAATTCTTAAAATTCGAGAGTTTGCTACATTGGCAGAGAGAGCTTATAAAGCAGAAGAATTGAGCAAAGAAAAGAAACAGGCTGAGAGGGAAGCTCGGATTTTAGTAAAAGAGTGATGGGAAAATCCCAGTTTTCTGCTTAAAAGAAATTGAAGAAGTATCAGGATCATTTTACCTCAGCCACTAGGTATTCGAGCAGAGAGCGAGGTTCTCAACGCACTAATCCAAGACCTTCTACTCCATCAGTGACCAGTGTTGGCAGTGTTGGCACTCCTAAGCCAAGATGCGAGTACTGTAATAAAGCTCATTTTGGTGAATGTCGATTAAAGAGTGGGGCTTGTTACCGATGTGGTTCTTTTGACCATTTCCTTAGAGATTGTCCAGAAAGGGGTGAAAAAGAAGCTGAACAGATATCGAAGCCGAGTAATCTAGTTTCGAGGGGCAGACTACCTCGATCATCGAGAAATGTCAGTGGTAGTCGAGGAGCTACAAAAGATACTGCAGTTAGGCCTGAGGCACGAGCACTTGCTAGGACATACGCCATCCGTGCCAGAGAAGATGCCTCAGCACTTGATGTTATTACTGGTACATTTTTTTTACTTGATATTGATATTACTGCATTAATTGATCCTGGTTCTACGCATTCATATATATGTGTTAAACATGCAATTATTAAAAATTTATCTGTTGAACCTACTGAATTTGTGGTTAAAGTCTTGAACCCCCTGGGTCAATCTATTTTGGTGGATAAATTTTGTAAAAATTGTCCACTGATGGTAAGAGGTTATTGTTTCCCAGCTGATTTGATGTTACTGCCATTTGATGAATTTGACTTGATATTGGGCATGGATTGGTTGACCTAGCATGATGCAGTAGTAAATTGTAGACAGAAATATATTGTGCTAAAATGTCAGAATGGTGAGTTGCTCTAGGTTAAATCTGATCAAACAGAGGGGTTATCTGATGTGATTTCAGTAATGGTAGCATAGAGGTATGTCAAAAAAGGGTATGATGCTTACTTGGCTTATGTACTTGACACCAAGGTATCTGAGTCAAAGATACATGCAGTTCCAGTGGTATGTGAATTTTTCGATGTGTTTCCAGAAGAATTACCAGGATTGCCACTAGAAAGAGAAGTGGAATTTTCTATAGATTTGATTCCGGGAACTACTCCGATCTCCATAGCTCCGTACCGGATGGCTCCTACAAAATTAAAGGAGTTAAAGACACAGTTGCAAGATCTTGTTGACAGGGGTTTTGTCTGACCGAGTCATTCACCTTGGGGTGCTCCGGTTTTGTTTATGAAAAAGAAAGATGGGTCTTTGAGACAGTGTATCGACTACCGGCAGCTTAATAAAGTAACCATAAAGAATAAGTACCCGTTACCCCGGATTGATGATTTATTTGATCAGCTGAAAGGTGCTACAGTGTTTTCAAAGATTGATCTTCGATCAGTTTATTATCAGCTACGGGTAAAGGAGTCAGATGTGCCAAAAACAGCCTTCAAAACCAGGTACGGGCATTATGAGTTTCTGGTTATGCCATTTGGGCTAACTAATGCACCTGCAGTATTCATGGATTTGATGAACCAAATATTCAGACCGTATTTAGACAGATTTGTGGTAGTATTCATTGATGATATTTTGGTTTATTCTCAAGATGAAGAAGAACATGCAGAACATTTGAGAATTGTCTTGTAAATTTTGCGAGAGAAGCAGTTATATTCTAATTCAGTAAATGTGAATTTTGGCTCCGAGAAATGGGTTTTCTTGGACACATTGTATCTGCCGAAGGCATCAGGGTAGATCCAAGTAAAATCTCAGCTATTGTCAATTGGAATCCACCAAAGAATGTATCTGAAGTTAGAAGTTTCTTGGGTTTAGCTGGTTATTATCGGAGATTTGTACAGGGATTCTCTATGATAGCTTCTCCAATGACTCAATTATTGCAGAAAGATGTAAAGTTCGAGTGGACTGATGAATGTCAGTAAAGTTTCAACCGATTGAAAGATCTACTAACGAAAGCACCTGTATTAGTGCAGCCTGAACCGGTAAGGAATTTGTTATTTATAGTGATGCTTCATTAAATGGTTTAGGTTGTGTCTTAATGCAAGAAGGTAAAGTAATAGCCTATGCTTCAAGACAACTTAAACTACATGAAAGAAATTACCCAGTACATGATCTTGAATTAGCTGCTATTGTATTTGCGCTGAAGATATGGCGGCATTACTTGTACGGTGAGAAATGTCATATTTATACTGATCATAAAAGCTTGAAATATTTGATGACACAGAAAGATTTGAATTTGAGACAGCGCAGGTGGCTTGAATGATAAAGGATTATGATTTGATTATTGATTACCATCTGGGTAAAGCAAATGTTGTAGTTGATGCTTTAAACCAGAAATCTTTGTTTGCTTTATGAGCTATGAATACCCAGTTATCATTGACTGATGATGGTTCAATCCTAGCTGAATTGAGAGTTAAACCAACATTTCTACAGTAAATATTTGAAGTTTAGAAGAATGATGAGAAGTTACAGGTTAAACGGGCACAGTGTGAGTCAGGTAATGATTGTGAATTTCAAATTGATTCTGATGGTTGTTTATTATTCAGCAGTAGGGTATGTGTACCTCAGAATTTAGAGCTCATACAGAAGATTCTACACGAGGCTCACAGTAGTACTATGTCTGTACATCCGGGGAGTAATAAAATGTATAATGATCTGAAAAAGATGTACTGGTGGTCGGGAATGAAACGTGATATCTCTAAGTTTGTAACAAGGTGTTTAATATGTTAGCAAGTTAAAGCTAAACATCAGGTGGTTACTTCAGCCAATTACTATACCAGAATGGAAATGGGAAAGAATCACTATGGATTTTGTATTGGGGTTACCTTTGTCTCTGAGGAAAAAAGATGCTATTTGGGTGATTGTTGACCGATTGACAAAGTCAGCTCACTTTATTCTGGTACGTATGGATTATTCTTTAGATAAACTAGCTGAACTGTACATATCTGAGATTGTCAGGGTGCATGGAGTGCCTGTCTCCATTATATCAGATAGAGATCCCCGATTTACGTCTCGTTTCTGGGACAAATTGCAAGAAGCCTTGGGTACTCAGTTGTATTTCAAGATCAGATTTCATTCTCGCATGATGGTCAATCTGAGCGTGTAATTCAAGTATTGGAAAATATGTTCCGATGTTGTATACTAGAGTTTGAAGGTAATTGGGAGAGGTATCTACCTTTGATTGAGTTTGCTTACAATAACAGTTATCAGTCTAGTATTAAAATGGCTCCGTATGAAGCTTTATATGGTAGAAAATGTAGAACACCGTTATATTGGACAGAGCTCAGTGAAAGGAAGATGCATGGGGTTGATTTGATTCGGGAAATAGAAGAAAAAGTAAAGGTTATTCGAGATAGTCTAAAAGCAGCTTCTGATCATCAAAAATCATATGCCGACCTTAAACAAAAAAAGATTGAATTTCAAGTCAGTGACAAGGTATTCCTGAAAGTGTCTCTTGGAAGAAAGTTCTCCGATTCGGTCGAAAGGGTAAAATGAGTCCAAGATTTATCGGGCCATATAAAATCATTGAAAGAATTGGACCGGTCGCTTATCGATTGGCATTACCACCGGAACTTGATAGAATCCATAATGTTTTTCATGTATCTGTGTTACGACGATATCGATCAGATCCTTCACATGTTATTTCTTCGACAGAAGTGGAGATTCAGACGGATATGACTTACAGTGAAGAACCGGTCAAGATATTGGCACAGGAGACAAAAGAGCTTAGAAATAAAAAGATAAATTTGGTGAAAGTATTGTGGCAAAAGTACGGGATTGAGGAAGCGACATGGGAACTAGAGGAGGCAATGAGGAAACAATACCTAAATCTCTTTAATGGTAAGATTTTCGAGGACGAAAATCCTTAAAAGGGGGAGAGTTGTAATGACCTAAATTTAAAGTTATCGGAACAGTGGTTTCGTAACCACAAATCCAATTTAAAGAGAAATTTGGTGAAAGTATTGTGGCAAAAGTACGGGATTGAGGAAGCGACATGGGAACTAGAGGAGGCAATGAGGAAACAATACCTAAATCTCTTTAATGGTAAGATTTTCGAGGACGAAAATCCTTAAAAGGGGGAGAGTTGTAATGACCTAAATTTAAAGTTATCGGAACAGTGGTTTCGGAACCACAAATCCAATTTAAAGAGAAATTTATTTCAATATTTTTTCATAAAAATTGATATGATAGAAAAATCTTATGAAAATATTGATAGAAAAATTTTACCGATTTAGTGGTTAGTTAGAAAAAGAAATTATTGAAGAAATTAGGTAAAAATAAGGTATCGAGACCTCTATCTCGTAAAACCGAGTCAAAAATAATTTTATAAATATTTATGAAATGTTATTAATGTGGTATTAAAATTAAGTTAGGAAATTTTAATGTTTGGGTAGTTAATTAAATGAAAAGGACTAAATTGTAAAATATGTAAAAGTGGATGGGATGATTAAATAACTTAAGTGTCTAATGAGAGAGGATTTAAAAGGCAATTAGACCCAAAATTTATTTGGGTTGGACGGCAAGGGCATGAAATTAGCAGGAAAATTGATAAATTAAGGGCAAAATTGGAATATTGTAAAATTAACTAAATAAAGCTAGGACTAAATAGGAAATATCTAGATTTCTCTTCATTTCTCTTCAATTCCAGCAGCTAAAAACTCCATAGGAGGGTTCTATATATAACACCCCAAACCCGGCCTAGACGTTATGACCGGATCCGACGTGCCACATCAAAAACGTTAAAAACATTTTTCCATTCTAAGTTCAGAAAATCGTACTTGATGTTCAAAGGATTAATTCATTAAGGGTTAAAGTGAATGGAAGTTGTGCACCAGGTAGGAAACCGGAAAAGAGGAGGTGAGTCCATCAGACTGCTTAAGTACCAAGCTCTTTCGGATCCAATCCTAGACATGCACACCGCCATTGCCACACTCCAACATCGTGTATTTCCTTAAGTTACCTTTGTAATTATGTTCATTTTAAAATAAAACATATTTAATTTTGGGAACGTTATCACAGTAGAAGCCTTGTTCGAGATCGTGTTACTTTGAAATCAATTTATGTTTTTTGAAAATGAACCCTAGATCTAGCCCATTTTGATAGTTAATATAATTTAAGATCATCATGATAAGTTATAAATCAAAACCCAAAAAAAAAGAAAAATCATAAGCGGCCTTATTACATAACAAAACCCAAATCATCAAAGTAAAGAAAATTGAAGTCCAAATCACCATAAGAAATCCATATTGCAGAAGGAGTGGCCACTTCGAATCCCTCGCAGCTCCAAGCCCACTATGGTTGGGAATTACCTGCATGGATGAAGATAGGGGATGAGTTTGGGGAAACTCAGTGTGTAAAATTGACCCAACCATAGCCCATATCAGCTAAAACCACAGAAACAGAATAAATTGGCCTTAGCCCAGAACAGTATACAGAATTAAGCCTATAGACCCATAACAGAGCAGATAAGATATTTTATGTATATACAAAACCCAACACATAACCAACCACATACACCCCCTTACCATCCTTTCACCATGTGGGGAGACTACTCGACCCACCTACCCGCTACACGCCACAGAATTACGCAGCATGGCTGCCAAAACAGATAATGTGACAGAGTCACCAGAACAGATAATTGTGGCAGAGCCACTAGAACAGATATATGTGGCAGAGCCACCAGATCAGATAAATGTGGCATAGCCACCATAATATAGCCCATATCCCCATGCAACAAATATTCATTCATGGCATACATCATACAGATTTAAATCAACATGCTTTTCAGACAAAATTAACCCTAGGGGCATATTGGTCATTTACACCTAGGGGTATCATGGTAATTTTCCATACATAAGGGTATTGTAGTAATTTAGCTACTTTTAGGGTTTTCATGCATATCCTATCCATTTACATACTATCAGAATACTTACACAAGATACTTACCAAATTGAGCCCGTTGGCCCATGAACCCGATTTTTGGCCCATTAAGCCCAAGTTATCAAAATGCACGAAATCGCACGTACTACAGTTTATTAACTTCAGAATACCAAACATACAAACCCAACTACCTTACGAGCATTCGCACACTCGCAAATTCCCAGAATACCAACTTTCCGGCATTTCGGCTTTTGCCGATCTAGTCTATGAGAGGGTGTCAGTTACACACCTGTTTTATGACGATTCGCTGACGAGATCCACGCATGAACTGCCTACAATTATAACACTACCACGTTAATCTTACTACCGAAACGAACTACATATTAACTTCTTACCATATTCGGCCAACAACACCTTAGGCCTTAGCGTTCCTACCTTTGCCGAAAATAGCGTCTCGATCCAGATCCGTTCGCTCCACTTGTCCAAGCCCTTGATCAACAGCCTCTTAATCACACTATTACCAAAATAATACTATTATCACAACCCCTTAGGGCTACAAGTCCAAAAACGAAAACCTCCCTAACCTTTTAGGGATTCCGGCTTTTCTTAAAATATGCAAGATAGACTAAGTTGGAAAGATTTACCACCGATTCTTTCAGTCAACATTCCCCCTTAGTTCCTACTTGATTTTGATGCAGTTCTAAGCCCTCAAACGATAACAAAAGTCGAGCCTTCAGTGATCCCAGTATTCGGCTATGTCTCTAGGATAGTGTGGGAGTTTCGGCTTTTTACAAAGGTGTAGAGAAAGATAAAATATGAGGGTTTTTTACTTGTGGTATTGTCGACAGAAACCTGGGGTTTAGAGGTTGAGAGAATCGGCCAAAGATGATGAGAAAAATAAGAGATTTGGCTTAGGGAAAAATCGGTACAAAAGGAGTTAAGTTTTCGGGATTTCGAGTTTTGAGGCAATCGGTTATAGTCTTAAAAATAATGGAAGGAAGGTGGTATAGAGTAGGGTGGCTGAAGGATTCAGCTATGGGGAACAGAAGAAGAAAAGAATAGCAAATGGAGAGAAAAAGAAAAATAAAAGGAGAGGAAGAGTGATCAGAAAACGGCTCACTTACCCCCTTGTGCCGAATTTATACAAACACTACCCTAGCCGAATTTCCCATGCTAAAATCCCTTGGCCGGCCACCTCTTGTTCCTTAATCAGCTCCTAGATTTCCTCCCTTATCTACTCCTAAATCCTATCCCTTATCAACTCCTAAATCCTATCCCTTATCAACTCCTAAATCCTCTCCTGACAGACTTTCACTTGGGCCCACCGCTACCTTTTCGAACATAAAAATAATAACTCCCTTAATATGTTGCCATTGTGACTTGAACCTCAGCTCTCCCTATCATCCACACGCCACTTTTATAGCCTTGTCAGTGGCGTCACATGCCACTTTCCCACCTGCTTCCTTATGTCTTATTTTACCCAAATAATATTTAAGACCCTTGTTAACCAGAACCCCTTTTTCCTTATGGATTAAAATCACCTAAAATTACTGGATTTTAACCTAAGCTTGGGCCTTCTAGAGGCCCCCTATCATAATTAAACCTTCATCAAGCAGACAGAACACAAAATTTTAAATTTTACCAATCATTCACAGAATTCCCGAAAATTAGGGCGTTACACTATAAGCTGATATTTCATAATTTTTGCACCAAGTGATTAATCCTTGCCTTTTTCTTGTAATTTTTGTGTTTCTAAGACTTTTGCAACTAGGTCCTACTATTAAATTCATTAGTTTTTTATTTCATGGATGAAATTAAAAGTCACCATGATTTATTTCTGTAAGTTTATGATGAAATAGAATGAAATTAAAGCTTTAATTTGTTTATGAGATGATTTTATTAGGTAATTTCAATAGAAATTGATTTTTAGGACCTAATTGTGAAAATGTTTGGAATTAAAGTCTATTGCTGAAATTCTGATTCCTAAAGGTTGTAAACTAGTTTAAGGTGATAGAATAAAGTGTTAGTTGAGAAAAATCATCTCAATTGAGAGGCTAATTGATCAGGGACGAAATTGTTATTTACTAAAAGCTTAGGGGGAAAATGGTTATAAACAGCTTGCACTAAAACAATATTGGACAGCAGCAGTAGACTAATTTTGAAAAATCACCATAAATTGTAGGAATCGAATTAGAAGATGAAAAAAATATGGAATTAAATCTTATTAAGTTTAGTTTCTCATAGAATAAACAGTGTAAGCAATTGATTTGTAAATTTTGAGATATAATAAATTTTTTGAGACAAGGTCAGAATGAATTCAGGTTCCCCTATTCTGACTTTGAAAAATCATAAAAAATTGAATAAAAAATAATTATGGGCTTAAATTTATATGTCTAGAATCTTGAATGAGTCTATTTTTAAGAGAAATAAATGGGAACATCATCCAAATTCTGTATGAAGAGATAATTAATTTTTAGTGAAGAAGGGTCAGAACTGTTGGACAGCAGAACAGGGGTGACTTTAAAGAATAAACTGTACTTATTGGCTAAACAAAAAATTCTGAAAATTTTATGGTAAGAAGATATGTGAGTCTAGTTTCAGAGAAAATTATTAGATCCTAATTTGGAGTTCTTTAGCTCAAAATAAAAATAATTTAGTAACTGTGACTCAAGTAGACAACTTTGAATGAACTATAAATAATAGTTGAATTATAGAGAATGTTGCATATGAACATGAAATGTATTAAATTGATAATTAAATTTATTAATTTAGATCCAGAAGATTCAAATACGAAGCTAGATCGAGGAAAGGAAAAAGTTCGGGATTAGTAGATTTTTTGTTTACAAACAAGTATCAAGGTAAGTTCGTGTAACTTGAATTATATTCTTAAATGCTTGAAATGTATGTTTTTGATATGAATATGATTTGAATGTTCATTATATGAAAATTTATGAAACATTGATATATTTGATAAAAAGGGAAGAAATCTCGGTTGAATGAAAGGAAAATTCGATGGATCTCGAAAAGGAATTGACGGTAAAAGGATCTAGCAGGATGAGTGATCCTATCCCGATATAGCCCTCCGAAGAATATGTGTAAAATGGATTTAGCCTGACGGAAATCCAATTAGTGTCTGAATTTAGCTTTGACTGGTAATTCGGATCCAAGCTCATTAGAGTAATTGTCATTGCAGGAATTTAGCCTCGGGGTAGTAATTCGGATCCAAGCTCATTAGAGTAATTGTCGTTCTGAGGATTTAGCTTTGTCTTGGTAATTCAGATCCAAGCTCATTAGAGTAATTTTCGCTGTGGGATTTAGCCTCGGTGGTAATCTCGCCGCAAGGTTGAGGTTCATTGAGTGCGCTCTCGAAATGGAAATGTGCGACATGAATATGAATTGACGGACCAAGAAATGTACACTAAAAGTGTACCTCTGAAAATCCATCAAAAATTCCAAGAAATTCAACGGGATAAATATGGAAAAATAACAAGGAAATGGAAATCATAGTATTGATGAGCTCATCAATCATCGTATATATATTATTGGTACATGGAAATTATTATACTAACTTGAATGTTGAGTTTGTGCATGTTAGGGTAATAATGCATTGAATGGATATAGGAATGTTTATTGTATTGTATTGAAAATATTAGGTAAGTATAATTCTTGTTACATGAGCTTACTAAATACAAAGTGCTTACCCTGTTTCATTTTCCCCTGTTTTGTAGTGTTAAGAGCTCGGAGGTCCAATTTGGTCGGAGACACATCACACTATCAACCTCAAGACTTCTGTATATAAAGAAATTTTATTTTGGAATTCAATGGCATGTATAAGCTAATAAAGTAAATGATTCTATGAAATGAATGTAAGGTCAGCCAATGGCATGGCTAACAAATCTTGGTTTTGTTATGTGATGAGGTTATCTTATAAAAATGCATGAATCTATCTTGAAAATATGCTGAATTGGATTGGTTGATTTGGATTGGTCTCGATATAATATTGGAGGGAAGGTTAGATATCTGTAAAGGGATTATATTGAGTTTTCCTAAAAAAAAAATTCGTAAACTCCGGTAATACCTCGTACCCTATTCCGGCAATTAATATGTGTAGGGGGTATTACAAGATCAAACCTAGACTAACTATTATCACGACGAAAAGGCAAGCGCACCTATCAAACAATAGTATAGTAATGGCAAGACCGAGATATCGTACCCAAGGGAACTAAAAGTACTAGTAATAACTATCTTTTTATTATCTAACCTAGAAATAAAGAGGGATTGTTTATTAACTAAACTAAGAACGCGCAGAGAAAAGAATTGGGGAATTGCTTTTGGGAAAATCGATTGACTTGAGACAATACCTAAGGAAAAATCCACCTAGACTTTACTTGTTATTCTGGCTCCAAACCGGATGATGACTTGTTCCGTAGAGATGCCTAAGTTATGTTATTATCCCTATTCAAGACTAATAACTTCTAATCCCTAGATTGAATAACCGAGACTTTTCTCTAATTAACACTCTAGGGTTGCATTAACTCGATCTATGGATCCCCCTATTAGGTTTCACCCTAATCCGGTAAAATCTTGTCACCCTATTTCTAGGCGCGCAATCAACTTCGCTTAATTATGACAAAAGTACTCTTAGACAGGGTCTCTTCCTCATCTGAATAAGAGCATATCTTGAATCAGTATTCTGGGATATCAAAACAAGAATTAAGAACACATAATTAAGAACAAGTTAAATATTTATCATACGTATCAGAAAATAATAGCAAAATTCGTCTTAGGTTTCATTCCCCTTAGGTATTTAGGGGTTTAGTTCATAACTAAATAGGAAAACATCTTAGAAGAATAAAGAATACAAAACATAAAGAAAACCCAAAACTCCTGAAGGGAAATTGAAGAGAGATCTTCAGTTTTGATGATGAATCCGGCTTCTGAGATGGATCAATAGACTTCCTTGGGGTAATTCCTTACCCCCCTTCTCCATCTCCCTTTTCCTCCTCCTCTAGTGCATATTTATAGGCTTTGGAATGCCTAGAAACCCTCAAAAGTGGCCTTTTTCGAATTGGACTTAACTTGGGCTCGGTAGGGACACGCTCGTGTGACACGGTCGTGTGACGTGATTGCTAGACAGCGTTCTATCCGTTAAATTACACACGGTCGTGTGGGTCAATGGCCAGGCCGTGTGAATCGTGAAAGCCTTCGTCGATACCCTCGAAAGACACGGGCGTGTGATATGCCCGTGTGGCAAGGCTTAGGCCGTGTCATCTTCTCGATTTGGTCCGTTTTGTCCCTTTTTGGCTCGTTTTTTGCTCCTTTTGACTCTTGGTGCTCTTCTGAGTACAAAACATGAAATTAAAGCATTAGGAGTATCGAATTCACCAATTCTAATGAGAAATCATCTATAAAATGCATTAAACATGGGGTAAAAATATGTATAATTTACAGTATATCAAATACCCCCACACTTAAGCATTTGCTTCCTCAAGCAAAATCCTCAACTCATAATCAAAATAAATTATCCTTAACTTATAATTCTTATCGATAATATCTCAAAATAATTCATAGGTAATCATACATTGAGAATCCAACTAAAAGGACATAAAAGTTTCAAACATTCCAAGTTAAGTATTTAATCATGCAAACATAGGTGTCTCTCCTCATCTAAGCAATTACCTTTGATTCAGAATATCACAGAGGTTTACATCCTCACTAAAGATTCACTCAAATCACTCGAGGTGTTTAAGGATAATAAATGTAGCACTCAATAGTCAATAATGAAAAGTCATTACCATAGGCTTGCATGAAAATCAAATCTCCACCACTGTAATTTAAGATGATACATCAATCAAAAGGTCTTTTAGAGGGTTGTAATGAAGCTTGGTTAGGGGGTGTAGTCACAAGCTGAAAGAAAAGGTTAGAATCGAGATTGACTTGAACAGTTGCCTTAACTAGAAAAAAGAGTTAATCTTCACTTGCGTACAACAGAGCTTTTCTTAGAATATAAAATTACAGATATGTATACATAGTTTTTTTTTTAAGAACAAGTTAAATAATATAGACTAAATATCAAGACAAAACATAGCTAGGCAATCCATTCAACTCAAATCTCGGCAAAAATAAGGATTAATTTAGGGGATTTCAACAATAATGGGTTAAAGGTTAATATTAAGGGTAATACAAGAATTGGTTTGCTGGGCTCAAAGGGGTTTACTAAGGGTTAATCGTGGAGGCAGGCTTTTCATGGCATGAGTGGGTTAATCCTAAGTGCCTTAATCATTTTGATATATCAAATCAAATGGTGTGGTCTCGACATGCATAATCAAGCAAGTTCTAGAATAACAGTTCAATACTGACGCACTCAAAGCAATAATAAAAGTGAGCATGAAAGGATGAATAGATGCTCAAAGGCTCAAAAATCTCACAAAAAAATTATGGCTTTTTGATGTTTAGACTCGTGAATTCTAATTCAAGGTAATACTTAGACTTGAGGAAACAACCTATAATTTTAATTTCTTAAAAATCAACTTATCATGCTTGATTCTCTAATGTCTTAAAGTTTAAATAATCAATGCATAAATTCCTATGTTTTAATTCAAGATATATCAATCAAAATCATAAATCAATTAAAATTTATCCTAAATATGATATGAGAGTTTTTCATGAGAATAAGGTGACTATTCAGGGATTTTTTTTCTGATAGTGAAATAAATACCCGCCACACTTAAGATGTACATTGCCTTCAATGTACAAAGATAAATGTTAGAGAATAAAAATAAGATAGAGAGAGAAGTGAAACTTCCTGTATGATGAATTTATCGAACTTAGAGTTTTAGAGAGTGATAGGTTTGAGAGTGGAGGAGGATACTCCGGCGGTCGTAGATGTTCATTAGGCCATAAGTCCTGCGCCAAAAGAATATTATATCTAGTGGTAGCTATGGTCGTGGTCGAGCAGGACGTGGCAGTCGTGGAGAACCTTCCCCGGTGGAGTTGTAGTTCCTATGTGATGATGAGCTTAAGAGCTCTATATAACTGTTATAAAATCAGGAAGTTTTTAGGAGATATTAGGAAGAATAAGGACTCGAAAAGAAATAACCGAGATTAATAATAAAAAAAAATTCTAAAATTTAACAAAAATAAAAATTAGTTTCGATAAAAATTAAAAAGATAAAATAATAAATAAATATTTCTAAACATATTCATCGCTGGATGGTTCGTGAGGTGGGACTAGCGATGAGATGTGGATATGCTGACAAATCTGTTGTAGAGTAGCATCAATGTTGTCAAATCATTGAAAGCACTGCTGCTTGAATCGGGTGAGGCGCTTAGAGATGTCAGCATATGAAGCCGCCGCATGAACTGGACGAGAGGGTGGTGGTGGCTGAGTCGGTGGGTCCTCATGCTGTGGGGAGGTTCCTCGGCGCCTCTCGATCATCCTCATGCTAACCATACTCAAGATGCCTTGTGGAGGCATCTGTCCAGTTGATACAGTGGCCTGCTGCTAAAGGTCGGGCCCGAAGTATTTGGAAGAGCTCTTCTTGGAACCTTCGTAGAAACTGTAAGAGAGGGAAAAGAGATGGGAAAATGAGGAATAATGCAGGGAAAGTGGATTTTAGAATGGTTTGGGGGTTAGGGAAATGAGAAGCTGTGAAGTGGTGACCGGGATAGGGATTAGGGAGTGGAGAAGGGTAGATTTCGACGGCTAGGGTTTTGAAAGGAAAATGAAAATGAACAGTGATTTGCTTATATAGGGGAGGTGCACACGGCCTAGGTGTAACACCCCAGAAATTTGGAATCGGATTAGAACAGTAAAATTTTGAACCTTTTCTTAAATAAAAGATCATTTATTTATATAACTAATAGACACAAACAAAGATCGAATTTAAAACTTATAAAAGTAAACTTCCATAAGATGCCATATTCGCATGGCTTATATACAATAGTCAAAATATCATTCTACTTATAGTCTATCCTATACATGCCATAAGCTAAGTCCAAATCACATGGTTACTACAATAGTAGATAGTGTGAGGAAGTGCTGACGATCCCCGAGCTAATAGTAAGAGTCAACGATCTACAAAAATAAACAGAGAAACATAACATTCAAAGTAAGCTTTCATAAGCTTAGTAAGTCTTAAGCAATTTAAACAGTTGAACTTAAAAACAAATCAAATGTTCGAAATCACATAACACTTTCTGAGTACAATACTATTTGGCCGATTATGCACAAAAACATATCATTTTACTCCGTTTATACTCAAACTCACATAAACATAGTATTTACAAGCTTCCGGATTAACTTTAATTTTTTCAAATTTCACTAGTGTATCATCTCTTACCCACACTTACTTTCAACATTCATAGTTAAATGGCATATCGAAAACTATCTTGTAACTTTGCATAATAACTGAATGCACACATATACAAATATACATATGAATTTACAACATCTTTTCATATGCTTCTCATTACACATTCTTAATTCCCGTCAGATCAATCTCACATATAATATATATATCACATACCTAAATCACTTGATGTGTAATATGAGTTCAATTTATCATCTTAGCATAGGATCTCGTAGTCATATACTTTATCAAATTCACTAACACTTGGCCTGCAATGTATAAAACCCGAACATAACACCAGCACGAAGCCTACGGGACTTTAAACTCAGATATAATACCAGCACTAGCCTGTGGGATTTAACCCGGATATAATACCAGCACGAAGCCTGCGGGATTTAACCCGGATATAATACCAGCACGAAGCTTGCGGAATTTAACCCGGATATATTACCAGCACGAAGCCTGTGGGATTTAACCCGGATATAATACCAGCACAAAGCCTACGGATTTTAAGCTCGGATACACATCAAATATCATGCATATTTAATCATATATTAACACATCTCATTCAACGTATCACATTAGTAGTCATTTGCTACATTTGGATATAAGCTCCATATGAACACCATCATTTACATTTCGGTTCAAAAGTCATACATAAATATCACATATCCATTTCACCATTCAAACTTATCCCATAGTGACCATTCGACTATAAGTCATATACATAAATTATTTATCACACAACTTAAATCAAGTAGAACCAAAAGGTCACAATTCATCTAATATATGCATATCAAGGCATCATCAATTATACACTAAAGGTGACTACTCAAAACTTACCGCGGATATACTTGAACGGTTGCGGAAAGGCTACTCAATTACTTTCTCTTTTCCCCTATTCAACTTCGATCCTCTTTGCTCTTGAGCTTAATTCAAAAATTTTAAACTAGTCATTATTCGACTATTCAAGCATTACTTCAGGAATATAATATATATTCGAATTTCACACATATATATCATAGTAAGTTTATAAGAAAACATTAAGCAACTCATTAACAAATTTTTATCAATGTTTACCACAATATCACAAATTCACAATAAGCTGTCTTCCTGAGAAACAGTCACCAAATTATTCATAACTGGAGCTACGAAACTCCAAATCAATTGCCGTAAAATTTTCCTGAAAATAGACTCATATATCTTTTATCCATAAAATTTTCAGAATTTTTAGTTTGGCCAATCAATACCAGATTTTTCTTAAAATTTCCCCTATTTCACTGTTTGACTAATCTGACCACCCTTTACTACGAATCAATTTTCTAATTGTACAGAAGTCAAAATATGTTCTCGTTGATTTCATTTGAAACTAGACTCATTAATCTTTAATTACATAATTTATTCAGTTTCTAACTCAACTCCCACAATTTATGCTACTGCCCCAAGCACATTTATTACCAATTTACTCTTTCACAACTCTTTGCATTCATATTATTTAAACATGCATATCACCAATCAATTTCATCACAATTTCACTTAAGCATAATCTTAATACAATACATCGTACTCAAATCATTATTCAAGTTCAAATTCGGCTAGCACACATATACATACTAGCAACTAAGTATTAACATTGCATTTCATACTATAACCGAATGTATAGCTCATCAAAATATATTTATTCATGTTCCCTTAACACATATTGGTCAACTAGATCATGTATTATTCTTTGGCACATTTGGTCATTAAAGCAATCACCTATTTAACTTTCAAGCATTTTTATACTAACATTTCTCCCAAGGTCGAATTCATATACAACCTTTAGTACTCATTTAAAGTTTATATTTTAAGTAATTTATATACACAACATTAGCCAAATATCCATTTACTAAGCATTTTAACTAATTTTTCTTCAACTATCCACATATTCGACAATCACATAATCAAACACTAAACCTTAACTTCCAAGCCAAAACAACTAGCAAACTCAACACATCCAACATAAATTTCCATGCTAATGACATCAAAACAACTACTAAGAATTTCAAGCTCCTTGGCCGAATTTCAATCTTCCAAAATTACAAAAATTTCCATGCTAATGACATCAAAACAACTACTAAGAATTTCTTCTCCCCCCTTTCCTAGCTACGGCAATGGAGGAATAAAGATGAACCAACTTTGGTTTCTCCTCCCACTAACACATTATTTTTATTACCCATACTCTTTTATTCATCTTTAATTCATTTAATACATTTTTTTATTACATATTTCTCACCACTAATAAATATAATAATATTAAACCATGCATATAATGCCCATACTTATGACCTTGGTCGGCCACTAGCATTAAAAGTGGCAAATTGACATGCAAACCCACTTATTTGCATCATTCAATAATTAATCACTTAAAATAAGCCACACATATATTCAAAGCTTCTCACATAAGTCCTTTTTATTTAGAAACACATTCAAATTGACAAAAATCAAAGCATTCAAATTTCACACATGCATGATCACATATTTTAGACATAAAATATTATATTCAATTATTTCTGCAACTCGGTTTAGCGGTCCCGAAACCACTTCCCGACTAGGGTCAGAATAGGGCTGTCACACTAGGGCCACGCCCGTGTACTCTGAAGGTGAGCTTGTGTTTTTCGAATTTGTGCAATTGAGGTCGTGCTTGGTTACTATCCCACGCCCGTGTGTCTTGGGCGTGTGTGGCACACAGCCATGTCGAACGGCCGTGCCTAGCCTTGTTCGCTTCTCCCACGCCCGTGTTTTGTTGTCCACGGCTTAATGGCACGGGCGTGTCTCATGCCCGTGTCGAAGAAACAGAATTGAGCCTTGCCCCTGGGATGCCCGTGGTTGTTCATTCGCACGCCCGTGGTCACCTATGAAGTTCACCCCCGGCCATGTCGCACGGCCGTGGGGATTTATCACATCCCGTGTTTTAGGGAAATCATGTCCTGCTTTCACACGGCCGTATCGCACGGTCGTGTCTCTTCCCCTGTTTGGCCACGGCTTTAGGCACGCCCGTGTGCCTGGCCGTGTGTGCTGAAAAAATTTGCAATTCAAAGATAAAGTTAATAATTCAAAGTGTTAGAAATTAAAAATAAAGAAATCAAAATATGTTGGTGCTCGGGTTGCCTCTCGAGAAGCGCTTATTTATAGTCTAAGCTCGACTTACTTCTCTAGTGAATGATAATGGTGGTTCAAGGAGTTTATACTCCTCGTTTCGGCTATCAATCTGAAAATAAGGTTTTAAACGGGTGTTGTTTACCTTAAAAGTGCCGAACTTGGGATGACTCACCTCCATTGTACCGAATGGAAAAATGCTGAGTACCGTAAAAAAGATTTCTCTATTCGGTGTGGTAGTGACAATGTGGGGATCTGTGGCATCAACAACACTTTATCTCCAATTTGAAGTTGATTTGGAGAGGTAGCAAGCTCGTTCTGGCGTAATTTTGGTTTATCGCGTGTTTTCGGTTTATGTGTTCACCATTCATCTAGCTCCTCTATTTGCAGCCGTCGTTTCTCATGGACATCTTTGTTTTCTACATGATAGTAGTGCACTATCTCTATTGTCTTGATTTGAGGAGGTTCCTGCAAGGATGATTGAATATTAGTTTTATCATCAACAGGTTTTATAGCATTATCTTGAGTCTTAGAGGTTTTGACTGAGTCACGTGCTTGGAGTGTTACTGCGTTGTCACCTGCACGAAGTGTTAGCTCTCCTGTACCTACATTAATAATGGTCCTGGCAGTTGCTAAAAAGGGTCGTCCTAAAATTAAAGGTACCTCATTATCCTCATCCATATCTAAAACGACAAAGTCTACTGGGTAAATAAATTTATCAATTTTAACGAGAACATCTTCAATAATACCCTTAGGAAATCTAACTATTTTGTCATCCAATTGTATGCTCATCCTAGTCTGTTTGGGTTTATCGAGACCTAGTTGTTTAAACATTTATACGGCATAACATTTATACTTGCCCCTAGATCAGCTAAAACATTATTCATAAATAAACTACCAATTAAGCAAGGAATTGTAAAACTCCCTGGATCTTTTAATTTGTTAGGTAGCTTATTCTTTAGAATAGCTGAGCAAACTGTGTTGAGTTCTACATGCGATGTAGCGTCTAATTTTCTTTTATTGGTTAGAAGTTCCTTTAAGAATTTTGCTGAGTTGGGGCATCTACGAAAGAACTTCAATAAAGGGTAAGTTAATATGTAATTTCTTTAAGAGTTTGACAAACTTACCAAATTGTTCTTCTGTTCTGTCTTTCGCCATCGTTTTAGGATATGGCACACGAGCTTCATAATTCGTACTTACCTGTTTAGGATCATTATCGTTTACCTCTTCTCAACCTTTGTTCATCGCGTTGTCGTTCTGTAATTCTGGCTCCGGTGCAATGAATCCTTCCTTATTTTGAGTACTAATTGCATTGAGGTGTTCCCTCGGGTTAGATTCAGTATTACTTGGTAAGCTACCTTGTGGTCGTTCGGAGATTAGTTTGGATAGTTGGCCTATCTGAGTTTCGAGCCCTTGGATCGATGCTTGTTGATTCTTAAGTGCTATCTCGGTATTTTGGAAACGAGTTTCTGACACTGATATGAATTTTGAGAGCATCTCCTCAAGGTTTGGTTTCTTCTCTTGTTGATAGTGTGGTTATTGTAAACCCGGAAGATGTTGTGGTCTTTGATTTCCTAGACTGCCCCATGAAAAATTTGGGTGGTTCCTCCAACCTGCATTATAAGTATTATTGTATGGGTTGTTTTGAGATTGGAAGTTATTGTCACCCATATAGTTGAGTTGTTCTTCTTCAGCTGTAGGATTGAAGGATCGATATTCTGTATATACACCTCCGCCACTTGAGTCACACCTCATTACTGGATGTACCTGAGTAGAACTAAGTAAACCTTCAATCTTTTTATTGAGAAGTTCTACCTAATTAGATAGCATGGTGACTGAATCGATGTTATAAATGCCGGTTGTTTTCATTGGCTTTGTCCTCATAACTTGCCACTGATAGTTATTCAGTGACATCTCCTCTATAAATTCATAGGCATCTTCCGGTGTTTTATTGCTGATGGTTCTGCCAGCAACTGCGTCAACCATTTACCGAGTCGAGGGATTCAGACCATTGTGGAATGTTTGTACTTGCAGCCAAAGTGGTAACCCATGGTGAGGGCACCTTATCAGTAAGTCCTTGTATCTCTCCCATGCATCGTAAAGTGTTTCTAAATCCATCTATACAAAAGAATAGATATCATTACGTAATTTAGCCGTTTTAGCCGGCAGAAAATATTTTAGTAAAAATTTCTCGGTCATTTGTTCCCAAGTAGTGATAGACCCTCGTGGTAACGAGTTCAACCACTGTTTAGCTTTGTTTCTCAGTGAAAAGGGAAACAACTGAAGACGTATGGCATCATCAGAAACGCCATTGATTTTAAATGTATCGCAAAATTCTAAAAAGTTCACTAAATGAGCGTTGGGATCTTCATCCTGCAAACCATCAAACTGAACGAATTGCTGTATCATCTGAATAGTGTTAGGTTTTAGTTCAAAAATATTTGCAGCCACAACAGGTCTAACTATGATAGATTCAGTTCCTATTAAAGAAGGTTTAGTATAATCATACATAGTACGGGGAGCAGGATTTTGATTAGCCGCAATTACAGGAGGTAGCTGATTGCCTTGGTTTTCAGCCATCACATCGGTTGGAGGTTGAATATTGTCTCCTTGCTCGATCTCTGTGTATCTTAAGCTATTCCTTATTTTTGTTTGATTTTTGTGAATTGTACGATCGATTTCTTCATCAAAAAGTAATGGTCCTGACGGGTTTCTTCTAGTCATAAACTATAAAAACCTGCCAAGAGAGAGAAAAAGTAAATTAATAAATAATAAAATAAAATAAAATTGCAAGAAAAATAAATGGCTAAAGTAAAAAAAAATTAGAGTTCCTAATATTTCAGTTCCCCTGCAACGGTGCCAAAAACTTGATCGCGTGATTCGTAACAAGTAATAAATATTTATAATGAAGATCAAACTTAGACTAACTATTATCACGACGAAAAGGCAAGCGCACCTATCGAACAATAGTATAGTAATGGCAAGACCGGGATATCGTACCCAAGGGAACCAAAAGTACTAGTAATAACTATCTTTTTATTATCTAACCTAGAAATAAAGAGGGGTTGTTTATTAACTAAACTAAGAGCGCACAGAGAAAAGAATTGGGGAATTGCTTTTGGGAAAGTTGAATTGACTTGAGACAATACCTAAGGAAAAATCCACCTAGACTTTACTTGTTATTCTGGCTTCGAACCGGACTATGTATTCATTCAACTTGTTCCGTAGAGATCCCTAAGTTATGTTATTATCCCTATTCAAGAATAATAATGTCTAATCCCTAGATTGAATAACCGAGACTTTTCTCTAATTAACACTCTAGGGTTGCATTAACTCGATCTATGGATCCCCCTATTAGGTTTCACCCTAATCTGGTAAAATCTTGTCACCCTATTTCTAGGCGCGCAATCAACTCTGCTTAATTATGACGAAAGTACTCTTAGACAGGGTCTATTCTTCCTCTAAATAAGAGCATATCTTGAATCAGTGTCCTGGGATATCAAAACAAGAATTAAGAACACATAATTAAGAACAAGTTAAATATTTATCATACAATTTAGAAAATAATAACAAGATTTGTCTTAGGTTTCATTCCCTTTAGGTATTTAGGGGTTTAGTTCATAACTAAATAGGAAAACACCTCAGAAGAATAAAGAATACAAAACATAAAGAAAACCCAAAACTCCTGAAGGGAAATTGAGGAGAGATCTTCAGTCTTGATGATGAATCCGGCTTCTGAGATGGATCAATCGACTTCCCTGGGGTAATTCTTTACCCCCCTTCTCCGTCTCCCTTTTCCTCCTCTAGTGCGTATTTATAGGCTTTGAAATGCCTAGAGACCCTCAAAAGTAGTCTTTTCCGAATTGGACTTAACTTGGGCTCGGCAGGGACACGCCCGTGTGACGTGATTGCCAGACCGTTTTCGATCCGTTAAATTGCACACGGCCGTATGGGTCAATGGCCAGGCCGTGTGAATTGTGAAAGCCTTGGTTGACACCCTCGAAAGACACGCGCGTGTGAGATGCCGGTGTGGTAAGGCTTAGGCCGTGTCATCTTCTCGATTTGGTCTATTTTGTCCTTTTTTGGCTCGTTTTTGGCTCCTTTTGACTCTTGGTGCTCTCCTGAGTGCAAAACATGAAATTAAACTATTAGGAGTATCGAATTCACCAATTTTAATGAGAAATCATCTATAAAATGCATTAAACATGGGGTAAAAATATGTATAATTTATGGTTTATCAATGGTTTGCAGGACGAGGATCCAAATACTCATTTGGCAAACTTTCTGGAGTTTTACGACACATTTAAGATCAATGACGTTTCTGATGATGCCATTCGCCTTCAGTTATTTCCTTTTTTGTTGAGGAATAAGGCTAAACAGTGGTTGAACTCATTACCACAATGGTCAATCACTATATGGGAACAAATGGCCGAAAAGTTTTTACTTAAATATTTTTCACCGGCTAAAACGGTTAAGTTGAGGAATGATATCTCTTATTTTATGCAGATGGACCTAGAAACACTCTATGATGCATGGGAGAGATAAAAGGATCTATTGAGAAGGTGCCCTCACTATGGGTTACCTCTATGGCTACAGGTTCAGACGTTTTACAACGGTGTGAACCCCTTAACAAGACAATTCATTGACGTATCCACCGGTGGAACTTTGAATAACAAAACACCTGAAGAGGCTTACGAATTTATGGAAGAAATGTCACTGAATAACTATCAGTGGCAAGTCATGAGAACAAAGCCGACAAAAACAGCCGGTGTTTTCAACCTCGACGCAGTTACTATGCTATCTAACCAGGTAGAACTATTAAATAAAAAGATTGATGATTTGTATGGTTCTACTCAGGTACATCTAGTGATGAGGTGCGATTCAAATGGAGGAGGAGTACACATAGAATATCAATCCTTCAACCCTAGCATCGAGGAGGAACAAGTTCAATATATGGGTAACAATAATTCTAGACCTCAAAATAACCTATATAGTAACCATTATAATGCAGGTTGGAAGAACCATCCCAATTTCTCATGGGGTGGTCAAGGAAATCAAAGGCCACAACATCCCCCAGGTTTTCAATAACCACCTTACCAGCAGGAAAAGAAGTCGACCCTTGAGGAGATGCTAACGAAATTTATCTTAGTGTAAGTGACTCACTTTCAAAATATCGAAACAGCACTCAAGAATCAACAAGCGTCGATTCAGGGGCTCAAAACTCAGATAGGCCAACTCGCCAAATTGATTTCTAAATGACCACAAGGTAGCTTGCCGAGTAACACTGAATCTAACCCAAGGGAACAGCTCAATGCGATTACCATTCAAGAAAAAGAAGGGTTAGTTAAACCTGAACCAGAATCGAGGCAAGGAATTGTGGTAAGTAAAGGTAAAGGTGAGGAAGACCACAGTGAGCAAAAACCAGTAAGTAAAGAGTACAAACCTCGCGTACCATATCCTAGTGCGACAAGGAAAGACCACACAGACGAACAATTCGGTAAATTTCCTTAGATTATTAAAGAAATTACACATTAACTTACCATTTATTGAAGATCTTTCGCAGATGCCAAATGCAGTTAAATTCTTAAAGGAGCTTTTAGCAAATAAGCAGAAGTTAGATGAGACGTCGCATGTAAAGTTGAACTCAGTTTGCTCAACCATTCTACAGAATAAACTACCCAACAAATTGAAAGATCCAGGGAGTTTTAGATTCCTTGTTTAATTGGTAGTTTAAACGTTAACAATGCTTTAGCTGATTTAAGGGCTAGCATTAATGTCATACCCTGAAAAATGTTTAAACAACTAGGTCTTAGGAAACCCAAACAAACTAAGATGAGCATTCAATTGGCAGATAAGACAATCAGACTTCCTAGGGGTATTATTGAAGATGTACTTGTTAAAATTGATAAACTTATCTTCCATATTGATTTTGTTGTTCTAGACATAGAAGAGGATAGTGACGTGCCTTTAATTTTAGGAAGGTCCTTTTTAGCAACTGCTAGAACTATTATCGATATTGGTACAGGTGAACTCACACTTCGTGTGGGTGATGAAACAATCACTCTTCAAGCTCGTAATTCGAGTAACAAATTGACTATTGAGGGTGGTTGTATAAATCATGCTACTAATACTAATCATGTGGTGTAACCATCTTTGCAGGAAATACGTCTGAAGAGCATACATGATCCATGTTCAAGTAACAACAAAGGACCCATCTATGAAGAATGAAGGCGACACGGCCGTGTGCACCTGGTACATGATATTCGCGACAGGTTTTAAAAATTTATAATTAAGTGTTCTTGAAACTAATTATTATCACGATGAAGGCAAGGGTACCTATCGAACAGTAGTATAGCTTTAGCAAGATCGGATTGTCGAACTCAAATGAACCAAGAGTACTAGTAATTACTTTCTTTTTATTATCTAGCCTAAAAATTAAGGGATTTGTTTATCTAAATTAATTAACTAAACTAAGAGTGCACAGAGAGAAATTGGGGAAAAGCTTTTGGGAAAATTCGATTGATTAAGACAATACCCAAGGAAAAATCCACCTAGACTTCACTTGTTATTTGACTCTGAATCAGGCGATTTATTCATTTGACTTGATCCATAGAAATCCCTAAGTTATGTTATTATCTCTCTCAAGACTAATAACGTCTAACCCTAGGTTGATTAATTGAAATCTCTTTTTAATTAACACCTATTGTTGTATTAACACGATCTATGGATCCCCTTATTAGGTTTCACCCTAATCCAGCAAAATCTTATCACCCTATCTCTAGGCGTGCAATCAACTCCACTTAATTATGACAAATTTTCTCTTAGACAGGGTCTATTCCTCCTTTGAATAAGAGCATTAACTCGAATTAATATCCTGGAATATCAAAACAAGAATTAAGAACACATAATTAAGAACAAGTCAAATATTTATCATACAATTCAAATAATAATAACAAGATCCGTCTTAGGTTTCATTCCCCTTAGGTATTTAGGGGGTTTAGTTCATAATTATAGAAGAAAAAATCTTAGAAGAATAATGAATACAAAACATAAAGAAAACCCAAAACCCCTGAAAGGAAATTGAAGGGAGATCTTCAGTCTTGATGATGAATCCGGCTCCTGAGATGGACCAATCGGCTTTCCTTGAGTAATTCCTTGCCTCCTACTCTGTGTCTCCTTTCTAAGTGCCTCCTCAGGTGTTTAAATAGGCTTTAGAATGCCTAAGAGCCCTCAAAATTGGCCTTTTTTCGAATAGAGTTATACTTGGTCTCGGTAGGGACATGCTCGTGTGACACGCCCGTGT
Organism: Gossypium arboreum; assembly: GCF_025698485.1. Taxonomy (NCBI): domain Eukaryota; kingdom Viridiplantae; phylum Streptophyta; class Magnoliopsida; order Malvales; family Malvaceae; genus Gossypium; species Gossypium arboreum. The sequence goes on along the minus strand of NC_069081.1, from coordinate 108,297,553 downwards.
GCGATTATTCCAGCCCGTGGTCAAGGCTGTTGAATAGGCACGGGCGTGTAGTCTACCCGTGTAAGTCGTGATTCGATCCTGGCAAAGGGACACGGCCGTGTGACATGCCCGTGTGAGGAAGTCCAGGCCATGTTAATTTCCCATGTAGGTCTATTTTCTCCATTTTCGGCCCGTTTCTCGCTCTTTTTACTCTCCTATGCTCACCTAAGTATAAAACATGAAATTAAAGGATTAGGAGCAATGAATTCACCAAATCTAAGGAGAAACCATCCATAAATGTGCTGAGCATGGGATAAAAATATGTATAAATTACGGTTTATCAGCACCAACACGCCCAAAGAACACAGGCATGGGCCGAATTGTAAATGCGCCTAAATTTGAAAATCACGAAACATACGGGCTGAAATAAGGGCACACGGGCGTGTCCCACGGCCGTATGCCCCAATATCTATATAAACCCCCTACTATTCATCATTCCCTTCCTCAAAACCCTAACCCTAGCTGCCGAAATCTCTCCCCTCCCACCGACCGACCACCCTTAAAATTTTCATCCTTCTTTCATTCTCCTTCCCCTTTCCCCTCTTCTCACCCTTGCAAGAATCACACGGCCTCAATTCCCACGCTCGTGGCCGACCCCAACCACACCCCACAATCACGCTGCCACTCCTCCGGCCATCGGTCCTCCACTAATGGTTTTCTCATCTCTTTTACTTCTTTTTGATGCTTACTATCATGATAATATCAATTTTTACCCTATTAGTTACATTTTGCTACTAATTTTTTATCATATCATCCTCATTCTTAGGATTTATTTCATGTATTTTATACCATTTTCTTACCATTGTTAGCTACTTTAATCTTTTTCGTGATGAATCTAGTCATGCTGTCACTATGCCATTTGCCATAACATTTCTGCCATCAAGTTTGATTGCTTTTGGTTGAGTCTTGCTAGTGTTAGTAGTTTTTGGTTCAATTTTTTAGTTTAATTCTTGGTTAATTTCTTGTCAAATTTGTTAGTATATGCTACCTTTTCTATTCATTAGGATATAAAAGTAGTTCTTCTTACAGGTATATAATGTCAAATCCACGAGGCAAGAAGACTACCGTTCCCGCCTAGAAGAATTGCAAAGGAGCAACATCCTCCTCGGGTCCTACCACCGAAATTTGGCACCCATTCCTACAGTTTCCCCTGGGACCTCAGGAGAAACTCTTTTAGATACTACGGGCCCGACCCCTAGGTGTGGACCATTGCATTAATTGGGCTACACTCGAGCAGATCTAACTCGCTGACACTGTCCTGGCCCTCCTGATTACTGACCCGTGGGGGCTCTTCTTCGAGATCATCGAGCCGACGTACCTCGAGCTCACACTTGAACTCTACTTAACCTTCCATCTTCAAGTTGTTATGACAGAGTTGGATGATCCTGGAACGGTCCAGTTCTGTCTCGGCGGTTTAGTTCGCCAGCTGAGTGTGCCTAAGTTCGAAGTCGCACTAAGACTATATACAGAGGAGTTCATGGATGACGATGACTTCGACAGCCTCCATCGCCACATCCACTACTCTCCTTCAAACTGCTGGAAGGCCCTAGTCCTTGCTTTGGCCACTTATGATCCCAGTCACTCCAAAGCATCGGCTCTCGCCCCATCCCTAAGATACCTACATGCCATCCTAGCCCATACCTTGACAGGACGGTGAGAGAGGACCGACATCGGCAACACTAACAACTCCTATTTTTTATGGAACATGATGCATGGGCATGTATTTGACCTTGCCTATTTCATTGGCCTCGCCATTCGCCATCAGACGGAGCGGCATAGGAAGGGAGTCATTTCCATCGGCCCTTATGTGACTCGCCTGGCGCGGTACCTTAGTCTCCTCAACTTGGAGACTCAAGTATCCTCCCTCAGCCTCATCTGTCAGATGTCTCTACAGGGCATCTCAAGTATGTTCTATATGAGGATGATCGAGCAACAACGTGGATTTGATCCTCCTCAGTACCGCCTAGTCCAGTTAGCTGAGAAGGAGGACCCAGAGGACATTACTGATGATGTCCCTCCACCACACGAGGATCTAGCCTCTCAGCCACCACCTATTCATCACCCAGTTCATGCGGCTGCTTCACTCTCTGACAACTCTGAGTGCCTAACTCGATTCGAGCAGTAATATTTTCAACGCTTCGATCATATTGATGCAACATTACATCAGATTTGTCGGCACCTTTACATCTCATTGCCACCCCCACCTCGCAAACCATCCGGAGATAAGGATTTTTAAAGACTTTACTTTATTTTTAGTTGTTTACTTTTATCTTTATTTACCTTTTTAAATTACTTTTTATTTTATTTTTAAGACCATTTTACTTCATCTTTAGGTTTTATAATTTATATTAAGTAATTTATATTTTCAGCCATTTTTTTACGAGTAATCATGCTACTTTATATTTCCTAAAGAGTTAATAATTCTATCACAGTTATGTAGAGCTCCAAAGCTCACTATCTTAGGAATTTACAACTCCACTGGAAAAGGTTCTCCACGATTGCCATGTCCTACTCGACCACGACCATATTGATCGCGTGATTCATAACAAGTAATAAATATTTATAATGAAGATCAGACCTAGACTAACTATTATCACGATGAAAAGGCAAGCGCAGCTATCGAACAATAGTATAGTAATGGCAAGACCAGGATATCGTACCCAAGGGAACCAAAAGTACTAGTAATAACTATCTTTTTATTATCTAACCTAAGAATAAAAGGGTTTGTTTTAATTAACTAATTTTTTAAACTAAGAACGCATAGAGAAAAGAATTGGGGAATTGCTTTTGGGAAAATCGATTGATTTGAGACAATATCTAAGGAAAAATCCACCTAGACTTTACTTGTTATTCTAGCTCCGAATCAGACGATTTATTCATTCAACTTGTTTCATAGAGATCCCTAAGTTATGTTATTATCCCTATTCAAGACTAATAACTTCTAATCCCTAGATTGAATAACTGAACTTTTCTCTAATTAACACTCTAGGGTTGCATTAACTCGATCTATGGATCCCCTTATTAGGTTTTACCCTAATCTGGCAAAATCTTGTCACCCTATTTCTAGGCGCACAATCAACTCCGCTTAATTATGGCAAATGTACTCTTAGACAAGGTCTATTCCTCCTCTAAATAAGAGCGTGTCTTGAATCAGTGTACTGGGATATTAAAGCAAGAATTAAGAACACATAATTAAGAACAAGTTAAATATTTATCATACAATTCAGAAAATAATAACAAGATTCGCATTGGGTTTCATTACCCTTAGGTATTTAGGGGATTTAGTTCATAACTAAATAAGAAAACATCTTAGAAGAATAAAGAATACAAAACATAAAGAAAACCCAAAACTCCTGAAGAGAAATTGAGGAGAGATTTTCAGTTTTGATGATGAATCTGGCTTCTGAAATGGATCAATCGGCTTCTTTTGGGTAATTCCTTACCCCTCTTCTCTGTATCCCTTTTCCTCCTCCTCTAGTGTGTACTTATAGGCTTTGGAATGCCTAGAAACCCTCAAAAGTGGCCTTTTCTGAATTGGACTTAACTTGGGCTCGGTAGGGACACACCCATGTTAGATTACTTCAGGCCGTGTTCGAGCCTACCAAATTGACACGGTCATGTGGTCTGCCCGTGTGAGGAGGTCCAGGCCATGTTGATTTCGTACTTTGGCCAATTTGCTCCATTTTTGGCCCGTTTCTCGTTCCTTTCGCTCTTCTATGCTCTCCTAAGAATAAAATATAAAATTAAAGCATTAGGAGCATCGAATTCATTAATTCTAATGAGAAATCATCCATAAAATGCATTAAACATTGGGTAAAAATATGTATAATTTACGGTTTATCACATAGCTACCACCAAATATAATATTCTTTTGGCGCAAGACTTGTGTACTAACGAACCTCTACCACCACCTGAGTATCCTCCTCCAGTCTCACACTTGCCTTAGCCGACTATTCTCTATGAATCCAATTCAAGGATTCCATTTAACATTCAGGAAGTTTCACTTCTCTCCTTATTTTATGATCTTATATCTATATTTTTCAGTAAATCTATCTTTGTACATTGAGGACAATGTACATCTTAAGTGTGGGGGGTTATTTATATCATTTTCAGAAAAATCCCTGAATTTTGTCTTGTTCTCACGTGAATCACTCATATCATTATTAGAATGAATTTTGATTAATTTATGATTTTTATTGATATGTATTAAATTAAAACATAAACATTTATGCATTGATTGTTTAAACTTTAAGGAATTAAAGAATCAAGCATGATAAAGTTGATTTTTGAGAATTAAAAATTTTTAGGTTGTTTCCCCAAGTTTAGGTATTATCTTGAGTTGAAATTCACAGGTTTAAGATAAAAAAGCCATAATGTTTGTGAGATCTTGAGCCTTTAGAGCATATATTATTTCTTTCATGCTCACTTTTATTGTTGCTTTGAGTGCGTCAATATTGAATTGTTATTTTAGAACTTACGTCAATTATGTATTTTAAGACCACACCATTTGATTTGATATGTCGAGATGATAAAGGCACTTAGGTTTAACCAACTCACTCCATAAAAGCCTACCTTCATAATTAACCCTTAGTGAACCCCTTTGAGCCTAACAAGTCATTCATTGATTACCCTCAATATTAACCCATAACCCATTATTGTTGAAATCCCCTAATTTGATCCCTATTTTTGTCGAGATTTGAATTGAATTATTGCTTAGCTATGTTTTATTTTTCTTTGTAATAGTTAGCAAAGTTCTATGTTATTTGATTTTATCTTTAAAAAAAATTACATACATACATATTAGTAGTAATTCTTTGTTTTTGAGCTTAAGTATTTAATTCCATATTCCATGAAGAAAAGCTCAATTCTAGGATCTTCTAATTAGGAATGTAATTTGTAGTTTTAGTATTTTTATAGTTAAGTAATTTTTCAATTCAATCTCGATTCTAACCTTTTTCTTTCAGCTTGTGACCACACCCCCTAACCAAAGCCACGTTACAACCCTTTAAAGAGCTTTTGATTGATGTATCATTTCAATATATAGTGGTGGAGATTTGATTTTCACGCAAGCCTATGGTAATAACTTTTCATATTGACTGTTGATTGCTAAATTTCTTGTCCTTAAACAACTCGAGTGATTTGAGTGAATCTTTAGTGAGGATGTGAAACTCTGTGATATTTTGAATCAAATGTCATTACTTAGATGAGGGGAGACACCTACGTTTTCGTGATAAAATGCTAAACTTGGAATGTTTGAAACTTTGATGTTCTTCAAGTTGAATTTTCAATGTATGATTACTTATGGATTATTTTGAGATACTATTGATGAAAATTATAAGTTGAGAAGAATTTATTTTGATTGTGAGTTGAGGATTTTGCTTGAGGACAAGCAAACGCTTAAGTGTGGGGGTATTTGATAAGTCGTAATTTATACATATTTTTATTCCATGCTTAGTATATTTTTGGATGAATTATCATCAGATTTATGGAATTCGATGCTCCTAATCCTTTAATTTCATGTTTTATACCTAGGTGAGCATAGGAGAGTAAAAAGAGTGAGAAACAGGCCAAAAACGGAGAAAATGGGTCAACGTGGAAAATCAACATGGCCTAGATTTCCTCACACGGGCAGTTCACATGCCCGTGTCTATTTAACAGATTGCAACACGGCCAAAGCCACCTCACATGGGCTGTCACACGGGCGTGTCCTTGTCGAGCCCAAGTCTAATCCTATTCGGAAAAAGCCACTCTTGAGGGTTTTGAGGCGTCCCAAAGCCTATATAAACACCCTAGGAGATACCTAGAAAAGACACACGGAGTAGGAGGCAAGGAATTACTCGAACAAAGCCGATTGATCCATCCCAGAAGCCAGATTCTCCTTCAAGACTGAAGATCTCCCTTCAATCTCCTTCAGGGGTTCTTGGGATTCTTTATGTTTTGTTATCATTATTCTTCTGAGATGTTTTCTTTTACACTTATAAACTAAATCCCCTAAATACCTAAGGGGAATGAAACCTAAGACGGATCTTGTTATTATTTTTTGAATTATATGATAAATATTTGACTTGTTCTTAATTATGAGTTCTTAATTCTTACTTTAATATTCCAGGATATTGATTCAAGTATTGATGTGCTTATTCAGAGGAGAAAAAGTACCTGTCTAAGAGTAGATCTAGCATAATTAAGCGGAGTTGATTGCACCCCTAGACATAGGGCGACATAATTTTACCGAATTAGGGTGAAACCTAATAAGGGAATCCATAGATCGTGTTAATGCAACACTAGGGGTTTTAATTAGAATGAGATTTCAATTAATCAACCTAGGGTTAAACGTTGTTAGTCACGAGAGAGATAATAATATAACTTAGGGATTTCTAATGATCAAGTCAAGTGAATAAATCGTCTGATTCAGACTCAAATAACAAGTGAAGTCTAGGTGTATTTTTCCCTTGGGTATTGTCCAAATCAATCAGTTTTTCCCAAAAGTATTTCCCAAATTTTCCTCCTGTGCATTCTTAGTTTAGTTAATTAATTTAGATAAAATAAATCCCTTTATTTTTAGGCTAGATAGTAAAAAGAGAGTTAATACTAGTACTTTTAGTTCCTGTAGGTACGACATTCCGGTCTTGCTATAAACTATACTACTGTTCAACAAGTGCGCGTGCCTTTATCGTGATAATAGTTAGTTTCAAGTACAATCAATTATAAATATAAAACTTATCACACACATTAGGGACTAAAATGTGAAATAAATGAAACATATGGGCTTATATGAATGCTATGAGAATTAAGGCTAACATGGGTATATGTAAATTTTATGTATTTTGTGATTTTGTGAAATAGGGAGTAAATTGTCAAAATGTGAAAATATGAGGGCTAATTTGTAAAATGCCCTAAATATGTGTTTTTGGATTGATTTGAATGAATGTGAATTTGAATGAGTTAAATTTAAATTTATATAGATCAAGAACCAAAGAAAACATAATTAGATTGGAGAAAGTCGAAAGTCGTTGAGTAGCCGATTCTATTTATTCGAGTCTGTATGAGATAAGACTATATACAAATAAATGTATTTGAAATGGTTTATTTATGCTAATATGCTATTGAATTATGTTGAATGGCTATTTTCCTGGAATATGAGATATCTGAGAAAGTATCGACAAGGTTCCGGTGTCCAAAAAGCCTCGTACGAACCATAGGAATAGTTAGGATACATATGTCATGAAATAGGATTTTCGATATGTGTTATTGTGTAAGACCACGTCTGGGACGTTGGCACCGATTTTCTATTTACGTGTAAGACCACGTCTGGGACTTGGCATCGTATTTGATTTCATGTAAGACCCTGTCTGGGACAGTGGCATCGATATTTGATTACATGTAAGACCACGTCTAGGACTTTGGCATTGTATGAGCTTTCTGAGCTATTCGCGTATCCTTATGGTTCCGAACAGTTCAACAGGCATTCCGAGAAATGAATGACTATGTGAATATGTATCCAATTCAGGTACGTTTGAAATGTACATTATGTTTGAGAATAAGGTAAGTACAAAGCATATGTATATATGTGAACTTATAGAAGAAGAATGAGGTATGTGAAATGGAATATGTTAAGTATAAGTGAGTTATGCATATATGAGCAAATGATTATGAGCCTTTGAGCTAAATGAAAAATATGAACTTATCATTATGATATGCCATGATTTATACAATTCAATTAGATTATAATTGTGGAATTGGTAAAGAATGTGGTGTAAAATTGAATGTAAATATCAAGGTTATAAATCATATAATTTGGTATGTTTTTAGCTTATGGAATGATATGATTTTGTATGTGTTTCAAGCATTAAATATGTTGATAATGATTTGATATAAATGGTATATGTTTTGGTTGAGAAATGGTTGAGAATTTGGCATAAAATGTTGTGGTTTTTATGATTGGAAGGAGGACCCTTAACGGGTGGCATTTTGGCCTTATAAAAGGCCTATTTTTTCCCACACGGGTAGGGATACGAGCATGTGTCTCAGTCGTGTTGCTCGAGGGTCATTTCTAAATGAGCCTAGGTAGACTACACAATCGCACCTACGGGCGTGTGCTTGGCTGTATGGCTAAATCAGTTTAGACCACGGGCTAGACTATGGGCGTGTGACTGGTCGTGTGACCCAAGTCAGTAGCCTCCCTAATTTTCACACGGCCTGGCACACGGGCGTGTCATGTAGCTGTGTGGACAAGTGATAAGTCATAATTTATACATATTTTTATCCCATGCTTAGCAAATTTTGGATGAGTTATCATTGGATTTGTGGAATTTGATGCTCCTAATCCTTTAATTTCATGTTTTATACTTAGGTGAGCATAGGAGAGTAAAAAGAGTTAGAAACGGGCCAAAAATGGAGAAAATGGGTCGACGTGGGAAATCAACATGGCCTGGACTTCCTCACACAGGTAGACTACACGCCCGTGTCTATTTGGCAGTCTCTAGCATGGCCTGAACCAACCCACACGCCCGTGTCTATTTAACATATTGCAACACGGCCTAAGACACACCACACGGGCGTGTCCCTGTTGAGCCCAAATCTAGTCCTATTCGGAAAAGGCCACTCTTGAGGGTTTTGAAGCATTCTAAAGCCTATATAAACACCCCAGGAGGTACCTAGAACGGACACACGGAGTAGGAGGCAAGGAATTACTCGAAGAAAGCAATTGATCCATCTCAGAAGCCGAATTCTCCTTCAAGACTGAAGATCTCCCTTCAATTTCCTTCAGGATTTTTTGGGTTTTCTTTATGTTTTGTTACCATTATTCTTCTGAGATGTTTTCTTTTACACTTATAAACTAAATCCCCTAAATACCTAAGGGGAATGAAACATAAGACGGATCTTGTTATTATTTTCTAAATTGTATGATAAATATTTGACTTGTTCTTAATTATGAGTTCTTAATTCTTGTTTTAATATTCTAGGATATTGATTCAAGTATTGATGTGCTTATTCAAAGGAGCAAAAGTCCCTGTCTAAGAGTAGATCTAGCATAATTGAGCGGAGTGGATTGCACGCCTAGCATAGGGTGACGTAATTTTTCCGGATTAGGGTGAATACTAATAAATGAATCTATAGGTCGAGTTAATGCAACACTAGGGGTTTTAATTAGAATGAGATTTCAATTAATCAACCTAGGGTTAAATGTTGTTATTCTCAAGAGAGATAATAATATAGCTTAGGGATTTCTACAGATCAAGTCAAGTGAATAAATCGTCTGATTCAGAGTCAAATAACAAGTGAAGTCTAGGTGGATTTTCCCCTTGGGTATTGTCCAAATCAATCAGTTTTTTCCAAAAGTATTTCCTTAAATTTCCTCCTGTACATTCTTAGTTTAGTTAATTAATTTAGATAAAACAAACTCCTTTATTTTTAGGCTAGATAATAAAAAGAGAGTTAATACTAGTACTTTTAGTTCATTCGGGTTCGACATCCCGGTCTTGCCATAAGCTATACTACTGTTTGATAAGGTGCGCTTGCCTTTGTCGTGATAATAGTTATTTTTTAGGAATGGACATTCATAAATTATAAAACTTATCGTGATTTGTTCACATCAACAAGTCAGTATGTATGCCCTGTTTTGACACGGCCTAGACACACGGGCGTATCTAAAGTCGTGTGAGTCACACGGCCTGTTCACACAGGTGTGTGACCTGTGAAACTTTAAAAAATTGTTTAAGTTTTGAAAAATTTTGTATGAGCTCGATTTAGTCCCTACCCCTTTCTAATGCATGTTTAAGGTCTCGATGACCTATATAAGAGACTCTATATTTATCTTTGATCTTCGATGCTATGATTTTTGTGAAATGATTTTTGAATGTTCCGATATGTTCGATAACACCTTTAACCCTAGTCCGACGATGACTACGGGTTAGGGGTGTTACAAAAATATACCAAACACAAGCCATATAAGTGGCTAATCTCAACAAAACAATTATATGCCAACATTGACCAAATTAACCTATACATGGCATTATAACCGGAATTAATTTACTGAAAGTATCAAAAGGACTGATGGATAGTGTGAAATAGCTCCGATCAACTTTCAACTCGTATGAGCTTTTAAATTACTATAAAACATAGAAAATAACACAGAGTAACCATTTAAGCTTAGTAAGCTTGTATAACACAGGATTTAACTTACCATATATCCATAAAATAGGTAAGTAAACAAAACATATCTCAACCAATTTGGCTAAAAGCCTAAACACATGATCACTAACATATTAGTCATGAAAGTCACATATAAGATCCAACACACATGGTTGAATTCATCAAATAATCATATTTCATGTACTTCATGTAAATATTAGTAATAGCTCATATCGAACTCATATAATCTCGTAGCAGAACTGTTCCCGTTGAACCATTTAGAATATCGTTGGATACATGGGTAGTACACACGAAGTGTACTGAACTGTAATTCGTCAATTTATGTACATGTATGCTCATACGAGTTGTAAACGGTAAGCTCCTTCGAGCCGAATAACGGGAAGATCATGCGAGCTGAATAATGGGAAGCTCATGCAAGCTGAATAACGGGAAGCTCATACGAGCTGAATAACGGGAAACTCATGCGAGTTGAGTATCAGGAAGCTCATAAGAGTTGAAATCGGTGACCCTAATGACATGTCATTTATATCCTGTGGATTCTTAAGGTTCAAACAGGGCTCGGTAATTGTCGAATATACAACCGGTATTTATTCATGGCAATTATACAATTCACAAACAAATAATTCAATTAAAAACATATAAATTTACAATTTAATTAAACGAACTTACCTCGACAAGTGTACGTAGATACAAAGGCGACTAATCATATATTTTCTTTTTACTTCGATCTAACTCTGTACGAGGTCTGACAGGATCTATACGAATGAATTTAACTTGTTTCAATATAATTCTCATTCAATTTAATCCAACATGGAATTTTGAAAAAATTACCATTTTGCTTTACACTCTTAATTCCATTGTAATTTAGTCCCTAGGCTCGAAAAATGAAATTCATACAATTTAATCCTTACTTAAGCCTAGCTGATTTTATATATATTAATAACAGCCCATATATTTCACAAAATTCACAAATTTTACCATAAACTTATCATCTTTTTTAATTTAATCCCTAATTGATAATTTCATCAAAATTATCTTTAAAAAAGTTGTTTATCTAACAACAACCATTCATTTTCTATCATCAAACTTCAAAATTCAAGCATATTCATCAATGGAAAAACCCTAATACTTTAACAGTTTTGTAAATTAATCCCCGAACTAGTTAGATTAAGTTACTACGATCTCAGAAACATAGAAATCATAAAAAACGGGACAAAGATTCATACTTAATTGAGCAAAATAAGCTTGCCTAAATTTTCAAGCTTCCATGGCTATTTTTTCTTTTGGTGGATGAGATTAGAATGGATTATTTTATTTTATTTATTATAACTTTAATCACTAATTTCCAAAATTAACCTTAATATTTCATTCAATTTCCAATGATGAATATTTATACTTAACCACCAAGCACTTAAATGGCCTATTTACTATAGAAGGACCTCAAATTTAAAATTTTATAGCTATTTAATACCTTTTGGCTATTAGAACACAACCTTTGCACTTTATGCAATTTAGTCCTTTTTTTTATCAAATTAGGCATGTAAATGGTAAAATTTCTTAATGAAATTTTTATATTATATTTCTATCATATTGTAGACCGTAAAATAATATTAAACTAAATTTTCTAACTTCAGATTTGTGGTCTCGAAATTACTGTTCTGATTTACTGAAAATGGGTTGTTACATTCAATGTCACAAAGAAAATCAAGTTTGCAAAAAAAAAAAAAAGAGACCAAATTACACAATGTGTAAATGTTGAGGGTTAAAGTTACTATTATGCATATTTTAAAAGTTGCCACCATTAGCTAACTGGTGACTAAAAAAGAAAAAAATGCATAGTTGGGTGACCATTTTGTAAATTTTCATAGTTAGGTGACAAAATAATAATTGAGTGACTACTAGTGTAGTTTACCTTAATGTTTAGCCCGGATGGGTAACTTGATACTGATGTATATGATTAGCTCGGACGAGCATCAAATGTTATTTGCATATGCACATTGAGTTCTTTTACGAGGTTTCATCAGGTAAAATAAAGATAAGAATTGTGGAATTATGATCCCAGTGTTGACAAAGGATGAATATGAAATGCATATGTGAAGTTGTTGATTTGAATTTGGCCTATTGTCATATGAGGCTTATAAGTATGATCATAAACCAAAATCTCACCTATTTGATGTTGTTCTATTGTGCCATGATAGGGGAATTGTTTTGCATAATGTACTGTATGTATTAAATGATTAAGACAAGTAAATTGTTTATATTGTATGAGCTTACTAAGTATTCTTAATACTTACTCGATGTTACTACTTTTTTTTTTGTAGATTTTGGATGTTCTGAATGTGTCAATTAGATTAGTGAGAAGCTCACATGTAACGCCCCCTTTACCCGAGACCGTCACCGGAGTCGAGCACGAGGCATTACTAAACTTATTTGAGCACTTAAACAAATTCAAACAATTTATATCACACTTTCCAGACAAGCTGTCCAACTGTGTCATAGTTTCTAAATAATTCATATCTCGAGTTATAAAACTCGAAATCCAAATCCGTAAATTTTCTCTGAATTTATACTCATATATATACTTACCAATTTTTTCTAGAATTTTGGTCAAGCCAATTAGTAAGTTTATTATTTAAAATCTCCCTGTTTCAGGGTTTGACTACTCTGACCTTTGTGTATTACGAATCAGATATCTCTCTGTACAGAGCTTCAATGACTATGCCGTTTGTCTCTAATAAAACTAGACTCAATAAGGAATCTGTACATATAAAGTATGACTTCTAATTATCTTTGTAAAATTTATGGTGAATTTCCAAAGTCAGAACAGGGGATCCAGAAATCGCTCTGGCCCTGTTTCACAAAAATTTAAACATCTCATAAAATATAGCTCATATACCTGTTTTGCTTCTTCCATATGAAAATAGACTCATCGAGATTCGATTCCATAATTTATTCATTATTTAATTCCATTTCTACTATTTTAGTGATTTTTCAAAGTCAAACTACTGCTACTTACCAAAACTGTTTTAGTACAAATATTGTTAACTAGTTTATAACATCTTTACTTCAATTCATTCAAACTCTATACATGCCATATAAATCTTCAAACTTAAAACAAAAGCTACCAGAATTGATCCGGATAGTGTGCTTTGTTGTGTTGATCCGATCTACCCACTTCACTTCAAGTCAATCTACATAAAATATTAAACACACACAAGTAAGCTTATTGAAGCTTAGTAAGTTCATAGGTTAAAAGTAATGCTTACCAAACATAATATTTCCAAACAATACCAAAACATTTACTAAAGTTTCCTGCGATTCACAACCATTGTTATAATAATTCACATAGTTGAGCTCAACAAGAATAACTACTCAATCTCTTTCATTTGGATCACTTCTCTTTATTTCTTATAATCAAATTAGGAAACGGCTTATTTAAATTGAGTACGTCGTTGCTCAATGCCACGATTCACAACTCAGTATGGTTTTCCTCATTGAAATACCATACCTACATTTTTAACTCGGTATGGGAAATGCCATACCTACATTTCTTAACTCAAGATGGATTTGATAATACCATACCTACATTTCACAGCTCAGTATGGATAATACCATACCTACATTTCACAACTCAGTATGGATGATACCATACCTACATTTCACACTTTGCCATGGAACAACCATGGTCTTATCCGTCAATTCATCACACGTCACGATACGAACGTACTCAATCCTGCGTTTTTCATAATTTGCATTTCCACATTTATTCTTTCATTAACAAAATCTACACAATCCCACAACAAATTCGTATATAATAACACATTATATACTTCAATCATTCACAAATAAACATCTAATTTCAACCATATGAACTTACCCGGCTAATTTGTAGAAGATATTGAAATTTTGGGACTATTCCGCAACTTTTTCTTTTCCTCATTCTTCTTTGGATTCTTGATCTATAATATAAAATATTTCTACTCATTAGCATTTATTTGATTTCTATTTCACTTCACAATTTATGCTGTTCAAATTTCGAAATTGCACTTTTACCCCAAAATTTATAGTTTTCACAATTTAGTCCCTACTCAATTCACCCATCAATTGAACTAATTTTTCTCAATTAACACTTTATTTTATCATTATAAACTATTTCAAAACCTTTTATATTCTGAATTTCAACAGCAACCTTCAATTCACAACTTTTTCACAATTAGGTCCTAAATATCATTTCCTATCAAAATCACTTAATAAAACCACCTTAATATGAAATTAGAACTTAAATTTCATAATAATTCATCATAAAATTCCTTATCCATCCAGGGTAACTTCCAATTTCACCCATAAAATCAAAAACTAATGAATTCTACAAGTGGACCTAATTGTAAAAGTCATAAAAACATAAAAGTATCAAGAAAAAGCAAGAATTAGACTCACATGCTGTAAAAATATGAAAACCAGCTTTCTCCAGACCTTCTATGGCGTTTTGGCTGAGAAATTATGAAGAAAATGTCTAGATTTTTCAATTACATCATTATTTAACTATTAACTTTTATCTATTTCCAATTTTGCCCTTGTTCACATTGTTTTCTTGCTTATTTCATACCCAAACCGTCCAGCCATTAACCTTTGGGTCTAATTGCTCTTTAAATCCATCTTTTTATATACTTAAGCTATTTACTCACAATTTAACAAATTTTGTGCTATTTTCAATTTAATCCTTTTCAATTAATTAGCCATCCAAACGTTAAAATTTTCTAACGAAACTTTAATACTAACTCAATGACACTCCATAAATATTTATAAAAATATTTAGAGCTCGATTTTCAACTTTGAGGTCTCGATACCTCATTTTTGACCCGCTTGACCTAATAAATTCTTTTAATTCACTAATTTCACCATTTCACAAATTCTTCTAAATTCTTACTTGACTCATAAATATTAAATTACTATCTTGTTCAATCTTATTTGTCGAATTTAGTGATCTCAAATCACCATTTCCGACACCACTTGAAAATTAGGCCGTTACAACTCTCCCCCTTTAAAAATTTCGTCCTCGAAATTTGTTACTGAAAATAGATTTGGATCTTGTGATCTTATTGACTCCTCTGTTTCCCAGGTTGCCTCCTCTATACCATGTCGATGCCATAATACTTTAACCAATGGTACTCTTTTGTTCCGCAATTCCTTAACTTCACGAGCCAAAATCTTCACCGGTTCTTCTTCGAATAAGTCATATCTGGTTGAAGCTCAATTTCAGATGGGGAATTACGTGTGAAGGATCGACCTATACCGCCTTAGCATAGACACATGAAACACATTATGAATCTTCTCAAATTAGGAAGTAAAGCCAAACGATAAGCCACAGGACCAACCTTTTCCACAATTTCATATGGCCCTATGAATCTCGGACTTAATTTTCCCTTTTACCAAATCGTAACACCCTTTTCCATGGTGAAACTTTTAAAATACTCGATCACCCATGCATATTCTATGTCTCTTCGTTTTAAATCCGCATATGACTTCGACGATCCTGAAGCGACTTTTAGACTATCTCGAATAATCCGGACTTTCTCTCCAGTTTCTCGAATCAAATCAACCCCAACTATTTTTGATTCACTCAATTCGCACCAACACAATGGAGTCTTGCATTTTCTACCATAAAGAGCCTCAAATGGTGTCATTTTATACTAGACTGATAGCTATTGTTGTAAGCAAACTCACCAACGGTAAATACCTTTCCCAACGTCACCAAACTCGAGTATACAACATCTTAACATATCTTCTAAAATTTGAATCACTCGCCTCGATTGTCCATCTGTTTGAGGATGAAATGTCAGTACTAAAATTCAATCTGGTGCCTAAGGCTTCTTGCAATTTATTCCAAAATCTTGAAGTAAACCTCGGATCCCGATCGAAATGATAGATATTGGAACTCCATGTAGTCTCACAATCTCGACACATACAATTTCGCTAACTTATTAAGTGAAAAATCTATTCGATCGAATAAAGTGTCTTGACTTTGTCAATCTATCAACAATCACCCATATCGAATCTTTCTTTCTCGAGTCACAGCAATCGACACAAAATCCATTGAAATATGCTCCCACTTCCATTCAGAATCATAATGGGTTGTAATAAACCCGTTGGCACTTGATGCTCGCTTTAACTTGCGGCAAATCAAACATTTTGAAATAAATTGAAATTTCTCTTTTCATACCAGCCACCAATATGTCTTTTCAGATCACCATACATTTTTGTACTACCCGGATGAATAGAATACATACTATTATGTGCTTCAGAAAGAATATCATTCTTTAAATCAGAATTATTGGGAACACAAATCCTATTATGATAGCGCAATATACCTTCATCATCAATACTGAACTCAATCTAAATTATCCCAAACCATTTGTCGTTTCAAGACCAATTTTGGATCTTCATTCTGCAGCTTCGAATTTGTTGAAGAAACATTGGTTTTACCTTCAATTCTACTAATACAACACCTTCTTCATTAAGAGCCAAATGAGCATTCATTGCCCGAAGTGCAAACAAGGATGACTTTCGACTCAGTGCATCAGCAACTACATTAGCTTTCCCTGGATGATAGTCAATAACCAAATCATAGTCTTTCAGAACTCTAACCACCGCCTCTGTCTTAAGTTCGGTTCCTTCGAGTCATTAAGTATTTCAAACTTTTGTGATCCGTATACATATAACACTTCTCACCATATAAATAGTGTCTCCAAATTTTAAGGCAAAAACAATTGCAGCTAACTCAAGATCATGTGTAGGGTAATTCTTTTCATGTGGTTTTAATTGCCGTGAAGCATAAGCCACTACCTTTCCCGATCGCATTAACACACAACCCAAACCACTTAAAGATGCATCATTGACACAACATACGGTATACGATTCGGTTGAGTTAAGATGGAGCTTCATTAACATTTTCTTTAACTAATCAAAGCTCACGACATTCATCGACCACATAAACTCAACATTCTTCGTAATAAACGAGTCATTGGTGAAGCAATCATGGAAAAATTCTTTACAAAACGGCGATAGTATCCTCGCTAATCCCGAAAACTTCGCACTTCAGTTACATTCTTGGTGTTTTCCAATTCACCACCGCCAAACTTTACTTGGATCCACACGAATTCCTTGGTGATATAATATGACCCGTAAATCCAACCTCATGAAGCCAAAACTCACATTTACTAAATTTCGCATATAACTGTTTTTCTCTCAAAGTCGTAGTACAATTCTCAAGTCTTGTGCATGTTCGGATTCTGTCTTTGAATAGACCAATATGTCATCAATAAATACCACCACAAATCTATCCAAATAAGACTGAAAAATTCGATTCATTAAATCCATAAATGCAGCGAGGGCATTCGTTAAACCAAAAGGCATTACCAAAAATTCGTAGTGACCATACCGAGTTCAAAAGTAGTCTTTGGCACATCACACTCTTTAACCTTCAAATTGATAATACCCGGATCTAAGGTCTATTTTTGAGAACACTGCAGCACCTTTCAGTTGATCAAACAAATCATCGATACGACGTAATGGATATTTATTTTAATTGTTACCTTATTCAACCGCTCGTAATCAATACACAATCGCAACGAACCATCTTTCTTTTTCACAAATAAGACAAAGCGCCCCAAGGTGATGTACTCGGTCCGATGAACCCTTTATCCAATAACTCTTGCAATCGTGTCTTCAACTCTTTAACTCATTTGGTGCCATTCTATACGGTGTTATTGATATTAGAGCTGTGCGGAATTACATCAATTGTGAATTCAACCTCACGATCCGGGGTAAACCTGTAATTCCTCAGAAACACATCAAGAAACTCATTAACAATCGACAATTGTTCCATCTTCAATTCGAACCCGAGTATCAAGAATATAAGCTAGAAATGCTTTATTACCTTTCGAATCAATTTTCGAATGTAAAGGCTGAAATAATCCTCGACATCATTCTTTTATCCCCAAACTCACTGAAACTATTTCCGTCGACATTTTAAATCAATCCGTTTTCTCTACAATTCACTATGGCATCGTGTTCAATCAACCAATCCATTCCAAGAATAACATCAAATTCTCGGAAAGGTAACAACATTAAATCAGCAGAGAATTCACGACCTTGTATTTTCAAGTGGACAATTCCGATATATTAAATTAACCAACACACTTTGCCCTAGTGGATTAGTGACTTGCAATTCAAGGTCGATGGACTCAACAGTCATTTTCTTTTTCGACACTAATGCGGTGCAAATATATGAATGTGTAGATCCGGGATCAATTAAAGCATACACGAATCATCAAAAGATAGAAATTACCACTATCACATCCGGAGCGAAGCTTCTTCCCTTGCCGGATAGCATATGTACGCAGGTACTCTTGTCTCGATCGGGCTGCAGATATCTCGTTCTCGAATGAACATCCCAGAGTACTACTTTGACCTGAACGTTTACCTTTCGAGGAGTATTTGCTTGCTTCTCCCTTGTTCTCTATCTTCTTTTAATAATTGAGGATGTCCGAATAAAATGATCTGGCCCACCACATTTATAGCAAGCTCCGCTCTTCCCCAACACTCACCAATATGAAATCTACCACAATTTTACATCTAAGTCTCGAATATTTTGCACACTACTAACACTAGTCTGCTGGTTTCTTAGTTACTCCGACATCTTGTTGAGTCGTTTATCGTTATTCGATCGTTCCGGATTATAACAGTCGACCGAATCATTTCGAACTTTTTGGTGAAAAAGTCGAAGTTGGTCTAGAGAAACTTCTTTTGTATACCTCTTTACCTCTTCTTTCTCTTTGCATCTTTCGTTATACACTTCTTCCATCTTTTGAGCTCGATCGATGTAATCACAAATTCGAATCTCTGTACCTCCAATCATCATTCGATTTCATCATTAAGCCCTTCTTCAAATCTAATGCACATTTCTTCCTCTGTCATTTACAACATCCCGAGCATATCTCTTGAGATACACAAATTCTCTTTCATATTCGCCACTGTTTTATTCCCTTGTCGAAGATCAAGAAATTCTCTTCTTCTTATCTAAATATCTCTTTCCCACATACTTCTTCTTAAATTCGTTTTGGAAGAATTCCTGTAAGTTTATCTGCAGTACCATCGCCTCAATGGTTTCCCACCAATTATACGCTTCTTCTTTCAATAGCTAAATCGACATCCCAAATAGTCCTCCGGAGAACACATCATCTGCTTAAAACTCTCTCCAAACTCTTTAACCAATACTCGCTTTAACCGGATCATCGTCCGATCTCCTCGAAATTCTTCACTCCAAACTTTCGAGTTTTTAATTGGTGTTCTTTTGCTAGATTCATCTATTAAAGGAGGAGCAACCGGGTTGTAATCGGTGGTACAGAGGGGAGGAGGAGGTTGTTGTACCGACTTCTTCCTTGTATTGTTTCATGATACCACCGATTCATTAATCCGTAAATCATATTTTTAAGTTCTTCTCTCTCATCAAAGAAATCGGGACATTACCACTTGTTCCCCGCTTCGTAAGTCTGTATTCTACTATTAACTTCCTCTTCCGACTAGCACCATCGGGTCTATCGACATCTTTACAATCTATAACAAAATTAGTAATTAGATCGGATCATTCACATCACACTATCATGATTTATATGGCATGTATTTTTAAACACTTTACACATCAAATTCATTCCGAGAATCGACTAAACTAGGCTCTGATACCAATAAATGTAACGCCCCCTTTACCCGAGACCGTCGCCGGAGTCGAGCACGAGGCATTACTAAACTTATTTGAGCACTTAAACAAATTCAAACAATTTATATCACACTTTCCAGACAAGCTGTCCAACTGTGTCATAGTTGCTAAATAATTCATATCTCGAGTTATAAAACTCGAAATCCAAATCCGTAAATTTTCTATGAATTTATACTCATATATATACTTACCAATTTTTTCTAGAATTTTGGTCAAGCCAATTAGTACAGTTTATTATTTAAAATCTCCCTGTTTCAGGGTTTGACTACTCTGACCTTTGTGTATTACGAATCAGATATCTCTCTGTACAGAGCTTCAATGACTATGCCGTTTGTCTCTAATAAAACTAGACTCAATAAGGAATCTGTACATATAAAGTATGACTTCTAATTATCTTTGTAAAATTTATGGTGAATTTCCAAAGTCAGAACAGGGAATCCAGAAATCGCTCTGGCCCTGTTTCACAAAAATTTAAACATCTCATAAAATATAGCTCATATACCTGTTTTGCTTCTTCCATATGAAAATAGACTCATCGAGATTCGATTCCATAATTTATTCATTATTTAATTCCATTTCTACTATTTTTAGTGATTTTTCAAAGTCAAACTACTGCTACTTACCAAAAACTGTTTTAGTACAAATATTGTTAACTAGTTTATAACATCTTTACTTCAATTCATTCAAACTCTATACATGCCATATAAATCTTCAAACTTAAAACAAAAGCTACCGAATTGATCTGGATAGTGTGCTTTGTTGTGTTGATCCGATCTACCCACTTCACTTCAAGTCAATCTACATAAAATATTAAACACACACAAGTAAGCTTATTGAAGCTTAGTAAGTTCATAGGTTAAAAGTAATGCTTACCAAACATAATATTTCCAAACAATACCAAAACATTTACTAAAGTTTCTGCGATTCACAACCATTGTTATAATAATTCACATAGTTGAGCTCAACAAGAATAACTACTCAATCTCTTTCATTTGGATCACTTCTCTTTATTTCTTATAATCAAATTAGGAAACGGCTTACGAAATTGAGTACGTCGTTGCTCAATGCCACGATTCACAACTCAGTATGGTTTTCCTCATTGAAATACCATACCTACATTTTTTAACTCGGTATGGGAAATGCCATACCTACATTTCTTAACTCAAGATGGATTTGATAATACCATACCTATATTTCACATTTCAAGATGGATAATACCATACCTACATTTCACAACTCAGTATGGATGATACCATACCTACATTTCACACTTTGCCATGGAACAACCATGGTCTTATCCATCAATTCATCACACGTCACGATACTTAACGTACTCAATCCTGCGTTTTTCCTAATTTGCATTTCCACATTTATTCTTTCATTAACAAAATCTACACAATCCCACAACAAATTCGTATATAATAACACATTATATACTTCAATCATTCACAAATAAACATCTAATTTCAACCATATGAACTTACCCGCTAATTTGTAGAAGATATTGAAATTTTGGGACTATTCGCAACTTTTTCTTTTCCTCGTTCTTCTTGGATTCTTGATCTATAATATAAAATATTTCTACTCATTAGCATTTATTTGATTTCTATTTCACTTCACAATTTATGCTGTTCAAATTTCGAAATTGCACTTTTACCCCAAAATTTACAGTTTTCACAATTTAGTCCCTACTCAATTCACCCATCAATTGAACTAATTTTTCTCAATTAACACTTTATTTTATCATTATAAACTATTTCAAAACCTTTTATATTCTGAATTTCAACAGCAACCTTCAATTCACAACTTTTTCACAATTAGGTCCTAAATATCATTTCCTATCAAAATCACTTAATAAAACCACCTTAATATGAAATTAGAACTTAAATTTCATAATAATTCATCATAAAATTCCCTTATCCATCCAGGGTAACTTCCAATTTCACCCATAAAATCAAAAACTAATGAATTCTACAAGTGGACCTAATTGTAAAAGTCATAAAAACATAAAAAGTATCAAGAAAAAGCAAGAATTAGACTCACATGATGTAAAAATATGAAAACCAGCTTTCTCCAGACCTTCTATGGCGTTTTGGCTGAGAAATTATGAAGAAAATGTCTAGATTTTTCAATTACATCATTATTTAACTATTAACTTTTATCTATTTCCAATTTTGCCCCTTGTTCACATTGTTTTCTTGCTTATTTCATACCCAAACCGTCCAGCCATTAACCTTTGGGTCTAATTGCTCTTTAAATCCATCTTTTTAAATACTTAAGCTATTTACTCACAATTTAACAAATTTTGTGCTATTTTCAATTTAATCCTTTTCAATTAATTAGCCATCCAAACGTTAAAATTTTCTAACTAAACTTTAATACTAACTCAATGACACTCCATAAATATTTATAAAAATATTTATAGCTCGATTTTCAACTTTGAGGTCTCGATACCTCATTTTTGACTGCTTGACCTAATAAATTCTTTTAATTCACTAATTTCACCATTTCACAAATTCTTCTAAATTCTTATTTGACTCATAAATATTAAATTACTATCTTGTTCAATCTTATTTTTCGAATTTAGTGATCTCAAATCACCATTTCCGACACCACTGAAAATTAGGCCGTTACATCACACCCTTCGTCTCTCGATTCGGTAGACTTTTGATTGTTTCAAACTTGGTTATATGTGTCATGTACATAGGATGGTCAAGTACTTGTAATGCAATGTATGTGTTTTTGGTATTATTGAGTTTTGAATATATATATATATATATATGCTAACTTAAAGAAATCATGAATGGTTGTTTGCAAAGTTTTGGTATATAGTAATGCAAATGTGAATGGCAAAGCTTAGAAGATGATATGCATATGATCTAGCTTATGGTATGAAATGATTAATAGTTATGGTATAATTTGTGATGACTTCTGTTTGAGGTTAGCGTTTGGTGCCAAATGTGGCATATTGGTTGTATACTTTGGGAGTTGTTGTAATTTATATTTTGGCTTGAAAATGTACAAGTTTTGGATAGGTTTACATTGGTTGAAAGATGCATTTTAGGTCAGTTTTAGAAGTTGAATTGTACTATGCATCAAATGGCATATTTTTGCATTACACTGGCTGATATATGACCGTGTACTCACTGGAATTTAGGGGGAATATGTACACACCATTTTTAATTGTCACACGGGCTAGCCACACGCTTGTGTGAGTATTATAGTTTTGATAACTTAACTTTTCACACAGCTTTAGTTAGTTACACTGCCTAGCTACACAGTTGTGTGACTTTTGTTGAATTTTTGCACTTTGATCCACACAGTCATAGTTAGTTAGACGGTCTGGATACATGGTCGTATGACTCCAATGCTACACGATTTCAACTTGTTAACTAGTCATGTGCCCCTTGTTTGCAAAATTAAAATACTTTTTGTTAAGTTTTCAATTAAGTCCTTATTTGTTCCGGGATTGACTTTAGAGTTTTCGTAAGCTCAATTTAAACCTGATTTTGTTTGGAAAGCATGATTTGTATCAATGTATGAGAATTATTAAATGTTTTAAATGGATTCTTGATTTAAAATTGCAAGTAATTGTTCTGTTATTTACTATAGCATCCTGTAACTCGACTCTGGCGATAGGGATGAGTGAGGGGTGTTACAATTCTCTAGTCAATTTAAGATTAAAATTAAATTTTTAATGAAAATAGTGAAGAAATTAACATTTATTTATAGTGTAAGTGTGACTATGTGAGTGTTCTTTAGCCAATATTGTGAGTGTTCTTTAGCCAATGTTGGATTAAACTTAACTTGTTAAGGGATTAAAATTAATTTTAATAAAATAGTGAAGAAGTGAACTATGAAAATATTCTCTAGTCAATGTGGAATTAAAATTAAATTTTAATGAAATTAATGAATAAATTATTATTTATTTATAAGTTAAGTGTGAGACAAAGTCGTGTTCTATAGTCAATATTGAATTAAAATAAACTTTAAAAATTTTAATTTTTAAATTATATCTAAAATTATGTATCTTTTTTCTAGGTTATTTTGAGCCAATAGAACTCTTTCATATAAATATATTATTATATATCAATAATATATAAATAATTTTAAACTATAAGCTCTTCTCATAAGTTAAAAAAAAACTCTAGAAAGCTTATAAAAATAGTGAAGAATTTTATACTTATTTAATAGTGTAATTGTAAGCTACAAGAGTGTTCTCTATTTGATGTAGAATTAAAAATTGATTGTATAAATAATTACCACATGTCAATAAAATGAATATGACACGTGTTAAAAAATAGATTGTTCATATAAGTTGAAAACTTAAAATCTTGTAATATAATATATATGATCTAGTTAAAAGATAATAATTTATTTATCATGTCATCATTTTGGAGCCCTATTTATTTGAAAAAAAAATTAAATATAGGGATAGTTTCTAAAATAAATATAATTTTCTGTAGGATAGTTTTAAAATAAATATTATAAATAATAAATTGAAATGACAAGATTAGTTAAAATAATGATTAGAAAAGAGATGGCATGAGAAGTAAAGATGGGAAGAGAAAAGCATGAGTCTATTATATCTTAAATTATGAAATACATGGTGGAGCTTGAGTTTGATGAATACAGCCATTGCCCATTGTTGTTGAACAGCTAATGTGGGGTCTTTCAACTAAAAAAAAGGTTGATAAATCCTATCTCAATTTAGGACCAACCTTGGGAATCTGCAATATCCTCTTTCTCTTGCAATCTCTTGCCTTTTAGTATCTTGTAATCTACCAATCTGTTTATGCCAAATTATCTCATATGCTTTACCCTGAATAAAATAGTCGCAAGACCTGATGATTTTAGTTGGAATTCACTGTTATTACCAGCATTGAATTGAGTAGCTAATTCAACCAATTATTTCAATTTTCGGCACTCCTTACTTAACATTAACTTTCTACCTGATTCCCATTTTGAATAATGATAGATATCATAATTTCTATATTTATATCACTTTTCTTAATTTATGTTTTTTTATTTTAAACATCCCGTTTTGTATTAAATTAATTTAAATTTTAATTGATTAGGCATATATTATTTATAATGTGTATTTATACCCACTTAAAATTCAAACCTGCTTAAGGACAGATGGTGTGATCAAAGTGGATAACGGATTTGTTGTAACTGGAGGAGTATTGCGGGATCGGAGTTAAAGGTGGATCATTGGTTATAATAGCTATTTGGGATTTTGTTTTGTTATTGAGGCTGAGCTATGGAGCATTAAAAATGGTTTAGAACTTCTTCTGGAACGGAGTTATGATAGTGTTCTAATTCAGTCCGATAGCATAGAGGCAATAAATGCAATTCAAGGCCAGGCTCCTAATGGTTCAGATTCAATATTGATTAGGAGAATTCACCAGCTCTTATCTAGAATAAAACATTGAATTATTTGACATATTCCTAAGGAAGATAACAAAGAAGCTGATGGAATCGCTAAATTAGTACAAGAAAAAGAAAGAAGGATTACAAGTATTTGAGGCTTCCCCTTTAGGAAATTAGTTTTATATTAATGTAAATTTTTTGGTTTTTTATCTTTTCACCAATTTTTTTTTCCAAACCTCAGTCTTAATGCTTCGGCTTATTAATTAGAATGATAACCAGTTCCATAGGTAAAAAATTTAGAATTGAATCATATTTTTTTTATTTCATTCAAAATTTTATTCATAGTTAATAAGATTTTTTTTTTAATATTAATCTCATTATAGGTTTTTATCATATTTGGCTCTTTTTGATATAATGTCTAGAACTACTCGTAACTCCTCCTCAAGCCTTAAATAGGAGGATAATGCGTCTCAACGCATTCAAACCCACGACTTCTTACAAGGGCAACAATGCCAATGCCATTTAACTCCTTGATTGAATTATTTTTTATTGTTGAGAGTATTACAATACAATCATAAGAATAATACAACTATAAATATAAGTGACCAATTATAATGTAGAATCAAATTAGTACAAAGTATAACAAATGAAGAATTAAACAACCGGACCAAACCAAAATAAAAATAATATAACACATACGTGACAACAAAAGATGGGATGAAGGATCACACATCATTATCCACGTATTTTGTTAAAATGGTAAAATAAAAAATTACTATGAAAATTACCTAAAGCAAAGGGTGGAATAAATTAAATTAAAAATGAGGAGTGATAGGACTTTCTTGGAGGGGATGTGGTTGTATTGGGCAAAACCAAAGGAAAGAAAAGCATAAAGAGAAAGTATGAGTTTTGTTGAATGGAGAGAAGAGGTTGGAATTCTAAAGTTTGATTTATTTGTTAAATAAAGCTACTTATTTGTTATTCTCTTTATTTTGAGATATTACTGTTCTTCACCCTTCCATTCAACATCTCTACTTTTAATGGCTTTCTTCTTACTGTACCAATATCACTTTATTTATCATGCCAATTAAAGCTATTAACTACATTTCTTTTTATGTTATTTGCATCCTTCCATATTCTTTTTTTTTAAACATTTGTATTCCCACATATTTGAATCCAAATAATATAAAATTTCCTATCAGATTTCAGAACTAAACAAAATTTGTTTTTCATAATACCCAATATGATCCTTGATGGTTCAATATTATTTTATGTAGTTTCATGAATTTAAGGGATTAACTTGCAAAAACTGCACATATCTAAGCACTTACCCAAGAATTTATTGTATTAATGTTGCAATCATGGATATATATATATATTAGAACATAGTTTGCGTTGTACTTAGTTTAAACTATAGAAAGAAAAAAAAGAAATGAAGCAGCCACGAACATATGCCGAGCATAATTCCAGACAAGGAGCAAGTTCATGTCAGCATGGTCGGATGATGTGGCAAGTCGGCAGAGACTTGGTCTTTGTTGGTAAAAAAAGAACATTGGCAGGATGTTTGCGGAAATCGAATAATCCTATTGGTAAAAGAATTAATATTTTTGTAAATAAAAGAAATAATACTAAACCTATCCATTTAACGATCTACTAAGATGGAATCTATCACAATAAATCCAAAATCCTAGAACAAAACAAAATATTGATGTATCTTGGAATTCAAATTATGGTAAAAATGGAAAAGATACTTATCTTCCCAAGGATAGTGTTCTAACTATAACTTTTTGTTCAAACCTGTCAGAGTCTTGTAATGAAAGTGAAACCTTTTATATTGCTTCCATGGCAGGCTTATGATTGGGGTGAATCTGAAACTTCCCTACATGGGGCCCCCCTAACATTGCTTTGTGCTTTTTTAGTCTTTCCGAATCCCATAAAAGATAAACTTCAGGCTCCATTCCCGCAGATCATATAAGCCCCTTCAACATAACCTGGTGGCTGCCTGTCTCAGACAGACAACAAAGTTTAATTTTTGCACATCATTGTCTTCCACCAACAGATACCTCTTGTCTTCTGTCTCTCATTCAACATTTAAAAGAAAACCACACAATGGGTTTTTCAGTTAATACCAGAGGGTTCATTCTTGTTTCTTGTATTGCTCTATTGGTATTTCAGACACAGATTGTTTCCGCCATGAGAGGCATTGATCTTGCTCTCAAATGGGATAAAGGGTTGTCTCCCTTGGTTGAAAACTCACGCATTCTCGGGGCTGTTGGTTCAGTGGATTCTTTGCAAACCCCACCAAGTTTGGCGCCGGCACCTTCAATCATCTTTGATCCAAATCGATCAAACAAAAGAAGTGTTAAGAAAGGATCCGACCCAATTCACAACAGATGTTGAGACATTCGAATATGTTTTTGTTTTTGTTATTTATGGCGAGGCTGCTTGTCAGCAAAAGGATATTTGTAGTTTCTACTATACGCAAAAGTGTAGCAAGCTTCCTAGTTTTCTTACTTAGTAGATTTTAGTTTTGCAAGGGGGGCTGTGATGTTTTGAGTATTGAATTTAGCTGATGTTTTTTTGTTTGTCCGAAGAATCAAATGATGGAATTTGTGTAATTAGAAACACTAGAGTAGTGAGAAGAGGCGTTTATACTATAGATGTTCAACAAAACCATGTTTGTTTGTTTTTCATGATATTTAAATATAAAACCTACACCCAAATTGGTTTTCTTTTGATGTCTACCTTGGTTGAAAGAAACCAGACCACTTTGATTCAACTGGGGAGACAGGATGATATGAAAAACCTGTGCTGTATTACCATACTATACACAGACAGCTTATTTTCCTGATTTAAGGCTTCAATGTTAAGCCCAACTCAAAAGGTTAGGCTAGCCCTGCATATGCAAAGGCCCCAAGCCCTATGTACCCAATTATGTAGCCATTTATGTAACCGTATGATTAAAATGCACCCCTTCCCAAAAAAAAAAAAAAAAAAACCACGTTTCGCATTGCTTATTTATTTTTTATATATGCATATATATATCAAATTATATAATAAAATTTTGAATAAAACATACTTCAAATCTTGGCTATTTTACCAATTTAACCCAAAAAAAATAATATTTTTAAAAATGACCCTGGCTAAAAAATATTCACCAAAATGACTTGAAATAAACAATAGATTTGGGTTTTGAGAACCCAATGGCCGGCATTATCTAGTGTTTTGGCCCCATGATTGCATGATAATTGTGTCAGGCTTTAAAAAATATTATTTTTTTGACTTTGGGAACCCAATGGCCGGCACCATGTTTTTTTTTTTGAGTCCTTTCGATCTATATGATATAGGGCAAATGTTGTCTTCTCTGACAACGTGCCTCCACAGATTTCTGAGGAAAAATTCCCAAGACTCGAAGCACTCATGCTCCACAATGGCGAAAGCGATTGAAAGTACATTTTGATTGTCGTCTTGTGCAACAGCAATTAGAAGTATTTGCGTGTATTTGCCATACAACCAGGTCTTGTCCACCTGCACCGTCGGCTTGCAGTGAGGGAAGGCCCCTAGATTATTTCTTATAACTATACTAGGGCCCATGTTCCTGACCGAATGGGGGTTTGCATTTTCACCCTCTATCGGCCTTTTTTTATCTATGTCTTCAGGGATGTCATCCAAATTGGGGTCATTGAAATTATCGTTGGGATCACGGTGGGACTGATCATCACTATCAGTGTAATACCTCGAAAATTTTTATAGTAAAATATTATCCATGATATAGTAAAATAAGGAAATAAAGTGACAAAAAGGGAAATTTTGAGTTATGTCAATATTGGGAAGTATATTATGACATATTGATTCAAGAAAGGATTAAATTGTAAAAGTGAGAAAAGTTTTGTGGCCCAAGAGTAAATACTCAAAATTTGAAGGATTAAAATGTAAATATAAAAAGTTGAAGGACTAATAGTGCAAATATTTTAAGGGTGGAATGATCTAGAAACCAAGGAAAATTGATTAATTAGGACCAAATTGAATAGGTGAAGAATTATAAGGGACTAAATTGCAATTTTACCAAATTAAGTGATGACTCAAGAATGGAATTTTAAAAGATCACAAAGGGCAAAATGGTCAATTGGAAGAGAGAGAAATCTAGAGACAATGATGATGTTGGAGATATTTTAGATAAATTAAATAAATAAATATTAATTATTAAACTTTAAATTAATTTTTAAATGGTATTTTATTATTTTATTATTATTTTATTTAATATATATATATGTAAGGAAAGAAAGGGGAGGACGATCACCTTTCTCATGCAACTAACGTGAGAAGAAGAAGAAGAAAGAAAGTTTTCCTTTTCTTACAATTTAGTCCTTTCATCAAAAATTTATTATTTTCACCTAAAAATTGAAAGAATTTCCATAGCCATCAAGAGAGAAAGATAGCAAGGAGATGATGCGGAGTAAGAATATCAAGTTGGATTCAAGAAATAGAAGCTGGAAGAGAGAGAAAAATCAAGTTAAAGATTGAAGTCAATAAGAAAAGGTAAGTACATCAAGATTTCAATATGTTTTTAAGTTTATTATTATTAACAAAGCATGGAAATAATGTTATAATAGAGTTTTCTTACATAAGGTCCTATGTTCTTGATATGTTAGAGAAGAGAAAATAAGAGAAAGTGATGAGAAATGGTGTAGAAAAAGAAAATAAGGGTGTTATAACATGGTAATTAATATCTTGCATTAAAACAGTTCAGGATAGCAGTAGTAGTCTAACTTTGAAAAATCACCAAAAATTGTAAAAATCGAATTATAGGATGAATAAAATATGATATTAAAGCTTATTGAGTCTAGTTTCTTATAGAAGAAATTATGTAAGCAATGAAATTTTAAATCATGAGATATAATAAATTTTGTGAGACAAGGTCAAGATGATGTCGAGTTCCCCTGGTCTGATTTTGAAAAATCATAAAAAATTGGATAAAAACAATTATGAGCTTAAATTTATATTTTTAGAATTATGAATGAGTCTATATTCAATATAAATAAACAAGAACATCATTCTAATTCTGTACGAGGAGATAATTAATTTTTAGTGAAGAAGGGCCAGAACTGTCAGACAGCAAAACAGGGGTAACTTTAAAGAATAAACTGTACTTATTGGCAAAACCAAAAATTCTGAAAATTTTATGGTAAGAATATATATAAGTCTAGTTTCAGGTAAAATTAGCATATCTTAATTTTGAGTTCTATAGCTCCAGATATAAATAATTTAGTGACTATGACGCAGATAGACAACTTGAATATTCATAAAAGTAAATAATAAAAATTATGGATAATGTTACTTACAAGTGTGTTATCTACATTAAGAATGTGGAATGGAGAGGAGGTGGAGGAAAAAATATGTATGAATATTCATCTAGCATGGCTAATTTGTATATTTTAGGCTCAGGGACTAAATTGAATAAAAGTAAAACTTTATGGGTAATTTTGTAAAAATGACAGAAATGACCAAATTGCATTAAATGGATTATTTTATTATTTAAACTACAAAATTGAATGAAATTATTAATTTAGTTCAAGATCGGGGGAAAACATGTTTTAGGGATTAAATTGAAAAGTGTTGAAATTATGGAAATTCTGATATTTTATAGAATTTATGGACTGTTTATCAATACATATGAGAATAATAGCTGAAAATAAGAATTAAATTGCAAGAATTTTATTTTCCTGACCCTAAGGAAGAAATCGTCATTAATTAAAAATTTAGGGGCAAAATGGTAATTTTGCCTAGAGGATTAATTAAATGCATTAGAATATGAAATGAATGAAAATGATGATCAAATTTATTTATAAAGATCCGGACGACTCAAATATGAGACTTGATCGTGGAAAAGAAAAGATATCGAATTAATGAAATTATAAACACAAACAAGCAATGAGGTAAGTTCGTGTAATTTAAATTATATTTTAAATACTTGAAATATATGGTTATGTGATGAAAATATGATTTGAATGTTCAATTCATGATATTTGATGAAATATTGATAATACTCGATATAAATTGGAAATAAATCCCGGTTGAATGAAAGGAAAATTCGATGGATCTCTGAAAAGGAATTGACGGTAAAAAGGATCTAGCTCGAACGGGTGATCCTATCCTGATATAGTGTGACACCCCTAAAGTGACCCTAGTCGGAAAGCGGTTTCGAGACCCCTAAACCGAGTCACCAAATTATTTGAATATGATATTTATTGTCTAAAATATGTGAATATGAATGTGTGAAAGTTTTAAGCTTCGATTTAGTAAATTGCATGTGAATTTAGTCAATAGGACTTATGTGTGACACTTTTGAAATGTGATAGGTCAAAACATAAGGATCTATTAGAGCATGTAATAAAAGGGTGGACTGCATGTCAATTTCCCCTAATTAGTAGTGGCCGCCATGACAAATAGGGTGGACAAAGTGTGATGGGCAAAACATGTCATAAACATGTTATGTTGGTGTTTCATGGGAGGAATGATAAAATAAGGAGCATGGTAATAAAATAATGGAAGGGAAAATGATGAAAACAAAGAAAAAAAAAAGTGTCCATCCTTTTACATTCTTTTTTGGCCGAAAGTTCTAAGGAGGAAGGAAGAAGGAAGGAGCTCTCTTGCTTCATGTTCGGCTTGGAAGAGGATTAGGAAGAGGTTCGGCCATACTTGTATCTAGGTTAAGGAATGTTTGATGTTGTTCCATGAGATTCATGCATGCTTTTAGTTGTTAGCTTGAGTTCTACCTAGCCCATGGTTCAAATCTTTGCTATGTCATGGAGATGATATTCGGCTAAGGTGGATTGATGTTGATGTCATTTGCATGCTAAAAGTGAAACTTTGTAATGATACATGTGATGGTGGATTGATGACTTTTGAATTTTCTTTTTAGCATTTTTGAGTTAGACATTAAGTTCTTTGTTTAACCATGACCAAAATTGAAATGGTATGGTGTTTTGATGCATTCGGCCATGGTAGGAAGTAGATGTGAAATGGTAGTAAGGTGAAGTGCAAAATGTTAGTGTTTGATTTACTAGTGTGTATATGTGTATTAGCCGAGTTTTGAATTTGAAACAAAATGGTATGTAGTCAATACAAGTAACCATATTTGTAGGAAGTATTAAGCATATATTGGCCTCAACATAGACATGCATATTCGGCCACATGAGATAGATTGGTGTTGCATGTATTCGGTTAGGGGCAAGCATATCGATGCTTTTATCTTGATTTAGATAATCGGCTCAAGGAGAATTTGTTAGGTTCTTAGTTAAGTGATATTAGGTTAATAATATGTGTATCCGGTCATAAAGGTGTACATGAGGAAATGTTAGATTAATTGTGTTAAATTGCTAATGTGATTAAAAATGCGTATGACTATTTTGTATTTGAGCTAAAGGTGGCCATATGACCTATCAAATTCATTGTCATATTCGGCCATAAGCTAGCTTAATGAGACTTTAATAAGTTAAATTTGTTTGAATTAGCTCAAGAGCTTAGAGGATCAAAGTCAGATAGGGGAAAAGAGAAAGTAAACGAATAGCCGTGGATATCTAATCGTCGACCACTTTCGAGGTAAGTTTTAAGTGATTAAACATTGAGTAAATTCAATCATAATAGGACATAATGAGTTGATTTAATAAGATATAATGTGGTCATGATATGTCTTAAACTCAAATGGTAAGTTCATAAGTGTTTGGACTTGGAAATTTAAGAGCAAATGGTAATAATTTGCTTTGGACAGCAGCAGTAACGTGATTTTAGAAAATCACTATAAATTGTTGGTGTGGAATTATAGGCTGAATAAAATATGTAATCGAAGCTTAGTTAGTCTAGTTTCTTATAAAATTGACTGTGTAAGCAAAGAAATTTCCTATAAAGAGATATTTAAAGTTGTGTGGGACAGTGTCAGAATGACTCCGAAATCCCCTGTTCTGTTTTTAGAAAATCATTATAATTTGTAAAAAAATGGTTATAAGATAAAATTTATATGCTTAGACTCCTTAATGAGTCTAGTTTCAAATGAAATAAAATAGAACACATTTTGAATTCTGTACAATGAAAAATTTGATTCGTAGTGAAGAGTTGTCAGATTAGTCAAACTGTGAAACAGGGGAAATTTTAAGAAAAATCTGGTATTGATTGGCCAAACCTAAAATTCTGGAAACTTTATGGATGGAAGATATACGAGTCTATATTCAGGGAAAATTAACGGCAAGTGATTTGGAGTTTTGTAGCTCCAGTTATAAATAATTTAGTGACTATTGCTCAGGAAAACAGCTCGTAGTGAATATGTGATTTTGTTGTAAACATGGATAAAACTTGTTTTAGTTGCTCATAAGCTATTGATTAAACCCATACGTGAATTCTAAATCGTGATATTGTAAAACGATATATGAGTGTTAGACGGATCTTTGATATTAAAATTTGTGAAATTGTAAGTTTATGAGTATTCGATTATGAAATGATAGTATGGCGTGAAATTGAATTATTCACTGGAAAATGATTGATGTAGATTTGGCCAAGATAAAGTGTATACATGATAGTATATGTGGTATGTGAAGTATATTTGGATAATTGTGATGTGAATACATGAAAATTTATATTTTGATTTAGGATTTTATGTGATGAATGTGAATGTGTATATATGAGATAAGGCCGAATGGCCAATGTGATGAATGTGAACATGCATATATGTGATAAGGCCGAATGGCCAATGTGATGAATGTGAGCATGCATATGTGTGATAAGGCCGAATGGCCAATGTGGTGAATATGAACATGCATATATGTGGTAAAGCCGAATGGCTAATATGAAATATGTATGAGAAATGTATATGTGGTAAAGCCGAATGGCTAATGTGAAATATGTATGAGAAATGTATATGTGGTAAAGCCGAATGGCTAATGTGAAATATGTATGAGATATGCATATGTGGTAAAGCTGAATGGTCAATGTGAAATATATATATGAGATATGTATATGTGGTAAAGCCGAATGGCTAGTGTGAAATATGTAGGCGATGTGCGATATTGTGGCGAACGACCAATGTGAAAGGTGTGTATTATTAGATATTTGATGAGGCAAATGAATTACAAATATGACAATCGATGTGAATGTTGCAACATGTGATTAAATGTACATGAAACTTGAAATATATTCCGGTAAGACCCGATGACTACGTGTGGAGATTATGTCCGGTAAGACCCGATGACTACGTGTGGAGATTATGTCCGGTGAGACCCGATGACTACGTGTGGAGATTTTGTCCGGTAAGACCCGATAACGTGTGGAGATTTCGTCTGAGCTAAAGGTCTCGCCGATAATCCGAGTAGAGGTTAAAGCTATAAGACTTCGTAATAAGAATTGCTTATAAATATATTCAATGCGAAAGGTTAAACAGGTATGTACTCCAAGTTTATATGTGAGCTTGATTTGAACTAAATCATAAGGTAGTTATGTGATGCATACGAGAGCAATCTATGAGACTATTCCTATGATTATGTGACATCGGATCAGTGTGAGAGGTTATGTGAAATCATACAATATATCTATGTCACATGAGCTCACTTTTAAGATAAAGTTTATCTGCCTATTGTATATGATGAGATGTGCATATTCGGTAAAAGGGATGGTATGCCCGAAGGAAGAGTGAAATAAAAATATGAACAACTATGTTATAATTTGATTGTTATCTGTTGACGCTGCTTAAAACTTACTAAGCATTGTAATGCTTACTCCGTTTACTTTGTTTTCTCTGTTTTATAGATCTCATTGTGAAGCTACAGGCTCGGGGATCGTCAGCAACTAGTCACACTATCACTATCCACTACTTGTTACTGTTATGTTTAGAATTATTTTATGGCATGTATAGAATAGACTAGTGGCGGAAGAATATTTTTGGTTAATGTATATAAGCCATGCGAAAATGGCATCTTTTGAATGTTTACTTAGAAAAGTTTAAATTTTATCCCTGGCTGTGCTAGTACTTATTTAAATGAATGATCTTTATTTCAAGAAAAAGTTCAAAATTTTACTATTCTGACATGAGTTACAAGTCCGGTAATGCCCCTTACCTATTCCGGCAACGGTTACGGGATAGGGGTGTTACATATAGCCCTCCCGAAAAATATGTGGAAAATGGATTTAGCCCGGACGGGTAATCCGAATTAGGGTCTGAATTTAGCCTGGACCGGTAATTCAGATCCAAGCTCATTAGAGTAATTGTCGTTGCGAGGATTTAGCTCGGACCGGTAATCCCGACAATACTCTATGAGTTTATATTATGGAATTTAGCTCGGACCGGTAATCCCACCTGTAAGGATAAGGTTCAGGGAGTGTGCTCTCGATATGAAATGTGTAAGACCATGGTTGAAAGATACCATGGCAACCTGATATGAAATGTGTAAGACCATGGTTAAAAGATACCATGGCAACCTGATATGAAATGAATAAGACCATGGTTGAAAGATACCATGGCAACATGACAGGAAATGATTAAGACCATGGTTGAAAGATACCATGGCAACCTGATATGAAATGAATAAGACCATGGCTGAAAGATACCATGGCAACATGACAGAAAATGAGTAAGACCATAGTTGAAAGACACTATGGCATCATGTCAAAGATAAATAAGACCGTGGATGGGAGACGCGATGACATCTATTGAACAATTGATATTCAGGTAATATGCATTAGATGACGAATGGTTATATAAAATGGTTGTGTGAAATGTTTACAAGAACTGGTCATATGGAAATATATGTAGAAAATAGTTGTATGAAATAATTATAAAGATAGATAAACGAAATAAGAATAAGTACATGGAATATAATTTATGTTAAGTTTGATATAAACTTTACCGTAATAAATATACATAAAATATATGGAAATGATGGAGCATGAAATATTGATATAATGAAATGGGTTGATATATACTTATGAAGAAACGGTAAAAGAATGATATGTTTCATGACATGTACATATATGATTATCTTTGATAAGTTGATACAAGGAAATTATGTAAGTAAAAACAATTATTAAACTCAAGTGTGACATGTCGAGAAAATAAGTATATCGATGTTGAATTGATGTGAAATATGTGCAAGTATACTAACAATGATGTGGTTTGACGCTTAGACAAGTGTCAAGCTATTGATTAAATGATAACATGTTTAATTATAAGAAGCATTGAAATGGTAAGTACTTAGATGAAAATAAAATTTAAGATTTTACGAAAATTTTTTTTATGATCCCAATTTAATTTCGGTTGGTTTTTAATGTATGTTTAGGGTTTCGAAGGCCCAATAAAGA
Organism: Gossypium arboreum; assembly: GCF_025698485.1. NCBI lineage: Eukaryota > Viridiplantae > Streptophyta > Magnoliopsida > Malvales > Malvaceae > Gossypium > Gossypium arboreum. Next base: position 108,260,871 of record NC_069081.1, on the reverse strand, counting down.
GACGTTTTGATTATTTTTAAAATATAAATAATAAATGACTCAGAATTATTTGAAAATGTTCAGTAAACTTCGGTAATGCCTCGTACCTATTCCGGCAATGGATACGGGTAGGGGGTGTTACAATCAGACCCTTCATCACCATCTTCTATGGTGGCCAACACCTCTGGATGGATCTCTGGACGAGTACACGACTTTGGGATGTTATATGAACATCCACCAGTGTTTGGATTTTTGGGAGTTAGCATTGACCATCCAAAACCTGACTGATATTCCCATGAGATGTTAAGATCAAAATCAATTCTAGAGTGTTAATTATGTAATACCTTGAAAATTTTTACAGTAAGATAATATCCTTGATATAGTAAAATAAGGAAAGAAAGTGACATAAAGGGAAATTTTGAGTTATGTCAATATTGAGAAGTATATTATGATATATTAATTCAAGAAAGGACTAAATTGTAAAAGTGAGAAAAGTTTTGTTGTACAAGAGTAAATACTCAAAATTTAAAGGGTTAAAGTGTAAATATGAAAAAGTTGAAGGACCAATAGTGTAAATATTTTAAGAGTGGAATGATCTAGAAACTAAGAAAAATGGATGAATTAGGACCAAATTGAATAGGTGAAGAACTGTGAGGGACTAAATTGCAATTTTACCAAATTAAATGATGACTCAAGGATGGAATTTTAAAAGATAATAAAGGGCAAAATGGTCAATTGGAAGAGAGAGAAATCTAGATATTTTATTATTTTATTATTATTTTATTAATAATTATTTAGTATAAAAGGAAGGAAATATGAAGAATTTTCATCATCTTTCCATGCATGCAACCAACGTTAGAAGAGTAGGAAAAGAAAGAAATTTTCTTTTCTTTACAATTTGGTCCTTCCACCAAAAATTTACCATTTTCACCTAGAAATCAAAAGAATTTCCATAGCTACTAAGAGAGAGAAATGTTAAGGATACCATGGAGAGTTAGAATATCAAGTTGGATTCAAGAAATAGAAGCTGGAGGAGAGAGAAAATCAAGTTAAAGATTAATATCAATAGAACAAGGTAAGTATATCAAGATTTCAATATGTTTTTAAGTTTGTTATTATTGATAAAGCATGGAAATAATGTTATAGTAGAGTTTTCTTACATAAGGTCCTATGTTCTTGATATGTTAGTGAAGAGAAAATAAGAGAAAGTGATGAGAAATGGTGTAGAAAAAGAAAATAACGGTGTTATAACATGGTAATTAATATCTTGTACTAAAATAGTTTTGGACAGTAGCAGTAGTATAACTTTGAAAAATCATAAAAAAATTGTATAAATCTAATTCTAGGATGAATAAAATATGAAATTAAAACTTATTAAGTCTAGTTTCTTATAGAAGAAATGATGTAAGCAATGGAATTGTAAATCATGAGATATGATGAATTTTGTGAGATAGGGTCAGAATGATTTCGGGTTCCCCTGTTCTGAATTTTTAAAATCATAAAAAATTGGATAAAAATAATTATGGGATTAAATTTATATTTTTAGAATCCTGAATGAGTCTATTTCAAAAGAAACAAACATGAACATCATTCAAATTCTGTACGAGGAGAAAATTAATTTTTAGTGAAGAAGGGTCAGAACTGTCAAACAGCATAACAGGGGTAACTTTAAAGAATAAACTGTATTTATTGGATAAACTAAAAATTCTGAAAATTTTATGGTAAGAATATATATGAGTCTAGTTTCAGGAAAAATTATCGGATCGTAATTTGGAGTTCTATAGCTTCAGATATAAATAATTTAGTGACTATGACGCAGATAGACAACTTGAATATTCATAAAAGTAAATAATAAAAATTATGTATAATGTTACTTACAAGTGTGTTATCTACATTAACTATGTGGAATGGAGAGGAGGAGAAGGAAAAATATAAATGATTATTCATCTAGAATGGCTAATTTGCATATTTTAGGCTCAGGGACTAAATTGAATAAAAGTAAAACTTTATGGGCAATTTTGTAAAAATGTCAGAAATGACCAAATTTCATGAAATGGATATTTTATTATTTAAATTACAAAATTGAATGAAATTATTAATTTAGTTCAAGATCGGAGGAAAACATGTTTTAGGGATTAAATTGAAAAGTGTTGAAATTATGAAAAATTATGATAGTTTACAGAATTCGTGGACTGTTATCAATATATATGAGAATAATAGCTGGAAATAAGGATTAAATTGTAAGAATTTTATTTTCGTGACCTTAAGGACGAAATCATCATTAATTAAAAGTTTCGGGGCAAAATGGTAATTTTGCCTAGAGCATTAATTAAATGCATTAGAATATGAAATGAATGAAAATGATGATCAAATTTATTTATAAAGATCCGGAAGACTCAAATATGAGACTTGATCGTGGAAAAGAAAAGATATCGGATTAATGAAATTATAAACACAAACAAGCAATGAGGTAAGTTTGTGTAACTTGAATTGTATTTTAAATACTTGAAATATATGGTTATGTGATGAAAATATGATTTGAATGTTCAATTCATGATATTTGATGAAATATTGATAATACTCGATATAAATTGGAAATAAATCCCGGTTGAATGAAAGGAAAATTCGATAGATCTCTGAAAAGGAATTGATGGTAAAAAGGATCTAGCCCGGACGGGTGATCCTATCCTGATATAGCCCTCCCGAAGAATATGTGTAAAATGGATTTAGCCTGACGGGTAATCCAATTAGGGTCTCAATTTAGCTCGACTGTAATTCAGATCCAAGCTCATTAGAGTAATTGTCGTTGCAGGGGATTTAGCCTGGACTAGTAATCCCGACAATACTCTATGAGTTTATATTACAGGGGATTTAGCCTGGACTGGTAATCCCACTGTAAGGATGAGGTTCGCGGGAGTGTGCTCTCTGATATGAAATGTGTAAGACCATGGTTGAAAGATACCATGGCAGCCTGATATGAAATGTGTAAGACCATAGTTGAAAGATACCATGACAGCCTGATATGAAATGTGTAAAACCATGGTTGAAAGATACCATGGCAACCTGATATGAAATGTGTAAGACCATGGTTGAAAGATACCATGGCAACGTGATATGAAATGAACAAGACCATGGTTGAAAGATACCATGGCAGCATGACAGAAAATGAGTAAGACCATAGTTGAAAGACACTATGACATCATGTCAAAGATAAATAAGACCATGGATGGGAGATGCTATGACATCTGTTGAACAATTGATATTCAGGTAATATGTATCAGATAACGAATAGTTATATGAAATAATTATGAAGATAGATAAACGAAATAAGTGTAAGTACATGGAATATAATTTATGTTAAGTTTGATATAAGCTATTACCGGAATAAATATACACAAAATATATGGAAATGATGGAGCATGAAATATTGATATAATGAAATGAATGATATATGCTTATGAAGAAACGGTAAGAGCATGATATGTTTCATGACATGTACATATATGATTATCTTTGATATGTTGATACAAGGAAATTATGTAAGTTGAGACTATTATTAAACTCAAGTGCGATATGTTGAGAAAATAGATATATCAATGTTGAATTTATATGAGATATGTGCAAGTATACTAACAATGTTGCTGTTTGATGCTTATACAAGTGTCAAACTGTTGATTGAATGGTAATATATTTATTTATATGATGCATTGAATTGGTAAGTATTTAAATTTTTTTTTAGTGATCTATAAATGGTAGTAATGCTCTGAAACCCTGTTTTGGCAGTGGATACGGGTTAGGGGTGTTACAGTTAACTTGCTGGAATTACAACTTGAATGGAATCTGGTTTAGCTATCTCCGTGAACAACTCAACCGGGTTGGGATTTTCTAACTCAGAAGGGCAATAAATTGCTACCATTGTTACTAGATCATCATCATCTTCAAGCTCCAATTCTGAGAACTTGATCAGATCTGTTGAAACCGAAAATTTGTAAAAGAGTCTCAACATTTGCTTTCCGCAACGGGTTGCTATTTTTGTACTTATTTTTTGTTTTAAATCAGCCAGCGAAACACGTTTGTTGAATCTTATTTCTATTTTTTTTCCAACTTTGAAATACACAGCCTTCTTCAGTTGTATTTACCATTTCTCCATCGAAATGAACATAAACAAACAAAATTTGGGAATCCATCTTAAAAAAATTTTGCTTCTTTCTTAACAAAGAAAAAAAACAAAATTTTTAATCTCGATTTTCAACTAATAAAGCAAACAAAAAAGCAAACAAAAACTCAAATAGAAGACAACACCTATATATATCTGATAAATTTGGAAGACAATTTTTTTTAAATGACACTGGTGTCGGCCATCAGTGTCCTAAAGTAAAAAAAAAATGCATTGGGAGCTGAAAATTGTACTTGGTGCCGGCCATATACTGGCCATCACAAATTTTTTTTTATTAAATGTACTTGGTGTCGACCATTACATGGTCCGCACCTAATTTTTTTTTAAATACACTGGTATCGGCCATCAGTGTTCCAAAAAAAATGCATTGGGAGTCGAATTGTACTTGGTGTCGGCCATTACATGGCCAGCACCCAAATTTTTTTTAAATACATTGGTGCCGGTAATCAGTGTTCCAAAAAAATTGTATTGGGAGCCAAAGTTGTAAATTTTTTTTTTAAAATACACTGATGTCGGCCATCAGTGTGCCAAAGTAAAAAAAAAAAAGTCTTGGGAAGCGAAAATTGTACCTGGTCAATCCATCTATTGGCCAGCACCAATTTTTTTTTAAATACTGGTATATTTGTATACCAGTATGATACAATTTTAAAAAAAAATACCCTGGTGTCGGCCATTGGATTCCCAAACTCAAAAAAATAAATTTTTTAAAGCCTAATACAATCATCATGCAATCATGGGGCCAAAACACTAGGTAGTGCCGGCCATTGAGTTCCCCAAACCCAAATCTACTGTTCATTTCATGTCATTTTGGTGAATGTTTTTTAACCAGGGTCATTTTTGTAAATATTACTTTTTTGGGTTAGATGGGTAAAATAGCCTAAAATCTTTGTTCGATTACTCATTTTTATTTTTCATATTTAAAAATTTAGATCTAATTTTAAATGATTAAATCAAATAAAAAATTATTGTGCCAAGCACATATGGTTTTAGGTCAAGATATGGTTATTGTCTCAACACTATGTTGATATTTAGGATAGTTTCTATACTTTAATTTTGACATAATTTGGTTCATGTATTTTTATAATATCATTAATTGGTTCAAATAGTTGACACTCTTAATTATTTCTATTAAATTGCAAAGATTAATTTTCTTAATACACATTTCAATTTATCATGTTGAAATAGATTTTCATTTTGTTAAGAAGGTACTTTAAAAAAAATCAAGTTAGCGTTTTAATAAAAATTAAAAATATTAACAATTTGGACTAATTAATGTTATTGTAAAAAAATTTACCAAAAATTATAATTTAAAAATAAATAACCAAATAATGTCAAATTAAAATATAAAAATAAATGTCAAATATGAGCATAAATAAAAGATTAAAATTATAATTTGACCATTAATTTATAAAGGCTAAAATTAGAAATAAAAGAGTTATATACCTGTCATGGAAAAACGCCCTCAGGCATTTCTTTACATAGATAAATAATTTTTCTTAAATACATTTTAAAAAAAAATCTATCTCTACATAATAAGTTAGAATGCGTATTTTAAAAGAATTTTTTTCATTTTAACATTTTAACTGTAATAATTGAGGATATTAATTATTTGACCGGACTAATGTATAAAAATAGAGAAATAAATTATATCAAATTAAAATAAAAATAAATTTCAAATATGATTATAATAAGGGACTAGAATTAAAATTTGATTGATATCAAATATATCCAAAGAAGAAAAATAGCACTACTTGTGTCAAGTAGTAAGGCCCTATATTATAAAAATAAACTATCACATTATATCAAATTTACTTAAATTATGATTCGCAAGTTTTTTATAATATTATATATTTTAATTATTTTTAATAATAATTATTTGTATTAACTACATAAAAATTTTATTAAATAAAAAATGTATATATTCACGTGTAATGGACATGTTGCACATGAACAAAAAATTTAATATATTCGAAAATATTCGTTCATAAAAACTAAATCAACTTATGTACTTTCTTAATTAATTGTAGGATTAAAAGTTAGATTATTGAATTTTGCAATATAATCATACTCAATTTACATATAATATAATGTCTCCTAACCCCATACCGTCGCTGTAATCAGGTTACGAGACATTACCAATCAATCTGATCTAATTCTGGTCATTAATTAAAATAAATATTCACACTCATCCTAGTTTTAAGATGTCGTTCCTTTAATGGGCCCTTGCGGTCCAATATGAACAGTAAATTCAATTCGAGACTAATTTAGAATCACTACGAATTTTTAGTAAATTTCAAAATTCATATTATATACCGTTGCCAACCATAATTTACTCATTTCATCAATACTTCTACAACCTAAATGACTCTCATAAAACATCCTAGGTATATGCCATTACCAATACTCAACATACTTTACCTCATTGAATTCGAGATCGGCTTGGGATGCTGATTCAACGGTCTAGCCTTAACTTAACCTGCGCACGAAAATAAACGTGACACTGAGTATACACTCGATGGTATTTCTATAATCTGAACACTTAAACAATTATAAAACATATTAATTTATATATATTGAACTATTCAAACTCAATGAGAATTCAAACATTCACTTTCCAACCAATGTTTTGGTCTACTTTAAATTTCAAATCATTTATTATTTTTCAATAGCAATTAATCAATTAGTAATGTTCATTAACACTCAGAATAATTATTTATTCAATAACGATCGATTATTCAAGAATGATCAATTATTCAATAATAACCATTATTCAAGATCGATCAATTGATCGGTTATCCAAGAATGATCAATTATTCAGTAAAATCAGATATTCAGTAACAATTAAGTTATTCAGTAGTAGTCATTCATTCAAGTGACAATCGTTATTTAGTAATGATCAATTATTCAGTAATATTCAGTTATTCAAGAATCTAAATCCGAAGAATGATCAATTATCCAGAATATCAATTATTCAAGAATAATCGTTATTTTATACCTTTATTTACCCCTATTAACATGACTCGAACTCAGACGGATACACGGATACACGGATCCAACCAACACACCAGTACGGCACATGGTGCCTCATCGGCCAAGCCGAACGATAAGAATAAGAATAAAGAGCGAAGACGGTACGAGTACCTCATCGAACAAATTCGAACAAGAATAAGATAAAGATTCAACACACAAAGTGTTGAATCGGTAATGGTAATAAGATAACAATATTCGACACACAAAGTGTCGAATCGGTATGATAATAAGATAACAATATTCGACACACAAAGTGCCGAATCGGTAATGATATAATAATAATATTCGACACACAAAGTGCGAATCGATAATGATAGCGATAGCAAGATAAAGAACTAGCACATAAGTGCCTAAAATACGGCACATAAAGTGCCCGATCGGTAAAGTCGATAAATCCGTACTCTTCCAATCCTATGGCATGCTAATTATATCCGACTAGCCCGACAAGTTAATAGGAAATTTAATTCTTATTCCAATTTTACTTAATATTCATATTTACCCTATTAACAAGACTGGACTTTGGCGGATATACTGATTCCAACCAAACACACCAAGATGGCATTCAAGGCTGAACACTTCCAAATCCTATGGCATGCCAACTATATCCGACTCATCCGACTAGTTAATAGGGTATTCAAATCATTTTTCTATTTCAAATTTGCTTTTAATTTAATCACAATTTCTCATATTTCAATATCCAACCAATACACATTTCAATTAATCATAATTCCATTCCATTCAATTCAATTCAATTCAATTCAATTCAATTCAAATTCACTTTTCCACTTTCTAATCAAGATACAATTCAATACCAATACATATTTCAGATATTCACATATAATCATACTTGGTTCAATTCCAACCACTTTTCAATCAATACACAATTCACATATTTACACATATTCATAATTTATTTTATTTTTATTCAATTCATATTTTTATTTATTTATTGTCCAATCAAATTTAAAATCACTAATTTCTTTTCAATCAATATACATTTCAAATAATCACATTCAATTCAATTTGGTTCAATTCCATATCATTCAATCAAAGCCATTCCAATATTAACTTCTCATGTATTTTATTTGTCTCACTTTTCCAATCAATTTACATTTTAATTTCAATTTCAATTTCAATTCAATAACAATTCACATATATTCATAAACCAATTAAATATAATCAATATTCAATCCAATTCATATAATCATCTCAAAACACCTACTACATATATATATTAAATAATAAATCCAACAATTTAAGTATTAAGTTCGGATTATAGAAATACAAACCGTAATTTCTGAGCTAACTCCCGTTGACTTTGTCTTGACCTTTCTTAGCTGAGATTTCCGGTACCACATTGACTACGAAATTAATACAATTTATAATCATTAATACAATACTAATTTATATCTTGAGTTGCAGAATTCTAAATTAAGATCCGCTAATTTCTCCTGAAACTAGACTCACAAATCTTCTTACCATAAAATTTTCAGAATTTTTCGTTTAGCCATTAAATACAGTTTATTCTTTAAATTCACCCCTATTCTGCTGTCTGACAGTTTCGACCCTTCTTTACTAAAAATTAATTATCTCACAGTACAGAACTTGGATAATATTCCTGTTGATTCCAAATGAAAATAGACACATTAGGGACTCTAAACATATAACTTTAAGCCTCTAATTATTTTTCTTCAATTTTTGGTGATTTTTCAAAGTCAGAACAGGGGAACCTGAATTCATTCTAACCTTGTCTAACAAAACTCATTATATCTCATAATTTATAATTCAATTGCTTACACCGTTTCTTCTATAAGAAATTAGACTCAATAATATTTAATTCCATATTTTATTCATCCTCTAATTAAATTTATACAATTTTTGGTGATTTTTCAAACTTAAACTACTGCTGCTGTCCCAAACAGTCATAATGCGAAATGTTGATTTTCTACTTTAATTTCAATTTAATCCTAACTAAATTCATTTACTTTTTATCTTAATTCATACTTTATTTCTACTCAATTTTTAACCAAAATTAGACATAATTATCTATTTTCATCATAAAACTATAATTTCAAAATTCTTTCAATTTAGTCCTTAAAGCATAAAACTTATGAATCACTTTACAATTCAATCCTTATTTCATTTCTAATTTGAATTTCTATCAATTTAGCCCTTAATTCATCTTTTTGTTCAACTTAATCAACACATAAAAATTCATTAACTTCCTAACTTTTGATATAATTCATGTAGTACTCTTCTCTTGAATTCCATAAACATCAAAATTGCAAGAAAAGGGATCAAATTGACTTACCTAATAAAGCTTAAGGCTTCAAAAACCCCAATTTTCTTTTTATTTTTCTTTCCTTCTTTTCTTTCCCTTGTTTCGTCTCCTTCTCTGTTTCTTTATCTTTCTTTTTCTTTTGTTTTACTTTATATATATATAATAATAATAATAATAATAATAATAATAATAATAATAATAATAATAATGACTTTATTAAATATCTACTTAATATCAAATATTTATTTTACACTTGGACACACATATATTATTACATTTGTATTTCATCCTCATCATACACTTGTCATTTTACATTTATTTATCATATAAATATATTATAATATAATTATTTATTTAATAAATATCTTTCATTAAATAATAAATATCCATTTAATATCAAATACATATATTACAAATGTATGTATTTTTTTATTAATACATTTGTACCAAATCATTACCATACACTTATCTTTATTTAATCTATTCATCATGTAATATCAATTTAATAATAATAAATACATTAATTATTTACTTAAATAATAAGTAAATATATACATGTATTACAAATGTATGTATAATACTTATTACACATGTATTTTATTTTTGCCATACACTTGTCACTCCTTTGGCTTATTTACTTATTTAGTTCTTTCAATTTCTTTATCCTATAATTAAACTTTCACATTTCATTCAAGTTAATCCTTTTATCTAATTATCCTTTATTTAAGCTAATTTGCTTCATTAAACTTTAATTAATCACTCTCTTAATTTCGTAAATATTTTTAATAAATATTTACAAATTTATTTTCAGAAACCGAAACCGAAAATATACTTTTTCGATAACTGTAAAAATTGAATCATTGCATATAAAATTTCAAAACCATTTAAATTTATATTCATGAAATATTGACAAGGTTGAATAATGATCACACAAAAATCCTCGTGGTGTAAATCATGATACTGATTTATAGTTAGGATAATGTACAGTCAAACTTATATATATATATATATATATATATATATATATATATCTCCTACGGATAAATCATATTATACCATGATAAGACAACCCAAACTAGATTATTAATATAAAGCTCAAATAAAATTTAATAAGAAGAGTAGAAATAGACCCTACCAAAACAACTCACACGACAATTTTGCAACATATCGTGGGACCAATTAGCTTATCTTTTAGATTAGTGAAGATGTGTATGCAAAAATTTATTCCTCATGGTATATATGAATCTAATCCCCATTGTCGAAACTATTTTTGAAAACGAGGATCGACTTTATATTTTGAAAAGAAAACGAAAATTGGGAGTCGCCACCGATTTTTATTAAGTGTTATCGGATCACCTTTGTTTTAATAAAATATTTGAGTCTACTAAAACGACATTTTTGGTCTACGAAATTTGAGAGAACGGGTTCGAGAGTCGGTTACGTGCGAGGAAGGGTTAGCACCCTCGTCACGCCCAAAATTGGTACCTAATAGATTAATTAACGTCTTAAAGTCAAAAGTTGAAAAGATTTTAAAATAAATTTTAAAATACGATCCATTTTTATGAATGTTTGGATAACTTGAAGTGGATATTAAAATTCTCTTGTTTCGAAGAAATAAAATATCACATCCAACACGTAGGACACAATATTTCGAACCTTCGATACCAAAATCATCTCATAATTTCCAAAACTTATGCATTGAAATTTTAAAAGGATATTCGGTCGTTCGGTCAAACGATAGATCGAAACCCAACACGTAGGGCACAATTTCTCAAAATTTCCAAACACGAAATATTACCTTTTTTTTTTTGAAGAAAAATGCAAACGGAATTTTAAAGGGATGTTTGATTATTTATATAAACAGAAAATCGAAACCCAGCACATTAGGACACGATTTTCCGAATTCTCAAACATCAATCATCGCTTTTGTTTTAAAGCTTAGAAAACGCGGATGAAATTTAAAAGGGAAATCTGATTATTTAGACAAATAAAAGATCGAAACCCAACACATTAGGGCACGATCCCTCGAATTTCTAAACATCAAACATTGCCTTTGTTTTAATGGTTTAGAAAACGCAGATCAAATTTTAAAGGGAAATTTGACTATTTAGACAAACGAAAGACCGAAACCCAACACATTAGGGTACAATCCCTCGAATTTCTAAACATCAAACATCACTTTCGTTTTATAAAGTCGACTCAAAATACATTAATTTGACTTGAAATAAAGTGGAATCATTAATTGGATTAATAAGTTGAAAACTACAATGCGACAATTGCGAATGAAAGGCGAATAAACATGAAAAAATATACATGGATAGCGAACTCTATTAATGAATGAAAATAGTATAAAAATAAAATAAAATAAAACAGATTAACATACGCACAATAGTAATGAGCTCACATCCAAACAATAATAATCAAAATAATGAAAACTAAAAAACATAGCTAATTAAAGAAACAAATCAGAATAAAACTGTAACAAGTTGTCAAACATAGATAAATAAAATTAAGGTAGCAACACAAAAGACTAATGGATAATATGAAATAATATGAAAACAAAAAAAACACATATAACAACATCATTTAAATATCAACACAAATAATCAAAGACCAATGAATTAAATAAATTAAAAATAATAATAATATGGAACAAATCAGAATAAATAAATGTAAAACGATTTTGAAATGATAATAATGAGTTTTAAAATAAATAATGTAAAAGAGTTTTAAAGTCCATAATATACCAAACAAAGATTTTTCTTTAAAAAATGTATATATATGTAAGTATAGGATAAATAATATGAAAGAAAGATATTAAAATGGGTAATAAATAAAATATTTTAAAATAAATAAATAGAGTTTATATATATATATATATATATATAACAATTTAAAATAGATAGTTTAAAATATATAATATATAATATATAAAAGGAAATTTGAAGTAAAACAGTGTATATATAAAAGGTTTACATATAAATATTATATATATAAAAACATTTAAAGTAGACAATATAATATATACATGTAAAACTTTAAAATAATCATATACAAGAAACTTACAACAGATAATAAAATTTTAAAAATATTTAAAACAAATAATGGATATAAAACTATTCAAAATAAGAGACATAAAACAGTTTAATATAAAGTTTAAAATAAATCATATAGTTTTAAATAAATAGAAAAGTTCAAATTTACACGAATAAGGGCTTGATTGAAAATAAAATAAAATTTTAAGGTCCAAATTCGAAAAAGATAAATGCAAGTATATAAAAAAAGGACTAAATCAAAAGTGAAATAAAATTAAAGAGACGAATTTAAAGAAAATAAAAAGAAAATAGGACTGGATTAAAACAAAACAGAAAAGCGGAAGGGCTCGAAGCATAAATAACCCAAAAGCCAAAGAAACGTGCGGATCCTTCATCGATCGGGTCGGGTCGCATGGGCATGGACTAAAACGGCGTCGTTTTGGCGCCTAAAGCTAAGGCCCAAAACGGGGCCGTTTTGCATCATTATATAAACCAATTTTTTTTTAAACAAATTCATTTTTCTCACTTCTTCAAAAAAAAAAAAAACAGATTCTCTCAAATGCTCTCCTCTCTCCCTTTGTCTGCGAGCTCCGGCGAGAACTCCGATGCCGGTACCTGCTGTCCACCGTCACGCCGGCCGCCATGTCGCCAAATCTTCCCCTTTTTTCTCGGCGGTCTAAAAAAGGGTAAGTCCTCTTCTTCTTTCTTATTTTTATTATATATATGAGGAAACCGATTCGAAAATAAGGAAAAATAAAAGAAAAAATAAGAACCTTAACTCCCTTTTTTATTTTTTGGCTTTTTGATTCTGAAAATGCGGGTGATAGAATATTTTTTGTATTCTCCAAAATCCCCCCTATTACAAATGATTTCTTTTCGGCTTTATAGCCGATTACAACATTAGAAAAATATTATTTTTCTTTGTCTCTGCTACTGTTTGCGTCTGTTGCTCCTTTTCTGCTTTGCGTGTTTCTTTTCCATTTTGCAGGTAGAGTCGGAGCTGGTGGTACGGGCTTTGGGACGGAGCTTATGTCTCGAGCGTTGTGCACGATGAGGCCAGCACATGAAGGAGCGACGCAAGATACTGGTATAGGAACCCTAGGGTTTCTTCTTTTTCTAATAAATTTGGACTAGGGGTTGGGCTTGTAAAATTGGATAGTGCCTTGGGCCAAGCATACTTTACATTTGGGCCGCTCTTGTAATTGGACTGTTTCTTTGTCTTGGACTTTATTTATTTTTTTATTATTGTAATGGACCCGAGTAAATTTGGGCATTTACACCCATTTTGTGAAAAAAAGAAGAGGGAAATGGGTTGCTATTTGTCATAATGAGAACGGAAGATGAGCCTTCATCACATTTTGTTCCTTTAATCCCCATTACTTTTACATACATATGAATCTAAAGCTGTGTTTCTTTCAATTTAAAGCAACCTTCCTAACCCATTATTGGTAAAAGTATACTGCAGGCTACCATGAATGTATTTTATCCATTTTATTTAATAAATAAATAAATTAGACTTTATATATTATATTGAAAAGTAAAATATTTTTTCTATTAAAATTTTTATTAATTTATATTGTTAAAATTGGTGTAAATGACATAATAATCAATAACATGTGACATACCATGTTCCTTAATGGTTGTGTACAAGAACTTATTTTAAACTGTAAAAATAAATGAAACTTTTAACAGAAAAACTAATTTATTTCTTAATCTAAAGTATAAAGATTAATTTATTAAAATTTTAAATTAAAAAATAAAATACAAATTGATTTTTAGTACATTATTCATAGCATTATAAAATGATATTTTATAAAGTAATTTAATTGAGCCGGAACTGAAAATGTGACTATTTCAATATCTTTAACATTGATTTTTGCTATTAATACTTGAGTGTCGGTTCTTGGGAATAAATAGAAAAGTAAAAATGTTTTTAACAAAATAATTTCAATGTTTAGACAATTTAAGAAGGTAAGATAGATATAGATTGTATGCGTGTAATAAATATTCATGTGGAATACTTCATGTTCTTCAACTCTTCTACAGTCCTTCGGGATACGGTCAGTCTTACAAATAGAATTATAGGTATCCAATGAATTGAGAGAGAGAGGGGGAGAAGTCAAACCCTTCACATGTTTTACATTAAAGAAGTACGCTTTCCTGCTTATTTCCAATGAAATTTTGGGATTTTCTTATTCACTATAAATATGGGGTTCGCTAAAAAAATAACCTAATATATTAAAAAATACTTTAATAAATAACACACTTTTACTATAATTAATAATTAGATATTAATTAATATTCTTTTATTTTATTGATTGGTTAGTAATTTACATCTTTCTACTATAATGATTAAGAATTAATTATTACCTTTCCACTCATTTTTTATCTCATTTAATTGTTAAACATATTTTTATTATTGTATTATTATTAAATATTATAAGTATTATTATTGTATGATTGTTAAATATTATTATTATTATTAAAGTTATAAGTATTATTATTCAACATATTTTTTTATTATAGGATTATTGTTAAACATATATATGAATACATAAATACAAAAATATGAGCAAAATGCTAAAATATAATAAATTAATATTATTCAACAATAATCCTCTATAGTTATAACAGGTGTTTTTTAAGAAGATATTTGGAAAATGTACTAATTTACAACAAAATTAAATTTTCCGCTTTTTAAGATGTTGACTCTAATTTTTGGACTAAATTAATTACACTAATTAATTTAAGATGTTGAAAATGAAGATATTTGGAAAATGTACTAATTAATTTTTTGGATCACATTAATTTCTTTGGACCACATTAATTTAAGATCTTGACTCTAATTATTGTATTAACAAAAAGACTCATTGGGAAAGACACTCATCCAATAAAATAAGAAATGCTGTAATCAATCACACGAAAAATGAGAATTAGGATGTTTTTTTAGTATGTTGGGGTTTTTTTTTAGCCAATCCCTATAAATATAAATTATTTTATTATATTGTGAGCAAAGCGCACAAATGTTTGTTTTCCTTTCATATTAAAAATTGAGAGGTAATTATAAGAAATCAAAATCGCATTAAAGGAGAGATGTAATTTCAAATTTTGTTAATAATATTATTAAGAAAAATAATCATAATTCTCAAATATGAATCTTAAAAATAATTATATATAGAAAAATCAAAGTAGACTTTAATTTAATTGGTAACAAAAATAGAAAACCTTAAAACTCAATTATGTACAAAACTAATGCTGACTTATCTTTGGTGGCATTAATTATATTCAACAACCTCCATTACTTTCAAGTGAGGTTTCAACATCATACTTAAAAGGATGATTTCCTCAATGAAAATAGACAACAGTATTTCCTTATTATAGATAATATATATTAAAATATCTTAATGAAGGTGTATTACCAAGATTATTACTAATTGGATTAAGGTGTGTCTGCCTGATATAATCACCAGCAATAAGAGTGCTTTTATTGAAGGGAGGAATTTGGTTTATGACGTGTTACTTGCTTAAGAAATTGTATTTGGTTATGAGTGAAAGCATTTATCTTTTAGGTGTGCCTTAAAGATTGATCTTAGGAAGGTTTTCGATTCTCTCGATTGGAACTTCATTTTGCAGGTATTGCAAGTGTTTGGCTTTCCTCACTTATTCTGTGGTTGGATTAAAAGTTATATCACTGGGCCCAAATTTTTAGTTTCTATTAATGGAGGGCTTGAAGGTTATTTTCCAGGTTCCAAGGTGTTAGATAAGGGGATAAGCTATTCATATTGGGGATGAATGCCTTATCTGTTTTTTGAATTGTGCAGGTAAACATGGTGTCTTCAAATTTCATCCTAAATGCAAACGAATTCAGTTAACTCAATTGTGTTTTGTTGATGACCTTTTGATCTTTACCAAAGGGACAGTGGAATCAATTGTTGCTATAAAAGAAATTCTTGATTATTTCTACTATGTTTTTGGTTTGCAAGTTAATAGATCCAAGAGTGAGATGTTCAATCAGGGATGAGTCAACTTGATCTTCAACGAATTATGGAGCTAATTAGTTACAAGCTCAGATCCTTACGGGTTACATATTTCGGGGTTCCCTTACTGGCTAGAAATTTGAAAGAAAATGACTGCAAAATTCTCATTGATAAGATTACTATTAGAATGCAAAGTTGGACTTCAAAATATCTTTCTTTTGCAGGGAGGTTGCTGTTGGATCTAGTGCCTTAAATGTAATATTTTCGTTAATATATACTTGTAATTTTTTCGAATAGATTGGTTAATAAAACAAATTCATTGATTACATTAATATACTTTGTATAGTTTTCCTCATATGGTTTTTACACTCAAAGCAAAATGGAAGCAAATATTACTCATTGGTTGTCTAAATGTTTAACAAATACCAAGCGGTATTACGTGGCCAGATTGTAGTATGAAAATATAGCTTGTATTAATATACGAATCTAAACATATCCTTAGTCTAATAAAAAATGAGCAAATTGATTAAAAGACTAATATGTCGTCTATCAAGTCTAATTGGGGAAATGTCTTGTCTTGGGCATTAAAGTGGATGACTCCTAGAAGATAGAGATATAGATGTGACTGACTGGACTGATAGGACATCAGACAAGACCTAAGCATAATAAATCCTGAATTCGTTTATTGATTTATTCACTTGTGGCATTCATAATTGTGGACTATATATGTATGACTCGTACACCTTGATATAAGTAAAAGCCTGAGTTCAAATAGATAAGGAATCAAAAGCTGGTGTGTTGGGTGTACGACTTCTGTAGTATGTAGTTTCATTTGTAACAGCTCGTTTTCAGTTAAATTGGAATTGTGGTTTTCGGACCACAAATCTGAAGTCAGAATAAAATTTATTTTAATATTATTTTTTGGTCTACTATATGATATAAATATCGTATGAAAATTTTGTTAAGAAATTTTACCGTTTGCATACCTAGCTTGATAAAAGGACTAAATTGCATAAAGTGCAAAAGTTGAATTCTAATAGCTAAAGGTATCAAATAGCTATGAAATTTAATTTGAGGTCATTATATGACAAATAGACCATTTAGAGGAGTTAGTAGATAAGGATGATTATTCATCATTTGAAATTGAAGAAAATATTAAGGTTAATTTTGAAAAGATGATAAAATAATAATGATAAATGAAATAAATAATTAAATTAATATCATTTTCATCATCTTTCCTAAAATGAAAATAGGTAAACCCAAGCCATGGAAGTTGAGTTCTAGCAAACTTATTTGGCTTAATTAGGTATGCATTCTTGTCTTGTTTTTAATGATTTTTATGTTTATGAGATCGTAATAACTTAATCTAGCTATCTCGGGGATTAATTTGCAAAAATATTAAAGTATTATAGTTTTCCCATGGATGAGTATAGTTGAATTTTGAAGTTTTATGGTAGAAAATGAAAGGTCGTTGTTAGATAAACAACTTTTGTAAAGAGAATTTTGATGAAATTATGATTTACGGACTAAATTGAAAAGATGATAAATTCACGGAAAAATTCTAAATTTTATGAAATTCATGGGTTGCTATTGATATATATGAAAATCGGCTAGGCTTGAAATAAGGATTAAATTGTATGAATTTCATTTTTCGAGCTTAGGGACAAAATCGTAATTAATTAAAAGTATAAGGGAAAAATAGAAATTTTTCCAAAAGATGTGTGTTGGATTGAATTGAATAAGAATTATATTAAATTGAGTTAAATTCATTCATATAAATCCAGATAGACCTTGTCGAAACAATTTTTTTGAAAACGGTCTACTTATTTAAAAAAACGAAAATGGAGTCACCACCAATCCTTTTTATGAGGTGTGATCGGATCACCTCGTAATTTGATCATTTTAATAAAATGTTTGATTTATTAAAACAACGATTTTTGGTCTACGAAGTTTAGAGAAATGGGTTCGGGAGTCGGTTACGCACGAGGAAGGGTTAGCACCCTCGTAACGCCCAAAATTGGTACCTAATTGATTAATTCGTGTCCTAATATCGAAAGTTGAAAGTTTGAAAATTTAAAATACGATCCTTTTTTATTTGATTTAAAAAATGCTTGAATAAATCGAAACGAATGTTAAAGACCTTCTCGTGTCAAAGTAGCAAAATGCCATATCCCGTAAGTTAGGGCACGATACCTTGAACCTTTGAGAATAAGCTTGTCTTTATTTTCTTATTTTTGAAATCTTACGTGTTTTAATTTAGAAGAATATTCGGTTATTTTGATTTAACGAGAAAAATCGAAACTCTGTAAGTTAGGGCACGACTTTCTCGAGTTTTTAAATACGGAATATTACCTTTATTTTTATTTAAAATTCATGTATTTTGAAATTTGAAGGGATACTTGACTATTTAGGTTTAAAAAGAAAATCGAAACCCCGTAAGTTAGGGTACGATTTCTCGAATCTCCAAAATGCGAAATATTACCTATTTTTAAAAGTTTTCTTTTTGACTTTGGATGAAAATTAATGCAATTTTAAAAAATGGTATGTGAATAAAATATTATTTTATAGCATTAATAATAAAATAAATAAAATAATTTAGGATAAAAAATGAAAGGAAATATGACTAATATCAAATTAAATATTTAGGAAGTAAAATTATAATAAATGAATAGACAAAACAAATAACATTAAATTTAAATAAGTAAAAAAAAAAATAAAACGAGTAGATAATATTAATTTTAAACATTTAAAAAGTAAAAGAATAATAAATGTATAAATAAAATAAATATACGTAACATTAATATTTAAATAATTAAAAAGGTAAATGAGCAAATAAATAAACAAACGATTTAAAGTAAACCAACAACAAATAATTAAAGGAGTATTAAAATTACAACAGTTTAATAATAATAATAATAATAATGACAATAATAATAATAAAATGATTAATTTGAAAGCTAAACAGATTTGAGGGTAAAAATATAAATAAAATAAAGCAAAAGGATCGAATTGTAATACGCTATTAAAGGGAGGGACCATCGGGAAAATTATTCCCCCATCCCAAAACGCACAGCTTCACGGAGGATTAAATTGAAAACAAAATAAAATTTCATGGTATAAATTAAAAACGAAAAAATAGATTTAAAAACCAAAAAAAAATACAGGAGGGCTAAACCCGCAAATATCTCATTAAAAAAACCCTCAATGAAACGGCGCCATTTCACACCTACTATTTAAATCAATTTTTTTACTTCAAAATTCATTTTAACCTTCTTCTTGAAAAAAACAACAAAACTCTCTCAAAACTCTCTCCCCCGTTTCGGAATCTGACTAAACTCCAATCGCAGGACCACAGTGGCGGCCACTGGTCACCGGCGACGGCGCCGCCATCCACGATGGTCGAAAAATTGAAAGAAGATTATTTTTTTGGTCCTTTCAATTCCCGAGACTAATAGGCGTTAATTTTCATCAAAATCGACGAACCTCGGCCACCTATGGTAGCGTGTATAAGAAAAAGGTAAGATTCAACTTCCTTCCTTTATTTTATACTCATTTCTTTTTTTAAAAAAATGAATAAAAAGAAGAACAAAGAATGAAAATAAAAGACCTCCTTTAATTTTTCTTCTGTTGAATACTGTGATTTTTTGTATTTCAATTTTTTCTGTCTCAAAATACATTTGTGTTTTGTGGCTCTTATAACTGAGAAAAATAATACAATGGTTTTTTGCTTGGTTTTTTTTCTTGCTACTGCCTATCTGCTGCTGTCTCTATCTGTCCCTTTTTTGTCTGTTTTGTAGGTACGGGCGAAAGCTGGAGTGGCATGCTAGCATGCGGTGGTGGTAGAGGAAGGTACGGAGTGCTGACGTGGGAGGAGCGGCGGTAGCCAACAGCTAGGGTTTTGTTTGTTTGTTTATTTTTGTTTTAGGGTTTAGTTTGGGTTAGGTTTTCTTTGGGCTGGAATTTTGGGCTGTATTAGGCATTGTAATAAAACTGGACTGTTAATTGTGGACTTTTATTTTTGTTTATTTGGTTTTATTTATTTTTGGTTTCTGCATGGGCCCGGGCAAATTGGGCTAATTACAAACCTAATATGGAGATCGAGGCAAAGAAAAAGTATCGGATTAGTAGCCTTCCTATCTACTAAAACTTATCGAGGTAAATTCGTATAACTAAATTGTACATTTATTTATTTTGAATTGAATATTATTATATGTGATTTGTATAATTTCCATGTATAATTATTAATCACATACCTTGTAACGCCTTAAAAATTGCATATTTTTGTTGTTGCTAAAATATGACAAATATCTGTCAATTTTAGTGGTTATGTATTCTTAGTGTGTTTGGGAGGTCCTAAGTTCAAACCATGAATTGGGAAAATTTTGGTGTTTTGAAGAGTAAAACCCTATCCATGGTTAATAGGCTTTTAAGTAATAGTTGGTAAGTTTATGACTGAATGGGCCTGCTGGTCTGGTGGTTAAGTGGTGTGTTGGTGTGCTAAAGGTCTTGTGTTTGAGTCAAAGTAGGAGCTTTATTTTTGTTACTTGCACCGTATGGGAGTTTGAAAGGGGGTAAAATACTGTAATGGTTGAGTGAAGTTTGAATTTGGTTGTTGAGGGATAGTGGGAGTGTGTTGGATAGTTTTTTAGAGAAAAATAAGGGATTAAGGGTGGTTATCGTATATTCTGTAAGTCTTTTCTTTTTCCCAAAAATCTACACGTTTTTCCCTTCCATTCTCCCTATCGAAATTCTCCTCTCTACTTCACTATCATTACCGTTTGTTTTATTTTTATTTTTATTCATTCTTTCTGCAAGCAAGTGTCCAAGGATCATAGTTTTCGCGCTTTTGAGCTTTGTTGGTAAATTATTTAAGTGCATTTCGTATTGGTAACGAATATTCTATTAATAGGGGGCTGATTTTTGGTATTTAGGTGGAAGATAAGAGGCAGTGGTCAGTCAATCAGGGCTTGAGTGTTGCAAAATTACCGCTACTTGCTTGAGGTAAGGACTTCGATAGATTAAAGGGAGTGTTCCTTCTGATGGTAGCTTTTAGAATCGTGAATTAAGTGATTAATTGAATAGTATTTTGGTTGAATATAGGTTCTAGAGTGTTCGGGGTTTATTTCAACATCAAACTGTAATAGGTGTGTACCCAAAAACGTAGAAAACAGGATTTGAAGAAAGCCAAAAAAGCATACTACCGTTGCCACACAAGTGTGTGGTCGTCCGTATGGTAGGCCGTGCGGGGGAAGACACAGCTGTGCAATTGACGAGTCCAACCGTGCGCACACGACACTATCGTGTGATGGGCAGATGAGGCCGTGTGCGACACACGAGCTCGACCTTTTGGGCCGTGTGGGCCACACGGTCGTGTGAGCCCACACGAGTAGTCCATACAAATGTGTGGGATTCTGGGTCAGGCCGTGTGATCCACACGGTCAAGGCCAATTTGGGCCGTGTGGGTCACATGGGTGTGTGGGCCCACACGGGCAGGCCACATGGGCGTGTGAGCCCATTTTTCTGAAATATTTTGTAAGGTTGCACGGGTCGTCCACGTTGACTGTAGACCTACTATAGGGTCGGTGAGCTTTACTTAGACGCTAATTATGTGATCTGATTGTATGGTGTTTGACTAAGCATGATATCTGTACTGAATTGAATGTATGTTCTGTTATTAGCATATTTGCATGTCATTTATGTTATGTTGCATTGCATCGGGGTGGGTTGATGATATTTGAAAGAAGTATCAAAAAGGCTCTTAAGCTTGTTATCTGGCAGCTCAGCTACAATCTTCTGATTATGTGCCGCATTTTGGTACAGCATGGTGTGTAGGGATGGGTAAGTTGATTAAATCCCCACATGGTGTGTAGGTGTAATAGCCCGGTTTTAGCTAAATTGTAACAGTGGTTTTGGAACCACAAATCTGAGGTCATAAAATTATTTTATTATTATTTTTGGTGTTTACAGTATGTGAATATGGATGTGTGAAAATTTTGTGAGCTAATTTTATCGTTTAATAGCTCAATTTGAGAAAAAGGACCAAATCGCGTAAAATGAAAAAGTTGCATTCTATATGGTAAATGTGTCTATTTGCCATGGCTTATTACATGGGAGGTTCTAATGTTGTAATTAGACCATGAATAGTGGGAATGGACATAAATGGGCATCCAATAAGTTGTTTTTAAATGATTTAATTAAGGGTAAATTTGTAAAATGGTTATAAATGATAATAAAAGAAAACAAAACAATTTCATTTTAATTTTCATCTTCCTCAACCGATTATAAGAAAGAAAATAGGGTTTTGAAAGCTTTGGATAGTTCGACCATTGATGTTTAAGCATATAAGTCTATTTTTTATGATATTTATGTTTTTGTGATCGTTGCTTTGAGTACTAGCTAGCCCATACCTTAATTTTTGAGTTTTTTAATAATTTTGAAAGTTTCCATTGATGAATTCATGTGTTTTATGATGTTTTATGATGAATTATGAAAGCTTGGTGCTTGATATACATGTTTTGTAAAGTGATTTTGAATAAAAATGCATATTAGGGATTAAATTGAGAAAAGTGTAAATTTAAGGGTTAAATTATAAAATAAATGAAAAATATGGGCTGCAGGGGGCACTATAGTAACTCGGTACACATGGGTTTGTAATGAATTGGTGTAATTTTATATATTTGTGAGATAGGGATTAAATTGTCAAAATGTGAAAGTGTAGGGGCTAAAGTGAAAAAATGCCCAAATGTATATTTTTGGATGAAATTGAATGAATAGGAGATTAAATGCGTTAATTTTGAATTTATATAGATCGAGAAAGAAAGAACTCGGATTTAGGTAGGGGAAAATTGAAGGTTATCTAATAATTGATCTGATTCGTCAATTCTGAGTACGAGGTAAGTTCGTATGTGATAAATGAAGTTACAATTATGTTTTTATTGCTTTAATAATGCATAAATTTTATATATGTGATTACGATTGCGTATGACGATAAATCGACTATGTTTGGCACTTAGTGTGCGTTTCAAAATAGCTTCGGCTATAAATAGCACTTAATGTGCAAATTGGAATACCTTCGGCTATATGAGTAGGGGTGTGCAAAATTCGGGTAAAATCGAAAAAATTCGGTTAACCGATCGAATTCTGTTAATCGGTCAGTTAACCGAATTAATTCGATCGAAATTGATTAATAATTTTTAAGTTTTGGTTAACGGTTAATTCGGTTCAAATCTGGTAGGTTAACCTAATTTTTTTACTAAATGAAAAAATTAATAAATAAAATTATAATATATAAATAGCCCACTATTGATTAAACCCAATCCAACTTAAACTCAAATACCCAATCTAATATATATTAACCCAATCATAAAAATTACAAATAATTTAATAAATAAAAATAAAAATCTAAATCTAAAACTAAAAATAAAATTAAAAACATATAATTTTATACAAATAATTTGGTTAATTCGGTTAATTTGGGTAATTCGGGTATTTCGGGTAATTTGGTTAATTCGATTAATTCGGTTAATTCGGTTAATTTTATACTTATTTTAACCAAAAATTAAAAAATATATAATTTTCGGTTAATTCGGTTAACCAACTGAATTAACCGAAAAATTTTCGGTTCGGTTGCTTTTTTAAAAAAATTCTGGTTCGGTTAACGATTAAAAATTTTGAAAGGTTGGTTAATTCGGTTAATGTTATTTCGGGTCGGTTAACCGGTCAGTTAACCGATTGAACACCCCTATATATGAGGCACTAAGTGTGCGATATCGAGATAGCTACGGTTTAATGTGATGGCACTAAGTGTGCGAGATCATTATAGCTTCAGCTAATCATTGATGTACTAAATGTACGAATTCTTAGAACATTGAAAGACTTCTGAATGAATTAAAGTATTTAACAAAGAGGTGAGAATGAAATAAATAAATACGAAAAAGTTCAGGTATGTAGGATACCTATGTGGTAGTTGATACTATGTGTATGAGGCTTGATGAATTTGCATATACATGTTAAATGGTGGTGGACTGGATTTGAATGATGATATAAGAACTAATAAGTGTTTATTAATTGATGTTTTGTATTATATGTGTTGTAGGCCAATTTTAACCCATTTACATCAAAACCCAATTTAGCCTTACCTAACCCACCAAAATTAAACCCAAAACCCAAAATCTTAACTACCCAAAGTCCAATTTACATCAAAACCCCAATGGCCCAAACCCTAAGCCCAAATCAAAATAAAAAACCCTAGCCCACAACCTAAACTTTTCTCAACTAAATCTTAGCCTTTGCCACCACCAACTCCACTAGCCACACTTGCTCCACTACCTACTCCACTAGCCACACTTGCTCCACCACCACTTGTACCTACAAATGAAGACATAAACAATAAAAAATATTTTGTAAATGGCTATATAAGCCTTCTCATATTTTGTATTTAGGAAAAAATGGGGAGTTTTTTTTTTGGGAGAAAGATTGTAAAAGATTTTTGGAGAGGTTTTTTTGAGAGTAATCAAGGAGAACAGTTTGTGGAGAGGAGAGAATTTTTGGAGAGGAGAGAATTTTTGGAGAGGCTAAGTTTTGAAGAGATTAATCAAAGATCAAAGCAAAAAAGGCTTCTTTGTCTATCCTCGTTTTAAGTTCTTTGTTTGTTTATTGTTTTCCTTTCAGTTTTATTTTGTTTTTTATACAAATGTAAAAATAAAAGTAAGAAGCTTACCCATATTTTCATTACCGAAAAAGTTTTTTTGAGGTCCGACCATTGATGTACGGTGGCACCGATGATAGCCATGGTTGTCCCAATGATCGAAGCAAGGCCGGACCGATGGCCGGATTTAGAAGGGAGGAGGAGAGTGTTATTTTAATATTATTATTATTATTATATATTATTATTATTACTTACACACTTTCATCATCCTCATATATATATTATTTTCTATTTTACCATTAATATTATTATTAACGTATTATTTTTTTATTAATGTATTATTATTATTTGCACTATTAATTATGTTATTTTATTATCATTTCTTTTGATTGTCTATGTTAGTTTTAAAATTGGTCATCTTGTAGTTTCCAGTAAATTATTTTTTTAGTATTTGTGTTTTGTAATTTATTAGCGCGACATTTTATTGTTTAAAATAAAAAAGCTTTTCATTTAATTGTTTCTTTTTATTTGAAAGTTTTTTTTTTTAAATAAAGCAATCCTCATATTTGGGAGCTTCGAGAAAATTGTGCCCTAACTTACTGGGTTTCGATTTTCCTCGTTGAATCTAAGTAATCGAGTACCCTTCCTTAAATAAAAAAAAAAGTTTCAAATAAAAGTTTATTCTCGGGAATTCAAGATGTTGTGTCCTAACTTATTGGATATGACACTTTGTTTTCTCGATGTAAGGATTTCTAAAAAAAATAAAGGCAATATTCTGTATTTAAAATTTTGAGAAATTGTACCCTAACTTACTGGGTTCCTATTTTTCATTTGACTCAAATAACCGAACAATTTTTTACTTAAATGCATGGCTTTTGAAAATTAAAAGACAAACTTATTTTCGAGGATTTGAAATGTTGTATCCTAACTTACTAGGTGTGACATTTTATTTTTTTGAGATAAGAGGATCTTAGAATTCCATTTAATTTATTCAAGTGTTCTTTTTAAAAAATAAAAATAAAAGGAATTGTATTTTAAAACATTTTTCAAATTTTCAACATTAGGACATTAATTGATCAATACGGTACCAATTTTGGGCGTTGCGAGGGTGCTAATCCTTCCTCGTGCGTAACTGACTCCCGAATCCGTTTTCTAGTTTTTTTCGTGGGCCAAAAATGTTGTTTTAATAAACTGAAATGCTTTATTAAAATAAACGATCACAAGGTGACCCGATCACACCTAAACAAAAAGGATTGATGGCGACTCCATTTTCGTTTTAAAGTCGATCTCCGTTTTTCGAAATTAAAAATGGTTTCAACAATATGAACTGTTGAGTATAATTGGTACGAACTTACTAAGCCATGAAGCTTACTGTGTGATATTTTTCTATGTTTTACAGAGTATCAAAGATATCTCGGACATCGAGGATCATCGGGAACTATCATCACGCTATCGAAACAACTCGTTGGTACTTTTGAAGCTTTGTATATATAGTATATGGCATGTATTGGCTAGTGAGTTGATAATATGTTTTAAAATGATATTGCCATGAGATTTGGCTTGCTTTTGTTGAAAACGTTGGTATGTATTTGGCCATTTAATTTAGCTTAAATTATGTGTTTGGTATAGTTACTTGTTGGCTATTTTGGATAGTTGTAAGTTGTTGTATTGATGCTTAAAGTATGGAACTTTGAGGTTTGATTTTGAAATGATAGTATGGTGTGGTTTGTGATATGAAATAAATGTGAATTTGGTATGTTTTGTATGTGGAATTAAGTAGTTGAATTGGTTGATGATAGATGGCATGACATGAGTATGAATTGGCATATTTTTTTATTTCTTAAAGATGTACTGAAATGGTGCTATTTTGGTTGCTTTTTGTACTTGAGAGTATGGTGGTAAATTGGCTTTACAATAGCCTATTTTTGTCCACACGGGTAGAGACACAAGGGTGTGTCTTAGCCGTGTGCGACACATGGTCATGTTACACGGCCGTGTGTCTCCTAGGATAGCCCTACGAATTTAAGTCAGTCTTGAGCACGGCCTAGACATACGGGCGTGTGATTGGCCGTGTGACTGAAGTCAGTAACCTCTCCAGTTTTCTCACAGTCAAGGCATACGGACTTGTTTCCGACCGTGTGGTGTAAGTCAGTATGTATGCTCTGTTTTCACACAGTCTAGGACACGGGCGTGTCCAGTAGCCATGTGAGGCACACGGCCTACTTACACGGGCGTGTGACCTATGAATGTAAAATTTTTCTAAGTGTTTAAAATTTTTTATATGTGATCGGTTTAGTCCCGAACCACTCTTAAGCATGTTTTAAGTTTTCGTAGAACCTTATAAGGGACAATGTGAATGTTTGTGAATGGATTTTGATAATGAATGTATAAATGTATGTGAATGGGATGTGTTATTCAGTAATGCCTCGTTACCGTATTCTGGCTTCGGATATGGGTTAGGGGTGTTACAGTAGGGCTGGACGGAGATGGTGTGTAGAGGCTGGTGGGTAGGATTCTGATTTACTGTATCTACATTCTGTACCTGATATGGGCCAAAGCCTTAATATAATTCCGAGATTGTATCTAAATAGGCTAAGGCCCAAATTGATTCTATAATAGGCTTAGGCCCGAACTATAAATGACTATATTCTGATGTATATTTGTATACATAACTTTTTGTGGGGATTACACATTGAGTTTACGAAAACTCACCTATTTCTATTTAATCTGTTCAGGTAATCCGTAGACTTGACGAATTGGTGTAGCAGAGGACTCGGCGGTGGCCACACGTAAATTTTAGACCACTTCCCATTAACTTTTAGGTTTTATTACTTATTTGGGGTTTTGATGTAATTTATGGATTGTTGGTTTAATTTGAGGTTTTATATTGTTTTATGGACGATTAAACTGGATAAACGGTTTTCTTAAAAAGTAAAGTTTTCCTAAACATAAACAGATTTCTTAAAATAAATGGATATTAAAGCTTCCGCTAAAAATGATACGTTTTAAGGCAACTTAACTAGTTAGCGTTCTTCCAAGTTAAACAGAAGCTGATAAACTGAAGGGATTTTAACTTGACAATTCATTATCAAATCCCACTCCATGTGACATCGCCAGATTCGGCCATAATGTCTAGGCCGGGCTTGGGGTGTTACATTTAGTGGTATTAGAGATAGGTTGCAAAACTCGACTGTGGATTTGAGTTTTAAAACTTGGTTTTAAAGAAATGTTCTTTTAAAATGGTTTGAAATATTTTTGACTGAGTATGTGGTACATCAAGTCTCTGGCACCGATGCTGTAAGTGTTCTGAAAACTCTGATAAGTTTTGAAAATACAATTAATATATTCTGAAACTACTGTAGGTAGTATACTGTACTAAACACATTGTAGATAGTGTATACTGTAAACAATAGCAAAACTGAAAACTGTAGTAAGACTGTGATTCGTGATAACAAACTTTAAACTTCTGATACTATTTTTCATAAAATATCTGCTAATAAATATCAAAACTGTAATTGATTCATAAAACTATTAATGTAGATAAACTTCAAATCTACGAGGAGTGCACGAGGTATCCGTGGATGAGGTGCTAGAGGCCATGAAAGAGGCCGTAGAGGGGCTCGAGCTGAGTCCTTTTCATCTGGCAACATGCCTAATTTAGATACGAGTGAGACGCCGGTGACACCTGCTACGGAGACTGGGTCTCATGATCGCACGGTCAGGGACGACGCATTTTCCCAGGATATGTTAAGGATTTTGGAGAGGGTCGCTGTGCCCAATGTTGGATCTAGGGCCGAGGGTCGGTTACGGAACAACTCTAGTCCAACAGGGTTGAGCAATTCAGGGGTGTCACTGGAGTCGCCCTTAATGTGTTCGAGTACTGGATAGAGGCCACGGAAAGAATTATGGATGATCTAGACTTTACCCCTGAACAGAAATTGAAAGGGGCCATTTCCTTACTTCGCGGTGAAGCATACCAATGGTGGCTGACCGTTAAGGAGGGCACTCAACCTGAATGATTGACATGGGATTTTTATAAGTCTGTTTTCCAAGGTAAGTATGTGGGGGCAAGCTACATCGACGCTAAGAGACGTGAGTTTCTGAATCTCATGTAAGGGGATCGCTCAGTGGCCGAGTATGAGGCCAAGTTTCTGAGATTAAGCCACTATGTGCGAGGCATGGTAGCGACTGAATATGAGTGTTGTGTCCACTTCGAGGATGGACTCAGGGTCAGCTTAAGAGTTCTGATAGCTCAGTAGAGGGAGCATGATTTTCTCGCATTCGTAGAGAAGGTAATGATCATCGAAGAGGTAAAACACACTGAGCGCCAAAATAGAGATAGAGAGAGGGGTAAGAACAAGAGGGATTCAGAGCCCTCGAGTTCTATGTTGAGGCCTAGAAAAAAGGCCAGATCTAATGGGCCAATTAGAGTTGGGCCCCCTGTTGCACCTACTTGGATTTTGCCTTGTGGGTGTTATGGTAGACGCCATTCGGGCGAATGTTGGATGACAACTGGGGCATGTTTGAGATGTGGGTCTACTGAGCACCGCGTTCGAGAGTGTCCGCTGAGGGCCAATCAAATGCAAGCTTTGGGTTCTAGTACTGCACAACCACCAAGGGTAGTTCAGCAGCCACCTAGGGGCTGTGGTGGTAACGGTATGGGCCATGGATAGAGAGCACTGAGCAGAGGTGCTGGACATACTAAGGCGAGGCAGCCCGCTCTTGTTTATCCTGCTTATCGA
The DNA here is from genome assembly GCF_025698485.1 of Gossypium arboreum. Lineage (NCBI taxonomy): Eukaryota > Viridiplantae > Streptophyta > Magnoliopsida > Malvales > Malvaceae > Gossypium > Gossypium arboreum. The sequence continues at coordinate 108,231,003 of NC_069081.1, read as the reverse complement.
CGAGAGGACAAAGATGCTCCAGTTGAGAGTACTATGTCTGAAACTTTGGGGACTCCAATTGAGAGTACTGATAGTAAGGTAACTTTATTGAGTCCTTTAAGGCAATCAGTCTGGGTTAGTAGACTGTATAGAGACATCCCATTAGAGCTTCAAGGGATAGTATTTCTGGCTGATCTGATGGAGCTTCTGTTTGGGGAGTTCGACTTGATTCTGAGGATAGACTAGTTGGTCAAACATCGAGTAAGTCTGGACTGTGCGACTAAGAGGGCCCTTTTGTGGAAGACAACAAGGTAATTGTGATTGGGGAACGTCAGAATTTTTTGACTAATGTGATTTCTGCCTTAGTGGTAGAAAAGTTGGTTCGGGAAGGGTGTGAGGCATTCTTGGTCTACATAAGTGTTTCGAATTCTAGAAGCTCTTCGGTTAAGGACACCAGAATTGTGAGGGATTTTCTGGATGTCTTTCCTGAGGAACTACCGGGTTTGCCTCCGAGTCGAAAAGTGAAATTTAGGATCAAACTTCTTCCGGGTACAGCGTCAGTGTCTATCGCCCCCTACTGAATGGCATCGAATGAGCTTACGGAGCTTAAAGCTTAGATTTAGGAGTTGATGGATTGTGGGTTCATTCGTCCGAGTGTGTTTTCATGTGAAGCACCTGTGTTGTTTGTGAAAAAGAAAGATGAAACAATGAGGATGTGTATCGACTACCGATAGCGGAACCAATTTACAATTCAAAATAAGTACCCACTTCTGAGAATTGATGATTTATTTGACCAGTTCAGGGGGCTTCTGTGTTGTCCAAGATTGATCTACGTTCGGGTTATCATCAATTGAGGGTTAAGGAGACTAATGTGTATAAGATGGCATTTAAGACTTATCGTGGTCGCTACAAGTTTCTAGTGATGCCTTTTGGTTTGACAAATGCACTAACGACATTTGTGGACTTGATGAACTGAGTGTTTCAGCCCTACCTAGATCGGTTTTTGGTGGTGTTCATCGATGATATCTTGGTCTATTCTAAGATTGAAAACGAGCATGATAAGCATCTTAGAGTGGTAATACAGATACTTCGTGAGAAATAACTATATGCGAAGTTCAGTAAGTATGAGTTCTGACTCTGGAAAGTAACATTTTTGGGACATGTAGTTTTTGTTGAGGGGATACAAGTTGATCCTCGTAAGATTGATGCAGTGCTGGATTGGAAACGGCTGAAAAATATGTTTGAGATCCTTAGCTTTCTAGGGTTGGTGGGCTACTATTAGCATTTTGTAGAAGGGTTCTCCTTGACCACAGCTCCGTTAACTAAGCTTTTGCGTAAGGGAGTTCCTTTCGTGTGGCCTGATGCTCAGTAAGAGAGCTTTAAGAATCTCAAGATTGTACTGACTAGGGCTCCTATTTTGATACAGCCGGAGTCTGGGAAGAAGTTCACCATTTATAGTGATGCGTCACACGTTGGTTTAGAATGTGTGTTGATGTAGGATGGAAAGGTGGTTACATATGTGTCTCGTTAGCTTAAGAATCATGAGGCGAATTACCTGACGCATGACTTGGAGTTGGCTACCATGGTATTTGCACTAAAAATTTAGAGGCATTATTTGTATGGTGTGAAGTGTGTCATCTACACTGATCACAAGAGCCTTAAATATCTCCTCACCCAGAAGGAGCTGAATCTTAAGCAGCATAGATAGATCAAACTACTTAAGGATTACGACTGCACTATTGAGTAGAATCCTGGCAAGGCCAATGTAGTGGCCGATGCATTGAGCCGTAGAGCTATGACTAATTTGAGGGTGATGTTTGCTTGCCTAAGCTTATTTGATGATGGTAGTTTATTAGTCGAGGTTCAGGTTAAGCCAACATGAATTGAGCAGATTAAGAGTAAAAAATTGGAGGATGAGTCTTTCGGTCTTCGATTTTGACAGATTGAGAGTAGTAGCACTACAGATTTTGGGTTGAACTCTGAGGGTGTGTTGTGTTTCCTAGGTTGGATATGTGTGCCGAACGATCTTGATCTGAGACAGTCTATACTGAGAGAGGCACATAATAGCCCTTATGCTATGCATCCTGGTAAGAGTAAGATATATCGAGTTGTATTAGTGGCTAGGATTGAGACGAGAGGTTACCGATTTTATGGCTAGATGTCTAACATGTCAGCAGGTTAAGGCTGAGCATCAGTTACCTTTGGGTTTGCTGTAGCTGGTTTAGATTTTTTTGTGGAAATGAGAGCGAGTAACAATGGATTTTGTTAGTGGGTTGCCTCTATCACCCACTAAGAAGGATTCTGTCTAAGTCATCGTAGATCGATTGACCAAGTCTGCTCACTTAATCCCGATTGGGACAGACTTTTCTCTTTAGAAATTAGCTAAGCTCTACATATCAGAAATAGTGAGATTGCATGGGTAAGCATCTTGATCATTTCTGATAGGGATCCTCGCTTCATGTCTCGATTCTGAAAAAAGCTACATGAAGCTCTGGGTTCAAGGTTAGATTTAAGTACTGCTTTCTATCCTTGGACAGATGGCCAATCTGAGAGGGTGATTCATATATTGGAAAATATGTTGAGGAGCTGTGTGATTGGTTCCTGAGGCAGTTGGCAGGAGTACTTGTTGTTGGCAGAGTTCACATCTAATAACAGTTTTCATTCTAGCATCCAGAGGGCACCTTACGAGGCACTATATGGTCGTAAGTGTCGCACTTCTTTATGGTAGATGGAGTTAGGCGAGTGACGTATTCTGGGTCCTGAGTTAGTTTCTGAGATAGAGGATAAGGTTAGACTAATTTGGGATCGTCTAAAAGCGGCTTTTGACAGGTAGAAGTCCTACGCAAATCTGAAGAGAAAGAATATCGAGTATTATCAGGGGGACTTAGTTTTTCTCAAGGTCTAGCCATAGAAGAAGGTTTTGAGATTCGGTCGCAAAGGCAAGCTGAACCTTTAGTTTATTGGGCCTTACTGAATTCTAAAATGAGTGGGACTGGTAGCTTATCAGTTGGAGCTACCTTCAGAGTTAGACCGTATAAATAATGTGTTCTATGTTTCGATGTTCAGGCGCTACCGCTTTGATCCCACGCATATTGTTCCGGTTGAGGGGATTGTGGTTAGACCAGACTTGACCTTCGAGGAGGAGCCGGTTCAGATTCTAGAATAGGACGCTAAGGCTCTGAGAAGGAAATCCATTCCTTTAGTGAAGGAGCTGTGTCAGAATCATAATACTGAAGAGGCTACGTGGGAGCCTGAGGATGCGATGCGCCAGCAGTATCCTCATCTGTTCTGATCAAGTAAATTTTTGAGGCCAAAATTTTCTTTTAGGAGGGTAGAGTTGTAACGCCCCAAAAAATTGCATATTTTTGTTGTTGTTAAAATATGGAAAATATCTGTCTATTTCAGTGGTTATGTGTTCTGGGTGTGTTTGGGAGGTCTCAAGTTCAAGCTATGAATTGGGAATTTTTTGGTGTTTTGAAGAGTAAAGCGTTATCCATGGTTAATAGGCTTTTAAGTAATGGTTGGCAAGCTTATGACAGAATAGGCCTGTTGGTCTGGTGGTCAAGTGGTGTGTTGGTGTGCTAAAGGTCTTGTGTTCGAGTCTGGGTAGGAGCTTTATTTTTGTTACTTGTGTCGTGTAGGAGTTTGAAGGGGGTAAAATACTGTAGTAGTTGAGTGAAGTTTGAATTTGGTTGTTGAGGGATAGTGGGAGTGTGTTGGACGGTTTTTAGAATGAAAATAAGGGATTAATGGTGGTTATCGTATATTCTGTCAGTCTTTTCTTTTTCCCAAAAATTTGTACATTTTTCCCTTTTATTCTCCCTGCCGAAATTCTCCTCTCTACTTTACTATTATTACCGTTTCTTTTATTTTTATTTTTATTCATTCTTTCTGCAAGCAAGTGTCCAAGGATCATAGTTTTCGTGCTTTTGAGCTTTGTTGGTAAGTTGTTTAAGTGCGTTTCGTATTGGTAATAAACATTCTGTTAATAGGGGCTGATTTTTGGTATTTAGGTAGAATATAAGAGGCGGTGGTTAGCTAATCAGGGCTTGAGTATTGCGAAATTACCGCTACTTGCTCAAGGTAAGGACTTCGATAGATTAAAGGGAGTGTTCCTTCTGATGGTAGCTTTTAGAATCACGAATTAAGTGATTAATTGAATGGTATTTGGTCGAATATAGGTTCTAGAGTGTTCGGGGTTTATTTCAGTATCAAACTGTAACAGGTGTGTACCCGAAAACGCAGAAAATAGGATTCAATGAAAGCCAAAAAAGTATACTGTCACTGCCACACGGGCGTGTGGTCGTCCGTGTGGTAGGTCGTGCGGGGGAAGACACAGTCGTGCGATTGACGAGTCCGACCGTGCGCGTACGACACGACTGTGTGATGGGCAGATGAGGCCGTGTGCGACACATGGGCTCGACCAATTAAGCCGTGTGGGCGCCAAGGCCAATTTGGGCCATGTGGCTCATACTGGTGTGTGGGCCCACACGGGCAGGCCACATAGATGTGTGAGGCCATTTTTCTGAAATATTCTGTAAGGTTGCACAGGTCGTCTAAGTTGGCTTTTGACCTACTATAAGGTCGGTGAGCTTTACTTAGACCGCTAATTATGTGATCTGATTGTGTGGTGTCTGACTGAGCAAGATAACTGTACTGAACTGAATGTATGTTCCATTATTAGCATATTTGCATGTCATTTATGGTATGTTGCATTGCATCGGGGTGGGTTGATAATATTTGGAGGAAATATCTGAAAGGTTCTTAAGGTTGTTATCTGGCAGCTCAGCTACAATATTCTGATTATGTGTCAAATTTCGATACAGCATTGTATGTAGGGATGGGTGGGTTGATTAAATCCCCACATGGTGTGTAGGGCTAGACGGAGACGATGTGTAGAGGCTGGTGGGTAGGATTCTGATTTACTGTATTTGCATTCTGTACCTGATATGGGCCAACACCCTAATATAATTCTGAGATTGTATTTGAATGAGTTAAGGCCCAAATGGATCCTGTAATGGGTTTAGGCCCGAATTGTAAATGACTGTATTCTTATGTATATTTGTATCCATGACTTTTTGTGGGGATTACACACTGAGTTTGCGAAAACTCACCCATTTCTGTTTAATTTGTTCAGGTAATCCCCAAAATTGACGAATCAGTGCAGTAGAGGGCTCGACGGTGGCCACACGTAAATTTTAAACCACTTTCATTAACTTTTTGTTTTATTACTTATTTTGGGTTTTGATGTAATTTATAGACTGTTGGTTTAATTTGAAGTTTTATACTGTTTTATGGATGATTAAACTGCAAAACCTAACCAAATATGGTTTTTCTAAAAACTAAGGTTTTTCTAAACATGAACGGTTTTCTTAAAATAAATGGATATTAAAGCTTTCGCTAAAAATGATATGTTTTAAGGGAACTTAACTAGTAAGCGTTTTTCCAAGTTAAATAGAAGCTGATAAACTGAAGCAATTTTAACTTAACAATTCGTTTTCGAATCCCACTCCATGTGACATCACCAGATTCGGCCATAACGTCTAGGCCGGGTTTGGGATGTTACATATCTGACAAGTTATAAGTCTTGTTTGAACATTAAAAATTCAAAGGATACAAATGGCATGCCATTAGGGTTCCTGATTTGGTTGTGATCCTGCATGTGTTGCGGACCCACCATGATTCTCACGAGTTTCTCATTATTTAGCTCTTATGAGCATCTCGATATTTAGCTTTCACGAGCTTCCCGATTAATGGCTCTCTTAAGCTTCCCGATGTTTGGCTCGTATGAGCTTCCCGTTATATGGCTCAGAAGAAGGTCCCGTTAACATGCTCGTATGAGCACATATATGTATATGAATTAACGGATTACAGATTTGTACACTTCATGTGTACTACCCGTGTATCCAACGATATTTTAAATGGTTTTTGATATAAAACAATATGAGTTCGAAATGAACAATTACGAGTATATACTTGAGTTACATGGAAAATAATATTACATGATATGTTGAAATATGATATGGATGATACATGTATATGAATCTTACCTAGTGATTATGTACAACCATGTTTATTGGTTATGGAAAGTGTTACATGGCTAACACGTTGAGGGTATGTGTTTAGGCTTTTGGCCAAAATACTTACCTTAAATGTGAGTCAATGGTAAGTTAATTTCTTTTTTATACGAATTTACTAAGCTTAAATGCTTATTTTGTGTTATTTTCCATGTTCTATAGTACTTCATAAGCTCATTTTTGTTGGAAGCTTGTCGAAACAACTTCACACTATCTAGAAGCCTTTTCGGTATAATTAGTAAATTAATTTTGGTTATAATGACATGTATAGGTTAATTTTGCCAATGATGGCATATAAATGTTTTGCTGGAACTATCCATTTAAATGGCTTGTGATGGATAAATTTTGATGTGTATATAAATGGCCCTATCATGTTTGATGTGTGTCTGAAGTGGTTGAATGATGGAAATCTTATAGGTATATTGATGATTGGGTTGAATAGGTATATTAGGTAAATTATGCATACATGTATTTGATTATGTAGGTGAAATTAGTTATTAGATTGATATAAGTTATGTTGTCATTTAAAGAGCCTAAGGGCATATTGTTGGTATGTGATAGTATTACATGTTTAAGTATTGATTTTAGCTTGATTTGATTGCCTTGTTATGGCTTGTTGATGTCTAAAATGTTGATTCAAGTTGATAACAAATTAGGTGAGAAATATGGCTAGAAAAATTGTAACGCCCCGATTTTTGGGCTTGGAAGTATTGGGCCTTGAGTTTGGGATCGGGTAGAAGACGGTCCGAATAATTTGGATATTATTATTAGAAAAATATTACTGTATACATGTTTAAAATTTTTTATGAAAATTATTATTACTATAATTATTATTATTAGATAGGAAAAATATATATTTATTTATTTATTTTTGCCTCATAGAGGAATCTAGGCATAAGGCTTATAAAATAAATTGGGCAAGACTGGGCATGAAGAAGCGTGCTGCCCAGAGGTTAGCATGCTAGGTAGGGGGAAGGAGAGCTTGGGTTCGACTCCCAAAGCATGTGCAAAAGTGTTTTATTTTTCTTTATATCAGGGAACGACGCAGGGAAGCCTTATATATAGTTGGGGTTAAAAGGAAACACAAAGGGATGCTCGGTCCAGTGGCAAAGGCGCTGGGAGTGTGGTATAGTGCCTAGGTTCGAAGGTTGGCGCACGCAAAAGCTTGTTTTTATTTTAGAAGCCAGGTTGCACTAAAGTAGGGTTTAAGAATAGTTATGACCGAGTTATGCCACAAGGAACACCTGTGGCGCAGTGGCAGCAACGTGCTGTGTAACACCCCTTACCCGTATCCGAGGCCGGGCTAAGGTACGAGGCGTTACCAGACAAACATACAAACATTAAACTAAAATACGAGCCATAAAATTTTATTCATATTTCAAAGCGTTCATTCTCTTACACATAGTCCCTTATTTGAGTCTACGGAGCCCAAAACATACTTTAGAAAGGGTTTGGGACTAAACCGAGAACTTACGAAAATCTTGGAAATTTCATGCTTTAAGGCTCCACACGCCGTGTCCCAAAGTCAGTGTTCCATACACTACTGAGACACATGGTCGTGTCTCTGCACTGTGTGGAATATACCTAGGCTATTTTCCAAGCTTTGATCAACCTTGATCTCTTACACACTTATACAAAATCAAAAGCATATAACATGGTATTCATTTAATGATTATACATCCTCAATTAAACCACAAACATAGCATTTGTATGTCATCATACATGTGTCTCTCATACTCATTTTACCTTGTTTATTATAGTACCACTTATACATTTATACCAAGATTATCATCTTACCAAATATCTTCAGCTTAATCATCAAGCATCCATTTTTAAAGCTAGATCATATCTTTATAAAATACCACGATTCAGATCATGAGAATAACATGTTTGCTGAAACATTTCAATTCAATTCCATACCAAACAAGCATTACATTGAGACTAGTCATATATATATATATATATATATATATATACATGTCATGATACATAACATTCTCTTTTGTTTTCTTATAAACACATATCATTTATTTCATTATATCAATATTTCATATACCATAGTTTCCATGTATTCCAGATATATTTATTTTCCTCCTCCTCCTCTCCATTCCACATCCTTAATGTATATAGCATTCTTGTAAGTACGATTTCACAATTTACTAATAAATGATCACATCAAACTGTCCACACGAGTCATAGTCACTTAATTATTTATAATTTGAGTTACAGAGCTCCAAATTAAGATCCGTAAATTTTCCCTAAAACTAGACTCACATATTGTTCCATAATAAAATTTTTATAATTTTTGGTTTAGCCAATTAGTACAGTTTATTCATTAAAATTTCCCCTGTTTCACTTTCTGACAGTTCTGACCTCTCTTCACTAAAAAATAATTATCTCATAGTACAGAACTCGGATAATGATCTTGTTCATTTATCTTGAAAATAGACTCATTATGGATTTTAAAAATATAATTTTTAGCCTCTAATTATTTTTCTCCAAATTTTTGTGATTTTACAAAGTCAAAACAGGGGATCACGTAATCATTCTGAATCAGTCTCACGAAAACATAAATATCTCAAAATATAGAACTCCTTTGCTTTCTATGTTTCTTTTATATGAAAATAGACTCATTAAGCTTTAATTTTATATCTAATTCAGTCTCTGATTCAATTTATACTATTTTTGGTGATTTTTCAAAATCACGTCACTGCTACTGTCCAAAACAGTTTTATTGCTAATTCACTCTTTCACACTTTCTTTGTATTAACCTCATTTTAACATACATATCACAAATCATTTTCACCACATTTCATACATCACAAGTATAGGCCCATGAACACAAGGTCACCATAAAATCATCCTCATGTATAACTTACTTGTTTATAACCTTACCACATCCTGGTCACTTAATGAACACATCATTCACATAACAAAGTTCCTGCACATATTCATCACAAAACTCACAAAGCAATACATAGAGAGTCTCCCGTTGAACACTTCGGATCAATCCTCGATACTTGGTGGTTTCAGCACATAGCTCCACCCATCATATAGTTCGGCTCTCTTGTACACATGGTGAACACTTAGTACCACCCATGTGACCTAGCAAGTTTATCTCGTAGCTCTCTTGTCTACATGGTGTCCTTCACTTGGAACCACGCATGCGACCTAGCTACATATATCCCGTAGCTCTCTTGTCTACATGGTGTACACATAGTATCACCCATGCGACCTAGCTACATCATAATGTCTTGTAGCTCTCTTGTACACATGATGTGCACTCAGCACTATACATGTGACCTAGCTACATACCATCTGTATCATCCAATCTTTCCGAAGGTTCAACCGGGGAACCACGCATGCGACCTAGCTACATATATCCCGTAGCTCTCTTGTCTACATGGTGTACACATAGTATCACCCATGCGACCTAGCTACATCATAATGTCTTGTAGCTCTCTTGTACACATGATGTGCACTCAAGACTATACATGTGACCTAGCTACATACCATCTGTATCATCCAATCTTTCCAGAAGGTTCAACCGGATTTCTCTCTTTTCCAACAATTTCACCAATCAAGTAATTATCCACAAACATATTTCCAATATTTTATAAAATATCATAATACAAGTAATAGTGATGTATTACTTACATATAAACTTACATCTCATTTAATATCAACGCAATAACATTAAATTACACATTGTCTTATTAAAAATCATATGAACTTACAATTTCCCATAATATCCATAATCATAGAAATCACATTTATGTATGATAATTCAATGCACTTCATGTACCATAGACATATTTTTAAATCAATTCATAAACTTGGCACCATAATCATTTAATTTAACATAATTCAATTAATTCACTAAATTTAACTTTCAAATATAAATTACTGACATTATTGTTGTATTATTATCATACCAACTTACATACTTTCAACACCTCGGAGATCATAGTAAATATATCAATTTTTACATTGAAACATGCATAAATTAATGCTTATTATACATATGAACTTACCTTGATATTAAAACGGCCATTTTACCAACTTTCCCAATTTTCGATTTTTCTCTCATTCTAGGTTCAAATCTCGTTTTCCGGGATCTAAAACATCATATTTTACTTATTTAATTAATGTACTATTCAAAACAGTCATTAACTCAAACTTTGGAAAAATTAAAATTTTGCCCCTAAACTTTTGCATATTTACACTTTTGCCCCTAGGCTCGGGAATTAAACTTCATCCCTTATTCTTATATTTTATGACATGATGATCACTTTTCCCTTCTATGGAAACATCAAATTCTCACTATAACATATACTTATGACTATTAGGTATTTTTACCGATTAAGCCCTTTTGCTCGTTTTCACTTAAAACCGAGTAGCACAAGTTGTCTAACATAATTTAAAACCTCATATTGTATCATAAAACACCAGAATACACAAATTTTACCTATGAGTATTTTTCCAAATATGAACCCTAGGTTGAATTATTGCTAGCATAAGCTAAATCAAGTTACCGGGACTCAAAAAACGTAAAGAACTTGAAAAATGGGGTTAGAACGGACTTACAATTGAGCTTGGGAAGCTTGAAAACCCTAGCCATGGAGTCTCCCTTGGTATACACGTCCATGGTGAAGAAGATGAGCAAAATTGGCTTTTAATTTTGTATTTTAATTCATTTACCCTAAATGACCAAAATACCCTTACTACTAAACTTTCCAAAATTCCATCCATGTCCAATTTTTGTCCATAATTTAGAAATTGGTCAAATTTCTATTTAAGACCTCCTAATTAATATTTCAAATCAATTTCATACTAGAAACTTCTAGAATGCAAGTTTTGCAACTTATTCAATTTAGTCCCTAACTTCGAATTAAGCACTTTATGCATAGAATTTCTTCACAAAATTTTCACACAATCATGAAATCATATCATAGACCTCAAAATAATCATAAAATAATTATTTATATCTCAGATTTTGTGGTCCCGAAACCTCTGTTCCAACTAGACCCAATTTTGGGCTATTACATGCTAGGCATACGGAGAGGGCACAGGTTCGAGTCCTGGCGCGAGCGAATTTCATTTTATTTTTAAAGCGGGCCAGAACTGAAGTAGGTAAGGTTTATAATTAGAAGAAACCATATATTAGTAAAGGAGAAAGCGTGGTGCAGTGGCCAGCAGCTCGGGCAAAGGCGCAAGGGGGCAAGGCGGATGGAGATCGGGGGTTCGAGTCTCATCTCGCGCACGCAAGGTTGGGATTTTTGCTGCATGCGTGGGGAAGGAGTTGGGGTCTGATCAGGATTCTTGGCAGCATGCTGAGGAGGTGCAAATGGTGGGCTGATCGGTCAAGAGTTTGAATGGAATTCAAACATTAAATGTGGCCAAAAATCAAGGACCAATTCGGGGAATTAGAATTTAGGAAGAATTCCTATGTCGAAATACAGTCACTCGGCCATAGCTAATAAGTGCTGTATATTTTGGCCTTTAGGATTCAGTTTTTTTTCTTCTTCTATTTTTTTCTTTTCTTTTCTCCTCTCTTCTTCTTCTTTTCCTCTATAGTCGAATCTTTCTATATTTTACTTATCACCACTTTCTTATCATTTGCTCCTAAGCCTTATGCACAAAAGCCAAAATCCCGAAAGCCTATATTTCTTTTGTGCCGATTCTTCTAGCCAAACCCTCTGATTCTTCTCCATCTTATGGCCGATTCATTCTTCTTCTAAACCCTATAGTTCTTTCGACAAAGCCAGTACAAAACTCTCATATCTCATCTTCTTCACTGTTTCAAAAAGCTGAAAACCCCATAGTTTTAGAAGCATAGCCGAATCTTTAGACCAAAAAAGGGCCGACTTCTGCTAGGGTTTGAGGGTTAGATCTACATCAGAATCGAATAACAACTAAAGTGAAATCGTTGGCTGAAGGAACCGGTGGTAAGTTTTTGAAACTATTTCTTTATTTCGGGAATTAAGAAAAGCCGAAACCCTTATGGGTGGCTAACGTTTTGGACTAAGGGTTTTGTGCCTCTTTCTGTTTGGTTGTGTAAGTGTTAGCGTGAGCAAGGGGACGTACAAAAAAGGGCTTGAAGACTAATTCGGTTGGCTCTTTAAATCTAACCCATATTTCGGCAAAAGGTGAAAAACCCTGGGATCTAAGGCTATATTGGCCGAATATGGTAAGGGGTTAAATACGTAATTTTTTTTTGATATTTAGATTGACGTGGTAGTAATCCAATTGTAGGCAGTTTGTGTGTGTGGATCTTGCCAACGTACCGTTCTAAATTAGGTGTGTAAATGACACTCACTCATAGACTAGATCGGCAAAAGCCGAAAAGTCGAAAAGTCGAAAAGTCGACATTTGTGAACTTGCGAGCGCTTGTGAGGTGGTTTGGTTGTTAATTTTGGTAATCGCAAGCAGTATGATTGCAGAGTGCGCATTTTCGTGCACTTCGGTATATTTGGGCTTAATGGGCAGAAAACGGGTTAGTGGGCCAACGGGCCCAATTCAGTAAAAACGCTCGATAAGTGCTTCTGTTAATGTGTTAATGGTTAGAATACGTATGTAAACTCTAGAATAGTAAATTTTATTAAAATACCCCTAAGTATAAGAATTATTGTTTTACCCCTAAGTGCAAAATGACCGTTATACCTCTAGGGTTAATTTTGACTGAAATGCATGATATTCTGATTATGTTTGATATATGCCATGACATGTATATCTGTTGCATGGGGTCTGGGTTATGTTATGGAGGAAGAACCCGTTCTGGTGGCTGTGCCACATATTCTGATATAAGCAGCTTTGGTGCGGATTATAGTTAGTGCTGCAACCGGTGCTAACACTGTAAGTGTAGGGATGGCGTGGGTGATTTATTCCCCACAGGAAGTGTAGGGATGGACAGAGGCAAGTGCAGGGTTGGATGGGTTTATCATGCATTAATCGTATAAGACTGTATTGAAATGGGCTTAATTGTGTTAATATGGGCTAGGCCCAATATACTCTGGTACTATAAGGGGCTACGGCCCAGATTAATATTGAAATGGGCTAAGGCCCAGTTAACACTGATTTCTGAATAGGGCTTAGGCCCAGAAAAGCTTGAACTGTTTTGGGCTCTGGTTGGGATACTTTACACACTGAGTTTTCCAAACTCACCCCCTTTCTCTTCCATCCTTGCAGGTGAGCCCTAGTTGGTAGACTTGGAGTTGGGCGGGATTCAGAGTGGCCACGAAGATTAAATTTATGGTTTTTAAATAAGTTTCAATTATCTTCCTTTTAAATTTCGCATTTATTTTTTATTATTTCTATTTTGGTTAAAGTACTAATAATGCCGCTCTATTATTTTTATTTTGGGTTTTTAAATTACTTAAATCGTTTTCAACTTGATATTCACATCACTTAAATTGATTCCTTAAAATTGGTTCGCTCTAGGGCGCGTTTTATAAAAGTTACTTATTTTCAAAATATCACGATAAACGAGCAAAGCTTCCACAACGTAAATGTTTTCAAAGGAAATAAATATTTTAAATAGACTTAAACTTAATTTGTTCGTGGACAAGTAATAAGCTTAAAGTGTGGCAATGGATGTGTGCATGTCTAGGATTGGATCATGGAAGAGTTAGGTACTTAAGCAGTGTAATTGACTCACCTCCTCTTTTCTTGAATCCTACTTGGTGCGTAGTATCCATTCACTTTAAGCCATAACAAAGAAGGTTTGATTTTTCGATACTTATCTATTTTTAAAATCACATGTTTCTGCCACTACAAAGGTTTACAAGTTTTCAAAGTTTCCCATAAGATTTTACAAGGTTGTTAACAATGTTTTGATTATTACAATAAATCACGTTTTGGAAAAAAAATAAGGCTAAGGTTTTATACAAGTTTAAACGGTAAAAGTTTCTAAACATCAAGAAGGGTTTTCAATGAAAACATGGTTTTCGAAAAACACTTCAATGTGACACGCCGGATTCGGTCATAACGTCTGGGCCGAGTTTGGGGTGTTACATTTATTGGTATCAGAGCCTAGGTTGCAACAACTCGGCTGTGGATCGGGTCCAAAAAGGCTTTCGAAAATTTTTAAACCCAATAAGGGTATTTTTAGAAAAAAATCCAAAATTTTTTGAGATTTTTTTTCAAACTTGTCTTCTTCAAAATACACTTGTTTTGAGAATTTGATTTTAAAGAGGTTAGATTCTTTTAAGTTTTCTGAAATCTAATGTGGCACACTGAATCCCCGGCATCAAGTCTGTAAGTACTTTTGCCTTAAATACTGTACTAAAACCTTACTGTAGATAGGATTGAGACTTTACTATGATACTGTAGCTAGGTTGATACTGAAACCATAGAGACTGAGATAGTAGGTACTAAAAACCCAAAAAGATTGAGACGGTAGCTAGGCTATGATTCTGTAAAGAACAAAAACTCTAAAATACTATCTCTGTATAAGACAAATGAATAAATAGTAAAATTTTTGATATCTTTGTAGTTATTTGATATGTGTACTGGTAATGTAGAGTATTGATATGGATTCTGAGGGTAAGCAAAGTCTGCCAACTTCGGGTAGCGGTAACTCAGAGCTTGGTACTGAGGCACTGGCCGAGTTAGTAAGGAAAGTGGTAGAGGAAGTATTGGATACCAAAATTAAGGAAATTAGGGAAACGCTTCAAGTAGGGTGCTTAGAGTGTAAGAAAAGGAAGGATCTTAGTTCTCAGAAGACTAAGCCTCGTTCTATGAAACATGTGAAGACACGACCAAACTTTCCAACCTGCAAGAACTGCAACGGGCGTCATCCGGGTGAATGCCATAGGAAGACAGGAGCATGCTTTAGATGTGGGTCCAAGGAGTATCGAGCTCGGGATTGCCAAGTTTATTTTATTTAAATATGTGTTACGAGTTGTATGCATGCTTGATAAACGTTTCTTTACTTTGGTAATGAGATATTCTGGAAGAATTATTTTTAATTAGAGTGCGCAGCAGAAGCATAGTGGTTTGACTTGAGTAATACGATTAGTTGATAGTTTGAAATTTCAAGGACGAAATTTCTTTAAAGGAAGTAGAGTTGTAACGCCCCAATTTTTAGGCTTGGAAGTATTGGGCTTGAGTCTGGGATCGGGTAGAAGACAGCCCAAATAATTTGGATATTATTATTATTAGAAAAATATTACTGTATGTATGTTTGAAAATTTTTATGAAAATTATTATTACTATAATTATTATTATTAGATAGGAAATATATATATATATTTGCCTCATAGAGGGAATCTGGGCATAAGGCTTATAAAATAAATTGGGCATGACTGGGCATGAAGAAGCGTACCTGGCCCAGTGGTTAGCATGCAAGGTAGGGGGAAGGAGAGCTGGGGTTCGACTCCCAGCATGTGCAAAAGTGTTTTATTTTTCTTTATATCAGGGAACGATGCAGGGAAGACTTATATATAGTTGGGGTTAAAAGGTAACATAAAGGGAAGCTCGGTCCAGTGGCAGAGGCACTGGAGTGTGGTATAGTGCCTAAGTTCGAGGGTTGGCGCACGTAAAGGCTTGTTTTTATAGAAGCCAGGTCGCACTAAAGTAGGGTTTAAGAATAATTGCGACCGAGTTATGCCACAAGGAGTGCCTATGGTGCAGTGGCAGCAGCGTGATGGGCATGCGGAGAGGGTGCAGGTTTGAGTCCTGGCGCGGGTGAATTCCGTTTTATTTTTAAAGCGGGCCAGAACTGAAGCAGGTAAGGTTTATAATTAATTGTAACCATATTTTAGTAAATGAGAAAGCATGGTGCAGTGGCCAATAGCTCGGGCGAAGGCGCAAGGGGGCAAGGCGGATGGAGGTCTGGGGTTCGAGCCTCATCTCGCGCACGCAAGGTTGGGATTTTTGCTGCATGCGTGGAGAAAGAGTTGGGGTCTGATCAGGACTCTTGGCAGCATGCTGAGGCGGTGCAAACGATGGGCTGATTGGTCAAGAGTTTGAATGGAATTCAAACATTGAATATGACCAAAAATCAAGGAGCAATTCGGGGAATTAGAATTTAGGAAGAATTCCTATGCCGAAATACACTCACTCGGCCATAGCTAATAAGTGCTGTATATTTTGGCCTTTAGGATTCAATTTTTTTTCTTCGTCTATTTTCTTTTCTTTTCTTTTCTCCTCTCTTCATTGCTTCCTTTCTTCTTCTTCTTTTCCTCTATAGTCGAATCTTTCTACTATTTTACTCATCACCACTTTCTTATCATTTGCTCCTAAGCCTTATGCACAAAAGCCGAAATCCTGAAAGCCTATATTTTTTCTGTGCCGATTTCTTCTAGCCAAACCCTCTGATTCTTCTCCATCTTGTGGCCGATTCTTTCTTCTTCTAAACCCTAAAGTTCTATCGACAAAGCCAGTACAAAACTCTCATATCTCATCTTCTTCACTATTTCAAAAAGCTGAAAACCCCATAGTTTTAGAGGCATAGCCGAATCTTTAGACCAAAAAACGGTCATTCTGCTAGTGTTTGAGGGTTAGATCTACATTAGAATTGAATAAAAACTAAAGTGAAATCGTTGGCTGAAGGAACCGTTGGTAAGTTTTTGAAACTATTTCTTTATTTCGGGAATTAAGAAAAGTCGAAACCCTTATGGGTGGCTAGCGTTTTGGACTAAGGGTTTTGTGCCTCTTTCTGTTTGGTTGTGTAAGTGTTAGCGTGAGCAAGGGGACATACAATAAAGGGCTTGAAGACTAATTTGGTTGGCTCTTCAGATCTAACCCATATTTCGGCAAAAGGTAAAGAACTCTGGGATCTAAGGCTATGTTGGCTGAATATGGTAAGGGGTTAAATACATAGTTTGTTTTTGATATTTAGATTGACCTGGTAGTAATCCAATTGTAGGCAGTTCGTGTGTGTGGATCTTTCCAACGTACCGTTCTAAATCAGGTGTGTAAACGACACCCACTCATAGCCTAGATCGGCAAAAACCGAAAAGCAAAAAAGCTGAAAAGCCAGCATTTGTGAACTTGCGAGCGTGCGAGCGCTGGTGAGGTGGTTTGGTTATTTTTTGGTAATCGCAAGTAGTATGATTGTAGAGTGCGCAATTTCGTGCACTTCGGTATATTTTGGCTTAATGGGCCGAAAACGGGTTAGTGGGCCAACGGGCCTAATTCGGTAAAAATGCTCGGTAAGTGCTTCTATTAATGTGTTAATGGTTAGAATATGTATGTAAACTCTGGAATAGTAAATTTTATTAAAATACCCCTAAGTATGAGAATTATCGTTTTACCCCTAGGTGTAAAATGACCGTTATACCCTTAGGGTTAATTTTGACTGAAATGCATGATATTATGATTATGTTTGTTGTATGCCATGACATGTATATCTGTTGCATGGGATCTGGGTTATGTTATGGAGGAAGAACCCGTTCTGGTGGCTGTGCCACATATTACGATATAAGCGACTTTGGTGCGGATTATAGTTAGTGCAAGAATCCGTGCTAACATCGTAAGTGTAGGGATGGCGTGGGTGATTTATTCCCCACAGGAAGTGTAGGGATGGACGGAGGCAAGTGTAGGGTTGGATGGGTTTATCATGCATTAATCATATAAGACTGTATTGAAATGGGCTTAACTGTGTTAATATGGGCTAGGCTCAATATACTCTGGTACTATAAGGGACTACGGCCAGATTAATATTGATATGGGCTAAGGCCCAGTTAACACTGATTTCTGAATAGGGCTTAGGCCCAGAAAAGCTTGAACTGTTTTGGGCTCTGGTTGGGATACTTTACACACTGAGTTTTCCAAACTCACCCCCTTTCTCTTCCATTAGTTGGTAGACTTGGAGCTGAGCGGGATTCAGAGTGGTTACGAAGATTAAATTTATGGTTTTTAAATAAGTTTCAATTATCTTCCTTTTAAATTTCGCATTTATTTTTTATTATTTCTATTTTGGTTAAAGTACTAATAAGGCCGCTCTATTATTTTTATTTTGGGTTTTTAAATTATTTAAATCATTTTCAACTTGAGATTCACATCACTTAAATTGATTCCTTAAAATTGGTTAGCTCTAGGGCGCGTTTTATAAAAGTTACTTATTTTCAAAATGTCACGATAACCGAGCAAAGCTTCCGCAACGTAAATGTTTTCAAAGGAAATAAATATTTTAAATAGACTTAAACTTAATTTGTTCGTGGACAAGTAATAAGCTTAAAGTGTGGCAATGGATGTGTGCATGTCTAGGATTGGATCATGGAAGAGCTAGGTACTTAAGCAGTGTAATTGACTCACCTCCTCTTTTCTTGAATCCTACCTGGTGCGTAGTGTCCATTTACTTTAAGGCATAACAAAGAAGGTTTGATTTTTCGATACTTAACTGTTTTTAAAATAACATGTTTCTGCCACTACAAAGGTTTACAAGTTTTCAAAGTTTCCCATAAGATTTTACAAGGTTGTTAACAATGTTTTGATTATTACAATGAATCACGTTTTGGAAAAAAAAATAAGGCTAAGGTTTTATACAAGTTTAAACGGTAAAAGTTTCTAAACATCAAGAAGGGTTTTCAATGAAAACATGGTTTTCAAAAAACACTTCAATGTGACACGCCGGATTCGGTCATAACGTCTGGGCTGGGTTTGGGTGTTACAAAAATGGCCTTTTTTTTGTCTACATGGGCAGAGACACGACCGTGTGTCTCAGCCGTGTGTGACACATGGCCAAGTGACACGGCTGTGTGTCCTCTTGTAACTTTAATTTGCGCAAAACAGAATGCTCACATGGCCTACCACAGGGGCGTGTGGCTTGGCCGTATGACCCAAGTTAGAGAGTTACACGAGTATGGACACAGGTTGGGACATAGTTGTGTGCCCCTATCTCAAATACCCACACGGCTTGAGATACGACCGTGTCTCTTGACCATGTGAGCCACACGGCCTGGACACACGAGCATGTGTCCCCTGCACCTTTGAGAAATTTTAATGTTTTCCAAAAAATTCTTAGAGTATCCGATTTAGTCCCGACTTATTTCTAAAGTGTATTTTGGGCCTTGAGGGCTCGCATAAGTGACTATATTTGTTTTTGATTGGTTTTCGATATGAATGTTATTTTATATGAAATATTTGTTTATTTGATTTGTAAACTTCGATAATGCTCCGTAACCCTGTTCCAGCAATGGATTCGAGTTAGGGGTGTTACATCATTCACAACAGTGGAATTCTTAACCCAAAACATAGGTAAATGATATCCTATCATTGACATTACATGGTTGATTAAAAATAAGCGTGGCCACAAGTCATCTATCTTTGTGATGGATGACTTGATCACTATTTGATAGTGATTGACTTTTCATGAAGGAAGATGTAATGGTTACCATGATATGAAATAGGATCATATTGGGATAACGAATATTATCTCAAAGATATCCTCTGAGGGTAACACACTTATGACAAGGTCATTAGACGAGTACTGAGTAGTTAGTTTCGTAATGGTATGTCGTTGGGGAGAGCTTAGTCACGATACTATAGTGGAATACCTTTGTAACTAAATGAGTTTATAATTAATATGCGAAAAGCCAAAACTTAATTATTATTTGAGCCTCAACTACATATGTTTAATCAGTCCCTCCGCTAATTCGTTGAAACAAGAAATGAATTGCCTGTTTTGAATAAAAATGAATGAAATGAATAGAAAAAAATGGAATGAATAGAAAAAAAGAAATGAGAAACATTTAGGAATAATTATCGTTTTCCCCGAAACAGAGAAATAGAATCATTTGAAAATGAATGTAGGTTTCCAAAAAAATGGAAATTGAAATTGAAATGATCTATTTGCAATATATGGATTACTTAAAAAACGATCAAACGAATTATTTTATGTTTTTGGACTATCTTGAAACCCGAAAATGAAAAAAAATCATTCGGTCATAGTGAACTTGTTGAGCTGTGAAATATTGAACATATTTTCTCAAAATTTTGCCAAGGGTAAAATTGTCAAAATTTTATTGGGAGTAAAATAGAGATGAGAAAATTATTTTATATATAAATATTAAAGTATATTTTGGGAAATATAAAAACTGAAATGGGGTTGGATCATTACAAAGTACTAAATCAAAATGGCCCAAGAAGTACTCGTAATTGAACTTGATGTGAAAGAGGTCCAAAACCCCTCGTGTAATGTGAAGGGTGGCAATCCTATTAGGAATACTAAGGTTTGCCTTCTACCCCTCTCCAACTCTATGTAGGAAGTTGTTTTTCTATGTGAAATAAATCACTACAACTCAATAAGGGTTTATGTAATGACCCAAAATTTGTGGGCACCGAAAAAGTGAGTTATAGGGCCTCGGTCTTAGGAAACCGAGTCATAAATAATTATTAAAAGTAATTATGAGTTTAGTTGAGTGCTTAATTAGGATTTAATTAGGTGAATTTAGTCTAATTAAGAATAATTAGAAAAAAAAAGGACTAAATAGAATAAGGTGTAAAAGTTGAATTATAGTTTAAAAGAAATCATAAAGGTTCAAATGGGCAATTAAGCCACATTTGGTATATGAGGCTGCAAACATTAAAAAAATCTAACTTTGTTAAGTTATAAATTATAAATATATTATTTTAATTATAAATTGTATTAAATTAATTTAAAATAATTATATTATAAGATTTTATATGATCAATAAGTTATGATTTTGGCAAATGGATGGTGATAAAATAATAGATGTGTAAGCAAAATATGTATACAATTATAGTTTATAGTTTTAATTTGGTTATTAATTAAGCATAAGATATTTATTATTTATTATCTATTATTATTAAATTAAAAGATATTTAATAATTAAATAATTAGTATAAGATTTTTGGTTGATAATGAATTATGATTTTGCCAAGTGTATGGTAAAGATAAAATACAAGTCTTGTATTAATTTGAGTATGTACATTTGTAATATTTTTATTTAACTAGTAAATAGATATTTATTTTTATTATTATTAAGTTAAAATATATTTATTAATTAAATAATTATATTATAAGATTTTTATTATTAACAAATTAAATGTTGACAATGGTAATCTAAATATTTGTTATTAAATAGATATTTATTATAATTATTAATTAAATTAATTATAATATAAAGTAAATGAAATAAAAGAAACAAAAGCATAAAACAAAAGAAACAAAGCCAAAAAGAAACAAAAAGCATTTGAACAGGGGAAGGAAAGAAAGAAGAAAAGAAAAGGAAAAGGAAAAATTAGGGTTTGGAAGCTTTAAGCTTTAATTGGTAAGTCAATTAAGTCCTTTTCTCTTAATTTTGATGTTTTAGAAGCTTTAGAACAAAGTTTTGTTGAAATTAAGTTGAGGTTTTAGAAGTTTTTAGGTTTTTGAACATAGTTCATGTTGAACAAAATACTGAATTAGGGATTTAATTGAATGAATTTTAAGTTAGAATTGATTAAAGGATTAAATTGTAAACTAAGCTATAAGTTTTGTGTTGTAGGGATTAAATTGAAAGAAGTTTTAAATTAGGGTTTTATTATGAACATTAGATAGTTAAGTAGAATATGGAAGGAAATTGAATAGAAATAAAGTATGAATTGAGTTAGAAAAGAAAATGAGTTAATTATGATTAAATTGGAATTAGGGTATAAATTGGATAGAAATTTAATTATTATTAATTAGTGCTGTAATTAATAGTGTAAATTATTATTATTTTCAGTAGCTAGCAAAGAACCCGAGGCATTGACACAAAAAGGAAAGGAGAAAGATATCGAGAAGTAATCGCGAAATCTGGCTTTGTATTACTATAATTCAAGTTATTCATTATTTATTGTTTATTTTGATATTTATATTTAATAAGTAAATATAAGTTAAGTGTTAATATTGAGATGAATGAAAGTTGATATTGAATTAATAGTATATTTGAATTGAATTTGAATGATTTGCGATCAAAATTGAAAGTGAAAGTGAAATTGAAATTGAAAGTGATATGAATTGTGAATTGAAAATCCCTATTAATTAGTCGGGCTAAGTCGGATATAGTTGGCATGCCATAGGATTGGAAGAGTTCAGGGATTCTTCGACCTTGAGTCGATGAGACACTGGGTGTCACTATTTTACTTCAGATAGATTCGATGAGGTACCGGGTACCACTTTACTTCGGCTAAGCCGATGAGACGTTGGGTGTCAAATATTGCTTTGAACTATCCGATGAGGCACTGGGTGCCAATTTGGTGTGTTTGGTTGGACCCGTGTATCCGCCAAAGTTTGAGTCTGTTAATAGGGGTGATTAAATGAAAAGTTAAATCGAACAAAATGAATCAGTTGGGCCATTGAAAAGAAACGTAAATGTGGAATATGTTTGAAAATGTGAATTAAATATGAAAATGTGAATAGAAAGCATGAACTAAGTGTTCATGAGATAAATAATGGCTCAATGTGATAGTATATGATGTTAACAAATGAAAAACCAAATTGAATTGTAAATATTGAGAAATGGAAGTTATATATGAATTAGTCTGGTAAATTTTAAAGTTAAATGATTTAATTTACTTGGTTATTGTATTATATTTTGAATTATAGCTGTAACACCCCTATCCCGTAACCGTCGCCGGAATAGGATAAGGCGTTACCGGAAATCAGAAAACAGATCTTAATAGTAAAATTTTGAACATTCTCTTGAAATAAAGATTTTTTATTTATTTAAATAAATGGTAGACACAACCAGTGATCGAATTTCTAACTTATAAAATTAAACATCCAAAAGATGCCATATTCGCATGGCTTAAATACGTTAACCAAAATATCCTTCCACTATTAGTCTATTCTATACATGCCTTAAACCTTAATGATATACAAACTTTATCTACTCACATGATAACTCGATAGTGTGATGAAATCTCCTCGACTTCCAACCCAAGCAATTTCTCCAAGCCCTATAGACATAGGAAAAACACACAGAATAAGCTTTGAAAGCTTAGTAAGCCTTAAGCAAATAAATCATTTCAATGATTATGGAAATTCCATATCACTAATCCGAATTGAAAAATAATCTCAATTGCATATACATTCATAGTACTCTTAAGTTCATATAACCTTATTAAATAGCTTCACTTATTTATATTTACAAATAACTTATGACTATGATTTTAAATTCGTGTGATAACTGTCAATTCATTCGTATGAACAAAACTTGCACATATCCAATACATACCAACCAAAACATGTCATGTTTTTCCATGTTTGATTCATGGAACCACAAGGTCACATGTCAAGCACATATAGCATATATTTATCTGTTATTTATCATGTCTCATTTTCACATGGACTACATACATCTGACCAAGTTATTCAATGTTCACAACATAATCACATAATCACTACAAGTCGTCTTCTTTGAGCAAAGATCACTAAATTATTTATAATTGGAGCTACAAAACTCCAAACCATGTTCTATTAATTTTCCCTGAATCATATATCTTATATCCCTAAAATTTTCAGAATTTTTGGTTTGACCAATCAATACCAGAGTTTTCTTAAATTTTCCCTTGTTTCACTGTTTGACTATTCTGACCATTCTTCACTATAAATCAGATTTCTCATTGTACAGAATTCAAAATATGTTCTCGTTTATTTCATTTGAAACTAGACTCATTAAGGAGTCTAAGAATATAAATTTTATCTTATAATCATCATTGTACAATTTACAATGATTTTCTAAAAACAGAACAGGGGATTTCGAAGTCATTTTGACTCTATCTCACGCCACTTCAAATATCTCATTATCTACAATTCTTTTGCTTACACGGTTTCTTTTATAAGAAACTAACTCATTAATATTTAATTACATAATTTATTCAGCTTCTAATTCAATTTTCACAATTTATGGTGATTTTCCAAATTCACGTTACTGTTGCTGTCCCAAGCAGATTTATTACAAATTTGCTCTTTCACACATTCCTTGCATTCAAATTATTTAAACATGTATATCATGTCATTCAAGATCGAACTCATATAACATAGGAATTAAAATGCTTCACTATCAACTTTAGTTCAATTGAAACGAATAAAATACAATATCATATTCACATTTAATTTTCCATGATCATAATCACCTAAAAATAAAATCATATACTTCCACAAACCTTTCCACAAGGACCAAGTGTTTATATTTGAATATAAACATAGAATCACTTCACATAACTTCACACATTTACCGAATGTATCACGATCACATTTATAGTCATAACACTTATTCACAGATGCATCATTTTATACATTTATAATTTAATTCAAATCAAAATCGCATACGAGTACATGATACATACCTGGCCAACTTAATATGTAATACACTTTCAATTTGTCATCTTAGTGTAGGATCTTGTAATTGTATACTTTTATCAAATTCATCGGCACTTGGCCTGCTAGGTATAAAACCCGAAATTATATTACCAGCACAAAGCCCGCGGGACTTTAGCTCGGACACGTTTCCAACACGAAGCCTACGGGACTTTAGCCTGGATACATTTCCAGCACGAAGCCTGCGGGACTTTAGCCCGGATACATTTCCAGCACGAAGCCTGCGGGACTTTAGCCCGGATACATTTCCAGCACGAAGCCTGCGGGACTTTAGCCGGATACATTTCAAAGAGAAGCTCGGGACTTTAGCCAGATACATTTCAAAGATGAAGCTCGGGACTTTAGCCCGTATACATTTCCAGTGTCTTGCATATTTATTCACATGTTAACACATTTCACATAACATATCACATTAGTAATTCAATTGCTTCATTTGAATATAAGCACAAAATGTACACCTACCCTTTAACTTTCGGTTCAATAATCATACATAAAGAACACATAATCTTTTCACTACCCCAGTTTCACTTTTAATAACCATTCGGCTATAGGCCATATTCACAAATTATTTCACACACAACCTCGATCAAGTAGGAACAATAGTCACAATTCATCTATTATACAAATATCCCATTCTTTGACTTTGTTTCATAATAGCTATTCAGTCACCACATATATACCATTCAATTCACATTCGACTTTATACAAACAAGTACAATAAAATTGTATACACATATTACAAACTTTCACATCATTACTTAATAGTCATTCGGCCACATTATATACATAAATCATCCATTTCATATTCGGCTTTATAGCCTAAATTCAATATACTTATTGCAAATCGAACTTGTAAAGGTCAAATAATTTCTTATCATATTATTTAATCTTAAGCGCGCAGCAAATCAAATTTAATTACTTAAGGACTTACCTTGAATGTCATTGCACAATTACGGACTGATTAATCAACTACTTTTGCTTTCCCCCTTTCCGAATTTAGCTCCTTTTTCCCTTGAGCTTAATTCAAACAAACAAATAAACATTTATTCACCTTAATCCATCTTTGATGCGTAAAGATAAACTCGCACACTTAGTGCTCATTAACTGATCTCGTACACTTAGTACTCGGTATAAATTCAATTTGCACACTTAGTGCCAAATGATCAATTTTTTTTTTACACTTAGTACTCATTACCAATTTCACTTCACACACTTAGTGCTCATCTCAATCTTACTACCATTTTGAATATATATACACATACTTTTACCACAATCGGCTAGATCAAATAAATGTGTATATATATATATTCACCTTCGGTGATATCAAACCATACATATGTATTCACTTTTGATTATACCAAACTATACATATATAATTATGTACTTCCATTGAATTCATTAATTACATTATAATTAAATTCAATCAACTCAATTGCTTAAAACTTACTTCGATTATCGACGGATTAAGTTTCTCGGCTATTCAATTAATTTCGCTTTTCTCTTATCCGCTTCCGATCTCCTCGTTTCTTGATCTAATTAAAATTTCAATTTCAACTCATTCAATTTAATTTATAAACAAATCAATTCTTAATGCATAATTAATAAGTTTACTTATTCGCTCCTCATGGTATTCAACATTTGCTAAATAGTCCAAAGTATTTAATAATTAAAATACATCAATTCTTTATTTCAATGTACCATAACCGAATGCTCCATATGCCTATATGAATCCTTACATATTTTCATTTTGCAATTAATTTCCCATTTAACAATTTATTTCATTTTCATACCATAAACACAAATCACTTAACATCTAAATTTAAACCTCAATAATCAAACACCAACTTTTATTTTGTAACACATTCAACAAAGAACTAAAGCATTTCTTCATATCAACCTCATGACCGAACATTCAATGTTCAACAATTAGGAAAATAAATTCATGGGTTATGATCAAAAGACAACTAACATCCCAAAAATGTAACCAATTTCAAATTAAAGCTAAACACATACCTAAATTTTGAATCAAGGAAGGCCGAATGTCTTGTTCCTTTTCTATTTTCTTCTTCTTTTTATTTCGACAAGAACAAGGCAAGTGGTTTTATTTTATTCCTTTTCTTTTATTTTTTTTACTTTCATTTCATATAATATAATAATACTAATAGGTAAAATGCATATATTCATTATATAAAACTAATAACAATAACAAGTGCCGTCCACTACACTTGGAAATGGCAAAATTTCCTATGAAATCCCTCCACTAATAATAGTCCTCATAATTTGGTTATCACCAAATAACTCATTAAGTTTTAATATTATGCATTTAGACCCTATTCAATAAATCGGCATTCAAATGATGCAAATTTTAAAATAAAATTTCACGCCAACCAAATTCATGCATTCAAAACATAGATAAATAATAAATAAATAATAACTTTTTTTTACTCGGATTCGTGGTCCCGAAACCACCGTTCCTGTAACGCCCCAATTTTCGGGAATCTGTGAATGTTGGCAAAATTTCATGCTTTAATTTTGTCATTTGTGAGTGAAATTATGAAATAGGACCTATGTGAAAATGTTTGAAAATGCTATAGGCTAAATTGAAGTGGCCAAATAAATAAGAGTGCAAAATAGGAGGATTTGCATGACAAACCTCCCATTTTACATGAAGTGGCCAGCCATCATGTTGTTGTAGACAAAATGTGCACTTGATATCCATAATTTATGGTACAAATTGATACAAATTGATAATAGGTTAGGTAAATGTTCCATGATAATGGGTTAGGTAAATGTTTCATGATAATGGGTTAGGTAAATGTTTCATGATAAGAATTTCATGTCTTTTGTATTAAAGAATTAAATGGATGAAATATGAAGTTTTATTAAAAGAAAAAGGGGTGAAAAGAACAAAGTTTTGTCCATCTTTGTTCATCATAGCTGAAAGTTAGAGAAGAGAAAGGAGAGGAGAAAGCTCTTGAGTATTCGGTCATTAGGAGGAGGAAAATTGAAGGTAAGTTCTTGGTACCTTGTTTCTATTTTGAGGTTCATGAGTTCTTCTTGATTCTACCTTAACTCTTGAAGTATATTTTGATTTTTGGTTGTGTTGCGAGCATTTGGTCATGAATTAAAATGAAAGAAATGGTTGTTGTTTCATGTTCTTTTGATGAAAAATGGAAGATATGTGAAGTTGAGCCAAACAAATGAGCATGCATGTGCCTTAGATGCTAAAGGGAAAAATCGGCTAGCATGTTGTGCTTTAAAATGATGAAATGGAGATTATACTTAAGTAAAATCATAGATATGTGATGATTGATTGGTGATATACATGTTTAAATAACATGCATGCAAGGTATGTGTGAAAGAGTGATTTGGTAATAAATCTGCTTGGGACAGCAGCAGTAACGTGACTTTGGAAAATCACCATAAATTGTGGGAGAAGAATTAGAAGCTGAATAAGTTATGTAATTAAAGCTTATTGAGTCTAGTCTCTAATGAAATAAATGAGAACATATTTTGAATTCTGTACAATGAGAAATTTGATTCGTAATGAAGAGTGGTCAGATTAGTCAAATAGTGAAACATGGGAAACTTTAAGAAAAATCTGGTATTGATTGGCCATACCAAAAATTCTGAAAATTTTATGGATAAAAGATATATGAGTCTATTTTCATGGAAAATTAACGGCACCTGATTTGGAGTTTCGTAGCTCCAGTTATAAATAATTTAGTGACTGTTACTCAGGAAGACAGCTTGCAGTGAAATTATGATTATGTGGTAAACATTGACAAAAATTTGTTAATGAGTTGCTTATTGATTTCTTATAAGCTTACTATGATCTGTAGGTGTGGTTGGCCGAATATTGTAAGGGATTAATACGTAGTTCGTATTCGAATAGTTAGATTAACGTGTTAGTAATCCAATTGTAGGCGGTTTGTGTGTGGATCTCACAAGATATCGTCAGCAAGCAGTGTGTAACTCGACACCTCTCATAGACTAGATTGGCAAAAGCGAAAAGTCGAAATGCCGAAAAGTCGGTATTTTGGGAATTTATGATGTGCGAATGCTTGTAAGATAGTTGGGTTTGTATATTTGGTAATCTAAAGTAATAAACTGCAGTACGCGCAATTTCGTACATTTTGATAATTTGGGCTTAATGGGCCAAAAATCGGGTTCATGGGCCAACGGGCCCAATTCGGTAAGTATGCTCGGTAAGTGTTCTGATAGTACGTAAATAGTTAGGATATGCATGAAAACCCTAAAAGTAGCTAAATTACTATAATACCCCTATGTATGGAAAATTACTATTATACCCCTAGGTGCAAAATTACCGTTATACCCCTAGGGTTAATTTTGGTGAAAAGCATGATGATCGATTACGTATGATGTATGCCATGATTATATATCTGTTGCATGGGGACATGGGTTATATTATGGAGGAAGCGTTCGGTGGCTATGCCACAAATATTCGATCTGGTGGCTCGCCACATATATCTGATACGGTGGCTCGCCACGATTATCATATCTGGTGACTCTGTCACATTATTCGCTCGCAGCCATGCTGCAAATTCGTGGTGTGTAGCGGTTGGGTGGGTCGAGTTGTCTCTCCACACGGTGTAAGGTTGGTACGGGTGTATACGGTTGGATATGGTTGGGTTTCTGCATAAACATGTAATATCTGTTCTGTTCTGTTATGGGCCTATGGCTTTATTCTGAATTCTGTTCTGGGCTAAGGCCAACTTATTATGTTTCTGTGGGTTGAGCTGATATAGGCTATGGTTGGGTTATTTTACACACTGAGTTTCCCCAAACTCACGCCTTTTATTTTCATCCACGCAGGTAATCCCCAACCATAGTGGGCTTGGAGCTGTGAGGGAATTCGGAGTGGCCACCCGTTCTGAAAGTTTGATTTTCTCCTGGTGAACTGGACATCCTTTTATTACGTTTGAGGTTTTGGGCTTTTAAATGTAATAAAGCCGCTTATTTATTTTTGATGGTGTTTAATATGTATTACTAAGATAGGTATTACTTATTTTAACTGTTGAAATTGGATAACTTTAGGGCGCGTTTTCAAAAACAACAATTGATTTCAAAATAATACGACGACAAGCAAAGCTTCCGCAATGAAAGTATTTTCCAAAATTAATCACTTTTCCTAAAAATGACTTAATCAAAATCGGTTTCCTAGAAATATCCATGACGTTAAGGTGTGGCAATGGCGGTATGCATGTCTAGGATTGGATCCGAAGGGAGCTTGGTACTTAAGCAATCAGATGGACTCACCACCTTTTTCGGTTTCCTACGGTGCATGACTTCCATTCACTTTAACCTATAATGAAATTATCTTTTAAAACACTAAGTAATTTTTTCTGGTTCAACAATATAAAATGTTTTGAATGCTTCGATGTGGCATGCCGGATCCGGCCATAACTTCTGGGCCGGGTTTGGGGTGCTACAGTTCCGACTAGGGTAAAAATCGGGCTGTCACAATAGCGATACCATTGAGTATGAAATACTCAGCGTACAGTTGTTTCTGTGCGCAGGTTAATGGAAATTAAGGTCTCGATTCAGCATTTTGAGCGATCCTGAGTCCAGCACCAAATTTGGTGATGTAATTTTTCTTTTGGTAAAGTGGCATGTACTAGGGTGTTATATTGGTCATTTGAAAATGTCTTATGCTTTTGGTTGAAATTGATACTAAAATGATATTTTGATACTTGGTTTAATGAAATGGAAATAGAATTGTCATAACATATTTGGTATAGTTGGTAACAAGTTGAAATAGAGTGAATGAAGTTTATTAAATTAAACAATATATGCAAATGTTTATTTAGTAAATTACTAAGTTGATGTTTAAGTTATGTTTAGGTGTATTTGAATATGAAATTGTATGGATTGTGCTATTGGTTTCGAATTGGTTGTGATTTGAAATTGCAGGGAAGGTTAAATGTTTATAAAGGGGTTATATTAAGTTTTTTTTCTTAAATGAAGTCAATTAGCAAAAGTTTTATATGAATTTATGATTTTATTATAATATGTTTGTTATTAATTTAAGAATTATTTGTAAATTGTCCGATAAGTTTGGTAATGTCTCGTAACCCTGTTCTAGCGACGGTTTATGGTTAGGGGGTGTTATAGTTTACTTGATCCTCCTATAAATAGATGGCACTTATAGAGCTATTTACATAATTTTTGAGATATTGTTATTTTACCAAAAAATAGAGAGAAATAATTCTCAACTATTAAATATATTTTTCCTAAATAACAATTCTACCAATTTCTATAAAAAAAAAAGAGAAAATTTCTGTTTTCACCCTAAAATGAGAGAAAACTTTTTCTAGTTATTTGTTTTGATTCAATTGGTTCAAGCCTACACTTGAAGTAATTTGTGCTAAGAGAATAGAGGAGAATATCGTTTGGTTGAAAGTCGGAAAACATCAAGGATCCGCTTATCCGAAAACATAGGTATGATTTCGGTCTAAGGTTTATTGCTATAAATGTCACAAACCAGGTCAGTTTTCAAATTTTTAATTTTTCGTTGTGCAAGAAAACCAATTTCAAACCGGATTTTTTCAATAGTTGCGACTACTGCAATTTATTATTTTCAACATCCATAATTTTTTGCGTAGGATCTTTGTTCTACCAGAGAAAATTATTAAGAAACTCTCTCAGATTTTTAGTGTAGAAGGTTTTGTTAGATCTGATCGACACTTCTCACGATCAATTCTGACCTGATTCACCTAGATCCGATCCTTCAGTGACAAATACACATGAATTAACAATTGATATCAAGATTTTGAAAAGATTCAAAAAGATTGACTAATCGAGCAGAAAGATTAACATGGGATAATGATATTACGAAAATACGAGATCTAATCATTGAAATGAAGTGTATCTACCAACCTTTGCAAATATTATGGATTCTATTGACGACAATCTAACCTTTGATAGAAAATGATTGAATGAGGGATGATTCGATACAAGAAAGAAAAAAGAATCAACAACGCAAGGATGAAAATATTGTCCAAAGAACAGAGGAAAAAAGAAAAAGTTGGTGAAAATTTAATTCTGTTGGAATTTTGAGAAGGGGATGTAACAACCCGTTTTTAGTAAAATTGGAATAGTGGTCTTGGGACCACAAATCCGAGTCCGTAAGAAAAATTAATTTAAAATTTTTTTATGGTCTACCGTATAATAGGAATATCGTATAAAAATTTTGTTAAGAAAATTTTACCAATTACATGATTAATTGATAAAAAGGACCAAATTGCATAAAATGCAAAGTTAAATTCTAATAGCTAAAAGGATTAAATAGCTATGGAATTTAAAATTGGAGGTCTTTATATGACAAATAGACTATTAAGAGGAGTTAGTAGATAAGTTTGATGATTCATCCTTGGAAAATTAGAAAAAGAAAAGGATAAAATTGGAAAGATGAAAAATAAAGATGATAAATAATAAAATAAAGAAAATATCATCATTTTATCATCATCTTTCCCAAATAAAATATGGAAACCCTAGCCATGGAGAATTGAAGAAATAGAAAACTTATTTGGACTACATAGGTAAGTATTCAAGTCCTGTTTTTAATAATTTTTATATTTTCGAGATCGTAATAGCTTAATTTAGCAATCTCGATGATTAATTTGCAAATTTATTAAAGTTAAAGGGTTTTTCCGTGGATGAATATGCATAAATTATGAAATTTATGGTAGAACATGAAAGGTT